>NW_027072067.1:13049637-14249637 GCF_038088225.1 Cyrtonyx montezumae | reverse complement strand
GACTCTGTTTTGACGTGAGCTCCCACTCAAACACTGAAAATTTCAAAACACTCAAAGTGTGCTGTTGCCTTTTGGGTCCCATCTATCTTTCTTAAACTGAAAGCAAACTGAACATTGCTAAAAGAATGAAAAACTATTAGAAGAGGTACTGAGCTGTTTCTCTGTGTCCAATGATGTACATTTGACATGTATTTCAGTAAGTCATATATGTTTATAGCCTTGCTTGAAATTTAAAAGATTTTATATCGTGGTGTGGCTGGAAAAATCCAGAAGCTGTCGAGATGTCTGCCTTCACTCTGTTGGAGACCCCAGCTGCTGATGTCAGGGTGAGAAAGGGGAGCGATGTGAAAATCAGCAATACAGCTCACCATTTTCTGCCCATATATGTTGGAATCCAGATACTGAGGAAAGCGTTGTTGTTTTCCTTTCCTGAAATGAGAAGTTGTATGGTTTACTTCTGATTTGTAGCTTGTGGCAAGAGATGAGTGCTGGAGCAAGTGCCTCTGTTAGAGGACTCTAGCAGATGGGCTGGAGAAGCTGGTACTGGAGCAGAGATCAGCCCAAAGAGCGGCACAGATTGTGCACCAACCAGAGGTATTTGCTTCCTTCAGTCAGACCTGTGGGTAAGTACATGTGAATTTGATTCACTTGTCAATGACAATAACACCAGAGCTCAACATAAAGCCAGTAATGTACTGTCTATAAGTTCAGCAAGGACAGCAGGGCACTGCAATGGCCCTTAACAGGAGGCAAAGGCAAGGGCAGGCTGAGCTGTAGGATTTCTCTTTGCTGCAAGTCTAAATTTCCACGGGCAGAATTTTCCACTTCCCCTTTGTCTTCCTACCACCATCCCCACACACAGCTGGCAGGCGCAGGCAGCGTGCCAGAGGGCTGCTCCTTCCCTCTCAGAGGCCAGCAGAAAATGCTTCCCCAGCAGCAGCCAGGTCAGCCCTGCCTTCCATGGTGCCCTTCTCCCCACAATTGGCCCTACAAACAGCTCCCTGTGGTGCTCACCACCTTTGGAGCCATGCAAAGGGAATGTGTCACAAATCCTCCTTCCCCCTCTCTATTTTTTATTTTTTGAAAAATAGCAATGGATGCACACAGAGCTTCAATTACAAAAGATTATGGGCTTCAATTTAGTGTGTGCTGTAAAGTTGTATTAAACGATCAAATGCTAATGAGGAGAGAAGCTCTTCTGGAGAAATAAGGAATTAGCATAAATTAATAGGGTTCCATATGTGCAAGCTTTACGCAGTAACAAAGTATCTCATCACAAAAGTATAAATATTTAATTTAATTCTTGCTGGGGCCAGTACACAGCATTACAGTCAGCACAGAAATATGAATTAAAGTGTGGGAGGGAACGAAGTGCCATCCGGCCAGGTTCACAGAGAGGTCACTGCGATGACTGCTGCTCCTTTTCTCTATTTTGCCATCTCATACTTTGAAGCCAGGTCCAAATGGCAGAGCAATACACACGGCCTCTTCTGCAGTCTGGGAAGTCATCCTGTTGGCTTCACTCAAGCCCCTTAGCTCTGCCCAAGAATATATTTGCTTGGTAGCGTAGGATCTTCCTGCCTCCAGCAGGTAGAACAAGCTTCCAAGAAAATTTGGTGGTGCTTTTCCAAACCCACGTGGAAATGAGCTGCCACAGGTATAAACTGACTTGAATTTGTAATTTGCCTTCAGCCTTGCAGTGTATTTCATGTTGAAGTTGTGAATGAGGTGCTGTAATTGAGATTAATTAGAAATGAGATTTCATTTCACTGAAATGAAAAGCAAGCCCAGGAGAAAAGTGGGTAGCAATACTGCTATCCTTTTACTATCCTGTCATTTGGTGGAACCCAGATTTTCTATTAAAGCAGAAATAACTCTGGCAGCCAATGGTTACTGTTGTATTTTTGGGAGGAGCATGCACCCTGATACTGCAAAGCAGGAATCCCGTGCATGTAAAGGGAAGCTGGAGGTTGGTCCAGCAGAGAGAAAAAGAAATCGCTTGTGGAGCAGAGATATAACTGGCAGATGTAGATCTAAAAAGCATGCTCAAACCTCTCTATTCTGTTACTTATTACATGAAGGACTCTTGTTTTTCATTGGTCTGAGAGAGCAGAGCTGATATTTCTGGCAACACAGAGCACGCCTTCTGCCTGTTGGTATTTGATTGATCTGAATTGCTCTCCTTACCCTCAGAAAGGGCTGGTTTTTAACTTAGCAGAACATAAAACAGTCTGATATCTATGACAGTTGGATTATGGTGGCTGTCCAGTGGTTTTCTACTTTGACTTCAGCTCTTCCAACCTAACCTGTGGCCAGGAATGTCAGCACTGTATCAGCAACACACCTCGGTGGGTTCATCGTAGCTTGAATACATGCTGGTCTCAGAAAGCACATTTCCCTTTTGCAATTTAAGGTGAGCTTTGTTGCCAAGAGCTTGGGCATGCTTTGCATCGTCTGAAGCTATTTCAGATTAGTTGCTTTTGCGAATCATTATGTCAAGAGATCTGTCTTGATTTAAGGGCCTCTGTGGGCAGTGAAAATGTCAGTCCTGCTTGGAGCACGGCGCTGACACTTGGTGACTTTCTGCCAGGTTACATGTTTGACAGCTGTTCTGGGGTGTGCGTTCCCAGCCACTGGCCTGACGACCATCATGAAGCCAATTACAGTCACAGGCAATTAATGTTCCCCTCCTCAGGTTCTCATGGAAATGATAGCATAATGCAGAGGATCAGCATGAAATCTGTGACCTTTGGAAATATAAGCTTGAGACAGAAGCTGGGCTTGTGTCTGCATCAACTGTGTCCAATTAAGCTCTTAAGGCATGGCAAGGGAGAGGGAAAATTACACGTTTCATAAAAGCAATGTGAACAGTTTTTTCCTCTCACTTTCAAGTACAATAGCTTGTAGTTGACCTGAAAATACCAGCTGTTCTCCCACACTCTCCATCAGCAACTCAAATCTCATCCTTAGTATCCTCTAGCAAAAACTGTAATTTTGTTCAGATTTTCTGTACTGCTGTTGTACACAGGCCTGAATCCATCACGTTTCTTCTGTTCTTAGCCAGCTGCAGACAGAAGTCAGGTCCTCCAGTAATGTAAACCAGTGTGATGACACTGGAATGAAAAGGAATACATTTATCTGTATCCTTTGAGCTTCTTCCCCAGCATATTTCTGTCTAACAAATGAAGAAGGGATCCTTTCCATACTGACTTTAGCCAATTAACTCATACACAACTGTCCCCAGGGGTACTTTTTGTGTGCTCTGGAGAGAGACTGCAAACAAGCAGTGAGAAATTTCAGCTCAATTACTGGGTGACATTGCTTTGATTTTTGTTTTCCTCTTTTCCACCTGTTCCGAAGTCAGGGATATTGTCCTAGCTGGAGCCAGGTATGGGCATTTCTTCCTATAGTAGTCACAACACCTGTCTTCTCCTGTTTTGCCACTGTGTATGTATATGAATGACCCATTTCTGGGATCTGCTGCCTGTCAGTTTCTATGTCCAGAGGTATCTTTCACCATTTAATAAGACACCTGAATGAAGTCAGCCTCCAGAGGGACTTGGGCAAATGCTTTGGGATTTAGTGAATTCATAGCTGGGAAGTTGTGTGAGAGCAACATCTAGAGTCCAGATGTTTCATCTGCTTTATTCCAGAATCAAAGAAATTGCCCATCTGCTTTCAGAAAACCAGGAAGCTGCTGTGAAGCTTAATGGGGATTTTAGGCCAGAATACTTTCAAGGTAATTTGTTTAAAATCCTGTTGTCTGGGTAAAGCATCCCAGAGCCTGCCTCGTCTACCTGTTTGGTTTTGTTGATTTTTTTTTTTTTGTCTTCTTTTTATATTGTTCATTTAGTATTTATCATTGGAAATACTGAGCTGACTGAGAGACTATTCTTATATTAACCTTTGGATTATTAGGTTATCAACTCTGAGTGCAAGGCCTGCTCAGTAGGTACTCCTGAATAACTGTCCTTTACCATCTCCTCAGTCATGGCAGTGATCTAAGGGAGGAATCCACCCTTAGAATTATCTGTTCTTTCTTTTAGAAACACATCCATGAGGAGCAATCCTCAGACTGGAAACTCAGAAATTGCAAAATACCATTTTTGTTCTCTGTGTTCAGCACACAAACTGTGAATATGCTCACACTGGAAAACAGGATGGAAAATATCATACACTGACACAACTAGCTGCAGTTCTTTCTCAGATGTGTGTGAGTGCCTGAGAGGGAGAGAGGGTAAGAGAGAAAGACAGTGGCTGGGAAAGGAGGAGAAAGAAAGCATATGTGTGTCGGAATAGGACTTCTTACTCTTCTTACCCAGCAGCTCTGTACTGATGTAAGAAGAGAAGGAGTGTGTATAGAGACATTTATTTTTGTGTGCCCCTCAGCTTTTGGTCAGTGAGGTTGCAGAGATCTGGAGCATGGATATTCCCACTGGTCTGACACTGGTGGATGCTTGGTGTCCTTGGGCAACAGATGTTTGGGCCTGGTGCTGACGGCCAATATGTCCAGCTATTGAGGCAGATGGTGAGCAGCTAAATATTTCTGAACTTTTGGAAGTATACTGCCCTGGAGCCTGACAAGGGAGATAGCTGAAATTGGAAAATAATGTAATAGAATATTTTATTTTCCACAAAAGACTGAGGCTGGGAAGACTGCCATTTCTGAAAGGGCAGTTTGGCTGGCTTCCCCACATCCTGCACATTACCATGACCCTCCATTTGTACCCCTTTCCTCTTCTGGAGTGAAACAGAGGTTCAGACTTATTTTACACATATGCACACACTCACAGAAAGTAATATCAAAGCTAAAGGAGTAGACACACTAAAAAAATAGTGATAATTTAGCTCTGTCTTTCTGCAGCAAAGGACAGGCACAACTTTTTTGTCTGTGTGTGACGTACTGAAATATCTGGTCTCTTTGCAGATCTGTCCACTCATTCATGGATCTATTTGTCCTCTCTTCTACAGGAGAGAAGAGAAAGACAAAGGAAGAACAGTAGGAACTTAGTATGACAGAATACTTGAACACTGGTTTAAGTTGAAGCAATCATGTGGAAATCAACAGGAAAACTTGCTTCACACAGGGAAGGTACCTTGCTCTCTGTGGGCTATGAGTTGGTTTCATATTAAACACATGCCTTACAATTTTTTTCAAGACAAAAATAATTTCAGCTCGGTACCTGTGTTTATTTTGCAAGCAACCATTTATTTTTTTTTAAGGATTAATCTTTTCTTGGTATTTTGTTGGCTTTTTTATCCTTCCCCCACTCCCATGACTCTTTTCCTCCCCAAGAACATAATTATAACACTATAGGGGGAAACTGAATTGCCTGTGGGATTTTTCCATAAAAACAGCTTTTCCATTAGTAGTGTTATAAATTCTCTTTGAGGCAAATTCTTTCTTGACATAAGAGGCCAAGTCTTTGTCTTCAGAGGAGAGAAGAATGGAAAATAAACCACGGTTCTTATAATTCCCACTTGTTTTGGATTTGTGAAATTCTGTAGTCAGGCAGGACAGACAGGGAGATCCAAACAAAACAATTGTGATAAACAGGCAAAATAGTCTTGATACACTTGGCAGGGGCATTTGCTGAGCTCCATCCAGGAGAGGATGAGGATAAATAACACCAATGAAGTGACTTACAGTGACTCTGTGTGCAAAGTATATTTACTGGTTCTGCTTCCAAGACAAGGCATGAATGAAAGCATTCTAAACAATTTCTTGGGTTTATATTTTCTGAGTTTGTTTGGGGCATATTTCTAGTACTGAATTTGGAGTGATTTCTACAGGACAGCTTAATTCATCCCAATGTCGCAAAATTTCTTCAGCACAGTGAACAGCAACTAAGTGTTTGCAACAAAAATGTTTAGAATGAGTAAATGAGGAAAGTAAGTAATTTTATTAGCATAGTTCAAGATGCAGAAAGACTGTTCTGAACAGATGTTCAAATATTTTCTATCCAAAGCGCCTGTTTGTTTATATTCTCTGCAGAACACATTGACTTCTCTGAGATTGAGAGCCATTGCTTGAGGGTGTAACTTGGGTCACATTACTGTTTTTGAATAGTGGTTTCTGGAACCATAGACAGCCACAAAAGGAAGCACAGTCAATTTGCAGATCTCTTTGTGTCTGAGTGAACTGAGTCTTGGTGAGGTAACCAGAGACTGGTGTCAAGGTTAGCTTTCCTATCAGCATGGCTGCCGTGGCTGTGCTAACATCTTATACGTATTACTGAATTTCTCCTCCCAAGGACTCATTGCAGTGAGGAAATAACAGAATCTCTTTTTAAAGAAAAAGGAGAACTTAACTATGACTGACTGTTTCACCCCATGCAGGATCATGGATACCCTGGTAGGTCCCGGAGTACCACACAGATGCCTTATAGGAACCTTAGGTTCCTTGGGAGCTGTGGGTCCAAGAGGCAGCCTTAGGCCTCAGGGGCTATCTGACTACATCACGACAGTGCTAATTGACCTTATCTCTCAGGGGTCTACTAGCACTGAGCATTTTCCATGACATTTTGGCATTAAGCTGGGAATCTTTTCCAGTGGGTTTTTATTAAAGACAAGTGCCTACAGCTTTTTCATGCAGAACTTTATTGTTTCTTAAGTTTTACAGAACTCTTAAAAAAAAATCCACTCAAGTAAATATAGATACATACAAACTGGAACTGTTAGTGTGTGTATTAACGAGACCAGTGCCTTCTCATATGTTCTGAACATTTTGTCTGGAGTTCACTGACCTGCAACTGAACTTGCCAGCTATTTGTGAAGTTGCCTCTGACATTAAATGTTCTGTTTAAATAAACAATATCATTTATGAAATTCACGCTTTATATACAAAGTGACAGCAGACCAAATCAATTTTCAGTTTAATTGCAATGACTATTAGCTATTCGTGCAACTTATTGTAATGGACATAATGCTTTGCATTAAAGGATATTCTCTTTCCAGTACAGAGGGATTTACATGTGTGTGGAAACTTCTATAACAGTTAATATGCAATTGTAGAAATCCCTCTGCATAGGGATGAGACTGTACTCTGTGTTTTCACCATCTGTTCTGTCCTCTAACGAGGAATCCAACATCATAATATTCACAATCTACTTCTTTAAAAAGTGAGATATGAGGCATTTAAATGTGAGTCTGCCATCCTTTTATTTTGTAGATAAACTTATCTCTGCCTTGTTTATGGAGTGACAGATACCCTGAGCAACACTGGGAGCAGATATTCTTCCTTGGTACTCTGATCCCAAGAGACCCAAATTTCCAACTTTTAGCTTAAAGTTCCTCAAAAATAGAGTATGAGTAGTCACAGAGCTGTGTGTTTGAGGCTTTTATGAGCAGGGCTTTGTTAATGATGTGTATTTTGTTCTGATTCTGTCAGCCTCATTTCCTCACAGAATTATAGGAGCTGCACTGTTTGGTTGTGACTCTGATGATAATATAAGTTTAATGGCCAATACGAAATGGGAAAAAAAAAAAAAGGAGATTTGTTCAGCTTCTGAAACCTCATAGCCTCATATTACAACCTGACACCAAGCAAAAAGCAAGGAACTCAGCAGCATCGTTAACGTGCCAGCAGCTCTAACATATAGTGACAGAAATACTTAAATATGTATGAACGCATCAGAAGGAACTCATTTAATTTTTCCTCTCACTCGGGTTTTCATCAAGGGTGGCAAAACTGTCAGGAAGGAACAATAGTGAAAAACAGAGCTGAGGCAGGCACAGGTGTTTGTACAAGTCTCCCAGAGGTACAGCCTTCTCTGCTTCTCCATAGTGAGAAAGTACCACACCACCGTGTGATTGCTTGGAGACAGAAGTATATTTTTAATGTGTTCATAGCTGTCTGCAGGCTGTTATCTGTCATGATGACAGAGATGGAGTGATCTACCAAAGCTGCAGTGAGCACCTTTCGAAGCACATCAGTTCTGTCCTACATTGCAATGTGACGTTTGCATTAAGTGCAGTGCTGTTCCCCCTCCCCCCAGCACTGCGTTTAAGTAATCTGGAGGTGAGAAATGGAGAGAAGGTGGCTCTGAGTTGTGTCAAGCCTCTATTTGCTAGGTGTACCATGGGTTCCCACTGGCCTTTGCCAAAAGTGAGAGCAACACTGCAGGGGATATCTCCGAAGGACAGTTTCAGACGGGAGCAGTGCTTACAGGGGTAGAAGTTTTAGTTGGCATAATGCGTGTTTCTTCTCAGAAAGAGCAGTGAGGCATTGGCACAGCTGCCCAGGGGGTGATGGAGTCACTGTCCCTGGAGGTGTTCAAGAACTGTGCAGGTGTGACACTGAGGGACACGGTCACTGACATGGTGGGGGTGGCTTGGGGTTGGACTTTGTGATCTTAGAGGCCTTTTCCAGCCTTAATGATTCTTCAGAACCCAGAGGAAGGAACAGACACTGATCCCTACCCTGTGTAGGCACATAGTGACTGATTCCAAGAGTCTGTTCACAAAACGGAGGAGAGCAAGAGCAATGCCACCTCAGTAAATCTGGTCAGTGGAGGAAGAGCTCTGCACCTAGATGCATCCATTACTCCTCTTACTTTCTACCCCACTCTTTGATGGATGAGGAGAACACCCCACTGTTCACCACACTTAGAAACAAAATATTAAAGCTACAGTTTTTTTTCTGAGAGTGCTGAGGGATTTAGATGCACCCTGTGCATTAATTTTAATGGATGATACGTCTAAATTACCTGCTGTGCTTGGAAAAGTCTCAGCCTGAGGTTTTATTTATTATTTATTGAATATTTCCTGAGTAAACAGAACTTATTAGCACAAAGATGATCTGGCAGAACAGTCTTAAAAGGTGTCCTATTATTTATACAAATATACTGCATCACTCTTTTATTACTGTTGTGTTAATGTAGAACCTTGAGCCCCACAGTGGAGATGAAGATCTCCCCATTTCAGCTTCTGTTTGAGCACACTAGGAACCAAAACCCATCCTAAGAGCTTCCAATTTAAACGGATAAAACAAAACAAACTCTAATAGAAGAAACAACTGTGGAGAGAAAAGTGTGTTTGCTCAAGGTCATACAGCACATTCTTGGGGAAGTAGACCTAAAAAGCAGGTATTCCTTGCCCAGTTGGACCCTACCTCTCCCCTTCTTCCTTAATTCCTGCTCTATGATGCTTACTCAATAGATTTCACTAGTTCTAGTAAAATTATTCTCATTTTTGATTCTTCAGCAGAGTTGTTTCCCACCTCTCAGTTTCATTTTGACAGACTTAGCATTACAGGGGGATGAAATATATGTATGTTCACAGCACAGAACACCCATTTTATTGGATTTCCTTAACTGGACCCAAGGAAACATGGTGCTATCTGATGCTTTTATTAATCAGAAAACTTTAGTAAGCTAGAAACACACACAAAGAAACAAACAGAAAAAGAAAGCCAACCCACCAACAACAGTAAAAACAAAGCGTGAAAGCCCAAAATGCAGCATAGCAAACATGAAAATTGCATACAATTTGGATTCAGTAGTGATTCAGTTGCTTCAGTGTCACTCGTGATGCTGATGGTAAGAGTCTGGGTGTCATCTTTTCCTTCCTCATGAAACTATGGTCATCTTTACTGTGTCCCTCTACAAACAATACCGTCTTCAGTCAGCACCAAAACTCTGGGGGTAAAAGCCATTAGCTGAGGCAGGAGCAATTGTTCCCTATGTTCTCCTGTGGGGCAGGCAGCAAAGAAAAATAATCATTCCTGAGGCTCTTGCCTACCGTATTTTACCAAGAGAGTCCTAACCTCTTTACAGCTATGAGGATATATGCTGTACGTCAAGGTTTACTGCACCTCTGGTGCTCTGTGCAGAACATGTGCCCTGCCATGCTGTTGGCCTCTTTTTGCAAACAGAGCCCTGCTAGGCATGGGAGCCTCATCTCACCTTGCCTCACTCCTCTCAGCGATGCTGGACACAGTCTTCATTCCCTTCCCATGTAGCTTTGCAACACAGCAATTCATCACGTCCCCCTGACACAGAGCAGGCCACAAGCTTGGCACATCTGCAAGCATGACTTGGGTAAGGAGCAGAGCCAAAAAGCAGCATCTGTGCATCAAAGCGTGAAGGAACTTATTTCTCATTTATTTATATTTACTCCTCCTTCTGCATTCAGCAGTGTGAATTTGTCTGTGTTAGCACAGTGACCTGCTATGTTAGGAAGGCTATTTAGACACAGTGTTGACTGCATGGTGTTACCACAGGAGTCAGGAGCATTATGTACCTCTCATGAAAAGATGTATTTCCAAATATCAGTCACTGAGATTTCATTATCGTCATTATTTCTCAAGTCTCCACCTCCTTTTCTATCATACTGTTATTCCTTGAATTGAGCAGTTCATCAGTAACAGTCAGATCTGAACTGATCTCATAATACTCTGTAAACTTTGAAAGACTGTTTCAACAGACCCATTTGGGAAAAGGTTTAGTCCTGCACAGAGACAGCCTCTTGGTTTGAGTGCAGTCTCATCAGCAGGCAGATAACTCAGAACATCTACAATGGGCAGAAAAAGGACAGGGCCTGATGCAGGTAATAGTGGATCAAACCAACTGAAATCAATGTGAACCCTTTTCAGGGCAGTTGCTGAGTGAAATAGGGTCTGATACTCAGCTGTGTCCATAGAAATCTGGCAGAGCTGTATCATTCTATCATGTCCAACAAGGTCCAACAGTGCTTATCCCAGCTGTCCAGATGTACACAAGGAGGCATGCAAAAGAATTACATTAATAGGCATTCTCAGTTTTTCCTCTGCAAACAACATCTTGGAGAAATATTGGCAAGAGGAATGGACAGTTCTCTCCCACTGTCAGTTTTCTGGCTGTCCCCGTGGGAAGCCCCCGTGTCGCAGGGATAAATTCTCTCCTTTGGTAAGAAAATGTCATTTCTCTCATATGCCCTGCAGGAATCAAGAGCAGAATTTGACTCAGATAAAAGACTTAAATGACCCTTGTAAAAGCAGGAAACCCTGCTAGCTTTCAGAGAAACAGAAGGATGAGTAAAGTGCACATCAGTGCAGCAGCTCCACCTATTTCTCTCTGACTCAGAAATCACTTCTCAGGTAGCCTCAGCATTCTTGCATAGGGCAGAAATCACAGTGGGATCATATAAGCCTACAATTACAAAACCTGTCTGAACACTAGGGAGGAAAAATCTCCTTCTTTTAAAATGCTCAGAGTGCCCTAGCTGGGAATCCCACTTCACTTCACTGCTCTGCAGTAGACAGGAGGCAAAATACTGCTTGTGTGAAATGTTTATTTTGGGCACAGGGCAATGACATCCTCAATACATTGTTTTTGAAAATTAACCTGTCCTGATCTGTGTGCATGTGTTTGCCCTTTCTGCCTTTTAAGTGGAATTGAGAGGTCTCTGTGCTTAATCCAAATGTCACATCAAGCCTGACAGCAGGAGGCTCACTTGGGTTGTGAAGGAGACAAAATAAATTGAGTTCTAGGGATCTGGGATTTGGGATGAGTTTGGGAAGAGGCTCACTGCTGGGACAACTGGCCCACAGCATAAATAATGAAAGCAGTGCTCTTCCTCCAGCCTGCACTAGGTCCTTCATCCCAGCTATTGTGTCTGTTGTTCTATTTATATCTTGTCTTGCCCTATTTCATTATTTCATTTTATTTTTAATAAATCCCTGCTAAGAAAAACAAAAACAGACGACAAAACCCCACTATATTTTGATAAGGTCGCACAAGACATTTCCAGTCCAAACATGATCTCAAAATAAAATAGAAAATAGTCCCCCCATTCTGTCAGACAGAAGAAGAAACTGTTACTAACAGCAAACCAAGTCCATAAATCATCACTAAATTGCCTATCAGGCCACAGAAGTGCTTTTATCTACAAAATAAAGTCGTGCAAATATATAAGGTCTATAAAGTTTAAGGACAGAGTATTTAACAGTGGTAATTAAAACCCAAGAACTCTAGAACAGGCACACTGTTACAGAGTGGGCTCCAAACTGATGTAAATGGGCACAGGTCCATTAGCCACAGTGAGGCAAATCCCATTAACTTTAGCTGAAGATTTGTTCCTTACACATCTTATTTTGCTTCCAAAAGATCAGGTTGTGCTTTCCTTACTTGCATTATACAACCCCAAATTGATTTCAGTGGGACTATCCGAGTAGCAAGGCACTACTCAGCTTGCACAGGGATGATTGTACGTGGCCTCTGGTGCGTAATAGATTTTTTTAAGCTTGTAAAAGCAGACATTTTCTTTACATACACATTTCAGAACTGTAGGGTAAGTAGCTGTAACTCTTCGTGTTGTTTCTCTTTCTCTTATTTTAATGGCAATAGTAACAGATGGAAATAGTCCAAATTGTGGAACTAGCTTTCTTAGGTGTTGGTGCTAACAAAGGGGTTAAGACAATGGAGTGATCCCTGTTCCTTCCCAGGACACATAGCGTGCCGCTGTCAGATTTCTGAAGTCACACTGCTCTGCCAGCTCTCTCCTGTCAGGCAGGTGGTGAGTGAAAAGTTATTCAAGGATGGTGTTATGTACCCTTCATGAATTATGCATCTTAAACAAACTTACATGATCTGAGGCACTCAAGTAGAAGCCTTTTAGCTAGAAGCAGGCCGCTGGAGAGCTTAGCTACAGATCTCGGATGATGATTTAAAATAAGTTGCTGTACTATGCCTGCTCCTGCTCCCTCTTTGACTCAGTGGCCCATGCTTTGCTTCATTTGCTTGCTGCTGCTGCAATGGAGCTGCTGAAATCCCCGTAGGAAAGGCCCATCTCAAAGCATCTTCAATGGTTAAAAGGGCTCTGCTTCTTTCTGCTGGGGGCTTTGACTTTGATGGACCTGGGGGAGGTGCTGCCTTGGTTTAGTTTTGTTTTGAAAGAGGGAGAAGGAGAAAGAAATTCTGCCAAGGTCATTGTTTTTTTCTCTGTCATGAAAAGATAATGAATGTTGTTTTAATATTTGCTTTCAGTGAAAGGAAATCTTGCTGTGTCTTCATTGCAGCTATGGGCTGGTTGAAGAAATGCATTAGTCACTGTGTCACCTAATCAGCTCTGACAATATTACCTGGCAGTAATTAATTGTTTCATATCCAGAGGACGCTACTTGGGTGCAAGATATGGCATTTCTTTTCCGATCCTTCAGTGATGTTAATCTGGTGGGATGATGGCTGCTCTGCCTACTTGTGCATCACAAACCATGTATTTTCAGCACCTGAAGTTCCTCCAGAGGGGAGAATAATTAACTTAGGATTTAATTTTCTTACTCTGGTCAATCCTGCTGAAAGAAGGCTGCTTTCTATGGACAGTGTGCTATGGTTTCTTAATGGATATTCAACCAAATTTACAGTGGATTGAGTTTTATTCCACTAAAAAGTGGATGACATAAGACATTCTATACAGACCACTAGCATACAAAGGATAATATAGGACCATTAAAGACTGATTACGAGAGCACTAGGTCACTTAAGATTCAGGCTTTTTTGGCATATGCTGTGGTTTAACCCAGCAGGTGACTCAGCACCACATAGATGATTGCTCACTCCTGCCTTTTTCCAATGGAATAGGGGAGAAAATCAGAAAAAATATGAAAAAAAATAGAACTTGTGGGTTGAAATCAGACTATTTATTAAGATATAGAAAGGGATAATAGTTATGCCTACACAGATATGTATGAATGTATATAACAGGTGCTCAACTAATTGCTCACCACTCTCTGGCAGCAGAAGGGAAAGAGATGAATTCCCAACCCCTTCAAAACTCCTTCCACACGATTTCATATGGTATGGAATATCCCTTAAGTCAGTTTAATTCTGCTGTCCTAATTCTGTTCCCTCCTCACTCCTTGAGACCTTCTCTGAGGGTGGCCCTGACCCGGTACAAAACTTCTTAGCAGCAACTATAAACATTGAAGCAATATCAACATTGCTTTTCTCCTAGAACCAAGACATAGCATCATGCCTGACACTTGAAAGAAAACAACTTCATCCCAGCTGAACCAAGACAGCATAGTAGTGCAGTTGGCTTCTCCTTTGGTTCCTCTGTATTTCCTTGTTCATCTGCCCAACCATCAGAAATACCTACAAACCAAGGTCTCCCTACCCAACTTTATTGTGAAGCTGTGCAGTCACAGACAATGGAAACTTCTGCTGTCTTTGAGCTAGGAGCAAAACCATGCCCTTAAACCTAGAGCAGTAAGGTTACAGCTGCTGCCTCCAGAAGGGGCCTGAGGCAAACTCCTCAGCTGTGCATCTTCCCCACAGGTGCTAGGTGGTGTTAGATGGTGGAGATCTGGAGAAGGAAGTGTAACCTGGCCAGTTCAATGTGGCCAGCTCACTCTGCTCCTAGCCAGTCAGTTCCTGGCCACCCTCTGCTACTTAAGGGTGTAAAGCATGATAGCTACCAATTCTCAGCTCTGAAATAGCTTTTTGCTTGTGTCTTCTCATCCTGAGGAGAGCATCCACCTCTTCATATGTGGGAGGAGCAAGGCACATGCTTGGGAGATACAAGTTCTAACGTAAGTGGTCAATTTTAATTTGCTTAATTGGGCAATCAATAACCGTGAATGTTGTTTACTTGTGGGGCCTTTAGGTGAGTAAATACTACAGGCTGGCAACATGAGGTTTCATGAAAATAGCATTGTCCAAGTGTGGTGTATCTTTCAAAGTATTTCTATTGTTGCACCAATGCGTTTGGGGATCTGATGATAGTAGGTCAAACTGTTTTGAAGGCTTCTGAAGCAGCATCGTTTTCATCTCATCAAGCATTTTGTGGACAAAATCTTTATGGAGTATTTTGAAACTAACGTGTAGCTTAAATTCTCTTTCTAGATAGTGCTAGTACTATGTATGTATCTGTCCTTAGAAACAAGAAAGAAATGATTGAGTAAAATTTGCAAAACCTGAATCTCGATAGAATTTAGCAAATATTCCAATATTTGTTTATCTACTTTTAGGGACTTAATCTGGTAATGTGCAAGTAAGTCTTGTTAACTCTTGTAGGGAAGGCATGTGGAAGTGGGAATGGATTGTTCTCATTGCACCATTGAGTGTGGTGTGGACTGCTGCCTTTTTGGTGCAATTTGCTCTCTGTAGAATTGCTTTGGACTGAAAGGCATAGAGAACGTTCTGGAAACTTTGATAATTGGTGTGCTGTGTAACTGAGGAAATGCATTTTTTCACCAGCTTAACTCTGTATGTAGCTTTTTGCAAATTCGTTTCTTCAAATACAGCTCTATACAAATCTCTACCATGCTGCACAGAAATGAGTGACATGCAGAAAATTCAGGTTACCAGGATTCAGGTGTACCACTTTCCTTCATATTCTTAGAACAAAGCTGAGACAGCCCAGCTAGGCAAGCAAGCTCTTAATTACCAATGTGCCCTCGAGGGTATAGCTAGGTTTATTGCAAATGAATTAAAAAAAAAAGTCAGAAGAACAAAGGAGCTTGGTTTGACCCTGTGAGATCTGCCTTTAATCATAGCTTTGATCAGCCTTTTCCCCGTGGGATTCCCTTCAGCACTGGAAAACATCCTCCCTGGCACGCAAGCGGGGCCCCTGTGGGTGGGAGCACGGCATCTGCCAGACACCTGGCACAGCCCCATGCTCCAGCTCTGCCCTTTGCTCATCCCTGCTGCCACTTCTGGATTTTCTCATCCTCAGACAAGGGCACTAAATCTATAACACTCTATTTAAACCAAAACTCCTGCGTTAAAGTAGCTTTAATTAAACTCCAGAGGCTTTCTAGAAAAAGGTTTCTGTAGGTGCAGTAAAAATACAAATTAAGAATTTGGAAAGCTATGTCTGTTGTTTAATGTGATAGTAAACTGTCAAGATATTACGTTCTTTGAGGCCAGTTTGCTGGCCACGTTGATAGGTAGCTAGCTTACTTGGGGGGGGGGGGGGGGGGGGGAAAGAGAGAGAGAGGGAAAAATGGCAGTACTGGTCTCTCAGAGTGTAAATTGGTCCTAATTTCCTCCACTGTTTTCCCCTCTGTTTATAGCTGTTCTATGATATATTGCCTTGGAACTTGTCTGTATCTGCTTAGCACTGAATGTTTATTAAATGGTTAAAGTAATTTCTCCAGCTCTGCTTTGACCAAGTTCTTCTCAGAGGCACAACAAGACAGAGTATGGCCAAGGTCCTTGGTGGGAAGTGCCCACCCAAGTGGGAACTGCTAAAGCCAGCGGCTTTGAGACTGGAATTTGACCTTTTATCTGAGCATGTTGCATTCATTCTTATTTCATCCTATTATTTTTCCAGAGTCAGTTAGGGAGAAATTAAAAGCCAACCTATGGCCAACTCATCACTATAACTAAAAGGAAATTTTAATTACATAATGAAATTAAGTCTCAGTCCCTGGTTGCCTGGCTGATCTCATGGAGTAGAGCGGGTCTTTTTCCTCCCATCTCTCTTGGACAATATTGAGAGTAAGCCTGCAATGTTCTTCCAAGCGTTTAATTGGGGCTTTTCTTTTAGATAAACTCTTCCAATTTTGTTCAGTAAGGTTAAGGAGGGGAGTATTTCTGCAAGACCAAAAAAGATTAATTATTACAAAAGAAATTTTTTGAAGCATGTGTAATGTCCCTGATCCAACTTGGAGGTACTCAGTCCAAAATGTCTTTTATAACCAACTTGCTGAACTGCATTAAATCTCTCAAAAGACAATCTTACAGAGAATTAGGATGGATTTAATTGGGCTTACCTTAGTTCACTTTTGAAACAAAAATCAAATTATTGCTTTCTTAATCATGAACAAGCATGCCTAAAAGAATCTGAATACTCAATATGTTCATTTTACACTGATGACTACTTTTAATTTGGATATATTGCTCTCATTTACTAGGTAGGCAAGTTTTCCACCAAAGTAAAATTGGCATAAAGCAAATTTTTTCCATGATTCATTAAGACAAAACCCAACTAACCTAACCAAGTGTTGGCTCTTGCACGGGGTAGGATAGGAAGTTACTCTATAGATGACTTTTAAAACTCCTTCCCTATCAACACTTGTGCACTCATCTAGCTGAGAACACTGTGTTAGTTTACCTAACTAGCCAGCTTATTTATTAACAGAGGCTCTTAAATATTTAAATAGAAGTACTACTCTGCTTTTCAAGCTTCTGGATAATTTTGTAAAAATACTGATATGGAAAATGGATGCTTATTAGGGCAAAGTGGTGTTCTATCATACAATGATAATATCTCAGCTAAGTTTTTAAAGCTCAGAGCTTTGTTTTAAATTTAAGTCGCCATAAACTGTCAGAATAAATCTACTTTGTTGTGGGTGGGGATAATAATAAGGCCTTTGCTTTGTTCAGCATATACAAACAAAACTGGAAAAATATATTGATATGAAGTTTAAAATGCTCTGGGGATGATCCAGAGTCCATTTAAATCAATAGGAATAACTCACAAAATCTGTTTTCTTATAGATTTTGGATTTACAAGTGTCCCTAGGGAAGAATTTTCACTTGTGTTGCTGAATTATGTGGGCAGTTCATAAATCTCACCCTTTATCTCCAGTAAAGCTCATGATTGGAGTCTGCTGGGCTTGATTTATGCAGGCTGATGGAGTTTTACACTGCTTTTTCAGACAGGCATTTCCCAGAAAAGGGGCTGAGCCACCCTGTGTTTCCAAGGGTCTCCTGAGAGGTGATGACTTCTGGTCACTGCTCAGCCAGGCTACCTTCATGAATTCCACTTCAGACTCCTGTTTCTTCAGGCTAAATCTGCTTACCTTTATCTGTCAGTAAGATGATTCTGATGATTCAAGGTGGAAACCCAGTTCCTATTCTCATGACCACAATTCAATTGCAGCCCAACCCAATTGTCATTTGTACAGAGACCCTACAGTGCCCCTTACATCTTCCATCAAACTCACCAGAGCCACAGGAATTGCTAGTTAAACATGGTCGTAAAGCTAAACAAAGCCATCAGTCTTTCACTGAAACATTTCATCTGATCTTGAGGAAAATAACTACAATATCTTTCAGGTCTTTAATCCTGCCTGTAAAATGCTTTGATAGCTAGTGTCAGATGTTGGTTAGAATAAAAAAGAATAAGGAAATATTCAGTTTTTAAACGATAGTGTTATTTATACTTTCGCTCCTGTGCCTTTCTGGTCTCGATAACCTGGCTGGGACCACACAGATGTTTCCTGGAGTGCCTGGCATCAGAACTAGTCTTCTACGGCAGACTACTGCCCTATCCTGTAACCAGGGTGCTCTCTATTTTGAGGCCTTTGAGAAATTAATCATCTAATAAGTACATATAGTAGCTAACCAAGAAGTCAAAGGGTGCCTCTGAGTTTAAAAACAGGTGAATTCTCTCACACAACAGAAAGCTACTCATGCATGCACCCTCGGAGGATCGAGCTTGTTTGGAGCCGTATCTTTCCCAGTCTTCCCCCAGTGACACTGTGAAATGCTGTCTGACCCAAAAGTAATAGTATACCTGGATTTTACCAGCTGAGACTATGTGACTTTTAGGACAAGATGAAATATGTCCTTTTAATAGTCTTCCCAAAAGACTTCATTTATTCTTGTCAGGACATCCAGCACCCATTCTTAGATGCATTGAGCCGATTGTCTTCTTTTAATTGCATCAGTAATATTTTATGTGTGCTGAAGTGGTATTAAAATTTAAATTATTTCAGTGAGCTAATAGTTTATTTTCTACCTGGCAGACAGACAGTCTCCCATGCATAAGACTCGATCAAGAGGAGTGAGGAATTGAGTATTGGATGTGCTTTAAGACTGAAGCACCTTCTGCAGTCCTGGAGGGTGCAGAACAGACACTTTTGATACAGTTGTTGAGGTTTACTGATCCTATTAATGTTATTTTGTGGTAAATTGATGCTGGAGTTTCAGTCTTGCAGGAGACATGTAAATGAGAAGATGAAAAAACATGCCAGGACAAATGGTTTCCTGATGGGGAGAGAGATGGGCAGAAACAATGGGAGCAAGGCATACATATGTATTGTCAGTGCTATAAAGGAGGAGTGCAAGACCTTGCTAGAAGCCATCCTCAGTGTTTGATGCAGAACGGGGTCCCCCAAAAGTCCCTTCATTAATTGAGACATGGCCTTGAAAGGCACTGAATTCTTGCAGCTCCTGTCACTTGGGCAAGCCCTGGGCAATGTGGCCCACAAAGATCTGTTGGTGGTTTCTCTATTTTGATTCCTCAATGCACTTAGAAAGTCAGAGCATTCTGGCACCCACTGCGCTGCATGTAGGGTGGCCTTTGCTTGGATTTGATAACAAGAGGAAGAAGGGGGACTGCACAACCTGCTATCCTGGGTTGGATGGACGCCCCGCAGCCAAAATGTGCTGCTCACCTCTCTGTCATGTGTCTTTGGTGAATGCTGCAGCCATGCAACATCGGGAAAAGCCAAAGGTGTTGAAGAGGAATGTTAGGAAATGAAAATCTTAGAGAAATGTTATACTGCTCCTGAAGTAGCTTTTCTGAAGGAGCTTTAGAATCAGATTTTCAAGTAACCAAAACCATCTGTAAGGCACTCACTCTTTTCTCAACGTTAGTCTGGAATTAAGTAGTTTGCGCTCTCTTCTATTGCAGTTACTGAAACTTCCTGTTCTGTAATCTGACCAGCTCTTTGAGTTGAGCATGAATTTGCAGTCATTTGTCTGTAGTAAGCAGAGTTGTCAAAGGGAACTATAGAAGTTGTGCTAGAGAAGTGAAATCCAGCTCAGTGCAGGAGTTTCCTTGATGCTGCGATCTGCACGCAGCTCTGCTGGTATCTCTACTCTTGCACATTGCTGCAGGAGGTAAGCATCACTCACAGACAGTGGGGGAGGCTAAGGTCTGCAGGCAGTGAGACCACAATCCATACTGCAGAGTGACAGATGAGAAGTTTCTTGTGAGATCACTTCCCCATCTTGTACATTACAATTAGTGTGGCTTCATTTGCTGGGCCGGTTGGTCAGAGGAGCAGTCCGCACATGAATGAGCGGAGATACATTGTTGTTTTCAAAGTTAATTTGGTCTATACAATCTGAATCAACACTGTTCCCTGCTCATTCAGCCAGATTTTTAATGACAGGTGAAATAAAATTTTTGCTAGGTATTTCAGTGGTTGTAAGTTGTACACTGAGTCCTGATATCCATCAGAAGCTGCCTTGTCAATAGTTGAATTGTGGGGCCATGTCAGACCTTTCTGGGGTGTTTCAGCCCTTGGTGTACTGGATTTAACACTGACTATGAGCTTGCTTACTTTACTCAAACTTACCTTTTCCAGTTCTGAATCAGTTTGTAGTCCTTGCCTTTACGATATCTTTTCACTGAGGACTTCTGCAGCACCATTGCTCCAGAACATATTTCCTTTGGTCCATTTCTTACTTGCTTCCCAGTGCTTTGGTTGGGCTCTTCAGAGCTCCTAGTTCTTTGCCAAATAAGGAATAACCTTTTCCTGTTCAGCTTCAATTTTCCTTTCATTGTAGAGATGCAGACCTGGAGCTGTAACCAGTGGGCTGAGGCACCCGGTCCTGAGCTTTCTAAAATCCCCTTCGAAGATCATGAGTCCGTAGATGTATCCGTACATTACAGCATCCAAGTAATGAAAAATGTACCTCAAAAATATCCATGATGACTAAACAAATAGATCAGGGCTCATTAATAACTGCAGGCTCCATTGCCAGTTTAACACGAGGAGCAATTTAATTGAGACCTAGACTGCTTTGTGTAGCTTCGTTAATGTAATTGAGTAATGCATATTGATTTTTCATGGGGCTCAAATCTTTTTTTTCTTCATCTCGTATAAGAAAGCCTGTTAAGGAATTATTAATCACACCATAATTGCTTTAAGATCTATGCTCTAATTAAAACCATAAATTCTTTATTACATCTTTATTTTAATTAGACATCCAGAAAGACAATAATTTTTACAAGAAAACTCGTACAATAAAATTACCTCACTTAGCAATGCTTCAAGGAGCCTGTGCTTAGGACACCGACTCCAATAAGGCTTCCTCAATTAAGACATGCGTGATTCTAGTCATAATCAAAATTAAAGATGTCCTCTGAATGCAATTAAATAACTTTACAATAAAAAGATTTTTTCCTGTGCAACAAAACCGTGCTCATCCACCGGAGGAAGACTTTACTTTCTGTTTTTCTTTTTTCTTTTAAAAAAAAAGTCTTCGATTGAAGAAGCATGTTCTGAAATTTTAAGAGTCTAATCAAGGTTTAAAACATAATCCTTCTGTAATGAAAATAAGCTTATTATCATAACCACCTTCTGGTATTTTCTTTTGGGTGTCTTTGTTCGTGCTGTGATAGGTACTTTCCACCTGCCAGGAGGAATTAGAAATAAGCGTATTTGTTCATCTGTGTCAAAGGACTTGGTATTTCTCTCATTTAGCCTACTGGGAAATCAGTCCCAGAGAACAAAGTTGAGCCTATAGTTTGTGTTGATTGTTTTTGTTTTTGCAAACTGGGCCTCATGGCTCTCTGTTACTGCAATACAGCTGAGGAAGCTTATTGTGTACTTCTAAACCACTGGTTCTCGATGACAAAAATTCTTTACTTAATGTAAAATGGCACTGTGGTTTGAAATGTAAGCTAACCCAAGGCTTGCTTGTTCATAGTCTAAAACTTCCAAAGCATTGACCTTATTTGAGACTGACTCAGTGAAAACTTCCTTAGTGTTTAAATGTAACTGAGAATTCATTTTATCCCATTTCAGGATAAAATGTCTCAAATTGCTTGAAGTGTTCATGGAGGAAGCCTCATAGGTTCCTTACTGAGGTTGCTGTGTTCCAGAAGTGCTTGTATGGCTCCACAATCTGTTCTTGCCTTGAGAGCTTTGTTTATGGTGTCAGCTCATTGCAGCCAGGAGAGGACCCCAGAATAACCAGACGTGATTTAACCCATACTTATTTTGAGGGGCCAGTGTACTCATTTCTATTTCCAAACAGATCTTGACTTGTGTTGGTGTGCAACACACCAAATGTTTGCTGCAGTGGCATGTTCATAACAGAAATAAATTCCTATATCCCATTTTCCTCAAGGAACCTGCCATATGTCTCCTTTCGAATCCCAGGACATCGTTTCAGAGTGATGATTTGTGATTTGGGTCTGATTAAAAAGCCAGCTCATAGCCTGGCAGCGTGTAAATGGCACAAAGCAGGGTCTATTTACCACTGCCTCTTTCACTCACTGAAGGAAGCCAGCACACTTGAAAGGTGAAGTCTTGTCACTTGATGCTCATTCATATCAGGTGAAATAGTTTTGCTAGAGTGTTGATAATAGTGGTAATTAGATTTGCATCCCTGGCTCAGCTGCAGCCCTTACCTGTGCTCAGCAGCCACTGTTCATCTGAGTAGTGCCAGAAATACTCAGAGAAATACTCAAGAAAATAGAAATACTCAAGGGCTGCATGTTTAGGGTTCAGGTGTCCTATACTCAGACCATATCCTCCACCTGGGACCTGAAGCCAATCTCACTTGTCTGGTCCAAACCATAGGGAGTCTTTTTATTAATTTCATTGGGAGATTAAATCAGGATAACCTGATATGGTGGAAAAAAACAGTTAAATGTGAATTAAAATGTTGGTGAAATGTGGATATATTCCCCAGAACGGGCTGCACGGGCAATGAGTAGCAGTTGATCAGGAAGATGAGAGCACCTGCTTTCATCCAAGGGATGATGAAGTTATGGGGGTAGGAAGGTGCTGGAAAACCAGTGCTGGAGAGGCAGAGGGCTGTCTGCCACAGATAGATTAGCAAATAGATCAAACAGCATTGCCAGCCGTGAGCTCCTCTGCCTCAAACGTTTCACTTATTCAGCAGTCTTTGTGAAGTTTGTGAGATGTATCTGCCCTGGCTCCCACTTTAGAGAGTGAGAACAAGATGTTTTTTTTCAGGCTTGAGTTCTGAGGCTTTGCTTTCCTGATCTGTTTTTGCTTAGCCTGAAAACAGCTCAGCAGGTCTTCTATGGGAATTAAGCAAACAGACTGCAAGGCTGGGGAGCATGTTTCAGAGACGTGAGCTGAGCAGCTAAAGTAGGGAGTGAAGGGATGTACATCAGCAAAACTCAATTTAAGCTATCTGTCCTGTGAGGGTGGGTAATCTGAATTTCTGGGTTTGTTGTTGCTGTAGAGGTGAGATGAAATAGAGCAGATTACAGCATTGCTTCTAGAGTGACTGGTCCTCTCAGGTGTGATCTCACCTCTGATGCAGATTGGACCTCTGCAGCTTGTTACTATGGGTTACTATGATTACTTTTTCCCAAGAAAACAAACCAAGAAGGCTGGGATTTACCTTAGAGGTAGTTAACAATCTTCTTACTTAGGCAGCTATGTTTTTAACCTGTCAATATATTTTGTTAATAAATCAAAGGAGATTTTTGACATCTCTGGCTTTTGAGCTCTATTTAAGACATACTATCCCTTTCATGGGAATCCTTGTGTATATATCATACGCAAAGATTCAATATTTCTTTAAGAATCAAACAATGTGCAGTAAGCAATTATTTACTCACATAATTTGTATGTATTTTGAATCCCTAAGTCACTATTAAATTGAGATGGATTCTGTTTTTCCCTTTTGAGAAGTATATAATCATATATATTTTGCTATTAGAAGTGTAAGGAAATATCGATTCTCAGTTTCTCACAAATGTGACAAAGTGAGGCATCCCATGAAATTATTGAGTGGAAATGTTTGTTGGTGGTGGTGTTTTTTGTTCTTTTTTTAAGTAATGCATAATGAAATTGTGGAATTCATAGCTGCAGGATGCTTCAGAACCAAGGGAATGAAAAGCAAAGGAAAATTTAATTGAACAAAGGTCCATTGGAGCCTATTAAAGAAATACCTAACCTGCAGATTTCTAGTGACTGGGGGCATTGTATAACTCAGGGCCAAGTGATCATTGTGAGAAGCAGGACACCTCTTACTCGTCACAGAAAAGAGGCTGTGCTAGAATGGGTCTTGCTCTGACCTATGTTGCCTGTTACTAAATGCTGGCAGATATGAATGAGAAGCTGTGAATGATTTTTTATTTTTTTTTTTACACAATTACTTACTCTGGAGAGTTTTCTGTTTGCGTTGGTATACACATTTATTACTTCCTTTCTCACTATACCCGAGTAATCCTATTGGGATGTGAGCAGTGTGCTCACCCTTATTTGTTGGGCACAGCATGGCAGAGCTGCAGAAGGAACGGAGTGAACTCTATTTTCTTCTATTGCAGTTCTTGTCCACACTAAAGATCTTTCTTGCATAATCCCCACTTGTTCTACACTCAAAACATCCCCAAGGAAGCTGATGCAAATTCTGTGCATTAGTACACAGACAGGTATTTAACATGGGCAGAGAAATCAAGTGAAAACTAACATCTAAAGTCCTTTAGACATCCACATTCGGCAGCACCAGTTCTTCCTGCTGGGACAAGTCATGTTACCCAGTCAACAGGATAGTTCAGTCTGCATTGACCTGCTGAGCTCTGCCCTATGAACAGAGTCTGTACCAGGCCCTACTCTCCATCTCCCCTCTCTGGAAGCCCCAGAAGTGAGCACCTTGCTCAGCCAGTCTTGTGGCAGCTGACATACCACCAGCCCAAATACATCTCTGCAGGGCCTGGGCCATAGCCAAGCAAGCAAAGACAGTGAGAGGGAGAGACAGCTACAGTGCAGAGAGTGTTTTGTCCATCAATTACCCCCAATTCTTCATCCAGAAAGATTAAAGGCTGTTTGTTTGCAGTTATGTGTAATGTCATGCTCTGTTTGTCATCTTAATAGCTCTCCTGGGATCATAAGAAATGCCTAAATGCTACTGTGCCACCTCTCAGAAAACAGCCTACTAAAACTAATTAATAGTGCACCCTAGTTAACACATGCAAACTTGGCATTATTAGTCTAATTAAAAGGATTTTAACAATCTGAGTTCCCTTCTCTCTCCCCCTCACAGATTCCAACATATGCAAGTCAAGTAAATTAAACCCATTAATCACCATTGGTGCAAATGATATAGGGTCCTGTAACATGAGATCATCTGTGAAGAGAGACGCTAACAGGCCTCATTATGTTTAATTTCACTCCTTAGCAAAGGATAATAAATACAAATTATAACATCACAATGAAATATTTAATTATTCACGAGTTTGGTAAGAAACATAATTAGCTTACTGGTATGTGTCTTCATTTTGGTGATAATGGATCTAATTTAGGAGTTTAACCATTTCAGGGGAAAGGTTGAAAATAAGAGGTTTTTCCAGAATGTTATTGCAATAACACGGACAATGAGGCCATTTGAATGCTACCCATTACCTCTTGTGGAGGAAACCACACAGCTACCCAAGTCTGCATCCTAAAAATGTTCCCCATGTACCTTCTGTGTGCAAGCTGGGGCTGACCCCTGGAATCCTGAAGGTGTGTGAGGAGGTAAGGGCTGGCTGGTGGTATTTTCAGGCGTAGTCCCAGTCCATTCACACCCTGGAGCACAAGCCTGACCACAATGAAAACGCCCTATGAGTTTCTGGGGTACAGGAACTAACCCAGAGCACTGCCTGCTCCAGGAGCTGCTGCTGCTTGCTTTTATGGGACCCTAATTTTGTGTGTTTTATGTTTTCCTTATTGCACATATTTAGATGACAGATGTGCACATTCCTTAATCTCTACCTCGTTACCCTACGAAATTGTAGCTGTGTTTTACAGCTTTCAGACAAAGATAAAAGGGGAGAGGAAAACTTCAAACATATGGAAATTTGCAGAGACCCTGGTCCAACTCGTGGCAGGGAGATTGCTGAGCACGTAGTTAGAGGAATTAGTTAAGACTGGTGGCCTTTGGGTTCTTGGTGTCTGCGTGCAGATGTAAGGGGAAGCATTACTCAAGTAGCCATGATCCCAGATTCGATTATGCATCATGCAGGAGCAAAGGGAGCTTAAGAGTGGATTAATGCCCGGAACAGATGAATTTGAAAATGTATATCCAGTGCACTTGCCATGCACCTTGCACTATAACCTTTGCTTAAGGAAAAAGGGGATGAAATACTGCCAGGAAATCCAAAGATGGCTCAGCCCTTGCATGAAGATGTGATTAGCACAAGTCAAACTTTCTTTGTAAGTTAATTAACAGTAGGGAGAGAGGATTGGTTTGTTGGAGTATAGTGTCTTACCACAAAAGGAACAGGATCTTTATGCCAAGATTAAGAAAAAACACTATTTTTGCTTGATTTGAATTATTTGAACATTACCATACCCATTTTATGAACTCTATCACCATATCCTCTTCACTTTTTCCCATTTCTAAACAGATTTCTAAAGAATCCACTAAAACTGTGAATTATATTGTCTTTATGAAGAAGGCATTTGCATTAGTGCAAGAGCGTGTGAATATAAACGTGCAATCAATATTATAAATGTAGTGTGAGTGTTATTTTTTCCTCCACTAATTCTTCTGAGCAAGATTTACTGTCTCAGTGAGGTTTTCTTAAAATAAATTAAATATAACATGAACTACATAGTTGTTCACATGGAGCTGGAGCTAGAAAGGCTCATTAATCACCGGCTTAAATCCCAGAGTATCCAGTCATCCTAATTAATGATTCAGTGCTGAACTTTACTCGGGCAGTGGCAGCAGTTATTGCCATCTCAGTTGATGGGAAGAAATTGCAGAAAAGGAAGCAGTGCTTTGGGATGGTACAGGACCAGCTCTGTGAGCAGGCATTTGTGTCCCTTCCAGCATCAGGGTGTCCGTGCTACTGTCTGATCCGACCCATAGTGGTGTAACCTAGTGCTACATGATGGCACTGCATGTATCTGGAGTGAACAGCAGCTCTTCAGACAGCAGAAAGACATAGTAAGGTGGAACAAGAGATTTATATTGACCCTGTAGTCTGAAGCTAGGCCAGCTGCTAAGGGGAAGTCTAACACTTGTCACTAGGGGATGCTCCAGCTAAAATTTGAGTAATATGGAGCATATTTAAGGAGAAGAGTGATTCCAGCCCCCTGTTTTTCTGGTGGGCTGCTGGCTAAGGAGCTCCTTGTGGTGGAAAACAGGACCCCAGGAAGGGGAGCACCTGAAGTCAGGGCTGTGCATTGTGCTTGGGGTCTCTTCTGAGACTTCTCCAGGGACTGGGACTTCATGCATGGGAGCAGAGCTGCTTTGGCACAAGCCAGAGCATAATTAAGGGCTGCAGAACTGAAATTTGTCCTGGCAACGGGCAAATCATAAATCAAAATCCCTTTATTCAAATGAATTTACCTGCTTTTTAGGGCTACATTAGTTCTGTATTTCATTTGTCTGCATTTCTAATGTAAATAATTCAAACCATTTCAGTGCTTTTTTGCTGCAACGTTTTAGCATGTAAATGCACTGCATTCCTCATAGATGCTAGAAGTATGATGTCTTCCTGTTTTGCTTAAGGTACTTTATTATATATTGGCAGGAAACTCAGAGAAATATTTTATTGTGCCTTGGAGAGCAGGAGATGCTCAGACCCTAGATCAGCAAAGCAACAAATTACAAACTTCTTGCTACAGAGCTACTGCCTAGAAGTCTGTTAGTTAGGTGGTCCTGAGGGGCAGCATTTTGCTAACATCAGGGACAGCAGGCTTTTTGTTTTGAGTCTTGATAACGAGGGAATTCTTGCAGGAGGATGCTACCTTGAGTGTCATCTCAGGACACAGTAAATCTACAGAGAATTCATTTTGTTGTCCATTTGGACTTAAACTTTTAGTCTGCTCATGGTGTAATTAACTTCTGGCTATTCCAGAATGCAGAATCAGGGACTAGGCAGCAGCGAGTAATTTTTCTTCTCGTTGGTTTTCAGCCCGGCTGGTGGGAGCTGGGAAATTTTAGCATATGTAATTTGAATTATTTCATGAAACATTTAACAAGGGCCTATTTCATTCTTCACTAAGGCAAGTTGATATAAGAAGGATGATGTTATGGTTAATGTAAATCATAATTATTACCAGGTGCATCACTGAACTGGGAAATTGTGCTAAAAATGTAAGTTTTGCTCCATTTCATATTGAAAAATTACTTTGCAGCACTGACAGCCATTAATCTCTGTTACAGGAATGTTATTCTTTATTTTGGTGAATTACAGAGCTAAGACATAACAAGGCATAAATAATCTGTCCGTGGGAGGCCACTGCACTGAGCTGGGCTGGGGGAAGCACCAAGCCCCACACCTGCCACCCCCAGTGCCACCCCCAGGGATGCTTCAGCTGCACGTGCAGCCAAGCCTACAGCAATTCTTCTCCCTGAAACTTGTATTCTGGACATCATGCTTTGTAGCTCCCACGGGGCTGTATCCTGGAGGGATTGGTGGGCTGGCACTCCTTGTCTATTGGCATTTCCAAATGCTTTTTAAAAATAAGTTTCCTCTTAGTTTTTCAGAAAAAGCTTCCTTTTTATCTGACAGTCCTAATGCTAAAGCAGGGTGAGATATCTGTTTGTGGTACCCAGTGCTGCAAAGGGAAATGCAAGGCTGTGTGGCTTTGTTTATCTCGGGGACAAGTGGCCAATCCAAACAGAAACTTGAGATCCTTTCTGACTTGTGCCTAAGGTGCTTTTCCAGAAGTGATCTGCTTCATTCTGGGCTTGGCAGATGGATAAACCCCATGGCAAGTAGGACTCTAATAGTTCTGTGTGTAGTAGGGTCTCTCCTTAATAGAATCATGGAATCATTAAGGTTGGAACTGAACACTAAGATCATTTATCCAACCACCAACCCATCGCCATACCCACCAACCATGTCACCCAGTGCCTGGGGTTATTCTAACAGACAGCACTTGTGCAAGGGACTTATTTATTATAAAGCAGCTGAACCTCCTCAGTACAAGGTGCTATTCTTCTACGTTAATGCCATAACACCAGAGATATAAAGTGACAGTATGTTTTGTTTTACAAGCAGAATATGGTTGTAAATAGGCTGATATTCCCCTAACAGCACACCATGTTTTTTCTTCCTGTTTGTTGAGCAGATTCTCCATTTGACTTTTTGTGTGTTACTGTTGACATAGTTCTTGTTGGTTCTCCTTGATTCGCTGTGAATCTACCTTCAAAGATACTGACTGTGATTGAGTGCTGGTAGGAACAGGTGATATCTTTCTGCCCACAGCCATAGATGAACTGGAATGTATGCATCTGTGTCTTCACATCTGTGGTCTCTTTGTTTGCAAAGAACAGCACTGAAAGCATTAGAAGTGCAAGCAGCAAAGCTGTAGTATAGCTTGTGAAAATGATGACAAAAGCAAAAAGAGAACCATTAAATGCTGGGTATGTTGGTTAGCTTGACAGCACAGTGAGGACTTTGCCAAACCTGAAATGTATGCCCAGATAGCACAGAGTTGGCAGAAGAGACCTGAGCCAGCTCTGTTGCCATGATTGTGCTTGAAGAAATTTCAGCGACAGACGCAGGTCGTGTTGTACTTTGGGCTTTGCTAAAAGTGTGTAAGGCAATATTGAGCTGCCCTTTACCCCTAAGCAAGCAAGAAGTGAAATTAAATACGTTTCCCTAAAGCTGGTGACTAAGCCCAAATGGTGCTTGTGACCTCATTAGTAACTTACCTGATGAAATCTGATTTACATAGGGTTCTAATTACGTGCAGCTACCTTCAGATGATTACTAAAAATGACTGACTTACTCCTTACTTTAGCATCTGGGATATTATTTTATAGAAAGCTTATTTCTCCTGGAAAAGCGACAAAATGAAAGGGGTTTTAGAAGGACCATAACCATTTGATAGCAGGGGATGCTGCTCCACAAACATTTCTCTCTGAGCCATTTTCTGGGCTCCTGAAAGAAATCCAGCATCTCAGCCAGAAAGAACAGATGTGAGGAAATTACAAAATGGTTGCCAAGCACTACGAATTAGCTCTGCTGGTCAGATGTTCACCACCCCCAGTTGGTTGTGTGCTAATCTAAGAGTAGAGTAAATCAATCATTATCCATTCTCAGGATATCTAGGTGGACCACAGGAAGCCACTTGATTAATATGCACATCCTCACCTAGATGGTGGTGAGCTCTGCAATTCATGGTTGAACTGAAGGCGGAAAGAATTGCTTTTTAATAACCTTGATAATAACCCTTCTGATAGCTCCATTTAGGCATCATTATTGAATAATAGCTTGTGCGTGTCATCAAATCACTCTGACATTAGAACAGAAAATGCACAAATACCCCTGGTCATGCCACTGAACAAAACAAGAGAGAAATCCTCTACAGGGGTAAATTAACAGAGCTCCCTCGATATTAACAGAGTGGAGTGGAATTTCTAAACAGACACCGAACCAAAACAATGCTTAAATACTTGATGTGCTGTGTGTAAAAACGATATTAAAATAGAAAGATCTGGTTCAAAAGCCTTTACCATCTCCTTAGCTGTCTCCTTCACTGTCACACTGGCAGAAAAAAAAAAAAAAGGTGGAATATTCCAGCTGCACTGAGAACACCTTGCAGGGGGAGATGTGCTCATTACCAGAATACGCTACTGTATGCTCAGCAGTGCCAGCATCAGTACAATGATGGTAAATTGCATCAGCTGCCTTTTGTGTGATGGCATAGTTTGTTTGAGCTCTCTCCCAGCGCTGGGCTATCTCTGATTTAGGACTGTGTCCAGCATGAAGTAGCTGATACCACTTGCACAGTTAGCTCAACTTCAGCTAAGCCTGCCGTGTGTGAAATAGCTATTTCGTGGAGGCTTTTGTGTATTTTTTCCTCCATTAAACCAATTACTAGCTAATCATTTTGTGTAAAATATCACAATGTGGCTTTCTCAGAGCTGATCCATGCAAACCCCCTATGTATAACAGCTTTGGTTTAATTTCATTTGTGAGATTAACAAACAGATCTAACAGCAAAACTAGCATTAATGGAAGCAAAAGGAAAGCAAATAAATGTCACCGTGTTCGAGGTTCAATCTCAGAGGTGAGACTTGAGCACACTAATGGAGTGCTCTGCCCTGCTGCAAAGGCAACAGATGGAACCAAAACCAATGGATGTCTCCTTCAGATTCATTTATCCAGGGCAATGTATTTATTTCCTGATTTCGAAAATGAAAGCTGTATTTGCTCTAAGTTTGGTCCTCTGACTTCTTCCTTATAGGTATGCTGCAAAGCAGAGAAGATAAAGGAATTCTGCAGGAGGATCAGACTTTTTAAAGGGGGGATTTGGAAGAGCATCTGCAAGGTAAACATTTCTTATTGTCCTTGTTTGGAAATCGCTGGTTTGGTTATGGATGTACAGTGACAATTTTTCTTTTACTTTCAAATCCTTTGCAACTTGCCATAGTCTGGTGCTTTGCAAATGCCAGTGGAAAGCTCCCTACAGAGTCAAATCCCAGCCTTGCTAAATCAGAGACATAACATAAAAGGTGTGCTATAAATCATAGCGTGCTTTCATAGCTCCATTCAGATGTGAACAGTATGCTAGAGCCCATGTATTAAGCAGTAGAGCTACCACAAACAGATCCAATTCTGCATCAGCTGACAAAAAATTTGATTTACCCTAAAGCTTTGCATATAGAAAAACTGATACAGACTCCCAGCTGGTGTTTTTCCTCACCTCTTCTGTTTGTGGCAGAAAGAAATAGTTGGAACTGACAAGCTGGTTAGCTGTCAATTAGCTGGTGAATGTGCTCAGTGCAACAGATAATGCAGCCAAGCAAAACATGTTTGGGTGGTTGAGAGGTGGTGAATGCCCCATCCCTGCAGACACCCAAGGTCAGGCTGGACAGGCTCTGAGCACCTGCTGGAGCTGTGGGTGCCCCCACTCATTGCAGGGGGACTGAGCTAGATGGTTTACAAAGGTCCTTTCCAACTCAAAAGATCCTGTGTTTCCCAAACTGCAATGACCATAGAATCACAAGCTCACACCATCCTGCCCTGGTTGTTTTCAGTGGGTGTGAGAACCCATCCAGAAGTGGGGAAAAAAAAAATGGGTAAAGAGTATCTCACCTGACTTCACACTTGTGGTGACCCCTTGGCAATGCATTTTGTGTATTACAATCATTTTTGGTTTTGTCTTTTCTTTGCCAAGCTTCAGAAGGCACAGTAGAAAAAGTGACCATGATTTCAGCATAAAATCTCTGCTTGCTGGTTTCTGGGGAGGTTATATTTACATCAACTCTAATAAACTTCACTGATGGTTAAATTCTTCCCAACCCTCAAGGTGAACTAACACACCACATTTGTTGTAAAAAGTGTTTATTTAAATAGAGTATTTTCAGTTTCTTATTCACCTTCTGTGAATGTGTAATGCGCTCAGATCTCTTTCTTATACATTGTTTATAAGTTAGAAGTCTCTTATTCCCTGTGTTGATTCAGTTGTGATGTGGCAGGAAAAGAGATTCAAACCTAATACTATTATCATAGGAGCTAAGTAAATTCCTTTCTCTCTGTCTCTTTGACTCTCTCAATGCAACAGTTTCTGATAAACTCTTGGCTGCTAATTTCCAAGCTTCAGAAATCTGTTTGATACTAGTTTGTGAGTATGTTGGCATTGTTCAATAGCTGAAGTAGCTTTACTACTTCTCCAGGACTTGAGGTACTTAAATAATGAGACTTCAGATTTTGGAGTGGCTAAATCAGTGTTTACTACAGTATTATTTTTTTCCATTTCATAGAACTATAGAATGGCTTAAGTTGGAAGGGATCATCCAGTTCTTACCCCCTGCCCTGGGCTAGTTGTCCTCCACCAGCTCATGCGGCCTAGAGCCCCATCCATGGCCTTGAGCACCTCCAGGGATGGGGCACCCTCAGCTCTGGGCAGCTGTGCCAGTGTCTCCCTGCCCTCTGTGTAAAGAATTTCTGCCTAATGTCACAGAAATGAATCTTTGTCATCAGCAAGTGGATCTCAATGGTTATGAGATGTTGGTACAAGACACGCTGCCCTGAAGAGGTAGCAAGAGTGTGATGGGAGAGGAAGAGTCTTACTTCATGGGTCTGTCCTCACCACCATCTCTCTGCATTGCCAGCTGTTCCCAGTCCTGGTGCCAATCCTGATGGGGCACATGGAAGCTGAGGGGAATATCCTGAGCTTGTATTTCTGATATGAACTTGGAATCACTTCTGGAATACAACCACCAGGCAGCAGAAGCAGCTGCTGGAGTGCAGAGTAATTTTTAGTTGAAGAGCAATGCAGGTTGGAGGGGATCTGAAGTAGAAATGTGCTTGATTTCCTGTACTTGGCTCGAGGCGCTCAGTGCCCTGTGAGTACTTTTGTGCACACCAGCCCACTCTTCATCTCCACCTGAGTATGACATGGGGGGAAGAGAGACCCTGAACCTGCTAGCACTGGGCTTTACCAAAGATAAGGAGGTAGGAAAAGAATGCACCTGGATCTCAAATCTGGGATAAGAGGAGCTCCTTCTCCTGCAGAATCTGTTCCTCCTTTTGCCACTGTGACATGATGTAAAGAAAATGCAACACAGGGTGCTCAGGATGAATAATTTAGAGAGAGACATGAAGCATAAAACCACTGAGCTGTGAACATGTAGCCAAGGCAGTGACTTGAAGCTGTGTCTGTACATGATTTTCAAGGCAATATTGCCTTTTAAACTATTATCTCCAGATGTTAATCTGTAATGGAAGCAAAGCTGGAGCCTGGCTTCCTCAACATGATTTGTACAATAGCAGACACGTGTTCCTTTCTTCCCTCCATTGTTTATCTCACATAAAATGCAAAATTGCAATTTTAAGAGTTACCACCCCCAAATCCATTAAGCAATGTTTTTTTGTTTGTTTGTTTGGTTGGTTTTTTTTGCTCTTAATATGGAAATCTGTGGTTGTACTGTGATGGGCCACAAGTCTCAGAGACATGAGTCTTACAGTGACTCTGTGCCAATTTATTATGGGTCACAATTAGTGATCTATTTTGGCTTCCAGGGGCTGGATCTGTATCTGATAGGAACTCTGACAGCTGCTGGAGAAACAGCGCAAGGCACATCTGGAGCAGCAACTGAGAGGTGCCAGGGCTGCAGGGCCAAACGACTGTCACCTTATCAGTGTTACAGACTGTGAAGGATTGGCCATTTTCCCTCTTTTTCAGGCTGCAAAGAGGGGAGTAGTGAAACAGGTGGCCAAAATATACAGTGAGTTATGTAGGCTAAGGCAAATTTATGTTGAATTTATGAGAGATGAAATTCGCTACCTCATTCCACCCATAAAAATTATAAAGAGAACAGAAAGTGACATAAAATCGATCCATTTCCATGACAAAGCTCATTATGAGCAGAGAAAATATAGTCCCATATTAACTTGTTCTCATTACTTTTCTAAGATTTATCATGTCGGGTGCAATGTGCAAGGGAGGAAAAGAAAATGTTCTGTGCCCTTACCTTAAAAAGCAAACAGACATATAAGCCAAATGATCTTCATTATGTTCAGCAAGAGTGTATTTCCCAAGCTTCTGAAGGGACACTACTCTAGCAGTGCCAACCAGGACAATTGCTCTGTCTGGGCTGCTGCCACCAACACAACTTCTCCCCTGGTGCAAATGGAAACAGCTCTTGGAGCTCTTGGAGATGAGATGCTCCTGGGGGATTGAAAAGGGGAAGAAAATCACTCTGAGTCTGTAATGTTGTACCTCATTGAAAGAAAGCATGTCATGGCTATTGAAATGGATGAATATTTTAAATACTTGTGAACAAGTAGCATTAAATCAGATAACATGGATAATGTTTTGCTCTACAGCATTTATCCTAAAATGCTCACTGAATGTGGCAGTTTCCTGTTTCCTAGCATGTAACTCTAAATGAAGAAGTCAAGAATCTATACAAGGCCGTGGATATCTTAAGGGTGCTAATTATTTGGCTTGCAAATATAGAAGAAATGCAGAGCTTCATAGCTCCAGTTAAAATCCTGACCCTGTTCCCATCAGCATAGTCACAGTCAGGTCAGGCTCTGAACGAAACAGCTGTGAAACCAAGTGTAAGCAAGACTTCTGACACTGCAAAGATCAGTCCAGACTTCAAGACACATGAGCAGCCTGGCAGCCGAAGTTCTTCTTCAAAAAATATGCTACAGACATTCATCCTGCAGTTGACTTTCTGCTATGACCAGGACAGGACTGTTCTTTCCAGAGTCTATCCAAGAGTCCCTTGGGAAGGTGCCATCATCCAGGACTGCAGGGACATCATAGCCAAGCTGCAAAGGCTGACACAGATCATGTATCTGATCTTCAGCTGAACTTGACCACCCATTGAAGTGGCATAAGGTATATCTGCAACAGGTTGTACTCAGCATTGGTAAGGCCACGCTTCAAGTACTGTGTTCAGTTTTGGGCTCCTCACTTTCAGAGAGACATTGAGGCCCTGGAGTGTGTCCAGCGAAGGACAATTAAGTTAGTGAAGGTTTTGGAGCACAGGTCTTGTGGAGGGCTGGGAACTGGGGTTGTTCAACCTGAAGAAGAAGAGGCTCAGGAGTTCTTATCAGCAAGGCAGGGGTTGGCTTCTTTTCCCAAGTAACAGAGATAACAGTCTCAAGTTGCACCAAGGAGGTCCTGGTTGGATATTAGGCATCATTTCTACTCGGAAAGAGTGGTGAGGCACTGGCACAGGCTGCCCAGGGGTAGAGGAGGTCACCATCCCTGGAGGTGTTCAGCTCTGTAGAGATGTGGCACTGAGCGTTAGTGGACATGGAGGGTTCACTAAGTGGGTAGGTGAACAGTTGGACTTGATGTTCTTTGTGGTCTTTTCCAACCTTAATGATCTGTGATTCTACATTGGAAGGCTTGTTCCAAAAATCCGTTAGGAACAGCTGCTCCAGGCAAGGGCTGCCAGGGGCCATTTGGGAGCCCAGTCTCGCCCTGCCATACGTTGCTCCTTGTGTACTACTGAGCAGATGCAGCTCATTTAGGAGCTGACATCTGGTGCTGTCAGAACATATAACTGGTGCTGATGTGCAGTGCAAGCTGAACGCTCTGACCTTCTTGGTGCATTCATTTGAGATGAGAGTGTGTGCATTATGGAGATAAAATAGTCTGTGTGGGGTGTGTGCATTTGTTTGCAAGGGTGATGAGGAAAGAGAAAATACACAAAGAGAAGATGACCAAATGTGGCTGATGGAAAACCTCACAGGCCAGCTGAACACAGGGAAAGATGAGGATAAATGGAGGATATCACATCCTGGTCAACACAGATAGATGTTTCTTCAAGCCAGGATTACTAGAACTGCTTCTGGGCTCCCTCAGCCTTCGCCCAACTTGTGCCAGTGATGCCTAACCTAGCATCAGCTTGAACAGGAGTGCATGCTATGATTGTGTGAGCCTCACTTGCTTGGGAATGTGGGCTAACAAATAATAAATTGCAGAAGCCTTGTTATTATCACAGCTGAACAGTCCGTTCTGACATATTCTATTAAGTTGCTTCTGTTTCACTCAGTTTTTGCGTTACCAGCACTCCTTTCTGAGAATGACCTTTTCCATGCCAGGCTTTCAAAACCTATTGCCATTCTTCATTTAGAAATTTGCTAAAGTATGTTTGCAGAAACCATAGATTCTTTTTTTGCTGTTATTATTTTTAATTCTGATGAATTAAAGGAGAAAGGAACAAAGAATTATGCTGCTGATCTTTTTATTTTTTATTTTTTTTGCTTTTAACAGGACTTTTTTCCAAGCTGAAAATCATACCATTGATTCTGAGTAGGAGTAGCCCTTCCCATTCTCTATCATTGAGTTTTAAATGTTTCCTGAGCACAGCTGTAATGGTGTTTGTAGCATGACATGGTTTGTGGGGTGAACCTCACTTTCTCATTCCATTTAAAAAGTAATTGAGCAACGGAAAGAATATTATTATAACATTTAAAGAGAAAGGGGCAGTGCTGTGGGAGTTAGCATCCTGTATTTTGATGAGACAACAAAATACCTCATTTATTAAGCCAGTTGTTTTGCAGGTTTTGGGAATAACTCCTATTTGCTACCTCATGGGCAGCTCTGCTGCCTCTCTGTGGAGCAGGAAAGAAGGTGGTGGATTAATTGCTGCAGTAATATGCTTGCACCAGCACAGCCCTGCGAAGTGCAGAAGGTAAATGAGTTTTAGCCTGAGCTCTCGCTGTCTGCAAGGTTTGTTTGGCTGCATGTATGTCAAATACTCGTTCCATGCAGTCTTATTGCTGCTCTGGTAGTGTTATTTATTACTTAGATCAGGGGGCTTTGTTGGTGTAGGATATTTGCTGCATAAAGCTTACCAAACTGTAGCCTTCATCACAGGAGTTGCTCCAGCCACTCTATCCCTGATCTGAGACATGCTACACTTCAATGGAGTACCTAAGCCTTGGTAACTGCACCTGGTGCTCTGAGCAATGATGCTTGTTAATGGGTTGTGATCTCATGATGTATGCCTAAGATAGATGGATGAAAACGTGCAGCTCATATCACTCCTCCAGCAGCTCCTGCCCAGCCCAAGTGCACACCTTCTCTGCACCTGTAAAGTCCCTATGAGAGCCGAGCTGGGCTGGTGGCTGCATTCCTCACTGATATGTCATGTGGGTGAGAGATCGCCATAAACCACTACGTTTTCTCTTATCTAGTGATGGTGTTCCCTCTCTCAGCATCCAGCTCACGTCTCACAGCACAGAGCAGACTTGAGCCACCAGGTTCAGCTCACCTATAGAGCTGAATAATCTTCAATATTCTATGCTTAAACGTGCCTAGGAAAGGCTTGCTTTGTGTCACAGCCCTTTCCTGTATGATGGTTCTCACTGATGGCTGCACTCAGTTGCAGAGCAACTGCTGTTGGAGCTAAAACTGAGGGCTTTTTCCCAGCCACAGAGCAGAGGATTGGGACCAGTAAGCCCCAACAACTCCAGCATCACACAAGTGCACAGGAGGAGTGCTCAGCATCCTGGCTGCTTTGAGACAAAACCCTTTTGTTTGCCCACTTCATTACATCCAGTAACTAAAAATGCATCCCCCAGGGAAGGAATGCTTAGACTTATCTCTGTTTGTTTGGTGCACATCAGTCTGTTGTTCTTCCTGGCTAATCAGATAGAGCAGAAACTAAAACAGTCTCAGTTTGTCGTTTTATTCTATACATAATCACTGCTGCTCGTTTGCCTCTAAATAGCTGCATAAATACACATTAAATGCAGTGACATCTCTTTTGGGACTCGCTCCAGGGCTTCCTGGTTATTTTCTCTCTTGGAAAGAGATGAGGTGCTCAGATGCTGCCATGTTTCTTTCAAAACCCTCTGTGCATTTGTGCATGCAGTGCTAGGCCCACGCTTATCCCTTGCAGTCACAGGGGTTGTGGTGACATTAAGTGAATGTGTAAGAATACCATGTGCCTACGTGCCATGTGTGAAGGGAGAAATGAGCTCTCAGTCTGGGCAGTGATGACAACTATTTTCAGCCAACGCTTCTTGCACTGTTCCCACCCTGTTCTTTCTGTGCTCTTCCCTCCCACCCTGTTGCTGACTCTCAGGTCCTGTTTTGTGGGGAGCATTTGGGGTGAGAAGTTGATGGCCAGCTCTTCTCTTCACTCTGCTTTCCATCACCTGTTGCGCTGCCACTTTCAGCTTTTCAGAGGTCTTGTTAGGCTAATGGGCTGACATCAGCATTTCCTGATGGAAATACACATGCCAGGGACTAAATTTCTTGCCAGCTGATCTTTGTCTTTCTGGTAGCAAAACAGCCTTTTGGTGCTGTGCTAACCATCAGCTCTAGAAAACTGTGAGCACTAAAGTCTCAGCAGAATTCATAAAGAAATCAATCCTGGCCATATTTCTTTACTTTATGAAGACACTTCCCAGAGATGAGCAGGAGGAAGAAAATTTCCAGCACCTGAAGAGAGGAACTTTCAAATTCACCATTCAGAATCTTGCTCAGCATCATTTCCAGGGCAGTGCCAACCTGCAGGGACACCCCTGCTCCTCAGGGCTGCTACACTGGGTGGCTCAAAGCAGGAGGATGTTGAGCCTATGTTAGTCCTCAGGTCCCACTGATGCTCTTCATTTACGAAGATGATCCCAATAGCCATTAAAACACTAGGACAAATCCTGAGGTTGAACACCTGGGGCAAACTTAAAGCTGAGGTCCCGTGGCAGAACTGAAGATGGAGCCCAGCTCCTGGTGCATCACGTCCTTCTGTATTTCACATTTTAATGTCTGTGTGATGTTTTGGCATTGCCTCCTCCTGTTTCTGAGCAGGCAGTGGGTTGGGATGGCAGTGCCCTTGTAGACAAAGAAGTATATTTTTCCTTTCTGTTCCTGTTCCCCTTCCCAGATTTGCATGTAGCTAAGGTAAATGTACTACCTAAAGATGCAGTGCTAGCACAGTGATAGCAATCGTATTCGGATCATAGCAGTGATCTGACAGCAGATAGGAGCCTGGGGAAGAAAAGAAGCCTAAGAGATTATAATAGAGCATCGCTCTGAAAATTAGCTAAACCAAAGTAAATAGTCCAGGGAGAGAGCAGGAGAGGAACATTTTCTAGCAGAAAACGTATCTCTTTTGCTATCAGCTAATGAACGACAACCAAATTGAAAGGGGGGGGGGGGGGGGAGAGGAATCTGAAAATGCACTCCAAAGAGCATGCGCATCGAGAAGTAAAATAACTTTAGAGAGAAAAAAAGCAAGAAAGAGAAACCGAGTGCGAAAAGCAGAAGGCGGCGGCAGAAGAGCGGGGCAATGCTGCCCCCTAGCGGCCGCGCTGCCGCCCGCGCCTCCGCTCTGCGAGCTGAGGGACGAGGACATTCCTACGAAGTGTGCGTTTGTTCTCTCTTTCAGCGTCCAGCTCTAGTTTAACCCTCCTCCCATTATCCTCACTGCTAAGATCCCCTTTTGTAGGTGAACATCATCCCATGTTGTGCTTTCATTCCAGAAAAGTTGGCTTTTCCCGCCTCTTGCTGACATCTGTCCTATTTTTTTTTCCTAAAGCAAGGCTGTCCCTTAGAACAATGCCTCTTAAGTGATAACCACTCATCTCAGCTCTTCCAGGTGAAATCTGCGTGCCATGAAGCATGGAGACAATTGATTGCCCATTTGGGTGGATCTTCAGCCTGGTATTTGTCCCCTCTCCAGCAACACGTGTCGTGCATGTCCTGAAGCCACTCTTCAGCCCTGCATGAGGAGGAAAGAGCCTTTCCCCAAGCTTTGCTGAGGAGCCCTCTCTTCATAAAGTTGTTACAGGTGATGAATGCATGCTTTAATATGGGTTTCAGCTTTTCTAAGCCTGCTTTTTCACACACATCCAGATTTTCTACGTGTTGCCTGGAGCTGTCCTTCAGATGAAGTGTGCAGGAGCTTGTGGCACAGCAGCTTGTCCTCTTGTGCAAAGCCTATGAACACACACTGCAGGACTCACCTGTGTCAAAGGGAAAGCCCTACCCACCTGCATCCACCATCATTGCTCATAGGTAATGGCTTCTGCCAAATGAGCCCCAGCACATCTCTCCAAACAGTGCTGAACTGCCTCCAGGCTTAGAGGTACACCACATTTAGATGCCTTGAACGTGTTTCCATCTCTGTTTTTATGCATTAAGATCAATTTCATGAACTTTGCTAGGTAAGATGATTGCCATCAGCGGGAAGAATGTAGTAAATTAATTATAGATGTGTGTTAAATTACTTTCATTACCACCTTCAGTTCTGGGAGGGAATCATGTGAGCAGGATGACTGATGAAACAGTGTTTTTACACATTCCCCCTGTAATGGGTATTTTTACTCAACTGCCACTGTTGTTTCTCAGTTCAGAGAAGCTGGAATTACACATTTAAGAAAATGGAGGTTTAGTTTAAAATTAACGTCTAAATATTGCCTAACAGCTGTGGCTAACAGGAAAACAAGCTGTCTGTTCAGGGTCTTCGATAGAAATCCCACAGTGATGCACAGAGGTGAGCTGAGAAAGGATTCATCCTCTCTACCATCAGGCACATTCAACTGCCAGGGGGAGAGGGCCCCTCATGTTTGGGGTGTTCTCTCTGCATGCTCTCAAAGACATCACAGGCAAACTAAAAGTCAACACATGTGGAAAGTTATTTTCCATATTCACCTTATAACAACCTTGGTACAGGGTATTTTCCAGGGATTAATGACCAGGCCAGTTTAATGGCTCTCTGCTGAACTTCAGGCTATCAACTTTTCACAGCCTATCATTAATCCCTTGAAAATATCTAGGTTCGTGATAGATACGGGTGAAAAATAATACACTGTGTGAAGGTAAGTATATTGCTAGTATTTCATCATGTGCTGACCGTAATTACTAACTTTAGATACACTTCAGAATGTAAGTAAATTAGCTATGGCTTAGTTACACTGTAATTACAAAGCTACTTCACTGCGCATCTATTTATATAGTGTGTAATTACTATCTTCTCTAGCTGAAAGTCAGAATCATGATATAATTGTCCCTTGTGTTTTGTACTGTAACATACTATGCAACGCTGTATTTTGAAGTACGTCTTTAACAGGTAGGTCAAAGGACATGCATCGCTGAGTATATGAAGTCATTATGGTTCTAGGCTGTACATCAATCATCTTTTCTGTTAAAAAAAAAAAAAGAAAAAGGCAACAGTTTGTTAATAATAATGAAAAGAAGAAAAGATAAGCCTAAACTGTTGTCCAAAATGTTGTGCTTAGTGATAGGAGGACACCAGCATTCTAAATGTTTGGGATTTTCTAAGCAATCCCATTGGCAGAGGTCTCCACATGGAAGCTTTTCTCCAGAGAAGTGGTGTTTCTTGTGTTTAAATATCATAACAAAGATGTTGTTTGCACTCCATGTAGGAGAAGACCCACATGGCTATAGCCCACTCTCTAAGGCAGCAGGGAGGTTTTGCATCTGGTCTTAATCAGTCTTCCTTATTAATTTATGGGATGAGACACGAGTTCTGGTTCATCTTTCCAGCATCCACCCATGAGATCTTCTGTCAGACTCCTGACATACTTCCTGGAAAATGCAACACCTCATGCAGGAGCATTTTTCCACATATCTATTCACTACAGCATTAAGTTGACTTTTAGCAGTGATGCTAATAGATGTCAAAAGAATAAGTACAAAGGGAAATCATAAGTCATAAGCAAGGAATAAACTTTATCATGTTGTTGCCCTGATTGGGAAAAAAAGGAAAGGAGGTGTTCAAGAAACATGGAGGTGTGGTACTTAGTGGGCAATATTGGTAGGTGGGCAGTTAAACTAGATGAATTTAAAGGTCTTTTCCAAACGTTATGGTTCTATGAAGGGAGAGCCCAGCTGTGGAGATCCCTATTGCCTCCACCTTTAAGCAACTCACAGTCTTTTAACACATCTGTCCTCACATCTCTGGGGAATGCAGGACCTCAGTGCAAGGCTTCAGCTTGTGGATTTTCCAAGACTGGGATGTGGATGCATGCATCTGCACACAAGGTAGGACCATCTTGAAAGCCTGAAGCACATCAGAGAGCTCCTTCCCCAATGTGACTCTGCAGGAGCAAGCCTGCTGTGGTTTCCACTAGGCTTGTGCAAGTGCCAGAAAGAAAAGGAGAAAAAAAAAAGAAAGAACTGTAGTCTGCTGGGAAGTTAATTATACTTGGCAAGTTTGCTCAACAAGCACTTATTATATGTAGTAGTAATGGGTGATAGGTTGAGTCTGCGGTTGTTTCACTTAATAATGCATGGATCTTCCTAGATATCCTAAGGATCTCTGTCTGGAGTCATGTTTGTGATCAGATGGCATAACTAATGGCCGAGCTGATTACATGCTGATTAAAAACTACTTAAGAATCTTGTCTGTCCAGGAAAGGGATAAAAAGGCCTGCAGTACAAGGGAAGTGCTTGTCCCTATATAACTCATTGCAGTGGTATTAGTGCATCAGCTGCTAACAGCAGGCATAGATCGACTCTGCTTTGCACATCAAAGGGAATTCAGGATGCAAAAGGAGGCTGATATCTAAGTCGGTCAGAATTAGACCTGGAATGACCAGAATTAGACCTCTGGTGAATTAATACCTCTGATGAATATCTTCCCTTCTTCAGAAAATGATGAATTTGGCCAGGAAAGCATAAAAGCACATTCCCTGTTGGTGCCCATCCAAAGCAGCAGTGTTCCCACAGAAGGTGAGAATTTCTTTGTGAAGCACATCTGAACAGGGAGACCTTTTCAGTGAGTGAGCACAAGTGTAAAAACTGAAGAGCCTGTGGTTTCTCCACATTTCTTTCAGGTTTAGTCTGGATTGAAAAAATGTCAATTTCATGGGCTGGGGAGCTGCTGGTGAAAAATGGGCTATCTGGAGACAGCCGTGCTGTGATGACAGGCACTACCAACTGAGATGTTCCTACTGGTAAGTCCAGCAGCTGTTTGTTTTGAAGGAGATCCAGACTTTGACTTGTCTATGGGCAAAAGGCACAATACAGTGCCACGTACACTGAGAGATGTCCTCATCTTTTCTAGTTTCAGATGGGTTTTTTCTGCCTTTGTAGCAACTGCCCTGTTTCCTTCCCATCCCTCCTTTCATCCCTGGAGGTGTTCAAGAAATATGTAAATGTAGTACTTGGGTACATAGTTAAGTAGGTGATGTTGGAGGTAGGTTTGTTTCAGAGCTGCGTTGCTGCTTTGGCAGGCACTGCTGACAGTTATGCATGTCAGTCATCAGAACACTCTCACACGGTTCTGATAAGTCTAGATAATACCTTTTTACAGTCGGTGTCACTGTGGAGGGCATGAAAGTTGTCTTTTAAATTCGCTCCTCAGTATAATCTGAATGCACCAGAATTGTCTACCTGGCGTTTTCTGAACACAGACAAATAAATTTGGTGTCAGCTGCCATGGGAACTGTCCTGAATAATCTCATGTAGAATAACAGAGCTTGATATTTCAAACGTAGCTATACAGTAGCTAGCCTAGAGTTTTGTGGCAGGGTTTTGTGTGCTAAATTGTTGCTTCTTTTTTTTTTTTTTTTTTTTTACTCAGAGGTTGTGGTGAGCACTGTGTTGCTGCCTGGTCTGTTGGATGTGAGGATCAATGGCTCAGCATCACAGACAGGTTCTTGCAGAAGCTCTGGCAACCCTGAGAACAACGTTCACATCTCTTGACTTGCTTACACAGGTGCTTCCCAGGCCTAAGAGTCCACTTAAGTACGCAGCACTGTGTCCAAATCACTACATTAGATGCACAGGCAGCTTTTACTCCTTCACAAGAGCTCTCTTGAATGGATATTTTATATCACACAAAACATTTTTAATAACTGAAAAATGTTCTTAGGTAGGTTGGAGAGTTTTCCAAGCTTGGATTACATCTTGAGCCTGCAAGGTATTGAATCCAAGGGATTTGATTTAGCAAAGCATTTCTGGAGCTACTCACATGCTTAAAAGTACACAGCTATTTGGCACTGGTTTGCTAAACTGATCAGCAAAACATTGTGATCTGAAGTTTGAGCGCACAGTGGGAACTGAAGACAGGCTGACAGGGAATAAGCAGGCAACCAACCTGAAAAACAGCCTTCATCTCCAAAATTGCATTAAGATAGTCAGGCTTCCTGTGTGATACAGAGTACTTGTTTCTATCACAAGAGGCTTGCAAAGGTTAAATGAAGTAGATGCTTAATATAAAAGACTTCTGAAGCCATAAAGCACTGGTTATTTGACACAGAATTTTTCTGCTCCTGGGGACAAGTTAACAAAGATGTATCTCTTCCAGAGGATTTTCAAAGATAACTAAACAAACCAAACAACCAAATAAAAAGCCTTTTTATTAGAAATGTTACCTGTTTCAGCTAAGTTCTGTGATCTGAAAAGCTTACTTTAGACAAAGAGCCTCAGAACAAGCTCCTGCAGTGAGGATAGTCTGGGTCATTGTTCCTACAATTAACTGATATGACCTGGGGGGAAGATATTAAAATAATCTTGTCAAATCCTTACCAGGTCATTCTCGACTACTTTCAGACTTACTATGGCCTCCTGCAACTGGAGGTGTGAGTCAGACTGGACCCAGTCACTGAAAATATCTCTGAGAAACCGTGCTGTAAGGAGTTCCTGATGCAAGCCCTGGGGTAAGAGGCTGCAAATCGGGGTTGCATTACCATGTACATGGAGCCAAGGCTAGAAACCCTACACTGATAAAATACTTAGCAAGCAGAAGGACAGCATTACGCTACCAATTATAACGAACAAGTGTCAAATCATTTTTTTTAGAAGAGATTTATTTAAGCATATCAAAGCATCCAGAAGGTATATTAGAAAATGTTTGAGACCTCCTATTAACGTCTTTCTTACTGAACAGCCATAGATATATTTGACAGTAACAAGGAATATTAAAAATACAACAACAAAATGCTACACCTACTGTACAAGTTTTGTTTTTCCAAGAAATGCAGCATAAGGGACAAATTCAAGTCCTACTGCTGTCAGTAGATAAAGACCATTATTCTTCAGTGGAACAGAAGTTTTCACTGTAGAACTTTTGTACGAGGATATGAGTGATCTACATTTAAAAGGATAGTGTATCTGTGGAAAGATTTTTACAAGTCATTCTTCATAGCATGTATGTAAGTGATAATTAAATACAGTTCTTGGGTGATAAAGATATGGAGGAAAAAAATAAAAATAAAAATAAAAGGACTTTGATCACATATAGGTTCCACTGTAGCAAAGAAAGGTGATAGCTGGCTGGTCTATGGACAGCTGCTACCTTCAGGTTTGGGTCACCTGCCTCCAAAGCCCTTGTTTTTATCTGTCCACTTGGAGCTAAACTCAAAAAGACTTACGATTCAACTACAGGATGCCATACTCAGCATCCACAGCTCTCAGGCAATGTCTGCTTGTTACGGGATACATCAGTGCTTGTCAGAGCCCAGATCAACATTATCACCTGTGGAGGAGAGGTTCCTACTTGCTCTCAGCTCTACTTCTGCAACAGTGACCCAGGGAAGCAGTATAGCTTCTCAGTTCTTCAGTTCTTCATTTGTACAGTTAACTAGTTGTAATTACTGCTTCACCAGGATGTTTTAAAAAACTAAAATGATAAAAACTGTAACAGGCACTTAGATATTGGTGAGTGATGTGTAACCTCCTAAAGGAAAAAAAAAAAAAGAAAAAAGAAAAAACTGAACACAGTCGGATCAGTTTAAGTTTCTGCACAGACAATTGATCTGGAATAAGGACTCCTGCAGCACAATGGCATGGTGTATTCCCCCTGAATAATGCCATTTTTCTAAGTGCAAAGGTCCCTGAGAAAGTCCATAGTCAAGCTACCATGAGCCACCCCAAGTCAGCTCCTTCCTAGCATGTTCTGGCCACAGGCACAGGCTGCTTTGCTGCCAGCACAGGCACGTACTGCCCTTGTGCTGTTCAGGTGGCTGTAGGTCATGTATTTAAGATGAGCACGTGGTCTGTTTTCTTTTTCCATGAGATAGAGATGGTACCAAATTCCTAGGATAATTCTGACACTGCAGTCAAAGTGTTTGGACTGCATGGTGAGTAGATCCAGCCATCACAGTGCTCAATGCAAAGCCCCTACAAGCTGGTGGAAGGGCTCAGCATTGGCCCTGATGGTCACTGCCCCTTTTCACCAAACAGAGCTATAATACTGGGAATAATAGTAGGGTGGTGGTTACATTTCCCTCTGGAAAATGGGAAATAGCTGCAGAAAAATGGTTCAGATCCTTTGATACATGGAGGGATACTGCTCTGTGCGTCCCAGCACTTTATAAGAAATCAAATTTGTTTCTGTTCTAGTCTTTTCTTAAGACAAAGAAGAGGATGGACATGGCAAAGTATGGGGCAAAATTTAAAATGCTGGTGTGATTTTACAGCTTAGTGCCAACAGAAGCAACATGGAAGTAATTCCCTGTTCAGCCCACGAGAACAGGTTTAAACTTCATTTGTGCCATTTGCTTCTTTCTTCAGTCCTTCTTGTTCCTCTCTCAGAGGTTCCAACTCAGGTCCATCCTGTACCTGTTCTTTGTTCCAGTTATTTCTGCCTTCGTTTTCTGTCCTTACAGGTTTAGGATCCTCTTCTTTTGCTTTCTTTTCCTTCTCCTCCTTGGCAACCATATGGTAATTATAGTAATTCATGATGAACAGAAACGTTCCTGCCAGGACCATCACAGCCCCACATTTAATGAACATATATTTATAGTCCCCAAAGGTATCGATAAGCATTCCTGTAAGAGACGTATTTAATAAATAAATAAATAAACCCAGAGATGAAGGAAGGACTATTGAGTTATCAGTTCCTATCTATAAAGGGACACCCTTGTGGCTTTAGGATAAAATAAAACATCCTCTGTACTTCTGATCTTTTCCCACAAATACTTCATGCTCCACTTCACAGCCTGTGGGTAGTTAACGATGATGTAGGTAATGCTACCAAAAAGTTGTATAGTAAAGTGGAATGGGACAGTGGCAGCTTCCTGAAAGCTGTGTATGAGATGGCACCTGGCCACTGGGCCTGGCCTCAGACTCGTGCCAAAGACACACTGATTTATTCCACCACGGGTCATTCTCCAGCATTGGAGGGGACTCAGCTTTTGGTCACAGCTGCCCTTTCTGCATTTCTACCTGTGATCTGAGGATCAAAGTGCACTGTGTGGAACTGGAAAACATTAGTTCCAGGGAAAGCAAAGATGATGCTTGCAGTGTCAGATAATTTCAATGCCAAGACAAATGTGACAGGTTCCTCTAAAAGGTTAATGCCTCTGTTACAGAGTAACAGAGTAATTGAAGGGAGACGGCTTAATTGAAATGTCAGTGTTCTCCATTATGTCAAAACGTAATGCAAATCTTATTGGGATTATGATCTTAAGCATTAATTCCCACTTACTGGGGCATCATGGACCATTCGTAACATCCCAGATCCTAATTAAAGAAAGACCCACCCCTAACCTGGCATTCATAGTGCAGATAGACCTCTTTGAAACTGGCCCATCATCCATTAGCTCTCTGACTTTTTGGAATATGTTCTCCTCCTTAAAGTGAGGGATCTTAATTACTTTCTGACTGACCCTTAATGTGAAAAGCTGATGATTAATTATCCCACTGCATAGCAGTAACAAGGGATTCTATGGCCACCAAATACATTTCTTCATCACAAAAAGAGTAACTTTCAACTGGTTTTGGTCACTAGTTCTCCCTGAATTACTCTCAGATGTCTTCGTACACCATTTTCAATGCACGGTGTATTTCACGTGGGTAGTGAAACATCAACCAAATGCTAATTGCAAAAATTTTTTCCTTTTCTTCTAATCAGGATGACCTAGAGGTCTCCTAAATAGGCTTCAATGAGAGTTTTAATGAGTAGAGTATTGGAAAATACAACAGTAGGATAGCCTACCTCTTTTCCTTTGAGAATAAGATAAAGCCATAAAGCACACTGGGAACAATTTACTTAGTTCATTGATGCAGAACCCTGCAGTAGGTTATTAAAATGCCAAAGAACCAATAAATTTGCTGCTTATTAAAGTAGCAGGGAAAACCCTACAAAACTAATATTACTGATTATTACATAAAACTGCTTTAGCCTCATTAGCAGTCTCTGGTCATTAAGTTATTTTTCCACACAGAAAATTATGTAGCTCAGAAAATGGTCATTTTTAAATTGTATTTTCTTTGTTTGTCATTAATTAAATACATGAATATCTAAGACAGCAAGAGGGTACAGCTGCTTCTGTCACACTGAGATGAGCTACACGGTAATATGAAGTATTGAATGGCTCTGCAAGACATGTCATTTAGCCAGCTCTCACTTTGAATCTAGGAAAGGAGGTTAAACTATCCTCATTCCGGACCTTCTTTAAATTTATTACGATATCATTGAACTCAAAGGAATTAGCAGAATTTACCTTTTTATATTCAAATACACACAGAACAACAGTCACCAAATCATGAGTTGGAAGGGACTTTAAATATTGCTTCAAGATGACTGAAATCTGTAAGTGGAAGTAATCAAAGCCTTAAAGACAAATAGCACCTGTTAGGTAAAATCCTGACCTTGCATCAACAAGAGGATTTCATGGAATTTTAAGCATTTGAAGGGATAAGGGCCTGAAAGGTCACTCTTCAAACCGCTGACTTCAACTCAAGTGCTACACAGAAAGGAGTAGAGGAGAATTACTGGATGAGACACTGGCAGAAAAAAAGGTGGGTGGGAAGAAGAGAAAAGATGTTTTGAATCACTTCTTACAAACTGTGCTGGCAAGAAGTTACGTAAGACCCCTTTGAGGGAGCAACTAGTCAGTGGAAGCAGAGGAAGGAAAAACACTCACCTCCAATAGGTGGTCCCAGCAATATCGTGCAGCACTCCGCAATGGTGACCAAGCCAACAGCGCTTGTGAAGCGGGTAGCTCCCACAAGGTCCATGAGAGTTTCAAAAAGCATGGCACAAACCATGCCAAAGGCCAAGCCAAAAAAGACAGAGTAAATGACGAGCCCTGTGTAGCCAGAAGCCAAGGGGCACAGAAGATGGCAAGCACCATTGAAAGCAATGGAGAAGCTGAAGAAGTATTGAATCCGTGGCCTCACCCACTTGCTGTTTGCGACGATGCCAGTGATCGGCCTGGCAATCATATCCACAATAGCGAGAATTGAAAGGAGGAAAGCAGCTGAATATTCATCGATGCCAATGTGCTTTGCGTAGGGTGCCAGAAAAACAATGGGGGCAAAGAAGCCCAGGAACATGAGCACATTTCCAATCAAGTAAATCAAGAACCCTCTATGCTTAAAGAGGGAAAAATCGAGGTACTTATTGACTTTTTCGCAGCAGCTCTTTTCTTCTTCCTCTTCCGTTTTGGTCTCCTTGGGGATGTTAGTGGGACTGTCCATTTCTAAGGCATCCTTAGAGACATCTTTCAAGACCTCCTTCCCTTCCTCAATTGACTGGGTTTTGATTGAGGCTTTGCCTGCACTGATGGGCCTGAAGAGAGCTCCAGCAACACAGCAGTGTAATAAAATTGCCCCAAGAATTAAAAAGCTGCCCCTCCAGCCATAATTGTCAAAAAGGAACTGGTTGAGAGGAGCCAGGGTGCAAAGCATGACGGGGCTCCCCGCCATAGCAAGGCCGTTGGCAATAGGTCTTCTCTTCAAAAAATATCTCCCTATGATGATCACTGATGGCTGGAGGTTGAGAGCAAGTCCCAGTCCTGAAACAAAGAAAAACAGTTGAGACATACAAGGAAAGCTTTGAGACCTGGTGTGTCCTCAAATTATTGCTGTAGGCAGATTCATGGAGAACTGGTAGCTCTTCAATATGAAAATCTGGTGCTAACCACCAAAGCACATCATTCTCATGTGTACTGCAGCCAGCACTCCTTCCGTGGGTGGTGGGCACCAGACATGCCCAGAAAGGTCACATCAGGCTGCCCACAAGCTCCTTATTTCTTGGTGTGAGTGAGACAGGTCTGATGCATAAGATTTAGAGGTCTGCAAGTACACAGCAGAACAGCTACTGAGGATACCAATTACACAGGACTGTAGAGTGTTTCTTCTAATTAAAATAGATTTTTATTACATTTAGAAATAGAAATGATATTATAACTCTGCATTGCTAATTCAGCAAACCAGCTTCTCTCACACAACTAAAACCTGACAGAAGAAACACCAAATGCTATGATGGCCTCAACTCTCCATGGTTCTATTTAAGAGCACTAGTGAATGATAATCTCTTCTCTTTACACATTTCTATGATTGGTAGTATTTCCTTACAGAATTAAATTTGCAAAACTCTGTAAGAATGACATTTTAAAATTATACCACATATTTTTCACCCTATCATCTAGGAAAGAATGAGCCACATTAGAACAAAGCAGAGATGTTATCCTTGAAGTGATTATACCAGAGAACATGAATCCTGAAAATAGGGTCATGCGGATTTTTTTCTTGTTCATTAGTCTATATAATTAGTTTGTTTAACTCTGCAGTACATAATTAGGCATATTGCTTTACAGAAGAGAATTTAGAAAGGTCAAGGTCCTCAAAATTAATTAAGGAATGCAGTCATTAGTCACTGATAGAGTAGAAACCAACTGATGCAGTAGAATTTGACTGATGTTAGATAGCTTATATTTGAACAGTTTTACAAAATTATACTTTTTTTACCAAGCCTCAGATAAGTATTGTTTTAATTGCCTGCAAATTTACAGTACCAAAAAGAAATCAAGAAGATACCTCTGCAACTAGGTTTGAGAGGAAACACATTCTCAATATGAAATTCTGGTTCTGGAGAGTCTGTACATTTGGTGGGTCTTTGGGAAGTACAGCTTGTTCCTAATTCATACGGGATGGGGATGGGATTCATGCCTGTAAGAAGAGCTGACCCCAAAAACTGTGCAGGCAAAACACAGCATTGTGAGAGAACACAGCTGGAAGCACTCAGAAATGGAAATTATTTTCACCCAAGAAGATGCAGCACAGTGGACTAGAGTCTGCTTTAACTCTGTATTCCCAGGCCGGTAGATATGTGCAAACACTGAACTGCTGTTTTCACAGAATCTTCTATAGACCTATTTCATATTGTGAGGTGAAGGAAAATCAGACTAGATGCCAGCTGCCCACTTAGCCAATAATGGGTGATGCAACTTGAATCTTTTATCATATGAACATTAATTTGCCAGTCAGACAAATCTAATTTAATATTACATCATGCTCTTCCCATTAATTAAATTTGAAGAGTTTCAAATTGACTGACTGGAATTTCAATTTACTTCAAGCTTTCGGCTGGCTTTAGGTGGAAATATTTATTTCCATTTTATTCCAGCTTTTTGAAACTATAGTAACTTTGCTGTGACTGAAGTTGTTACTCAAACAACCACTTTTTTTCCCAGGAATATATCATAGAGGTCTACTGGTGGTGTTGCACGAACAGAAGCAAAGTCTGTGCTGGACAGAACATCCTTCCCTAGATTAAATTCATCTCCCCTCCCTAGTAGAAGGAAGTAATGGCGCTGCTGGAGTGAGACAAGTAGGTATTGATCTTGTTTTTCCTTTATTAGTAAGGGAAGACCCTTCAAGGTTTTTCAAAGCTCAGCCTCAAGAGTTGAAGCAAAGACACCAGTTTCATTTTTCCTCCTTTATGCTTCACCCTGGATTCCATTTTATTTAATGATGGCCTGTTGGTAGAGGTTAAACTGAAATCAGACCAGTCCTTATTGGCTTGCATTTAGCTTCGAAAATCTGCTGCTTCTACCTCAGATGCGAAGAGATGTGTGTCTGAATATCTACCTAAGGTGTAAAGGCTGGCATCCATCCAGGCCCACAGCCTGCACACCACATTTCTTTGCCTAAGTGCTACAGGTAAACAAAGCAATTAATGAGCAGGAAAACCTGGATTTTACAGCACGTGCAGGGAAATGCCTTGTGCAGCTCACAGCTCGGTGCCGTCACACACAGAGCTGCTTCAGAGCCACCTCTGACAGCAATCCAACAAAAGCCCAACCCCTGCTCTGCATACAAATGGAAGGAGACAAAAATCAGGAAAGTAAGCAAGATTGCCACGTCCAATCCCTCTGCTGTAAATAGATTCTTCCCATGCTGCTCTTCTGAAGAGGTTTCTATTAATATGCCACAGGCACAGGACTGTGGTGGAGACCTCCCAGTACCAACTGTCCTGTTGTACCTCCAACCCTGGGCATTCCAGGAACGCAGACTTTGATATCAGTCCAGAAAGGAGGCTGGAAAACGTGTGATGTTTACAGTCTGCTGTTTAGCCGTTGCAAATCACCCCCACAGAAGACTCTTCTCATACAGCAACACGGTCTCACATGATGAACAGGCAGCTTCATAATTGACCTTGAAGGCTTCCATGTCAGGCCTGGCCAGCAACAGCACTTCAGGCATAATTAGAGGCATCAAGCACGTTAGCAGGATTACAAACCTCTTCCTCCATCAAATTAATATTCCTTCACCAGCACACACACCATGCCTGGAAACGATGGGTCATTAGCTAAGACCTCATCCATACAGCCACCCTCATATGCAGCATGCAGGAGGAAAGGCATCTCCAATGAAAAACGTGCCTCTCTCTGAGGAAACATCCCAGCTCTACCAATAAGGATTTATGGTTTCCACGTGCTCATCCAGCATTAGTCAGCTTACTAGAGACATTATTTTTTTGGTGGGGAATGATGTAAACCCATGTATCACTACATTTTGAGATGGAATCCTACATGAGGATTTATTCAGTACTGTGCAGATTTTATAAAAGCAATACTGGTGTAGAACAGGGACACAAACTTTCCACCTAGATATACCTTGATTTTAAATGATGGATTCACACTTTTCACGTCCAGAGAGCAGCAACACCTCATGTGGCTGCACTGAGCCAGGGAACATTCAGGTAAAGCATGCACAATGCAACCTCAAAAGCAAGTTTTGAACTACTGGGCCTATGCTTTCTCTGGATAGAATTTCCACTATGGAGATTCATATTTCACTACAGAAAATTCAAAGGATAGCTTTAATAAGGAAATATAATTGCTGTGGGTTGTTTTGTTCATCCAGCTCTAATGAATATTATTTTCAGATAAAGACTTCCTAGCCTGGCACGCAGGCAAATGGCACGTAAACCAAAGCAACTCCCTGTAATTTCATTTCATATGTCTCACAGAGGGAAGGTAACACACAGCTCCATCAGAGCACGGGTGCATTCTTCACAGCTGCACTTGTACCTGGGAGGGCTTGTCCTGCCTTGGGCAGAGCACAGTCAGCCTGCATTGACTTCAGCAGGAGCCGAGGGCACTGGCAGCCATCCTCACCATTGCTGCTGGCTGACAGCACTCAGCTACAAAGAGCACATCCCTGCACGCGATGGTCAGCCAGGGACATGGAGCTAAGCCAGGAACCAGCTCCGTGATAAAGCTCAGCTGCTGCAGTCAACCAGCCAGGCCCCAGCTGCCAGCTTTATGCCACCACGTTCCCTTGCCTTTATCGCAAAGGAGGATGCCCAAGCCACCAGAAATGGACTTCAAGTGTGGGTCTAAAGGAGATGCTTTCTTCTTACCTGTAATGAAGCCCACGCAGATGTAGAGCTGCAGGATGCTGGTGCAGAAGGCAGCTGAGACCATCCCAATGCCACACAGCAGGCCTCCAAGGATGACCACGGGACGGCTGCCATAGCGGTTCACTAAAATGCTGCTAATGGGACCTGGGGAAAGAGAGAAATAAGGTCCTTGAAGCGGTCACAGCTGACAGAAGGCAGGTTGAACTAGCAGTATTAGTACCCCGGGGTGCTGCTGACAGGTTTTAGTGTGACTTCAGGAAGAAAACAGAAAAAGAAAGTTGATCTGCACTGTGTGGGGATGGAAACGTGTCCCATTCAACATGGTGGCTGTGATGGTGACAGTCCCTGCCCCAGGAACAAACAGCTTCATCACTGAAGGCAAACAGCGATACTGGGTGAATACACCAACCCCAGCACAGGAACTCCATGATTTATTAGGATGCATAACCACATGCACAAAGCAGTGGTTCATATTTTGAGGCTGATATCAGGAACACTGTTGCATTTTTAATGTCTCTACTTAATGCAATTCCGGTACTGCTGACCAGGATTGAAGCTTGAGCAGAACAGTTAATTAATTCTTAATAGCAGCCTCTGTCGGTAGAAACAGTATGGGATGATAGATGAACTGGTTCCAAAGAACCAGTTTGGTCTTGTATTTATGTAAAGAAGTGGTTCAGGAAAGTGCAAAACGATGAAAGAGAGAAATGGCTTAACAAAGAGTGCAGATACCAAAAGGAAGCATTTAAATCTGAGGAAGTGAAAGAAGACGGTGGCTTTGAGCAGAAGTTGTTGTTTGCTGTAGTCAATTTAGCTGTAGGAGCCATAGAAACTGGAATAGCAGATGTTGGAAGGACTGTGGAGGTTTCAGGTTCCAACTCCTGCTCGAAACAGAACCTGTTTTGCTGAGTGCTTATCTAAGAAGAGCACAGAGCACACCCCTGGGGCAGCCTCCATGAAGGCAATGTCCCAGCCACACAGCTCCCCATTCTCATCATTCCTGAGCAGTTGTGGGGGGTGGAGGGGGGGGGTGGATCTCAGGCAGGCTTTGCTGCAGGTCTGGGTGACCTTCAGCTAACAGTCTTCATCTACTATCATCAGCCTTATCAGCCCTACAAGGGGATAATCAGCCCCATTTGTTTGCCTGTCTGGGTGGAGAGCTGTAGTCTCAAAGGTGCTTCAGCCTGAGCTGAGCCGGGCTTTCGTGGAATGGCGAAGAGCTTAGGAGCAGCCTTAATCTCTCCACTTTGCACCCTGAAACATTAACTTCGAGGCACCATGAGTTGGTTTTGCTTAAGCAGCACAGCATATGGGATCACAGCTCACGCATGTGAGCGGCAGCATTTGAGCTCCCTGGACAGTTCACCCGCGTCACGCTGGCTTTGGAGACCTCAAAGATACCAACTGCAACCAGGGAGAGGAGAAAGCCAGGAGCAGAGCATCTCCTCTGAACCTTTCCAGATGCTGGAGAATCCATTGCAAAGGTCATGACAAGTGCCCAGCCTGCAGGGAAAGCATCTGCCAGACCAATGCCTTATGAGACACAGGAGAATCCAATACATGGCTTCAAACAGATGGGAAACCAAACCTCTCTGTGCTGCTCACGGGGCAAAGGTTTCGTAACAGTCCTGGGCAGACTTTTTAAATGCACTGAAGCAAATTACATTCTCCAAATTACTTCCACTTAATTCATTTGGACCTACAGAAACACAGAGGTGACTGTCCATAGGCTTTAAAGGAGCAGCCTTTTAGTAGCTGTCCCATCTCTCGGCAGAAACTCTAGCATGCAATGTCACATAGCTTTGCACACTTCAGCACGCAGACCCTGCCAGTGAAGGCACAAATCACAGCCACACACACCTCCACCCTGCCCAGGTGTCTGCAGCCATCAGTGTCACCCCAACAGATGCCAATGCACTGCTCCTGCCCTGCAGGACCCACGGCACACTGCTCACAGGGAGCAGCCGTCAGACAGGAGATCAGACAGCAGTGTTCTGGGGAGCTAGAGGGGACATCAAATAGCTCACGTCTGGGGGAGGAATTAAGAAGAGGGAACAACAAAGCTGTGGACCGCCGTGATGGGAAATGGGAAACAAGATTACTACTTTGCTTGCAGCTATTGCAAAAATTAAAAGTGTGACAGCATCTGGAAACAGTGGAATTGAAAAAACAGGACCTGTCATTTAACTGTTATTCAGCATGCATGAAAAGAATAAAGATGATGTGCATTACCACACAGAAACCTATTACAGGAACTTAGATCCCAAGGCACCTTTGCTTGCTCACACTGCCTGGTGTGCAGGAACTACGGGCTTCTGTCCTCAAACCCAACCCATTTGGCCAAGGAGCTAACAGGGGTTGGGCTGATTTTCTTTAATTGCAGAGCCAGGTGAGGATGGGACTAGAGAAATAGCCAACTAAGTGCTCAGAAAGCTGCCATTTGCCTGTCCTGACCATGCAGAGCCAGCAGTGGAGTCCCCAAGAAATCATTCTAAGGAGCAAAGGTCATCTCAGCTGCAGAGCGTGTCCCCCAGCATGGCATCATGGGGACCAGAGCAGCATCACCGAGCCAGCATCCTCCCTACAGAATCCCCATCACAGCAGAGAGTGCACAGCAATTTCTTATGGGAAAAACAGAGGTAAGATTCAATCATTCCCTTGCACCATGCTGTATTAAAAGCATGAAGCTGCTGACACAGGGCTGCCAACAGGGAGAAGGGATGGCATACCTCACTCAGAGAACTGCTCACACCAAATACTCCCTAAAGATGCTGCTGGGACCATTGCTCTCCAGGAAGACTGACATCACACGGAGCAGTGTCCCCAGCTCAAATAAATCATCCTGGTTTAGTGCCCTTCCTGCACAAAGCCTCTCCTTTCTCATACCTGTGACAGCTTTCCATCGGCTGTCGGCTGGGGCATGGAAGGCCGTGACAGAGGCTGATCCCAACTGCACACAGAGCACAGCAGCTCGCCGCTGGGAAAGCACACAAGCCCTGCCTCATTTGTTAGCTTGTCCAATTACTTTTCACCTTGAGTTTTGTGTTTGCAGACATGAAAAGGACTCTGAAGAGGAGACTGTAAAACCATGAAGAGAAGTACCCCAGGCTCTTCCCATCTCTCCCCCATAAAGCCAGGCCATCACGTCGTTTCTTCTTGAGCCACTGAACTATGGGGAAGGCACACGTGGCATTTAACAAGAAATATCAATCAGGACTGGCTTAAACTCCTGCAAGTGTGACAGTGCTCACGAAATAGACACTTGAATTGCTTTTCTGTTTTTCTCAGTAAGCCTTATGAATTTTTTATGAGCAGCAAAACTTCCAGTGTCAGTGCAAAACACCAATGTATTTTTAACAAGCATCCTATTTAAAGTGTTCTTCTCTCCCTTACCTCTGACCACACACGCATTCCTCATTTGCAAAGCCCACCTTGTGAGGTTTGTTTTTATTTTTTAATTTAACCAGCTATTAACAGCCTCAATTTTCCCCGCCCTCAATGAACTGAACCGGGATGGGATGAATTGCTGCTGAAATGTTTCTGCACCGTACCCGAGAGGGCTTTATGCAACATGGGCTTATCCTAGGTTTCACAACACCGACCTTCTGACCGTAGGAATGCCACATTTCTGCTATGTGGACCACGTGATGGCCGTGCAGGTGATAAAACAGCAATGCTTCAAAGTGCGCTCTGTGTGGGGCGGAGATGTGGGAGCAGCAGTGTCCCCAGCACTGGGGCTGCACGCACAGCTCAGCTTTTCTCAGCTTTCCAAAGAGCTGTGGCTGTGCAGACGCTGGTCAGAGCTGCCCAGATGATAGTTTATGTTTTCCAATCTGCTGTGAAAGCACAGATAGTGCGCAGAGGCTCAGCCGGACAGGACTGGCGCGGGCTGCACGGAGTCACTGGGGACAGGAGTGAGCGTACCCAGCTGGGAGGAAGGGAGGGAAATCATTTATACTAATAAACCAAAGCCTATTATTACACCACTGGTAAAACAACGGCAGCAGCAGGCCTGCAATTTCCTCAGTAATAATCTCATTCCCTCGGTGGGATAACAACACTGCCGTTGGCCTCGTAATTTATCCACCAGGGTACCAGCCCTTTGTAGCAGAGCAGCCTCCTCATTACCCAGGCAATGAAAGAAGTGCCCTGTGTTATTAACAGGCTGCCAGGACACATGAGGGGCTGAGGAGCACGTGCACCCACCAGACACATCCTTGGAAAGCCAAGGACCCTAAACACATATGCATTTTCCAGGGCAGGCAGCATTGTGGGGTTAAAAGAAAAAAAAAAAAAGAAGGAAAAAACAAAGCAGATAAGATCCAAGCTTGAGAGAGACAAAGCATCCTCATCCTTAACCAGCAATCTTATCTGATCAGTGCCTCGGCATTTCAATTCCCAGCCTGCACTACTGATGCGCTGCAGAGCAGCCACAGGCCAAAAGCTCCAGAATCAGGGCTGGAGCCAAGGTCCTTTGTGTCACTTCGTATTTAGGCAATTAAATAACTGCTCCTGCAAGGGGACAGCATGGCAGGTGCCAAGCGTGCTGCTGCTTGTGCTCAACACTTTCTCGGGCCGCTGGGTTGGACCCCACCACACCACAGCTGCTCACCTTCAGAAGGTCACGGCTTTATGTTTTCTGAATTTCTTTCCCATGGTTTTTGTAGCTAAGCTTTTATTTTGGCAGAGCCGCAGCTTTTTGTCCCTTCCATTATGAAATCCAGCTGTAGATCAGTTCCCTACGCACAAACTAACTTCCTTTGCTTGCCCCTTTTTATGCCCTGCTCTACCTGGGCATTCTCTCTGAGGCCTCTGTCCATCTCCCAGAAGCCCTGCGTAACTGGACTGAGAGAGCATGGATGCTGAGCAGTTATAGAACCATTAGGTTTGGAAAAAAACACTAAGATCATGAAGTCCAATCATACAACCACTCCAATCGTGCTCACTGACCATGTCCCTCAGTGCCACCTCTCCACGGTTCTTGAACACCTCCAGGACACTGACTCCATCACATCCCTCTGCAGCCTGTGCCAGTGCCTCTCCACTTTTTTTGAGGAGAAATTTTTCCTAATATCCAATCTGAACCTTCCTTGGTGCAACTTAAGGCCATCACCTCGTGACAAGTTGGCCTCAGCACTCTTGCACCCCTTCCTGCAGCAACACACAAACACATCCCGTCCTGACAAAGGGAAAAGCCTTCACACATGTTAACTTCACATTTTGGAATGAATTATAACTTACTCCTGGGCTTAATAACTGCCTGCAAAACATTAACAATTCCCCAACCAAAATTCCTTGCTTTCTTCTAGTTCATATTAATCTCTGTTTTTATTAAGTCTATCACATCTCTATTACTCCTGCCCGGTGACCTTGCTAGCTCCAGTGAAGGACAAAATGATAAAGCTTTGTGACGAAGTCCACGAACACAGAAATATTTCACCCTAACCTATAGTGCTATTATTGCTCTTAACCAGAACAGGGCTATTTAAAATAATAAAAAATACAAGTACATACATGGTGACCTTGTTGGGTTTGAGTGCTTTCTGAGAGTCAGGAGAAGTATATGAATCCATGGCATCATCCATTACAGAAATCAAATCATCTTTCACCTGGTTTCCTAAACAAAATCCATGCAGATAACAGTGCTGCTACACCAAGTATTGCCTCAGCGTGGGGAGACGCTGTGCTTCAGTGACACAGGGAAGCTCCTTCATCCCTGTGGGTCTCTAAGAGATGGCCACAGTGAGCAGAAGGATGGAATGAATCTATGATCACGCACTATACAGCGGAGCTGTGCTCATTCTGGGAGCTCCTGGGCTTGGACCCCAGCATCTGCACAGCCACCGCAGGTATCGGTGTGATGTACCATGTGGGGTTCCTCTTGCCTCCTCTATACAAAACAGCCAGGCAGAACAATGCACATTCAGTTACAAAAAGTGATGGAAAGACCATCCTGCAGCCCCTCAAGCATAATGCAGACGGATAAGTCCTTTGCTCCTTAGAATCACAGAACCATGAAAGTTGGAAAAGACCCCTAAGATCATCTAGTCCAACTGCCACACCGCTGCCATCGATATTTCAGCAGAACACAAAGAACACCATCCAACGGGCTGGAGCCCCTCCTGCCCCGGAGCTGTGAGTATTTGTGAGCCCTGTAGCTGTCCACAAGCAACTGTGTTGAGTGCACAGACTTGGGTGAGGTCTTCTGGAGACAGAGAAGGTTTTGAAGAGGTTTAGACCAGAGCAGAAGAGAACATATGCAGCTTTGATTAAGTTAAGATCTGCAGAATCAAACTCATTATTAATATAGCTTGATGCCACTGCATGTTGTAAGGTCCTTTCTAAACCTGTCACTGCAATTTATCATGCCAGCAATGTAATAAAATACAGCTATAAAATTTTGGATTAAATGTTCAAGGTCAGTGGTTGACTTTCAACTTCCCAATCTCTTGCTTGCTGCTGTAGCTGAGGCTCTATTAAGCAGTTACAAGCTCTGGGAGAAAGTTTCTTTGGAGAAAAGACTCAGTTGTGGGGCACCTCCAGAATTAAATCTTCGGACATCTCATTCAATTTCAAAACAATAAATAATAAATAACAAGAGCAATGAATACTGGCTGGCTTCGGGATAAGGTTTTCGGTTCAGAAACACTCTGGCTTTTGTTGTATTTGCAAGAAGCAGCAATCCGTGCCTATCTCTGTAGAGCAGGCAGGTCATTCCCTAATTTTCGTAGAAATTGGTAGATGTAAGAACAGCACCCTGGAGATTTGGGGAGTACCACAGCAGGTATAGCAAGACAAAGATCAAGACTCCACTGTGCTCCATAAACTCTAACAGCTGGCCATAATGTAAGGCATTATTCCAGCCCCCAGTCCTCACCTCCTTAAAGCCCTAGAGAGGCTCAGTGCTGCTACAAGAACATTGCTGCTATTAAATCGATAGCGTTACTATTTTGTATGTAGGTTGCTCTGAAAGTAACGCCTCCTATTTACTCCTATGGAAGCTACAACGGATACAAAGAGCACAGTGACACTGTTTGATTGAGAAGAGCACTGGGCTGCCAGCTTTGCTGCACAGATTCGTTTTACTGATTGTTTGTGAGCGGCAGAATTGTTTTCTGCAGCCTCACTCAGACTGCAAAATACAAACACACATTCTATCTACAGCAAGGAGTGCCCCTCAAAACAAATCCCTGCATCAAAGAGCACACCAAGAAAGTGAGGTACTGCTTCCTGAGGATGTTTGCAATCAACAGCTGCTACGCTGTGCTGGTGGCATGGTACAGAGGACCAAGCAAGCTGCTCTCTTTGTCTTCTACATTTCAAGCAGAACAGTAGCACCAAGATTTTGCCCTGGGTTGTAACAGAGAGGATCACAGTAGGTTCTGAATTGAGCATTGCTTACACTTCTCTATAAAGCATCATTACTTTCATTAAGAACTGCACCACAGTGAGTGCATTACTAGGGAAGAAAAATACACCAATTTAACAAAAAATATTTCCAGAATTGATTTAATAGCTGAGATAAATTCTGATGATGCTTCCTGCAATCACAGAGCATACTTTCTGTCTATCTCCTATTGCAGACTTTATCAAAGGCAGACCAAGGCTCTCCTTGAGTCAGGAAAGTGCTACCACAATTATTTCATTTAAAAAAAAAACAAATGAACAACAGAGAAAAAGCAACCTCATTTGTACTCCTTTGCAACTGATGAGAATGATTGACCCTTGTGATTTCCTTGCTGTGATTATAACCTGCCACAAGAAGCAAGCCCCACTGCCACCTCCAGCCACACATCCTATCCCAGCCGTGCTTTGTGTCAGAGACAAGAGAGGAACCCCACACCAAAGAAACACCAACGATGCTCTGCGTGTGGACACGTTTCCCTAAACAAGGCTGGAAAACACAACTAGAAAATTAATCTGCTAATAAAGCAGTTCAGATGGGTGTTGGTGCTTTCCCTATGTGCTCCCTTTTGAGCAGAGATATCCAACCCAGAGGCTGGGGCAGGCGTACTCACCTGCACCGTACGTCGTGGCCAACATGATGGAGGAGACCCACGCGATTTCGCTATAGGATGTGTCAAAGAAATCCTGGATTTCTTTGTAGAAGATGGCTATGCCTTTGGGGAAGGCGTATGCAAAGCCGATAGAAATGAAAGCCCCAAAGACCACCACCCAGCCCCAGCCACCATCTGGGGGGCTGGCGACTGGCCCCGCATCGATGTGGGGAGCCATGGCCACGGGACGCGAGTGGGCACCTGGTGCTCCTTGGGAAGCCCTGAAAAATAAAAGTGCAAATGGGCAGTGTCAGTGCTGGCAGTGCTCCCCCAGGCTGCAGTGACAGCACGGCCCCAGTGCAGCTTCCAGCTATTGATCTTTGGTGTCAACGAATATTGCAAACATTGCCTAGGTTTAATAGGGCACGTCTATGGGGTCTTGGAGCAAGAGCGGGCAAGCACTGGAAATCCCAGTGGATGAGGATAAGATTCAAAATAAAGACTCAAACCCTGAGCAGCCCCCCACCGGGAGCCCCCCCAGGACATCCCCAGCCCCACACGAGACCCCACAGCCCCACACAGCACCCACCTGCAGGAGCGGCTCTGAGCTCTGGGCGGTGCCGGATGGGATGGGACAGGGCAGCCTCCTGAACCGCCCCGTGCTGAGCCAGCAGACCAAGCCTCCTTTACATATATTGCTCCTTTTCCTTTTTTTTTTTTTTTTTTTTCCTTTCCTTATCTTTGGATCCCCACCTCTGCAACACCAAGCACCAACACCCAACCACCCTTACTGGGGTTAATTAAACCACTCACAGTAATTTAAACAAAAATTACTATTTCTGTCGTGTTTCTACCAGCTTTCTTCCCTTCCCCTTACCAGGCTGTGCACTGATTTCCTGTACTGCTACAGCACAACAGCACTTGGTAGATGGACACCTGCTGGTTACCCTCACTTGTTCACTCTGTGCTCCACTTTTCATGCTGTTTTGGGGGAAACATCAGTACTGTTTGCTCTTGCTAGAAAGTTGCAGTATTGCTGCCAGGCTCGTGTCTTGCTCAACCTTGCCTCCTTCGGACTCAAGTAGCAGCCTGGCAGGTCTCAGAGGACAGATCTCAGCCCCAGTTTTGTGCAAATTCACATGGATTTCATAGAAATGTAGAATTATCTGAATTAGAAGGGATCATTAAAGGCTGCCTGGTCCAACTGGGACACCTACAGCTCCATCAGGTGCTCAGAGCCCATCCAGCCTGACCTTGGCTGTCTCCACGGACAGGGAATCCATAACCTCTCTGGGCAACCTGTTATGGACACCTCCATTCATGTGCAAACATGAAGATTGGGGCATGATTTGGGCAGATTTGTCCTTAGGATTCCCCAAGGACTTTGGGAGATGGACCCACATGGTGTTCCTCCTCATTTTATCACCACAAATTGCTCACTTCTGGCTCAGGTGCAAACACGACCGTCACTAATGAAACGAGAAGATCCCCTCCTCCCTATCCCAGCCTCCCTCCAGCACTCTCCACACAGCCTGTACCACCATAAATCCTGTTTTTCTATATAGGCAATTAAGAAATAATGGAGAGGGGGAAGGAATTGCTGTCTCATTCTGTCATTTTCCTGGCACTATTAAGCTTTAAAAATCCCCTTACAACACACGTGTAAGATGTTTTACACGTATTATGACCATTCCTTTCTTCCTATGAAACTGAGTAAGCTCAAGCAGAGCAGGAGTACTTGACTCATAAGTGCAGGACCACAACACAGTGAGCTGGTGAATTTTGTCATGGTGCAGTCCAGCACCACATTGTGAGCCACAGGCATCCACACGGCCCGCTTTTATGGTGCAGCCTTGCACACATGAAATCTGCACTCATAGTGAAATCTTCCCAGTATGAAAATCCCTGTCTGCAGCTGAACAAGGGGACGGGATGGTTTTCTCCAAGCAGGCATAGTTTCAGCCACGTCCTGGGCCGGGAGATGGGAGAGGTTCCTTCTGCAGGAACACCACATTTGGTGCAATGTAATGAATTCCCTTTGCAGCAAACACTGGCGTGGCACTTTCCAGGCAAACATCTGCAGAAACTAGATATAAAAACAGAACTGAAGCAGGAAAATGGTAGCTTCAAGAGATACTGGAAAAGGAACAAATGATTTCTAAAGATCCCTGAAAACCATCACTGATGCTGTTGTTCTGATGAGATGATCACAAGCAGAACGGACCCATCGGAGGGAAAAGGGGGGGGGTTCTTCCAAAACCATGCCTGCAGCAGAAATCCTGGGCTACTAAGGGCAAAAAGGGCTTCCTTGAAGTGGAGGGAGGTGTGGGGCAGGAGCACAGCCCCAGGGCTGGTCCCTTTCATGCATCCACAGGGAGCAGCCACTCCCTGCAGGGCAGGTTTTTTAATTTGTTGGCAAGAGGCAACAAAATTGATTAAATTGCACAATATGTTTTCCACTGACTCATTTCCCTATCGCAGTCCTCCATGTAAATACACGACAGCTATTGTATTCCCAGTGCTCAGCTCCAGAGCTGGGGAGAGATAAGGGGCAAAGGGGAAAGGGGCAGGGAACAAGCCCAGGGCTGAACCTGCTCCCCCTCCACCTTCCATCCATTTTCCACTCTTAGCAGTCCTCATTGATATTTCAAGTGTCTGTTGCTTATTGAAGCTGGAGGTTTGATAAACAAGGTCCTTTAAAATATGAAGTCACAAAAGCAAGAGGACAAAAGAAGAGTGACCAGTGTTAGTCACTGGAGTGCTTTCCTTATCCAAAAAAAAAAAAAAAAAAGCAAAAAAAAAAGAAAAAAGTAAAAAATATGTGGGGTTCTCTGAGAATGGAAAGTATTTTTTTTTCATTTTTCCAGGCTGGATTGGGCTTTGAGCAACCTGTTCTAGTGGGAGGTGTCTCTCCCTGCAGTGGATGGGTTGAACTAGATGATCTTAAAGGTTTCTTCCAACCCAAACCATTCTACCATTCAATTTTTCGTAGTCCACTTCAGTATTTGGATTTTACCTGGAGCCTTTTGCACATGGCATTCTATTGCAGTCAGAGGTGGGAGCTACAGCTCTGTAATTGAACAGTGTTTTTCTCACATTGAGCCTTTGAAAGTCAATTAAAGGCTATAGAACCTGCTTCCACTTCAAGAAAAGAGAAAGAAAAAAGCAACCTGTCTCTCTGTCTGCTGCAGGAGAGCACCTGGAGAAGGAGCTCTGCACTTCTTTCAGTGCCCATGGTTCCCACCTTTCATAACACGGTTGTTTTTCTCAAACTGTACTGCTGCCACTTTCTATTTACTAATAAAATGCAGTGGCAGCAAATACCAATCAATAACAGAGGTTAGTACTGCTTCTCCATTTATGAAAGAAATTATGAGCAGCACTCATTGCAAAACCAAAGTGCTCTCCTTGGTGACGCAGACACAGCACCGGCACCTTCCTCAGCACAGTGTCTTATGAAAACTCCTCCAAAAGTATGTAAATGCATTTATTTTCATAACAGTATTTTCTTTTCTAAGGTATCAATCCATCCTAATATAGATCATTGTTTGGGAAAACCCACCAGATATGTGAAGCACTGCTACTAAAGTGCTAGATTCCCAGAAACCACAACACAAACCCAACGGTGACATCAATTCTCCTGCTTCTCCCCTGTTGCAGGGTTTTAATCAGTAGCCCAAACAGAAGCATTTGTGTTGGTAAGAAGATGGCAACAATTAATTTAAATCTAATAACTGGAATGTTTTCATTGGGGAATTAAAGCAAATTATTCCTTTGCTATCGCATCTTCATCTCATTTACATCTTAATCCCAGTAGGGCTTTGCTCTGATATATCTGGACAATTTCTGTAATAAGAGAAAAACAACAGAGTTGGAATACTCAAAGATGCAGAGTTCGGCTATTAACATCAACGGCAGATGTCACAGAATCATTAAAGTTGGAAAAGATCTCTAAGATCACCCAGTCCAACCATAAACCCATTCCCCACTATGCCCACTAACCACGTTCCTCAGTGCCACATCTACCCTTGTCTGGCCATGCCAAGCCTTGAATGATAAAAAGAAGTAGAGCAAACACCACGCTTTTCTTTAATGTCACCAAACTCATAGCATTTCAATTTGTCCACGCAAACAGGAAAGAAAACGGCTGGGGTGGAAGGTTGTGCTGGAGATGCTGTCACACATCAGTCAGCACAGAGCACGTTGCTCATTAGTACCAACAGCAATGGGGACTCTACTGAAGGACACGGGGTGCAGTGCTCCCCAAGCCCAGGCTGACAAGTGCATACCTCCTTGCTCAAGGTAAACATGCAGTGAATAAAGGTCCTTTGGTGCTGGGGAAGTAAAATTTGAGCTATGTCCCATTTTACTCCAGTTTGCCTCACTTGCTGAGTGACTGTAATTGTCCCCAGAAACCTCCTTGCACCTTTGCCTTGCCCCAGAGACAGGATTGTTCCTGCTGCCTTCCAAACTTAGTCACATACTGTGACATGAAAGCAAGAAACAGAACTGACCAAGGGAAGAGGTTATTTGTGCATCGGGCAATATGGACAGCTGGATGCTACATCCCTAAAGATCAGCCCCTGTACCCTTAGTGCAGGATGATGCAACACAGCGTTACTGTAGGTGAAAGCAGCCAGGCTCCTGTGCCTGCATTTTCCATGTTTCTTTGCTCTTCTAGCTGACCGTTGTCCAGCAGACCAAGCATGATGCTTTAGTATTAACTTTCAAGGTCTTACATGGATTGCTCTGTAGGAGCTCGCTGAACTTTTGACACTGTACATCCATTTTGCCCTAAGAGATCAAAGAGAGGAGACACTGGGTCCAGTGCAGTGTTTGCTGAAGCTTGCTGTAATCCTGGGCTTGCAGAGTGACCTTCCCAATAACCCCTCTGTGCTACTGACACGACCTCATGTAAAGCAGCTTCCAGGATGTCCTCATCAGCTGGGTTGTGCATGTAGGGCACTCCATCACTTAGCATTCCTGGAGACTTTTGTCAAAGTGAGCACTTACAGGCACAGTATTTCTAACATTGCATTCACTTTTCACCCCAAACACAGTACCTGGGCTGAAATATTCCAGGCTCCTGGTGCTGTAGATGAGCATATCGAATTTGCAGGTGAAATCCTGGCTCCACTAAGGGTGATGGCCAAGTGACTGTGGACTTTGGTGCAGTCTAAATTTCAGCCAAAAGAAATATCCAATATTTGTTGGATCCCCTGTGCATCCCCTGTGGCAAGGCTTATCATTGCTTTCCTCCTCCCTCATACACAGCCTCACTGGGTGCTGCAGAATTCCCCTATACTTATGCTCACGTAGGAAAGGAAGATCAAACTGAGCAGTCAATTACTTATGAGCTCAGTTATTTGTTTTCCAGGATGAAACTCCTAAATCTGTTCTTTCTACGTAGGAATCCCTTTTCTGTGACTATGCTGCTGCTGTCAGGTCTATGGAGGTGTCAACACTGAAAACAACATCTGAAGAGAGCCAAGATACAGGTTCACCATAGCCAACGTTGACTTGGGCACTGGCAAAGCAATGTGTGAAGGCAAAGTGATCCTTTCAGAAATGTCCTCCTTGTGCCTCCACCCGTGACAAGATTGCATATGAAAGGAATTCCTTTTTTTTAATCACCAAAGAAAGCTTTTCCTAAAGCACACGAGATGTGTGCAGCCCATGGACAGGAGGCACACCCCACTCTTGCAGTGCTCAACCCAAACAACTCCGTTACTAAGGACGGGCACCAAGAGGATCCCTCCAGCCACAACTTGTTTGTAATAGTCCTTCCCACTGTAATAGCGTCACTTGACCTTGTTAGAGCTTTGGTAGGTGTGAGCTGGCACAGCCTAGTTGTAAATCTTTTCACATTTCACCTTTGCAACCCAAGCTAAAAAGCACCAAGAGCCAAGCAGTGGCCTCTGACGGCCGTACCTCACGGGCCATCAGCAACCTACACAAGGTGGCCTCTCTGCTAACCATTAACTGCAAGAGCCATGCCAGGGGCTCAGATAAAAGCAGCAGACTGATACCCAGCATCAATCATGAGGCAAGCATCCCTCTCAGCATAGCCACTCAGTGACGTCGGTGCAACCAAAATGTTTGCAGCACAGGGACAAGTACTGAGCCAACAATTCAACTGAAGTGATTGGGGGGATGCATTTGTCCATTCGGAAGGTTCCTCTGGAGAGCAATGTTAATGTAATCCCTTAATGATTTACACCAAGATTGTAGTATCAGAATTAGGGAATATTGAAAAATACGTTCATACACTGACTCAAGATTTACACCAGGGCTATCCTTCCTGGGCCTTACTCAGTGAAGAGGAATCGTCTGGGGCTGCATATAAAATATATAATATAGTTAATGTATATAAGTAACAAATCATATCTTCATATATATATTTTTAATTAAAACATGAGAAAAATTGGGCAGCAAGACCACAAAGCTAACAGGTTGTACACATGTGATTTACACTACATCGTGCCATGACTGCTGATCAACTGTGCTTCAGGTTTCACAATTCCAAGGCCTTCTCTACAGTCACAGGTGCCAGAAACATATTTGTTTTTGTTTTATTTTAAAAAGACAGCAAAGAACAGGAACAGGACAAAAACTGTCATACCAAATATGCTGCAGTGGCTGCTCAAATTTAAAACAATTTCCCCGTGGCCAAGCATAGCAAGACTTCCAATGAAATAAGAAGAGCGGATGACATCATACATGCTGTCAATTACGTAGCAGAGATATTTTTCTCTCTTTTGCCAATGCGCAACGTCAGAAAAAGTCATGGTTAAGATCAGAACTTTCCAAGGACTTCCTCAAAGAAATACCTTCTCCCATCCCACACCAGGAAAGGTTCATCTCTTGCTTCACTTACCTCCCCCGTAGGTGGTAGCGCACATGATGGATGTGATCCAGGCAAGCTGGCTGTAGGAAATGCTGAAAACAGCCTGGAGCTCTTTAAAATAGATGGTGAAAGCTTTGGGGAAGGTGTACGCGAACCCCACCGATATGGAGGCTCCGAAGACCACCGCCCAGCCCCAGCCGCCGTCAGGGGGCACGTAGCCCAGGTCCGAGGTGAGCGGAGGGGACATGGTCACTGCAGAGCCTGGAGCACAGGCTGTGTCCCAGCGTCCTGCAGGGCAAAGTGAGCATCGTGCCAGAATTGTAAAGTCATTTAGACTCGCTCTTGAAGCCTTTTCCTTGCTCTTCAAAGCTTTACGGCACAAATCTATCACAGTCAAAACCACCCTTCACTCTCACAACCCCAGCCAGCCCTTCCATCTGTGCTTTAAACACACATCCCCAGAAGCCTCCCCCAGCTCCCAGGGTGAGGACAGACCCCACTGCAGCCCAGCTCTCACCTCACTGCTGGCTGCTGGAGGTTTTCCTCTCGTAGCTGCTCAGCCTGTCCCTCTGGGGAGGGGGAAGATGCCACACTTGTGCTGTTTTTAGGGTAAACGCTCCACTGTGCATTTTTCAGATGTGGGTGGAAAGCCTCATGATTTCAGGTTATCCCTGCTTAAAAGAATAAGTCCCATTACGTGAGCAGCAGGTGATCAGCCCCACAGTGCCTCCAGCTCCCCATTCCGTACCACTATGGGGCTTTCTGGGCTGATTGCTTCCCCAGAGCCAACCCACAAACTGCAACCAACCACCTGCAAAGCAGCCAGAGTCTGGGACAGCAGTTCTGCTCGTGCCTGGTGCCTGCCAGGTTAGCAGATTATGCTCAGGAACAACACAAATCAAAGAGGGCATTCACCTACTTGCATTCTTCCCATGTTCCCTGATCACTAAAATAAAATAAGGTTAAAAAATAAAATAAAATAAACCTATGTGCCTCTCAGGAGTTAACCCACAAGTCTCCTCTCAAGGTAGAGACTTGGAGCTGGAGGGGGGAGGAGTATGTCCCACAGCTGAGAGCCTTATGGATAAGCAGCGGGTTGTTCCCGTTCTCTATTGCAAACTCAGAAGCAAGACAATCCAGTAGGAACCTGCATCAGCAGAGCTAACAGGAAGCAGAAAGAGAAGGGATGCAGAGGAAGTCGCCCTTGGCTAATTGCTTTTCAAATTAATCCAGTTGCTTCCCCTGCCTGTCTGCATCCTCACTTGTAAGCGTTCTTTAAAAGGTCCAAGTGCTGCTGCACTCTTCACATGGATGCTCTGAGGGCCACCAGCTAACACACACTGAACTGCTCCACTCTCTCATAGAATGAATCAAGTGCCCTAGGCCTCTGGCCAAAGCAGGTGAGCAAAACCTAGTTGTAACTATAACACAGTAGCCCCACAAAAGCTAATATTTACCACATCCAGTCCTGAAGCACTCTAATCTGGTCTGTGAGCTGTTGAGGTTTCTTAGATTTCATTGGTCTATCAAATTAAGATCAACTAGCAAAACCTTAAAATTAACAACTAACAAATAAATACGCTATGACACTATGCCAGAATTTCAGTAGCAAAGACAATGGCACCTGCAAAGTTTCTCCCATTCTGACATCAGGTAATTAAGCAAGCCAATAGAAATTGGTGGAACGTTATTGTTTCCATTATATAGATACAGAACATGTGGAAGATCTCACTCTGATGCAGGATCCATTTTTTCCCATCATCTAAGTTTTTCCAAAGGAACAAAAATACCATGCAGCCTTTTCAAAGGAATTTTAATGACATTACTGTAGGGTAGAATTTTAGAGGGAGATTAGTCTTAAAGAGTAATGGTGGTGATGTTGGAATGATCGCCCACTGAAATTTAAGAGGTTTTATTACTTATCAAATATGCGTTTCATTGCCCTGTTTCTTCCACTTACATTTACACTACTCAATTTAAGCCATTCAAATACCATTGAGAACACCAAGCTTCCAAAAAAGCATTGACATATCCTAGAGGCTCTGACATCAGGCAAAATAAAATTAAAGGGTGAGCACAGGGAGGACATGTCCCTTATATAATATCATAATGGATATTAATTGTTTATCATAGTTCAGGCTATGCAAAAATTCTCAGGCTCCACAAATCCAAATCTTTTTTTTTTTTTTTTTTTTTTTGGAAGTCTTTAAAAAAGGTTGAGCCTGAAATTCAAATATATTTTCAGGGATTAACATGAAAGGTTATTTTTATTACGAACAATTTGTTCCACTTGTAAAATCGTGACTAATTGTGCGCCACCTTTAAAAGCCTAACGCTGTGAATATATTCACTCATTTCATTTTCTGGTTAACGGGAGATTTATTGGGAAGACATTTGTGTAGAGTCAGATGGTGGTATAAGGTGCGTTGTCCAGCTTTCTGACATCAAGTCTAACTTTTACATAATGCAGAAAACCGAAGTGGAACTAAAGGTAAATGAAAACGTAGCATATGCTAAAGAGATGCACAAAAATCACAGCAGTTGACTTTTTTGATGGTAAAACAAGGCTTCTAGAGGCTTACCTGGAAGAAGATAAGTATAGCTTCAATGATTGTTTGAACAAAGAGTAATAGCTCCAGAATTAAGAGTCAGCAACGTGACATGTACACACCCTCCCCTCATTTCTGCTGAGGTAGCCCCTCGGATTCTGGGGATGTCAGCACTACGGGTGGTGCAGGATTTCTCCCTCATTTGGCGTTTCCCACTCCACTGCACCCACCAGCACTCCTTTTAGCTAGATCTCTGTCACCTTAACATTCCCTTACACCACTCCCCACCTGCTACAGGTTTGCTCTGTATTTCCATTTAGCACCAAAGCAGCTCCTTCTACAATAGCCATTTAAAGGAAATCTTTTACATTTTGAATCTCGTTTCTCAATAACTGTTCTCTAAACTGTCGGTGCCATCTGAGAAGCCCTTCTTTCATACACCGATGCTTATTTACCTCCATGACCACCCGTGGTTTTTCCCTCAATATCATTCAAGTCCCACCGTGCTACAGATCTGTAGTTGTCCAGACCACAATTAAATGAAGATGTATTGCACATTTTTTATTCTTCTCCAGTCTGTGTGGAATTTCATTCGTCACCTCTTGGAGATCATCCCTTTTTACCCCATCATTGAGAGATTTTATCTTTGCTTTACCCAGAGAGTACTGAAAACTCCCCCACCTTTATCTACCTTTTACTGCATCAAAGGAAAATACTGAGATTTACCACTATATAATCACGACCTAACTCAAATTCACTGTAGGGCCCCTCACTTAATTTTATTTTTTGTAGTTCTGCATGTCTGGACTTCCCATTTCTCCATCTATCATTCCCCATAGGCTTCCAGATTTAATACTATTACATCTAAATTGTCCCCATCCACTATTCCTCCCTTCTATTTAGAAAATTGGCTGAGACTGCAATAAAATCTTCCAGTTAAAGAAATTCCAAATCTCATGCACAATCCCAAGGCCATTAGGTCTTAATCCAGATGACATTACGAGTTTGACTCCTTGATTTATTGAACTTTTCCATTCTAGAACCAGATATGCAATCTCAGTCCTCCATTTCTGCAAGCCAAACCAGCTTAGGAGTATTTTTGGACTGTAAAATTATTATTTTTTATCTATAAATTGAGGGCACCATGACAAATCAAACCCAAGCCTAACACAGCTTCACCTGGTGGTCCAGGGGCTTCCTGAGGCTGAACTCCTCTCTCGATTGCTCTCCACTCTGCAGGTACAGGTACCCCTTAGGCTCTCTTCCCCACAGGGCTCCAGCTGTGGGTTCCCCTGGCAGCGACCCACTCAGCTTTTAAAGCCAAGTGCTGAACTCTTCCCCCGCCCCAGGTTCAGCTCAGACCAAAGGTTGAGATCAGAGGCTGTATCCTCGGATCAGAGACTTGTCTGTAAATCGCAGCACCTTCTGCTCACATCCAGCAGTAACAGCATCCCACATCAACTAATCCTTCACAAACGGTGATGGCTCTTAACCTTCCAGGGACAAGTCCAGGGCAAACTCCTCATTTGCAGTGTTCTGAGCCCTAGCCTCACCCTGTGGATGTTAATAAATTATTTGTTAGAGATCCTTTCTCCTTCCTCCCTCTCCCCCAGTACATATTAACTTCTTCTTTCTTTAGGACAAGTTTCTGCAGGCTCTGCTCCCGCTCTCTTCCAGGCAATCCACACAGAGCGTGCCCCTCTTCTGCCAGTCCTGCTATGGGAATTTTAACCTTCTGGCAGAAATTTCCCTGCATGACCCCTGGGTCACCTAAGATCCTGCGTCAGACTTATTTTGATCACTCAAGAACAAAGGAAGGGATTCACAGGCCGCAGTGACCCTTTCCAAGGGGTAAACTTCACCCTGGAGTGATGGGAGGGGATGTGGAAAGTTCCTGAATTTGTTACCAGTATCTGAGCAGTGGAATTGGATGAGGGAAAGAGGAACGTCCACAACGCGAGCACGCACCATGCAGAGGTTTACATAACCCAATTTCAGCAGGAATGTTTCCATAAGACTTACATTGCAAATCCCCATTTGGGGGGATTTAAAACATTCCCCTGCCAGGTTTATAATCCAAACATGGCAACGCACTACTTAAGCACAAGAAAAAACAGGAAAAATCTGACCGTAGGCAGGCCCATGTAACGTTCTCATCCAGTCTGAGTGGAAAAGCCAGCAGAAAGGTAAACAAAGAGAAAAGAGATTCACCTGCTCTGACTTTGCAAGTCAGCATCTGCTGAAGCCCCTGCTTCCTGCCTCACTGCCACGTGCAGCTGCCCACGTTGTTCTGGATTGCCCAGCAAAAACTGCTTCCCTGTAAGGATGCATAAAACCGTGCATCTGTGTCAAAGGCAGCTACGTATCCACAGCAGTGAATTCATTCCCATTCATTTCCAAGGAGGTGCCCCACACTACGTGGCTGTGTTTTACACATAAAGTACAGCATCTCAAGGCTGGCTGAATGACAAGAGCTTTCCCATCCAAATCATCTTCTATTAATAACTGCATCTGAGTCTTCAGAGAAGTTATGTTACTACTTCAGGAACTTATTATCATCATAAGTGCCCCTTATGAATGGTATTTAATAAGCAATTTCTAACAACCCATTTGACAAACATCACTGGCTCTCGTTCACGGGGTACTCAAGGCAGAGGGCTCTCAGCAAACGTCTGATCTGTAAAGATTTTTTCCTCTTAGTTGTTGGGCTCTGACTATTGCCACTCTCTCCAGACACAACAGCAATTCAAAGTATCCAAACTACTTCTCAAAATGAGTTTGAAAAACTTTGGTCAGTTCCCATAGCAGTTAAGATAGAGAACAGCAGAAACTCTCATTTACTGCTTCATTACCCTATGAAAAATTGAAATCGGAATGATTAATCAGTTCTTCTATCATTTGCTCTCCAAGCATTAGCTTCAACGCAGAACATAGCAGATAATGTATCCCTTTTGTTTAAATAACAAAAGCACAAAGGAGAACTGTACTTGCTCTGCAAATTAAGTGTTTCACTTTAGTTATTAGCTGTGGGAGAAAGCTAATTTGACACACACTAAATATTCCTGCCCAGGAACCTATTGCTCGGTGTGCTCCAAGAAATCTATAACTGAAGGAATATGAACAGAATTGAATTAAAAGGGTCCTCTACGTAATTTACCTGCAAGTATTTTTATGCAACTGACACATTACACACCATCTTGATCTCAGATTAATTACTGAAACTGATAGCAGGCAATCAAACACTACTCATTCAACATCAGAAGAGAATCAAACAGAATGAGCACGCCATTTACACTTCTTACATTCAGTCTGCCCCTCGTCAGCTTCTGCACCAGTAACAGAGCAGCACATCACGTGCAGGGCTAAGGCGTTGGCACACAGAAAGCATTCCTCTAATTGAGTTTATTTGGTACTATTTTCGTTGATGTTTTACAGATCTGTTACCATTGCTGGTACTCTGTGACACTTCAAGATCTAAATAAGCACATACTGTCTTCTAACAGGTCAGACTCCACACTCCAGAGTCGGTAAGCAAATCTGTCAGGGCACACAGCCTGCTCTGCCATTCCCTGCTGGGGGGCCAGGCTAGGTGAGAAGGAGTAGCAGTGAGCCATCTGTACAGAACTGCCTGCTGCAGCAAGGCCAAGAGCTCTCCAAGTGAGGATTTGCAGCGTTATTTCATGGCAAAACGCATGTGGGATTTTGTATCACTGCTTGATCGCTCCTGGTGCTTGCTACCATACACATCTCATCTTCTAAGGTGGTGCTGAGTTTAAGCTATGTGATAGCAGGCTTTTAAAGAAGTAATAGGGCACGTGTGAAATGAGGTGGCTAAAGAGGATCAAGGTCCCATTGCTAGCTCAGAAAAAGGAAAAGCTGACAAAACTTTACGCTTCAGAAAATCCACTATGGAAAAAATGCATTGCAAACAGGTTGTTAGCTCTCCTGCTCCTGAAGTAACGTGTTAAACAGTACCCTGATGACCTAAAGTTTGCTAAAGTTAATAGATACCTTCCTCTTACAGGAGATATTTGCATTATGATTTATGTAAAGTACAGAAACACATAGATCAGTAGCAAGGCTCACGGGACCTCAACCAGATGTTAAGAAACAGGGAGTTGAGGCTCTGTTAGCTTAACTCATCTCCCTTGCAAAGGCAGAGAGAGGGCTAAACGCTGCCAAGAGATAAGGAAAAGGAAACGCCTGGGCGTGTATTTCTCCATATATTGCCTGCATGAGTGCCATACTGCCAGATATGTCCCTGAGCAGCATGCACTAACATTCAGCTTCTAGGGGCTGAACAGAAGGCTTAGGAGTAATAAAGAAGCAGAGGGTGGATTCACAGAAGTGGATTTCCCTGGAATAAACCTGATTATTTAAGAAATGCCAGTTGGTTTATTAGGGTGCGAACATTCCTCCAGCAGATACTTAAACAGTAACATGCCTCTCCCCAGCCACTGCAAATAACCAGTGCCTTCCAGGTATGACTTCTAGGAGCCGCCTGAAGGTTTGCAGACCTTCCCATAAACATGTTATAAGCCAAATATCAGCTACTATTTAGCTCACAGGCATATCATCAATCTGAAGTAGCCCTGAACAGTGCAGCTAAGAATAAGAACCATTTGGATGTATCTGAAGAGCAAGGCACTCACCAAGGCTTCTCCCACAACTGCTCGGTTGCTTCCTCTTCTGGTTGGTGAAGAAAAAAAAAGCTGAGATAATTCCAGCTAGCTTCTGCAGTTTTAGCTTTGTTGTCCCAGCTGCAGGCCCTGAATTAACTTGATTTGTCCCAAGCTAGTCAATGCAATCTTTCCCTTGCAGTCTCTTTACTGTGATGTAACATTTTCCCTCGGGGACCACAGAGGGAGATTATTTTTCCCTCTTCATCAGCTTCAGCTCTTTCTTCTTTAAGTCCCAGCAGTTCATTACATACTAGCACATCACTATACCACAGACTAGCACTAAAGAACATTTTCTTGTGAGCTTTGGACAGAAGGGAGGTACTCCAACCAAAGAAGACAGCAGACAAGAAAACTGACACTAGGATGCTGTTACCACTCAAGAATGGGTAACTACAACTGTGAATTCCATTGCAGGGACAAATTGGACTCTCAGTTACTATTTTATTAGCAAACTTCAGAGAAAGCATGGAAATACAGCCAGATCTAGTTATACCTATGTCCAGACAGAGTCCATGAATGGGAAAGCAAGCAGTGTATACAGTTCAGCATGCAGTGTTGATTTATTCAGCTCATTAAAAAAAATGAGTTAAACAGCAAGCCCATCTCCTCTGTGCTGGCTCTATCACTTTTTATGATGGTACTTCAAAAGGAAATGTCTTGGATTTTTGACAGAAATTGGTCTTCAGTCTGACAAGTGTACTGTTCTGAACTGCAATCAGGAGTGAGCAATCATCATTTCAAACTCACCCAAGATGATTGAGGATCATTGTGCGACATTCTTCAGGAAGGTGTGTACAGTCTGCACATCAGCCTGCTGTATGGTGGCCTGGGCACAGGGAAGGAAGTGCTCTACTCAGTGGGAAACTCATTAAGTGACACTTAGGGGTTGTCAATATAAAGTGCTGTCAGACTACTTAACATCTCAGCGAGTCACAGCTGCAAGTCCCCACCTTCAAGGAGGGAAGGGGCAAAACGTTGGCACCTGTACAAGCAAATGAGAAGTTAGCCACAAAGAACTGGGACAAAGAACAAAGCACCTTCCACCTCAAGCAGCAGTCTGGAGCTGCCTTAGAGATGTGACATTACAGGAGCTGAGCCACGGGTGTAGATAGAAAAAATAAATAACCACCACCAGGATGATATCAGAGGGTCAATTTTCAGAAATCCACCAAGGCTTATGCAATACATTTATCACAACACCAGTTGCCCTCAATTGTATTTCAACAATAGGTTTATTTTAAGAAACATAACATGACATTAAGTAAAAATGCAAAATTGTGCAATTATGGCAAAATGTTTAAAAATCCACACATTTGCCCTCAGAGGACTACAGTACTTCTTACTAACATACCTGAGCACTGAATGTTGGGTGCCATTTCTAAACAGCTTTACAAACGGGGAGCTCGTCAACTTCTTGTAGAACATACAAACACTGCACGTTTGGTGCACCAGAATTGCTTTCAGTTATCCCAAATTTTACTGGAAGAATCAAGCGGGAATTACAAAATGCTTCCTCCTGAAGTAATTCATAACTTTGAAAAAGATTTACGTCTCTGTAAATCCTTACAATATTAGAAATCAATTTAAGAAAAGGAAAAAAAAAAAAGAATGCAGAAAAAAATACTAAGTGGGGAGAAAACATACAGGTTACTGCTTAAATATTATCAGTACCTTTGGTGCAATTTTTTTTTTCTGTGCTGTGCAAGTTAACTTAGGCTCGACTCTAAAGCAAAAACTTTGCCAGGAATCTGACTTTCAGCAAAATGTAGAAGCGTTTAAGAATTGGCAAAATCTCACAGCTATGTTACCGTCTCAACAAACTCCTCATGCAAAAGATTCGGTATATTCTACTCCCACAGCAAGTTCCAGGATTTAGCTTTGAAACACATTCCAGACTTGGATCACACCCTCGGTTTGAATGGTTAAACAGAATGGAGATCTTCGTACTTTAGTGCAGATAAACAAAATTAACAAACCTACTGCAGAATTAACCACAGCATATTGTACTTCTATACATCACATGACCAGTCAATTGCTAACTCAACTCTATTTCATAGTTTCAAGTAATATATTGAAATTTGTTCTACTAAATAAATATAGAAGATTGTCAAAAAGCAGCAAGAAGTCTCGTAAATATTCAACCAAGCTTAAAAAAAAAAGAAAAAGTTATAACACTTTGCAAAAGAATGGTTTTTACACACAAATGCAACACTGTTAGGGAGGGTGCTTCAGAAAGCTTGCAGCTAGAGGCCTACAACAGAGCAAAGAGAGCCAAGGACTAGGGATAACTTTCAAAATGAGATCAGCTGTACTAAAAAAGAAAAAACAAAAAGCTCTTATTCTTGGCTATAGATATATATAAAACAGTATCCAGAAGAAAACTAAACAAAGAAACAACACTCCTCAACACTGTTGTAAAATGCAGTCTCAGCAAGCATCAACTTGACTTCAGAAAAAAAAATCCGGCGCTTGCATCTGAAAGAAGTTTGGTACATCTCTGGAAGATGAGGTATGTAATGCAAAGAGGCATTTTTTTTTTCTTCCTTTTCACTTCACAGTTTTGTTTTTGTCGTTTTGATATTTTTGTGCAAGAATTGAGAAATAGAACCAGGTCGGCATCTCTGTAAATCAGAAAGATTCCACTTGGGAGCATGAAGACCATGGCGAGGAACGTTATCCAAATCCTCAGCCACGCCAGGGGGATAAACATTAGTGAGGTCACTGTTTGGCTTACTGAAATATCAGCTGTTAAGCCAGATAACAGTAAGAACTTAGAGCCAGCGATGGCCACGGCCATTTCAAGTCAGCTGGTTTACTCCTTCAGTAGATTTGAGAAACGGGAAAGAATAAGATAGCACACACACACACCTGTTGCTCTGGAAAAACTAGACCTGCAGCAAGCCAAACGTGGCAAATCACAGCCACTAAGGTTTGCAGGATTCCTCTTTTCCCTTTTATGTCGAGTTTCCACTATTGAAGTAGAGGCTGAACTTTGAAATTTTTTACTTCTAGAAAAGTAAGCTACATGTTTAATACATAGAGAAAAGTGTTGCAATACACTGGATTCCTACTCTAGATTAGCATCTAATATTATTTAAGCCATGGACACTTGTTATCAATTTTGCTTTAATTACTGAATAACGAAGACAGCTCAGTAGTGCAAAATTTTCACATTATAGATCAGAATGAATAGAAAGTATTTGAGGGCTCGATCACAGGGAGAAAAAAATATCACTTGTCAAGTTAAGCCACACATTTTAAAGTTACTGGAGCACATGCTAACACTGCACACAGCACTGTACTTTAGTGGAGACAAAATGAACACTCCACAAAAAAAAAGTCAATATTAAGGCCATATCCTGTCACCATCCTGTGCAAGAATACCACTACAGTAAAAATGTTATGTTAGAAAAGACAATATGATGACAGAACAGGGCCTGGAAACAGACACTCAATGAAAACTAACAGGCTGTCTTGTACAGCAGCATAAGGTTAGCCCATTTCAGACAAACAAGTATTAAAAATGTACTAGCACCATCAACTTCTGGATTAAAGCCCTTTATGGGATGAAAAAAAAGTTTTTAAGCAGTGTTATAAATTTTTTTTTTTTTTTTTTTTTTTTTTTTTTTTACAGCACTACACCTAAATGGCAGAAAATAGGCATTGGGATTTGTTTGCCATATTTTTAAGCTCAATTTCAACAAAAATCCATGGACAGGAAGTGGTACAGCAACCTGAACAGGCCTCCTTCCAGGCAAAGGGACTCCACGTTCCAATTCTGACTTGAGTTTGTCCTCCCAAACTGTAGTGCACAAACAACAACGCAAAACATCTTAGCAGACTTCAAAAACAGTACAGAAAATAATAATAATAAAAAAAGATGGTTATGAATCAGGATCTACCATTCCTCTATGCAATTTTAATTTCAAATGAAGAAAAAAATAAAGCCAAAAGAAAAAAAAAACAACCAACCCAAACACAACTTAGTGATATTGCCTCAAATTTTACCCGTATTTAAAAAAAAGAAAAAATGAAAAGTCACTTCAAAACAGCTTGGACATCCTTAGCTATTAATGCTAGATTTTCTTTTACCATAGTGCATAGTTATCCTGATTCTTCCACTTAACTTGTTCTTACCACAAATACAACTCTCAAGTATGACATGATTAAGTGTTTACCAGAAAAAAAAATGCTGATAATTGCACTTCGTAACCTCCTTCTCATTTCCCAGGAAAGTATCAGTAAATATGAAACTGAACCAGTAAATCCCTTCACAGACTGCAACCTTTAAAGAGCACCCATCCCCACATACAAAGAAAAAACTGTCTGTTTCAGCTTACAATAAATACTGACTATTTCTTTGTTTTAAGACGTTTTCTCTAGCATCAGATCACCACTGAAATCACTAAGGCCTGTTACTGAAAAAAAAAGAACATTAAATAACTTTCTGAAGACACTGTGGATACAACTTAGCAACAACACATTCAAAATGCCGGCCTAAATCCCAGAGCCTATCTGGAGTCTCATAGACTTTTTGCCATTGGTCAGTGACCTCATCATACTGATAGAGAGAATTCTTCCTGCTGGTTCTGAAAACGTGTTCTTCGACAGTGACTTGAGTAGCTCTGACAAACAGATGGAGTTTGTTTTTGAGGAGTACGAGTTTTATGTATGGATTAATGGACTGATCACATGGGAAGTCTTTTTTTCGAGTCCACTTATTCTGCTCAATGTCATAGGCCTCTACGGTAAACATACGCTGATGGTTTCCACAGGTTCCAGCTATGTAGTAGATGGAGTCATTGTACACAGTTGCCAAGCCTTGGATTCTAGGCACAGTCATTGGGGTCAAAAACCCCCAGTAATCCTTCTGAGGATCATAGCAGAGAAAAAATTCCCCTGAAAAGAAAGGAAAAATAAAACATAACTTACGCTTTATTTCCATAACTGCAATTCTGCAGCTATTACGTTTTCAGTTATATTCTTCCACGCATTAACAATTAACTATCTACAAACTTTTACAAGCCCTGTCCTAGAACAAAAATCCAACATCACCACCTGCTTCCTTCAAAGCACATAGAAACATTAATAGCAAGAGCAAAAGATACCTTGGGTTTCTACCCCAGCTGAAGGAAACCAAATTTGAAGCCGAAGCCTACCACGAACCCTGTGGTGGAATGCCTATTTCCCAGCCATCTCTTACTACCCTTAAACCACACTTAAGAATTTGGGATAAAACCTTTCAAGATTCCAGCCTTCAAGCATCCGAAGTACTTGTCCTTTCTTTGCTATCTTCACAAAGTATAACCTACAGACTGCAGAAAATCTTGGAATTCAGTGCTTGAAAGTCGTTAGATCTGAGTTTCAAAGGATGCCAGGTGAATACCTGCACGAAGCTGTGATTCATCACTAGTTTTGTGAATGGACTGTAAGGCACCTCTTCTGTTGAGTGCACAGAGCAGCTTGTGCAGACTGTAGATAGCAGAAGTTCAGATGATTGAAAGCTCACTGCTCTGCAAACTCAGTAAGAAGAACACGGATAAAAAATTACCTTGTCCTTTAGGAAGCTCTGGGGAACAAAGGGCTAGAATTTGCCAAATACTGATGTAATTCAACTTCATGTATATTTCACATGGATATTTTAAAGAATTTTAACCATGCTGCAGTCTAACCAAGTGCTTCAAGCATGACAAGGAATACACAGTACAGTAAAAAGAATGGAATGTAGCTTAAGACATTAAGTCCTAAAGGTAATGCATTTTCTGATATTTCACTTCTGTTCCACAGTGTAATCTCCTATGACTGATGCCTGCAACCCAGTTGGCATTTTAAGACTCATTAATCCTTACTGGCTACTTCAAACTGATGAGTTTTCCCTACAAAAATAATTAATAGTTAACTTATTATAGACTACTACAGTGTAATTCACTCACGATTTTCACCTGTCACACAAATAGAAAAGTTACTTATTTTCTGCAACACAAGTTATTTAATTTGCTGGTTAGTGCAATGATGTGGTTTATTTATGCAACCATTGAGTTGTCACTAATCCACTGAAGCACAGAACTATTGCAAGTAAGAACTGTAAACAAGATGCATTCTTGTTCTATAGGTCATAACATCTCTAGAAAAATCATCTGCTTTACTGTGGTTCCAAGAAACATTTAACTTATAAAATATTTGTTCGTCCTTCAAAGAGGAACACTGAGGAATCTTCAGCGATCTAAAGCAGATGTCTGACCCAATGGATTGAGAAAACTTGCATTAGTAACAGAACCAGTTAGAGCCACAACCAGGATCCGATGCAAGATGCAAACAGTGAAAGAACAGAACCATCCACAGGTCACACGGAAGCCCTCCAGCCATGCTGAGGGGCAGGAGTGCAATGTCAAGACATCAGGCTGACTTCTGATAAATTGCAGTGAGTTCACAGAGCTAGGACCCACGTTCTGAAAGTGTCTGCACAGAGATGACCCTTAGCAAAGCAAAGTTAAGATACTCCCCTGCCCAATCTTTCTTTCTACTTGGGAGTCTTCCTAGCACCTCATATACAGCCTCAGCACTTCTAAGCTGAGAGTGCTCTGGGGCTCAAGTACATACAAAATAACACGTTTTATGTCAGCTACACAAAACTAGAAAGGGAAGAATAAATTTGATCCATTCCCACAATGATCCTTTTCAGAGTCCTAAAATATTATCACTGCCAGTCTAAAAGAACTACAAACATCTTTTCCTTCACAACACTTTCACATGCATATACATCTTGGCAATAAATCATTTAAGAATATGCTCGTTTTAATTCTTACTGACTATTCTGATGTACATCTCAAACATGGATATAATGTCTGGTGGTACTAAAACTGTATTTAAGTCATTAATTTAGGAAACAAAATGCTGTGAGCTTGATCACTTATTGGAAGGTGGGATGGACAGATCGCACTGTAATTCCTGACCAAAGAAAACAGGATAGTTAGAAAAAAAGTAAAGCATCTTCCTTAGCTAGATGAGTACAAAAAGCAGGGTGGGGCAGAGAGGGAAGGCCTACTCTGGCTAATTGATTCTTTACGACTCACCAAGAAGAGACCCCAGGAATTTTCACAGGTAAATAAAAATGCAGAACACTTTTCCATGGCAGTAGCTGTTCTTCAACATTAGTGCATTTCACCCAAGTAAATTTCACCCATGTAATACAGAATTTTCACCGTCCAATTTGACACTGAACTGCTGACTTAGCAGAAATGGCAGTTGTGGCAGAATTCGATACAGCTCAGTGACACGCACCCAGGGCACAAGAACCCAAGCAGCAACCTCCCTCTTCCTTGCTCACTGTCCTCCCCAGCTTTTCTCCCATTCTATTCTCCTGGGTATTTCTTAGCTGTCCCGTGAACCTGGGCTTTCTAAGGTGCTTCTAAGAGACAGCTGGCTCAAACAACCCCCGCTTAAATAAAACACCATACAGCCACTCAAACCACCTTACCCTGTAAAACATAGATGTTATCCTTATATTCCACAGCACTATGAAACTCCATTGCTACTGGCATTGGACAGACAGCTGTCCAACAGTTCTCTCGGCTGTCATAACACTCCACAGACTTGAGAGAGTTTCGCCCATCTCCTTCATAAACACGACCACCTATTGCATACAGTTTACCACAGCAATGAACCAATTTGCAGCCTATTCTGGCTCGCAACAAAGGAGCTTTTGGAATCCACCTATTGCCAGAGTGATCATACATCCAGAAATCACTCTCTGCTCTGTGATCAATGGAGACCTCACTGCTGCTTGGTCTGTAACCACCCGCAATATAAATATCATTATCAGGAGATACAAGAATTCCAACCTCCCTCAAGTCATTTGGTGGCTTGCATAGTTTAAACACTCTCCCTGTGACCGAATCTAAACAAGGCACTGTTTGCTTCTTTCCTGAGTGTTTGTGGGCAGCATCAAAGCATATGATCATTTCAGAAGCAGTCATTCCAAGCCGTTGTGTATAGCCATTGGCACTAGGTTGTCCCTTTTGTACACAGCTTTTGGCCATAGCCTGTGCAAACATGGGAGGGATTTTCTCTAAAAATGTCTCTTCCAACAGAGGCATACGGATGCATTTGGCAAATATTTCTGGAAGGTGCACTTCTCTCTTATTTTGTTCATGCTCAAACCACCTTATAATGCTGTCATAAACATGTTCTTCTTTGTCTACATTTAAGTCATCACTGTCGAGTATACTTATGAGCTGGTCTTTTCTCAACTGAAGAAACTCTTGCTCTTTGGTGACACTCAGAAACTTTTTACGAATGTAGTCTTGTGATCTGTCTTTGAGTTCCTGATGACCATAGTGATCAGCAAAGATAAACACCCCAATGGAGTTCTGTGGGTCCAAATGACTGATCATATATTTAGCACACTGGTCTTGTATGGAAGGGATCTGGAAGATACTAGCTGCAGTGAACAAAGCTTGAACGTTGGCCTCTGTCAGCATTACTCTGGAGGTATATGCATAGTTCAATACTAAATGCATTGACTCTGCTTCAACACCAACTATACGAACTTCTTTCTGGGTACTCTCTGTAAGGCCGCTAGTGAACATAGATCTACAAAAGAAAAATATTTAGCAGTTTATTTGTAATTACTTTCTAACTCCAGATCTAAGAAATTATACAGCTAACCCCAACACCTCTGCCCTTCTATGAGCACAAACACATTAATCAGCGATGTTACACTGCTCTGCTTGGGAGCCTAAACTTAAGGTCAGTTCCAGACTTCATAAGCCAAAAATGGCAAGCTGGAATTTCTTCCTTAATTATCCATTAATTCCATATAAAATATCATTCATTTTACAAGCAAAGCTCTTGACATGTCCAAATCATTGCATTCAACTTTCAACATGTTATTCATATGCATATTCCAGCATGACAGAATACTTAACTTGAACATGAAATAAGCAGTTTAACTATACTGTTACTGTAAAAAAAAAACATTTACTAGGTGCACTGTAACATCAATAGTTACACGGAATATTGGTAAAAAAACATGTTTTTTTTTTTTTTTTTTGTAATTTAATGAAAATAATAATTCCCCTTTTGGTCATCCCTAGAACAATGGGCTACTGTACCTGAAGTAAGGACTGATTGCAGCAAGAACATTTCTATGACAGGAGAATGTTTTCCCATGATCCACTTCCACTACAATATCTGTCAGTTGTCCTTCATCATACATGGTTTTAAGTTGTTGAAGAATACTGCAAGCATGGAAGGGGTCCATTCCACTGCCGACTGTGTTTGAAGAAGGAATTCCATTCAGTGTTTGTGAAAACTTACTTGGTTCTACAAAGCAAAATTGAAACCATTTAAAATAGGAAAAAAAAAAAGCATACATGCATAAAAAATATTTAATGCAAGTTAATATTCCATATGCTCTTACTGTCATCATCCATTGACAGCAAATCTAACATTCTAAACTACGTATCTCCTGGGAGGCGTGTTGGAGGAAAGAAAGTATCACAATGTTTACTGACTTCTGAAGTAGGAAGAACAAAATGCAGAAGAGTCGGACTAGCCCACAACCTAAATCATTTCACAAGCCTGTACATTGAAACAGGAACTAGCTACTGACTTCCACAAATGATGAGTAAGATCATGAAGAAACAGCCTTACAGTAAATACACAGAGCAACAAGCCTAGTAGACAGATTCACACAGATTTTTACTACATGTTTTTCTTCACCACTTAAATGCAATCACCGTTTAAGACTAACCAGGTGTGAAGGCACTTGCATATCATTGTGAAAACATGCAAAGAGAACACGCTTCTAAGTAACATGTGATATGCTTAACAAAGTAAATCCCAAAGCGAAAATTGAGCAATACCTCAAGCACAAAAATCTGTTTCGTAATCGCAACAAGTTGGTCCCCCCCCCCCCTCCACCGAAACAACAACAAAGGAAAACTCAAAAGAAAAACATTAGGTGCTAAAAGCTGCAAATCAGGTGATGTTGCTGACTGCAACAGTGAAGCCTTCAACAAATTTAGGGCAACACAAAGGGGAATACAGACAGTGAACAACAACAATGGCCAGGAGACTGAAATCGTAACACATGGCAGTACACTGGAGCTACAGTCCCTCTCAGAATTCAGAGATGGCTTTGAGCACTCCCAATTAAGTCAGTGGGGATCTGCTGGTCAGGCACACGTTCTCCTGGTAAGCTTTTGGCCAAATACTGTCAGTACCTCTTCAAACTAATGTTAAGAGAAGTCCTCAAAACACCTTTTTTTTTTTTTTTTGGTCAAATAAGTTAGTAAATACTGTTTGAGGATATAATCTACAACAACAATATTGAGCACAGTAACTAAACACCAACATTCAAAACCAAACCAGTCATGGGGAAAATAGGGAGCTTGTTTTTTGGGTTTTTTTTTTTCAAAAATAGCAGTCAAGTTCCAAGGAAATAATACCTGGTATACGAATGCCAAGGTTCCCTACGTGGCCAAACCTTACCGTACAGTACCACAGCGATGTAGCTGCCACTGCAGAGGAGTTTCGTTTACTTTGTAACGCTGAAAAGGTTCAAAACAGTCCCTCCCTGACCCTGCAAGTCACTCGGGCAATGAGTACATGCGATCAAGACAGCTTCCAGCACTGATGGAATCAACTAGGAACGCTCTCATCCGCGTATTCCTCGTCCTGTTTAACACTTAACACCACGCACTTCACAGCTCTCACGCAGCCACTCTCACCACCTCCGCCTCCTATCGCAACCAACACCTTTTTCTTCTACTAATGCTCTTCCCACTCACACCCCCGTTCTTCCCAACACCCCCCACAACTCCCCACGTTCACTCTAGGCACCCCTTCCTCCACCCATACACCACACTCCCCTCCGGATCAGCCCCCCATCCCTCCCACTGAGGCCCCCCCAAAGCCCACACCCCAAACCCCCCCTTCCGGTCGCACCTTCCCCACGCCGCACCCCAACCCCACAGGCCTCGCGGGGCCCACCATCTCGGCCCCCTCTCCCCATGCCCGCGCAGCCCTCCCCCGCCGCACCGACCTCCTAACGCTGCCATTCTCGGGGCCCCAGCTCCGGCAGCGGGAGAGGGGAGGGGGGAGGGGGGACGGCCCGAGAGGAAACGTCACCTGCGCCGCTTCCTCCGCGCCGCTTCCTCCCCGCTCGCTCTCGCGGAAGCCAACCCCGCTCTCCGCACCTCCCAACACAGAGCGCGCTGATTGGCTGGCGGCCACCGAGACCTGCCGGGTAATGTAGTGCGGGCGGCGGGAGGCGTGCGGCTGAGGCCGCGCGTGGCATGCTGGGAGTTGTAGTTCGCGGGGGGCGGGGAAGGGGGGGCGGCCTGGGCTCTGCTCGTCGCGTAGCAACAAGGAGGCGGGAAGCGAAGGGTGGAGCGGCCATTTTGGGGCCCTCAGGCAGGGTCGTGAGGGATCCCCTTTGGGCACCGCAAAGAGATGGCCTTTCTGTACAGTAACGCCCCCGGACCGGCGTTGCGCTGCTTGTGTGCTGTTGACACTGACCTGCAGCTCCTGGCAGCAATCCGCAGCCCTCATGGGAGAGCAAAGATGGCACCCAGCATGCGGGTCCCTGCTGGGAAAGCAAGAGACAGCATGAAAACCAAACCAAAACAACAACAAAACACAGTATTTGCTGCCCTCCCAATGCCACATGGTTGCAAGCCCCGGTGATGGAGCAGCTGGCAGTCACCAGCTTGTTTTATTTTTTAGTTTTTATTATTTTATTTTTTCTCTTTAACTCTAAGCCTCAGGTACACCAATGTACCATGGTGCTCTGAAGCAGACGAGTTTAAAAGCAGAAAAAGCGATGCTCAGTGTCGTCTGCTTGCTTGCTGCTTAACGTGGTTTTGCTTTCGCTTGCAAGGAATCACTTTTCTCTAGTGTAGCCATTATCTGTGGTGCCCAGGCTGCCATCAGTAATAATGCAACACAACACAGGAATGATGGGGGCTCTGATGAAGGAGGTGTGAAAGAAAATAGAACTGCACGTCTGCAAATCGATTCTGCAGTTTTCCAATTTCCCCATTCAGCGATGGCATGGCCTGTGAAATTGTCCCTAGAAATATAAAACTAGGGGGACTCCGCTCTTACCTTTTAGCAAATGACATTGCCTAATGCAGTTCATTTCCTTTGGTGTGGACACTGAGGCTGGGCTGGATTAGTGTTCAAAATGCAGAAGGGAAATAGAAAATGTTTTTTAATATAAATACTGCATTGAACTGGTAGTTTGGAGTACAGTATTTCGTGAAATAGCTTACTTTTGTAAGGTTCCCATGAAGAAAATAAATTGCCATATAAACAGATTTAGATATTCTTTAAGAGGCACTGATATTGCTTTCTCTTCCTCCGAAGTCTTTCTCAGGTACAGTAAATACACTATAACCCTTCCCCTCCCTGGAAACCTCCATTAGCACTTCCTAGCACGAATATTTAGCACAGAGTGACACATCCATGGGAATCTAGGGACCAGACCTTTAAACCCAGATCTGCATACTATTTGCTGGCTTTCTTGGGTGCAAAGTGAGTAGCATGTTGCCCATGAAAACTGCTCTGAAATTTGTTTTATAAACAGCACTTGCATTGCACACAAATGCTAGCATTGGTGCTTTCAGAGATTACAAGAAGCTAATAGAAAGGGCGTTCCAGCTCCCTTTCTGTCAGCTACATCTCTTTCTTCTGAATTTTGCCTGGGAAGCAATACAAGCCCAGAATTTGAACATAGATCTAGACGTCAGAAAATGGGAACCTTATCTTAGCGCTGACACTAATTTACTGCATGCCATTGATCAAATGATTTGATTTCATGGATCTTGGCTTCCCAGAAGACAGTGGGGAGTTGTGAAGCCCTTTAAGATATTTTGACATAAATACCTTTATCAACATTGTAATAATTTCTTTGTAGGATGTTTTTCTTTGGTCGATTTTAGCTCTTCTGTCCAGCAGTCCATTAGAACTGATGATCTCATTTATGATGTTGCAAGAATACAAACTGTCCTGAATGTTAAGATATCAGGATGCTTTCATTTATGCTTTAATTTCGCACCTAATTTATCATTCCTACAGATACCTCTTGAAAAGAAAATACAGCTGAAAGCATTTGGAGAAAGTGCTTCTCATTTGATGTTCAAACAATTCAAATGTAAAGATTAAATAATATCAACTGAGAAAATGCAGAGTCCAAGTCTGGTTTTTATAAGTGATTAGAAACATTGCCCTCCTTATGAACTCAGAGCTGGCACCGCTTGCTCTGGGATTTGTGCCTTCAGAATAAAGCATGTCTTTGTCATGAGCCCAGGCAAGAAAAGAGGAGAAGGAAAAAGTTTCAGGACAGAATGAACAAAATATACACTTTTTTTTTCAGCTATTTGAGAGCTTAAAAGGTACCAGAAAGAAAAAAGAAAGTTTGAACAATGAAGTTATTGAAAAAGTTTCTCCTCTTCATTACATCTACAGAACAAATTAATTAGAATGTTTTGGTTCATCCACCTGGACCAAGAAAACGTCACATCTTCAGCAAAGATGGTGTGGGTCAGCTGATGATTCAGTGCTGCACAACAGGCGGTGCAGGAAGCAGGTTTGGAGGATCCAGTTACTGACATAAAACATCAGATAAGATTTTTCATTTTTTTTCTCTCAAAGGCAAAACGAAGACAATAAATGTGAAAGAAAATGTAAAGAAAAACGTGAATTCAATCATCTTTCCCAAGAAGGCAGCAGGGTTAACAAAAGCTTGGCAGGACTTTCAGTAATGGTAAACTATAGAATTTAAATACAGTACTAGTAGGAATGAATAATTTTACTCGCCTTCTTCAAAATATGCCACTTCTAACGTTGATGATTGCTTAGCTATTTGTACAAGTTACTTTGTGCCATGAGTCTTTCAGAAGTGATACACCTGATACAACTGCACTCTGAAAAAGCTTTATATTTTAATTGGGAAAATCTCAATATTCACTGAGGAACAATCTAACCTTGGAAAACAATCTTTTCCCCATTTGTCTTTAATGCATAAAACACTACTCATTTTCTGCAGCTCTGTCACCGAGGGGCACGTTAATTTAGTTGCACAATAATTTAATACATCAATACATTGATTGAAGCACAGAGTTTTTATTTAGTGGTTCCAAGAAATAACACATTTCTCGCAGGATCTTTAAAAGGACTCTTCTTGCTGCAGTTTAAGTAGGGGGAATCACAGATCGTTAGGGGAAGTTGCCCTTCAAAGCCAATTGATCGTTCCATACTGAGCACAGTGGGCATTACATCAGAACAGAGTGAAGACTGGCAGGAGGCAATTAATGGGGCAGATACTGGAGTGTCTTTTCTGATTACCCCATACTGTACAGTGGATTTGGCCTTGCTGAGGCAGGCTGGTAGAAACAAGAACCCTAATGAGATATGGCTCTGCTAATGTCAAGAAGTGCCACTTCCTAGCAGCAGGAGCAACTTTATTGAAACCATCTGTTGTTTTGGAAGATGCATATGCACACACACACACTTCCTCCTCCCAGAGTGTTTAACCTTTCTCTTAAGGCTGTCTGAAATCGTACAGCTAATCCCTCCTTAATCTCAGAATGACAGGCCCTACTGTTTTCAGCAAGTCCCAGCAGCTACTGAAAACCTGGATGACGGGTGGTGTGTAAGTGATGTGACAGTGATGTGTTCTGGAACAGTCACTTTGGAACAGAATTCCCATTCATCCACTGTCACCTCAGCTTTGTGAGGCTTGGGTACCTGCACACAGATGAGAAATCCATAATGCACTGGCCCTGCCCAGCACAGGGAGGAGATTCATTGAGTTTGGTCCCAGTGAGACCTCATTCTCAACAAAGATAATCCAACAGCAGTATCAAAGGAAAAAAATGAAAAACCAAAGTTTGGTTTGGTTACAGCAGACCTAGAATATAAGTTCTGGTCCAGTTTGTCAGTTCTCTAAGCATATGTCTGTGGTGTTCCCTCCTTAACATTGCCAGAGCTTCTGGCAGCTATGCTTCACAAGCAAGCTTTAATGCTCCAGCTGCAAGCAGAGAGCATGGCTCAGGTCCAACAGGGCCTTGCAACTGTAGGAGAGGTGGCAACAGAGAAAGAATATCTTCTTGCTGCCCCTTGTCACCACTATCCATTTTTGCTCTTCTGTGTGCTCTTGTTAAGAAGTCCTTCAGCTGGTGGAGGGAGGACCCTCCAAAGAAACAGTTTACTGATTGGCCAGCTCCAATAACTAAGATAACGGTTCTTTATATAATTATATTAATGTTAACGATCCAGCTGCCAGTCAGAATGTAATTCAGCTTCAAGAAAGGTGCAAATGATCCCCTAAGAGTGCAAATGGTTAGTTTTGCTCTCTGCTTTCTCTAAACTGCCTCCTCTGCTTCAAATAAGCAAAGACAGCAAATTAGTTTTTCTTCCAAACTAGCGGAGCTGGCGTAGCTGCAGCCACCCTTGTTTGTACTAAGGGGAAATACAGTAAACTCAAAACAGTCAAACCATCCTATATCCTTGAGCCATTCTGAAGTTAGCACTCAAAGCCACTTTGTTTTCTACTCCTTTTTCTCTACAGTATTTCTTTCTTTTTTAAGAAGAGCTAGAGTATGGAAAAGATGATCCCTGGAGCCACTACTGGGAGGAACGTCTCTCTTTCCATCATACTTTCAGTATACCAGAGTCTGTTTTTTTTAATCACTTCAGAAGTCTATTGGGTTTTTTTTGTTTGTTTGTTTGTTACTATTAAATAAAACAAAAAATCTAGTACTAGTGACGCAGTTTGGTTTTACAGACTCAGCCACTGAATAGGGAAAGGTAGCAACAAACAGCCCCAGGGTAATAGAGGGGTTTGGGTCTTTCATTTGTTTTTAATAAAATCCCCTGTACTTTTTTTTTTAATAGAGAAGAATGCTCAATGTAACAGCTTTCATAAAGAAATCAGTTTAATGTGTTATATTAGGTTTACTAAATGACATGCTGTGATACAGATGTCTCATTACCTGCCATTATCTTATGTGGCTCATCCAAGTTCAGTTGCATAGTTCATATTGTGTGGATTCAATTTGGAGTATTTGACTGTTTATGAAAACTTCAGTTTCCATTTTCTTGGCACTGGATATTTTTATTTTCTGTTTATGGCTTTAGATCCTTTTCTTATTGTGGTCAATATCCTCATTATTGAATGGAGCTGGATGAGGTCCAGGCAGCATGCCTGGTCTGGTATTGACTGCAGAAATGTGTTTAATATTTACGCATTAAAATTGAAATGCCATTGCTTCTGAAATCTCTGTGCAACAGAATAAATCAGTCAGAAGGGGGGATTCCTAGAAATAGCCTGCAAATACACTCAGAAATGTGAAAGGAAGATGACACATTCTGAAATTTAAAACAGTCAGGTGGACAGCAGGGTTTCCACTGTCTCATCACCTCCCTCCCAAAATAGTCAGGTAGATTTTTCTCACTGTAGCCTTACCTAGCAAAGAAGAGTCTACAGTCAGATCGGAGTTGCGTGAATCCAAGGTGCTCAGATCTTCCCCAGCTTTCACCTGGCCCAGGGAGATAGCAGCAGCAGTAGCACTGCAGTGCTGTCAGCTGCAATACAGAGCTGCCACCCTATTCAGCTCCAAAAGCTTCAGTGGTCAAAGTTGGAATTCAGGGCTAGGGGAACTTCAGCCATAGCTCAGCCCTGCCAGTGCATCTCTGAAACAGCAGACAAGCCCTCTCAAACAGTCTTTTTAGGATCATTATTTTACCTTTAAAGTCTCCCTTGATGATATATGGTAAATAGTTGCCAGTTCAAAAGGCCATTTTTGGGAACTGTCCTTTTTGAAATCCTGACTCATGGTGCAGCTTTAAAGCCTGAAACAGTGTTCCTTGAACAGAAGGCCTTGAACTCTCTCTGGGCAGAACACTGTCATATCCTCTGAGCTCATATATTTCATGGTAATAAGCTGTGGGATTTAACTGCACTCTGACAACGTGCCTACTCTTCTACCCAGCAGAATAAAGAAGAGCTTTCCTAGTCAAGATAAAATGGTTCATGATACTCGCAGCTAGCAGGGCATTCACTTTTTGCTTCTTGAGGGGAGGGCTTCCAAGATTTCAAAGCTAACTATTAAGGAATTACACTGATTATTACCATATCTCAACTACAGAACTTTCCTAGGTGTGTTTGATAAAAGGATAATAAGCTGATATTTGAAGGTAAGTAGAGATCCATATGGAGATTCCTACGTTATCCTGCAATAAGAGCTATTCACACTTCAAGTCTCAATTCTTTTGCTGTGTTATGTTAATCTAAGGGCTACCACCTAAGGCCACATTGCAGTTGGAAGCCAGGATTCTTATTTGTCAGGCTCGGATGGGATCACGCTGTGCTGCAGCCTACACGTTGCCAGCCAGAACATGACATGACATCTGACATGACAGTATGCTCACCTGGGTCAACTAGGGCCCTGCACACCCATCAGCAGACTCACCACTTCCTCCCAGCATCTGGCTTTAAAAGCGTTTGTCCTCCTGCTGGGCAATCATAGGTAGGACACCACTCCTGCCCCACCACACAGGAAGGCAAAGAGGACGGAGCATGGCTTAGCATTTGTTGCTTTTTCAGATTCACCATGCTCGCTTGTCAGATGCATGGGGGAGCATTCGGAGCCCAGTTTTTTCTCAGCAGTATAAACGCTAAAAGGGAAAGTAATTTTAATGCCACTTCCTCCTTGCAGAGATCATTCTCATTTCGAGCATGCACTGTGCAGGCAAAATCTCAGGGCAGTCACTCATATTCACCATTCTTTTTACACTTCAAGCGAGGGGAAATTAAATTTTTCCTCTATTTGCCAAAAAATAACAAATGTTCTTCAGTGTCTGATAAGACAGTTAAGCACCATTTTTAGCAGCTAGTGTAGCTGCTCTTTTTGAGGTAGGAGACTCAGATCTTTATAAATAAGGATTTTATAAGTTCAGATCTGAATAAAGACTCATCTTTCTATCATTAAAAATTGTATGTCCACTTCTACCTCAGTAAGAAATGTCTTTGACTCCAAGGGAACTCTGGGAGAAAATTCACTAAGGGCACTTCTCCACTGAGCAGGGGAGATAAAACCTGGGGGCAGAACTTAAGTACTCCAGTGACAGAAGTACCAACACTTGAGAAGCAGCAGCATGCATTTACTGAGGTTTGGTTCTGTCAGCTATGGTGGTATTGGTGTCTGTCATTTCTAGTTCATAGGCAGATGGAGTACACTGGCATTACAAGTTTTCAATTAAGAGCCATGAAACCAAGGCGTGCACATGTTATACATGTAACAGCCATGATGGAAATATATTGAAGACACACTGTTGTACATACTTACTATTTGCCTCCAGCAAATAGTCTCAGGCATTAGTCTCAGCAGAGATGGACCTGAAACAGAAGCCATGCTTAAGCACAGTGCACCTGTTTCTTTCAGCATACAAAAGCCTTACCTCTCAGACAGAGGCCAGGCTTAGCTCCCTGCCTCATTGTTCTCCTCTAAAGCTGAAGTGTGGGATTAGTTCCACTCCCTGAATTCAATGCATAGCTAAGCTTACCTGATGCGACTTGAGGACAGCTACTCAGCAGGGAGGTTTGAAACCTAATAGTGGAACAGGAACAGAGGAACTCCCCAGCTAATACAGTGCACCAGCGTGTGAAAGCTGGAGCTGTCATTCCAGCAACACATCAGCGTGAGCTGTGGACTGGTTCTTGGCAACTGTGTACAACAGAATGAGCTGCAGTTCCAAGAGAAGAGGAACAAACAATATCATGAGAGCGAAAAGAATATATAAATCAATACCATTATTTTGGAAAGTGAGTTCGATTGAAAAGTGTATATGGCAAAGTTTGGGATTTAGCAGTCTTGCAATACCTGGTTCTGTTTTTACAGAAGAACCCTGGGTTTGATTCTTAAATGTAATGGAACAAGGGGAGGATTAGTAATAACCAAAGTGAGATAAGGGCAGCAGGAAGCTGTGAAGGCCACGTAGCAGAGCTCTGCACTCAAGCAGCTGTGGCCACATATCAACTTCTGTCACCTCTGTCTTCTGCCAGAGATCACCTGGTGTGTCAGAGGAGGGTTCACAATGAAAAGGCATTGAAAAAACAGAACAACAGAGTAGGAATGCCTGCAGAGATGGGGGGATTTGTTTCCTACAGCACTGACCTCACTCCAGTCTTTCCTCCACCAAGTAAGCCTACAGAGCTCTCTGCACACATGGGTGTTAGTGTTAAATCTGTCAGCACAGCAACCCAAACATCCTCCCCTTCAGGAAGATGCTCCTGCCCACAGGTCTTGGCTGCTGCATGCCAGTGATTTTAGTTCACTCAGACAGAAGAGGCGGCTGTGGATCCCCAAAGAACTGTGTCATCTATGTAGTGTTACGCTGGACAGAAAGTGCTCCCGAGGTGCTGCCAGCCACCTGCCCCTTACTGGCACCCATCAGCAGCAGGAGATGGAGGTGACACTCCAGACAACACCTGTACTTCTCCTTGCCTCAGAAGAATCAGAAGACTCTTTTCCCTTCACTGGGCTTACTTTTTGGTGGCACTAGATGGATCTACTTGTATTAACGTTCTTGTATTAATGTCACACCATGCCTTCAGGTCGTGACTGTGCTGACGCACATCCTTCAGACATTTTCATCTGCTTTGCTTGCAGCTCTCTGTGCTCTGTAACCAGGGCCAGCACTGACTGCTGGCAAATGACCTTATCTGAACCTCTTCAAAAGGTCATTATCTCCAAGTGCCTCTTGGCACTGCTTCCTGCAGGACACTGGCTCTGTCATTAGGTTTTGCAGCAGCTCCTTAGCCAACAGCCATAATTCTGCTCTGTTTGGGATGGCACTGTCCACATTGACTGGGATTTACCACTTCTGTTCAGACAGAACAAAATGTTTCCTCACAACAGGTTAAAACATCAAATGCCAGTGGGGTGACCAGCATTTTGGCCATCAGCAGCTCTCAGAGCACCGGTCTGGATGCAACAAGCAATGTAAAGACTACAAATCAGACCCTGTAGCAACAAGCAAGGCATATATTTGAACAAATTAAAACAAACAAAAACCCAACAACCACAAAAACCTGCACTTCCCTGCCAGCCCACTTCACAGCAGGGTGAGCTGACAGGCTCGGTGTGGCACCAATTTCCCACTATGAACTTGTGGTCCTGTTAAAATTCAAGTGGAAACACGCTGGTTTTGGTAGACTGCATTCTCAGAGATACCATGAGTTACATTTAAGGTTAGATGCTGTCTGTTATAATATTTTTAAGGAAACTTATACATTCATATGCACACCAGTGGATTCCAAAGTATTGCTTGATGTAAGTATATTTTATATATATATATATATATATATATTAGTACATGTACGTATTTCCCTTTAGAAAATGTTCCTGGCTAGTATACCTGGTCTCTTCTCATCACAACAATCACACTAGTTGATAGTTTCACTTTTATTCACTATTTTGCATCATTAATGCAATCCTTCACTTTTAATCTTTGAGATTTTTTTTAATGCAATAAACAGAACACACACAACTTTTGCTGCTTTGCATTACCCCAGAATGGAAGAAGAGCAAAGGAAGCCTCAGTCCTGCATCTTCGAAGGTTAGCATTGCCCTCTCACTCTGCCCTGAGCCAGATTTTCAGCTTTTATCACCACCCCATTGATTCTACAGTTAAGTATTTCATATCTGCAGCTCTGCAATTCAGCATCACTGGAGAGCCATAACAGAGCTCTGCTGTTTTACACCACTGAAGCATCGCATCCTAAAGACAGAGCTCAGAAAAACCTCAATCAGGTAATGAACACAGTCCCATTTCTAACCAGAAATATTCCTTTCAAAGCCAGGATCTTTCAAACTCCCTGTGCTGCCACACATTACCTGCTAAACCCCCACACTTGCTGTCTGGAACAACACCAGAAGAGCTTATTAGAGCTAGTCAGTAAATAACACGGGATGAAAACAAATTTGGTAGTAAAAGGGCCCTTGAGAAATTAGGGGAAAAGCTCTATAGCCTTTCAACTTATTCATGATTTACTAGAAAGTTGTATAATATAGTAAGCCTGAGAACTAGTTAACATGCTTCTAAAGCCAAAACATCCCAATTTGAATAGCTAAGTTGTGTACTGAAAGCCTGGGGAACTGTTTAAAGTAAGCTAAGAAGAAAGCCAACGTTCTCCCTTCCACCCCCCTCCACTCCCTCGCTCCAAAACTTTGATTGAAAAAAAAAAAAGCAACAAAAATGCTAATCTTCTGTGGTTAAGCAGAAAGGCTTAAAAAGTGGCTAACAAACACTATGAATTATTCAGGGGCAAGGTTACTGCTATTCTACACACATCACTTCATAATGTGAGCTCCAAGCCATGGAAGCAAAATCATTTCTGTGAATGTTACTGTGATCAAATAAATCCAGATTAACTCCTTTAATTGCAGCAACATAATATATCCTTTCTGCATCTGTAAAGATTTGTGGCTTTAAATACAGGAGGGGGGGGGGGGGGTGAACCCAATCAAAATTAAACAGGTTTTGTATACTACAAAACTCAAGCAGGACAAGAATTCCTTTACTACATCTAATTGAAGTCAGAAAGAGCCCAGTTTTTCCAAATTAATATTGGCCAACCATCTGGGAGTGCTTCAGGACCACGAACCCATCATCACCATCCACAAATTCAGAAGAAACCTTGTCTCCTTACAGCCTGAAATTCACCCCGATTGTTTTCTGTGTTGCTGCTGAAGATGGTTGGAGTCAGGTAGGAGTAAACATGCTCAGTGCCCGCTGAAGTGCTCCTGTAGCTGAGTATCAATGGGCTGGCCAGCTGCTGGCCCTGCTAAACCAGGGATCTGGGCAAGCAGAGCAAGCTGGGTGCAGTGCCTGGACAGGAGCTCCAGCAGCACCGCAGGCAGCTTGTAATGCACTTGTCAGAGGCACCACAGGTCATCAGAGTCCTGGCAAAGCTTGAAAATATATGTAACATGCATATACATGGCTCATTTCTTTAGTAAGAAAAGGGAAAGAGGAACAAGCAGGCCTGTGGCCACCCAGAGAGCCCATCTGAGAGCTGAGTAACCAGAACCATTGCCCACATCAGAGACCACAGAAGGGAACCTGGGGGTTACTCTCACTGTGCATAGGTGGAATAAAGGAAGGCACAAGCAGCCTCCACGAGCCTACAAGTGACAGAGCTTCCCACATGGGCTCTTCCTGAGAGATGCTCGCATGCCTTTGGATCCCCTATATCTCATTTTGTCACTCACCTGGAGGTCCCGTTCTGCTCTCCTCAGAAGGCTTTGGACTGTGTACTGCTCCACAGAGCTCCTTGAAGAAGCATGCACATCCTCATTGGGGGAACCAGTATCAGGGCCTCATTAAGGGCAATGTTGTTAACTGCACAGCTGTGTGCAGTGATTTGTTTTCTGTCAGTGAATTTTGGGAGGGGCTGAAAAGTAGGAAAACACGGGGAAGCTTGGTTACAAAAATCCAAAGGTAAAGCTCCCAATTAAACACATAGCAGTCAAGTTAAAATTATAGGTGACAATTACTGTAACTTGATTAGGCACTATAGCAAATTCACTTCCCTAAATCACTTTCACAACTCTCCTAGGAGGTCTGAAAGATGTAGTATATGAGGTTCATTTAATTTCTAATGTAGTAATTATCACTACTGAATAAAAAAAAAAAATAGCAGTGACAGACCCAGGAAATAAATTTAGCACTTGAGGTTTTAATAAAATTTTTATGTGCAACCCCGTTGGTTAGAAATTGTTTAATCAATCTTATCTGGTTCACAGCCTTTCTGCTGAGCTTTTGCTTCATGTTATTACAAGGCAATATGCTGCAGCACCTTCTTAGCATCCCAAGTTGCAAAGCCTGAATGCTGTTGCTATCCAGAGCCACTGCAAGCTCCTGTTGGAGATGCAAACACCCACAGTTTTGTTTGCGTGCTGTTGTTTTCAGGTTATGCAGAAGTGTAACACTTCCAAAGGGATCCATCCCAGCCTGTCCTGGGTTCATCCCAGCTGTGTTGGGCAAACCCACAGGGCAGAGCTGTGCTTTGCACAGGGCCAGTGGAAGAATGAGAAGAAACTGAGTCCGTGATCCACCATTATTTGTATTATTAGACTTTCCCAGTACAGGAGGTTCTGTTTAAATGCTGGGATTGTCCAAGCTTCTGGGTACAAGTAGAGCTGAACCCAGACCGGTGCTGCTGTTTGCTGGGTCACTGCCCTATCTCTGTGATTGGAGCCAGAAGGATTTGTTTCTTGTTCCTTGCTCTTGTTCCTTGCTCTGTCCAAGCATACACGGAGATCAATCACTCCAGTGCTTTGGATTTGCTTTTCTGTTGGCAGTTAGTACACTAATAATTTCTGAAGTGACACGGGGGCGACCAGGTAAATGGATAGCCCCTAAATCAATAAAGAAATCAATAAATATGTGGGTGTTATCATAAAGAAAACTTAGTCAGGAGGTTAAAGCACTACAGCACAGTAATAGTGAAGTGAGAAAATTAGTGTAATGTTCAAGTAAACAGTATTTCCACTGATGGTTTATAACCCATCTTGAAAGTCTCCTGCAAGGCTCCATGTTCTAGGTGAGAGCTTCTCCAAGAGCCCAGCCTTAGGTGTGGATTTTCTCTTTTACCTTGAAATGTTGGAGTCCGGGTGCCGTTTTGACTCCAGCACATAGCTACTCTGCGCAGTGATGTTCTGGCAGCCCTTACGGGCGGGATGCAGGATTCAGGATGCGGGATTCAGGATGCAGGATGCTGAGCCGCCCCCAGTCAAGGAGCGCGGCCGGGGAGATGCTCGCCCTCCTCTTGGCTGGGAGCTGCTGGGATCCGAAGGCCACTGCTGCCATCTGGTGTCACTGTCACCCTCCTGGCAGGAGAGTGGGCTGCGGGGCGTGTAGCCGCTGGGGTAGCGAGGAAGGACAGAGTCCTTCTGGCGAAGCACGGTCAACATCTGCATCACGTCCTGCTCTGAGCTGCCAGCCCGCTTTCCTCCCTTTGCCTCCGGGCTGCAGCAGCCCTACGCTACCCATTCGAGGCAGCATTTGTGGGCTGAGCTGGGAACTGAGCAGGGACACCCAGCACCGGGTGCTGCCCCACTCCCTGCAGGCAGCCGCACAGCTCAGTCACTGTGGATCCTGCCAGGTGACATTAATGAGGTGACTTCATGCAACTTCATCTGACCTTGATGCGTAACTGTGCATATTTTAATCACCTGAACAGGAAAACAAAATGAACTGCAGTGATCTGGGAATAAAACTCCTTTGCATTTGCTGCCAGCATGAGAATTTGCAGGGCTATGGCACATGCATTTCTCCATAGGCACTATTGTTTGCTAACCAGCATGAATCTTTGGGGAGGAGCAGGTTCCAAGGAGCACCAGGGATGTGCTGGCTGATGGCATCACTCAGCCTTGGGTGCATCTGAACACATTCCACCGGATGAGTGAGCCAGGATGACAGGTGATGATCTCCTGATTTATGGGAAGAGTTTCTGGTACTTCAAGGAGTGATTTATTTCCAAGTGATCAGTGGCAACGGGATGTTGTGCCTCTCATCACTGTGAAAGACGTCTCCCTCAACGTGGGCCATTACTGAGCAGCATTCCTGGATGCTGCAAGACCCAGGTGTCATCCCAAGAGAAGGTGGTGCACAGCCTCCTGTTCCCCCAGGAGGCAATTATATTCAGCAGGTAATCAGGCCAGCAAACCCAGATGTAAATCTGAAGTGTTGCCAACAGAGGGACTCACTCATCCCAGTTCCTTTTGGTGACTTCAAGGATGATAAGTGGGAGTTAGGACTCCTCACAGTGCGGGGGCAGGATGAGCAGGCAGCACTCGTTTTTCTGCTGATCTCCAACTCTTCTGGGTCCATCCAAGCCAGAAAATCCCCAAAATAAACACATTTGCTGCAATTCCTGTCCTTTGAGTGCTGCTCCATAAAGAAAGATCCAGAAGTTAAGCATGAAATAAAGCCAGCAGTAAGGGAATAATCATTATTTGATCAGCTCCCGGGGTATCAAATAGTTGTAAACTGAGCTTCAGTTAATAAGCAGACAATTTTCAGTGTCATACTGCTACATTTTCAAAGCTAATTTAACTATTCCATTAAAAAATGAAAACATATTCAAATTAAAACACCCATAAGATATGAAAGAGGGAAGGGGAAAAGCCTCATTGGAAAGAGGACATGAAATGCATCAGTAATTTCCCATCAGGCTGCAGTTCCCTTAACTGACCATGACAGTCAAAGATGAAATAGAAATTTCTATATCAAACAGGAACACAAAGGAGAGCTGACCTTTGATCAGATGTCTGTTTGTAGTTTTGACAAGGAAATTTGCATTAGAAGAATTTATGCTGGACACTTACATGAGAAGTTAACTCCCAGCATGTAAAGGAAGGGAGAGGTCAAACCATCCTTAAGCACTGTCAGATGAAAGCCACCTCTCCTCGCCATGGATATTCTGAGTTGTCCAGGCTCTCTTCCTAATGCCCAATGCTGTCAGTTTCACTTTGAAGCAGTATTTATTTGGGGTGGGAAAATCTGTTTCAGGCAAACAAAGACATTATCACGCAAAGAAAAGATGCTTTCAGTACAGCAACAGAAGGCATAGAAAAGAAAACACACCAGTTGCTCTTTTATAATGAAGCTGTAGGCTTGGCTGATGTTCCTTTAGTATTTCTGAGGCTGTCCTGTTTCACTATGGGCCTGATTTTGCAGTCCTTACTTCACTTCTCCCTTTTCCCCAGCAAGGACTGCAGAAGAGGGATGGATTTTGTTGCTTCCAGGTCTGCTAAGCGATGGTTGGTTGTTGCCGTGGTCCCTCTTCTAGTTGTGTACTCTGCTCTACTTGTAATCACAGCAGTGGGTGATTTAGTTTAAGTGTAGATAATCCTGAGGACCTGCTGCATCTCCCCAAGGGCTCACACTGCCTGTGCTGCCCTATACCTGGAAGCAATATCCTGGCTGTGGCTGGTGGGACCCCTTCCCATAGATGCTTTGATGCGTGGTACAGCCCAAACAAGCATCCCAGGCTGGCCAGGAGATGTCAGTGAGCACACACGCAGCCTACACTCTCAAAATCTGGCAATAAAAGTAATATGTTTAATTAAAATAAGCATTTGGCAGATTAAGTCTGCAGAGATGGCAGGCATTGCCCTCTGGCACCAGAGTCAGGGCGAGACGCCCTTTTTGGGGATGGCCTGATGCAGGGAGCTGGCAGTGGATCAGAGCCCAGCAAGTCCTCCAGGTGTGCTCCTAGGACCAGCTCCAGCCTGTCCTGCTGACACTGGTTGTCCTCCAAGATTCAAATTTCCTGCTAGGCCCGCCAGTAGTGGGGCTTCTGGCTGAATCTATGCTCTCCACCAGGTTCTCCAGATGGCTTTGAAGAGGAAAGCACTGAACAGTTGGGGATGGTTTGGTGGCAGGTGATACACTTCCAGCTGACACTTTTTCCACTGGACGGTCTTCCAACTCCTTCCTCACCTCCCAGTTAATTGATTTGCAAGAGCCTCAGCAGCCCATGGTGTGCAATGTGAACAGTATCTGCGAGGGGACATGGGGACACCTGCAGATTGACATCCATAGGTGGCTGGGAGGTGAAGAGAAACTGGTTGGAATTTTATAGCTACAACTCAGGAGCCAAGATTCTTCTGCTACATCTATCCCTTGGAGACCCCAGTATCATTTCTGGTTCAATTAATTGTATGGTTTGAGTTCAGTTTTGAGTTTCTTCTGTTGCTTAGTATGGAGCTTGTCCCAAGTCCTTCCAAATTATACATGTCTTTTACTAAGCTTCAGTTTGAGCCAAGAGTCTGAGTCAGTCATCAACACAACACTGTCAGCACAAGGCCTTTCTTCCCATTGGGGGCCCTTAGTAGTGCAGGTTTACAAATACCATAGAATTGCAGAATGGCTTGGGTTGAAAGGGATCATAAAGCTGATCAGCTCCAGCCCCCTGCTGCGGACTGCTTGCCACTCACTAAACTGACTGCCCAGGGCCCCATCCAACCTTGCCTTGAGAACCTCTAGGGATAGGGCATCCACACATTGCCCCCTTCCAAGTATGTAGGTGATAGATATAGATAGATAGATAGATAGATAGATAGATAGATAGATAGATAGATAGATAGATAGATAGAAAGAAGATAGATAGATAGATAGATAGATAGATAGATAGATAGATAGATAGATAGATAGATAGATAGGGACAGAATCATAGACAAAATCATAGAATCATTAAGGTTGGAAAAGACCGCTAAGGTCATGTACTCCATCATCCCATCCACGTCATGCCCACTAAACCATGTCCTCATCCTGGAGATTGTCAGAACTTTAAATTCCTGTTTAGGAAGTTAAGTGAACAGTGCCTGGAAACTGTCTACATTCAGCCAAGTGAATGCTTTCCAGAAAGCCCAGGGCTGAGTCAGTGACTGCTGGAAATCACCTATTATTATTATGGAAGAGTCTCCATCTGCTCCTACAGGCATGTACATACCCAAGGGTGAAGGAAGCTACATCCTGAGCACCCCAAACTGCTGCTGTTGATTCCCCACGGTTAGCAATGAGAAGAACTTAGTGAGAAATGACTGTAGTGCTTGGAAGGCAAAGTCCAAGTTTAATGGCTAGAGCTTGTCCATGATAAATGCATTTCCACCCTGGTTCCTGACTGTGAGCTAAAAGCAGCCAAAAACAGCTGATGAATTATTACTTGCTGGCCTCTGTGACCAAAGATCTTGCTGTTGAAGGAAAGCAAAACCATATGGAGGAGTGGGCTGGGAAGGGTAAGGCTACCCAGGGCTAGCACAGCTTTCTGTGAAAGAAACCATACAAAACTAGAGGAAGAGGAAAAAATGTTCTGCTTAGAAATAAATAAAATAAAATATAATTGGCTGAACCATGTTTAGGACCTGAAGTGCTTTCCCCTAGCATGCAGGTGCCTTGGGGCAATGGGCGATGTATCAATTGAGAATGGGTGCTGGCCACAGCAGTTGCCCTCACTGGAGGTCCCTGCAAGGCTGTGTTACATCACTGCTGATTAGGAAGCAAGATGCCAAGTCATAAAAATCCAGATGTTCAAATAATACACACATGTATCGGTCTCAACCACTAACGTTTCACAAAGCAAGGAGTGCAGCAAAAGCAAGGCACTTCTGTCAAGAGAATCTGATCTGAAATCAAAGCACACATTGCTCAGACAACTTGTACTCAAGTTAAAAAGCAAAGCCACTTAACCACCAGATTACAGCTAAGGAGAGACAACCACTGCTGCTGTAAATGTGGTGGTAGGAGCTCATGCAAACCCAAAGCCGTCAGTGCTGCGGGTGGGAACAGAAAGATGTGTCAGTGGTATTTCAGGTGCAGCCTTCTGCCCTGGTGGAAGCTCATCACAGATCCCTGCAGTGGTGGGAAGGAGCACAGTGAGCACACAGAAGAGGACGGACAGCAGAGCCAGGGCAGTGTTGGATCCACTTTCATGTCCTGCCAACTCTGTTCCTCCCAATCTCCACTCTCTCTGAGGACAGGACAGTGGAGTCAAGGGTCCTCCCCATGCTGGCACCATCCGTGGAGGAAGAACTGGGGCTCAGCAGCCCTTGGCAGGGCTGTGAGCCTGGTGGTACAGCTTGTCCCCACTCCTGTGACCACTGCAAACATTTTGTTTCATCCCCTGGATTGTCACTGGCTGTACAAACTCTTTCCTTGCACAATTAGGAAGGCAGCCAGAGACCATCATCATGTAGGAGGTGATCCAAGTAACCTCAAATGTAAAAGATTTCCAGCACACACGCCCATAAACACCAGTTGGGAAGAGCTTCACTATTCCAGACACATTTAAGGACACACTTAAGCCTCAGCTCTCCTGCAAGAGGCTGTGTTCCCAGAACAGAAAATGGAAGAATGCCACTTGCTCATGTATGATACTTACAGAATTTTTTTGTTCTATTTCACCTTTACAGAATCAGAGAATCATTAAGGTCAGAAAATACCTTTAAAATCATCTAGTCCAACTATCAATCTTACACCAAGCCAGTGCAGCCACAGGTACCATACAGGTCAGCTGGAAAGGAGAGAAAGCATTCCCAAAGAAGAACCTGAGCTGACCCATTCTGCAGGAAAAGCTGTCATTTTCCTTGTGCTTCATATTGCAAGACGTGGGTTCACCTGCAGGAGCCCAGAAAGCTGAATCCCTGCCAGAAGAATAATCTGGTAAACTTCATAATGAATATTTCTGCAACACAAAGTCTCTTTGTGGATTTAAATTAATCTAAAACACATTCATTAATTCATAGCTAAGAATTGAATTACATTTTGCTTCTGACCTCCATGTTGTTTGTCTGTAACTAGATTTCCCCTAAAAGCCAGCAGCGCTATTTAATCATAGTGCCAACCTTTGGATCTACTTCAGCAGCAATTACCCTGAGCTTTGACTTTGATATAATTTATAGTTCAGAACACATCATAAATAACTCTTTCTTCTCCTTTCAGTACGGCTCTGTGAATGTGTGCAAACTCACAGAAATATGAATTGCTGCCTATTTATCCCATTCAGGCTGCGTGTGTGAATGATGTTACACTGGTCACATGGCCCTGCCCACCCCAGTCTGCCCAGCAAGGTTGTTCTGGTGTCCTCATAGTGAGATGTAATCCCCAGCACACTTTGGAGCAGCTCTGTGCCTCCCCTTGTTGGGGATGAAGCTGTGCTCACATGGAGCACAAAGGGATGGAGCTCACTTTGCAGTGAGATGCTTCAAAATGTACAATTTGAATTTGAGTGAGGTCCAGGACATTTGCCTTTCACAGGTCTGTAACACTCAAGGCTTTTGAGGTGTGAGTTTCCCAGCAAACTAACTCCATCTTGTCAGCTCAAACACTCTGAAATATGGAAGTGTGGATTGTTCGCAGAATCTGTTTTAGAATGACACTCAGCATGTGGGATCAGTGGAGATTTTCAGAGTCCTGAGCTGAGGGGTGATGGAGGGATCCCAAAGGTGGGCAAGAGTCAGTGCCAACCATGGTTATTGCATCTTTTTCCAAACAGGGAGCACTAGCCTCAATGGGCTTGCAATAAATTCAGATGGAGAAGGCATGGCTTTCATGAATCTGGACAAAAACTGGGTGCTCATCAAACCTCAAAGTCTCATTTCACTGAAAAGTCTGTCACTTCCCATTGAAATCTACCAGCCAAGTTCCCTTTGTCTACCTTGGGATCAGTGGGTCCTGACTGAAGCAGCCCTTGACCAAAACATGGCCTGAATCCATAAACCCATAAGCCTTGACTTTGGGGTTTTTGAAAGGTCGGAAAATTCACCTGAGCCCTACCTGCTGCTCAGCCTGCGGAAGAGAAGGCCCGAAATGTGGGGCCTCAACAACACTGAGGTGTTGAACTCAGGCTGAGCATGGCACCATCACTCCATGACTCCATTCTCAGTAGAAAGCCTTTGAGTTAACAACTTGCATTTTTTTTCCATCTGATTATTTCTCATCGGGACCCTTATACGTGAAGTACCATTCAGAGACAGTGGCCATGGCCCATAAATTTAATTACTAATCTTTAATTCATAGGTGGCAGAAACAGTTCTTCAAGCATCTGAGTTAATCAGGCTTTGCTGACAGTGGCAATCAATTGTTCAGCAGTCTACTTTTTGCTTAATTACTGTTGCACTACATTGCATTTTCAAAATGTCAAGCATCCTCTTTTAGAAATGCAATAAATCATTTCTACATGGTGTGCAAAGCTAAGCTAGGAGACTATTATTCTCTCACACCTGACCTTGGCTACAAGGAGCAGAAATTGATCATTTACTGTAGCGGTGAAATATCATTTAAGGAGAAGTGAGTCTTAACTAAGAGCCTCAACCTGCTAAAAAGGAAAAGTTACTTTTTGGCCATATAAAGAAGATGTTGGCATGGAGATGAGGTTGTCTTAAATCTCTTCTGTTAGTGTTGTACCAATTGCAGCAGGAAACTGCAAAGCACTGTCTGTAGACATTCACAGCTTCCCAGGGAGAGATACCCTGATTCTTGTTCTGATATCAAATGAAGACATTTATGTGTCAACCAAAGTCATGTTGATTTTGGAAAGGATGTCTCAGTGGAGGCAGTTTTGTCATTTGGAACTTGGAGAGGGTAAAAAACAACTTGTCCAAAGTGAAATTGCATTCATTCAGAGGAACTGAGGCACTTCTCAGAGCACCACTTTTCTAAGGGAGACACCTCTTGCTACCACCAGCCCTGGCTGGGGAAAGGGAGGCACTTCCAGCAACAGGACTGTGCTCAGGTGTGTTGGGAATGGTACATGGACTGGGGCTGATGTCAGCCAAGATGATACTAAGATAAAAGATATCCTCAGAGGATGCTGCCAGAAATAAGAAGGAAGAGGCTGTGTGCTGAATCATATGGATCGAATTTCCTCTTTCATTGTGTTTTAATAGAAAGCTTTTTGCCTGTTCCCAAGAGTACCAATGAAAATTTCTTTTAAACACAGAGGTGGGTTGTATTTTTTAGCTTTTTTTTTTCCTCCTAATAAACATACATGCATCCAGACAGAAGTGTATTTCCCTTTAGGAAAGCAGAACTGATTCAAACTGGGAGCCGACAGCAAACAAACTGGGATTGAGAAGTAGAAATGAAGCAGTTAAAACTTTAACACTTGCAAGACAATCAAAAACATTTGTTACAGGAAAAAAAAAAAAAAAAAAAGAAGGCAAATACAAACTAGGTCCCTAATCTAAATCAACATTGCTATTTTCTTAATTCAGTGTATTCAGATTTTCTCCGCATTTATGCCAATGGCATTTGTTTCACCAGGAATTCAGCTACACTTTTTGGGAATCCCCTTTTGGTTGCAAAGTGCCATTGACTTGTCAACAAAATGTGCTGGGTTATGTGGGCATATCCCAGCAGAGGTATGTAGGGCACATCCCAGCCCAGATCTGTGTGGGCACATCACAGATGTGCCAAAAACTTGTAGGGATCCTGGACACCACGGTGTGAACATGAGGCACCACCGGGAGAGGACATCCTTGCAGATCGACTGGCAGTCATCCTCACATCCCAGTTTTCCCGGTGCCTCTGTGGGGGTAACATCCCAGTGTCAAATGGGAGCATTGTTTTCCCTGCAATAACATTTTTTCTCCTTAATATTTCCAGCGATGTCCAAAGACAGAAGCACTAGAGGGCAGTGCCTGCACATCGTGAGGAAAGGGGACGCGTCTCTGGCCGAGGAGAGGGCACCCGGTGGTGGCTGTCCCCTCACCTTTGCCTTCTCGTGTGTGTCTTTTCTCCAGGGAGAGAAACGGAACCAGCTGAGGATGTTATTTTGCTCAGTGTTGGCTGTAAATGGGGCTGGCAGTACAGCCAGTGCCTGGTTCATGCTCCAGGGGTCTCATGCTCTGTCCCAGGGCAGCACTGGGGTTTCATGATCAGTCCTTGCACCATCACTCTGCCTTTTCCCCTCCCACTGCAGCCTCGGGTGGCAGAACATCCACGTCCTTTTGTGCCTGTCACCAGCATCGTGCAGTTTCAAAGACCCACGACGTTTCTGCAACCCTGTTTCCCCCTAGAGCAGCAGTTCTCATTTTCCCAGTAACTGAGCATCCCTGATGTACAAGGTCACTCCTAAAAGAAAAGGTTTTGAAAAACAGCAGCAAGGCATTATCAGGAGTGTTTGTGACAGGCACGGAGCGAACAGTAAAACAACTGCGTGGATTTTCAGGCCAAAAGATGAACTCACCCAGGTGGTGTACAGCAGCATGGGGCAGGCAGAGCTCTGCACCAGGAGGCCTGGAGGAGCTGTGTCTCACCTCACTGGGAGGCTCTGCTGCTACATCCCTGCTCCTAAACACATCCTGTGCACAGATTTTCCCTCCTGGATCCAGCTGTGCTGGTAAAAACAGCTCCTTTACTCCCACTCGTTTTCTTTCTGCAGCATAAAAGCCCATGGACTCATGTCGAACCAAAGAGATGGAATTCATTCATTCACATTGCCCCAAACAGCATAGCATAATGCTTCCAGGTATGGCATAATGCAGGGCTGGCCTGGGATGCAGGTTGTGGGTAAAATAAAACCTTCACTTACCAGAAGCATCCTGCACTTTTTACACTGTCAGAACGTGTCACAAGTTGCAAGTCCTCATATAGTCTCTCTTTCTCTGTGCCAAGCCCAGCTGTACCACCATCACCTTGTACTGGGTGCCCAAAATCCTCACGAAAGCTCCCTGGAAGCTCTCTTCCCCAGAAAGCCATTGGGCTCAGTGGGAGGCTGCATGAGATGGAGTCCAGACAGAGGCAAACTCCTTGGAGCTCTCCTAGGAGGCCCTGCACAGCTGAACCGACACTCCCATGACTGATTTCTTCCAGCCCGAAATATTTCCCTTGATGATCTGCCCTAATGGAAAAACAGCTTTTCCACCTTTCAAATGCAAGCAAGATAAAAAATGCCTTCCTGGTTCGAAAAGCGCGTGGAGCCTCTGCCAAGGAACATGCATGTTAATGACATAACCTTTGTACAAGGAGATGGCTCTGAAATTTCAAGTGATTTCCCCAGAACACAAGCAGGACCCAGAGTAAGGCAAGGAGATTGAGCTAATCCTTGGGATGCTGTGCAATTTCCATGCCTTTTGTAAAATAAATACAGAAGTACAAATTAGGGCTGTGTTCCCGACTCCAGAAAGCTCTTCTTTTCACCCCCCCACCCCCCACTCCCCCTGGGAGTCCCTCTCCACAGTTAATAAAAACCAGTTGCACAGATAGCAGTTCCCTGAGGCCGAGGTGCTCTTTCTAAAATAAATTGCTTATTTGAGAAATTGCAGGGGAATGGTTGCGTTTGGAAACTATGAAACCTGTTGGAACTAAAAAGCTGGGATGTGGATTAGGAGTGCTGCCTCCAAAAAAAAGAAAAAAGAAAAAAGAATAAAATGGTGAAAAAAGTTCTTCTCTGCAAGAAGAGCCCAAATGAGCCAGATCTCCATTTTCTGGGGAGGGCTCTGCTGCAGGGTAGAGATGTTGCCTTGACACCCCATAGGCTTTTCCACGGGTGGGAGCTGCAGGGTGTGAACGGCCTCAGAAATCTACAACTGCTTCCTGCTGATCTTTTCTTTCTTTTGGTCAGAAAGAAAGAAAAAAAAAAAAAGAAAAAAAAGAAAGCGACTCCAGCATTTTTGAGCTGGGGAGGCTGCATCCTCACTCACAGTGCAGTCACCTGCTGTGCTTTGTGAGAGCCCATTCAGCATCCCAGCAGCTCTGCGTTGGGTTGGAGGCTCTGCGCCCAGCTCGGCCCCAGAGAAGGTCCCGGGAGCTGCAGAGCTGCCACAGGGCACCACACCACACAGCCAGATGAAAACCGGGACTCTGCCCCGTGGGGATGTGATCCTGAAGCTGTTCTGAGACCAGGACAGTCCTCGAGGCTCTGAGCCACAATGCAAAGGCCCCGATGAAATGAGAACATTCTGAGTTCATTAAAAATAAAAGCAGTAGTCTGGGGTGGAGCTGCCATGAGATATTCCATGCGATGCTCTTGCTGTGGGAGGAAGCACGGGGCACATTTGGGGATCAGAAATGTCACACAGGAGGATATCGTTCTCTTTTGGCCAGGAAACAGATTCCCACAGATCCTGCAGAGAAAGCCCACTCTCCGTAGGTCCCTCTGCCTCCCACTACCTGGGAACATGAGCCTCTGGAAAATGCAATAAAAGTGGAAAGGGAGTGCTTAGAAGTTTCCATAAAATAGAGCCATTTCAGGATTCTGAGGTGTGGAAATGACTGGGATCTCTACTACATTCATCTTTCAAAAAACAAAGTCAAGTTTCTCATTTTTAAGCATGAGCTAATTAAAAAATAAATAAATATGGGGCCTTGCCTTGCAAATGTATATTTATAGAGACCACCCCCTCATCCTTTGTCCTTGCCAGACTAAACAAGCTGCTTCAGCTTCTTCTCTGGCCGTCTCCCCATTGCCCTCACTCAGCCTTTCTACACATCCGTTTCAGCTACCAGGCTTTGAATGGGGGTGACCAAAATCTAGGTGCTGCATCCTCCATGGCTTCTACAAGCTCAACCCACCATTGTTCTTCCTCAAAACAGTTGACTTGTGTCATGCTGACAGCACATTTCATGCGTCACAGACTCTCTGAAAGTTTTCATCAAAGGCTCTTCCAACACATTTTCCACTGAAGAAGACAAGAGCTTTGTTTTGTGCTTTGCCCATCCACTCAGTACCCTTCTGCTGCCCAGTGTTGGTGGCAACTACAGAGCATGGTTCCTCACAGGCACTCAGTGTAGTCATCTCACAGCCCCCAGAAAGTCCTACCCTACTCATAGGGAATGGCAGAGACAGTCCGTGATGGTCTGTCATGATTACATATCATGGGAGAGGTGTAGATGGACCAGGTGTTGCCTTTAGACTTGTCTCTATTAGGTGGAAATCACACTGTTCTGCCAATTTGTGTCCTGTGTGAGACGCCAGGTCTTACTATCCCTCTCCTGTCTAGCCATCCCTTTTACCTGCCCTGATCCCACTGGCTGTGCTGGGATTTCCCAAAATATTTTGAGCTAAGTGTAGGGAAATACAGAGAGAGAAGACAATGTCTGTGCATCAGTAAGAAAGCCCATGGCCGTATGTCATGTAGCCCTTGCAGTGGGCAGTGCAGTGTATTTTTACTCATTAAATCAAAGTGGCTGCTCCTTGCCCTTCAAGTCCCCAGAGAGCAACTATTCTTGATAACAGCCAGTCCCCACAGACTCATTAAGCTTTCTTGAAACTGTTTGCAGAGGCAGGGTGCTAATCTATGAAGATAAGAAGTCAAACCTTTCACTGCGAGGCCATTTTTTACTACTTGCCTCGTGCTTTCCTTGTAATTTCATCAAAGGCCAAAACGAGAAACCTATCTAATCTGTCAGAAGGGCCAATCTAATCTATCGTTACTGAACACTTTTATGGAGAAAAATGGATTGCAACATTACAGATCTTGAGATTTAGCACATGAAAGAGATGGAAAAAAAGTCTGAAATGACAAGCAATACAGAATCTGCTTTCCCAGCAGAACAGATTAGCTAGTGGCACAAATAAATAGGTAAATATAGTTTAAACTGCTTAGATTTATAGCAAGAGGTGTAGAAAATGCCTGGGACTTGCAAGTAATATCCTTTTATGGCCAAAGTGGATTTCAGTGTACATACATTGAAATGAACCTTCACCTACTCTCTGCTGTCAGAGCTGAGTGCGAACCTTGTAGGGTTTGTCATGGGGCCCTGCAAAACATGTAAGTTGGTGGGTGACAAGGGGACTGGGGTTTGACATGGGAGGTGTGATACTGAGGTTAGTAATCTCATAGTCAACGGAGAAAAAAAATGCCTCTCCTGGGAGATAAACCAAAAGCAAGGACAAAATCTATCTTAGAAGTCTATGTGGGGCAACTCTCAATCTTCCTTTTTCCAAGAAAAGACCTGGGAGCAGTGGATCTTTCTGCTGCAAACCAGCAAGAATTTTTGTTCCATCATTTCCCATTGAATGGGGAAAGCGATGGACCAGTGCAGGAGTTTCAGAAAGGCTCTGGGACTCTGGGTTCCATAGAGAGCCCAGGCTTTCTTCTAGAATAAAAAGGAGTCTGATTTCAGTATGGCAAAGCTTGCCTGCGTCCAAGACATGTTAATTAGATTTGGCAGATTTCTAAGTAACTGGTTACAAGATCAATTACTAAGAAAATATGGGGGAAAAGATGTACTGGATAATTTGTATAAGGGGATATTTTTTTTACTGCTTACCTGGCTGCCTGAGCACACAGACTGGGAAGACCTCAGAAAAGCCAGATTCTAAAGCTTGGCATTTGAATGACCAGGGCTGAAGCAGGCAGAGATCTGCACTGCTCCAGGGTGTGCTCACCAGATTGACTCAGGCCCTGACTCATGTTGGTGATCAGTCCACCAAACTGCAATAACAGCTTTGGCATTGCCTCTTGGCAAAGCAAATGTCCTCCCAACAGGGAAGAGGTGCAGAGCCTGGCTGCCTGAATGGGACTGAGTACATGGACATCCCACCTGCAAAGCAAGATTCTTGCTCTGACCACTCCACTGGCATCCAGGCTAGAAAGCTGCCATTTAGCTGCGCTGAATGCTTCCAGATTTCCAGCATTTCAAGAGAGATTTGGCAGGAATTGCTTGTGCTTGATTTTGTTTCAGATGCCATAACATTTGGGCCTTTTTATGCAACTTTTGGCTGGTGTTGAAGCAATTTCTGACTGTTTCTTCTTTCTATTCTCCCTCCCCTCTGCTATCCATGGTGGGAGACTGACAAAAGTCAGTGACTCAGCCCTAGAAGAGAATGAAGAACTCCAACAGGGCTTTGAATTGAAAGGCAGGCGGGGAAGGAGAGACATGAGAGGAGTCTGGAGAAAAGGAAGGAAAGGGACTATAATGAGAAAAAAAAAAAAGTACAATGTGCAAATATGCACTCTACAGTAAATAAGCAAGAGAAAAAGTTCTTAAGAGCTACTCAGTTCTAGACCACAGAAGAGGCAAAGGTAGTTTTAGACACAAGCATATCCCAAGCTGTCTGAACAAACAGGGAATTCGAGGAGCTACAGAACTAAAGCCTGATGAAGCACAGATTTATGTCATCAGTCCCTCATACTCTCACCAGTCTCAGCAGTTTCTACCTCTGTGGCTCGAATGGTCACTGGCCAAGTAGGAAAGAGATTGTTTTGGGGATAAAAAGGGGAGGAGCGTTACAGGAGTGTTATAAAACTTGATGATGTGTTGGAGATTTGTATTAAAATCCAGCAGTGGGCTTTAATGCCAATCCAGACTGCAAGTAAGGTTCTCTGTGCACTCCTGTGCTTCTCAGCCTTTCCTAGTCTACCTGTGGTCATCAGTAGCAGCATGTACAAGCTGCAGATACCACACCATTGCCAAGTGAAATGGGAAGGTGTCCTCCAGCACCTACAGACACAGCTTTGTCCTGAGGACAACCAAGCACCACCATCCTGATGTGCAGGGTAGCAGCCTCCCTGTAGCCACATGGGCTTGTAGACATCCTCCCTTCCAGCCCTATAGCAGTAACAGAGCTGCTCCAAATCCAAAGGTTCTCTTGGTGTCATATCTATGATACTATGTAAGGACTATGGAAGTTTCTCAGACCCTCTGCACAGCCAGCATCCCTTGGCATGCTCACGTAAGCCAGCAGCGTAATGAACATGAAGGTACTCACATTCCCACAGACAATCCAAGCACCAAATTACGCATCTGTTGGCATTTCTGAGTCCTTAGCACATCTGTGAAGCACACCGTGGAAGCATTTCAAAGAAACAATCTGCCATTTTGGGGTTGTGACTCTGCCTCAATGCCTCATTGTGCCGTGCAAGGGCGACAACCAACTCATTGTGTGGGCAAGCATTTCTCAGTGCACTGGGATCCCGGGTAAGCCGGGTCCCCTCTAAAGGGCTGTTGTCTTTTGCCTGCCACACACCAGTGCTACACATCTCACACATCTGCAGCAGCCTACTCGCTTCCCATTCACAAATTCCTCCTCTGAATAACACCAAAGAGTTAAGGCTCTGTCATAAGGTTGCATTATGGGAAGGGAAACTGGAGAAAAAAATGGCTTTCAATGCAATGCGAATATAGACAATACTGTTTTGTAACTGCGCCGTTTGATGTGCAGTGACAGGAATTAATCATTTTGCTTAACAGAATTACTCTTTGTTATGTAAACTTTGTAGAGTCAGTCTCATGTGACCTCTTTCAATTAGGAACAAATTGTTTAAAACTGTCGTACTTCTGAAGGCGCGGGATTCGTAACAGCAGCGTCAGGGATTGGTTGTCGTTCCACCCGGAGTACTCACAGCTGTGCAGTTTGACACCAAATGGAGACCAAAAAGTGCAGAATTGCTGCTCCTTTTTTTTTTTTTTTTTTTTTTTTTTCAGACTGAGTGATTCCTCTGCACTCATCCTGATCTGGGGTGAACGTTTGTTTCCCATTTCATTTCCTTTAGCTCCGAGTGAGCGGGATTTGTTTTTATAGGTTTCTCATCACCTTGATCTGCGAGCACCTCAGTGGTGAGAACTGATGTATTGGACAAAGCCCCTTGGAGACAAGGTAGCATTTTCCATCTACCAAGAGAGACCCAAGATCAAAAGACATTCAAGGTCAAAACTTCACCAAAAATATCACGGTTAGTGATTGAGAGGCAATGGAGCTCCCTTGTATACCAAACTGCCACGGTGGCAAGGTGCTCAGGCTTTGTTGTACTGGCTGAATTCACCCTCTGTAGCTGCCCAACTTCTGCCCCTCAAGGAGGAAAACTCGTTACACATCTGTGAACCACACCAACAGGACCATTCTGTCCTCTCAGTGCTGTGTTAGGCTAATGGCCAGCCTCGATCGCTCTTGCTGATAAAAGCCCTGGCTGCCGTTTTTTCCCATGCATAATGGAACGTTTACACTCAGGTCCTTGCACTTTCAAAGGGTGGCTGCACAGCTTTTAGTTAAGAGCCCAATCAGAAGATACGTTGCTTGGCTTTGAAGGCATCGGGCAAACTTTGATCTCGTTTCCCTCCCTGCCTTGCCCAGCAGCACTGGACACATTAAGTAAAATGAATCTGCTTTGGCCAAACGAGAAAGTGAATGATCTCACATCCACCAGCTTTCAAGTCGATCTGAGCCATTAAGTCCATCTCCCCCTGACATCAAACATGGCCAAAGCTTTCCAAAGGACACTGCCGCAGTGCCTGCCAGCTGGGCTTGTCCTCATTAAGGTGTTTCTCTGAGAAGCAGGTCCCCAGTGGGATTCCAGCATGGCTGCAGGGCTCATTGCTTAGTCACCTCAACATGAGGAAGCTACCAGGGCAGCAAAGGCTGGAGCAACATCCTAGCTAAGCAGCAGCCCAGAGCTGCCCATGGAACATAGTAGGTTCCTCTCTATACCTTCCAACAAGGGCAGCAGAACATTATCCATGGTGCCAGTGGTGTAACTCATAGCAGGCATCCTCCATCTTCCCATCCCGTGCAGGATGGCTTCATGGGATGGAGACCACACAGACCTCATGCTCTGTGATAAACCACACCGGAGGACAGCTCCCAAAGGCAGTCTGCAGGTGTCCACTGGAGCTAATAATAGCATCTTCCTCCAACAAGCTCGTCATCTTCTGAGGCAGTGAAATCATCTCTGGTTTATTCCTCTTGATTTCTGCATCTGTATCTGATGTTTCTATCAAGCCATTTCTAATAGCTAATATTCACTGTGATGTTTCAAAATGGGATTTATTCCCACTCCGTGTAAAATAGCCCTAGTTCAGCCCCAGGAAATAAAAACAACGGCAGCTATCGGCACCATTAAGTAGGAGAAAATTTTTCTCAACTGGCTGTGCCAATCTTTTCCATCATTTCATAAGTGCTTTGTTCCCAAGGACTGAGGCTGTGTGTGCCTGGGATAGCCTCAGCAGTACCAGGGGTGCATCCTTGCAAGCACTGGGAGCTGCAAGCCCCTCAATCTAAGGGAATCAGCATCACAGCAGGGAAATAAAAAGCAATGTTTTCATGGGAGAATAAGGCTTCAACCCATGAGACCAAACTACCTTGCCACTGCATGTTCAGACAATAGGATTCACACTACAGACTCATTCGTGGATCTCCAGTGTCTTTTCTCAATCCTCTTCTGGTCTATTTATTTGATACTGTATTTATATAACCAACTCTACTTTTTGTGTCAAGTATCAGCGTAGTATATCAAGTACAGTGGTAACTCCTGCTCAGGATCAATGTCCTACCACCATCAGTAGGTGATAGCAGCTGCAATCCAACACAGTCTTCATTAGAAGCAGGTGAAGAAGGTGATCATAGAATCACTAAGGTTGGAAAAGATCACTAAGACCATCTAGTCCAGCCATCAACCCATCCACACCATGCCCAAACAGTAATGGCACACACCCAAAGCCTTATATGTTTAAAAGAAGGATATTTCTGTGATCCATCTTATGTTTTCCTAGAGTTCCACCTGATTCCATTACCTTCTCAATCAATAGAAATACAGCTCGAAGAAAGGGCATCACTCTCTGTTAGCAGTGTTTGCAATCACTGAATCTAGAGGATGGAAGAGGTCCATTGCAACGTATGGCAATATTGTGATTTCCTTCACCTGCAGCACGTTTTGATGCCATTAGCACAAACTGTGGGCACTCCCCATGCCCAGAAGGGTTCCTGTGGATGGATGGATGTTTACTGGTGGAGCCTGGAGCCACCGCAGCCTCCTGCTCTGCTTCAGTAATGAGCTCCATTCCTATGGGGATTTATTTTCACTAAGAATTCTTCATAACTCGTATTTATTTGCTCAGGGTCACTTAGATGTCTGCCTTTCAGCCTGAACTATCTTTAGCTTCCAAAATATTTTGCACTTCAGGGAAGTGTTTGAGTTGCTGTGCTGAGAAGAAATAATGCAGAGCACCGGGGCGCAGACGCGGCGCCGTGGATGTGTGCAGGCACCCTTGGCAGTCCCTGGACAGTGCATTCAGGCTGGAAACTGTCCTGTTTTCTGGGCCCAGCGTGGCCCAGCTCAGTGCTGCTGCACTGGGGTCTTGAGAACAATTTTAATTAAAGCAGGATTTCTGTCCCCTGCATCAGAAATGAATGTGAGTAAATGAACTCCTGGAAAACACGGAGAGTTGCCTTCTTTTTTATTGTTGCCTCCAAGAGAGCTGTAGCCTACTGTAGAGGATTTGCTTTAGCAGGGAGGTTGGACTGAGAGATCTCCTATGGCCCCTTCCAAGTTCTGTGCTTCTGTGGTCCTGTTACCTGGAAAACCTGTCTCACAATGTGGATCCTGGTCCTTCCCAAGCTTTTTCCTATAAGAATCAGTGCATGTACTATTAGTACGATCACTAACATGCTAATCTTTATTTTTCAAATGCAAATCAAAGTGATTTGCCATCTAATGGGAGAGAAAGTAGGTGAAAACTACGGGATATTTTGGAAACTGCTCTGCACGGAGATACAGAATATGCCAGATAGCATTACAGGTAGGAAGAACACTTTGACATGAGTGAGCTGGAGAGGTTTGATGGAGACAGGTGTCTATATGGAGAAAGGTTGACCTTGGAGAAGAGAAGGCTCCAGGGAGACCTGAGAGTGGCCTTTCAATGTCTAAGGGGGGCTATAAGAAAGAAGGAGGCAGACTTGTTAGTAGGTTCTGCTGTGACAGGACAAGGGGAAGTGGTTTCAAACCCAAAGAGGGGAGATTTAGGTTGAAGAACTGGCACAGGTTGCCAGACAGGTGGTAGGTGCCCCATCCCTAGAGGCAGCCAAGGTCAGGCTGGCTGGGGCTCTGAGCACCTGTCTGAGCTGTAGGTGTCCCTGTGCATTGCAGAGGGGTTGGAGCAGATGGCCTTTAATGGTCCCTTCCAACTCAAAACAATTCTCTGATTCCATGATGAGCATGCAGCAGGGGTTAACCAGTGAGTGGTCCTTCAGAAAGCTCCACCAGGCAGCTCCTTGTGACCCAGTGGTGGGCACCATCCTTGCATCGCACGGTGGTGACTGCATGGCCAAGTTGCATGGCTTTGCAACTACGCTTGGAGAGCCTGAACCCAACTGCTCATTTAGGACAAAGCTGCAGTAATCAGAGAGGCTTTTGAACTTGGGAACAATAGGAGCTATTTTCAATGGGTGAGTAATGCTGAAAATCTGTCCCTTAACATTGGCTTGTAGAATCATCATTTTTCCCAGTAAGTAATATAAAAGTGCAATTTTTTCTCAATGGATTTAAATGCAACATTTACTCTGAGGCTGTTTATTCCTCATCCAAGAATAGCAGGGAAATAAGCTGGAAGAGAACAACATGATCTTTATCATTTCTAATAGAAGGATTTCAATATTTCTTTGCACTGCCTCGATGTAGCTCTGTACATATACATGCATCCCATAAAAACAGCTTTAGGAAATCACTTCTTTTCATTTTTCACATCACATTCCTTTGATGAGAAGAAAGAAAAAGAAACACACAAAGATATTGCTACTGTTGGCATATAAAAATAAATAGAAGCTGTTTTCTGTACAAAAAGTAAGCATTCCCCGAGTAATGCACTCCAGGAGTGTGTCTGGATGCTTAAAGGAGGAGAAATACTATTCACATGGATTCTGTTCCATGGCAGTGACTTCTAAATGTTCATCTATGGCTTCTTGCAGCAGATACATACATTGATTTGCAGTATGTTTTGACAGCACTGGAAAAAACTTTCTGAATAGACACATTTTAGAGATCTGATTTGGAATGAAAACTAGTTCTGAAATATTGGAATCTCTCAGATTTCAAAGTAGGTCTCTCTGTTACTCAGTGGAAGTATTTCTTCTTAATTAAAAGAATACATAGCATCATTCTTCATAGCCTGGCAGCAGTGCGCTGGGCAAATAATTAATCTTGTATTGTCTTTCTGGCAGCAGAGTGTTCTCCTGCAACACTTCTTGTGCAGTAGTTTATCCCTGCATGAACCAGGAGTGCAGAATGCTAAAATAAGGCTTTGATTCAGACTTATTACAAGGACTGTGACTTTACAGCCATGAAAGCAGCAGTGTGCAACAATTAAAAAATAGGACTTTATCTAGTCCTGTGTTTCCTGAATGCGTGTTTTTTTATTGCTGTGATACAAAGATACCCTCCTTGTCATGACAGGTTTTGTGCTTGAGGTATTTGCTTTTTTGCTGTAGACATTTAAACATCTGTTCTCCATTACTGACCCTCTGAAACACGGCTTGCCACTGTAGCACAGGAGAAAGCATTGAGGATGGCCACAAAATCCCTGCTTTTGTTTAGAGCGGAGTTGCCAGATAAGATTGTTTAAGCTGATCCAAACAAAAAAGCCAGAACAGTCTCTGGATCACTGGTGTTGGGGTTCTGGCCCATTTCCCTTTATTAGATAGTTTTGGCCACAGGGCTTCGACTGATCTTACGGCTGCAGCCCAGCAATGACTTCATCCTCCTCCCGCAGCCATTCTTCTGTGCCTAGAGATCATCTGACAACATGCCTGACCCCAAGGGGTGGGCACAGCTCAGCAGATGGTCAGCACACACACACCGTGCTGCAAGGTTTGTTTCTGCACCAACATCCACTGGTATTCTGTAGGTACAGCAGGAGCATCATTATGCCACGGTGTGCCACCGTGCATTGCCTTCACCTTACTCATGAAAAGTTTTCTATGAGAGCTGGTGAAGGGAATGGCAATGAGGAAGCCAGCAATGTCCTTCTGTGTGTTGAAGAGGCTGGAGACCCTACTAAGTTAAAGCTGACACGCTGGCAAGCAGAGAGAAATTCCCTTGAGTTTCAGACTTGAGCAAAACTGAGCAAATGAGGCTGACTCCCACCACAAGCTCAAGAACATGGAAATTTGGAATGCATGTTCTGATGTGTCCTGGGATAGTCTGTGACCTTTTGAGTCCCTTTTCATCCAAAGCAAACTTCAGAGCACAATCCTGGCAGATTTGTTGGAACTGTGATGTTTAGTGATTCTACAGATATCCCAAGTGATATTCGGAGAGGAATGAAAATATCTTCAGATTACCTCCTGCCTACAGAGGGATAGGAGCAAGCAGTAACCAGGGCGTGCTTGTTGCATGGAAAGCTGTCAGAGCAATCAGTTTGAACATCTATGCTGTCTTAATCCCAAAGAATTTCCATACATATTTCTGTCGTATTCCAGTGATACTTGTTTCTTGGAAAACAAAATGTTTCACAGTCTTTCATAGTCTTTTCACAGCATTTTGGGTGTAGGAAGTTCAGCTGTTTCTCAGAGCTGAATGTAGCCCTGCTCTAGCAGCAGGCAGCACACTGGATGCTGGGCACTATGCAGCAGGGCTCCATCCCTGCCCAAGTTTCTTCCCAGGGCCAAGCACTGCCCAGATCACGTTCTTCCCACAGAGCAAGCCAGGCTTCCTGGCAGATAAGATGGGATTTGTGGTGCAAACAGCTGTGACTGAGTTTTGCTCAAGGACACCAGGACACCAAATTATACTTCAGCAGTCGAGTTCCTCACAGTGTGTGCAGAGCACAATAAACTTCTCATTTCTGTCTCTCTGTAAAAGTTCAGCATTGTTTTCCCTCCCAAGCTAGGACCTGTTCAAACTCCCTGAGAAGTACCTCCTGCAACATTTACTGTGAAGCAGAGAGCAAACTTGGTAAAAAGTCTTCAAAAAAGGCATTTTTACATGGGCAATCCTAGCTCCCCTGCATCAGGAGCAGTTTATTTCATCCTGAAACAGGCAAACCTTATGTTTTGGATACATTTAACTACACCTATGACCAAGATAAGGTCATTCTAGCTTGCTGTAATACAATGTAGTCATTTGAAGTACTCTGTTGTCAACAGATCTTTAAAAGCTTTGCAAACACCATGCAAACAGGTCACCACTGAAAATTCTATCTCACAGAGGTCAAAGAAAAATGCACACGTGTGTGTGCATGGCTCAGCACCTTTCTTATTGCTAGAAACCATTCCCAGTGGTTTCTGGAGTGTTCAAAGGACGAAGACGAGCCTATCCTAGACATTTCCTGTACTTTGGGTTAGAGACTTCGCTTAGCTTCTCAATTCACCATCAGCAAGGGCAGTTTGTATATGTTTTGCCACAAAGCAGAGGAAGAGAGAACCACGATTTAAAGAAGGCATTGAGATGAAATGCAGTTATAAGGTGTCTTGGGAAAGGCAGCAGCTGTGTGTTTGCTTCACAATCATGTTGGTTGGCTGTCAGGGGGACATCATAGGAGGGGCTTCCTTTCCAGGCTGAACATGCTATCAGCTCTCACTCTTTCCTACCCCAGGTGAGCTTTTTTGCATCTGATTTCTAAATAGAATGGCTGGTTGGACCTCTCTAACTTGTTCACTTTCCCGAAGTAGAGAGCACAGTCTTAACTTCTTAACTTCTTAGTCTTAACTTCTGGTGCAGTCAGCACCAAGTCCATCCTTTTCACCAAAGCATTTAAGCTCATGCTTAAAGATGAGATAAGCTTTGATGAAAAGGGAAAATCCACCAAACTGAGACCAAGGAGATGCTACAGTTAATTGATTTCCTTTGAGAACATCCTTTACTATCCCCAAAGGGATAATAGTGTAGTTCTTGTATTCAACTCAAAAGCTGTTCCAAAGCTGCAGCAAGCTTGATAGGGTTGGCATTTCTTAGAAGCTATTTATTCACCCATGACCAAAGTATTAAGACTCGCTCTCTGCAGTAAATATGCACAAGTGGACATACACTGGGAAACTCTTTGTCTTGTCCCCTGTTCTGCTGCTGAAGGAAGACACATGGTTTCAATGATGTCTTTGTTATCTGATCAAGCATCCAGTCCAATTTGCAATTTTAATGAAAATCAGACACCTGCACTGCAACTGATCTCCACTCCCAGGATTAACAACAACAAGGAAAAGAAGCATTCCCCTTATTGGAAGAACTGAAGCCACCCATATCCCATTACCAAAGCCCAGGCTGTGATTTCAGATGTTACTCAGAAGAAAGGAACCCTTTATCCCTCTGTGGACAGTGATCTCCTCAGATGGAGAACCACGCTGAAACAGCAAGCTAGTGGGTAACAGTAGCTCAGAGGCAGACGCACAAGCTCTGGCTGCACCAAACCTCTGCAGGCTTCAGAGGCAGCCTGAAAGTACTGCACTGGCCACACAGACCTCCCTTGTATAAACAGCTTTCATCCAGAATATTACAAGACTGAAGTTTTGGTGCTGATTCAAGAATTTTTCCTTTTTTTTTAAATTTGCTTAGGGTCGTTTTCAATCTGCTGAAGCCTCACCCAGCGATGGGCTGAGTGCCTGGCTGCAGGCTGAGTGGTGCCCGGCAGGGAATGGGGCAGGGCACTGTGCACAGGGCCTTCCCTGCGGGGGAAAAGACCCTCAACACACACATGACACACACTGGCAAAGCAAAGCTCTGACTGAAATGGGGGAAATGTATGAAAAATGGGGAATAACTTACTAGAGCATATGAGAGAGGCATTCTCTACTCCAAGATGCAAAGAAACCCACTTCCTCAGTGTTTTAACCAGTGTTAACTGGAATACTTTCTAAAATGTTTCCTGGTTCTCCTCTTGCCTTCTTTTTCTCTGTCAGCTGGGTTGGTGGTGTTTGTTGGTATTCTTTGTGGACAGGGAAGGAGAAGGAGAAGAGAAGGCAGGGAAGAAGTAACTGTACTAGAGAGGATCTTCAATGCATTGATAACATTCAAAGACTTAACCCAAATCAAGAGCATCTCACTAAATTGGCAATTTCTTCACACAGTTTGCAAATGTTGAAATAAATTTGTATCAGTGGAAACTCTTCATTTGTGGACATGCTCAGGGAGCTCTCAGCATACCAAGGAAGAGACCTTGGCGTCCTCTATTCTAGTCCAATCTCTTGCATCATTTCTCCTGTAGTTGTAGCAGGAGCTCCCCCTTTTGCCACGCACGAGGTAAGTCAGGCAGCTCTGCTGTCAGGTCACCAAAGTATCACACATGCCAAAGTACCATAGTCATTGCATGGGCTTGTGTTCCAGAGAAAAGCAAGGACTCATTTTGCAGCAAGGCAGTTTTCCATTCAAACGAGTTGCTCTCTGTGTTTCTAAATAGGATTTTTTGTCCTGTTTTGCAAAGAGAAATGTGTATTTCGAAATGACACAGCCAGCCCAGCCTCACCAAGGGGTCTTGAGCACACTGTGTGCCCATGCAATAACAGAGGAGCTTTCTTCGTGGAATGTTTCTCTTTCTGTACAGTGTAGGGACAGCTTCCTCACCAGTGTCCATGGGATCACCTCCTTCTATGAGACCCCTGAGCCTGGTGGGTTCCTGTAGGGCAGAGGGCATGCACACTCATTTCTGACATAGTTCAGGGCTTATGTGAATAGGAGAAAATCTCCTTTTGGTTCCAGTGGGCTGGAGCTGGATACTGCTATCACATGCCTGCAGGACATTTAATTGCACCCAATTGCATTTATCTTGCTGGGAGAAGTGGTGTGTTGACTGCAACACAAAGTGTTTCCTTGAGGGCCTGTTTGGTACATCGTCCATGTTACATCCTCAGCGCTTATCTCTCTCATAATTTATCCTCCTGTCCCTTATGAATGCCAAGTCTAGCAAAGTCATAAAACAGACAAGACAAATGTTTAAGCTCCATGCTTGGGTTCATGTTAAGTCTCAGAATTCTCCTCCAAGTCTGCATGCTGTGATCTTGGAGCACTTGGAGAAGGCTGATCAGGAACATGCAACATCACTGTTGTCCCAGTCATTGGGATAACATTACCAGAGACAGTATCTGCAGAAACATAGAATCATAGAATATCCCAAGTTGGCTGGGCTCTGTTCCTCATGCTCAATGAGCTGTTTCCTAAAGCTCAGAGCTGTGAGCACCCAAGGAGCACATCTGCATGGCACAGGGGGTCCTGAAGGGTCCAGCTGCTTTGCTCTTTGCCAGCGAGAGGAGCCAGACTGGTGCTGTTATGCTTCCCAGCCCAGAAGACCCAGTGTTGGAGGCCCCATAAGGACTGGCACCCACAGTGTGCCACCTGCTTCAGTCACTGACTCCTTACTGATTTTAGTGCCCAAAGAACTCTACAGTAACTACTTTCACAGCAGACCACCACGGTCCAAAACCCAACAACAGCTCTGCCTCCATCCACGTTTTATAATGCTAGAACAGACACAGGGAGAATTTTAAAGTTTTATTTTCATCTCCCTCTCTTGATTTTCTCTTTTTTTTTTCCAAGCAGGCCAACATCTGCAGCACACTTTTAGATAACCATAGCAATGACATGAGGACATTGGCAGGCACGCTCTGTGCTCGTCAGCTGTGCGCTGTGATTCCCCGCTCCCGCTCGGGGCCCTACGAGGAGGGACCCTACAATGGAGACCCTGCCCCAGGGTCAGGGGGACAACTTTCACTGGAGCAGAGCAGAGGGGAACGGGGCTCCCAGCGGAGTTTCGATGGAAATCACAGGTGTTTCTTCCCTGCCTCCTCCCTGCAAGAGGCCCCTCTGTGTTCTGCTCCAGTTTGTTTTTCTGGCAACCAGCGCGCTCTATTTTTCTTGCCTGTGTTTTTATGAGTGATGTTTGGTTTCTGCTAGAACAACAGAAAACAGCACACGGCTGGGGGATTTTTTTTTTGTGGGTTTTTGGTTTTTTTTCCTTTTAGGAACGATGTAAAGAGTGAATTGAAAGTCCTGATTGCAGCAAAACTGTTCAGAAGGATTGATGGAAGCTTTGGACCAGCTGGGGGTCGCAGGTCAAATGGTTTAACTCTCCAGGAAGGCAAGAAATGAGATTAGCAGCCCTAGCAAAGCCATGAAAAGGGATGTGGGAGGCATGGTACAGGAGGGCAGCAGAGATACCTAGTGGCAATGGGCTGAGCCCTCAGAGCAGCTCTGTGAGAAGAGCTGGCATTGCCTCCTAGTATTGCTAGTGCCCAAGTGGGGCCCGGATGCATCTGAATACAAAGAAGGGAACCACAGCTGGCCAGAGTGAGAGAATGGAAAGAAACAGCCACGTGCTCAGCCCAGCAGGAGAACAAATATCCCAGCTTTTAAGCCAGAAAAGGTTTTTTTTCATGTGGTGTGGACTAAGGTGTTTTAAAATATCAGATAGTGTGTTCAAAAGCAGAACTGATTGCTGCTCAGAGCAGGCTGCAGCCAAACATCAAACATCATAGCAGCAGGTGTTTCATAAATTCTGAAAGCAGTTGCTTTAAAGGATATTTATCTTCTGCTCTAAAGATGAGATACTGGTATTGTTAATATGCATTATCCACACACCTCTGTCCAACCAGTGAAAGATTTTGGCTGTGTGCTGGCAGAAAAAATCAGTGGCATATGTTGTGCATAAAGCATGAGCATGACTTGTTCTCATTGAATCACTCAGGGGTTGGAAGGGACCTCTGGAGATCATCTCAAGGCTACTCTTGGCACAGGGAGGTCATGAAATCATTATTCAAAAAGCTCAGCAGGGCCAAGGCAGAGTCTCTTCTTTTTTGCACTCTTCTCCCTACTGAGGACGTTGCAGGCATGCAGTGCTCACAGTAGCAGTAGGTGCTGAGAGCCCTGTGAGCCCTGTGGGGACAGGAGGCAATAGGAACCCTCAGCTTGCATGGGTAACTCTACCTGTGAGACAGCTTGCAGGGGAGGAGGGCAATGGAAAGTCTGGAAACAGAATATGGAAAGGAAAAATGCAAGGCCTCCATGTTACGTGAGATGCTGCAGCAAAGTGCATACCACTGTAAGCAAAACCAGTGTTTATTTGCAGCAACAAGCAATCTTTCTCTGCCTCTACATAGGGTTTGTAAAGGTTGAATAGACTGGCTACTTCAAATCATGTAGAATGGGCAAACCCTCTTCTTGGGGTCTGTGAGAATGAAGAATATATGTCAGACATCTCCTCACCTGAGAAATGTGTTTGCATGGCGACCACAGCACTGACATGGCTGAGAGGCATTGGATAGGGTTCCTTAAAGGAAGAAAAACAGCAGGCTACTTAATATATATATATCATATATATAAAATATATTTAAAAATAACATATATATATATGTGTGTGTGTGTGTGTTACTTTTTTAAAGCCAAAGGTGTGAAGGTTTATCTTCTGAACCTGCCAAACTGGCTGCAAATGTCCTGAAAAACAGATTTTATTATTATCATTTTCTGTTACAATACTTTCAAAAGAATGAAAAAGAGCTTTGGAAGCATAAGGATGAAAACAAGTTTTCTCTTTATGTTTATTTCTCAGATTGTGCGTATATATATGCTATATACACACAGTGTAGATAATAGAGGTGTCAGCTATGGGATATTGCAACATCCAGGATGTAATTTATATCTCTGCCCACATCTTCACTCTCAAACATGCAGTACTTCATATTCTTTGCCATTGCTGGACTATGGCAGGGCTCCAGCACTTCAGAGGTCACTGGGCTCCTGAGTGGCCAATTTGTCAATAGCTACTTTTGCCATGTTTACTCAGATATTATTCAGTTTTGTGCCAATAAAACAAGCTGGTACACACTGGTTCTGTTCCTTGTATTGTTTATTCTCTGGTATTTTTGACCTTAGAGTTCATCTGTGAAACATATTCAAGCAGTGCTTCTAGAAGCTCCTGTGGTCCTGTAGAGAGGGGAGCAGGGATAGAGGGGGGTGGGACGGGACAGGACAGGATATAGGACAGGATAGGACAGGATAGGACAGGATAGGACAGGGTAGGACAGGGTAGGACAGGGTAGGACAGGATAGGACAGGATAGGACAGGATAGGACAGGATAGGACAGGATAGGACAGGATAGGACAGGATAGGACAGGATAGGACAGGATAGGATAGGATAGGATAGGATAGGATAGGATAGGATAGGATAGGATAGGATAGGATAGGATAGGATAGGATAGGATAGGATAGGATAGGATAGGATAGGATAGGATAGGATAGGATAGGATAGGATAGGATAGGATAGGATAGGATAGGATAGGATAGGATAGGATAGGATAGGATAGGATAGGATAGGATAGGATAGGATAGGATAGGATAGGATAGGATAGGATAGGATAGGATAGGATAGGATAAACAAGTACTTCTGCTCTTCTAGTTGGAGGACGAAAATTTGACATTTCTTTTAAACTTGAAAGTATTTATTTTCTTCCTCACTTTACATCACAAGTTTTTGATCACAAGTTTTATCCCACAGGGAACACCTGCCCTTTGCTCATGCCAGCCAAGTCCAAGTCCTATGAAAATGAGAGCAGCCCAATCCAGTGGATCACAGTTGCAGCTTGACCCTTCTGCCTTCATGACAGCACAACTCTGTGGAAGTCCATCTTAAGATGCTCCAACTTACTGGTGTGAAAATATCTGCCCCACAGAGGCCTCCAAGGATCAATCACTTTCCAACAGACGTTTTACAAGCCTGATTTTCAGAGGACGGTTGTTCAAAGCTTTCTGAAAACCAAGTCCTTTAGAAGTTTCTTTAGCTGGACACTCAATAGCTGAGGCATCCAAATCCCTAGCTATTTCTGAACATCTTGGCACACACTGCTGAGTATAGGAAATGGGTGAGATTAACGACTTCAGCTCACACATTGAGCAGGATATGAAGGGCTTCGCATGCTATGTGCATAATATGTCCCTTTTGCCAGTGTCAATCAGATTTTAAAGCACAAAAAGACATTGTACCCGCTGGGAGAGCAAACATCTCACTTCTGCGGATCAAAATTTAAAGGAAATACCCTCTTTCTTCCTGTCTCCCTACCTTTACATGAACTGGAGAATACTATTACCCAACATGAAAAGTAGAATAGTAAATTTACAAGCTAAAAATCAGAGGGAATTGCTTTCTCTGATTGCCCTTACATGGAGGTTTGGGCTTTTTTTGGTTTCATTTTTTGCCCAAGAGAAGATCAAGGTTTTCTGAAGTGCATTCTGCTGCAGAGGACATTTCTTATCAGCCTTGAACTGTGAGAACTGTGATAGGAAATGTGCCATTCATTCACAGGGTTGCTGCTGGGGATTTTAGGCGTATCTTGAGCATGTTATCACATGTTTTGTATTGTCTACTCTGCCTTGAGAAAGAAACCCTCTAATCAGGGCCAATATTTTCTCTTTTTGGAAACCACCAGTTTGTTTCTCTGCCTTTTGCCTTGCACTGATTAAACACTTTCCTGTTGAAACAGTAACTAGACGACCACAAAAGCAGCAAAAAAAAAAAAAGAAAAAGAAAAAGAAAAAAAGACTGAAACGTGGTATCAACTTCCCAGATTCCTGCTGTCTTCCATTGAGAACAGCATTAATTTGATTGCACAGGCAAGGAATATACAAGGCAGGACTGGGAGAAGAAATTTTGTCACACGGACTAATGACCATTTCTTATTTCTGCCCTGCATGCAGATACAAGAAGAGTTGAGTTCTTTGGAACTGGATAGGCACAGAGTCATTGAGGTTGGAAAAGACCACTAAGATCACTGTGTCCAATCATTAACCCATCATCACCGAGCCCACTAACCGTATCCCTCAGTGCCACAGTCCTCCCACCAAAGCCCTTGGGAAGGGTCCCTTATGGAAGAGCTCAAGGAGGCTTCTTCTGTGACCATTCATACTGGAAGGACTGAGGCCAAAGGATTTAAATTTGATACCACCCAGGAACCGCAGGGAATTTACAGGTCACTAACTGAAACCAAAATATGCATCTGAAATTTTTTTCCATCTTTGTGTGGGAGAGTTTTCCCTCACTCCTTCCACACGGCCCATTTTGATCCGTTCCCTCTGATAAACTCCATCTCTCCAAATACTTTGAAGTTTCTTTCCCAGGAATGGGATATTTTTTACTGCATGATAACTAAATGGCGAAAGGATATTTTTAATGGGAAGGAGAACACAATCATTAAAAATGTACACACACAATCCACTACGGCGGTGTACATGTAAAAGTAGCATTTATCTAATCACACCGATATCAGCTTAGTGTGACATTGCCTCTCAGAAAGGGAGAAAAACCTCACTAGTGTTAATATTGCAATAAGATAAAGAGGTTTTGTCCATGTAGTTGTGTCAATTCAATTAAGTTCTAACACATGTATTTCTAAGCTACCCTACTTTATAATTGTCCTCTCCTTAAAAGCATTTTTTACTTTTTTGCTTCACTAAAATCTAGTGGAGGAAAATCAGAACTGCCCTTTTTATCTAAACTAAAAAGCACGTGGATCTCAGGCTGCTTCTGAGAATATCCAAGAAGAAAGAATCCCTTTCTTAACATTCTATCCATATGGGAAATTAGATACTCTGTGCATACCAAAATATTCCTTGCTTATCAGAAAAAGAAAAAAAAAGAAATAATACAGACCAGAAATTATTTCAATTCCAGAAAACTCAGAAAATCTTTTACTGCCCAAGGCAAATGCTTAAACATCTTGGTCAGGTATGAATTAATAACAAAGTTGAGCACCTGGGAAAGTAGCACATTGCATTTGAGGATGCTTCATGACTCTCTTCTCAGTTCCAATGCTCTGATAAAAGAACCCTCTGCATAGGGATGCATGAACCTTAATGAGCATTTGAGGCAGTGGTACACAGAGAAAAATGTGGATACAGAAAGTCACCTCTAGAAAGCAAATGGCAGCTCCAACAGTCTTCCACAAATTGTCACTGAACTCAATGAGGAAGTCCAGAGAACTTGGTGAACTGGAAGTCCTCCTGGACTTACCTCTGTTGCAGTTTGGATCTCCCCTTTCATTAATGTTCGTGTCATCCTTTAAATGACAATTTAGGATGATCACATTTGGTTTGGGCATGACCAAACATGAAAGATATTGAAAGGAACAATTAAAGTAACCCATTATTCCACCCTCTGCTTCAGACAATGATGAAAAATAACTAATGACAAAGCAAAATTTCTTGGCTAAAATTCTTATACAATAACTTGCCTGAAACTACTTGTCAAATTTCACTTAAATTTGTGGAAATAGTTCCCTAAACTTCACCTAGGATGGCAACCAGGTGGTTGTCAAGCAGGAAGACATGGCTGATAAATAGATGCAGGCATACACTTGGCCATCCAGAGAAGATTTAAGATCCATCCTCTGTTGCAGCTGTTTTCATAGCTTAGACACAGTGCTCTTGCTCATTGCACATAGTCATATCAGTCAGACAGAATTAAAGGCACGAGGAGGACCCAAAGATTGGCTCATACCTAAGCCTTCCTCATCCATCTCAGCCATCTTACAGGCTTACAGCAAAAGGTTTTTCTTAGAAGCACATATTTAAGTCTTTCCTCGGTCACACCAGAGCTTTAACTTATTGCAATCCAACCTCTTTGGACAAGATGACAATGTGATGACAAGCAAGCCTCTACCATCCGTCTTTCTGAAAGCACTGTGAAGATAACTTGTGTGATGTTTTGTGAAATTCAACACTCCTGAAGTGCTCATTCGAGTAGCACTGAAAAGGGAGGAAAGTTTAGTTCAGTGAGAGTGACACAGCCCACTAAACTTGTGGGACATTTTCATCTCATTGGTTCCTACCATACCATGCCTGTTTCCAGGCCTCCAGGAGGAAGATGTAGAATAGAATATTTTCCCTGTAGAGTGACAGCAAATCTGCTGTTTGAAGTCAGACATGTAATGGCACATTCTCTATCTATTTTATGTAGAAATGCTATATATATGCATATATGCAGAAAAAAAAATACTGACAACATTTCTAAAATTCTCACCAAAGTTTGTGAGATATTCAAGATATTCACTTTTATCCTTGGGAAAAAAAAATAAATAAAATAACAAAGGGGCAAGACTTGAATTGAATATCCCACTTCTTTAGATCATATATAGCAGAAGGCTATTTCATCACTGCATATTCCAATTGCTCCTGCAGTTCTTCTAGGCACCGTTGGCTCAATTGGTCGATGTGTCCAAGGTGCATGCAGGATGTATCAATTCACTGCAGCATCTTCCCTGCCTTTTGCTGAAGGAAATATTGTTTAAATGCCAAACTTACATGGCTGGATTTCCAAAAGCTCTTCACCATTTGGAGAATTTCATTTCTATTGATATGCTGATGCTGTCAGAACACCAACCTGCAGGCCTAGCAGGAGTGATCCCTCAAGAAAGATTTTGCTTTTAACATTACAAAACTCACAGATTCTAAATACAGGAGAAGGCCCATGCTCAGTCCTGCCATCCCCTCTGGTGGATCCAACCCTTTTCCTTTGACTGCAGAAAGATTGGAGGGGACCAGACCCCTAATTTAACACGAAAGCTCAGGCTGACAGCATCTTCAGAGGGACAGTGGCATGTCATGGACGTGCAAGATATATATACCATGCTGACAAGAAAAATCCCCATCAAGGACAGTATCACATCCTGCTGTTTTTACAGCTGTCAATTTTTTTCTTCCTAAAATGGAAGCAAACCTTTGCAAATTCATCCCGGGTGTAACTATACTGAAGCCAAGTTCAGTATCAATAAATCAGTGCCTTCATCAGGAAAGCAATTGCGTGGCTGTTTTTATCTGCTATTATCTGTAAGTTTAATTGGAGTACAAAAAGAAAGTAAATTTTTAATGACAGCTGCATTCCCCATCCCAGTCCGTTGTATGACCTTCAGATATTGAAAACAAATGAATAATTGAAAACAAAGCTTCAATCATGCAACTTGTAGGTGTTTTTGAAGCTCGCCTGAAAGACCTCAAAACACTCCTTGCTCGCACCAGGAAGCAAATACTTCAATCAATTCTGATTTTAACCATTTCTCCTTCAAAATTAAAATTATTTCTGTACTTCTCTGGCATGGAAAAATATTCTAGATAGGAGCTCAGTTTTGCTTTTTTTTTTTTCATGGGGGTAAACAAATTGCAGATTTATATTACGCTAGGAATGCACTGCCTTCATTTATGTGGGAACTTAATGGAATTGCAGAGTGGTTAAGGTTGGAGAAAACTACAAAGGACATCTAGTTTGACCCCAACCCACCCCACCATGCCCACTGACCACATCCACCAATGCCACATCTCCACAGTTCTCAAACACCTTCAGGGACAGTGACTTCACCAACTCCTTGGGGCAAATTATGTCGATTTCTATACAGCTAAAATCAATCCTAATTTCATGTAGAAGTACATGAATTTGCCCCATAAAGAGGAGAATTTGGGAATTTTTTCCATAAAGAATGAAAAGGACAGTGTCAGAAGTTCTGAATCACCCCTGGGCTGGTTTAGCTGATGTTCTTTGTACTTCCCCCATGCATTTCGTGCTGCCCAGAGGGCAAAGGTGTGGTAACAACCAGAAAACTGATAACTGCATGTGCAAACCAAGCTTACTGAAGCCTTGACAGCGTAAGGTCAATGGTGTGGCTGTATTTTGCTGCCCAAATCCCTCTTTCCTAGCTCTGGCTCAGCCTTGTGCCCCAGTGCAGGGGGCACCCAGCTGCTCCCCAGCTGCTCCCAGCACATCACTGCCAGCAGTGGGGCTGAGCCGGGGCAAAATGCTGCACATGGCAGGGGTTGTAGAAACCCCTGAGATTTCCTCAGCTGGAATTAAAAACATTCCCCGAATTCCCTTTTGCTTTTGTTTTGTCTTACCAGAGCAGAGAGAAACCTTCAGCAGAGTCTGCATATTCTATTTTATGTTTGCCATCAAGTAGGATTTCAGTGTCAGAGAGGAAGTCATTCTCCTGCAAAAACAACTGATAATTACTCACTTCCCAGTGTGACATGAGACAAGCTAACCCATATTTGCAGCAGATTGGAGCATGTTCAGTGGTGATAATCTCACGAAACTGTTTGCTCTCACTTTACCCTAGCAAAAGCAAACCCACTATTGAATTCATCACTGTCCTTGGCAAAGCATTATGAGAAACGTATGAAACAAATAGGTGTTTCCTTCTTTAAAGTTTACTATCTATTTAAAATGAATACTAAATGAACTACTGATATTCCAGTTATTAGAGTGCAATGTATTCTCCTTTTTATCTACATGGAGCTCTTTATGAAAGAAAATAATCTTTGCTCCACTCGCAACCTCGAGCAGCATTTATCCAAAAAGAAAAATGCCACATGTGGGTTGTGGGTGACCAACAGCCTCCAAAATGAGTGGTGCTGAGTGCTGCATCCCTAAAACATCTCTGGAAACCTCAGACTGGATCCATACTGATGCCTCCACCCCAGCCAGGGTGAAGCACCCAGCACACATTTCTCCCCTTAACCTGGTTTTCATTTCATATGTGCAATTTACCTTCAAGAAATTAATCTTTTAAATATGAATTGGTTTCCTTAGAAGCCTGGCTATCATAAAAGGCTCCAGACACTGCCAGGAATGAGATTACAATGAATATTGATATTTGTCATGATTTGTCTGCCTCTTTGCTGTTTTATTTTATGTTTCAAACTCGAATAATGCGGGCCGTGCATATTAAGCACCTGTGGCTCATACACGCACAGGCACACCAGGAGAAAAAAGGGCAAGCGCTGTTTTAGAAGTGCCCCTTGCACATGTGCACGCATACCAGAGCCCCGGGAGCAGTCGTTCCCATCTGTTCAGTGGGAAATGACTCTCTCCTCTGTCAGATTCTGCGGAAATTTGGAATTCCTGATTTTGAGTGCAGCCAGAACGCACCCTCCCAGTTTCAAGACAAGAGCCCGGCTTGGATAAAACCATTGTGATTAAAGTTGGGTCAACGGGCAACCTGCTGTGCTGCAGGAATGGGAGACTGCCCACACCCCATCCCTGAGGAACACCCCACTGAAGTGGGGAACAGCTCCCAGCCCCTGAGCCCTCACCCTCTGCTGCACCTTGTGTGCACTGGGTGCTTGTGGTTGCTCCGCATTCACTGTGATTTCTCTTGATTTCATAAAGCATTAATGAAGTAATCGAAACAAATGCCCCTCCTTGGCTGTCCTTTCAGCATGTCTGGAGTGATGTAAATAGTTCGATGTGGCTGCTGGAAAATGGGAATGGTGTAAAACTGCAAACGCCGTGCCATGTGGCTTACATGCAGTTTCACCATCAATCAGCATCAAATTAAAAGCAGGAATTACTATTAACATTGAAGTGAAGTACAGATAACAAATGTGAGTACTTACAACTTCTAAGTCATGCCTGAGCAAGGAAATGATGCTAAGAGCTATAACTGGTTCTCTTTCAAAGGATTCCTTAATAAGACCTTAAATTATTTTTAGAAGGAAAGATTCCTATAGCTTATCCCCAAAGAGTGACAGAAGACAGAGAGCTGAAAGTGTGAATGTTGGGAGCTGTCTTTCCCCACATGAGCCATTTTCTCTGGTGCTGCCTCAGTTTGTTAAGTCTGTAAATTGGGTTCATTCTCTCAGATACACTGAAGCTGGAACAAAGCAAGGACATGGGAAGGCACTGGGTGTGCACCAGCCACCCCTGAAAGCAGCAAACTATGATCCTTTGAGGACTGACAGCCTAACCCCCACTGCATACCTTCTCCTCATGCCTGGACGAGGCCAAGAGAGGACTCTGCATCTGCCCCCACCCCAACAAAGGGCGTTGGTGTTGCATCAGACCCCCACCTTGCAGTGATTGCATTAGGGATTTTCTGGGAAATCTCCTTTCCAGCAATTAGCAGGTCCGTCACACACCCTCCTCCAGTTAGAAGGGGCTTTAGGGTGGGAGGACTGCAGGGAAAGGGTTGGTACTAATTTAGTCCTCTTTTCCCTTTAACTCACATCTCAGTACCCCAAGGACAGTGGCACCCCCAGACCCTTCTCAAATTAAAATATCAGTGAGTGTCTTTGAACGCCCACCTTGGCAAACCAGACCTCTTTTGGAAGGAAGCAAAGCAGATAGAGCTGTGGGGCTCAGTGGATGTTTTGCAAGCATTGAGGGTTTGGATTTTGTTTTCCAGGTGTTTCAATGAATCAGGAAAAAATGAGGATCAAAATTTGCGGAAAAAGATGGCTTTTCATATAGTTCTTTTAAAGGGAGAGCTTTGCCCACAGATTGCTTCAGTGCTTTTGCCACCAAAAACCTCTTAGAAATACAACAAAATGGATTGCAGTGCTAATGGCTGGTGTGAAAAGCTGCTGCCTGTTTGACTGGGGAAATATGTATAATAAATGAGATACAACAAGAAAGAGCTCTTGAGCACCTCAGAACTCCTCACATGCCCACCCCTGTGTCACAGGGGCACAGTCTCAAAGTGGTCACAAGCTCTTTGAAACCTTTGCATCCTTTTCTTGTTCACAACTGCCTCAGCAGAATGGCTCCTTTTAGGACTACACTACTGATAGATCATAGAATCATAGAATCATTACGGTTGGAAAAGACCTCTAAGATCATCAAGTCCAACCGTCCAACATTGCTCAAAATTCATTGTCCAAAACTGCCCGGTATTCATTATAATCCCATTTTCATTACACTATTTCTTTCAATACAAACATGAGACCGACACTTGAGATATGCTTTGGCAATAATGTTACAGACCCTTTGCACGTCATGAATATGCACGTCTAACTTTCACAGTCCTATTTCAACAAGGTCTTTGGTTGCTGCATCAAACATGGAAAAAAAAATACATGTGTAAAGCAAACGACGTACACTTTTGTCCCAACTTTAACAGAAAAACACACCCCACATGCACTGCTCCAGGCAAAGGGCCAGTGTGAGGAGCTCATGGGTTAGTTTTTCTGAGCAGAGTTTTACAGCTGTTCCTCCTGGCTGCACTGAAGAGCCTCAGAGAGGGCTATGGGCATAATGTGGGGCTCAGGCAGATCACCACAGGCTTTCAAGGGTGAATATGGTTTGAGACTGAAACCAGGAAAAACAGCCCAGTGTGCACTGGCTCCCAGGCTGAGCACTGGCTCCCAGGCTGATGAAACTCGGTGTTTCCTTTCATTTACACAAGGATAGCAAATAGCTCCAGGGTGAGAGCACAACAGGGTGAGAATGCCTGCTTGGTGTCCCTGTGTGGGGATGGAGCCTCCTCCAGCTGCCCACCAGCACTGAGACATGGCTCAGGACCCGCAGGGAGGGTGGGCTTTAAGTAAGAAATGAATAAATAAGGTGTAAAACCAACATTGCCACGAGCCACAAGGTAAAAAATTCTCAATGCAGAAGCATTATGAAATCCAGGCAGAATATGGGAGTGCTTCCTTCTCTGTGTTTGCATTACAAACAGCACCCAAAAAAAGTTCACACCTGTGCTGGGAACCCTGCCTAGAAAAAGCCCGGCCAAGTATTTGAAACAAACACATTTCAGACTTTTCTAACCCCAAGGCATTTTCACAGGAGCTGCCAAGGCTGTGAGCTGGAGCACAGAGAGCAGAGCAAACAGAGCAGCCCTCGGCCAAGCCTCTGCCTGCTGCACCCCCAGCCCATTGGGATGCTGTTCCCAGATCCATGCGGAGCACTCAGCATCCCCAGGAGGAAGGACAGAGCATCGCAGCGAGGGAATGGAGCAACGCTGCACAGCAGTGCCATAAAACATAAAATCGCACTCGAAATGGAGAGTGTGAGTGAAGTGAGCAAGCTGTGCACAGGGAGAGGATCTGCTCCCTTTCTCGGTGGGGTTTGACAGCAGCTTAGTAACTCCGTGTCACCAAAATATTGATAGGGTTTCCAACCTCGCTGGGCCCGCGCACTGCATGGAGACCATTTGTATCAACAAACAAACCAACCCCTCTCACTTGCTGTTTCACTAAGCGCATCTTCCTGAAAGGTAATCCCTCTGCTATTTATAGGGCAATTTACAGCACTACAGCCTGCATGCCCTTGCTGCGTCCCATGGGTTGGATGCTGGCAGCCCACCTTGCAGGAGCACAGGCTCAGTGGGTGACAGCTGCCCAGCAGCAGCAGCAGCCCCGGGCTGAGTGCTGGGCTCTCTGTGTGGTCCTAAGCACGCCAGCTCAACCCAGACCCACACCATGTGCAGGAAGCCCTCCGAGGTGGCTTGCTGAGAAGACAAACCTCCCCACTGCCAGCCTGCGAGGAACTGGAGCGCACTGAAAGTCACTCTGTGCACTGCATGCCTCGCTAGGGGAAGGAGAGCTGGCTGCCCGGCTTGCCAGATGTGGGGTCTGGTGTCCAAATCGTGCTGTTCCCTCCTCAGATGTGCCTGGTGTGCAAGGCAGTGTCTTCAGCAGAGAAATCTTGGTTGCTAAGAGAGGTGGTGGATGTCCCGTCCTTGGAGACACCCAAGGTCGGGCTGCACGGGCTCTGAGCACCTGGTGGAGCTGTGGGTGTCCATGTGCATGGCAGGGGGGTTGGACCAGGTGGCCTTTAATGATCCCTTCCAACTCAGATGATTCTAAATCTGAGGTTCGAAGCTGCCCCTGTGATACAAAGGTTGGCCGAGGTATTTGGGATGGATGAGTTCCACTCACCCAGCTTTGTGTTTATCCACATCAGACCTTTCCCTCATAGGTGAGACAAGATCAGTGCTGTTACCTGGTTTGAGCTCCTTCTTAACACAGGGTACTAGGTTCCCTGGGTTAAATTCAACCTCAAATTGCAATCTTTGGATCTAAGGATACAGCAGCCATAGTCCAATCATGACTAAAGTGCTCAACAAATCTCCTTCAAAAGCTCCTTTATGCAAAAGGAAGAGTTTTAGCTGTTGCAAATCATTGCAGGCTGGTAGGAGAGGAAGGTTCTGAAGGCAGAATTCTCCCTCCTTTCCACCAGCATATCCCTGAAGACAGCAAAAGATGAACATAGACAAGGCCCTCAGGAACCATATATCTGAGTTTTATCTTCTGGGCAATACAGGAGATTTGCAGCAAAGTTTTAGGGATAATCACATTTCAGGGGAAAATAGTAAATATTACAAAAGCTACAAAAGCAGGGAGAAAGGCAGATCCTGAGCTGGGATGAGCCAACAGTTTTTGCACAGGGGACAGCTTGTACCAGGCAAAGAGCTGCCCCATGAGCAGAGAGAGCACCCTTCTTTTCTGCTATGTGGCAGTGAGGCTCTTTTTACCCCCAATTCCCAGTTTTTCTGGGAAACCCTTGCTTGAATTAGCCAAATTTGACAGCAACCAGACCCCATTTTCTTTCTTGAGCATCTGAATTCTTTAAAGGAAAGGTGCTCAGCACAGGGATTAAAGGCACTGCAGATATGACCACTGTGAGCCACATCCCAGAGACTTGGCCTATCCTGGATGATGCCCTGAGTGGCTGACACAGCCTTCTCCACAGCTAAGCAACATGGGCCAGCACGGGCCCAGCTCTGCATCTACACCAATAAACCCATTCCCAGCCCAAGGCAGCTCCCCTGCACTCGACATCTGCTCTTTCTCTCTCTCTACTAAATGAAATGTGAATGCAAGACTGCGACTGCTGCACCCTCTCTGGAGTCTCAACAATTCTGCTAGTGTCTGGGCTCCTAAGGGAATAAACAGAGAGGGGAGAAAGAGCCAAAACACCAGGGGAAATGAGAGAGGAGATGGGGAGCTGCCAAAAAGGCCTCCCTCCTGCTTGTTCAGACAAAGCTTGCCTCCCAGCCAGAAGTGGCAGAAAAATGTTGCCCTATAAAAGCAGGCAGGGAGCAAGGAAAGAGAGAGAGGCCACTGGCTGCTGGACATTGAGTCTGAATGCCCAAGGAGCAGGCTGGCTCTGCCAGAGGGGCAACAGGTAGTGCTGGGTTCAGGGCTGGCAGTGTGCCTGGCACCCCATGGGGAACAGGGAAAGGAGGAGCAGTGACTGGTACCCAACCCTCTGTCTTCTTATAGCACCCCTCCTGGCATTAAAGTTGAGTGGAAGCTTTAATAAACAGTCCTTTTTTAAAAGCTTCTGTCTCCATTTTTTCTGGATTAAATGCTGTCTGCCTCCAATCTAAATGTTAAGTCGGATCAGCTACAGCGTGTCTGCAGAAGCCCCAAGTGGGGCTCAGGATACTGTCTGGGTTTGAAAACCCCACAAGGTCCATAGCTCTCAAAGCAAAGCCCAGCAGAGCTGCTGATGGACACCCTTCTCCTTGCTGCGGGCTGGCAGCTGAGCTGGGATGCTGCAGAGCATTTGACCATCACCCAGTGAGTGCTCTGGGGACGGGTGGCTGAGAGGAGGAGGCTCACAGCTGTGAGTCAGGAGACTTCAGTGGAGCTACCCGTTCCATGGCTCTGGACGGCTTGTGTCCTTTCTCCATTCATTGCTGACAGGATGATAAAGCCTTTTGCAACATCAATCATCTTTAAAACAATAAAACCCATAAAACAGACCAAACATCTTGCTTCCAAACACATCAACATAAGTGGCTTAGATCTGTATCAGCCATAAGTGCAGCTTTACTGCGATGAAGTGGGCTCTGTCAGCCCAATACTCTTAGCAACATCTACTTTAATGGGCTGGAGTTTATTTTCCTGGACTGCCACACACAGCTACTGCTGAAGGACATTGAGAGGACTTGATGGGACACAGAGAACCCTCAGATAATCCTCTGCAACTTTAAAACTGTTGCAGTGTTAGCACGTCCATAAGGCCCCTGACTGGTTTTAATTCAGAGAAGTTGCTCAGACAGTCGTGCTGAGGACGCCCAGAAGAAAGTTTCATTTGAGTAATGAAAACACGGAGACAATCCACCCTAACCAGCACAGCAACTCTGCTTTGGAAAAACTCAGCTAAATATTACTTGGTCTTGTTGATTATACCATTTGGTTGCACCCCAACACTCAAACCCTTAACAAAGCCAATCCAAGAGCACAGTTTTCCTTCCAGTTGTTATTAAATGAGGCCCTGAATATTCTCCCTGTGCCTTTTTTTTTTTTCTCTTTTCCTTCTTCATTGTTTTTCCAATAATTTTTGCATAGGAATATGAAGTTCAACCTCTGCAAATACGCCGGTGACATTGTGGCCTCAAAGCTTTTATGTTTCTGCCAGTATAACCTGAATGACTGAGTATCAGTGAAAAGTGAATGCAAAGGGCGTGGTCATTGCCTGGGCAAATTCGTGTAACAATCCCAATCAATATTTATGATGTTTTGTGGCATTCAGCCATTCTGGGTGCTGCTGAAATCCATACCTCTAAGAACATCTTCACTTGTCAGCAACAGTTTTTTTATAAACTGTTGGGTATTTCTACTTTGCTGATGGGAGCTTTGTTGACTCTGAGAGAACCTGTAGTGGATGAAGAACAGCCGTGTTTTCCTCTCTCCACTTCAGTCACCTGAAATGTCATTTCCAAAGACACTTCTCCATCGGGATAAATTGTGTTTACTGTCTCTCATGAGTGCAACAATTCAATCTGTTTGAGCACACCATGAGAATGAAATCCTCCAGTATGTCATGGCTACCACACTGCCAGGGCACTTGGTTTATTGAAATTGCAAAAATTTAGCATGAAAGTTCTTAAAATTCAGGCCTGTCGTGATAAGTCAAGATGCTTGTTCAAATCCCTATAATGTGTTATTTCCTTGTGGAAACGGATTGTAGGAGGTTAATAAAACCAGACACTGTTGCAAAAAATAAGGGTGCATCTGGACAGCACCACCTCAATCCACACCTTGCTGAATGTGCAAGGTTGGTCTCAAACACTTAGCACAAGGCAGAGGTGCCCACCAAAGCACGCTGGTAGGAGCATGGTCCTGAGGCAAGCACCTGAAGGCATCTGGGAGTCACTGACAATTTTTTGGGTCATAATCTGAGCTTTTTTCATGTCATCTGTTCCTGACATTCTTCCTAATCCTCCCTACTTCATGAGGCATACTAACTGGCCGTAAATTCAGCCCATGAGCCATCAGAGCTCTTTTGCAGTCTCCTCTGTGGGACATGATAAACTTGTGTTAGCAAAACCAAACACAAATGGCTTCAGTCTGACCTGATGTAGCTCTTCTGGGATCAGTGTGACTTGGCCAAAGAAAAGACAAATATTCGCTCCGCACACAAAACAAGACAAAGCTGCAAAAAGTTGTTCGGCAGCTTTTTGTCATACAGAGGCACTTTTGGAGTTGTCAGGACATGAAAGAAAGCACTATTAAATAATATTTGACTTGAGTATTATGTCACATGAAGTAAACATCATCTGTTGCCCTGATGGCTTGCTTCAGATTGGAAAACAACCGCCACTGCCAAGGCACCCAGGCAACTTTGTCAAACAGGCTCTTGCCCAATGCTCTGAGCAGAGATTTTCTGGCTCCACGCTGCATTCCTGGCCGGTGGGAATGAGCATGTACCCTCCCCGTAAGAGCTTCAGTCATCCTTCCTCTGCACTTCCATCCCAGCGTTATCAGTAGCATGGGCAAGATGTCTACTGGGTTCCCCTGCCTGGCTTTCAGCAACGGGACAAACTCAACTGGTCACTCAGATGGAGACCTCAGACCTACAGCTATGGGAAACCCGGTGCCGAGTGAGAAAAGGTAGAGAAAGATATGCAGAGATTTTGGTTGGGGAGAAGGTTGGGTTTATTCGATGTTACTAGTGGTTCCAAAAACCCACACTGGAAACAGCGTTGCTTAAGGTAGAGAAAAGGGATGCGGGGGGATGGTCAAAGACAGAAAGTGACAACCAGTTTTCTTGGAAAAAATCCAGCAAAGTGCTGCTGAAATGACTCCAAGAGCAGAACTTGTCTTGAGACAGGCCCAGCTCCCCTGAGCCGATCACAGTGCTCGGGAAATTCCCACTGACCGAGGAAGCTGTCAAAGAGTCTGAACTGAGCCTGAGACAATGGGGTTGGCTGGGGAACTGTTGTGATTTTCACAGTGCTAAATTTGATAGATTACCAAGATTTATTCCATTTGTTTTTTTAAGGAAAACGCTTTATGGAACCCAAAAATATTTTGCTAACAAAAATAAAAAAGCCACTTACAGAAGGCTTTGTAAGCCACTACATAGACAAATGTTCCTAAGCACAGTGTTTAAAAGGGGATTAGAGACACGGACATTAACTACTAAGAAGGAACACAACCTCCAGCATGGGAAGTCTCGAAGCTGTTGACTGCCAAGAATCAAAATGCTGCCGAGGTGGAATCAGGACACTCTCTCCTTGTCCTTTTTCTCTTGGCATCTGCAACATGGTCCCAAATACGAGGCAAATTCAATCTGACCCAGGGGAATTGCCTTAACCATACACATAGGCACCTGCCATGTCCAGGACTCTGTTTGGTGATCAGATTGTGAACATCTCCTGGAGATACTGGGGCTTTTACCTTTGGGTTAACTACAAGGGCCTGGTGGTGGTTTACAAATAAATATCTAAAAGATAAACAGATAAAGCTTTTATAGGAAAAGAGGTTCTTGCAGGAAACAAAGGAAAAGCAAATGTGAGCTAATCAGGGCAAAGGCAGAACAAAGTAGAGTTCACAGCCAAAAAAACCCTAAATTCATTGCCATAAAAGATAAAAATTGAATGAGTTATGACAGCACAACTCTGTAACAGCAGGAGGAAAGCTGGATAAAAATGTAGCAGTCTTTTCACCAAACAAATCCCCTCTACAGGAGCAAAAAGGGGAAAATATAAGAAACACAATTATCCTCCAACTGCTTGGCCAATTTTCTCTTGCTGTCCTGTATTATAAATGCAGTTTAACACTTTGGGAATGCAGAAGGAGAATTGTGCACAGGACCTGACAAATGTGTGATGAATATTACTAATGGAAACTCAAGTGTTCCCGGCAGATGTGCTGCAGGCATGGGCCATGATGCCTCGCATGGGGAGAGGGGGAAAGCAGAAGGACAAGCAGAGGAAGGAATCAGCAAAGCAAGGGAACAAAACAAAGTCCATTCAGTCAGGCCTGGCCATTCTCCTTGGTGCCTTGGTGCTGGCCCAGGGAGGTTTTCTAGGAATTTATGCTTTTAGAGAAATGAGTAGCTTCTCCCTGATCATGCATATGCACAATCTGTTCTGCAAGCTAAGTGATTTTCCCGGGGTTAATTTATGGAGCTCTTCTTGATGGTTACAGTTGTCAGACACTTTTCATCACAAGACACTGGATTTCAGTTGCTGTTGCCAAAATTCAGCCAGTGGGACTGGTGTTTTCCAAGTTATCATCTGCCTCTGTCCACATTTTTGGGGGGGAAACATCATTTGAAAAACATCGGGTGTTTCACGGAATGACCTCATGGAAAACAGGGTTATTTTGTCTATGTTAAAGAAGCTAAAAAAGAATCCTAGCTGTTCCACAGAGAAACACTAACATTTCTGTACAACAGACTGAAAAAACTAAACTCTGCCAAAGGAGAGGGGAGTCTGCAAGTTCAAAGCCACGAGAAGAAAGTCATTGCTGCCAGGGAGATGAGCAGCAGCCAAGGGGATATGCACATGGTTTCAAGCAGAGGTCTGCTGCCAGACAAACCCTACACCCCATGGGTACCTCGCACCACAAACCCTTCCTGGTCAGGGCAACTGATGCCTGACCTGAGCAGAGGCTTCTTTGCATGGCAAATACAATGTGGTTGTGCCTGGAAAGCGCTGCAGAGGTATTTTCAGGCAGGCTCATTCGGGATGCAGCTGTGATTACAACACTCATTAATTGGTGGTAGGGACAAGTATCCCATAACTCAAGAGCAAGAGAGATTTCTAGTGCTTTGACACTAGAGATTAAACAGAAATAAACACACAAGTATCAGTGAAAGTGACTGCAAAATACCAGAAGGGGTAAGTGGTTGGGAACAGATAAAGATCAGCTATGTTAGCCCGTAACATGGGTTTAACTGTAGGGAGGAGAAAGGGATATGGAGAGCATGACAAATTGACAAGTTCTTTGCTGTTTATTCTTAAAGGATGTATTTAAATGAATAGAGAATGTTTTCAGAGAGGGGCAGGAGCACACCCGTGTGTTGTCCATTATGCTGCACATGCTGCATTTCAGAGCTGCCTATCTTGAAAAATGATTCTGAGATGCCCCATAGCAGCACGTGTTGTTATATCCTCACTGCCCAAAGCAGTGTTTAAGAGAGGATGATGTATTTACTAGACTCAATATCTGTCCCTAAGGCTCACATGTATCAGTAATGAAATCCTACTGATTAAAAAAAAAAAATTATTACAAAATGTCCCATAAACAAGGACAGCAGCATCAGATACATTCTTCTGAATGCTCATAGTCTGGTTGGAAACAGTTGTACATATGGTCTGCCATACACTCCAAAGGGGATAAAATCCTATGCAAAGCAATGCCAAAACCCATGTTTGCTCCTTGGGACCCCACTACCCAAGATGATGAATCTCAGTCCCCTTTGCAGTGTCCCTAGGACTATTACAGCACTGTCTCGGTGCCTGTAGACAGTGGGATTTGCTAACCCTGAAGCCTGCTGTGCATTTCACCCACCCACCAGAATTTTTCCTTTCCATGATCAGGATTGTCCTTAAGAATGACACAACTGCTGCCTGTTGGGGTACCCAGTGTGGGTACAATGCTCTTGGAAGCAGTGCCTCCATAAGCTAAATGCTACACTGAGGATCCTACACCACTGTTTGTTTCAATAACAGAGTCAAGAAAACCATATTTTTACGTCAATGAGTAATCAAATAAAATAATGTAAATATACCTTTTCACCTTGAAGCAGAAGGAATGTTTCAGAAAAAAAAACAACAAAACACTTCTCCTCCCTAACCTTTGAAAAACTTCTTTTAAAAGCTTTAACAGAAAAGTTAGAAATTCAACAAGCTCAGTCTCATTTCACAGGAGCTGCAGAGACCTCCTAAAATTATAACTTGGTAATAAAGATGCTTTCCTTCCATCATTCCATTACCCCTTTGCACTGCACTGTATGTAATGTGACGATAACAGAACTCAGAGAAGATGCTGAGGCATCAGTGTGGGCAGGGACCAGGCCTACCCTGTGTCTGCAGGACAACACATCCTGGTGGAAGGACACCCCTGCCCCCACCACACTGCTCTGGGGGACCACCAGCCCTGACATCCAGCAGCAACTTGCCCTGGTTAAGAGCGCAGCCACCTAAAGATGATGACCATGCTTCAAAAACTCTCCAAGGTTATGCAAAAGCATAAACGTGAATGGGCTTGAGGGGTTTGTCTGAGCAGATTGGGAATTTTCACACAGCTGGACTTGTGAACATCAAAGAAATGCCAAGAAATATCTGTTTGATAGGAAAAGGGTCCATTGCTTGCATCACAACAGGCTCCACATCCTGACTAACAGAGTAGGGAACAGGCTGGAGAGAGGACAGGGATGATTCCCTGGACTATTTTTAAAGGATATTTTAAAAATTAAGGCCAGCCTATGGAAAAAAAAAAAAAAAAAAAAAAAAAGGGAGAACAGCATTTATAAAAAAGGTTTTGTTCTATCTGCTCAAGTGAAGATATTTATGGTGTCTGCTGTGTCATTCCAGATTTGTCATGGGCCATTGAATATCCACCTGGATATTGCATCATTTAACTACTGGAATGCGTAAGCATTTCTGCCACTGGTGAAAGAACAACTATGAGCAGCATAGGGCATAAGTGCTCCGCTGTACTTTAACAAATAAATCAGAAAGCAGAGCAGATAATACAACTGTGTTCAGCTGTGGTAAACTGACAGCTATGTGTATTTATTTTTTTTAACTGATCGTGACAAGAATGTGAGTAAGGGCTGTATATATTATTTCTGGCCGTCCCTTGAGTTTGTTAATCTTCTCTGGGTGGCAGCAGCATTTTGGAGGAGGTCTTTTTTCAAGCCAGACTCTATGCAAACACCCTGGCAGACTCACATACAGGTAGACAAAGAAAACCTCTTCTTGCTTCAAAAACGTGCCCAAAGTTTTGTGCATCTAGGGATGAAAAGCCATTGCTTTGCCCAGGCGGCTCCAACCTGTCAACATCTGGAATCAAATTCTGAAAGTGGGCCTCCAACTCTGCTTTTGTGCATGAAGATGGCATTGGGTGTTGGTATCAAAATGAAATCAAGTGGGCAGATGACATCCACTGCACCCACACAGCCACAGAAAGGAGCATCAGTTGATGGAAGGGGAGCACCTGCCAAATCTAGGGGAGTTAAAATATTTATATTTCATTCCAGTCCTCAGTGAGAACAGTGGGGAGAAACCTAAGTCCTCTCCAAAATCCAACTGAAGCTGTAGAGTCATTAGGAAAATTAAGTGGTTCCAGTGGGGGGGGGTGTTGGCCAGGCCTTTGGCCACAGTGCACATCATCTTGCAGGGTCCCCAGAGGCTGAGAATATTGGGAAGGTCTCAAAAAAGGTCAGGAAATCTGGCAGATCTCTGTCCAAATGACATCAGCTTTGGAAGGGCTTTGTAGGAATCACGAACCTGCTGGAGAAAAAGCAAACGTCTGCAGATCAGCAATGGCTGGGAAGGAGGAACTCTCTGTAGGAGGGTTTTCTGGTTGTACTACAAGCAATCCAGGTAGGAGGGTCCTCCTTCCCAAGGGCTGGCAGAGCAGCAGAGCCTTTCTTTTGTCATGCAGAGGGATCATACCCTAAATCTGCCACAATTCCCCTGATAAGCCTCATGCCAGAGGTCCCTGCCCTCCTTCCCTGATACCAGCAGTGTGGAGCACACAGGGGAAGGAAACTGAGCAAGATCAAGCTCCCCTGCACAATGTTATGAACAATTTCAAAGCTGCTCTCCCTTCCCACGTGCTCACAGCTTGCTGTAAAACACACAAGTGTGAAAAAAAGTCATGCTGTGCCAAGTCACATGAATGGAAAGTCTCCATTCTGGTCAAATTTACTTCAAATAAGCCCATCCTCAAGACACACTCCAGGTTTAGAAGAAAGCAGGACCTGTATGGTTAGCTCTGCAGGGCTCAACTTTGGACAGGGGGAAATTCTTTTCCTGGGCATTTCCCATCCTTGATGGGAAGCAAGAAACACAGGACAGCAGTGAGGAGAGGGAAATTTTGATGCGGTTGGTGTTGGGATGCTGCTGTGCTCTGGAGAACCTCTCCAGTGCTACCAGTGCCCAAGCTGCAGCTCCATTAGGGCAAGGAGCACCAGGATCTTCCTTCAGAAACAGATACAGGCAGGGAAAGCCTCAGCACAATGAACAAGTGGTCTGATGATGCAAGACAAAGAGCAAGCAAACAAATAATGTCACAAAACAGAGAAAAGTGGTGCATCCAAAAATTGCATCTAAGCAGAACTCTGCTGTCTCACTACTGTTTTGCACTCTTAAATGATGTTACCTCACCTTGTCCAGAAAGTGAGAACGTTAGCACTGAGGCCCTTTGTAAAGCAGCCTGCTCTGATAGCTGAGCTTCAGCACAGAGCAACAGGTAACAGTCAGGCTGATATTCACTTCACTTCTTTCCCAGAGCAAGATCTGACTAGTAACAGCTGCCTACTTTATGGCTGTCTCTTTTTATTACTTTATTCCCCACCGACTCACTCCCCCAAAAAAGGGAGAAAAAAGAATAGCTAAAATTTATGGCTAAGAGAAACCGATTACTGTTGGCAAGTTAACTGAAGGGATCAATTGTTCCATACGGCAAAAGCCAAAGAACTCAGGGCTCTATTCACAAGAAAAGACTGATGTGCTAAAGGGCATGGAAATGCCACTTTTATTGTGTGGTTGAGAATTTTCACATTTGAATCCAAATTCCATCAGAAAGCATGGTATGTGAGAGACCGAGCTCCAAAGGCTGTCCAGACGGCATGTGCGAGCAGAGAGCAAGTGCAGGGGAAAGCATAATACCCTAAGCACAAAGGTTCTGTGTTCGTGTCCTGCCGGCACAATGTCAGGCTTTCAAGGCAGGGAATTATGTGCAAAATGTCTGGAAGTCAGCACCAAATGTGCTCTGAAAGGGGCAAAGACAGAACGATGTTCTCCCCTTCCCAGCTTGAGCTCGGGCTGTCGGACCCATTGCTGTTGGTGGCCAAGAAGTTTTGGTGGAAGTCACGACAGGCCTTGTTTTAAGGGTGGGAAAATAAAAGAACTTGTGTTTCTAAGCTTCAGGAGGAACAATGATACTCAGCAAGGCAAGAAGATGAGGTTGGGGGTGCAGGTATGGGTGAGCACAGATGTAGCTATGGCAAGTCAGAAGTCACCAGAGGTAGGACTCAAAGAAACGTGAGACCCTTGGCTCGAGGACAGGAATGTGAGATGTTTATGGATTTGTACAGTGGGGCATGATGATGGGGCAGTTCAGCACAATGGATCCAAAGCCTTATTTCTGGACATGCATCAAAGGTGGCTCCCAATAGGAAAGTGGGGCTGGAAACATGGTGCAGCCCCATGCTGCTGGCAGCAGCACCTGTCTCCTCCACCATCCCGATCCCAAAAGCAGGGCTGCACGCTGAAAACTCAAGGATGCCTCCTGCTCAACACTGAGGACAGCTGTTAATTACTGGAAGGTTTGGTGCTTTCAGATCGACAGCTGGACTGCAGCACAGAGCCAGACAGGAATTTTGCTTTGCAGTTTTTCAAGTAGATTATGGGAATTGGGCCCAAATTTAATAAACTTCCAGTGACAGCTAGGTACCTCACTCCCCAAAAGGCCTCAGAAATTGCAGCAAGATCAATTAAGTTAAAAAAAAAAAAGGTTTCAGAACAGCCAAGTACAAATTCTTCTGAAGCTCACTCCAGGGTCAAGGTTCCCCAGGTTTTGTTTCAGGATCCTCTGTCCCTGGGATAGGCAGGACACAGAGATGTTTAGGAGCTTAGAACAAGGTGAGTAGCTAAATCTGAGCAAAGCTTCACAAATGAAAGTGGGGAAAACTGGGAACAGGGAGTGAATTGAATCTGTGCTTGCCCAGATCCGGGCCCCAGTGCTGGCAAAGCAGCTCACGCTGGAGAGGACGTGGTGTCAATGGCTCTGGCTGGCTGACAGCACAGATGCACTGAAGCTTAGTGCATGACTAATTTTAACAAGCTGCTTGCATGGTTACAAAGGCAGATCTGTTGGCATTTTTACTTTCAACCACCTGGTCGTGACAAACATTCCCTGCAAATTGCACGTGTTGTAAGGTCGAGCTTTGGAGATGTGCAGGGGAGAGAGGAGATAAGGTCCCAAGGATGGAGGCAGGAGCTGGAGGCCAAAGATATCTCACCAAGTTGGTGTGTGCAAGAGGGGGTCAGTGGGCTGCAAGAAGGCAACAGCTACAGGAAGAGATAAAACTTTTGTGTGACAACTGAAGCAGTTGGACAGGTCTGCTGCTCCTGATGGATGTGGAGAGTTCTCCAGACCTGGACTGGAGCAAAGAAAAGCACAGTGCAATGACATAAGCCTTACAGCAACTCCATCAGGTCCTTTTGTTCATCTCTATTAAATGGCAGCAGAGACAGCTCAAGAGAGAGAAACCCCACAATGAGACATGGGTTTGACCTTTTGGAAGAGAATATTTTGAATAGATTTCATGAAAGATTTCCATTTAAAATAGCTCCTTCTGTGTTAAAGCCAGCAGTGGAGAACAGAGTAAGCAAGGTGTCATGTGCTCAGGGATAATCCTAGTTCTGTTCAGACTGGGGCTGGCTGCCAACAGAGTGCTGATGGGTTCGTTAGGCCAGGTTGCTCTTTTTCCATGAGATCCAGAGCTGAGTCTACACCGAGGAACCTCAGCATGCAGCAATGACCTTCTCAGGCTCCTTTCCTCACCCCATAGAAACATTCCAGGAGGAAGAAGCTGCATGAATTTGCGGTAGAAATGAAGGTAAACAAATTCAAAAATCATGATTAACCATGAAGGTAACAAAAGTGCTATTAGCACAGTCTTCATCCCTTGACATCTCCACTGGTAGGCCATTTTGGAACAAGAGTTATGGGGCTCACTGCCAGCGGGACTGGGTAAATGCCATGATTCATGAAATGCAAAGTTCATTTTGTTGATCTTGTGATACCCTCTGCCCTTTGGAGTAATCCAGTCATTCACAGAAGTTTCCTATTATTTCCTGGAGCCTGGCACAATAAGGGAGCCCAAGTGAAAGAAAATACAAGAGTGTAATGGCAAAATGGTAGGGCAACATCACGACTTGACTGATTCAGAGGATTCTTTTTGTAAATGGGGATGGCAAGAACCTACTCAGAAACTGATCGCTGATCAGGAATGAGAAAAGGACACCAAGTAGTGCAGAAACTACTGGAATGAAATTAAGTTTCCCAACATTTGGTAGGATGAAGCTGGTTCTTCTCTCTGCAACTAGAATTAATTTAGCTAGAGTAAGGAGGGATGGAGAAGTGGGACAGCCCTGTGAGTCTGCAGACCCTTTTTCTTGTTAAAACATGCCATGGTTCACAAAGCTGTGCATTTTCAGTCTGTGCCAGAGCAATTCTAAAACTTCAGAATAAACCAAAGAGTAAAACAAATAAACAGAGCAAGAGCTTACGTGTCAGATCAGCTGAAATGCTGGGGCTCTCCTCCTCAAAAGTGCATCGTATTTCTACTGTGGCATTACCAAAATGGGTCTCCACTGACCTACTACATCAGGCTCATGGTCAGAAGCAGAGTGACAAAATTCTGCACACAGCTTCAATCTGTCAGGAGATTCAATAGTTTGTGAAACGCACACTGCCTACACAAAACACGACCTCTTCACAGCTTGCTTGTCGTGGGACGGCAGAGAGGAATGAGAAAGATTTGAAAAGACGGAGATTCAGGAACAAATGATAATTTATGTCTTCCACAAAATGCAAGTCAAACCTTGCCTGCTCTGGCCCTTCAGCACTCCTGATGGGAATGGGATATGTGTTTAGCATATCTCCAAGGTATTCTCATATGAACATGACAACCGGGTGCCTACTGCGAGGACAGCTATAACAAATCACCCACATTCCTTTCAAGCCAACGCTGCAATTGTTCTTCTCGCTGGATCATCTGGTTTCAGTGTGGGCTCCCTTCAATTTCTAACATGGAAAGTATTTCCAATAGTTGACAGATGTCTTTCCTCGCTTTACACTCCTTTCTTAACCACTTGCAGGAAATACTGAGTTAATTGGAAAGATTAAGAAAGGCCTTCTACAGCTATTGGGGGAGAAAGTGGGAGCAGGCAGAAGTGAGTAAAGGGAGAATAATTCCTTTAACATTTTATTTTACTATTAAACTTGAAATATGAACAATCAGAGGAAGGAAGGACTCTGAACTTGTGCTGGATGTTTGCTATCACTCTGCACAAGGTAAAGTGATCCCTCTCAAACAGGGAAATTTATTTTAAACCATCAGTTTAATTCCTTGCCCAAGTATAGAAGACATTTTCCAAGAAGCAAACATTTGTTAACAGTCACTAGGAATACAATCTGATCATGCTGTGCAATAATGCAATGTACAGCTCAGCTCCTTGGCTAAATATATTTCTGACCACCCTACTCAGAAAGAGAATCACAATTGGAAGGAGAGAGGGGGAAGCGGACACCTCTACACTGCAGAGATCAGGTGCCAAATCCCTGCATGAGGAAACTACACCAAAGGAAAAACCTTTTTGTGAGCAATCCAGAGCATACAACACTCAGCTCCTTAGATCTAATGCAAGAGGATTATCAGACAGGCTGGAGCATGGATGTGCACACAGATAATAAGTTAAAAGCAAAAGTTTTGATTTTAAAACTAGATGGGGAAGCACAGACAATTAGCAAAGACATGGTAATTCAAGGAACAAGCTGGTGACAGTAACTACAGTGTCCGGACAGGAAATAGCTCCACTGAGGTGTGAGTCTCTGAGCCATTATTACCACCATTACAGCTGGTGGGGATAATTTGGCATAATTTTCTAGATCAGTATTATTTGTGTCATGCCAGTCAGCATTTATCCTGCAGGTCAAAACTCAGTGCTCATTTAAAAGACATTTCAAAGCATTACCTGCTCAGGCATCTGGAAGTGCTTAGGCTCATGAACCTGTTTGCTATTTATGCTGCTCAACCGTTCCCATGTTGGAGTGTGGTGGAAAGCTGAGTGATAGCAAAGAAAACAGAGAAGTGCAAGATTAGGACTATTCCCAAGGCAATCGGATGTTAAAAATCCCCTGGCAGCTCTGTTTGCTCTTTGGTTTCTCCCTCAACCCCACTGTGAGAATCCTGGGGAGCAAGTTGCAAAGGCAAGAGAAGGAAAATGAAGACTATGGTTTCAGACAAGGAGGTGCTCTGGTGGCATCAGAGCAAAGACTGGAGAGCAGGGAGTCTGCAAGAAACAAAGCCTTAATGAAGGATTCCTCAGCTGAGGACACTGAACAAACAAGACCCAGAAAGGAAGTGTCTCCTGCTAGGAGCTATGAAGTCTGAAGAAAGAGAAATTGCCATGGAGGGCTGCAAGTACACTTCATTCATACTGCTGAGCTGCCAAAAGGTAATTATAGGCACGTATGCCATAGCAAAGCCACCCACGGTGTATCCTGGGTAATTCAGACAAAGTTCAGTACAGTTTAGTGTTAATAGGCCATACATCCACATGTGGTGGCTGGCAAAGGAAATAAGCTAAATTATAGCAAAAGGTAATCCATGATGTGGAAAATTTCCCAAACAGCCATGCCTTGCACAAGCAATCAAAAGATGGAAAGTGCTTATGTCATTGCAGGGGGCTGAAAGGAAGTCATTAGATACCATTAGAGCAGAAGAGACAGGGGAGACCTTATCTGAACATATAGGCATGGTGAACAACATGCTTCCATAGAACTCCGACATGGAGAGCGACGTGGAGGTGAGCAGGGCCATGCCACCCTACTGGAGGATGCAGTGGAGATGAGGGAGACTAGCTGAAGCAACACGAAGAGCCAATTCCTTAAAAGGAAACAAAAAGGAGGAAATGAAGGGCTTTCTATTGTTGGAAGAAAAGTGACTGAGAGTTCATCTTTTCCTTCTCCCATGACGGAAGAAGTACTGGAGCAAGGACACTCCAGAGGACAGCAAAAGGCAATCTCTGGTAACACCATCACTGAGATGTGGAGGCCATTTCCTCCATCTAAGCTAGATCCCCTTTAGGTAACGTGGTAGAGAAAACTGCCAGATTCCTGTCCCACCCCTGCAGCAGGATGAGACACCTTTTCCTGGACAAGGACAGGCTGCCAGCTCTGCAGAGCCCGCAGTGACAGCACGGTGTAACTGTGCCCCAGTGACCCGCAGCTGTGCAGGAGGACTGGCACCTGCCAGCTCCCTCAGCCAGCAAATTCCTCAGCAAGCAGCAGGAAAACAAACAAACAAAACAAGGACTTGCCCCAACAGCAGCTAGGGGCAGGAGTCCCAGCTTGTCTGAGGTATCAATACGCTGTGTTTTGGAAGTGCAAGAGGTTTATCTGCTCTGAGAAGAACCCACGCAAATATTCTGGGCATCTGCTTCCCCTTGGCTTTGGAGGTTTTTAGGACTTGGCCCTCAGCACGCGGCCTGCCCTGCTCTACAAGCCCCAACGTCCCTGTGGGCTCTCCAGCCAAAGTGCCCACCATCCCACACCCAGACCACTGCCCAGCCTGAGAAAGGATGCAGTGTGCAGTCATGGCTGAGGGAATCTTGTGTCGGCCTGAACTTCACCTCGTGATGCTAGGAGCCATACACCAACAGGCCACAGCCATCCCCTTCTTGTCAGTGTTATGGCACAAGGACTTTCTTCCAAAGGAAGCAGAGCCACTGTAAATTCTCTTTTCTTGTTTTACTCCCCTTGAGCGTTCCACAGGATAGCCACTCACCTCCTCAAATCTCCCTTGTTTTACAAATGGTTTCAAGAATCAGATGCATAAGAACCACAGATATAACAGGGGCAAATTTAAATCCCCCCTGCTCTGTGCTCCTACCCATTCACACACACAACTCCAGCTTTCAGGCTTTGCTTTGCCACTTCTTCACATTTTTCTTCACCAGGTCAGTTCTTCTGCTATCAGTCCACCAAGGCAATGCTCAAATCTCAGTTTAACTTTGAATCCCACCTTGTAATTATCATTGTAATCTAATTCTTCTGCAAGAGAAAGTAATGCCCTTTGGTCTTTAAATCAGCTCAGGTTCCTGACCTGACTTTAAATACATTCAGCTGAAAACCATTAGCAATTATTCAATTGCCTTTGCTGTAAAATGGCTTAAATTACTCAACTTTAGAGCACTATTTGAAGAAAAATATCAATTAAACCTTCAGCTTTAGAGAACTCTCATTTATATGTTAGAGGTATTTTGATTCTTTGTGTTTTCCACTGGCACCTGGCAGAACCTTATTGATAGTACAACTTTCCCATCAGTGAGTCACATCCCATGCCCAGCATTGCACGTATCCCTGCCAGCAGTCCTTCAGCTGAGCCTTATCTCACACAGGCTCTCTCCCCTCTCGACATACAGTAGCTGAGTGTCTGAAGAGAAGAGGTTTGTGCATCCAAACAGGCTGCCAGGCTCCTTGATGTGCTGACATGAGGTCCCCAATTGCATGAGCAATCTGTGCCAGACCTTTCAGACCAGAAGGATGGAAACAAGCCACCAATCTTTATCCTTCAGCCCTTATCACATCAGACGTAGCTTTCTGAATACTTCCATCCTTGCTGTTGCCTTTCAGCAGGGAGTGGGCACAATTTCCCTCCCTTCTGCTTTTCTTCCTTAGGGTCTAGGATGAGGAAATGCTCATGGCCACGTAAATCCTCTGGCTGTACAGCACACCCTTCCAGCACCAGCTGCAAGAAGAGGTGGCTGCAATCTCCGTGCAGTTTAAAGTCAGGAATTCATAATCCTTGAGCAGCATTTCACCTCTATAGTCAGTAGGAACAGATATCAAAATTTGCCAAAAGAGGGAGCATTCCCTAAGCTCTTAGAGGCAGATGTTCCCAACAGCTCCAGCCCCAAATTTGCTCATTTTTGCAATGGAGGGAGCTGACAAAAGCTCACAGCCAGACACCACCCTGACTGCATGCTCCAGGCTACTAATATTGCAGGGCAGCAATGTCACAGCCCCAATTGCATCCCAAAAAGCAGTGTGGGTGATGCCACTGCAGAGGAACTCCTGGCTCCCAGCACCAAGCTGGCTTCAGGCACAGCTTCCAAGCAGCACTGATGGAAAGATGAGCAGTGTTCAGAGAGGGGGAAGGAAGGTATGCATGGTGTGAGCCTCCCCCTCTCCATCTACACTATTTTCTTAGCAGCACTCTCCAGGGCTGAAAATCCCTGCTGCAGAGGAGGCCAGCATGAAATCCCAGCACCACAGTGGTGGTTTGGCAGTTTTATGGCATTTTACATCACTTTAGCGAAGATCACCATAGCTATAAACTTTGTAGTTTTCCTAAACCCCCAGAATCCATTTAATCAAAACAGGCAGGCGGCCACACCAGGGCATTATGCAAGTGCATGGCTGCTTCTCCTTCAGCTGCTGGAGCAGGAATTTGCTGACAAGTCAAGATTAAATTTTCAGTTCTTTCTGCTCTCCCCAGTCATTATGTGTTGTTAAGAAGAAATTTCAAGTTAATTAATTCGATCTCAGGAGATGAAAATGCACACAGGATTTCTCTAACGTGGTGCAGCTATGGGAGGGAGATGCTGGATGTTTACTGTGAGGCAGAAAACAGTTCAAGTTCTTCAAAACTCCCTTCTCATTTTATAGTGCAAGGCCCAGGGTGTTAGCACAGGATAGACTTGTTGCAAATCATTGCAGCTAAAATCAAATTTTCAGCCTCCAAAATGAACTGCATTACCCAAACCTTTGATTTCTGTGCTACTTCTGGTAGCACACTGCATTTTCTTCCTACAGACTGCACATGTTCATGGCTGATAGCTTGGCACCAGCACAAGGAGCCACGTCTTTGCTCCTTCCAAGACAGAAACTGGTAGGTAGGTAATACAGCCCTATAAAACACAATTAATCTTTCCACTAAACATCTCCCAAAGTGAAAAGCAGGCAGTATTTAAAGGAATGAGACTGCTTTATGTTAACCGCCCATTTCAAACCTTAAAATAAAATATTTGCGCTTGCATAAATAGTTGGAAAGGTAAAAGTGTCATAACACTGGGTGTTTGTTATTAGAACTGGAGCTTGCCTCCTGCCTGCAACAGAATGTCATAACAAAGCCTGCATTGGGATCACTGGGTTTACTCCTCGCTGCAGTGTTTAAAAGTCAAAGACAATCTTGAGCTATAAACAGATTGCACGATAGCTTGCAAAGGGCCATGTCAAAGCTTCTTTCAGCACATTGTGGACCCAGCATTGTCTCAGGTGGTGCAAAGTTTGCAGACGATGCTGGAGCTGAAGGATTCTGGGGATGCTGCGATGCAACATGCTGCTCCACAAACCCTGTTCCAAAACACTGCCCTGAACAAAGAGCAGCTCTTGAGTTTGCTGCAGAGCAGCATGCTCCAAAATCCACTTTTTGCAAAGAGCATCCTGTGTAGCACAAGCTAAACTGGGCTTTCTAACCCGCCTGAGCCCAGGGGAGGATGGAGGGAGGCTTTTATCACACTTGGCTGAGGATAGCAGCTCCCCAGCTGCTCACAGTGCTGGAGGAGCAGGGCCCACCTGCTGTAGCAGGATGGTTTGGCAGCGTTTCAGCCCTGAAGCCATCGATTCCACTGCTGGGAGAGCTCTTGGCACTAATATAACTCAGGTGCAAAGCAGGAAGGGGATCTGTGGGGTCTTTGCAAAAGGTCAGGTGGTCCCTGGAGGTCCCTGGAGCAACGACCATCCATCTTCAGCTCACTGACTCCACCCACAGCTCACAATCCCTGGGCTCATGGGCACCATGACATGTGCTCTGTTGATGGCCCTTGGATCCTCCACCTTGGCCCACACTGCTCACTCAATGCAAAGAGAAGTTTATCCCTGTGCAATCAAAGCAAGGCAACCTGACATGGATTGTGGCATAGTGTGAGGGCAGGTAAAGAAAAGACAGCTGCACCTGAGAAATAGAGTGGCATCTTCTTTAAAAAATGCCTTCGGCAAACTATACCTAAAGACCTGCTTTAATAGCACAGGTGGGTATTGGTCTCTGTACCATGTTAGGTGAGTGCAAGCAGCCCTGGGAAGCCACTGCTCTTTTCAGTGAACCCCAAAGGCAGGGAAAGCCAATGTGGCCACAGCTCACCACACAGCACCATTTTCTTTCAGGGCTGAGTCTGCCTGATACACTCCTGCAGCTGTGAGCAGCTGGGAATTAACATTCAGCATAAACCAGCATGATTCCCCCAGAACAGCTGTAGAAATACTTAGCCCAAATTAAATAAGCATTACCATAGCAGCTAGGTGCTTATTTACAAATGAAGACATGGTGGCTGCAGCCAGAACTGTTCACCTGGGTCCCTACAGAACCCCCCAGAGCCAGACCCAGAAGAGTTACGGGCTTTGTATGAGGATGAGACCAGATGATGGATTGGAGGATCAGGGTCACGGGCTGCATTGCCCTCTCTGGGGCCATTCAAGGGATGGGTGATGGTCTCCAGGTCTCCAAAGGTCAGCGGGTCCTGCCCTGAAGAGCAGAGCCTGTGGCAGATGTCACCCTGACAATCTGATGGCCCCTACAAGCAGCCTCTTGGGGAAGCTGCTCCTCCCTCGGGTGAGGCATCTCTGTAATCCACCAGAGACCCTTGCTCCTGAGTGAGGAAGTGCCCTCGTGCCTGCACCAGGAGCTGGTCCCTCTTCAGCTCCCCCCAGCCTGGGGATCCAGCTCTGCCCTAGCACCCCCAGCTCTGCTCAACCATGCAGCCACTTTCCCATGGCCTGTCCACAGCAGCACCCTCAGCATATGTTTCCACAAATTGGTGCCTATCCAGAAGCTCTAAATGCACATAAAAAAAATCATGGAATCACAAAGGTTGGAAAAGACCACTAAGATCATCTAGTCCAACCCCAATCCACGCCCACTAACCACCTCCCTCAGTGCCACATCCACACTCTTCTTGAGCACCTCCATTGGCAGTGACTCCAAGCCCTCCCTGGGCAGCCTGCTCCAATGCATTCTCTCCCTGAGAATAAATTCTTCCTAATATCCAACCTGAACCTCACCTGGAAACCCCTTAAGTCACCCCATTTCCAGAACCCCCACCCTGTCAGCAATCTGTTCAGATCCCCAGAGGCGTCGCCTACGGGCAATGAGCATCCACACTCAGCTGCCATTCCCTGCAGGTCTGGCTGCTGTGTGCAGTGCTGGGGGTCCCCGGGGCAGGCACAGGTGGGGCTGGGGGTGCCGGCAGCAGCTCCAGCAGGCAGAGAGCCATCACTGCTATCTCACAGCTCCAGATGGAAAAGAATTGCTTGTCCACTCTCCAGTCATTGCTGCTCTAGAGACAACAACCAACCATGCTTTTGGCAGATACTCTGAGACTGTCCTTCTTCCTCCCTAACCAAAGGAAGATGGCCCAGACCCTGTCCCCTCCCAGCCCAGCCTGTCAGTGCCTTCCATTTCTCAATAGAAATTCCTACGCAGTCAGAAGATTTTGCCACTTTGTTCTCAGAATATAATAACATTTTCTTTCTTAATTAAATCTCATTCTCCATCTGCCTAGCATGCATGTTTTGGGTAGGCTACTTTTGCCAAACATAAGGTCAGCAGCCACGCTACTAACTTTCTATAAAAGTGCATTAACGCTGTTTTATCTAAAACCAATGTCTGTTTGCAATTTTGACCACACCCAGACTAAGGCTATGTGACTTCACTGTCCCAGATGTCCATCAGGAGCCTTTTAACATCAGGATGCTCATTTAGCAGTATACATTGTCCTGCTTTCTTCGTTAGCGATCTGGGACCTCACAAGAATGATTTATAAAATTTCCATAACAATTATGAACTTGCAAAGAGAGGGTTGCTGTGTTTAATTTGGGCTGCAGGCACATGAGCAAGCTCCTCCCATTCCCTTTAAAGCTGCAGAACTGAGTGAAATCAAGGGAGCTTGAGAGCAAAAAGCTGAAGTAGGGGCACTAATAAAGCAGCCAGGAAAAGCAAAACCCAACCTGCAACACTCAAAAAAAAAAAAAAGAAAGTCTGCCCAGTTGTTCTGAAAGATGAGCCACGTGAGTACAGAACTAGCAGAGCTTCTGTGATGGGTGCACTAAAATGAAAAAGCTCCCAGCACTCCGGATGACTTGTTGTCCACATCTCTCAGCCTTTCCTAAGGAAGCCCATCCTCCAGCTCTCTCAATATATATTGCTAAAGCACAAAGATGAATAATTCATCTGAGCTTTCATCTATATCTTCTTTCCAGCATGGAGAGGGCCCCGATGAGCACGCACTGGCCAGCACAGTACATGAGTCCAGAAGATCCATTTAGTTCTGAGGGGAAGGATCTGAGACAAGAGCTCACTCGTCCTCACATGGTTGGGAAGAGCAGTGCTTCCCCTCCCAATCTCAAAGCTGAAGAAAAGATTGCACTCAGCTGAAATCTGGACTAAGATCTGCAAGGCCAAATCAAGATAAGCACAAAGCAGAATGTCTGCAAGTATAAACTCATCTTCTTCAAAGCATTTCAGGCCCCAGCTGCAAATTGGTTTATTCCGAGAACAAATTGTTGCTCAACTACTTGGAAGCTGTCTTTGCTAAGCATCTTTGATTGAAAAGAACATAATATTAATGATAAATAACATCATGTGAGAACACCGGAGGAGGTTTCAGCCTCCTCCAAAAGTGAGATAATTAGCTGTGAGGCGTATTGTAGCTCTGTACCAGCCACTAAATTGCCCAAGAGTCCTCCACATGGTTTGCACTAAGTGTCCTTCTGCTGCGCAGCTCACAAGCTTTCCCCTCCAAGACAAACTCATGCTAAAGAAGGACAAATAATCTCTGAGTTGGCCCAGGAATTTAGGGTGGGTTTCAAGGATGTCCGGAAATACATTTTTGTTTATTTCCTAGCTGTACCCAAAGTATTTTTCCTTACTACTGGAAAAGCAGAAGTGTATGAAAGCTTTGGAGAAAGCCCATGGAAGGACTGATCTGCAGGGCCTTCTGTGGCATAACTGGGAGTTAAAAGTGTCCTCCTCTCTCTCATGCATACCCTTCATATGACCACAAGATTTTCTCTTTCTGCCCCAGTCAGTGTTCATCCACTTCATCCTAACAATTCCACAACCAGTGCTAGCCTGAAGGAGGAAAAAAATCAAATCTTGTCAACTCCTATTGGCAAATCAGTGCCCCAGGATGAAACATTTTCTGTATTTATTAAAGCATGTAGGATCCAATGGACAGAATAGGTAGTTTCTCTGTAGGAGTAGGCATGAATAAAACACCGATTTCTTCACGTGGTGTTCCTTACAAAGCTCTCTGGAGCAGAAAAGCATCATCTTCCTGAAAATACTTCAGTGCATATTTGGGAGATGGGAGACATGAGGGGTCTGCAGCCCTCTCCCCTCAATGTCTGTGAGGCCACATCTGGGGAGGAGCCCCCACCTGCACTGGATTACCCTTCTGTACATTGACCTCATCTTGGCTCTCCTGCTCTTCTTTTGAAGTTCCTTTGCAGAATCAAATTTAGCAAGGTCCATACCTGGGCTGAGAAATATATGTCCCGAGGGCACTTCCCCAGCAGCGCTGGCTTTCATTAACCCAGCTTCTCCACTGTCCTTTTTTCACACCCATTAAACAGCACCAAAGGGAGCTGGCAATACATTTTCCTTTGCCCTTCTCCTTTGTGCTCCTCCTTGACGAATGGCGAAAGCAGATGCACAGTTGTCTTTGAAGGCTCTGGCGGATGAGCATGTTGAATCAATGATGGATTGGACCAAATGAATCACAGTGTGGGAGAAAGCGCAAGGCAATGATTTCTAAGTGGCCTTCACATCTTTACACTTCAGAACTCGCTTTAAAAGCCCTTTTTCTTCTTTTTATCTGTTTCCAGTTTCTGCAGTGCCTTTGCATATGTTGAGGGAGGTAGGGGGGAAGGAGGGGAACCTTTACATATAAACAGAAGATTCCACTTCTCCATCAGACAATAATGAACCATTGTCATTTAGGGAGTTCAAATAGCTGGGAAACCACTTCAAGGCCATGCAAAACAACTGGGTAGCATCAGAAAGAACAGCACTGGCAAACCCAGCGGCAGAGTTTCAAACTCCAGTATAGTGAACTAACAGAAAGCCACAGCTGGTTCAGTGGCCTACCTCCCCACGCTGAGGGGCAAGAGCTCCTTCAGAAAACAGCGTAAATGAAACAGCATTTTAGGATATAGTGAATTGCCAGGGATTACCAGGTGCACTGCTACCACCACTCCAACCCAACCAAAGGTCCCCAGTGCCATGCCAAGCTCCAGGTGCTCCCAGCCTGGCTGCTCTTAGGCCCTCGCTGTGACCAAGAACAAGACTTCTCATCAAAAGGGTGGGTTTTCCCCACAGATGCACATTGCCATGGCCACAGCAGCAGCACAGAGCTGCAGCAGCACAGTCTCAGCAGAGGCTTCCAAAGGTTGTATCCTTACAGCAAAATCTCCCAGTACTGCTTCTGCTATCACTCCCTACCCAGGCAGCAGTATTTATGAACTGCCATGAATTTGGGAAGAAGTGCTTTAGCCATGGGCGGTGAAAGAAGGGATGAGCTGAAATGCAATTTGCTCAGATTTCTTTCCAGCATGTCCCCAGGTTAGCAATGATAAAGGGCTAAAATGTGGTATGAGGCTGGCTGTGGCCAGAAGTTGATAGTAAAGACTGCAGCACAGAGGGAAATGTGGGAAGTATTGGTGCTGGGGACAAAGGGAAGTCTGTTGTAGTAAGAAAAGCCTGAATCAACAAATTTGCCCTGAATACCACTTTCAACTTAATCCAGACAGAGCTTAAAGATAAAAGAACGAAGCACTGCTGATTTTCCAGCAATGAAGTGACAGCTGGTGGCTTCAGGGAAGCATTGGTTAAGCTTTGCAATGATCCTGCAGGGACTAGGACCCATGAGGGCAGTGCAGCCAAGTGCTTATAGGGATGGATTCCTCCTTGCTGTGCAGACCCCTCTGGTATCAGAAGAGAAAGGAAACCTCTTCAATTCCTCCAACCAGAGCTCCCCTCGGGATGGGAGCTCCACCCACATCAGGAGGTGAAGGTGATTAATTATCCACACACCAAGGGGGTTCTTGGAGTGGTCTCGCTGACAGTGATCGTTTGGGGCCATATGGCACTTCCACATCCCATTAGTAACGCGCCTGCTGCACCCCACACCCAGTTTCATCTTTCATGGGGTTGGGGAATACGAAATACCAGAGCTCTGGCCAAGATCTCCAAGGGCAGGAAGCTCAGCGAAATATGTTTCTCAAAAACCAAACTTCTTGCTCTCAATGGCAGCAGCCTCACACTGCACTGACTGCACCCACAGAGCGGCCCCATCTCCAAAAAGACCTCATGGGGCTGCAATGCTAGAGGAGATGCAGTTCTCCCCACATTTAGGGACAACGTGCCAGCTCACACATCCCATTTCAGTGTCAACACTGAAGTGTTCCCAACACTGCCCCTCAAATGGGTTTTCAGGCACCTGCAGGCATGGACGTGGGTGCTCAGTGGCCAGGGACAGTGTGTGATGAAAGCCCCTTTCCCTCAGGAAGGTGGCTGTGCTCCAGCAAGCAAAAAAAAACACACACAGGCTGGCTGCTCCATGCTGTGCAGCCCCCTTGGCAGGCGGCATGGAAAATGCCAGCACTCACAGATATGGTCTCCAAGGAGGACAGTTTCCAAAACCCAGAGCAGAGCAGGAGGGGCTGCCCAGCACCCACCTCCCACAGGGCAGCAGTTGGTGGCCAGGGCTCTGACACTGGGTTTAGCAGGTGTTCACCTCTTAAGTGCTATGCTCTCTTATCCTACCATTTGCTGCTGTTTTTATGTGAGAAGGAGTCCAGCCAGCTAAGAAATAAATAAGTGCAAAGCTAAGCAGAGAGAAGCTTCCAAGTGACATGATTTCACTTGGTTGTACGGTACCAAGAAGAGAGAGGGAACAGAGAGCACAGAGAAAGGAGGTGGTTACATCAGGGGAGGGTGCAGCTGGTAACTTGTGACTCATCCTCAGTGCCCTGGAGCTGGGCACTGCTGCAGCCAGGAGCAGTCACAGCAGTGACTGCCACCAGCTCAGAGACCCAGAACTGCCCAGAGCATCCCTCCCCCTTGCTGTGATGTTCACAGTCCCTCCATGGGGGATTCTGGAGATCCCATGTGCAGTCCTTCGGAGCTACACAATGAGAACAAGAGAGAAGAACCAGGAAGGTACTGAGCTGCAGCCAGTCCCACTGCACACACCTTCCCCAGCCCTAGCACATGCCAGCAGACCTTGCTGCTGTCTATCTAATGTATTCCATATGGAGCACACACCTCCAAAACATTACTTAAAATGGGAATAAATCCTTCACGAGACCTCTGCGTGACAGATACCACTTGATTGAGTTGCCAAGTGAGGAACTTTTATTTTAAGGAAAAAAATCTACAATTAACCTATTGTCACCCCACAGCAGGGGGAAGCAATAAACTGTGTACGTCTGCTTTCCAGCCAAGCCCAAAAGGTTTATCCACCAGCCCTTCTTAGCAAATCTCCCCCGAGAGTTCTTTTGATACCTTACGGATTTGTTAAACATTTATAACATGAAAGTGAGAATATTATATACACTGCCCCAGCATAAATCACAGGTCTGATCCTCTGTGTACAATGGAAAGGGAAGATGGAAGGAGAAATGGGGTTCTAGGCTGCAAGGTGAATCAGCACAGAGGTATTCCCATCCCCTCACCAGGCAGCAATGTGCACAAAGGGGCTGTGAGAAGCTGGTGCTCCTCCAGCCCCTCCAGTTTTTCAAGTTTTACACCTGGGGAAAGAAGAATGAACAACCGCTGTTAGACGTCGTCAAGGTGAGAGCACAGGACATTTAAGAAGTGGAAAAACATCTGTTCTGCAAAGATAGAAACCAGATGGAGGCAGAGGGGGGTGGAGGACAGAGGAACAGGCGAGAGGAAAAGCAGAAACGCGCTCAGGGAGATGGTGCAGCAGAGGAGGGCTGCGCAGAGACCCGCGGGTCCTTCCCAGCTCAGGCACGGCTCTTCCTGCAAAGGACTTGCTGCTGGGACAGCAACAGACATGGGGCTCATTTTCAGGGCCAAGGACACTTCTGGCAAAGGACACACCAGATAGATACTTTCTGCAGCAAGTGCAGGATTTTAAACAGTAGATCTGGCACTCTTCACTAATCCTCTTTAACCTCACGTCCACAATCAAGTACTCCTCTTCTGCTTTAACGCAGCTTATTCTGGGGCTTTCAGAGACATCATCATGGAGCTTTTACAGGTGTAGTAGGGGCAGTAAATGAAAATGATGCCTGCCAGAGTGGGTGCAGCAAGTAAAACCTATAAAGGCATAGCAGAAGAGCATGGCAAGGGCACACAGGCAGCCTGGGACATGGGGGGAGTAATTTCAGGCACAGAACAGAAAGTAAGATGAACCAGAGGGCTGGAAATCCCCCTGGAGCAAACCATCAGGAGGCTGGGGAGAAACATCACTGCAACACCATGGGTGCTGGGGAGGAAGATTACCAGGAACATATTAACTGTGGATGTGTCTGCAGACTCGACAGCCAGGTTCCAAAGATCACTGAAATGAAAGCAAGATGCACTGAATGTCACTTCCCAACTAATAAACTGATTCCTGCTGCTTTTGCATCTGAATTTGCTCTCAGAGCCCATTTTGGCAAGCAGTGTGAATGCAAACAGGAGGAAAAAAAAAAAAAAAAGCAATATGTTTTCTTTTTAAGTTCTGAAAGATGCCTCCAAAAACTTCAAATACTAGAACTGGTGAGCAATTTCCTCACTATACAGCACTTCCTATAGAAAAAGAATAAAATTGTCAAAACAATGTTTTGCAGGAAATGTTTCATTCTGAAGCCTTTTTTGCTCCATTTTTTAAATGCAGCTGAGGTGTCCCATTTGTGGCAAGTGCCACAATTGAATGTCTTCCTTCTGTTTTTGTTGAAAACCATAGAATGGTTTGGATTGGAAGAGACCTTAAAGATCGTTTAGTTCCAACCCTCTGCCATGGGCTGGTTGTCCCCCATCAGTTTAACCTGCCCAGGGCTCCATCCATGGTCTTGAGCACCTCCAGGGATGAGGCACCCACAGCTCTGGGCAGCTGTGCCAATGAAAATGCATCTGTGTCCAAGGTTGCAGGTAGAAAAAGGATCAAAATCACCTCCACCATCCCCATACAAAACCCTGCATTTGAACTTGGATTTTGAGCCCCCCCATGGCAGGGGAATTGGATTCAATGATCCTGATGGGTACTTTACAACTTGAGATATTCTATGTTTCTATTCTAATCTTTAATTCCATGATTCCAACCCAAACCATTCCATGATTCCAACTTGGTCACTGTGCAGTCTGGGAATTGTGTTGTTCAAATGTATTTAATATATTCACAGTGGAATATTTACTGCTACTGGCATAAAACCTATGGAATTTTTGCTGGCATGGAGACATTTACCACAGTGTTGAATTGGGTTAAAGTTAACCTGCAGAAACTCCCTGCAAAATCCTTATTTCTCATGAAAGAACAAGCTGAGCTAGGAGAGGATTTCACATTAACATGGAGTGGCAATGAGCAATGCCCTCACTGCGCCCACCTAACACTTCTATCCAAGAAAGGCACCACAAAGAATGGAAAGAAAAGCCCAAAGGCTGCAATAGCTATGGGCAAGCAAGCAGCTCGCAGGTTGCTGCAGGCTCCACACAGCTCTTCCACCCGCTTCCTCTCCGGCCGGCTCCCAATTTGTCTGCAAACCACAAGTTTAATTGGAGCTGGCAAGCACTTTGACTTCAAAACGCATGTAACACCTGGAAGGCAGCACTCAGGTGGAAGGGGGGAGGAAGCAGGATGACGGCCAAGAGTTATTGTCACGCTCTGGGCTGCCTGCACAGAGCTGCCCAGGGAAGGAGGAATCAGTAGCTGCAGGGTAGTGCACAGGCACACACGAGTGGCTCTTGCCTTACGTTCTGAACAAGGAGTTTTGGTCACTTTAAAATGAATTAAAAACCTCTTTTGCAAGAAATAAATAAGTAAATAGACACAAACTGACATGGTCGAGAATTAATTCCAAGAACAAGGAGGAGGCGGCGATGAGCCACTCCTGGCCAAGCCCAGAGCTGAGGAGCAGACAACTGACCCAGCAGCTGATGGAGGCAGCAGGCTGAACATGTACCTGCAGGTTTGGGGAGCTGCACACCCCATCTGCTGCTTTTTGTCCAGGGAATGGCTGTGGCCGGGTCTGGCTGAGTCCTCTAAAGACCAGGTTAGGAGTACAGACGTATTACTCGTGGCTTTACGTTAACAGATTGCCCCTCACTGAGTGTTTTTTGCAATTATGATCAGTGGCAGCTGAAGGAATGAGCAGCGTGTTTCCCACCAGCAAGGTGCAGTTGAAAACCCGCTCCTCTACCCTCTGAGAATCTTAGAAAACAACCTAAACCAGAAAATATTGCTACAACACACAAACATTCTGCAGTGAAACTGTTTTACCACACTGCATACACCCGAGAGGAGCACAACTTCTGTTTGCCAATTTCCCATACCAAGTTTCACCTTTTATTTTCAGATATTACATTGTTGAAAGCCCCACTCATCCCTTCCTGAGGTTTATTTACCTTTATTTAATCAACATCCAAATGAGGAGCACTCAGACTTTAGAAGTCTGATGGCATGGAGGTGAGTTGGCCATTTCTGCAAGTCTTTCATTCAAAGCATTTAGCAAGTCTTTAATAACAGTCAGTAACATATGAGAAATGCTAACAAAGGACAAACATAAAAAAATAAATAGTTTGCAAGGTGCTCCAGCAACAGCCCCAGAAACCAATGCAAGTCCTATAACAGATTTCCTTCCCCTTGAGGGAAGCAGTAACTTCTGCATGCTTGCTGCAGGGCAGTACAGAGGGATACTGACATCTCCTTGGCCAATTAGACATCAGTCAGAGCAACAAGAAATCAAGCTGCTGTTTCATTTTACTCCACTCCTACATGTTGCATCCCACCTGTGTGGGTGTTTTTTTCCTTCTTGCTGCATACATACATACTTCTATGTGTTTAGCATTATATCAAGTGGCTTTTTTTTTTTTTTTTAAACCTGGTCAAATTCTTCTGAGCCAGATTTTGGAAAAAATCCCATCTGGAAAGTATGAGTGATAAGTGGGATTGTGACACCGGCAGGATTGCCACTTGAAGGAGTAGACAGCTTTGTTCATTAAAATTAAAAAAAATAATAATCTCAAGAACTTATGCAAGCAAGAGCAAGTATAACAAAAGCATGCACTGAACTGTCTCCCATTAACAGTGCAGATCAAATGTGCCAGTGCAACTGCTTCTGCTTTGCCTAAATAAATGCCTGGATCAGTCATCAAAGTAGGATTGTTTTCCACAATACACTTCCTTGAGCAACCCAGATAGCCTTTGTGTTGGCCCCAGTAATGATGTAATGGGAAAAAGTTACAGGCATTCTGTCAAAGCCATGCAGATTGCTCAAAATACTATTTCCCAAGGCTCCAGCTTCGCAGGTGCAGACTCAGCAGCCATCAAGACTCACTGTGATTAATGGCTTTTTCCAACGCGTTGCCTTACGCTAATACAGAGAGTTAACTTTTATTAAATTATGGATGATCTGTTAGAGGATGCTGGTCACCTACAGGCTCCCATATGTAAGGAAGCTGTTGGAACTGGTGCAGCCCGGCTATCTCAAAAACAAGCCAGCTTAAGCTTTGTGTTACCTATACATATGGACCTCTTATTTACATGCTTACTTTGCCTCTACCCAGACGTCAAAGTGAGATGTTTAGGAGGACCACAACAGTGGAGCCAGAGAAATAAAGGAAACCACTGATCCACGTGGAAACCATTCAAAAATGCACCATAAGCCCTCATGAACATATCCAAGACCAGAGAGAAGCATATCTGAAGTCACAAGGAACATTGTACCCAAAGGCACAAGCTCATAGAATGTTATAGCCTGGACAAAGTCACACAGACATTATCAGTACTAACAGAAGTGAACAAGTCCTGGAGAACATGAAACTTTCTGAGCCACTGCCCAAGCATTTCTAACAAAATAGCAGCAAAAACATAATACAAAAAGCACTCGTTACCTGCAGAGCTTCTCTCGAAGACCCCTTTAAGAATAACATCTTGGGGCAGTGTGCACAGTGCCCAGCAAACAGTAACTGATAGCTTGCAGCTGATTTTTCTCCTCACAGGTGTAGCCCATTGGGAAAGGCCCTATCATGAGGCATGCCAGCTTCCCATAAGCCCTGTAACTGCTGGGAGAACAAGGTGTGCTGGTAGCTTTTGTTTAGAGAGGGTGTTCAGCAGTGATTCTGTGTTTCATCAAGTGGGTCTGACGGACAGCAGAGTAAGTAACAGACAAGGGTGGTATTTTGCCTTTCTTTCCCCACCTCCTCCTTCGGTGCTTCCTTTGGATGCTGCCTCTCTTCTCAGGTATCCTCACAAAGAACCTCTTGTCAGTGCCCTGGCAGATGCTGCTGTGTGTTGCTCCAGCTGGGTAAGGAGGCTGCTGGCAAGCTCTTATTTTTGGCTGCTGGCTACAGGTCTGCCAAGATGTGGGAGATAACACGTTTATTGCCCTCAATAGCCAGAAGAGTCCTTCCACATGGGGCACAAGAGTGACTGAGACCCCTCAGAACAGCATAGAAGCTAAATAGCAATAAGGAATCATGACCGAGTTTTGCTCCTCTGGGTCAGTACAGCTGTGAAACTAAAAGTTCTTTGTAGTTTTCTTGAATCCAAAGGACAAATTACAGCATACTGAGACTTTGTTTCGTTGAAAGCTTAGTGAGGTGTGGAAAGGGCTGGAAGCTGAGGTATCTTGTGCCTCTTGATGCCCATCTGCCTCCAGATCACAGCCTGGTAACTGCTTTAACCTCATTACTTCTGCATGAGCTCCTGTGTTACCATGTGTCTCACTGTGAAGCTGATGGAAAATGCCTCTCAAAGGCAGAAGGAACATAATCCTTCTGGGACAGAGCCATGTATCCCTGCAGCTTTCTATGGCCGCTCATGTTTGTGGGAGACACGATGTATCAATAATAGTCCCACATACATACCAATGCATGCAAGGATAAAGCTGTCCAAATGTTGTTATGCTGGCATGAGGATGCTAGGGACTCGTTCTGTAAGAAGTTTGAGACAGTTACCATCTACTTGTTTTCCCCTGTTTCTAATTAGTTATGGCATAGGCATAAAGCGGGGCCTGTGTCTATTAAGTCTTCATCTGCTCCTCCTTATTCCCACATGAAGTCATAATCCTTCATGTCATCCCAAATGTGTGCTATGGAAGTGATTTAGGATGTCTCAAAACAGAGCATAATGACCTCAGGTACTGAATAAGTGGAAGGAAAAGAGCTCTTGTGTCACACACAGCTGGTAATGAGCGCAGGGAGATGAGGAAAGAAACGGGAGAAGCTGATGCATCCATGGAAGAATTTGAAGAACAATCATGAGATTTTTACACATGGCAGATGTCTAAGATACTTTGACAGATTCTTCTTGGAGCCTCTAAGCCACAGCAGGGCCCCGTCACATATTTTGTTCTTCGTATAATGATGCTGTGCCATTTGTATGGCAGTATTGCAGTGCTCTTGGGTGGTACCAGCAGGACAAGAAGTGTGGTTAACAGTTGGCTTCGAGGGCCAAGCAGAAATATCAGGCTGCAGTTCAGCCCTTAGCCAAGAATGAGGCACTCAAGAGCAAGGAAACAGATTTCTTTTCTAAACAAGGGATCAAAGCGCGCTGGACAAACTCTAAAATCTTCCATCCAGATGAAGCAACAAGAGGTGGTTTGGTACTAACAGCTTGTGGTAAATGCAGAGGCGGAGTCTGAGTATCAGTGTAAGTTGTCACAAGGTATCTTGGCACACTTCTGCTGTGGACAAAGCTCCAATACAACCGCTGAAAAAAGAATAGAGCTCTGACCTGCAAGGCAGTGCTGCTCATTGGGTAGCACTCTTCCCAGCCTGGCTGTGGTGGTCATTCTGCCATCATCTTCCTTTAGCTGTTGAATGGGATTTCAACCTTTGCAAATAGACACCACTTGTGCCTGACAGTGAGCTATTAAGTAATACCGATTGCTTCTGGAGGGGCATCCTGCTCTTACTCCACCTGGCTTTTTTTCTAACTCAATGTCAACCTTCTGAGCCCTGGTCCTTCTGATACTCCTAATTCTTTGTTATTCTCTGGGCAGGGGCAGATGCTTCTTGCTGCATCTGGACCTCAGCTCCTTTGCTTCACTTTCATGGTTTAATTGTGCATTCCTCTGGGGCTGCAAGAACCTCATGCTTCCACCTCAGCCTACAGGTGAAAGCAATGAGAAGTTACACCACGTAATTATTGTTATTATACCAACTAATAGAGCTCTTCATAGTACAAACACCGTCAGCACCTGTCACTGCTGGGAAATGCCAAGTCTCCAGTCCTATTCTTGCTGTCAGTCTGGGCACAGATCTGCTGCCTGGAGCTGAGGAGTGAGCTCTGACGCTGCCAACTTGCATATGAGGCCAAATTAATATCTGAGCTTCAGGAAACTTCTGGATGTGGATCTTGAGCATGGCGAGGGGATAGTGATGCTGTGCTAGAAGGCACAATTCAAGTGGGCTGCCAGCTGCTTTCTGCCTCCTGTGTTTTGCCCATCTGAATAGCAAGCACTGTTCTGCTGCTCACAGCCTCCTTTCTCTCCCCCTTCTGTCTCAACAGCAAATTGCTGCTGCACTTTCCTGAGGCTGATCTTAAAAAGGTGAGACGCTCTCATTATGCAGAAGTTTTCAAACTTTAGGAGTGGAGGAGAAAGAGGCAGAGGTGGCATCAGTGTGACAGAACATGGACAGAGTTAATTGGATCTCTTGCTCTTTGGGCCATCATCTTCTGAGTGCCTGTGTCAGTCCCAGGCTGGGGAAGAAATTAGCTCACTGCCTGTGTAAAATGAAACAATGGGAGCTTCTTGGGTGAACTTTCAAGTTAATGAAGGACAATCTGTTCTTGATCAAAGATGTTCTGTTCCTGGAATGCTAGAGCTCAAGCACTACTCTGCTTTTGATAAAAGAAAAGCGTTTGTCTTTGGTGACATGTAAACCTTAGGAGTTTGAGCTCCAAATCAACTTTCATGTCAGCACTGATCATATGCTTCACAATCTTTTCCTTTAATTCTCCTTGCTGTGTACTGCCTTCTGCTAGGCTGAGCCAGCATTGCCCATAGCAGCAGTGAGGTGTGATGTCACCATCAGCCTTTAGCTGCTGGGTGCTTGTGGGTCACGTATCTATCTGCCACGTTCTCCAACCGGACCAGCTCTGAGCAACAGGGTTGGGACCGCAGAGACGGAAAGTAGCTCTGGGTGGTGAGCAGCCATCCAGGTCTGGTGTAACCCATGCAGCTCTGGAAGGTTGATGGAGCCTCTGCGGAGCTGGTGACACCACAAAGCCATCCTGTTGTGAGCAGCTGGTGCTGAGGACTGCTGTTAGCTCTATAGTGATGTGGCTGCACTGAATGATTGCTGTGATGTGCGGGAAAGTGGGAGAGAGAATGTATGTTCCTAATTACCAGCACAGGGTCGCACAAGGTGAGTGATCTGCGGCTGCGTTCCCCATCTGTGCCACGGGGTTGGAGCTTCTGTTCTCGCCTCAGTTTGTCTTCTCTGTTTGGATTTCAAGCTCCTCAGGGCTGTGTCTTGCTGCATGTATGTACAGTTCCTAACTTAATAGAGTCATGATCCAAAGTGAAGCCTCCGGGCACTCCTGTATATTATACCCTTACTAATTTCACAAGAGTTTGCAATCAAATTCCTTTATCAGGCAAAAAAAAAAAAAATTACTAAGGAAGAATAAAAAAAAAGCTATTAAAAACTGAGGAACATTCTCCTGAAGTAGAAAGAATGGTACTTTGTCCCAAAATGTATAAAATATGTATTGCAATTAAATTCTCTATTGGCAAATTGGTCTACAATTAAAAAACACAGAAGCTTGAGTGAGGCAATTAGAATAATAGTAGTGTTAATTATAGCTTGATGGATTCTGCATGCTGTCAGCAATTACCTTCCAAGTGTGCACTTTCTGAACCAAATCCAAATCCACAAAAAGACACCGACAGAATTAGAAATCTCTTCCGTGTTGGCATGCCTTTGCCACTTTAAAATTTGTTTTCCTAAATACTTTTGTAAGCTATTTAATTAGACTTAATGAGGTTCAAGGCATAAGCATCTTCCACACCATACACAACTCTGTAGCACAGACTCGGGCTTGGGGCAAGGCAGGAGCATTGTGAGTGCATTCATTTCCCACCGAGTGCTGCTGGGGACTGATTCCCAGTGCACATGCAATGTGATTTAGCATGGATCATAGAATAGTTTGAGTTGGAAAGGAACTTAAAGGCTGCCTGGTCCAACTCCTCTGCAGTGTACAGGAGCACCTACAGCTCCATCAGGTGCTCAGAGCCCATCCAGCCTGACCTTGGCTGTCTCTAGGGACATGGCATCCACCACCTCTCTGAGCAATCCGTTTCAGAGCCTCACCCCACTTATTGTAAAATAACTTCTTCAGTATATCCTATCTAAATCTCCTCTTCTTCAGTTTGAAACCATTTCCCCTTGTCCTACCACAACAGAACCTCCTGAAGAGTCTGTCCCCTTCTTTCTTACAGCTCCCCATAAGATACTGAAAGGCCATTATCACATCTCCCTGCTTGGCCTGGGGCGGGAGCTGCTTTCTTGTAGTTTGCAGACAGCTTTCAGATAAATGAAAGGATGAACCCAAGCATTCTCCTACTTTCCCCAGTTCTTGGAGGCTGAAACACTGCCCTGAGCTGCTGTGAATCTCTTCTTTTTGTCCTCCCTTGGCTTGGATTTTCTGCTTGATGTTGATTTACCATTGGATCATGGACCCCATCTGGATGAGATACCACGAGCGTGACCAAAGGCACTGAGATCAGGAGCAGCCTCTGTGTGGGCATAGATGCTCCGGCATTAACTTCGCTGGTAATTATCTTGCTGCAGCCATTGGAGGAGTCGTGTGCCACCGACTGGGGTGCAGTGCTCTCATATCCGAGCAGGGCTTGTCCCCCTGCGGTAGTAGAACCCGGAACTTTCCAACACTGAGTGAATTTGGGCAGCTGCTTGGGTTTGGGGTGAACTGCTCACCTCTTTGCAGGAGGACGCATACAACTTGGGAAAGGTTGCACAGGGGCTGGGGGGAGCTTTCGGGCCGGATCCCTCCCCCTACACGCTGCCGGCCGGAGGGCGGCGGGCGCGGCCCCTTTAAGAGGTGCCGAGCCGGGAGTGGTGGGGGGGGGCGAGGGCCGCCCGCGTTCACACCTGGAGTGGGAAAGGGAGGCGGGCCTTAGCGCCTTTGATTGACGGGCAGCCGGCATCAATGAGACGCCGAGTGTGGGGGCGCTCCTGACCAATAGCGGAGCGCGCGGGCCCGCCCGCCAACCAATGGGCGGGCGCGCGGGGGGCGGCGCGGCTACATGTTGCGGTGCAGCCAACGTGGGCTCGCGGCGAGTGGAGCGGCGCGGCGGGGCCGGGAGCGGGTTCCCGAGGGAGTGCCGACCGGGCGGCGGCGGGCTGGGACCGGAGCGGAGCGGAGCGGCAGGCGACAGAGAACGCCCGCGGAGGCGGAGGGATCGCGGATGCCCTGAGCGCCCCGCGGGGCCGGCGGCCGAGGCGATGGCGCGGGCGGCGGAGCGGTGCTGAGCGCTCGGGGCGCCGCGTGCCGGGGCCGCGTTCCGCTCCGCTTCGGACCTTCGCCGGTTCCGGATACAAAATGGCGGTGGTGCCGTTGCGGAGCGGCGGAGGCTCCGCGCCGCCGCCGCTGCTGCTGCTGGCGGTGCTGCTGGGCTCGGCCGCCGCCTGCCCCGACGGCTGCGTCTGCGACGGGGAGCGGCTGCGCTGCGGCGGGCTGGGGCTGCCCGAGGTGCCCCGGGAGCTGTCCCCCGGGCTGCGGCACGTGTGAGTATTGCGGGGCGTTTTCGCGGTGCTTTTTCCCGTCTGATCGCCGTGTTCGCTCTCTCCGCGACGGGAGCGAGGAGAGCGGCGGTGCCGCACGGAGCGGGGGTCCCGCTGCGCTCCGCCGGAGCCTTATTTGGGCATCTCCGAGGGGACGGGCTGCACCGCTGCGGCACCGCTGGGCGGTTCGGGACCGGTCCGGGGTGGTTTTGGTGGGGAGGAGGTAAAGGATTCGCTAAGTGATGTGCTGCTCGCTGCCGCCCCGCTTTGCCCTCGGTTTGCGTCTGCTTGTCGAGGTCATCCGTGCGTCCCTGAGTTACGGTTCGCTGTGAGGTTCACCCCCCCCCCCCCCCCCCGGTGCTGCTGCACCCGTCGAAGCTGAATCGCGGTACGGATGAACGAGGAGCGTCACTGTGGCCGTAGTCGGGCGGAGATCGGTGCCCCTCGCTGGTCGGTGAGCTCTGGAAACGAGCACCCAGAAGAGGAGGGGGGGGGGGGGGGGGGGGGGAAGGGCTGCAGCTCTGCGGTTTGAACCCACGGGCAGGTTATTGAGGGGTATCTGTTACCGCAGTGAGTTGTGTAGGTTCGGCTCTGCCGGGAGAAATAAGCCGCCCGGATATTGCTGCAGACCATCCGGCTTCTCATTAAGAGTGTGTCTGTGTTCCTCAGTTTTGGCTGCAGTAATGCCGTGTTTGACCTCAAATCCTCTGCTGTCACCCAGAGGAGCCTGTGGCTGCCCAGTCACCTGTTGCTGTGCACTGCTCAGCATCGGGCACCGTGCTGTGAGGTTGATCATCTCAGCATGATGCCGGGATCCCCCTGTGCCTTGTAAAATAGGACAGCGTGTCTTGTTTCGTGCAGAGAAATGCTTAATAGCTTGTTTTGACCGAATTTATTGTTGTATTTTTTGGGTGCGTGAATGCCCAGGAGTGTCCTTTTTTCATATGGAACAGATTTTGGAGTGTCTTTGAGTTTAGTGAGTTTTATTGGTAGAGTAATAGCTCGTATAAATCTGCTGCCTGGGGGCTGCTGGACTTGTAGCTGCTTAGGGAAGATATGGTTTGTCATTTTGTAAACAGTAAACTAACAGAAGAATTGGAGAAGGTGGGGATTTCCTATCCGACCGTACATAACTCAGGGCTTTTCTTGCCCTTCTCTGTACGTGTTTAAGCTGCTGCAGAAACTTCTGCTTTTTAAAGTTTGCATTGCTTTCTCAGGATTCCCAGGCACCCCAATGCTAATTCTGGATGTGGAAGCAATGGGGCAGGGTTGTGCTCCCAGGCTGAGCTCTGCTGATGGCATCACTCGTAGGAACCCGTGCACAGATCCCACATTCAGTGGCTTGTGCTGGTGTGTCCTCACTTCACTGCGTGCTTTCAGAAATCCCTCCTCAGCAGTTTATGTATTATTTCTCCCTAATTAGTGCCCCGGTGCCCAAGCGGTGCTGGGTTGGTTTTCAGTGTGTTGAGATAAAGCTTTTGTTTGGACTGCTGGGAACTCTGCACGCTGGGGTGGGTTCTGCACCGCCTTAATCGTTGTGTATTTTGTCAACAGGGCTATCAGTGCCCAGGAAAAGCAGTGGGAGCTTTTGAAACTATTGTTATTTCTTCCTTGGCAGCGGGGCTTGCAGTTGTGATTTTTCTCTTTGGCTTTCAGAGGGCAGAACCCATGCACGGAAAGGCAGAGCACTGCGGCCGCTTGCAGCCAATGCAGAGTGGCACAGGTTGAGTTTCTTGGGAGAAATAGCACTGCACAGCCAGCTGCAGCAGCTTGTGATGGTGCAGGACACACACAGCCCTTGTATGAACACCCAGCTGCTCAGTGCTGGGTGGATGTGTGCAGAGCGTGCATGGTTCTCCTGTTGTGCTACGCAGGAGCTGTGCATGTGAGTGCAACCACTTCAGCTCAAGAAGGGATGGGTTGATCCAAGCTTTGTGAGCTAGAGCAGTCCAGAAGGACTGATGTTATGGCTGCAGAACAGAATAAATAATGCAATTTTCACATCTCGCAACCATTGCTGGAGGTGAATGAGGAGAGAGCTCCCTGATCTTGGCTGGCTGTGGGCATGGGGTGCTGAGCATGGTAGAGTCCCTGCAGGTGCTGCTCTGAGCTGTTCCAGGAAGATGAGTTTGGGTATGGTTGTGTTGCCCTGAGGCTGTTTACCTGGCGCTTCTGCTCTCAGCAGAGCACCTGGGTGCTGCTGGGAGTCCTGTGGGTGCCTGGCCACAGGCATTTGAGCTGGCTGCCTGGGACAGAGCCCTGCTGTGCTTAGGAATGTGAGCCGGGAGAGATTTGGTTGAAAGCAACAAGACCGGGATGTCTGTGCTCAAAATTCCAGATTAACTTAAATTTTTTATTAAACTAGGACCAGATCTTGTTGCTGTGCTCACAGTTAAGGCGGCTTCCTTGGCTGAAAGACATTCTGAGGGATGGATATGGAGGTGTTTCGGGGGGAAGTTTCCAGCAGTTCCAGCCCTGCTGAAGCAATGGGACTCAGGTGAAGCAGCCGTTGCTGGGGGCTGATTTTGGGCCAGGGTGATGGCAGAGCCTGTCCTCGCAGTGCTGCATGCTTGCAAGTAAATCCTCCCTGCCTGTGAACATGTGTCTGGGATTCACTGCCCACCCCCAGCATGCCATGACATTTATTGGCTCCCACTGGAGAACAGCAGAGAGCCTTCATTTGCTGTCTGATCTTCGTGTCTTAATCCCGAGCAGAGCCCCAGCTGGGAGGAGCGATCCCACCCGGACTGGGGTTAGATGTGCACGTGAGCTCCATAGTGCAGTCCCATGGGGCAGAACCTCACCTCTGAGAAGCCGTTCTGACTGCTGTGCTGATGTCTGTAGGACCCCCACAGCCATTCCTCTCTCCTTTTGAGAAGCTTCTGGTATTTAATCACTTTGAGGCTTTTCCTCTGCGCGGTGACTGCAATTTGAAACGCGAAGGTCCCCTACAAAAGGAGAGTGCTCAATGGGCTGTGTTAATGTTCTGTGCCTCTTACAAAGGGTGCAGCATGAAAAGGGGAGAATGGATGGGCTGGGGGAGAGGGGAGGGAAAGTTCCCAGAGCAGGGGGATGAGAAGCCTGGTAGGCATCAGAGAGATGAACACACAGCAATCGTTCTCTAGGAAAACCAACCTTTATGATGTTGTGGCAGCTCAGTTTTTTGTCTTTGCTTTGCAGAGTGCCCTGCAGATGTGTGATGTTGGAGGGTGGCTGAGCCTTACAGGAGCCCATCCTGAAGTCTAGGGCTGAAGGAACTGGCGATGTGGCTGCTTGCCTCCTCCCATCACTTGTGTTTCCTTTTGTGCAGCCTGCTGGCACGGCCTCCCCATTCAATGCACTGTGGGTGCTCCAGATCTGCAGTGCTGCCTTTGGCTCCTGGCTGCTTCCATCCCTTGGAGAAGCTGGAGGAGCTTTGCCTTGTGGTCTGCAGGGTGCAAAGCTTCCCAGTGGCTCTCACCTCTCATCACCCAGCTCAGATAAGACCTGCTGCATTGTCCTGTGTGTCAACCGCACCCAGAAATCCCAATCAGGCTGCGGGGCTTTGCATTGATCCTGCTGTCAGACACCTTGGATTGAGTTAGCTCAGCTCATCAGTTTTTAACATCATCATTCCGTGCTGCTAACCTAATCGCCCTGCGTGACTCCTTGTTTTGCAACGTGGAGCTGATGGGATCACGCTGATGAATAGGGCAGAGATAATTTTTTTTTCCTCCTGCAGTGCACTCGGGCCCGAGTCAAGGACCAGGATGCTGTTTTGCTAACGCAGAACACGAAATGCATTTTATTGTTGGAGCTGAGTCATCCATTAATAGTTAACCAAATCCTGCACTGCTGCTCGAGTCCTTCACCCTCAGCCAGTGCCAGCTTCAGCCCAGGACCACAACATGTGCAATACGTTATGCTCCATCATTATCTTTTCAGCATGCTGTCTCTCCAGCCACAGCTGTGTAATTCTGGGGAAGCCTAGAAGCAGGCCCTGCTATTTGGGGGCACTTCTCAGGGTGTGACGAGGTGTGGTGGCTAAGCTCAGGAGTCTGCTTTGGTTGTTGGTTGCATTTTCAGTTTGAGCAGAAGCTGAAGTACAGGCAGACACCTGGTCTGTGGCACGCTGTAGTCTGCAAAGGTGTAGTAGTCCTAAATGCATTGCCCTTAAACCCGTCTGCTTTGCAGGCTGTGTGCTGAGAGCGTTTCCCTTTCAATGAAGGTGCCTATTTTTAGATGAATCCTTCCAGATTGGAAAATGCATACCTTGAGTTCAGTGGAAATTTGGCTGTGAAACCTTGAAATAAGATGCTGTTCTCCAGACCACCTCCTCTGGTTGGCAGGCCCTTGCTCAGTGCAGAAAAGCAGGACAAGCCCTCAGCTGCATGAGGGGAATGAAAGAAGCAAAACATGACATTTGGGCAGTGTTGCTTCCTCCAGCACAGAGATGCAGATTGGGCTTCACAGTATTTTCCCAGTTGCTCAAACCCTGTGCTTGCTGTTGGGTGCCTGCCTGGATGAAGTGTTCTTGTCTTTATGTTGCAGTGCTCGCTGTCCTAGTTTTGGCCATCAGTGCTAGCATCTAAGCAGGCTTTTTGCCTGCTTGTGGGGCTTGCTGTGATGGTGACTTCCCTGTGGTGCTTGGGCACAGTGCTGGTGCAGCAGCAGCCCCTGTAGGTAGGGGAGCTGCTGGTCTGCAAGCTGTATTGCGGGTAATAAAATGGCTATCAGAGGAAACTGCCTGGCTGGAGGCCCTGTGAAAAATCACCCCCTAAATGTGTTCCAGTTGTCCAAACATTACTGCCTCTCCGTCCTCTTCTTTGTGTGTGTGAGCTGGGGGAAGATGGGGAAAGCTCGCTCTGCCTCCTCTGGTGCTGTGAGCAGTCCTGTGAAGCTCTGCTTAGTTTTTCAGGGCTTATTTTAGGCAGTGCTTGGCCAGGCAGCTGCTCGAGAACTGCTAAAAACCACTAGTCACCTTCCTTCAACATAGGCCTTTATATTAAAAGAAGTGAACAAAAAAATAAATCTGGGGCTTCCGCTCACACCCCCGTTGCCCTGGTCTGACCTTGCCAGGAAGCCTTTGTCTCCTCTGGAACCAGGGGTAGAGTCAGAGCAACACTTCATTTGTTTGGCAAAATGGGGAAATTTGTCCCATTGTAGGAGATTTAAGCAAACCATATGATGTTTCACTTTGAAATGTCACAGTACTTTCCACTCTTCCTTTGCTAAACATGTTTTTGTGCTGTTCCTCTCTGTGTTGCTCTATAAACAACTCTGTTCCTCCAAACAAGTCTTAAGTAAGAATTCTTGGCATTCAAACACCTTTTGGGTTAATTCTGAAGTATGGCACGTATTTATACTGCATTAAACATATTCATCCTATTTGCATGTTTAGTCCTCTCTTATATGGAAGTGTTTGAGAGTTGTTTTTGTTTCCCAGGGTTGTAAACTTGGTCCTGCTTCCCATTCTGCAACCTTTGTTATTGAGCAGGTCACTACCCAGAAGTTGTTGAGATCGGTGAACTTAGAGGGTTTGGATGACTCTGTGTTCACAAGAGCAGACAAATGACCTTTGCTTTCTTTGTTAGCAGGTTAGGAAATGACTTACTGATGATCATAAAGTTGTACCCTGGCAGATTCAGCTCTCCTGTATGAACAGGAGTGGGAGGAGATCTGCAGAGCTGAGGCCTCACCCTGCTTCCTTGGTACTCTCGTCTTCCACGACATCACTGGCCTCTTGAACAAGACTGCATCTCCAGTCAGTGCAGTCAGCCCCTGGACTTCTGGTAAATGTATTTACCTGTGGGGCTCAGCCCAGCTTCCCAAGGAAGCTGCTTGTCTTTTTGATGTCGTGTTGAATAGGACCCCTTCTGGGATTTCTGATTTCATTCTTACTGAGCTTATCAGTGGAGATGGGTGCTGGTCATTGGGTTGATCTGCTTGGATGGAAACCTGTCTGGATCTGTCAGAACATGTTGGGTTTGTGTTGTCTATTTCAAATAACAGATGGTTCTAGCTCTACCTTGTATATTGGTCTCTTTGAGGCAGGTACCAGTGGTGGTAGCTCCTGTTTTCTGGCCTTGCTGGGGCCTGGTATAGTTTCTCCTCCATGCAGCCCTGCCCAGACATCCGGGAGCCCCAGTAGGAAGTGCTTTGGCCAAAGCAGCAAGACTTTGTGATGGTCACGGCCACAGCTGGGAAGAGTTTTGTCAACTCACTGCTCTCTGCTTGGAGGAGAGCTTCTAGGAAGAGGACTTTGTGCCTCCCAGCCTGTGAGTGTTGAGCAATCGGCCCTGGGTGCCTGTCCTCCCAGCCCAGCAGCACTGCTGCATGCACAGATGTGCTGGGGACTTGATCCTGCTCTGTGGGCTTTACAGTATCCCTAGAGAAGGGGTAGAGCTGTGCAGTAGCATGGCATCCCCAGGTGATGCCAGATAGCAGCATGAGCTGTTTATTATAGTGCTGCTTACTCCCAGTCTCCATCCAGCACTTGTGTCTCAAGTGCTAGCACTTTGTGGTCTGCTCAACAAGAGCCTCATGAGCTGTCCTTTTAGCTGGCAGGGCTGCCTGTGACCAATATGATCCTGATCCTGCATTCATCTGTGTGTCCCCGAAGCTTGCTTCAGCTCCCAGAATACTTGTTTTCCTTGGACTGCTAACCCCATTCCCCTCCTGCAACACCAGTGCTCTCAGGCTGCTGCTGTGCTCCCAGCCTGGCTCCCTTGCTCTTGCTTCACCTCTGGCTGCAAGCACTCTGCTAGCTCCCGGGTGAGGTTTTGCAGCTCCCCACGCAGAAGTCATAATGCCAGCAATACAGCTGCTTGCTCCAGGGCAGTCAGTGCACACTGAACCTATGCAGGCATGACATTTCATTTTTGAAAAAGTCAAAACAACAAAAATCCACCTTTCTGGAGGAGGAGAAGGCAACTACTTCTGAGACTGTGTGCTAATTAAACCACAAGGCTTTCTGTTTGTGAGAGACATGGCTAAAATAAGAGAAGAATTCATTGCAGGCTATGGGCCTGCACATTTGGAAACAAAATGTGGAAGTTTCCCTGTCCAACAGTTTCCAAGTACTTCCTCTCTGGTTTCCTGACCACCAGTTACAAAACTGCCTGCCTTGCAGTGAGTGGTAAGATGTGTCCCTTCTTGCATCTCTGCTTTGCCTGTAGTGTGCCCAGCCTGCACTCGCTGCTGCAGGGGGATCCTGCTGCTTGCAGCCTGCAGGACAAACTTCTCACCCTCAGGAAACTGTTCTCCTGATGCTGCTGGATGGTAACCAATAAGAAGAACACTTGCAGGACCAGAGAGCCCTGTTATCCTCACAACTCTTTGTAAGTCAAGTCCTTGCTTAGCAGTTGTGACCCAAGATTGTTATCCTAGGAGCTACGTGAGCAGAAGACAAAGTGCATGCCTGCCTTACGCCGTTTGGAGCTGATGGGGCATTGGGAAGCGGGTGGATCTTGTCTGGGGAGAAGCAGCTCTGCCAAGAGCTTCACAGTGCTCTGCTTAATAAAAGCTGAGACATCTTGATCTGAAACTCTGTTGTATTTATTTGCTTCAACTCCAGTCCTGCTTTGAGGGGAGCACATGGAGGCCACCACTTGCTAGGCACACAAGCTGTCCTGGCATGGCTGTGCTCCCTTGTTGGAAGATCATGTTCTGGGCGATATTTGCAACGCAGCTGCCTTTGAACAGAAAACCCACGCTTCCTTCAAAGTTTTGACTCTTGCATTTTTCAGCTTGAGCAGACTTTTAAAGTTTTCTGCAGTGTTCAAGGGAACGGTTTGGTTTCCCTTTGCCCACATGTCAGCATTCCTGAGCAGAACAGCCTCAAGATTTGTGGAGCAGATTCTTGAAATTCTGGGAATGTTTTGGGCCAGAAGATGTTTCCAGAAACTGCCCAGCCTAACAAAAAGAGTTGGTAGGACTTGGATGCAGCTTGGCAAAAATGAATAAGGTGTTTTTATCCCTTTTTTTTTTTTTTTAAATGAACATCATTCCAATCAAAACCTCCACCCCTGGGAGCTGTTCTGCTCTGCCACCTTGTTGCTGTTAAACCACACTGTGCTTATTTGAACAGAACAGATAAGATACGTGTTTTAGAAATGAGCCTCACTTCCCTGCACTGATTTCTCACATATTCCTGCCAGTGTCATTTAAGGTGAGATCTGAAAAGGGATTTAGATCCCTAAAGAAGGATAGAAGTGGCAGAGAAGTACCCACATACCTGCATGTGCTTTGAGCTTTGTTTAGACCCAATGAGGATGCTGACCTAAGCACATCAAGAAGAGATTTGAACACAAGCATCCCTTAGCCCAAACCTTACAGCACCAACATGTTGCTGTCCCGTGTGGTTTTCTTGTTAGCTGTAAATGTTTCTGGTGTGCTCAGGGATTATGGCATTAAGGTTTTCTCTTCAGTACGGTGGCTTGACTGGAACCAAAATTGCTGGTTGATTTCCCCTTTTGTCCTCCCTCCTTCTCCTGTTGGAATCAAGAACCACTTCAAAGGCTCAGATGTGTTGGTGCCAGATGCCACGCAGTTACTGTTAGAAGAATCTGAAATCTAATTGGGAACAAACCTTTGCTTGGCCAAGCGTGCCAGGCTGTAGGCTTTTGCTTGAGGAGGAGGTGGGTGCTGAGGCTCTTCATGGTTTGGTGTCTGCACACTTGTGGCAGTTGAGTGATCTGGGAATTCTCTTGGATCTGGGAAATGTTGGCAGATTCTGGAAAGCATGTATTTTAGAGGTTGTTTAGGCAGAGACTGGGCAGGAGGCTGGTAGCCTGGCTTGCTTTTCTTGGCAAAGCCCACAAGGCTGGAGGCCTAGCAGCTCTCAGGTGCTTTGCTTGCATGCTCAAGCTGTTTTGTGGATTACTCCTGAGGCCTAACTTGGAGAAACAGGTCCCCAGAACTCTGAAACACCACGGGGCCTTTGGCTGAGTGATGTTTGCTGGTTTTCTTTTTTTTTCTTTGCCTCCCCAACCACGAGCACCAGCCCCATTGCGTATGGCTGCCCATCTGTTGTTTATTATCTCTGTTACGCTGTGGTTAGTGCTCACACATGATATTTCTTTGGTTTCCGTACAGACTGAGCGAGTCATCCACCACTGGATCCAAAAAATGTAAACTATTTATAAATGAAAAATACTCTCAAGTTTTAAAGAGCTGTGTTGTCTTCCCTCTCCAGCACGTGCACGTTTGGCTGATCTCGTGTAATCCCACTGATGTGAATCTGGATCTGTAACAATTTATGGAACCAGGGGATGTGGGTAGAAACTTTGTCATGACCTTGTGCTGGTGGGGAGAGAGCACGAGGTGATAGTGATAAACAGGGTTGGAAATCTGACTGCACTGCACTCAGTGCAGATACGAGCCCAGACTCAGATAAAGCTTCCCTCAGGATTTAAGGATTCTTGATTCTGGTTTTCCACTTGGGCTCATCTCCATCATAAGCAAATCTTGAAAAGCTGGGACAGAAACTTCTTAATGTGGTATGAAAGGGCTTGAAACAACTGGAGTGCTTTTTTAATACTCTTAACAATTAAACTCTGTTTTTGTGCTCTGCCTTTCAAGCGTGTACTTAAGAGTTTTATATTGAACTAATAACCTGTGTTTAGTCTCCCAGGGAAGACAAATAATACAGGGTTTAGTAATGTATTAAGGAAGGCTGGGGTCAGCTCTTCATGCCTGTTCCTGCTTGGGTTGCCAGGTTGGTTTGGACAGCAGGGCAGCAGCTGATGCTGGGTGGGCCCAGTAAACAAAGAAAACAACTTGGTTTTGTAGAGAAGACATTTGGAGCATGTCCCTTGGTTGGGACCAGTGTGGCATGCTGATGGACATCACTTCTCCATTTGTTGAAGCTGCCAGGAGCTCAGTGTGGCCTGCTGTGGGCCTTTATGCCCTTGGTTGGGTGCTGCTGTGGGTGTTGATAGCTGCCCTCCTTTGTCCTGTGATGATGGGGTGTTCATCTGTGACTTGTGATGCTGCAGGATGTATGAAAAGCACAGGGTTGGCATGGATCTCTTGGTCCATCTGGTCAAACCCTCGCTCCAGCATGGCCTCCCAGAGCAGGATCACATCCAAGTGTCTCCTGGAGATCTCCAGGGAAACATCACAACCTCTGGGCAACCTGTTGCTCCATCCCCTGCGTGGCACAGGAGTGCTTCCTGGTGTCCAGATGGAACCTTCTTTGCACTGTTTTGTACCCATTGCCTCTTATCCTGGCACTGGGTACCACTGAAAAGAGCCTGGCTCTGTCCTCTTGGCACCCTCCTCTCATGCTGTTTTGGCCATTGCTGAGATCCTGTGAGCCTCCTTGTCTGCAGGCTGAGCTGCCCCAGCTCCCTCAGCCTCTCCTCCCAGAAAACGTAGAAATATTGTAGTGTAACCGGTGCGTAAAAGAGTAAAGCATGTCGAGAGTAAATTGTAGCAGTAATCCTTTATTCTTTAAAACCCGTTGGCAGGAGTATAGGATTTGGTTTTTTTTCTATTTTTTTTATCCCAACTTCTGTACACATTTGCACTTCTGCAGATAATTTTTGTTGCCTGTCCCCACAAACGAGCGCTTGCTGGAGGACATCTCACAGCCTAGCTAGGCCTGTGGAACAAAGCCTTTAAGGTACTGATTGTATATTAATGAACAGCCAAGCAGGCAGGCCAGTGCCAAAAAGCAGCAAGTGAGAAAGCCAACAATATCAGCACGAACTTTGCACTCTGGAAAGTGTGAAGTGATGCTGGTGAAAGGAGTTTATTGCACAAGTGGAACACAGCGGTCCTCTTTGATGCCCGAATTTCTACGCTAGTAAACCAAGAAAGAATAATTGGCCAGGAGCTCCTGGTGTGCTGTGAGTAACCCATTCTGCACCCACAGACACGCTGTTAAGTGCTGTTTGTGGCACGGTTGTTGTGGTGCTTGCTCCTGGCAGCTGGCACTCCGGGCAGTGGTACCTTTCGGAGCACGTGCAGTTGTTCCCACATCTGGTTTGTATTGCCTGCAGTGAGTTTTATTACAGGCTGTAATTATCTGTGAGGACCCTGCTCTGTCCAGAAGCAAAAGCAAGATTCCAGTGTGGAAAAAGATCCAAAATGAGGCAGGGTGTGAATCAGTTAATGAAACAGCTACCGATTGCGATGTGCTTTTCCTGGGGTTTGGCTGAAATAGGGTTTCTTGGCTGCTGCCCATTTTTTAGCCAAACTTTTTAATTCTGAGCCTGTTACCATGGCTATAAGTATCCCTGTGCTTCTGGAAGGGGTTTTTAAAGCCCCTTCCTAAAAAAGGATTTCACTGCAGAGCCCAGGATGCAGAGCTGTGTGATGGGCAGCCGGGTTGGTACTGTGCACAGGCTCTGCTATGGCTCTGCTCCCCAGCTCCCCCAGGAATGCACAGCATTTGGTGTGGGGGTTTGCATCTGCTCTGCAGCAGAGGATTTTTTTTTTCAATCCAGAACATTTGAAGTATTTAAGATGATTTTGCAAATATATATGTGTGCGTGTATATATATTATTATTTTTTTTTTAAATTGGACCTGGGCCAGTTTTTGCTTGTGCATGATGTACAAAGTGGGTTTGAAAAAATGTTGTTGTTTCTCCCTCTCCTCCCATTTAAACATTTCAGGAATGTCAAGTCTTGTCAGCCTTGGCTGTGCAGAAAAATCTCTCGAGGAGCTCGGGATGTGTTTTTTATGTGATCTCAAAACCCTGAGGGAAGGTGCAGAGGGAGGGAGAGAGCAGGTAGTTAACAAAAGCTTCCTTTATCCCAAACCGTAATGAGGCATTGCCATTAAATAGCAGCAACCACAAAAAAAAAAAAGCCCTCAGTCTGACTCCTGGGTCTCCAGCATTCGGCCTCTTGGTTCACGCCGTGCTCTCACTTCCCAGCTTTCCCTCACCATGTTCTCCAAGACAGATAAAATCCACATTTGTCATGTAAACCTGTTGCAAACACGAGCAGATTGAGGCAAAGTCTTTTATTCACCCGTTTGCTGCTGCATGTAATAGCAAGCAGTCAGCGTGGAAGGAGTGCTGCTTTCCTGTGGATTTCTGTCTCTAGGGCTGACTGCCTTTTTAATTGACTTCTGCAAAGTTTTTCCTGTTATCTCTGCATCGTGTTTTGGTATCACCTTCCTTTCCCCTGTGGCTGTCTTTGGTGTATTTTGGGAGTGCATGGGGCTGCCTGTTTGCTGTACAGATCGACTCGTGCGATCACGGGCTGCTGTGCAAACACTTCCCTGCCTCTTCTGGGGGAAGACTGGGGCTTTTGGGGGCTGGTGGGGAGCCCCGCTGCTGACTGTGCCTTGGTCCCGTGTAGGGCTGGACTTCAGAGCCCAGCTCTGGGGATGGAGGGAGGGAGGGGGGAAACAGGCACCCAAAGAAGGAAAAGGAGGAAATGTTTGTTTAATTCCTTACGTAGTGTAAGGTTCAGAGCGAGCAGATTGTGAAATAGCACGGAGCAGGGAATTGCTTTGCCCGCAGTTTGCAGATAACATGTGCAGAGCAGGCAGCAGTGGCTGGGGGGAGGGAAATGGGGCTTATTTGTTTGTGTAGTTTGTTTTTAATTTAAATAACCTCTATAATCTCCCTCCTTCCCGATAGTAAGCGATTCCATCTTTCCAAGGGCCTCCCTGTGTTATTTGGCCTGAAATGCAGGCTGTGCTCACTATTTACAACGGGGATTCAGTGAGCGTGGCCGGGGGGGTTGAGGGGTTGTTGTGGGGTTTGGGCATGGCTTGAATGCTGGCACAGCTCTGCCCCCAAAATTCGGTGCTCCCCGTGGTAGGGAAGGGGCACTGCTGTGCCCAGCTTGGCTTTGCACAGCAGAAAGGAGGGGTCAGATTAGGGAGAGGGCAGTACCTTAGTACTGTGCCCCAAAGGACAGGCAGCACAAGGCAGTGGGCAGCCAGGGTTTGACGGTGTTTTGGTGTCCCGGCAGCTTCAGGCTTTGTGTTTTCTTTATTACAAAGGAATTAAAAATAAATAAATAAATAAAAAGAGGCGACAAAGGAACCATTTGCAGACTTCTCATAAACATCGCAGGGATTTCACAGCAAAGTGTGGAGACTGCTGAAGCCAGTCGGGCATACCAGAAACTTTATGAAATAGTTGGATTTGATCAACACTTAATCACTCTCAGGCTGCCTGCCTCGCTCTTGCTCGCCCCTCTCCTCTTCCCCACGCTGCTCTGGATGCTGTGCTGCATCTCTATACACCCAAGGTAAAATCTAGCAGGCATTTAGCATGCTGCAGCAACCCAGCAGCAGGGCTGCACTGTGCTGCTGAGCCCCATTAGGTACAGGATGAGAAATTAAATCCTTTTTTGCCTTCCTCCAGAGTTGCACAGAGCATGCCAGTGTTTCCTGGAGGCTTTTCTCCCTGGGTTTGGAGGGGCTCTGCCTCTGCAGGCTCTCACACACGTTTTGCTTTAGCCCAGTCCTTCCCATCCTGCCATTGCACTGCTCTTACATTACCTTGTGGGCACGCATCCAACTTTTGAGCAAGAGAGGAATAGACATTTTTTGATTCCTTTTCTTTGTGTTGAAAGACAGCTTTTTTTTCCCCAGCAGAAAGCTTCAGAGAAAGGTAGGAATTTCCAAGTCAGTTTAACCATGTTATTGGTAAATAGGAACGGAACATTTTCAGCAGCAACTTTTTTCTTTTCTTTTTTTAAAGTTTGCTTATAAGGAGTTTATTGATCTTGTGAATTTATGGATAACAGAAGCCTGGAGGTGTATGACAGTTAATGTGTAACCATTAAATAGACTTATTTGGACACTTTTTATGTGCTCCCATAGCAATTAAAGCTTATAAACCTGCGGAGGGTGTTTTTATGTAGAGCAAAATGAGAACCTTTATCCCAGAGAAGGTGTTCATGGAAAAGGTGCAGTTTAGGTAATCACGTTCACGTGACTCCACGTAAGCTGCAAAAACCACCTCCAGCCAGAACTGATTCCCGAGGCCAGCTGCGATATTGCCGTGAGTTGGCTTTTCTCCCAGCAGCCAATTTGGTGCATTAAAATCAGTGCTGCTCTGTATGGAGTATTTTATTGTGAACCTCCTGGACTGAGGGTTTTGTCCCTGCTCTAGGTTTCTTTGGCTTTTGCCCCAGTTTTTATTTAGTCTCGGAGCAACTTTGGTGGTTGCGTCAAGCTTGCTGAAGAAAATGTTTTCCTGCTGGCTAACGTGGCCAGGCAGTGAGTGTGTCCCATAGCTCCTGGGGAGCTCTGTCCTGGTAAAACACTTCTTGCAGTGATTGCATGGGAACTCAAGCTTTGTGGGAATGTGGGGAACTCTGATTTCTTTTCCTCGCTTTCTTCTCCCCCAGATAGCACGTTTTATGTGGAGGGATGACTGAGTGAGGTGCTGGGGATTCAGTGGGCGAGATGCACGCCTTATGCTGCAGCACTTTTTGACCAAGAGGAAGGAAGGCTGAGAAGCAGACTCATGACAGCAATGTGTTCTCCGTGCTGGTGCACGTGGGCAGCAGGGGGAAAGGCCGGAGGGCAGCCTGGCTCAGCTTACGTAATTGTGATTGCAGGGCTCTGGGCAAATATTGACAGCAGATTTCTTGGCAGATGTGCTGCTCCTGCGTTGCTGGGGGATCACTACCACTGGTGCAGCCCCTCCTGGGGTGGTGGAGGTGGTGTCTCTCACTCTGAGGTGCTGGGGGGGTCCTCCTAAGGGACAGGTGGGCTGCTGATATCCGATGTGCTGCGGGGATGGGGCTCCTTGCTGTGTCTGCGCTGTAGGCCGGGCATGGTTGTGCGGGCATAGGATATGCAAGTCTGGTCTGCTTGTTGCACCTCCACCTTTTTACCTCTCCATACCTTTCATAACTAAATAAGAACCAACCACCAGCTGCAGGAGAGGAAAATGATAAAATTCTGTTTTCCATCAGCAATTGGCTGCCCGGGCTTTGGACCACGGCGGGGTGTTTTGCTGAGCATGATAACCCGCTTTGTGTGCCGCCGTCCTCCCATAGAATGCACCAGAGGATTGTTAACATCAGCCAGATACCTCTGTGCTACAGCTCTGTGGTGTAGTCTGGACAAAAGGTTAAATCAGGCAGTTGTTGCTGCAGTGTTATTTCCTATACAACACTCTGGAGAAAGCTCAGTATCACTTAGTTAACTTTTGCAGAGCCATTTCCTGTACGTTTTGTTAGAGAAAAGCTAGGTTATGTGTTTCCAGTTGCAGCAAAATTATTTTCCCCTATAAAATGTGCGAGGGTTTATTTTTACACAATATTCATTGGTTTGCTGAAGCCTTTGGAGGGGGGAGCCTGTGTGTTTGTAAGGTTCTGAAAGCTTTTTATTTCATACCTGGCTTGCTGTGACAAATTGAGGAAAATGTGTTTGTTGATGCGGTGCTGTGGTGTGCCAGAGCCAGGCTTGGAGTTCTGATTGTATATTGAGGTGTGTGGCTGTGCCCTGCTGGTCAAGACCCAGGTCTTGCTGCTGGCATTGCCTGGTTTTAGGAAGGACCCAGAAGACTGTACCTGGAGGGAAAGCATCTCCATGGGGCTGCTCAGTGGGACAGTTTGCTGCCCTGTTCACTCAGTGGATCTAATTCCATGTGCTCTGAGGAGCTGACGACGACATAAAACTGTACTTTCTGTACTTATGGCGTGGGCACACCTGTGGTCCTCCCTGCACAGCAACAAACCTTGTGAGCACCTTCTGCCTTCACTTTGTTCTTTAAATAGCCACGTTTTTGGGCTGCATGGTGCTGGTGCAGAGCCAGCGTGCCCAGAGCCCTGTGAGCATCCTGGCAGGATGCCTGGCTCACAAGGACCACTCGGAAGAGCAAAAAAAAGAGGAGTGTTTCTGTTCCTGGCCTAATTGTAGTGTTAGCTTTGCTGTTTTCAGCGTGGCCACCCATGTGGAGTTTCATTCTTACAGGACTTAACGATTTTCAGAGCCATCAGTGCAGCTTTGAGGTGGCAGCTAGTTTGGGTTGTGCCTGAATGGGACAGATGGGACAGGTTCAACAGAAGAGGGAAAGGTTTGGCTTTCTTTCACATCTTCCTGCAGATCTGGTTGTTGGATAAAGGATTTCCCAGCGCTGGAAGCTGGGACTGGAGCCTCCACTGGTACATAAGCACCTTCTGGTGGGCAGAGTTTGGGACAGAAATACAGCAGAATGTATAGTCTTGGATGCCAAGTGGAACAGCGTGATCCCAGTAATAATGGTTACAAGAAGATGAAATTCCCTTGGAATCCAGCAGTTTTGCAAGAGATTGTGTTGTTAATTGCTTCCTGTAGCAAAATACTAGGGCAGCGTTCCTGTTCCATACCTCTCATGCTCTGCAACTCAGAAAGAACAAAAATCTATAGGAGAGAGAGCTTGTTCCTTGAGTCAACCTCAGTAACATCCGCCGTCACTGTGATTTAGCTGCATTGCTTTTAGCTGTGAAATTGCACAAATCTAGAGGCAGTTTTCTGAATAATAAATAAGGGCATCCATCCCCGGGGGTAACATCGTTGTCTTTGAAGCAGATGAGAAAATAGCTTCTGATCTGAAGGCACAGCCTGTGCTTGGTTCTGGTACTGGGCTGTTGGGGTTCAGCTGGGCTTGAGCCCCATGCCAGGCGTGTGGGGCAGGAGCTCTGGGATCCCACTGTGCCCTAGTAGTGATGAAGTGACCGAAGGCTTTGCCTGAGCCCACCATTTCCAGCTGGACTCTGTTAGTCCGGGCAGGTCCTGAGATAGCAGGCTGCAGCAGGAAGAGCAAGACTGTGGGAAGGGCTTTCCAAAATTTTGCTGGCTGCAATTTCTGTTCCTACTCCGAGACTTTGTACGGTCTGAGTTGCACTAATGAAGAAATCTGGCTTTCTAAGTGGAAGAGGTTGGAGAGGAGCACCAATAAAAACTGTGAAGCTCTCAAAGATTTGTAAAACTTCGTGCTTCTGTACAAGATATGTCATTATGTGCTGGGGAGGAGTGTAGGAAAGACTTTCACCAGCACTCTTCACAACTGTCATACGTGCTCAGCTGTCCCAGACTTTGCTGATAAAGCCTTGGTCTGTGTATGGAACTGTGGGTGTGTTGCTCTCTGCAGCTTTCACTTGCTTCAAAATCCTGGTGGGTGTCCTGCTGCTGTCCCAGCAGTGAACACTGGTAAAGGAATTGTGCAAGGCGATATGTGAAGGCTTGTTCTGGTAGGTGGCTCTTAGCATCAGGGCTGGCTTTCTTCTGGCCTGGGGTGTGCTGTGCCCCACCAGCTGGAAACTTCTGTGTTGCACCATTGCCTTCGAGATCTGTTACTTCAGCCTTTTGCTGGCCAAAACAGCTTTCTTCCAAGTGCTACAGGGCATGGTGTAGGGGAATATGGAAGCTCCCAGTTATGCTTGGATCATGTGGAGAGAAAGCAAGTTGGTCTAGATAATAGCTCTGCTTAGGACATAAAATACGGAGTAAATTAACTTGAAAGTCTCTTCTAGCTTTTCATTGTTGAGTGAAAGGGAGTTTCATGGTAGATTTATTTGCCTTGTTTCGCAGCAAATGCATTATATATAGCTTGGCTTCTATTCCTCTTGATCTGGGTGGAAATGGTTTCTTTTAAATGCAGCCTTTCCATCTTGAAGGTCAATTAAAACAGGTTGGAGGTCAGATAAAATAAAGGGACAGAACATTTGCTTCTTGGTGTATCTATTTCTGTAATGTTATCAGTACATGTGGTTTTATTTCTAGTGTTTTGTTCCAGGGCTTCCTCTAAGACTGAACAAATTGAGTCAGTTGGATGCAGTACAGCTTCCAATTTGGGGTTAGAAATCCATTAAATTGCTTGGTGCTTTATTGGCGATATAGAAGTGCTTGGAATGAAAGTGCATTATGTTTGGACATTGATTACTCAAAAGGGCAGGGTGAATGCTGGTGTTAACCACATATCTCTAGCTAAGATGGCCAACTTAAGAATTTTTTTAGATTCAGATGTGCATGTTTTGCCCTTAAAATGCTGTTACAAAGCAGAGCTATTTTTAAACTACAAAAAAGAGACTTCAGTATTTTCTTCGCAGCTCTGGGGGATTAGAGCTGGCCACACAACCTGCAGTGCTGCCAGCATGGGTGATGAGTCCTCTGCTGATGCTTTGGGGCTGTATACATAATTTCTTTCAGTGTGCGAGGTCTATGGCTTCATCCAGCCTCTTCCTTTCAGCCTGTGGCATTGAAAACTGCAGGGAATGTCCTTTCTGGCTCTGTCTTCTAGCTGAATAACTGCATGGGCGGGGGCACAGCGAGGAGCACAGTGCTGCAATTCCACTTGCAGGTGCAGTCAGAAAGGATTTTACCTCCGTGGCAGGAAGCTGCAAAGTTGGCTGAGTGTTGAGTGAGACTGGATTGCTGACACTGGGTCGGAGCTGGGAGTGGACGTGGTGATGGACCGGTCGTGGCAGTGCTGATGGGCGGTTTGCAGAGCTGGCTGCTTTGGCTTTGGGCAGCGTCGTGAGCTTTGGTAAGGAGATGGAGCTGCAAAGCAATATCCAAGCACGTGTTTCTGAGATGACTGCACAGCAGAAGTCACAGCTTTTGTTTGAGAGGTGCCTTCCTCCTTGTCCTCACACCTTTCTCTCTCCTGTACAAGCGAGGAAGATGGTTGAAAGCAGTGTTGGAAGGATGCAGGCTGGTGAGCCCCCATGCTGCAGTAGAAACCCGCCTGCTGTTTTTGTAAGGCTTTTTTTTTTCCCCTTTCCTCTTTGCCTGACTGGTTTTAACCAGCACACAAATATTCCTTTGTGCCTCTTCCAAGTGAGTGTGTTTTGGGGGGGGAGATCAGCCCTTCCTCATTAACTACTCACAAGAAGCAAGGTGAAGGAACGAAGCAATGGGTACACATGCCAAGGGGTGCCTTGCCCTCCCATGCCATGAACAGTTGACCAGAGTGGGGCACAGATTGTGCAGTGGCTTTTGGTGGCAGCTGGTGGCACAAGTGGCTGCGTGGTGCTGGAGTGATGGGCTCTGCAAAGGAAGGCACTTCAGCAGGTGCCAGAAGCTGAGCGTGGGTTTGATGCTCCCCCTTCCCCAGCACTGTGGGTGCTGCTCTCTGTTTGCAGTGCTCTGCCCAGGGATGCATTTACTGATTGAGCACTTCTGACAAACAGATTGGGGTATCAGAGCACTGGAGGAACTTGCAAGCTTGCCAGCAACGCTTATAGACACAACCCCTGTCTTCAGGGATTCCAAGTGTTTTCAGAGCACATTACCATTCTGTGTTTTAGTAGGAAATGTATCTTAAAATATGGGTTATTGGATATTATTGAATGATTGTTGGCCTCTGATGTTTTCTTAAACCCTGGAAACTTCTGAACAGCGTTCAGGGAGTTTGTGAATTATCTCTTTTCCATCTGTGCTCGACCTGTAACCCGCAGCTGGATTTTACAGTCACGTGGTGGGAGGTTTGGGCTGCCAGCAGCTGGACATGATGCTGTGTGTCCTTCCAGGCTTCTGAAAAAAACCAAAGGTTTAACGTGGTTTATCTGCCATACTTGGGAAAAGTTGCACAACTTGTAGGTGAAAATATTAGCTCTGCAGAAGTAGCAATTTTTCAAGCAGTAAATTGCACTTTCTGCTGATCCATCAATGCAGCTCTTGTGTACTATTGTCAGTTAATGGAGGCTTAGCAGTGCCTGTAAGGTAGACGCATACAGTAAATTATAGAGTTGTTAATCCTCAATAAATTGGTTTAGTATGTTGAATACACAGTGGGGAACCTTAATTGAAATGTTAGTGCAGGAGTCATGGCCTTTATTGATTTACCTAAGGAGCAAAGCAGTTGGTTCACGTGCGCCTGGCGGACACGCGATGCCTGCAGCCCTTGTGCTGGGGCTGTGCCTTCTGCAGGGCAGGGAGCTGCCAGCTCTGCTTTCAGGACACGTCTTTCTCCTGAGAATAAGCAGCACTTTAATTAAGCAAAACAATGAACCCAGAACAAACCCTATGGGTATCCGGGCAGATGGAGGGTGGAGTTTATTTGTGGGTTTAAGACTTCCACATCCTAGTTTTCCTTCCAGCTGCTTTACCTGCCGCAGGTGGCAAACCAGGGTTGCTTTATGGTGAAGTAAATGCAGTTATTTCTATTTAGGTGCTCCTGCCTTCTTTGAATTTTATTTTATTTTTCGCTCTGAGGCAATTCTTGCAGCTGATGGCTTCGTGCATTGTGGAGAGAATACACCTCCTTCATGCAGTGCAGCTTAATAGAAACAGCAAATAAAGCGAAAAATTGTTGCAACTAAACACCACCCACTCTAACTCTTGCAGCATCCCCTGCTCTCTGTGCACAGTACTGCCTTTGGCTGGGCTGTCTGCTGGGGGGCAAAGGAACGTGCAACCATAATGCTCATAAAGTTCATCATAAAGTTCAGTAGCCTTAGTAACTGCAGGCTGTGTGGCTGCTGCTATTATATTTTTCAGAAGCAGTGAGAACTTTGAATGTGCTGTCATGCCTTCCCTCTTGTGATGCCTTGCCCTGACTTCCGCAGGTTTGGGTCTGTGCTGGCTGCAGGGAGGAAGATGCTGCCCTTGTCCCTGCAGCAGCCTCTGGATGACATCCACATTGCTTCTTGAACACGACTTTCCTTTTTTTTGTTGTTGTTTTGTTTCCTTCTCAGAGGCATGAAATAATGAGAACTGTTGTTGAGGGGATGAGCACGAGGCCGTGGTAAAATGAGCATCCTTGCTTCTCTCCTGATGCCTCCAAGCCATGCCATGCTTGTAGGCATCAAGGGCGTTGTGCTTGCTTTGCAGCGTGCCTCTGTATCAGTGCAGTTTATGTAGGTTAAGTTAAAGATTATTTCTTTTTCTTTTTTTTTGTAAGATTCAAGCATTTGGGGTGTTTCAAGGAGAATGTTTAGTTTGGCTTAGAGAACAACAACAACAAAAAAGGAACTCCTTTCATTGTTTTGCTGAGGTTATTAAAATAGGAAGAGATAGGATCCTAGGCACTGTCAAAACACATTTGTATAAACCAAACAAGGCCTGAAATAACCCAACAGCATCCTTCTCAGAGGAGACGAGCGTAAGGCAGCTCCTTGTTGTGGGCAGTTCGGAGCCCCCAGCTGCAGCTCAGTGTCACCCAGTGCTCAGTCAGAAGATGCTCAGCCCTTGTGAGCTGACAGCAGTGGTGGTGTTCATGTGAGCAGCTCTCGACCTCCAGGCACTGCCACCTCCTGTTCCCAGCCCTGGGAGCACAGGAGGGGAGGCTGGGGCCCAAGATGCTATTTGAAATTATTCAAAGATAGTTCCCTCATTCCTTCAGCCTTCTCAACCACAAGTTACATTAAACTGTAGGCTGGTACAATGGCTCTCAGTGATGTGGTTTTAATTAGTATTCTTTGCATTAATGACTGCACGCATCTGCTGGAATCGGTGTGGTATTGATTCTTCGGTAATCATGCTGCAGGAATTTCCTTTAGACAGCATTGTTAGTCATGACTGGAGTGATTCATGGTGCAGTTCTCTTGGTGTCTGGATGACCTCTCAAAGTTTGTCTTCACTGTCAAATTAGCTCATATTATGGCTTCAGGGTTGCCCTTAAGTTGACTCCCTTCTGCACATAGAGCCCCTTATATGAGTGTGCTGTTAACCCAAGCTGATCTGCTGCGGCTGCTAATTTGAGCTGGGGCACAAGCAAAGCCTGAGTGAGCAGGCTCACCAGGATGAGCGTGAGTGCGGGCCCTAAAGCGAAGACTTTGGCAAAGATGAATTTCTTTTTGATGTCCTTGTTTAGGAGAGGTGAAACAGAGGCAAGGGTGAGTGAGGCAAAGGGTTCAAGGACCTCTGGTTCACTACCAGTTTAGCAGATGGACTGGAAGGGCATGTGGGACTGGCTGTAGTGGGTTGGGTGAGTGGTTTCCCAAGGACTTCTGGCAGAATCCTCTGAAGATAATGAACTACACACATCTTGGACATGGCAATTCCTTCTGACTCATCAGTATGGATGGCTTATTGCAACTTCATTAAATCCATTTTCAAAGGGACTCAAATGATGCCATATAGGGGAAGGTGTTGCTGTGCCATGTGCTGCTCAGTACCTGGTGCTGACCACAGTAGCCATTTCTCTGTTCTTGGCTCAAAGAAGTGGATTTGGGGCTTGATGTGTGTGTGTGTAAGAAAAAAGGACTAAAGCTGCTTCTTTCTGCCCTTACAGTTCATACAAGCAACTGAATCCCTGCAGTCTCTGATTGCTTTGTGCTTCAGTGTTAAGCCTTGCGTGTCACTACTTATGAGGACTTTTCTATCTCTCTGGGAGTGAAAAGCTTGTTTAAAAAAGAAATTCAAGCATGCTTTCTTCTGTGCACAGCTGTATACTCGAAGCACAGGCAATGTATTCCCCCCGTTGTTCCCCCAACTCCCATCCCCAGGCTTATTCAGCTGCTGCCATGCTTTTCATACCCAATGAAGTGTGCACGGGGCCTCCACGCCAGTGCTGTAAAGCCATCCACAAACATGTGGGAAGAGGATGGTGCCTATTCAGTGAGCTGCAGACTAGGCAGCTATCTTTCGACAGATTAGCCAGAGGAATTTCTGTTGCAGGGCTCGATTGTTCTGGGACCTCGGCTCCCTTTTGTGCAGATGCAATGAAAAGTTGTGTTATGACAATGGTTGACAAAGTGTTTAATGAAAGCCACGGTTGGCAGGGGCAGAACTTGGAGTCATCCTCCTTTTCTCCTCTGCCTGTCATCAAAAGGTGCAGAAACGCTTTTGACATAATCTTCCATGCTGACAGATGAATGGGTTCGACGTGCGGGTCGGAAACTTCCGCCTCCCTGAGCAGAACTCAGCCCTCATCGTGGTGAGCTGGGTCTGGGTGCCTCGTGCATGCTGATTTCTCTGTCTGGCAAGCCAGCCAAGCACCTTGCTCTCAATACAAAGGTGGCTTACTGCATGTTGGCCAGCTTCCCAAAGCAGAACCAAAACCAGCGTATAAGCTCCCAGTATACCCAGCACCTTGCCAGGGAGGCAGGATCGGCATTTGTCGGGTCAGAGAGCTGCCTGATTGCTTCTTGCGGACAAACACAGCTGGTTTTGAGACAGTGTTACTTCGAGGTACTTTAAAGGCAGACTTTGTATCAGGTTATTTAACAAGGCTTTCCTTTGAGCCTCTGCAGTGCGCGGTGATCTGCAATGCCAAATAAAGGCAAATGCTGCTTTCTTGTTTGGAGACTGGAAGGGGTAAATAGACAGAAGACGGCCCTTCTCATATTGATAATGTGTGTTCTCGGTTCGTGATCAGGGGCATCGTATGTGAGGGGGAAAACCACTATGCTGTTGGACTAACCAATGCAAGGAACTACATAGTTGAGGTTTGTAATAGATAAATAATGGTAGAGTGTTTCTCATACTGTTAAGTCATAATATCTTAAACCCCATAAGCCTTATGCCACCTTCTGTTCAACTGGGAAAAAATGAGCTGATCACTAGACCGCTCAATTTGGTGACTCTGTTTTGTAGTCTTTGCCGTCAGCTTCTGACTCCTGCAGGATGCTTCCCTGAAGCGTATGATGGGCTTTGGGCTCTGGTTTTCCAGGGCTTTTTGAAGAAGGCTTCCTAAAGCACTGCTGAAGAGATATTTGATCAATGAGAGCCATTATTCCACTGCACACTGTATCCATCAGACCAAGGGGTCTATGAGGAGCCCCTCTGTTATGGCAGAGCAGGAACATGATGATTTCCAGTGATGGAACTGCAGTACCCTGAGCTTGGCATCTCCATGCAGCCCGCCCTGCTGGGCTGCTTGGCTGATCCAATGGCGATGTTGCAGCTACACGTGATGCCATGCATTTGAGATCCATGCTTTGTGGTGGGGGAGAGTCGTGTGCACCCATGACCTCAAGTTTTGAGTTCTTTTCTGTATTTGCATTACTGGAGCCCAACCAAGATTGAGGCCTCATTTTGTCAGCATTGGGCAAACCGAGACAATACCTAACTCAATTTTATTTACAGTCTAAATAGACAAGACAGACAAAGGGTGGCTGTGGAAACAAAAGCTCTGGAGAGGTGATGTGACATGACCCAGTCACACAGCAGGAGATTAAGAGAGCCAGGAATAGACTGAGGTTTCCTGACTCCCAGTCCCAATGATCTATCTATCAGAGCATGTTAATTCTTTCTCCCATTTGCATGCTGTGACTGGCATGCCAAATACTGCCTAGTGAGGAGATCTGAGTTCTGGGAAACTCGTCCTTTGCTTGTTAATGCTTCAGGCGACAAATTCCTGGGCATTTTAATGCATGCTAACATTGGAGAAATTGAGTAAACTGCTTATTTTGATGTATCTATCTATTTTCAAGTCTGAAACTTATTTTGCTCTGGTGCTGTATTTGTAGCGTTCATTTTCCCCACTGATTTTTAAACAGCATGTTGTGTGTTTGGTGGGGATAGCTGAAAGTTGGAGTGGGTAGCGTGGGAGAAACGGAAGATTTAGGCATACAAGGTAGGTTTCATTTGTATCTCTGCAGCAAGCACTGGGAAGTTGCTTTTGTTGGAGCAGATGAAATACAGCTGTGTTACCTGAAGAGCAAGCTGCTTGTCTGATGACTTTGATGTCCAAACTTCTCAAATGGCAACAGCCGTAATCAGAAAGTTGCTTTGGAAGATGTTAGTCCATGGCCATGAAATCCTCAAATCTGCTAAGACTTTTTCATTTTTCACTTTTGAGCTGTTGAAGGTCTCATCAGCATTGCTCAGTGTTCAGGCATTGGACGAGCCAGGGATCGGTTCCCTTGACAAGTGTACAGATGATCAGTGTGCCCACTATCCTCAGTGCTGGGTTTGTGTAGCAGGCTCTTAGCTTATTGCAGAGGAATGTTTTGAGGATAAGTATGTTACCTTAAAAGATTTGCAGCATGGAAAGCATAGAAGTGCATCAAAACTGATGAGTTCTGGCACAATCATGACTGTGCCAGCACCCTGTTTGTATTTCCTTCTTACAGTATGTCACTAGTGTTTCTGGGCCTGCTTTATCCTTACTGCATTGAGCCTATGGGATATAATGTCCTACAGGACGTTACCTGTTGTATTTTCTCCTTTTGCCTATACATCAGACAGCGACAAGCTCCAACCTGATTTTGCTGTGTGGTTAAAAAAAAAAAAAGTAGTAATGTAATCTGAGGGCAAATTGCACTTTAATTCGTAATTGTGCTATGAATATGGACTTGGCTTTCAAACGCACTCTGAGTTTAAACTGCAGTTTGACTTTTATTTAGACAAATGCCTTTGAGTTCATAGTGAAATGGATATCTGCTGTAGGCTGGTATTGATTTAAAGGTCTCTTGAGTGTTTTAAAAGACAGTAGGGGCTTACAGGACAACATATTTTAAAGCTAGATGCTTGGTTAGATTTTACATTCATGTATCACTTCAAGTCTAGATTCTGCTAAAGGCATCCTGTGCCGGTGGTTTGTAGAGCCTTCTTCCACAGCAGGTGTTGGCAGAAATGGGACATTTCAGGCATGATACAGGGTGCCTTCATGGGCTTCTCTGAAGCAGTGCATGCACAGAGCTGTTGAGCGGTACCTGTGTGGAGGGGAATGTTTTGAGGACATCCATAAGTGCATTGCGGGAGGGCAGATGATCAATGATTGCTCTTTGTTTCAAAAGAAGCATTTGTAACTTAGTCTTTCAAGCCTTAGTGCTTTCAAGTGTTGCTGTCGGCCCGGGCTCTCTGTGTTACTGCATGGGGCACACGAGGCAGGTCTGGGTCCTTCTTGTAGCTCTCCTTGTTGTCTCTCGCCTCTTGAGTCCCCCAGAGCAGGGATTGGCACTCAGTGGCCTCGGGATGTGGATCCTACTGGGGCTTCAGACCTGCTTGAGGGCTGTGGGCACAGCTTTAACACAGAGCAAATGCACAAACTGGGGAAGGTTGGCCCGTTTTCCAGTCAGACTGGCTTGGTGGTTTGAATAAGGAGCTGGATGTTTGTGGGCTTATCTAAAATCAGACCATGAATCTTTTGGGTTGTGTTCAGAGGTGCAGTAAGAGGGTGTAACCTCCCTGCAGAGGAGACAGGAGGGTTGAGTATTGCCCAGGATAGCATCATAGAGCAGGGTGTGGAGCGGGGTGAGATTAAAGCAGGTCCCCTCAATTTCCTCACAACAACTTGTGGTTGCTTTTCTTGCTACTGCCTATCAGTTGGTGTCCTCCCTTTCAGATTACATACAGTTACATTCCAGCATGGCATACATCATATTAATTAGGCCATTTGTTAATTTCCACATCATTAGGTGCTCGCTGCTAATTGATCTGTGCTTTCCCAGTACATCCCCCAGCACAGGTTGGACCTGTAAATTATTGTATGTCAACATAAAATATAAGTGTGTGTATAAAGCTGTGTATGCATTTTGTTTATATGTGGAGCACGACGGCACATAAAAGCACCCAAATATCATTATAGCTATAAAATATTTAGGAGAAGCCTTGTTGATTGTTTCAGTTCAGAGTTTAATTTGTCAGGAAATATCCTATTCATCTGCGATGAGTTGTGTGGTTGTGAATAACCAGCAGAGGGATACTGATGTAATTGTGTAATATAAAGACAAATTAACACCACAGTAATGCAGAAGAGGAGAAAGCTTATGGCGAGCTAAATAACTTCTTGATAGAGAACTAAAGTAACTCCTTCATGTGTTCAGCAGCCAAGTGCTGCCTTTCCTTGTTTAAATGTTCTTATTTAAAAAAAAAAAAGGTGAAAATAACCAAACCTAAACCACTTCCTAGTGCAGTCCAGAATAATTGGGATGACACTTTTGCTGAGCACAGTAACTGTATGGTGCTGATGCCGCTTTCTTTTATTTTAACAGAAACCTGAGCTACAACAAGTTGACCGAGATTGATCCTTCTGCCTTTGCAGAGCTGTTGAACCTGCAGGAAGTGTAAGTATTCTTTCAAGGTTTTAGTTGTATTTTGCAAGGACAGCTTTTGGAACAGGAGGGAGTTGTATGTAGTTTCTCAAGGCGATGTTTTCCTTTAGCTGTCGTGAATGTGCAGACATGACTCAGTGTGGAGGGTTTTTTCATATTTTACTCCTGCTGCTTTCTTTGTCTTTAACTAATCAATTAGCAGAACACAACTTCCCAATTAAAACAGCATAGCTGTTATTGGAAATCATTGGAGTTTGCTCCCTCTGTTTTGTACAGTGCTCGGAGGGAGCAGTTCAGCTAACACACCTGAACATACACACAAAGCTCCTTGCTGACAGCATAACCCTGAAGCAAGACAGAACAGCCTGGATCATGATATCTGATGCCAACCTAACCCAAATCTCTCAGGAAACAAAGGTGTAGTGTAGTGGATAACAAAGCACTTAACTGTGTCTCCTCCTTTCTTAGACATTTGTATTCCTTTTGGAACCGGGACAAATTCTGTTTGAAGTCTGCTAGGTCGGCCTTAAAACAGCAGAGCGCTCTTCTGCTTCAGTGGGGGGAAGAGAAGGAGCCACCTGAGGCTGGCTGCAACAGGCCCCTTGGCTGGTGGGAAGAAATCCTGCGTGGGGAATGGCAGGGTGTCGTGGGCTGTGTAAGGGCCCAGCTGCCATGCTCACGGAAGCGCCGCGCTTGTCGGCTGTTTGCAGCAGTTCCTGGAGCTCTGATTTGGGTTCTGAAAAATGAAAGTGACTGAAACTGTAAGCGGTGGGTTGAGGTAATGAGCTCTCATTTGAATGTTGAATTGCTGACATATTTGAGGTTTGGGCTGTGTTTGAAGAGCTACTGATGCCTCATGGGAAACTGAAAAAACATTTCCTTTCAGAAACAGTGCCGTGCTCTGTCTGTATCTTTCTTTTTCTCTTGTCCATTGTCTGTTTTCATTACGTGTTGGCTTTGGGACTCGTGGTGGGGCCAGACCCTGTGATTCTGGAATAGGCAGTGGTGGGAATTCTGCCTGGCTAATGCCTGCAGGATTGGACTGTGGGGATTAATGCAGTGCATCTCCACCAGCCCAACTGCCCGTGGCATCTCTGCCTACACTGACAGTAGGGACTTGCTGAGGATATGTGCACCAAGAGTGAGGACAGTGCTTGGAGGTCAGCTCTAGATTGCCTTAGAGGGCAAGAGGGGAAAGAAAGTGATGCAGGTAAGCAAATGCTGCCTATGGGATCTGCTTTCTTTAAACTGTGAAAAGCCTTAAATTGCTCTGTGTTTAGAAATCAGAATCGCAGCCCTGATCCCATGAGACTTTGGAGTTATCCTAACATGATTGTGGCTTAGCGATTGCTTTTATTTGTGGAAGTGCCTGAAGGTGTTGGACTGTTGGGCACGTGGGGCTGGGAGATTCATTTGTGGGGCTTCTGGTTCCACAGGTGGGGAGCTCCTGTGTGCAGAGTCATGCATCAAGGGCTGAATGTGGAAGGAATGTTGAGGATTGAGGAGGCAAGAAGTGCAGCCTACAGAGTAATAGCGTGGCTAGCAGTGCCTTGTTAGGGGAAAGAGAAAAAGCAAAGGAAAAAAAGGGAAGAAATAGAGATGGAAAGGGAGGCAGAGGTCTGGAGCCCAGCCTGGAAGGCAGGCTCTGGAAAGTGTGAGGGAGAAGCTCTATTAAAAGCCCTATCTACCAATCTTGGTTGCTTTTGAATAACAGCTAAACCACAGACCACTGAAATAAACTGCGTTTCACAAAGAACCCCATCTGTACTGCCAGAGCATCTCTTTCTGAGGGTTTTTTTAAGCACTTTACAAACATTCATGAAATAAGGATCGTGCTGTGGCATGTCTTGAGAGCAAGTCAGTGTTTTGCTGTGCGCGCTGTGCTGGGCAAACCAAGTAACCCTCAGGGAATGAGATTGCCCCAAATGATAGATGCATTGATAAGACCCGAAACCTCCCATGATGCTTCCAACATGGAGGCTGTGGTTCCTGAGCATCACAGATGGGTCTCAAATGTGATGTGTCTGTATGTGAATAATTAGTGCCATATATGTTGGAAGTCTTTGTTGGAGCCCTTAGCTTTATGAAAATGTATGCAAACTAAAGATCAAAACTTCATAGCTTATCTTGAGTGTTCTGGTGTGCTTTACTGAGATAAAGTAGTAGGAGTTGGCTATTTTGATTCTTAGGTTTTTTCCCCTTAGGTTTAATCTCTTGCAGGTTAAAGTGATACAAGACCCCATGATCCCATATACTCAGGACTAAGTAGCTATGTGCTGTTGGAGGCACGAGGTGCAAGGGGCTCCAGCAGTTGCGTTACCTCCCTCCTTCAGGACACCTCCCATGACCCTCTGTGGTCCCTCTTAAAGACACCCTTGATCCCATGCCTTGGCTGTAAGGATAGGAGGGGGATGCTGCTGTGGGGCAGAAAGCCTTCTTGTCCTTTGTGGGGTTTCCTCAGGTCACATGGGTTCCATGAGAATGATGGTTACACGGCTCTCAGGTTTTCCAAGCTCATTTTATAACAAAGAGGTAGTAACTGTGCTAAAATTCCTCTCCAAACAACTCACCTTTTATTTTCTAAAGTGCCTTTCACTGAAAGCTCTGGAGAGCTGTGCTATTTTTGAGCAGGCTCTATTTCAGCTTGACACCAGCCTGGCAACCGGACCGTAAATATTTTATACGGGTGGCCCCCTCCTGCCCTCCGTTGCTGTCCAGGGGCAGCAGGTTTGTGTCCTCAAGGAGAAAGGGAAAGGATGTTTAAATTTGTTGAGTCTACTTCTGTTGTGTTTTTTGTTGTTGTTGTTTTGTTTTGGTTTTTTGCTATTTATTCATTACATTTGAGGGGAAGGGGAAGAGGAGAGGGAAATCCCAGACAAATAATGAGCTTGGCTGTCTCCTCTGCATCAGCAACTGGTGCCTATGAGCCAAGAGAAACTGAAGTGAGGGAGCTGCTTTCTGACTGTGTTGTTTAACTGAGAAAGACTTGACAGTGCAGTGATAGATGAAGATGATGCTTATGTCAGAGGAGGTTTTGGACACTTGCTAGATGCTGGCTAGTGTTAGAGCTGCTTAACCAGTGCTAGGGGAGGGTGGGCGCAGTTCCCCTTCCCCTTCTGTGGCTTTCAAAAAGATGCTAAACTGGATGTTAATGTAAATGTGTCAAAAATGTATGTATTTCAGTGCTCTTTCCAGCTTGCTTTGCACTGTTGAAAGCTCAAGACCTTGCTATAAGACCAGTAACAATGAGCTTTTAGTTGCAAAGTAGAGCTCCTTGCTGAATTGCAATGCCTCTGGCTTTCTTCCCTTACATTTTAAGGTATGGGTATAATGTCAGAGGCAGAGCTGCAGCCGAGAAAAGCTTTTATCCCAGCAGTGCCTGGAACTCCTCATGAAATCAAATACGGTGCCTGCCCTCGGAGGAGTCAGGAGGAAGTTCTACAGTGGAGGCATCACTGCCCTCTCTCACCTGCCAAAAATATTTTTGAAGTGCCAAAGGGGGCAGAATTCAGGGTTGCCCCAGCTCACACTTGGGGTTTAGCACCCCTCAGCTGTGCTATGCATCTCTGCTCCCTCTTTGCAATTGGATGCATCTGGATGTGATTTTCAGGATTTCCTGGGGAGGAGTGCCAGGGGGGCAATGCCTGCGAGGATTGGGGTACTTCTGAACTGCCCCATGGAGGAGAAGGGGGTGGTCTTCAGAGGGCAGAGGCACAGCAGCAAGGCTGTGCTGGTTTGTGGGGCTCAGCCTGGCGGAGGCTCAGCTTTAATGGCATCAGTGTGTGTGTGTGTGGGGGGGGGGGGGGCAGCAAGATGGCTAAGAAGTTAGGTAATTTTCAAGCAGCCAGACAAGCGACTGTTACAGTAATTAATTGACTAATTCACCGTACAAACAAGGGCTCTTTAAACCAAGGAAGAGCCGGTCACATGGCTGGGATCTGTTTTCAGTCAGAAAAACACTTCAAACATTAGGCCATTGAGGGGGACATTTCTGTAACGGCCTTTCCAGGCGTGAGGCCTGCCTGCAATTGCCATTAGCCCCGCGGGGGCTGGCTGGAGCAGGTCACTTGTTCCAGTGCCATTTTTGTGCCCAGTGCAGTTTTTTGCGTGCTTGTGACCAGCCCTGTGGGGCTGCCCCTGTGGGATTTTCAGAGCTAGACCCGGTGCGGCCTTAGGGCTGCCATGGCACCCCTGTGGCCCAGTGGGATAAGCAAGGGCTGCAAATCTGCCTCAGATAAAGAAGGTGTTGGAGCAGTTGTGGCAGCTCTCATTTATTAAGAGACTGGGATGAAAAGGTGGTACAGCCAGAGAAACCCCACAAGATGGAGACTTGGGGGGTTGGAAGGCATTCATACAGTGCCCAGCTGATGCTCATCTCCTCATAGCCTCCTTGCTTAAATGATTCATTTCTTGTTGCAGGCAACTGAACAACAATGAGCTGACTGCCATTCCTTCCCTGGGACCTGCTGCTTCCAGCATCCGTGCCCTCCACCTGTGAGTTGCTGCTGCCTCCTTTCTTTTGACTTTCTGCTGCAATCTGTGGGGTGGATGTAACTGCTGAGTTTCATGCGTGTCACACCCGCTTCTGCTAGCTCTTCAGATTTCATTATCAGTCTTGCTGATTCTTTAATTAAGAAATATCTTCTGCAGTTGAGATTTGGGCTAGATTGTGTGTGATTAAATGTGCTGCTCTAATGCAGCATGTATGCGCAAGGCAGGAAGAAGATAATGCTTGCAGGCCAGTTAGAAATCTGCAAACCCTAGAGCAGATCATTTCTCTGATACTTAATTTTATTGAGTGATCCAAATTAAGCAACCACTTTGTCCATCTGTCAGCACAGCCAAGTCTGTATAAATGCCTCTAGAGTCCTAAAAGCCATTTTTGTGCCGATGTGACTGGAACGGAGCTGCCCAGGACTTAGCAAATGTTAACAGATTCACCACTGTTTGGCCAGTATGACAGCAGAACCCCTGTGAAAAATGATTGTGGATGTTGTTCACGTGAAAGAGCTGTTGGGTTGTGGTACGTACAGTGGGCATCGTGTCCACAGCAGCCATGAATAGTTACAGAAGATGCCCCTAGCAGACATTCACACTGAAATTTGCCATAATTGTTACTGTTGCATTCCTGATGTTCGAAGATGGCAGATACTCTTTTTTGACTTCTTATGTGATTGTCCTCATTTTTTTCATTAGTGTTTCATCCATTGCCAAACCATTGAAACCTTACGGTCAGTGATAACTTAAGTCAGTAAATTCCACAGGTTAGTTGCATATTGAGTTGTGTTTTTTTGCTTTACTGTCTGTGTTTGAGTTTCAACCATTGCTTCATACTAGTGCATAACAAAGGAATGTACAATTCTACCTTATTGGGGCTTTTTTTTTTCCCCTGGCATTGTTGTGGTTATATTTTATTTTCTCTTAAAGCCAGAGACTATTTGTGCCTTAATCTTTTGGGGAACTCATTCCAGACCCATTTTTATTGTCTCTTTCAACTTCTATTTTATTTTTTTTTCTTTTGGGAGCGAGTGATTGGTGATTGTAGGGCTAGATCTACAGAAGTTTTGAAGTTGCTAACTTTGGTAGTTCAGGTGCCTACAGAACTGTTAGATACCTTGAGAACCCTTGTATATCTGCCACTAAGGATCTAGGACTGGGGGCACTGCTGGAGGGAATGAAGACATTATGATATCAGGCTTCTCAGTACCTTAGTGTGGATTTCTAAAATTATTTTTATGTGTGTCTGCTTATCATGCACACTGAGAAGGAATTTTGCTGGTATGGTATGTGTGATACCTCCCAAGTTCCTGGGAAGGGGAAGTGGTTGCAGCTAATATGGAATCAGCAAAGTGCCTGAGCAGCTCAAGTGATGGCTTCCATTGTGCATGGCCTTACAGCCATGCCTTCTTATCTGCAGTGGCTTTGTATCTTCTCTCTGTGGAAAGTGCCATTGTCCATAGCACTGGGTGACTACTTCTCTCATGCTTGAGAGGCTCTGAGACAACCTTCATCAGTTCACTAAAAGAACATTCCTATTACTTAAATCAAGAACAGAATTGAGTGAAATGAATTGGCACCATTCCTGCTCTTCCATTAGGCAGTGTTAAAATATGCAAAGGAAAAGAACTCCCTCACTGTCTTAATTCAGTTTTAAGGACCTGAGCTTAAAAGTAGCATCCATATCTCCCTCCTGGCATGAAGTGGGCTTAGCTTTGTTTGAGATATGATGCCTTTGATCTGGTTCTTGGGTATAGTGTGTTCCTGCAGAGCTTGCAGAGAGCCAAAGCACTCCTGTGCTATCATCAGCACTGAGTGTAATGAGTGTCTTTCATTTAAATGGGCAAGTAACCACTCCACCTCCTGGGTGGAGGAGTGGCTTGTGTCTCAATAGTTATCAGACCTGTCAAATATGTCACATGCAGTTGGTGTGAAACCAACTTGTTTGATTTCTCCTCCTGCCACAGCTTCTCCCTGCTCGCGTGACCACATGTGAAGCCCAGATCCATGCTCTGGGGGCTGCTGACTGCAGTGCTGTGCGGTAATTCCCTCCGAGCAGGATCTCTTGTTTGAGGCACGATCCCCTGACACGGGAGGCCATCTGCCTGCCACTTGAACTGAGCTCACCAGACCACCACGTAACCCACTGGGTAACATCTCATGCACTGGGATTCAAAAAACATCAAAAATCTGATTTATGGATGGAAAGCTTGCATACAGTTTGCCATCCAGGATACAGTTTTAGGCCCCCCCAAATCAGCTTTTCTTTCTCATGAAGTCTATAAATTATCTGAGCTTCACAAGCCTCTGTTGTTATTTTTGCTATTAATTTAGCCTTTGGCAAAGGACCAAATTGCTAGAGCTTTGGCTTTTTATTTCTGAAATGAAATAAGTGGTTTGGAAAGGAGTAATAATGAGCAGTGGAAGGCAGTAGATTTACAGCTCCACTGAAATTTCAGAGTGGTACAGAAGGAAGGGGAAGGTACAAAGCTGACTGATAAAAGGACAATATTCTAAACAGACCTGCTTAGTATCACTTTCCAGAAATCTGTATTGCTTTCCTCAGCTGCTACACATAAATAACTGTGATAGTGGCATTTGTAATGCTGCTGTCATTCCCCTGCAAGAAGGATCTCTTTGTTTAGCTTCTGTCAGAGAATGCTGCATTTTTTTTTACCCCTGCATTTCCTTTTAATTTTTATCACAAGTAAAAATAATCTGAAAGAGGTTTTAAAGTACCTGCTTTAATCGATGTTGGTGACCCATTTGCATCGGAATGATTTGCTGAGGAAGTGAGGCTTTTTCCACCGCTGGAAGTCAATCAGTTGGATACCTTCCAGTGAGATGGTCCTTCAGTTCAACACTAGGTTAATGGACTTGGTACGTAAATGGTTGGGTGAAGTCCTTAGGCCTTGTGTGATGTAAGGAATCGGATTGTACCATCAAACCGGTTTCTTCTAGCCCTCAAATCGGTGAAGTAATAATTGGGGAGGTTGCCAACCCAAACTCAGGGTGAGGACTCATAATGAAGGCTGTGTACTGAGAAATCAGTTTATGTTTAAGTATATAGTGTTACAGTGTATTCTTACTGCTAAAGAAAAATAAATAGATTTCCTTTTTTTTCACTGTTTATAAATGTGTGAAGTGTGTTTACCTCACAAACCTCTGAAGTAGGTTTTGTATATTGCATGTGGTTAAGTATTTCCAAAGGGCTGTGAATGTATTATAAAAGCAATGGCTGCGTATTTGTCACTCAAAACAGTCCTGGTGAGTGGGTTCCTTCATTTCCAGCTCTTCCTAAACTGGAGGAGAGAGTTTCTATCCTTCTGATGCTGGGGGAAAGGAAAATGCCATATTGCCAAATTCAGATTTACTGTAACAGTTGTTTCAGTGAGCTTGATCGCTTCTTACTCCTTGTCTTGGAGCTTCTATATCTGTCTCCATCACCCCAAATTTACTTGACCTCGTGTGGATGTGTACCAAGAACTGGTGATATATATATGCAAACATGTGGGAATTGGTTGCAGAGAGCATTCTCAAAGCTTATTGCAAATCTTTGGATATTTCAGGCTGCAGATGGATACAAGGGTAACGTATGTATCAAACATGCTATGCCTTAATATACTGCCATGAAGTTTAATTCAATTTAATTATTCCTTGAAGAGTCAGTTTGCCTTGCACGTTGAAAATACTGCCAAAGTCGTTCATCTGAACAAGAGCAAACATAAGGGACTTGATAAGGCTTTTAATAGAACAGAAGGGGAAAATAATCTATGGACGGGTTACCAAATAAAGACAGACATTAAATGCAAACATCTGCTAGTGCAAACAAAAGCCAGGAAATTCAGCTGGGAGGGGGAGAGACTGTGAATCTTGATTCATTCCGAAATTGCATCGGAGTAGCTGAGGGGAGAATCTTGCCTGAAATTCCCACAGCGTTTGTCATTTCGCTACAGTTCCTAGACTTGGACGTTTGGGAGTTGATGGCAGGATGTTTTCACTGACATGCTTTTGGCTGAGTGAGGATTTCCCTTCCCAGTGTTCTGCTGCAGCTCAAGTGTGTTAACTCTGTAGGCTCTTAGGAAGACTTTTTTTCTCGAGCTGTGATATGATTTGGTAGGGAAAGAGAGGATGGAAGTAACTGTTCCTCTGCAGCAGGACTGAGTCTGCATGCATCCAACTTCCTGACCAACTCGATGGGGAATCACTTAGCCTTGCTAGCATGGAAGACAAGAGGAGGAGCAGAGCTGCAATGAGCTCTGCATAGGTCTGCTACTATGGGTATCCTCCAGACGCCTGTAGAGATGCAAAGTCGGTTCTGGTGTCTGGCTGCACTTCAGCTCCTGCTTCACCTACCTACCTGAGCCTGGGTGAGTGTGAGTGCATCCTGGAGAGCCTCGGGGATGGCTGCACAGGATGGTAGGAGGATCCTCATCCCCTGCTTTGGTCCCAAGGTGGCAAGGCTTGATTCAATTGGCAGCCAGTGATGTGGACACACCAGCACAAGGTGCTCTGCAGCTGTGGGGCTCGGAGGAGAGCATGCTAACCAGACCTCCAGAGCAAGTGTGGTAAGGGAGCACTCCAGGCCACATCCTTAGCTGGTGAGGATTTAAGGAAGTTAACAGATTAAACACTTAAAAGTAACTTTCGTTTCTTTCACTGTAAGTCTTTTAAGCTCCCAGCCATTGAGGAACAAAAGGGATAGTGACCCACGGCAGTCTGCAGTATATTAGCAACAGCTAGAGCTGTTAGAGATGCGATGGCCCCGTGATCTTGCTGTGAATAAGCACAGATAACAAGGAAGTCAGAACAAGGATTTTTTTGAAGCAAAAGAGCGTGAAATAGGATTAGCTGATTCACAGAGGATGTGGCACTCTGTGCGTGTTTACTGGGGAAAGCGAAATCAATAGGACCACTCTGCTGCCAAACTGAGCATAAAAGTCCCTTGAAGAAAATCAATCTTCTTTACAGGGTCATTAATGTAAAGATCAATTCACATTAAACTGTAATTAAACAGAGAGGGCTAATAGGAGGAAGGGTAGGTGATCTACTGTGCCATAGGCAAAATACATCATGTAAAATTTGTAAACTAAATACAAGGAGAACTGGGGACTGGGAGTGAAAGGGAATGTGCAAGATCTCTACGAAGGGACTGATGAGCTCAGGTGCCCTCTGGAGCAGCACCATAGTGAAGGAGGGCACTGCACTGTGTTACATCGGGGTGTCAGAGGGGTTGAGAGGGGTCAGAGACTGCAGCCAGTAATTCTGTATCAGGAGTGGTGTTTCCATTTGAACTGTGTGTAGTTCTTGAGATTTTTTCTTTTTCTTCAGGAGTGTCGGGAATTTCACTGTACTCCTGGTTAAAATCAGTTGTTAACGTGGATCCTGTATGTCTAACTTCAGCTTTAACTTTCATTGCTTGTTGTCAGACTATTAGTTGACTGGTCTGGGAGATCGCTGCCCTGGCAGAACTGGGATTGTTTGGTTGATGCCCTTCTGAAACTGTTGCCTTGTGCTTTCGTAAGAGAATACTTTGGGAAGTAACTGTTACTACAGTGCAATCTGCACTGCTTCTCTGCTGTTACCCAACCAGGTTTGCAAAGCGTCTTTGTGAAGACCTTTGCGGTCCATGAGACTTCTTGAGCTGCAGTGGTGCTTTTATCCAAGACAAACGTGTTCTGCTTAAACTGTGATAGCAGTCACTGCATTCTGTTGGACGGAGCCAAAAAGTATCTAGCCAGTGTGCCCTCATTTCCATGAGCTTTTGACTGGGAGCTGAGGTGATGATGTGTGACTCTAGTTCTTTTATTTTCAAATTAAGATGGTGAAGACTTGGTTGAATATCAGGAGAACTGCTGCTTTGCTTTTATTCCTGGCTGTGTGGTAGCTGCTCTGGGATCCTGAGAGGAAAAAAAACAACATGAAATTGCCACAGTGGTACTGTTAACAGTGTGCAACTCAAGTCTGAGCTGAGCTGGTCCGTACACAAAATGTGAGTTCAGCTGCACGTTCCTGACTAGATCAGAGTGTAAGCTTCTGTGTAAGTGATGCTGAAAGCTGACAGGTTCAGTCTTAAAGAAATTGGGGCTGAAGTGAACACACCAGGCTGGCTGTAGCCTCAGAGGGTTGTTGTGGCGTGAGATCCCGCTGTACTAATTGCTGCACAAGCAAGCAGTTTTATACTCCTAAGCACAAAATGCAGATGGCTCACAAGCAGTCATGTGAGGGATTGGTTGAAGACATCAGACTCTGCCTGAGTGCAGGACTTCTCTGGCAGCTCAGCAAGCCAACTGCCTGTGCTCATGCATGGGACTTGCACAAAGAGGGCTTTCCCTGGTGAGCAAGGCAAAGTGGTGTGTGCAGATGTAGATCCATCAGCATGAGCAGATTTACCATCTGTCGTGCTTCAGTTCTCACTTGAGTCTGCAGGGACCAGTTCTCCAGTGTTTATTTAGGCAATTCTTCTCATGGGTTGGAGGGAGACTTCTTCCCAAGAAGTCTGCGCTGCAGGCTGTGCTACTCTGCTTCTATTTTTGAATATGAATATATTGATGTGGTAAGGTGACTAGAAGGAATGCTGACAGCCAGGATGTTCAGTGTGCAAGCAACGTGCAGGCATAAGATATTCTTATGCTCACCTCTTGTGTTTGCTTTGCTCGGAGTTCGTGCCAAGGCTCTCGTGTGTAAAGTCTGCTTGTTTTTGGGGCCAAAGACTGCAAGAGCCTTTCCCAATGGAGGAAATTCTCATTAATCAAATGTTCCCATGCACCAGGAGAGACCCTGTTTTGACATCTCGTTTGGGCTGTTGGAACTGTTTGCATGTCCTCTTCAAGCTTTCAGATATAGTGTGAGTGCATAGAATCAGCAGAGGATCCAAGGCTATTCCAGGGAAGTGAGTAATCATTTCTTCCAGGAAAGGCATAGAAATTAAGCACTTGGTCCTCAGGCTCAACAAAAGAGTGTCAGGAAGCAATCTGGGCACACACAGAGCAATGTACAAAGCAACCAGAGGGAGAAGATAGTGAAAGTCGGTAGCAGCTCCTGGAATACGTTACCCCTTGAGTTTACTTTACTGTATCTTTATTAGTGAGTGTAACTCTTTGCGTGCAGCCAAGGCAATGTCTTCTGCAGAGAGGAAATTGCTGTGAGCTCGGTTTGGTCTGCTCTGATGTCTGTGTGCTGCTTGCCTGGCTGTGCTAGCTGAGTGCTCCTTCTGGAGGAAGGAGCAGACCCAAGCAGTAACCTGTATTAACTCAAGATTCAGAGTTGAAATACTGGACCAATATCTTTCCTGTATGTGTGGTGTTCCACATATTCATGACAATCAAAGTCCAAGTAAGTTTGGGTGGTCCTGCTTCCTCGTGGCCAAAGAGTGAGCATCGCCCTAGAGCTGATGGATCTCGGGAGCATCAAGCATCTTCAGGTGTTGTCTGAGGGCAGGTGCGTGTCATGCACAATGCATAACGTGATTTCTTCTGTCCCTCTGCAGATCAAGCTTAGATTAGTTGTTAAGGTTATTTGTGACCATGATCTTTTGTTAAGGTCACTATGAAAAATAGCCTCATATTTGAACCTTAGAATAGCCCAAACTTGCTACTATTAATACCTGTGGTAGATAGGCTGTCTCGTTTAACAGCATATGGCAAATAAAGCACATGCCTCCAGGGGCAATTCCTTTGTTAGTCTTCACAGGCTGAACAGATTTCAATCACAAATAACTTGCTGAGATGAGAGTTTTTTAGCATATTGAACTTTTCTGCCCGAAAAAAGTAATGGTACTTACTGAAAAGTAATAGTAGGGGTCAAACTGTGATTAACTGTTATTATTTGATTAAAGTCTGGTGCCGTGAGTGCTTTCAAAATCCATTTTGATTACCTTTGAGTGTCCTGGAAGGCTCCAGAACAGGCAGTGTCCGTTTGCGTATAACAAGGCTCCAACTATTTCAGCAAAGGTGTTAAAAATGAACGTGGTTCAAAGCTCAGTGAGTAAAGCATCAGTTTTGCCATTTACCTTCTGCTCCGTGCGATGCTTAGCACTTCCCTCATTGCTTCCACTGGCACCATCAGGAACAGTGTGTAATTCAGAGCAAAGAAACGCTTGGGTAAACAGCATTCACTGAAATGTGGACCTGCCACGTCTAGATTGGAAAAGATTAGCAAAGAACCTCTAGAAAGCTGATTTTTAGCTGAATAAAAGCTGGTTACATGTTGGGTTTTATGGTGTTACAGACCTATATTAAATTCCCCAAATAATTGCAGAGATGGACAATACAGACTATGTTAAAAAGTTATGATCTAAGCGTTGTAAAAACAGTCCTGCTGGTGGTAGGCAAAGAGGTTAAGGTAGATGGGGAAATGATCAATTGTACCTTTAGATGAAATGGTTTCCTAAGGAGCCCTCTTCCCTGCCCAGTGAGTATAGTTATTAATATTATATAACAATTAATATGAGATATTAATTGGGTGTGTTTGGGTGAGTACGTGTTCTGCCTGTCAAACCAATGTCCAATTGCACGTTGGGGAGAACAGCAAAATCAAATGGAAAAGGGCACAGGAGTGCGGGGCAACAGGTGGTTGTTTTAGTGGTCAGAGTTCTGAGAAGTTGGGGAGAGGAAAAGAGATGAGTTGGTGGCAACAGAAAGACTGTCTAAGTGGCTTATTGTCTTCAGATAGAAAATACCTTCTTCTCCCATCTTGTCTGTACTTCAGGTCATACTGCATGAAGGCAGTTGCTGGGTGGGAAGGAGGGAAGGGGGTCTGGTTGGTAACAACTCCAGGGAAAAGGGTCCGGACTTCCTCTAGGTTTTTAGGAGCCCTAAAAAAGGATCAGCCTTTAGTGGTCACACTGAAGTTCTTTGCCCAGATTTTGTTCTTGGGACAGCTTTCTTCCTTCTCAGAATGTGAGAAACTGAGGAACTAAACAGTCCTTTTAAAGAGCTTTGAAGAACTTACTAAGTGCTGACAGATGCTTTTGACTTTGACCAGTGATTTGACATCAGCTCTGGGGAAGCTTGAACAGATAGTATTTTAGATCAGCCTGGGTTAGCACCATGGCAGATCTTATCTTCTGTTCTCTGCATCTTGAGACATTGTTGTGCAGTTTCCTGAAGCCATCTTTGACAAGCTTTATTAATAACAAAGTGCCTAGACTCTTTAAGAAGAGCTATTTTTGCTCTGAACTTGACCACTGCTTTTCCAAATAGGACCTATTCCTTCTTGTGGGCTGAACAGTCTCAGCTGAGTACAGCTCCCCAGCACAGCCTGCCCAGGGGCTATCCGTGCTCTGGTGACCTTGCTGACAAGAGAGATAAACCCTTTCAACAGAGCACAAGTGTGTGTCATGTTGGATCCGACTAACCAGCCGACCTATCTACATCTCCCAAGTGCTAACAGGAGTTCGCCTGCTCCATTAAAAGCACTTGTTTCTTTAACTGCTGCCTTCTCTCGGGGTCTGCTGCAAGTGCTATTAGACTCTGAGAGTTTCATGGGCTGAGCTGTAAACAGATACTCAGGTGTACTGTCCTGTATTTACCTGCCTCAGTGTCAGGGTTATAGAACTGTGCTTCTGCCAGAGATGGGAAAGGCTTGTGACATATTCTGGTGATGTTCAGGCACACACAGTGCGTGTTATCAAGAAGTCTGCTTGTAATTACAGTTTGGATTAATGTCCCAGCACCACGGGCAGAATCATTACATTTGGTTTGCACTTAAATTGCTTTTCCACTTGTGTATTTTTCCCTCCTCACTCCTGTGGAGAGACAAAAGCAAAACAAAGCCACCCACAAAACACATGCACTCGCTACGCTGTGGTGGATCTTCTTTACTTTGATCATGTATTACACAAAGAGAAACTAAAATCAGCATCAGGATTTAAGGATAAAAGTGCTTACACGCCTTGTGATCCTGGACCCTATTGGCTTTCACATGGAAATGCTAACCATGTTAATTAGAAGCACAAAACTTGCTTGCAGTGACAATGAAAAGAGGGTGCTGCCTGCTTGGGAGTGGGACAGCTGTGGCTGCAGCTCTGGGTGACTTATGTTGGCATCAGGACTTGTTGTGATTCTCCCCTTCCTCATCACAAATCCCCTTCATCTTTGAGGCAGCAGCCCTGCTGCTGGGTGCCCTACAAGTGAGATGGAGAGGAGGACCTCAACAGAGCAGCAGATTTGGTGAGGTGGATGCGGGGCTTTCTTATGCGTTTAATTTCTGATAGAAAATTGAATTTGGCTGCTACGTGTCAGCAGTGAGAAAAAAAGCCCTTGAGGTAAAAATGCATGAGGAGAAGCCACAGTTGGAGTAAGAGATTAGCAGACCAAAGACATAAGATGTATAGCATAAAAAAACTGACCTGACTGTCATCCTCTAGCAACTGCAACTGAATGACCCCTTTCAAATGCTGATTGAGCCCCTTCAAAGAGGCTGTGCTACACCCATGACCCCATCCAGATTGGCAGTGCAGAGCTGTGTGTTTTCTGGCAATCTGTTTTGAGGACTTCCTTATATGACTCTCTTCCTTCTGTTCCCATAGGACAGTTCTGTTCCTTAGAGTTGTGCACTCAGCAGAGCCTCTCCTCTCCTTTTCAGCCTTTCTTAGTGCTTGCCCCAGCCAGAAGTCAGGGGATATGAGAAGACGGAGAATGATGAGTGGAAGAGTGCAGCGAGAGCTTGAGGAAGGGTTTAAAGACTCGCACAGCTGTGAGTTTTCACAAACTGCTCATTTCCAAACAATGCCCAGTGGTTCAGAGATGTTTGCCCTCCGTTGTGCCAGGCCAAGCTGCAGTGTATGCTGAGCAGCCCCTGTGCCAACCTTGGAGAGTGCATCATCCTTTAGATGCACGTACACAGTGACTCTGCAGATCGATCCCAAGGTGTTTTGAGGGGAAGCTATGCTCAGGGAGGAAAGGTTGTGCTGTAGTACTGAGTTCATAAAAAGTCAGGAAAGCTCCTTACAGAGGGGTTATAATGGACTATGAAAGATGCTTTACTTGGCATTTTAAGGGATTTGTTGTCTTTGTGAACACAGCATTTAGAAAGCTTCTCTGGAAGAGTTCGTATTATCTTCACACTGCATCAGGTATAACCAGAAGAGAGCAGAAAGACTCCAGTGGTTTGGGAGCCACCCTGTTTGCTGATGGGGGGACTGTGCCCATAACAGGGACTGTCTTGTCTTCACAAATCTTAATTTGCTTTGATGTCATAGCTGGTTGTGTAATCTGATGAGTAGATAAGGCAGCCTCTGTTTTAAAGATGACTGACTTCTCGTCCTGCCTGTCCTACACATTTTACTCTGCTAAGGAACTCAATGCTGGAAGCTCAGGAAGTCGTGTATTGCAGAAAGTGTCCAAAATCATATGGTGGCAAGTCAAAAAAAAAAAAAAAAAGTCCGGTGAGAGTCAGTGCAGATCAAGGAGGTAGAAAGTTTCTTTAAAATTGCATTGCTTACCTCAGCGAGTCTGACACACTGAGGATGCTCTGAGCCTGTACTGAGCCTGTCAGGATGGGAGGCAGATGAGTTTGGTGCTGTGGGCAGCCACAAAGTAGCCTTTAATGGAGTGAGAAGTTAGCCCTTGGAGTCACACTGGTCTCACATGAATACTCCTGTTGAGTGCAGTGAAACTATTAGTGTGAGCAACGGTTTGCTTGTGGGAGTAAAGAGTTCAGAGCCCAGGCCTTGGTAACGTTACTGGCTGCTGCTCCTGGATACAAGGGGCTGAATAAGCAAATCCCAACTCCCAGCCTGCTGACTGCCTCTGAGCACCCATGACCTGCAGGAGAAGTGCAGGCTTACTTTTTCATTAAAGGATGCAAGTCAAAGCATTGGTTTTGAACCCCACGTGTGTCTGGGCCCTTGTATAGCTATGGGTGCTTTTCTTGGTGGCTGTTCATCCTAAAACACCAACACATGCCGAGAGCATTGCTCTGCCTTACAAAGGCCTCGTTCTGAAGGGAGAGGGAAGATCCTGACATCCAGACAGAGCATGTGAGGCTTTAAGAGGTCAGGATACCTGTAGAAGTTGTGCTGTTTTCCCCCTCTTTTTGTGGCTGCTTGGCCTGCTGCTGCTCTGCTCTTGTGCAGGCAGCCAGCACCTGAACAAACAGAGCTGGATCTGCAGCAGCCTGGGGCCCTGCCAGGATTCCTCAGGGAAGGAGTGATTCAGAGCATCTGAGAAAAGTGGGGGCTGCTGCAGGCATCCTTGCTTCCTGCCCCAAGAATAACCCATGCGGTGCTACGTTGAGAAGAAAGCAGGGCTGCTCCTTAAGCAAATACAGCATCTGTTAGGCTGGGTAGAAACGTGCATTCTTGTAACAGAACCAAATCCCGAGCCTCGCAGATGATGCTGGCAGGGCCAAGAGGACAGTGTGATGTCAGACAGCCTCTAGGAGCAGCAGGGAAGCTGATGCACTGTGGGCAGTTCAGACTTGCAGGGGAAGGTCTTGTGCACAGATTTCCAGCTTGCCTCCTGCGTGTTCCTTCTGTGCTCGGTTGCAAGGGAGATTTTTCACAAGTTCTGGTGTGGCAAAGGGACTTCTGTGGAATAAAAGATTCACAGAAAATACAACTGTTTTTTTTAGGAGTAAAATGCAAGAAGTTTTGCACTGATAAACTGTAGAAAATTTGAGTCAAAACTGGTGTCCAGGTCACAACAACATTCCCCTCTTCTTGTTCCATAATAAGAGTCACTTGGGCAGATATTCAGTTATGGATTGTAATGCTTTCCTTTCAGTCTTTTGGCGTGTAGTGAATGATGGGGTAAAATCAGATAGCAGATCATTTAAGGTGTTAAGAAATCCATAGCTTAAATCTTTATCGTTTCCATGAGTGTCAGTGTGAGCAGGTAACTCCAGGCCTGGGGTAGTCACGGTGTGTGTGATCCATCTCGTCTTACTGAGGCTTTGATCTCCCTTCTGGCTGTGCCCTGACTCTGAGCCCAGCACGTCCTGCAGTAGCACACCTGTACCTTTCTGGCTTCACCACTGGTTTGTTCTTCAGAGCTTTCCCCGTATGGAAGTGTTAAGCAAACCCTGGGCTCCTCAACCTCATGTTTTCAGTCTTGTGATCTCTCTCATGTGCTGACTTTGAAAATGTGCTCACATATTAATAGAGCCCTACCCGAGGTGCGGAGCCCCTTTTGAAGCTTGGTTTTATTTTTGATGCCTATAACAGGTGTCGGTTTTAATAGGTTTGCTGTATTAAGGCTTTCTTTTTTTCAGCAAGCCCCGCCAGCCCTGTAAGCTGACACTGCACGAAGGCCAGGCATGTGCCTTCTCCCTGCCTCCAGCATCGCTTCACACCACGCATTTGTGCTGCAGCCTTAAGTCAAGCTTAGTCTAAAGCAGGAGGCTTTGTGCCGACTGTATTTCGGTCGGTCAGAGCAGAGCTGCTCACACATTCCCACCTGAAGGGCTGCTTGCTTTGATTTTCTGCTGTCAGCTTTCTAATGGGCAGCTGCTGAGTGGAAGTAAGCGTGGCTGCGACAACAAAGGACCGTGTTTGCACTGCTCCCTGCATCGATTTCACAGGAGTAGTTTGAAGCCACAGCCTAAATTAAACTGATGGGTGTACTCCAAAGGACGGGCTTGCTGTGAGGAGGAAGGTAAATTCTTCTCCTATTAGGTCGAGTGGAAAATGTTTCACAGCCTGTTTATCAAATAAATATTCACAAAGACACTCCGAACTCGGAAACCCACAGGGATTAAAGTGTAACCGTACCTCTCAAATACAAGCTGGGATTCCTGGAAACGCTGTGAGCTTTTGACTTCGTGCCACCTGTTGTTTTCCTGCTGCCCCCTTCGGCTCCCTCCTGACTTAGAGCAAACCCAAACATGCTTTACTGTGCTGGACCACTCGGCTTGTTTTTGTGCCTCGGAGCAGCCTGAAGAAGCACAGAGCAATTGTTTGCTTCCCGACACACTCCATGTGGGCTCAGTTCAGCAGAGGGCTGGCTGAGCTTGGTCCAAGTCTCCTGTAATCCCAAGGGCTCTATTGGAGAGCTCTGCAGGGGTGCTGCAGGGTGAGTGCTGCTGCCTGAAGGGTTGGTGCCCCCTGCACTCACCTCTCTGTCTGCAGCTGCAACTAGAGCTGCATGCAGTGCTAAAGCCGTCCAGCGCTGTCTGTAAGTTACCTTCATACAGCACCGACATCTGCTTCAGCTGCAAATGGGATGTCTCCAGGGGTGAGGGTGGATACAAAGGTGGGGAATTTGACCGTTATTGGACCTGCCCTCGTCTGTGAGCAAACCCAGATGGGCTCCTCAGTCCCTAGCATTTATTCTTCACTTGAGCTACTTTTACTCCAGGTCCTTTCTCAGTCAGGGCAGCGTGCAGCATCTTAGCCTGCCAGTGCTTTCCTGTACAGATGGATAACCCAGTGGCAGAGAGGGGTTAAGCGACTTGTCCAAGGCAGATGAGTCAGTGCCAGAGCTTCGAATAGAAACTAAGAGCCTTGGCTCCCAGTCCTGGCTCTCATTGCTCAATCTCTCTTTGAAGCCTTGTCATCTTACGCTCTGAAGCTAATGCTGGCCGAAGAGAAGCAGTGAAATTTGTTTCCAGGCTGTGATACCTAAGGAGAAAAGAGTGGGGAGAGGAAAAGACACCTGGAGGCAAATTGGATGTGGAAGCAGCAGTAATTTGTGCTTTAAAGCCTGGTTCAGCAATAGGTACTAAAATCTGATCTGCCACCTTTGAAGCCATGGAAGTGTAAACTTAGGAGCCAGTCGGTACAGACCTAGCCCTTTTCCAGTCGGTGCTAAAGGAGAGAGGCAATCTTAGCTTTGTTACTTGTCTTTTTTTCCTATAAAATACCCTCACAGCGGGATTGGGAACAAGGGAAGTCAAACTGAAAGGAACCAAGTAGCGACAGGAAGGGTTAAATCACATTTTAGCTCTTCCTGAAAGAACAGAGAAATGTAATCAAGCTAGTAAAAGGTTTGGCCGATGTCGCATTCGTATCACATGCTCTGTATAGGAGAAGTCAGTGGGGCTGGTTTTGTTTGAAGAGAGTGCAGTGCTTTGCAGCAAACTGTCTGACATTCCCCAGCTGGGGCTGGCTGGGATGCTGCCTGGAGCTGAGCATTCCGTTTGGAGCCAGCCCATGTTGGGAGGAGATGGAGAGAGGCAGAGAAATGAAGGCTGGTTTGTTCCTGTGTGAAATAACGCATCCATCTCATGTGCCAGCTGTAGCACGAGAAAAGCAAGATGCAAACGGACAGAAGGCACCTGGAAACTGCAAACATGGCTCAATTAATGCAGCTCTTTTCTGCCCTTTTCTTCCTTTCTGAAACTCTGTCCTTCGGGAAGGGCTGGGAGCTCTGGCAGGCAGGCTGGATATATGTTGAGTAACTAAAACACAGAAATATTAATACTCCAAAAAAATAACATTGGCTTCTGAAGAGCATTTCGTGTCCAAACTCACTCAGTGCTCTCACTCCCTTACAGACTTAGCTGCCCTGCGCAGGAATTGTCAGGTAATTTATAGATTCTTCATGTTCATTTGTACAAGCCTTCATTTCCTGTTAATTTACAGCCAGATTCAACTCAGCCATCGCAGCCCAGATGAGATCAGAGTTGAACTCGCAGCCACTGCTTCAGCAGAACTGCAGAGAACATGCTCGGGGTTTGCTCTCACTTCGGTCTGTGCTGAGGTGCTTCCCTGAACCAGGTCACACACACGTTTATTGCGTTCACTTATTTTGGGTAGGAAGAAAGACTGACATTTTTAACTTGCCCGCTTTGTATATTGAGGCCTCACAATGTAAACCAGTCCTGATGGAAATCCCCCTTAGCCACGCATTTGCTTTATGGAGGTCACAGAAGGGTGTCTCTAGTGAGTTTTCCTGGATTTTAGTCGTACTATTCACAGATTCACTGGAGCTCTGTTGCGCTGTGCTGTGGATGTGAAAATTCAGTCCTTCCTCACCGTAAAGGAATACGGTCGTTTGGATAGCAGCCACATCATTGCCTTTTCTACAGCTGGTGTGCCCGTAACCCACGCACTAACCAGATTGGGAACATAAGTTATGACTTCTCTTTGATTTTTCCCGGGGCCTTTTTGCACCATATTAGCAGAGCATTGCTATAGCGGCGTAAAATTTGTCCTTAATGACTTGTGAGCCTGCACTGCATTAACTAAGGGGCATTTCGACCTTTTAATGAAAGCAGTGTTTCTGGGGAGCAGGTCCCTTGCCGTGTGCTGTATTTCCTTCTGGGGGAGGAGGCTCTCAGCGAGAGGCTTGTCCTGGCACCTGGGACAGCCTGAGCAGGGCTGAGCCGGGAGGAGAGCGGCTCCCCAGTGCCTCGAGGGCTCTGCCAGATTCACAGGGTGGATTGCAGGGAGCTGATGCTTTGCCAGGAGAGCTGGGGCATCCTGCTTTGCGTTCAGGAGTGCATTGGCCATGCAGCAGGTAGGCAGCCCGACCGAGCCACGGTGCTTCGCAGAACCCACTCTGCTCTCTCTTATTATTCAGCACGTTCTCAAGTGTCTGGTGAGCGCCTCTGGAGTGCCTCGCTCTCAGCCTTGCCAGGAATATCAATGACTGGTCTAAATTCCCACCAGGCATGCGCTCTGCTTCTTGTGACTAATGCACCGTGTATTTTTTTATTTTATTTTTCTAATTGCTTACTGTTCTCTCCACTGATTTAGGCCAGAAAGGAACCGGAGGAAAGGACGGGGGATTTTTGCTAGGCCTCGTTGAGCCCAGATGAGGTTGAGAATTACTGAACTGTTTGACAGCTGTAGGAATTCCAAGGGCAGCTTGCACGAAGAAAAGCATTAGGTGGAGTCCTTCACTCAGTGCTGCTGCTGAGGCAGCAAACGCAGGTGGTTGGTACGGGGTCTGCTTCCAAAGTCAGAGCCTGGGCAGAGCACGTGGTGCTGTAGTCATCCCAGTGGTGCACTGGGTCAGAGGTGGTGAAAGATGAGGAAACGTTTGCAAGTCCATTACAAATCACTGTAATGCAGCTCAGTGCCCAGAGCATTTCCAGCTTGGGTACTTTGCAGTCAGGGAAGCCATATTTTGTAACTTTTTCTGGGATCCTTTGGGGGTTGGACTCGATGATCTCCAGAGGTCCCTTCCAACCCCTATGATTCTGTATTTACGTGTTTCTTCTGCAGACAGCTCTGAAAAACTCATCCTCTGTGTAAAGCACTGTCCAGAAACCTCCACGCACTGTGCCCTGCTCTTTCTAGTTGTAAAAACAACGTGGGGTTAGGGAAGCTATCTCTGGCATGGATTTCTCCTATGATACGTGCTAAAATACGCTTCAAATCGCTGTGTGTGAGCTCAGTGACCAACCCACTGAGCCAGCTTGTTGCAGCTTCGGGTATTCTTGTTTATCCAGGAGAAGTAAATTGTCTCCCCTTTCTCCTCCCGACCATTTCAGGCATCACAACAGGATCCGCAGCGTTGAAGCGAGTCAGCTGAAGCCCTACGTTGCCCTGGAAACGTTGGACCTGAGTTTCAATGACATCACGGAAATCCGAAACGGCTGCTTTCCACAGGGACTCCACATCAAGGAGCTGTGAGTTTCTCTTGTTGGGAACGGCTTTTGTTGAGTTACCACAGCAGAGAAAAGGGCCTCAGACCTCTTAAAAGGAGGGAAAGGAACGAGGCAAAAAGCACGGGGTTGTTTGTAATGAAGTGCAAGGGAGAATCAGATTGTCCCCACTGTGAGGCTGTTTCTTGGGCTTTCTGGTTTTGTTTTCTAATACTGTACCCGATGTTTGTCTTTTGACCTATGGCAACAGCTTCTGTGGCTAGGAGCAGGGTCCAGGTGAGAAAGAGCCCTGGGACAGAGGCTGAGGGAAGAAGCTTAAGAGATGGGGAATGGATGGAGTCATCTTGCAGTGCAGTGTTCTCTGGTTTCTCACTTCTGCTCCAAGCTTTCTGAAGTAGGAGGGTGTAGAGATTGCAGCACACCTCTGCCTTTGTTGTACGGCTCTGGGAAAGGCACTGTGCTTCTCGTGCAGCCAGAAACCCAACTGAATTGAAACCACCTCTTTCATTCTACCAGCCTGCCCGGAGAGCAACTAAATGCTGATAAAAGGAGATTTCTGACAGAACTGTTCATTTTTCTGCTGTGATTTATTGCAGCTACCTGGGGAGCAACAGAATCAGCACCCTGGAGCCTGGTGCTTTTGATAGTCTGTCACGGTCCCTGCTAACACTTCGTCTGAGCAAAAACAGGATCACTCAGCTTCCTGTCAAGGCGTTCAGGCTGCCCAGGCTGACACAACTGTGAGTAGAAATGTGTGCTTTAATTAAGCTCGGTCCTCCTTAATGGAGACCGAATGTCCGTGGGGATATGTGCACCAAATGTCACCCTTCTTCACCCACTATCTGTAAAACTTGGAATGCACTGTGCAGTAGTAAAGAGAGGGTCCTTTTCTTCCTCTGACTCCTGACTTCTCAGGCCATTCTTTCGATCAAATGAGAAGGGATGGATGCTGCAGCAAACAGCAGCATCGTGCGTGCTGATAGCATAAAACAAGTGCATCCCCTTGAAAGCTGCTGCTGCCTGTGGCACAAGTGAGGTTGGGAAGATGTGTCTGTCGTGAGTGACAGAGCTCAGCCACCACGTTCAGATTTCAAGACCACACAGGTATCTTTATGTGGCAATAAAAAAGCAGTGACGGAAGGTTGTTAAACTGTGCAGTGGTATTTGGGCAGAGAAAATAGCACTCTAGATGAGTTAACACACGTCGTTATTGTCCTGCCTGCAGTCTGCATGGCAGTTGCTGCGTGGAGACGCAGGGACATCTGCAGCTATAAATATGCTTTATGGTGAATAGCAGCTCTAATGGGTGAACTTTTCCCGTTTGCTTTTTCTGCTGGAGGAATGGTCCCAGCCTGAGGCCTCGTGCAGTTTTTCCATCACATTTGATGGGTGAAGGTTCAGCCTCTTCACGCCTCTACACGGCAACTTTTTGACTGAGAGCCAGACCCTTGAGATGGGCCTGATGAATGGATGTGCATTTGTGCTTGTGTACGTGTAGGATTCGTAGCCAGATTGTGTAGCACAGCAGCATGTTGAGAGTCTGTCGCCTCTTAGTTGGAAGTTGCTGTCCTTTAGCTGAGAGCTTGCAGTACAGTGTGTTTGCACTGTGTGCAAAAGTGTAATAAACCGAGGGTCAACTCAGACTGTTTTCACTGAAATTCAGAGTGATTGGTTTTCTTAGACTCTTAAGACAGTCTCACAGCTGGTTGTTTACCCTATAGATAAACAGGAATGAATAGCAATTTATACAGACTTGATGTGTTGTTGAATCTGTTGTGTACAGTTTGCTTTCTGGCAAAGCATAGTTCAGTCATAGCCTAGGAAGTATGTTCAGGCAACAGTCCTTATGACTGAGAACTTCCCAGTCGCATACTTGACTTTAATTACTCTCAACATCAGTGCAACTTTAGCATTGTTATTTTAATGCAGTTAAAAAGTAAGCTTTAAGTTCACATCTTCCTCCTTTTTCTGAAACTGTTTCTCATGTTCTGACCTTCATCATTTTGCTCAGCACAAACACTGAATAGGGAAGCCACCCTTAGACCGCTCCTGCACGTGCAAAAAGGTGTTCTGTTTGAGAAGCTCTGTCTTCAGTGTATGGTGTCAGTGAATTTCTCTACTGATGCTGTGGTACTGGAATTTCACCTGGCATGTCTGACAGCCTGCAGAGCTGTTCCACGTGGGTTGGTGAAGAGTGCTCTGATGATGTTGGTATCATTATTCTGGAGAGAAAGAAAAGACTTCCCAAGACTTAAAACTTTCCCCTCACTCAGTGTAGAAATTTAATGGAGCAAGCTGAAGATTTTTGTATAGCTAGAATACTAAGACTGCCTTATTATTGGAAACAAGTTGTTCCAGTCTTTATTAGTTTCTTCTAACAGGAAAAAAAGCTTTCTTTTTTTTATTTTTTTCAGGGGAACTGAGAGCATTCTTCTCAAACTTTGCCATAAAACTCCCACTTGGGCTCCATACAGCACCCGTTTGTTTGGGAGTGCATTTTTACAGGGCCATTAAGAAGTCCTGCAAAACCCAGGGTTGTAAGGGAAAAAAAATGCTGACGGTTCATTGTGTTTGTTCAAATGGTGTGAAAACTGGTGAAAAGGATAAATGGCTTAAAAAGGTATTCAGAGGAAGGAGGGTTGAAGAGGAATTGCAGCACTGTCTCTGTTATTTCTCTGCAGTGAAAGTCTGTCCCAGGGTGAGTTTGTTTAACAGATGACACCCAGCTGACTTCCCAGGCTAGTCTGGGATTGAACGTTTCCGGTGTGCTTTGCTCTCTCCTGGGAACTGTTGATGGAGGAGTTGTTGGCATTGCTGTCCCCATTGTGTGCTGCACACATGATTTTATGAGAAAGGACTGGGATTTAACATACTTGCATGGCTTTGGCAATTTTAGGGAGCTGAACCGGAATCGCATCCGCCTGATTGAAGGCCTGACGTTCCAGGGACTGGACAGCTTGGAAGTCCTGAAACTGCAGCGCAACAACATCAGCAAACTGACCGATGGAGCTTTCTGGGGGCTGGCCAAGATGCAAGTTCTGTGAGTTGGAAAGCTACGTTCTGTCCTCTCAAACTGCACAGACTTCACCTGTTGATTCGTTCTTCAAATCAGCAGAGACCTGTGGGCACTGGTGCCAGTCCTCACGCTTCTTTCTGTGTCCTGCATGCACTGAGCTCTGCAGGGCTGCAGCAGCCGCTCAGCTGACCCACCGTTAGCTCACTGCTCTGCCAGGTGTTCAATAAAAAATGCTGTCTTTCAAGCTGTGGCAGTATTCCTTTGTGAGTTTACCAATTTGAGCATTCAGCAAATTCTCAATTGGGCTTTAAATAAAAGTTCATCTGGCTCCTGTACATTTCTTTCAACTGATACATGGAAACTATGTGTCGCAGACCTGATTGTTCTGCCTCTGGGGAAACCTAGAAACTAAGCTGGTTTAATCTCAGTGATGCGTTCTTTCCGTAGGAGAGTGCAAATAGAAGAGTCATTGCAGAGAAATGCTCGAAATCTTGCAACAGGATTGGCTTTCAAGTGTGTTTGCAGAGTCACAAGTGATCAAGGCAGTTTCTGGAAGCTGCTGTCATACAGCTGAGGCTCTGCAAATACAAACTTGAATGGGATGCTTAGCCCAATTTACATGCAGCAGAGCGTACCTCTGCAGTCACACCTCGTTCTGGGCTTTAAGCCCTTAGAACATCCGTGCCTGGCAGCTTGTGTGCTGGTGGCAGAGTGCTGTGCCTTCCTGGTGGGAGGCTGTGTGGGGCTGCGCGTGGTAGAGGGCTTTGTGCTAAGAGAAGACCTTGGGCCTTTCCCTTGTGCTGCCCTAGAATTTCTGTCCCTCACTTGCACAGGAAATGCCTGTGCTGGGGTGTATCCACATAGCTATGTAGAAACGTGGGCAGGAATAGCTGAGACACCAATCCTTGTTGGAGATCCTTCACTTTCTGAAATTCTTCAGCATTTGATCAGTGCTGCACGTCCGTCAATTCCTTCCAATTTTTCTCCACAGGCACCTGGATTATAACAGCCTGACAGAAGTAAACAGTGGCTCACTCTATGGCCTTTCATCTCTCCACCAGCTTCACCTCAGCAACAACTCCATATCCCGCATCAACCCCGATGGCTGGAGCTTCTGTCAGAAGCTGCATGAGCTGTAAGTTGTTTCCCATCGTGGCTGTTCAGTCACAGTGTGATGCTAATGTAATGCTGGCAGGCAAGGGGAGTCAGGACGCTACAGCTGCTGCTGTACAAACATGTAGAAATGCAGGAAGTGATGCCCTTGTTATTCATGATGTTATGACCTTCAGAGCACCTGTTGAAAATACCTCTGCACCAGAAACGAAGGTTAGAATTGACTGAAAGCATGCAGTGCTGAAAAACATGGAGAGTTTGTGATCTGTGGCTTACCATGGCTTTCTGTCTAGCTAATTAGGAGACACGCTGCTTGTTGTGTGACTGTACAGCCTGAAGGAAGTTTTGCTTTGTCCTCTGTATTTGCAAAGAACAATCTTGTTTTTAGCTAGCAGAGATTTGGCTCTTTAAAGGCACTTCTTTCTCCTATTTACACTTCACCCTTCCTGTCGGATTCAGTTGTCAAGAAGTAAATGCATGGGCTTTGCTCTCCTGAGATTTCCAGCTGCGAGTATGGTCTCTTTGATAAATGAGAGAAACCCTTGCTGTTGTGGAAAGCCCCACAAAGGGTGTCTTTGGGGTCTGTGGCACTGCTTAATGCCTTTTTGAAGAGACACACATGGATGCTTGCAGTATTTACAGAAGTAGCTGTCATCCCCTCGGTGGGACTGTGGATAGATTCACTTTTTTCTTTGGAGGACTTGACACATGTGGTTAGTGGAACTGTAATTCATTCTGCATGATGCTCAGAAATCTCTTGTTAAATATCATTAGGGATTCTCCTCTCCACCAAGAGCACAGAGCTCGCTGTTTTCAGTGGCTTGCTCAGGACTCAGACTGCAGGTCTGTACCAGCTGCATCCCTCATCTTTTGGATTCAGATTCAAAGTTAGCTGGTCCTGACACATGTGGTTCCATTAAGTATAGAAGCTCTTGAATAAATATTGTTGCACACTGACCCACTATGATATTCTGTTAAACCCAAATTATTCATTCAGATGTGGAGTTTTCTTTTGGCGCAGGGAAATATTTTTGTTGTTAGTTGAATACATATGTGATTGTTTAATTAACTAATTTTTCAAACTGTTGTGAAATTGTCCATGCCTGAAGGGTTCTTTTGCTTGGCCCTGGTGCTGTAGATGGCTACAGTTCCTTCATGTGCAGATCAGCAGCTGATATTTCACTAGGTTAAGGTAGTGTCAGTGAAGAAATCTTCAAGGCAATGAAACAGAACTGTGCCTCACCCGTGACCTGCTTAAATCTGAAGCATCGAAAAAGAGGGGTCTGTATTTCTAAGGCACTCACAGCTGGATCTCTGGAACAGCCAAATCCGGATCACTACACCACTGTAGTCATGGAGGTTTTTTCTTTAGGTTTAGTTGAGAAGTTGCATACATGTGTGGATTGGGATCTCCTGCTGACAGAGGTGAGCTGTTCTGGCTTAGAGGCACTCATTTGCAGTGACCATGGAACCCCCAAGCAGGGAGGCCTCACCTGATCTGGTGCAGAATGGAGCTGGTTTGGGAAAGGCCTGGTGGAGGTGGTAGGAGGCACTGAGGCACGCTCGGCCTGACAGGCAGGATTGCACTAGTGCAAGGCCAGAGACAACAACGTTAGCTGAGATTGGAGAGGTGATTATGTGGGTGTTAGCACACCTCTCTGCAAAATATCACAGGCTGTTGCAGGTGTTGCCTTTAGGGTAAGGCTGCTGCAGAGAGCCATCAGATACTCCTAACTGAAACTCCCACAGCAAAAGAGTACTTGTAGGAGAGGTCTGCTCTGAAATTGAAGAGTGAGGAAAGGAAGCAGTGGATACACCAAAGCTGTCTCCGTGTGCTTCTTTGAACGTGCATGTTACGTTCTTATTAAAAGATCCTCGTTCCCCTATTGCTAAATGTCCTAAGTTTCAGTGTCCAGCTCATGGTTGCACAGGGAATTAATGTCTAAGTCCTTGAATGAAAAAAAAGAGAGGCGGCCAAACCTCTGCTGACCTGTGGTGAGGGAAGAGATGACCTGAGGGATGAGCTGTCTGTCCTTCTGTTCCTGGGAGAAACTGTAACTTTGACTCTCTGGTTTGATGTAAAACCTACCAAGAAAGGGGAGCACTTGCCTTCTTGTGGGCGTGAGATAGGGCTGATTGTATTCACCCATCAGGTGCTAAGGCATGTTCCTGGTCCAGAAGTGGCTGACAGCAGGAGCTGCAGCTGCACAGCACATTTCTGGTTCGTGCATCTCCTCAATGTGCTGCTTTCTGAGCTGCTCTCCCTCTCCTGTGCCAGGCCAGAAGGGCCATGCGGGCAAACCATTCCCATTTGTTCGTTCCAGTGGTTTCCTGCTGGCAGGGAAGGGGCAGCAGCAGGGACCTGCTGGCTGCTCTCAGCTCACGTCGTGCAAACCTCCAAGGAGGGAAGCACACTCTGACAAGTTGGCCCTTCCCACTGGAGGAAGCAGAGGCCTTATGTGTTGAAGGAGGTCAGCAGCAGGTGTGTTCACTCTGAAACCTTCCACCTGGCAGCAGCCATTGGGGCAGAGCCTGCTGCTGCCATCTGTCTGGAGCTGACGTCGGGAGGAGCGGATGGGAACATGCTTTCACCAGTTGCAGCAGGAACCCTTCTGTGTAGAATCAAAAGGAAATATTTTCTTCCTCAGCCAGGTTTAGAATTACTTCTGAATGCTTTTTTTTTTTTTGGTTGTTTTTTAAAGACAAATTCTTTAATCGCAGGTGAGGACATAATTTTGACCAGATGCCAGTTCTTCATAACTAACACTACAACTTCTTTAGGAATGTTGTCCCATACCTTCTTCGGACTCATTAATCTTGCTGATTTTTTTCCAAAGCTTGCCCTCTGCCCACTCACACAGCCAGGAGATAGACAGCCTGCTTGCCAAGTAAATGACACTCTCAGTGCTTCGGAGCATGTGCCTGTTTTGATGTAGGTTTTGGCTTTTCAGTGATTCTTTTGCAAGCCTTAGACACGTTTTGGAAGCAGGCTCGTTAACAGGAAAGACTAGAAAAGGAATTTGGAGGTTTGGAACTCAGTGTGATGGGTTTTTTTTTTCTGTACAGTGAAGGATTTCAGTGCTTATACAAACCAGCACTCCACTTTTTTTGGAGAAGTTAGCAGTCCAAAGCCTCATGATTTTGAAGGCACTTGTGCTCCTGAGTCACTAAGGTGTTTTCTAAAATGCTATGCAATTGCACTTTATAGAGGGAGAAGCTTGGGAAAGTGTGAGTAGCGGGATGCACCTGAATGCAGAAAGAAAGAATAAAACCAATGGGGGAACGAGGAGAAAAAAAAAACCCTACAACCCTCGAATATATTAGTCACTTGTAAATGGAGATGACTTCACACAGCCTCTGTGCTCCTTGACAGAGGGGAGCGGGAGGGAAGGCAGCTGTTCTACAGTGGATACCTCCTTCCTGTGCATGAAAGGAAGTATTCAATTGCCTCGTGGTGAAATGCTTTTGGCTCTGGACTGGGGTGGAGCGGGCTGTGGAGGCACCCACACCCACACCCACACCCAGGTGCCTGGGCCTTGCTGTGCACAAGTGCAGAATGATAAGGCTCCTGAATACTGAAGTCCAGACGCTGCCAAGAGCACCTGTGAACTTCCAGATCCTTCTGTTTGACATCACTCCCACCTCGCAGGGTGTAAGGAAGGGGGCTCCTTTGTCCTCAGAGGATGTCCAAACAGTGAGGACTGAATGCAGCCAGGACTTACAGCCCATACTGACACCTGAGAGTTACAGAATTAAACCTTTCCTGCTCAGCTGGGGGCTGAGGAGGTACGGTGCTCCCAGGCCCTCACTTGGAGACACAGTCCATGGAGAAAGAGTAGCTCTTCCCCACATGACTGACTGCATCTGTGTTGGGTTATCGCTCTGATTCATTTCTGGACAAGTCTCTCTCATGCTTAAAAGAACTTCCCCATAGATAGGTGCCAAATGCCTGCTGCCCCACGGTATGGTTTGGGAATATTTGCAGGCTGCAGTGCTATTTCCTAATCGAGCTGCTTTGTATCCACCCAGTATACACTGCCTCTTGTGAGATTGCTGTGGGATGGGAGGCAGGCACTGGCTGGTGCAGAGGAGTTTGGAACAGACTGCTTGGATGACAAGGGCTGTTGTTTTTCTCCTCAGAATACTCTCTTACAACAACCTCACCAGGCTGGACGAGGGAAGCTTGGCAGACCTCGGAGGACTGCATGTACTACGGCTGAGCCACAATTCCATCAATCACATTGCAGAAGGTGCCTTCAAGGGACTCAAAAACCTGCGTGTCCTGTAAGTTGCTCCCAGCTCAATGGATAGCACAGTGCCCATCTTCCCTCCTCAGGTCGTGTTCTGCCAAACTGTTCTCCTCTGCAGTTGCTCTGTGCTCCTGTGTCCTCAGCTGCTGACTCCCTCGTGTGCTGCTCTCTTGTGTTTACCCCATCAGTCGAGTTCAGTGAACTCACAGTTTTTAATGCAGTTGGGAGAATTGCAACTGGACCGCTCAGTGCTACAGAGTGCTTTCAGAGTAGAGGGCCCCAAAGTAAAGTTTAAGGAACGTGGGATGGGATCCTGAACGCAGCCCAGCTAAGCAAAAATTCCTAAGGTTTTAGTTCAGCTGACAGCAGAATTCTCTTGCTCCCATACTGACTTTAATTGAAGTTCTTAGAAAAGGACTGTTTCTGTTGGCTCACTCTGCACTCAGAATCTATGAAGAAAACAGTGACAGTGGTGAAAATCTGAGTGTTGCCTCTGAGTGTGCTGTGAAGTATTTTTGTTACTACATCTTCTTGGGAAAGATGGCGTTGAGAAGGAAAAAGCAGTGGCAAAACAAATGCAGGGGTTAGGATCTGCTTATATTTCTGGATAGCAGGAGCTTAACAACACTTGAAGCCTCACCCCAACCTGGAGCCCAACCGTGGCAGCAGGAAACTGCTGTGGGTACCCCAGCACACAGCTGAGCCTCCAGGCCACTTGTGTTCAGCAAGCTGACTTCATTCTTTGATACTTCATTCCTCCAGCAATCCATTACGGTCTGAGTAATTCAAAGGAAACGGGAACAGAGATCTCTTCCCTCTTTACAGTACTTTTTGCATCTCTCTCCTTTATTGAAGTTCACAGTGGAGGAAGTGACAGGAAAGTGAGTTTTGGGTTTTGTTTGATTTTTTTTTTCTTTTTTCTTCTTTTTTTTTTTAAACTTGGACCGAAGTCTTTCAGCCACTGGGCATTCAGAAGGGGCCTTTGAGGCAGCTGTCAGGACCGGAACTAAAGGTTTCCAAAGAGAAATGGAGGGAAGGGGAGCTGGCCTTCTCTTTGCTCTGCAGTGAATGTGGAGCCTCTTTTATGTTTAGGACCGAGGGGGGAGGAGGAGAGGGAGTGTGTGAGTGAGCTCTAATTTAATAAAGAGAAAGGCCTATTGGGTCCTGCACCTGGTGAAAAAGAGCCGAGCATGCTTTAATTATGGCCCATTGTTGGGGAGCCTTTGGTGGTGTGAAACTGCTGAAATGTGGAGCTATTCAAATAGAGGTCAGGCCCAGAGACCTCCCAGCACAATGATTAACAAGGCTGCGAGCATTCAAGCTCAGCCAGCCAGAAAGAATAGGAAATTGGCAACAGGGGCTGGGAGAGGAGTCGGAATACAAAGAGAGCTGGGCCAAAGTCCCCCGCTCTTTCTTTCTTTTTTTCTTTATTTTTACCCATTTGTTGAGAAGGGTTTTTTCCTCCTTTCTAACACTAAACCTTTGAGTTGTCTCTGGATGAACAAGCAGTGCCGTTTTCTTTTTCCTTTTTCAAGAAAACACAATGTGTGGCAGTCAATTAATAAAAGTGCATGTCAGGGGGCTCCTGTGGGCCGTTCCCACCGGGCTGCCTTTGCCATGGGAAAGGGGATGCTGATCCAAAGAGCAGAAGCCGGTGGTGGAACTGAGCAGGAGAAGGGATTTGCTTTTAAAAACCAGATGAACAGAACAGCTGGCATTGGCTTGGCAATGAGGGAAACTGTAGACACTTAGCTCCAGGAGGAGCTATCTGCCTCGTCCCACTTCGATAGCACGGGAACTGTCAGCACATCAAAGCAGCTCTCCTGCAAGTGTCCGTACCCCACTGAGGTGTTGGGTTTGTATCCATCCCTTTGGCATCGATGTACCCACACATCACCCTGACATCCCCCGTAACGCTGGCGGAGGGTGGTGCTCCCCAGGGCTGGGGGTTCGGGTCTCACGCTGAAAGCAGCTGAGAAAGAGGAGTTGTGGCTTTGGGCCATCTCCTTCCACATGGTTGGTTCTCACAGCAGTGGGCTGCAGCCAGCTTAGGTACTGCAGGCAGCAATCACGGCCCCATCCCGGCTGAGGGAAGCGTGTGGAGGTTCCAACGGTGCAGTGATTACCATTGTTCCCTTGTGTGGCACTGTGCAGTTGTGTCTTACAGCCCAGGAGTTGTGCTGCAATGCCCGTGCCTGGCATTTTAAAGAATGCAGAGGGCTTTGTTTTAGAAACCTTTTTCTGGTTCTGGTTTTGATATATTTAAACGGAGATTGATCTGATAGTCGTCTTCAAAAGGTGTGAAAAGAGTACCTGAGGGTTCACGGGGTTATCTGGATGATGTAGTTGGCTCTGTTGTTAGTTTTTGCCAGGTTTTCAGCATCAGTGATGTAACAAAACCAACAAAGCCTATTTATTTTTTCTTTCTTTTTACTTAGTGTTAGAAATGATAAATTTCTGTCCGTGTTGCAGGGTATTCAGTGCTTAGCTGGAAATAAAGCACAGAGGGAAGGATTTTTAAACACACTGTTTGAACAGCTTTTGTGGATCTTTCTGTTTGCTCTGTCTGCTTGTTTTTCTTCGGACCCCTTTGACTCTCGTAATTGATGGCGAATTTGAAAGCCAAAAGAAGCTAACTCTGGAAAAGGAATTCTAACTTTTCTTTTTAATGGTTATGCAGAGTTGGGCTTGCCCAGCAGTGATAGTGCTTTTCTTTGTTGAACTTTCAAGTTCATTGGTGGAAAAAGAATGCAGCTTTGTAGAAAATAGGCCATCGTCTTCCTAAGATAAAGCTGTAGGCAAATGCATGTAGACATAGGAATAGCCAAAGCTATCTCAAGTCATGGTAGCAGCATTTAAGGACAGCTGATGAACCCTGGTTGTTCAGATTTAATACATCCTCTGTCCTGGGGGGATTGGAGTCGAGACAGAAAGGGGAGCAGTGCCTTCCTTTGCCTTCAGTGGGCACCATCCAAGTGCGGTGAAATTTCACCATCACAGATTTGGACGCAGGTGGAGGGGACTCCCTGCTTCATTTTATCTACCACTTCCCTTTGGTTCTTTCAGTTTAGTTTTGGGACTGTATGTTCTTTTTTTTTTTTTCATTTTTCTGTTTGGATAAACACAATTAGGAAAGGACTGAGCCCTACGTGTTTAAAAAGTAGCTGCTGGCTCAGTACCGGGGGGTTCAGACAGGAAAAAAAGCTTTAGTGTTAAAAAGTGATTAGTATGGCTTTGCTGCAGGACTTAACTGGTTTTGGTAACTGTTATGACAAAGTGGGAAGCTTTTTGTTTGCCATTCTCAGACTTTCTTATGTTTGTTTTTAGTGATGACCCTAGGACTTAGGCACTGATTATGAGCTTTCTCTTGTCCTCTCCCCAGGGAACTGGACCACAATGACATCTCAGGCACAATAGAGGACACCAATGGAGCCTTTACAGGCCTAGAGAATCTGAGCAAGCTGTGAGTATCCCTGGTTTGAAGTCCTGCAATACAGTTGTGCTGTGTGCCTCGGGGAGTGGGTCTTTCCTCTCTGCTGCTGTTTTCCTTCCGTTGCAACAAGATAGAAATCCACAGAACATCTGAGGCATGGTAGTTTTGCAGATAAGAGGCAATTCTGGGCCTTGTACAGCACAGATCCTTGCTTACTGTGTGTCATATACCGTAGTTCTGAAACAGGAGAGAGAAACTTGGGCTGTTTTCAGCTCTAAGATTCAGCACAACTGTTCTTTGCTTCCAAAATCAAACAGCAACAAAAGACCCCTTGCAATCTCCAGCAAACCACCAAGTGATGCAGCAAATAACAATAAACAGAGAAAAATCATCCCATTTCCTGTTACAGCAGAGGACTGAAGCAGGATTCGTTTCTGTGGGATACTCTGTCTGAGAGTGATCTTTTGGGCTCTCTTCCATGTGCAGCGACAATAAAAGGCACCATGGGGCACGGGCTCTTAAAGAGATAAAAAGAAACCTAAGGCAAGCATGCGCCTTGCAAATGTTTATTGCTTGCTTGGCCTTCACAACTATTTTCACATTGCTCTGTCTGTGCTCGGTCGTATTCCATTTGAAATCAGTTATATAAATCAGCCCTGTCAGGGAAGCCTCTGATGGCTTGTGACAAACCAAGAGTCTTTCTAATCATTACCTCTTGCCTTTGTTTAAGTTCTCAGCACCCTCCCATCACGCTGTCTCTGATGCTGGGATGGCACAGCTAGAGGTGCAGTAAAAGTACCTCGATGGATAGCAGATGGCCAGAATGAGCCCTGGCAGGCGGTATATTGTCGTGGTCTCGTTAGGGGCTCCTGGGGGAGTGGGAAGAGCTGTGCAGGACTGGTGGGGCTGTAATGCTTGGATGGAGAAGAAAAAATGGAAGTCACAGACGTAGATGGCTATGGATCATTGCTGGGTCGAAGGAGAGGGGAAACAAGTCTCAGCTACGAGTAAAGTGAGGCAGAAGGCAGAGGTGGACTTGAGGGCAGGCAGAGGATGTGTGGCAGGGGAGGGAAGCTGGTGAGTGTGAGTTGGGAAATCTTCCCTCAAGTTGCTGGAGAAAAAAGCAGAGGTGTCAGATGTGGTGGGTGGGAGTCCTTGGCTGATGGTGCTGAGCTCTGTGGTTTATCTGAAGAAACTGCTGAGTACATGGGAGTGGTCAAAGGGGCAGTGGGAGCTGCGGCTTTGTCCAGAGGGACTTGCAGGCTGTAGTGCTCTGAGCCTGAAAGGAGTGCTGCTCTGACAGAGGGACATGAGAGAGGAGAGGTTGCTGTCCTGCTGGGACATCACCACGGGGCATCGCTCCCATGTGGCCACTGTCATGGGAGTAAGTGTGGTGCTCCTGCACACTGGAGTGTGTTACAAGTGCTGGGTGCAAACAGCAGCAGCAAAGTGCAACAGCCGGAGGGGAGAGCACCGGGGAAAGAGTTCCGCATCAGGACTGACTCAGTGACCAGGAGGAATGAGCACTGGTGAGCTGTGGGGGTCAGGCAGAGGCCAGGAGGAGCAGGACGGAGCAGAGCGGGCTGCAGCCCAGCCTGACCTGCTCGTAGCAGCTCCGAAAGGTGGCCGGTTTTGTGTGCTGCTCTGTATGAGGCAGGAGCTTGTGCAGGTGTGAAGGGGGCTGAGTTTGCAGCATACTCCATAGCCTGGCACCACGTTGGTCTCTGGCCGACAGGAGAGGTTTGGTTACACAACAGCAGAGCTGCCGTGGGGCAGAGAAGCAGCAGGTTGTGCCTTTGCTGGGATCGTTCATTGTCAGGGCCAGAAGAAAGCCTCCAAATATGAGATGATTTCATTCCAGAGCATTCTGGGCACACGAGGGAGTGTTCACTTGTAAAGCAGTGCGTTCAGGTCCGCTGTAGCTCATCAGCACTTAAATCCCAAACTCGTAATTTCATCTAAGGCTGAAGTGAGTACCACTCTTGCTGGCGGGGCTTTTTTCTTAAATAAAGTCAAACAGCAGCCTCTACAGAGAAGGTTTCACTGCCTGATTTAAGGCCTGTATTTAAACCGTCAATAGGCTTTAAATGCATTAGCATACAAAAAATAAATGGGCACTTCAGAGGAGACCTTCCAATGAATTAATAATCACCTCAGCTCTGTGGAGATTGCCTTAAAAGCTGCTCCCCTTTGATCTGGCACAGATTAGCCTGTGAAAGGATTTAGCAGGGAGAGGGTTGTGCTGAAATGAAGGTGTTAAACTGAGAGGTGGGAGGCCAGTCACTTTAGCCTTCCCTGAATTATATATGAAGCTGTCCAGGATGGAGAGCACAGGCCTAAATTAAAATGTTTCTTCAAGAAAGGGAGTCGAGAAGCACCGAAGCATGAAAAGCATCAGTGGAATCGCCGGGGAGCAACCGGTTCCCTAATTATTCAAGCTGCTCAATGTAACTGGTTTGTTGTTGTTTTTTTTTTTGATGGCTCACTCAGTGACTGAGATCTTCCTGCAGGTGCAAAACTGGCTGGAGGAGAAAATGCTGCTTTCTAATGAACTGCGTGCCTGGCGTCTAATTACACTTACGCAATCAGGGAGAGCGTGGTCGAGCCCAGCTCTGCTCGCAGCAGCACGGCTGGGGACTGCAGCAGGCAGACCACTGCTGGCTTCCAACCACCTCGGGGTCAGAGAAGTGTCTGTCTGAGATCTGAAAGGCAGAAATGAGTTTTCTGGGGCATGGTGCTATTGCCGTGTGGTGTGGATTTCTCACAGATGAAGTTGTTGTTTGCACGCGGAGCGCTCAGAGCGCCAGGCTTCCTGCTTACCTCTGCACAGAGACCTCGATGGAGTCAGTATCTTCAGTTTTCAAAGGGGCCCTGGGCTGTCTGCTCTGGTACCAGATCTGGAGGTTGGTGGCCCTGCCTTTGGAATGGGGATTGGAACTTGGTGGTCCTTGGGCCCCTTCCAACCCAAACCATTCTGTGATTCCAGATCTACTGGAAACAGTAAACCTTCAGTTATCCAATCCAAGCTCAGCTTAGTGCTCCTTTAGGATCACGGCTCCAGCAATTGCTGCATATGGATGTAGCCATATGGGCAGAGATTGCATACAGTAAATTATTTACTGTATTAATCATTCTAATGGAGTTTCCAAAGCCTTCATTAATACAAGATACCTTTTACCAAATTATGGTACCCGTGATTGCCCGCATCTTTTAGTGCTTGGGGTATTTTAGCCATAGAGCTACATATTCTGTTGCAGCAAATAGGACTTCTGATGCACTCATTCTGACGCTGTATCAGAGTGCTCAGTGAAGCACATGAGATATTTAGAACAGTGTTTCTAGAGTGGGTTGCAGCTATCTGCAGCCTTGATGAGCCCCGTTTTCCTTACTGCCCAGTGTGACATGTGCACACAAACTGGGCAGATGTAGGAGCTCATGTGATGGCCACCCATGCTTCATCTTCTACTGGAGCCTCCATTCCACTGCTGGCAGCAAGCAGTGCCATGATTGTAGTCTTATTAGCATGTGGGTTGCACCCTGTATTTCAAGGAAAAGTCCAGAGCAGCTCCTGATGTGCCACTCTGTGCACTGGATCTGTTAGTAATGACTTGCTTTGGATGCCACGTGAAACAAGACGTGATAAACAGACAAACCTCACACAGAGAGAGCCTGGGGAAGGAAAGAATTTCCTAATTAATGACACTGGCTGATGCTTCTGTAAAAACAGTTGAGGAGATGATCCCTTTCCTATGAGCCCTGACCAGTCAGTGCTGCTCAGTGTTTGCAGAAGCCTCTGAACGCCAGCTGGGCTGTGAGCACTCAGCTGGCTCCTGCCTACTGATGATGATGGTGGGCAGGAATGCTCTGTGGCCACAGATGCTCCGTGTTTAGGTCTCTGCACATTACCTTTTCTCTGCTTCCCTTTGGCCCTTGAAATTACTGCTCTGCTGTTATTTATTGTACAATCCTGCTCTGCTGTTGTATTTACAAGAGGCCAAGGAGGGAGGTCAGCACTCACTTTGGTTGGGTGCTGCATGCAGCCAGGAGGCCTTGTGTGAGGATGGCCAGGCAGCAGGGGAGAGACTGCCTCTCTTTCACTGCGCGAGAAGAAATCAGAAATGAAAAGTGTTTCAGGAAGAGACCAAAGTCTTGTTAAACTGTCGTTGCGCTTAATCCTGTCCAAAGCCAGCCTTCAAAGAACAGAGGGGACCTTCTGTTACTCAGCAAGCTGGTTTCCAGGCACTGGAGCAAACCTGCCTCTTTACATGATATGGCACATTCCCTTTTGTGCTGTCATCACTATTAAATTCAAACACAGATAAAAGGATTTAATTTCAGGAGTGGGAAAGTGAATGTGCTTCAGCCCTCTTAATCCCCGCGCAGTTCAGATTTCCCGGGACTTGCACTGAGCGCGTATATCAGATAAAGCCACGCTAATTGTGTTCCTTCTTTTTCTGCCCCCCTCTCCCCGTTTTCTTTCTGTTTATCTGGCACTGGATGTTTGGAAACTGCAGAACTCTGTTTGGAAACAAGATCAAGTCGGTGGCCAAGAAAGCGTTCTCAGGGTTGGAGGCCCTGGAGCACCTGTGAGTAACCCACCGTGCCTCGGAGTTTGGGGAGGGGGGTCTGCCAAAAGTTGCTGCCTGAGAGATCTGCTAGCAATTTAATAGTGTCTTTGTAAACTGAGAAGCCAGTCCATTTGTGGGGGCCACCTGCTTCCTTCTCATTAGAAGTCTGCCTCAACTTTGGCCTTTTTTTTGTGCCAGAACAAAGTTATAGAACATATGGTAAATCTGCATGCTCTTAATTTTTTGGTTTGTTCTTGGATGAGTATCGCCTCGACTTGCACACTGCTCTTCGGAGGCTGTTGGCAACCAAAACGTGCTATGTCAGATGGAGCTCGCTCTCTTCCTCCCTTGCCCTGACTGCTCCCTAAATCTAGGCAGTGACACGTGCTGCAGGTGACCGCTGACGGCACAGGCACTGCACATCCCCACTCAGCACGGCAGCCTCAGAGCCATTTGCAAGAAGCACATTTTGGCTGCCACCATGTAATTATTTTTCTGTGATCCGAGGCTGATGACTCACGAATAGCTTCCTTCCTGAATGAAGACACGTTGAAGTATCTGTGATTTTGCTTTCGGTGTTTCATTGACTGTGAAGAAACGTCGTGAGGTCGCAGTGACTGCCTGACTCGGGGTGCCTGCCCCGCTATATCTGTGCCGTGTGGAGATTCCCAAGGCAAGCAGAGCTGCCACTGCTCTGTGCTGCACTTCACTTCTTAAATGCAAGCCTGAAATCTGACGCTGCCCTTTTCAGAGGACAAGTGAATTTTGTTAGTTAGCAGTAGTTGAGAGGGAAGCTTTTAAGAACACGTTCTTTAGGCAACATGGCTGTGTATCCTCTCGAAGTGACCTTCCAGTAAGTTCTGCGACGCCGTTGGGTGGAAGCTTCCTGCACGTTTGTTGTAGGGCTGGGACACCACACTCCTGAGTATGTTGGGTTACTGAGAGGGACGAGGAATTTCTGAGGTACAGCTGATGGAAGTAGCTGAGACTGAGAAAGTGTGTTTTGTTCATGGATGTTTTGTTCACTTACTATTGCTTGGTATTACCTGTTCAATATGGAAGTGTTTCAAAACCGATCTCCATGAGCTGCAAGCACGTGGAGTCTTAACCAGGAGCTGAAATCTCACTGGCTGCTAGAGCCATCGCTTGGGCACACAGGGATTTTGTGACGGCCACGACAGCCCTGTTGTTCACTTTGCCTTTGTCTGTGTTCTGCAGGAACCTGGGAGACAATGCCATCCGCTCGATCCAGGCGGACGCCTTTGCTAAGATGAAGAGCCTGCGGCAGCTGTAAGTAGCCAGGCCGTACAGCAGTGAGGAGCACACGTCTTTCTTGCCCTGGATGTGAGAAGTAGCATGTTATTTCCAGTGGGGTGTTATTCCCATGGCCGTTCATGTATTTCCTCCTCCCTGCTGTCCTCCTCCGTGGGGTATTTTTACACACGAGTAGCTGTCACAGGAACATTTTGAATTTAATAGTGAGTGAAATTAGATCATCAGGACAGGTCCTTCCAGCAGGTTCGCATCTGTGTAACGATTCGTCTCCACTCAGGAAGTCCAGCCCAGGTCCTTTGAACCACCTCTCTTTCTCACACTGTCACAGATTGAATTCCCAGTGGCTCATCTGCTGTACCTGTGTTTAGAGTTCACATGCAGTACTGCCATTTAAGTGGTAGCACCACTTGAACTGAATCCCCTTGACTTCTGGTGTAAAAACACAGATGTGTCACTGGAGCTGCTGCTTGTGCTCCACGTCGGGGCTCTGCCCTGTTATCAGACACTGTTTCCATTCTTGCCTGGTTTCCTTTCCTCCTCATCTCCATAAATATTTAATCCACTGTCACCACTCCAAGTGGTGCAGTTTGTGGAAGAAGAAAGCACTTATTTGGTACTCGGGCAAGTTCAGGGTCTTCTTCCTGACTTTGAGAATGGGCATCAGACAGCTGATGCTAGCAGTGACACTGAGTACAGTGACTGTGGAGTCAGTAAGATAAGGCTGCATGCCCACTGCCTCTTTAACCACCTTAACTGCTACACTGGCTCTGGAAACAAAACAGGGGAGTAAGACTGATCTGGTCTTATTTAAAAAAAATAAGTGAATCCTGAGTTTCCACTTGTATTTGCACCCTTTTTGTGGCTCAGTTACTGTTAGGATGCTGATACACACTGCTGGGGACCACTCTGAAAACTGAACAATAGAGCACCATAATAAGGAGTGTCACTGGAATACAGGAGGGGGTTGTTCTGTGTGGAGATGAAACGCCACTTAAATGTGTGACGTAGGCAGCAGCTTCATTAGTGTCTCGAGGATGACCCTGCAGTCCTTTCCTTCCTTCTGCTCCTGCTGAAGGGAAGGGAGGGATGTGACTAACACGAAAGGGCCGCGAGCTTTGTGGCCCTCTCTCCACGCAGGACTCACAGCACGCTGTGTTGGTTTTGTTTCCCTGCAGCCACATCAACAGCGACAGCTTCCTCTGTGACTGCCAGCTGAAGTGGTTGCCCCCGTGGTTAGTGGAGAAAGAGCTGCAGTCCTTCGTGGTGGCCACCTGTGCCCATCCCGAGTCGCTGAAGAGCAAGAGCATTTTTGCTGTCCTGCCAGAAAGTTTTGTGTGTGGTAAGTCTTGCTTGTGCGTTTTGAGGGCTGTATGAAGGGCAGAACTCACTTGGGAAACATTTTCTTTGACTACCAGCATGTTATTACGAGAGGGTTTCTGTTTTGTTTTGTTATTCAGTGGGATCAAAGGAAGCCCAAGCCTGCACTTGGAAGATTTGTCGTTGGCTACAATTTATTTCCCACCACAACCGCACAGAGCGCTGCCTGCACGCAGTGTATTCCATACTGGGCTCCCCGAGTATTAAATCCAAAGGGACTAATGCTCCTTCCAGTTCCAAATGGGGCTGTGCAGCTGCACAGTTCTCTTGGCTTGATATTACCAAGACTGCAGCTATAAATGTTTTCATCTTGCAGCGCTCTGAGCTCGCTCTGTGGCTCTGTGTTCTTTGCTTATCTTTTCTCCTTCTTCCAAACAAGAACAAGGGGTTAATAAACAGAGGACAACCTCCCCATCACAGCTCCTCTTATTGCACCGGTAAGGTATTACAGGAACCAACTGGCTAACACGTGAATGATGACTGTTTTTCATCTAAGTGGCACCTCCTGGTGTTCTCCCACCCTCTGTCTGCAGTTGACTCTGCACCTGAGCTGTGGTTGCAAAGTCTTTAGTAAACACCTGGCGTGCACAAACATCTGCAACTTCTCTAGTAAAGGAAGGTAAACGATCAAAGCAGACTGAAGTGATGCTCACGCATCCAGATTTTGGGTGACACCACCACCTAGCACCTCCCACTGCTAATGCAGCCCTGCAGTTTCAGTCACAAATTCAGAAATTGCTCTTTTCATGTGTGGGCTGCACACGGAAGGATAGTTTTAAATCTTTCTGAGGTTCAGCTATGTGGGTGAAAAGAGCTGGGTGTGCTCTGGTTTCAGATCTCTAAGTAAGTGACCATCTCATTCAGGTAAAGGAGAGCCCTAGCTTAGGCCATCTGCTCGGTGGGGATGCATGGCATGTGTGCATCATCCCAGCGGTGGAGCGCTTTGCAAGAAGAGCAAGCTGCTTTTCTGGTGTAGACAGCAGTGGATGTAAAGACAGAAGTGTGGTAACATCTTTCACTCGCACAGCTCGTTTCTAGTTGCACCTCTTTGCTCGTTCCATTCTGTCCTTACAGTCCAGAACTAACAGGGCTTTCTGTTTCCTCTCAGATGATTTCCCCAAGCCCCAGATCATCATCCAGCCAGAGACCACAGTGGCCGTCCTTGGGAAGGACATCCGTTTCACGTGCTCGGCTGCCAGCAGCAGCAGCTCCCCCATGATGTTTGCGTGGAAGAAAGACAACGAAGTGCTGTATAATGCTGAGATTGAGAACTTTGCCCACGTGCGGGCGAAGGACGGTGAGGTGATGGAGTATACCACCATTCTGCACCTCCGCCACGTCACCTTCGCCCACGAGGGCCGGTACCAGTGTATCATCACCAACCACTTTGGCTCTACCTACTCCAACAAGGCTCGACTCACCGTGAATGGTGAGTAGAAAGCTGAGTTCTCCTTCCCTCCCTCAGCAATTCTCTGGGGCCTGCTGTGGCCGGCTGTAAACCTTAGGTACTCCTTGAGTTCTGCAAGAGAAATTCCTAACCTCTTCACTGAGAAATGCCATGGGAAGGGCACATGCCAGGCTTGTGATGGTCGCCATCCAGCCAGGCATGGTTTTAATGGCTTTAATCACTTGTCTTTGGCTGTTCAATGGAGCCTTTGCCCGTAGGAGTGAGAAAGCATAGAAAGAAGAGGGAGTGTAGGGATTGAAAGTTCTTTGTAGGAGGGATAATGGGCTTTGTTTCCAGCTTAGTCAACCCAGACAGGTATGTGCTGTGGAGATGCAAGATACATAAAAGATAGATTAAAAAAAAAAGCATCCTGTCATCCTGCTGCCTATGGGTGATCATCACATCCACGTCCTGCCGAGGAAGGAAAGCAGTCAGAACTTCCTGGAAGACGGTGTCTCCCCCGTGGAATAGCTCATCCTTTTTTCTTTACCAGTGTTGCCCTCATTTATCAAAACTCCCCACGACATCACCAGCAGGACGGGGACAATGGCACGGCTGGAGTGTGCAGCTGAAGGACACCCCGCCCCGCAGATCGCCTGGCAGAAGGACGGCGGCACCGACTTTCCCGCCGCCCGCGAGCGCCGCATGCACGTCATGCCTGACGACGACGTCTTCTTCATCACGGACGTGAAGATAGAAGACATGGGCGTCTACAGCTGCACAGCACAGAACTCTGCGGGGTCTGTGCTGGCAAATGCCACCCTGACTGTGCTGGGTAAGATGTCTGAGGGCCTCCGAGAGAGGAACTGGTCTAGAAGCAGGAGCGGGAAGGGCTCGTTCTTCAGTAGTTGCAGAAATGGGACGAAGAGGCAGTGCTCTGCATTCCTCTTGTTCATTCTTTTGCACTGTAGTTAACTAGTAAAAAGTGGCTCGCTAATTTAAATTAAGGAGCTTTGAGTCACATTTCCTCTGTTCCAGGGAGCCCTTGTAGCCATGCTATTTCCTACCTGGGAAATGGACTTCAGAAGGAAATTGCACTGCCTTTCTCTGGCCTTGTCAGATTATTCACGTGTGTCAGCCATCGCCCCCATACCCTACGGCTTTTTCTTTGTTGGGAACACTAACACCAGCTGGCTAAATGAGATGGCTTTGGTTGTGATTTGTAGTTCTGTTGGTGCAGAGACACCACGCTCCTGGGCACATGGCCACGTAGTGCATTGCCAAGTATTTGTCTGCAGAAACACCAGTTACATCCAATGCTGTTAAAACTGTTGCCACGCTATCCCCAAGAATTACTTTCTGCTTTATTCCCCTGCAGAGACACCGTCTTTGATTCATCCACTGGAAGACCACGTAGTGTCCATAGGTGAGACAGTGGCTCTTCAGTGCAAAGCCACGGGGAGCCCACCTCCCCGCATCACCTGGCTGAAAGGAGACCAGCCCCTGCTTGTGACAGAAAGGCATCACTTCACCTCTGACAACCAGCTCCTCATCGTCAGGAATGTTGTCTTGGAAGATGCTGGGAAATACACGTGTGAAATGTCCAACACGCTGGGGACAGAGCGCGCGCACAGCCACGTGAGCATCATACAATCTCTCGGCTGCAGAAAGGACCGTACCACTGTGGGGATCATCACCATTGCTGTGGTGTGTAGCATCGTGCTGACTTCACTGGTCTGGGTCTGCATCATCTACCAAACCAGGAAGAAGAGTGAGGAATACAGTGTCACCAACACAGGTACCTTTAGTAGCCTGCTGAGGCCTTCCCTGATTTGTTGTGTCATCAGACTTCTCTCAGGAGCCAGATCAGCATGTCAGGTAGCCACAGTGGAAAAAGCAGTTGGCTTATCTCAGTGGTTCTCTTGGCTGCAAGAACTGGAACCACCCTTTGCTTGCTGTTGAAACACCTCTACAGCTGCATTTCTCTCCTTGGCTGGCTCTTCACAAAGGTCTTTTCCAAGTGGAAGTAGTTTCAGCTATTGTTTTCCAACTTTAATTTCCCATGACCACAAATGATAACTAACTCTTTTGAGACAGCCAGCACGATGCCCACGATGCTTGGATCCTGTCTTAACTTCTTGAGAATCTGTATTTTCAAAGACTTTGTGTTCAGAATGTAGGGAAATGAGCCTTTGAAGCTGGAAACCCTTTTTCCATGTTGCCTTTAAGCACCGTTGTAACCGCACTGATGAGGGGCATCCCTCTCTTCCTGGGGGAAGAAGCAGTGTTTACTGCTTTCTGCCAATCTGCAAATGAGATGATCAGGTGCTGAAATAAACATTGCAGGGGGAAAAACTCTTCTCTCAGCTTTATACAGTCACTGTACAGAAGTAAGGCAAAACCACTTTGAGTCTTCCCTGTTCTCAGATTTGTGGTCTTTCTGTATTACTGTCAGCTTTAGATTTAGTGTGACGTGGACTTAAGTAGGAATTGTTGGATACTGTATCACCAGTGCCATGTGTAAGCAGGATTTTTGTTTCCCTTTTATTCAGTCCTGGTGTACTTGAGTTTCACTTGTTATTTATATGGCAAGGGAAAGTAAAACTTCCCGATCCAAGATAGAGAAAGCCAAGGGTAGCTGAGTGACTGAGACTTGCCTGATGGCGTGAATAAAATCCCTGCCCTCCAGAAGTCTGTTCCTCATGATTCTGGGAGGCAGAGGACTTGAATCGAATGAGGTGTGCTGCATTTCAGCTGATAAGCTTTTGTGTGTTCTGAAGAGACAGTTCCACTTTGTCCTGGCAGTGCCAAACATCCAGAACGGTTTATCAGCATGAAAACTCACAGCTTTAGACCTTGAGAAATCAGGAGTGGGGCTTCTGAGGGGCCTTAGGGAATTCTAGGGAGCTGAATTCTAGTTCACTGCTCTTACGGAAGACACCGTGTGGATGCACATGTGGTCCTAAGTCCGTCTTGCAAATGCGATTTGAGATGCAATGCAAGCAGAAGCCTTCATGTTTTCCTAGGAATTCATACTTGCTTTCTCCCATTGCTCCAGATGAGACGATTGTGCCTCCAGACGTGCCGAGCTACCTGTCCTCACAAGGGACTCTTTCTGACCGCCAGGAAGCGGTGGTCAGAGTGGATAACCCGCAGCCTAACGGCCACATCGACAGCAATGGTGAGAGCCAGGTCCTTTCTTCTGTAATGCTGTGTCTGAACTTGGTGCAAGGAGGGGAAAAACCTTTACAAAATATTTCTGTGCTTGGTACGAGTTACGATAGGTTTTCACAGTCTGATTCTCCAGCCACTGCATTTATGCAGAAGGATGCTCACTTTACAAACTACCCTCTCCCCATTTTAACTAGGCAGGCAGCTTCACAACTGCTCAGTCAGGCCGTAACTCTCCTTTGCTGTTTTTTCCTTTTTCTGAGTAGAAATAGGACTAGCAAGCCATGCAGCTGGGGCAGATGGGCGTAATCTGTAGCCAGATGGTTCGTTTGTTACAGGTATGTGTCAGACTGATGCTGGAAGGTGTCCAGATGTTGAAGCTCCCACCGTTGGCTGCAGACAGCCTAAGCTGTGTATTGGCTACAATAAAGACACTTGGAAAGCTGAAGATGTGGCTGACGGAATGCTCGTTCCAGATAAGACAGGTACAAAACTCATCAATCTGGAAAGGTATTTCGTGTTTGTACAGATCAGAAAGCCCTCCGAGTCAGACAGCAATAAGAGGAGAAATTGTTCCCTTTGCAAAAAAAAATAAATAAATAAAGCCCAGAACGATCCTCAGGTGTGAGCACAATAAATCTGCTTTCTCTGCTTGCTTTGATCCCCTCTCAGAGTTGGATAGTTTGAATGCAGGGACCCATCAGAAGGAGGCAGACTGAAGCTCGTGCTGCATCGCTCACAGCTGAGAGCTGTTTTGATTTGGGCAGATCCTAAAATGTGAGAGCCCTTTCAAAGTGAAGGCGTTACAATTCTTCGTGGTCTTTAAAGGCACTGCCACCTTCAAAGCTCAGCTTTTCTTTACTATTTGGAAAATTAAAAAAGAAATGTCTCAACGTTCAAAACTCAGAACTCCTTTCATTTTGCTGCTTTGAATCCTGCTCCTCTGTTATTCCCACTCACAGCTACACAGCATGCTGAGATCACAGCATGGTTGAGCAGTGATCCCTGTAAAGCAGCAGCACAAAAATAAGGCAGGTAAATTGGTATTTTAAGGCGGTTGTAGGAAAGTTCCAGTTTCTGTTTCTGCCCTGAGAACTCCTTTGGAGTATAAAACCTTAAAACAAAACCCCACTATTTACTGGAACTGCCTTCAGTGACAAGGATGGCTGCTGAGTTCTGACAAACACAATTTCTAATAGCCCTGAATATAAAACAGCAATGTCCGTATTGCTTACCAGGAGAGAGTGCCACTCTGCTGCGTTTCGTGTGCTTCAGTGCTGACACTGAACTCTGCATTTGTTGCTGTTTTCTCTTCCTCCTGGCAAGGCTACGGCCTGCCCGTTGTGTGCTCAGACTGCAGTGGCAGCACAGACAGCATGAACATCCACATTTATCCCGGCGAGTCGGAGTACTACGCTGAGGGCCTTCACACTCTGGGCAGTTCCTACCCCAGCGCACTGAGCAGCAAGGAACGGAGCAGGAGGAGGAGTGCGGGCACCACCAGCCTTCCTCAGCCACAGCAGTGCAACGGGATTGCCAGCAGCAAGAGGATGGAAGCTGATGGGAACCTGTACCCCAGCAACCACGACAGAATAACACCCGTGAGCACAACCAGCCCGCTGCTTGCAGACAGACACGGTACGCCGTTCCGTTTGCCTTTCTCTCGTGGCTCAAGGCTGTGAGTGACAGCGGCAGGGCTGGTTTTGGAGGAGTGGAGGCAGGCTGAGCCTCAGCTAACCACACTGCTTTTTGCCTTCCTGCAGGCTCTTCGCAATCAGGAGCGAAGCCTTCAGAGCTTAACAACCTTAACGTGGTGAGAGCTTCACCGGCAGGAGGGTCACTAAAGCAACTGAACGTGCTTCCTGAAATTCCCCCAACACTACTGGATCTGCAGAGCCAAGCAGAAGCAAAACAGGCTCTCCTGGCCAACGGCTTCGCACCCACGCCGTGCGACTCCAGCCACGCGTTGAAGCCACCCAGCAGATCAACAGACTGAGAGGACAGACTGCCACGTGCAAAGTAACAAACGTGCTATTACTATTACTACTATTTGCACAGAGTATATAGGCTACTTCTACCTCAAATCTTGAACTGATGACCTGTCAAAGGCAGAAAGCTGAGGTATGAGAAACGAGCTTGTATGGGGAGCAAACTCCTGTTCGAGCGTCGTCTGTTTGTACATAGTTTAAAACTTCCCTGTGAAGTATGAAGCATTCAAAAGTCGACTTGCATATGAAGCACATAAATGCAAGAGTTATTGTGTAAAGAGAAAAGTATTTGATACAATTGTACATAAGAGTTTTCATATATAAATATATATATATAAATATATATATATATCTTTTACAGAGGCTATTTTAATCTTTAGTGCATGGAAAACTGAGTGAAATTTTACAATTTTGGCAATACTGTTTTCAGTATCAGGTTGCTGTTAAACTTTGTGAAAGAAATAATTCTGGTGCCTTAAATGCAAAAACGGGAGTTGAAAAAGCCAGACTGTTCCAAAGGGATTGTCCTCTTCTCGACGGAAGCTCCTTTCAGTCGAGTACCAATTGGGTTACTTAGCACAAATTCTTTTCCCTCTGAGATTTATTGCACTTAACGCATTTGAACAGAGATCTGCTACTGCTGGAAATGAAGCTTATAGGAATAAGGCAAACAAGTGATGACAGATTACATAGCAACCTGATTTTTCTTTTCCCTGTTTGTGGAAGAACTTAAATTCCATCCTTTTTTGAAAGTGCATAAAAATGAGTATTTTAACCGTGCTGCGTTGGAGCGGACCACACACGGCACCAAACTGTTCAGCAACACTGCAGAGCCCCAGAACAGCCAACATGGACGTGGTGATTAGCGAGCAGTCATTCCCAACATAAATAATCTGTGCTGCAAACCATGGGGTGGTCTCATGCACTGCACCACTTCGCAGCAGAAGGCGTTGTGTGCCCAGATATGCTGTACACAGTCATTGCTTCCAGAGCCAAAGTGCAGACGCTGCCCCCCGAGCTCCTGTGCAGGAGGAGGAATCACCTCTGCCAGCTGAACACGGCTGCTAAGTGAGCAGTGCACACCTATCCCAGAGGGGGCTCAAAACCACGAGGCTGTTTTGACAGCCAAAATGAAGTCATGAAAATATCCGCTTCCAATTCATTTCTGCTGCCTCTGTGTAACAGTTCTGGGCTCTTCAGAAACATTCTCCCTCTGAAGGGAAACTGTATTTGAGGTTGAAAGTACTCCTTAAAATGCAAATGTCCTAAATATCTGTATGTGGTCTTTTAAGTTCATCCATGAATGGGGGGGGAAATTGACCCATTTTGGTGAAACAGATCTTCGTCACTTCTGAGCTCATTTTATTCATGGAAAGGCTGCTTTCTGGTGGTGTTGGTACCTGTGGATGGAGGACTCCCTTCCAGTTATTTATAATTTTGAGTTCTGCTAATATAAGGTTGCTAATTCTGGTGATGACTACTTCGGGGAAAGGTTTATTAGGGGGTTTTGTTACTTTTTTCCTTAGGAGCAACACAAATGCCAGTTCCACTGCAGCAGAACCTAGTGGAAATCTGCTTTTGCTAAGACTGTGGCTCACAACAAGCTAAGAGGGGCAGAAACACTGCAGTTGGGGTTCAGATCCATTACTCCTGTATCTGTCTGAGACCCAGCACACCTGTGGGACTGTAAGCTGCACGCTGCCCTGCAGTGGCAGTGTGCCTGGGTCGTGTCCCACCTTACCTTGAGAAGCCAACATCTCTGTCAGGAAGGATCTGCGTCTTCTGCACAGCAGCCGAAGGCGTTTCGCTGTCAGCAGTCCAACTGAGCCCGACCTTAATGAAGCAGAGCATAACTCAGCCACGTACCTGTCTGTATCGCTTTCTGACTATTGACACGTTTGCACTTTGAGACAGGTGGCTGGTGAGTGCCAAGTCTGTTCCAAGCAAAGGAAATGCATGGTAGAAAACCATACACCGAGCATATGTTTCCCTTTGCTCGTGGGAAAGGTGCACTTCAGAACCAACTGACTCAACTGACCCATTCTGGTGGCAGAAATGTCATCACCAGTGCAGATACAAAGCATATTTGCCACATTAACATTTGACAAAGATGTTTCTGAATAAAGATAACTGCCTAACGTTACAACTTCCACTAAATATGTGAATTTGCTGCTTCTAAGAGGCAATGTGAAAGAGGAAGTATTACTTTTGTGTACAAAGTTATTTATTTATTAGAAAATTTGGTACAATGTTGTACATTGAAAAACATGTAAGATATTAAAGTGTCTAACAAATGCATTGAAGTGTCTTTAATAAAGGTTCATTTATAATATTACAGCTTTTTTGTCGAGTGAGCTTTTGGGAGTTTCAGTTAAATAAAATTCTGACCCATTGCTGTACTCTTTTTCTGTCTTTCTCTGATGGAAATACAGAACTGCCAGAACATCCACCGTGAAGTCAGAGCCACAACCATACCATCAGGCACTGCCGAGCAGTGCGAGTTGCTGGCAGTCTGACTTGTGGATGGGGTGGAATTTGGGGCTGTACTTAAAGAGACAATGAAGAACTCATTCAAAACCCAATTCCAATTCCTCCAGATACAGCTGCAGTTGTGAACACCCCTGGCTTTCTCAAACCCAAACCCCTGTATGGAAATCACGGAGGCAGCGTTGGAGATATTCCCACTTTAACTAAAAGCTCCATTCAATTTCTGTATATTAAGAAGTATTACCGAAACACTGACCTGGAGTGCAGCGCAGCTTTTCTGGGAGCATCTGATAATCCCCTTAACGTGTGTACGAGTTGAAGCATTTTAAAATGGAAAAGAAAGATCCTCTAAGAAGCCAGTGCCTTTAGATTCAAGTTTTCCTATTCCAAAAGAGCATGAGCAAACACAGGTCTGCTGTTCGTTTGCTCAGACACTGCAAAACAAGCATAGAGGAGCAGCACTCATGTCACAGAACTGCCCCTGCTTTCCCCCTGCCCCATACACCATTAAGTTTGCTACAGATCTGGCTACTTTTTCTAGGTGGCAATGACAAGAACTGATTACGTAAATATTTAACAACAGGAAAACAGTGTTTGGATCTGGGGACTGAAGCATGGCTACTTTCAGCTCAAATACCCCAATATCCAACTGCAGTTCCAACCCTCTCGTCTGCGTAAAGAGCTGTAATAGAAAATACGACGTAGCTTTTAAGACTGGGTAATAAATCTCCCACCCTCCAATGCCCCTAAAACCAAGTCTGCTATGTGTAAAACTTCATAAAGGAGACAACCTTAGAAATGCTGCACTGTGCCATGGAAACTGGGAGGAGCATCCAGCCAAGATGGGACTTGGTTGAAATTCCCAATTTTAATTGAGGATTATTTTTAGGAATTACAGTCTCTGTTCTGCACAATTTACTCGCCTGCTAATGATTTTCCAAGTTTGGCACTCAGAAAACTCTGATAGCTATGTCATAGCATGACAGCACAATAAAACATCCCTCTGTAAGGAGAACAACTGAAACGTTACACGTAGAACACAGGGAGACACGCAGACTTGACTTCAGTTACCTCAAAAACATTGAGCAGATGGGCAGGAAGAGCATCCCAGGCCTCGGGGCCTGCAGTGGCTGCTGCCATGTCCCAGAGCTGACCAGCAGCCACCACAGCACGGCCCAAAGTCCCCCCCCGAAAGCCTCCATCGTGCTGATGCAGCTGGGAGCGTGCACCCGGCCCAGACCTCCCCTCACAAGCACCCTCTGTGTCTAGAAACTTCCAAGCATCACGTAGCCCAGTAAACTTAGCCAATTATTCTTTTCCCCCTCGATTCTGGTGTTGATTTTAAGTTCATAATTCCAGTCGTGCCTTTTCACCAGGCACGTCCCAGTGCCATTTGGGCCACTGCAGCTTCTTAGCACCACATCAACGCAGTGCTGCTCTGCCTGCCAGCAGCCCCCAGGAGCTCTTTGGAACCACCCCAACTCATGCACTCCCTTCTGGGCTCCGCCATTCCCAATCCCTGCTCCTCCACTGAGGGAGGAAGACCAAGAAAAGGCCAAACCACAGGTCTTTGCTGAGGCACAGCTGTAAAATAATACAACCCCGTGCTTTTACTGGAGAAATGTGAGTCTAATTAACAACGCTGCACTGGTTACCACGCAGGAATGCTTGCTGTGCACCTGTAGGTACAAACAGGAATATAAACTTTCACAAATACGGCTCAAAAATCAGAAACAAACGGATGATTGTCTCTCACAAAGAGCCCTCCCAACCTGGAATACTGTCCGTGCTGTTGGAGGGCAGCGGGCTGTAACTCTACCACAAACAGCAGAACCCTCCCTGCGTTACGAGGCAGGTGCCACTGAATTATGAACACTTGCTTTATTTCAGCTTCCCCGCTCAGCCCACGAGCTGGAGGTTTGCAAAACATTTCCCCTGCAGGAGTTCTAGTAACGCCTTTCACAGCCACCGTAATTAGCTATTTGCCCCCCAAACATCACTTTTTTTTGGCAGGACTCTCACAATGACTTCACTCATTTTCCATGCAGGAAAAATTTCATGTTTGGGAAATTGGATTATTTGAGGATTTACTTTTCGTTAACAGTGAACGTGGCGTTCAGGCTGCTTGACAGCTGCTGTGGGCACAGCCAAGGGGCTGCAGGAGGAGGAAGGCTGCACTCACGGGCGGACTCCTCCTCGGGGTCAGCAGCTTTTCAGGCCCGGTCACAGCAGCAGCTGGCGTGTCTTCTCATAGGTCCCCAAGAAGATGAACCCCCCCAGGCTGATGGCTGCCATCCGTGGGACAACACCTGCAAACAGGCTGGAGGCAAAAGGAGAGGTGGCTTCAGAGCGTGAGCGGATGCTGCGTGGTTGGCTGCAGAGGCTTTGGGAAAGAAAACCACCTCAGATGGGAAGCGTCCCATTCCCTGCCCCCCCATCCAGCCCTGCAGAGGTACGCCACGGCCAGGAGCTCCCCGACAGACACAGCAGTGCACAGGGCCAGGAGGGAGGCAGCAGGGACAGCCACGTGTTCAGCCAGGACGACTTTTGGGTGCCCGAACCCAGCAGTTCTTGGAAGTTAACAGGAAACTCATGCAAAGCCAATTACTCCACACATCTAAGCTCCTCATTGGTTTAATAACTTCAGGACAGGCCAGTGTCTCCTTCCAGAGGATTACAGGCTTCCTTTGCTGTGAGCAAGGATTCAATGGGCCCAAATCTATCCACCTTCCTCTGCTCAGTGTTGGGAGGCCTCGTGCAGCTCGGGCTGGGCTGCACAGGGACACTGCTGCCCTCAGCTCTGCACCATTCCTGGGGGTCTGTCCATGGTAGGGCTGTATGCAAACCCCAGGGAAACCAAGCAGCCCTGCTCTTTCCCCGTGCCACTGCTCACGCTGAGTCTGGGAAACCTCTGGCTGCAGTAACACTGGTTTTCACTGTAATGAGCTTTGCTAAGGAGCCTGAAGCACACAGGCAGATGGAAACATTTTATGGCTTTACTAGACAGCAATTGGTCTATTACCATAATGACAGCTTTAAAACAGAGTAATTTGTACAAGGCACGTATGGACAGAGCACTGATAGGGTAAATCCTGCAGTGCAGCACTGCTCTCGGGACACACACCATCTTTCTCCTGACGAATTAGATAGCCCTTATTACAGGAGCAATGGCAGGCATTCATTTACAGAACAGCACATTCAGCACTCAGCAAGCACCCGAACAGAAGCAGATAACCAAGTTAGCCAGGAGCTGTATCCCTGGCAGCACGCACTACTAACCACCACTTCCAAGAACCCTAGACATGCTATCCTCCACTTCATTTTCTCACCTGCCACCACAAGGTCTGCCCCCCCCAGACCCACACTTCCCCTGGGGAAAGGAGAGCTGAGCTGTGCTGCGGGCCCATCCAAGCTGGGCCCTGCTGGGCCACACGTGCCCCATCACGAAAAGCACTCAAAAAAGATAAATTTGCACTCGTTGAGCGGCTCATTCCTCCGCTGGTGGGACCGAAGAGGCACACACATCCATTTGCCTCATCTCTATTCCATCTCCTCTGCAGGGCTGTCTCTCTGGACAGAAAGGGATGTTAAATTTCTTGGCGTGGAGCAGAGGGATTTACTAGGTGCAAAACAGGAAGTTGAGCCCCGCGCTCTGGTTTTAATAAGGTGGCAATAAGCAATGCATCTTTCTGCCCCCAGAATTCCTCCTCTTCAAATACAAGATTTATTAGAGAAGTCGTAAATCACTTCATGTTACAACTGGCCAAAAAAGCCCGACATTTTTATTGTTTTTGATAAATAGATTTATAATTGGCAGCAGGCATGGCAGTCTCTGCGTTTATTTTTCCCAAGACTTGCTTCCCTTTCCTTGCAGCTGACGCAGCTTGGCCTACTTTACATTTTACTTTTTCTCCAGATCACTTATTGTTTTGATTTCAATTGAACTGCGTTCCCTTTGGTCCTAGTCCACGGGCACTATCTTTAGGCAGAGTTTAATTTTGGGTTGTTTAGAAAAGGGCACTGCTGAAACGCCCTGAAAAGAAAATGAACATCCATTTTTGTTTTCTGCTCTTGGCAGGGGGAAGGGGAAGCTTCCCCCAGCCAAAGCCCTGTCTCATTATGCCCTCCAATGCTCAGCTTCCATCAGCAGAAGACCTGAAACACATCCTCAGATGGACAGCTCCAAGAGTGAACCTGAGCTGACCATCCCTGCTGCCTGGTGGGGGCACGCAGCTGGACTGCTTCCTGGACTGAGTGTCCAGAACTTCCTGCAATTTGCTTCCAATTATTTCCCACGTGTGTAGAAAGAGGACTGAACTTTTACTACCCGTGTGAGCATGGATCAGATGCTCAGAGAAAACTATCTCCTGCAAAGCCATAACGCACACGCTGCTTCAAGCAGCAGAGTACATATGGTGCAACAGCACCCTGAAAGCATCGGCCACATCAAGGGGATTAAAAGCCTACAGAAATTACAGTGAAAAGCCCTGACTAAAGCTTCCAAAAAATACCCTTCGTTTCTCTCTCAGCTCATGGGCAGGTGGGACACAGACCCCAGCAAAGGAAGCACAGGCCAGACCTCGTGGGCTGGAGGAGCCTCCACTGGCTGCGGTTGAAACCAATATTCTGTATATTGACTTTGAGAGACCAATAAGCAGTGTGACTTGCACTCGAAGAGGGCAGGCTAACAGAAATGAAGCAGGTGTCTGCAAAATCCAATCATCATTTATACGCCTGTGACACTTTCTTCAAAAACTCTCCAAACGTTCTACAAATGCCACCAAAGGACTTTTTTTTTCACAGCATCGCTTTGAGGTCAGAAGACCAATTCTCATTGTAAAGTGAGGCAGTAAAGAGATTGAAACAACATCACCCCAGACTTCCTGTAGCAGTTAGAAGAAAGCCCAGGACAACATTTGTGCACCCTGGTGACGGCAGGAAAGCAGCTGGAGAACTGCTCTGGAGCTGCTCAGATTGTCTAAGATAATGTCTGTTTCAGGAAACCTGCAGTTTTGCCATGAGTGTTTCCATTGTGCTTCTCAATGAGATCAGCAAATATAAAGGAATAGAGGACACCTTGCAAGTGTTGTGAATGCCAGCAGGAAATTACCAGGAGAAGGAAACGACTGCCCCACAATGGACACTTAGCTCCCGTGCTGGCCTGCCCTGATGACTCCCGAGGTGATGAGATCCACACAGGTTGAGATGCCCAATGCCACAACACTGTGCATGACCACAGTCCAGATGGACTCGTAACACACACATGCACATTCACGGAGGTAAGCCCATCACAGGCTGCTTAACACAGAGCCACTTTTGGCTCAGAAGTCTGGAGCTAACCAAAGAGATGGCTCACAGGGAAATACACCCAGTAACACCATTTCAATGTCCTCCTTGGACACAGCTCCTAGCCAATGCTAAAGACCAAATGCTAGACAGGAGAGACCTTCATTCTGATGCAGGACCTGAGAGCTGCTCCCTGGCCTCACACACAGAATTTCCTGTTTTACACCATTCAAATGCAAGCAGGCCACCCTGCCCCTCCTGCCCCTCCCCAAGCACACAGGTACGCCCTTCTTCAGCACGTCCTTACCCCGACAGTCCTTGTGTCCTCCAGATGCCACCAAGGGCAGCCAGAACGTTCCCGCCAGCAGTGGTGGAACCGGTCTGCACCAAAAGAGAGGGAGACTGAAAGCTGCTGCCAGAGATGTTAAGTTATTTATTAAGCACCCAGTGCTCTGTTACTGCTACCTTACAGCAATTACAGAGGTCCTAACGACCTCCTTACCCCCGGCACAAGCAAAAGCTCATTGTCTCTGAGAATGAGGCAAAGGGCAGAAGGGAAAATGCAGACACAGAAAAAACAGAACAATCACCCCAAGGTCACAGAGCTGGCTAATTGCAGTACAGGGGCTCCAATCAGTTCTTCACTACTCTGCTCTACATCCAGCAGCTGACTGAACACAATATTAATAAAAATACATTCTTAAAGTAGCTACAAGTGACTCTGCTACTCCCTGGCTTCAGACTCAAACAGTAGCAGCCTGAAGATTAATTCAAAAACATGTGTTAAAAAAGCATGAGCAGTGTTTTGAATGGGAAAATTACCTTGAGTGAAAAGCAGAGGACAAACACCAGGACTACAGGCAATTAAATTACACGTGTGATCTAGTTAGCACGAGATGACTAATGGTCTCAGAACATCTCAAAGCACCATCATTCCCTTGCCAATGCTGACCTGGTTGCTGAGGACAGCAGCAGACAAATGAAATCTATTTCCTAGAGCTTTTTCATTAGTGCTGTCCGAAGGCAAAGAAGCTGCATCAGGAACAACACCCAGCAGTGAGAGATACGACAACACATGGTGAGCACAGATGCGCATGACTCAGCTGAGGAGGTGCATGCCATCAAGAATAAACATCCCTTTACTGAAAGACGTGAGCCATAGGGTAACAATGATCCGCAGAACCTCTAGGGTGCCTGATCTTTGCCAGTATAACAGCTCTTCACAGGGCAGGGAAAGGCTTTAGAAACTTCGTCCCACTGAAGGCTTTAAGCTATGTGGCTTGCTTAGCTCTGCTCTGGATCAGTGAGAACGAATACAAGACTTATTAGCACTTTAACTGCCCACTGAACGTACTAATCTTACAAGCCATTGTCATTCTGCCTTGGTTGGCAGAACTAAGTCATCATGATCTCTGTGGTTTAAAAACGTTGGACGAAAATCTAGTGCCAAGCCCTCCTCAAAAACCACACACAGAGAAACCATTATCAAAACAACAGAGGAATAAATCCCTGTTGGGATGTTCAATTTTGGGCATCACTGCATGAGTGTCAGCAAGCCTGGAGTCCAGCAGAACTGAAGCACCTTCTCAGACAGCTACTTTGGGAAAAGACCAGAAGAGCAATTCAAGAAACAGAACACAATTCCATTAATTCTGCATGCAGTATCTGTTCACAAAAGCAGAAATCACTGTTAAAATGCTCTGAGTTTCATTCTGTAACGACCACTGAGAAAGACTGACGCTACTCCCCCATCACCTGCATGTCTGCCAGTATTTCCCACTCTTACCTTTGCCAACATAATTCTTGTCTTTGCTACATCGAGAGGTGTGGTGACTGCAGCTGCAAATCCACCTGAGCAAATGAAAATACCAAACACAAGTGAGACATTGTTGGTTAAATACGAATGCCACACTACCTATAATTCTCACAGTTGTGGTCAACACTGCTTCATTATTAATGCCTACAGCATGTTTCCTCACGTCACAGTCCAGGTACACTTGTCAAAGGTTTGCATACAGAGTGTTTTATTCCTGTATGTTGGCTTAAGGAATAACAGTTCTGTGCTGTTAACTGCATGCTGAAGCATCCCTGCTGAGATTAGTGTCCTCTTGATTTGGATACATATGAAGAAGATGTGAAGGCTTTAACAGTATCAGACTCCAGGCAAGTCTGAAAGGAAAAGCCTTCTTACTCATTTGCAGAGAAAGCAAAATAAGCTCATCACATTGTACTCTACCTTGAGAATTAAAGCCTAAACACTCCAGTTTTAGAAAGGTAAAGAGGGAAGATGTTCTGCCTCTAAAACACAGGGACAGACTGGATCTGAACTTCAACTGTTAGACCTAGGATTCTGCTTCAAGGGAAAGAAGACAAGCCAGAATGTGGGATGGAACTCATCTCCAATGAAGAAGATCAGCTCAGTTTTGGAAAACAACAACGTGATGCTGTCTAAAGATCTTGGAAACTGTCAGAAGTCTGCTGCCACCAGTGCCATCTTCTCACAGGCATTTTTATTCTCCCTAATCACTCCCAAACTTCACCCTTGGAGCTCATTACTTTCAGTCAGAGCAGCCAGCTCAGCTGTGGCTTTCATCCCAAAAGCCAGAAATCTTAAGCTTATCCATGTGCACGTCTCACCCACAAATGTGTGTCTATTTCTCCATATTTTAACCCTGTGGCTACAGCCTGGCCTCTTGTGCTACCTAGGGACCAGATTTGCTGCTTTTTCTCCCGGGCTTTTATTCCCTTTGCCTTATTTCACCATCCTAAAATTAAACTCTGATTTCTCTCTCCCTCCCTCTGTTCACAATATTCTAAGCAAATAATTCATGCTGAGGAAGAGCCAAAGTGAAGGAAACTTTTAAAACACTGCAGCAGTAAGTGAGGAAAGAAAAGAAAGGGGGAAATAAAAGAAAGAAAGATTTGTTCTGAAATCTGTCCCTCAAGTTCCCTTTGCTTTTTTTCCTCGCTCCTCTGGAGCTTGGACAAACCCTCTATCTGCTACAGTGAGGAACAAAGTGACTCCAAAGGCTGAAGCCTACACTGTACCCAGGGAATAAGCTAAAAATAACCTATTTTTTGCTCCAAGTTTTCTGGAATGTAGAAAAATTGATCTTTCTTTTCTTGAGATGGAAAGGGAGAAAACATTTCTTCTAAAATCTGTCAAGTAATGAAAAAAAAAGTCACGTTCCCAAGTGGCTGGTGATTTTACCTGCAGCTCTCACAACCACTGCAGCTGTAACGTGTTAAAGCCCTGCTTTCTGTCAGACTGGGGCTGGCCAGCTGGCACCCTGTAATGACTTCTCACAGCTAATTAACAAACGTCCCATGACAATTCACGGTGTGCAGTAAGGCAAATGTGCAATCCCTTGGATCTCAAACAAGAATAGCAGGGAAGCTGAGTTAACGAACAGAGCAGCAGCTTCTTCTCACATAAGGTCAGTCCATCAGCTTCACTCTGCCGGAAGTTTTCTAGCAGCAATTTCTCACTAAAAAGCAGAAAAATGGGCTGCACTCAAGAAGCCAAAGCAGAAACTATAAGCAAGTTAAAGTAAATTCCAGCCCGTTCTTGGACCTTCTTGAAGGTCAAAAATCTTTTCATTGTGAGCCAATTTTTGACTAAATGACCCAAAGGTTTTGAGAGAATGATTGGGTTAGAAACTCAGTACTCATGTCAGCGATGTATTTTTAGAGTAATAAAAATAATCTCCATGGAAAATGGTGGATTTACAAGTCTGGACGTGGAAGTTCTTCCTTTGCCCACAAACCAAGATACAATTGAACAGAGAATCACATGGCTGGTGGACCTGAATCAAGCAAAGATCTCAATACAGTGTTGAGCTGTAGAGGTGATGGTAGCACTATAGTAAGACAGCGTTACTTTCCTTATTAGACCCTGTTCATTTTTTTAAGTGATCATTCCTAACAGTTTCTTATTGGCAGAAGCTTCTATCTTAGTTGACAGTGTTTAGGACAAACACAATTCATTCTGATACAACATTCCAAAACACTCTTATCTAAACAGTTTAATCTAGACTGTTTGGTTTTCATTTTTTCCCCAGCTAACATCTGGATCTTTCAGACTCCTTGGTTATTAACTTTTCAGCATTTCTTTTTCCATCACTGGGAAGTATTTGGTACAGATTTACCAATCAATTTAGAAAGACAACAGCAACAATAAAATGCTTCACAAGCACAACAAGCAGCAGGACAGCGGCTAAATTAAATGCAAGTTTGCATATGCTTCACAAAAACACAAGATTGAAATGAACGTTTGTCGGGAACAACATTTTATTGTGGGCAATAAGTCTGCCAAAATGAACACGCTTCAGCCTTAACCCTGAACACCCAGGGTAATTTTAGAGCGACCTCAACAACAGGACTGCATGGATATCTTAAAACTCCATGAGTTGCCACACATGGCTAATGTCTGCTCAAGCATCAGAAAAAATACGGTCACATTTTGTGAGGGGGAGAGGAAAGGCCCATCATCCAACCTCATGGTCCTGATCATTCTGTCTCTAGAGCTAACCAAGAGAAAAGGCACCTCCAGAGCAGCCTGGGACCAAACAAGTGGACTAACTTACCAACTGACTCATAGAGAAGGTTCCTCTTATCCCTTGCCCCTAGTAGGATCTGTCAGTGGCTTGTGCTCAGCAAGTAGGCATAAAGAAGGATTTGCACACAGGAAAAGGCTCTTGGCTTGTTAATGCTTCAAGCAGAGCAACAAACACTTCTGTTGGGAAAGTAAAAGTTCATACTACAGGAAAATTCATCACCTGTCTCCCGAGAAGTTACAATGGACACTGTATATTCACACATGTCAACTGAACAGCCTAAAATTTACCTAGTGCAGGGTGCTAAACAGAAAATCTCCCTGCTACTCACACTTTCCCACTGACCAGGTCTTGATGGAATTGCTAGAGACAGACATCCACTGTACTGAGGCCAAGCAGAGAGCAATTTACCTTTACTTGGCAATAAGAGGAAAAAGTCTTGAAGACTTCAAGATAATCCTCTAGATTTCTGCTGGCATTTCCTATCTTTCTTAGCTGTCATATGCAAATAGAAATTGAGAAGCATCAGAACAGAATGAATTACTTTATCTGAGAATAAGAAATAACCCTAGGTCCTAGAGGTAAGGAAGCAGTTCTTATCTGAAGATGTATTTGATTGATATTAGGTTAATTTTTAAGAAGTTGATTCTGGCCCTTTACCATTACAGGAATAACATCTGCCAGTGACAGAGCAAAGTGACCCCAGCAGAAGTACCAGGAGGAGAAGCACTGCTCTTCCAGAGATTGAACTGGTCTGGGTTTACGAGCATGGTCCAGGTAAACCCTGAAGGGAGATCTTGAAAACTAGTGAGAAATTTATTCAGAGCTACAGAGTTAAAGAAGCTTTCAGACACAATGCCAATCTTGTCAGAGCCAATTAGATCAAAACAGAAGTGATGGGAAGTCCCTCCTGTTAATGTACAAAAAGGTCTCATTAATGCTTTTATTATTCACTAGGCTTGCACCTATAATTCTCTGTGACTATCAAAACAGAGCACAAATTATTAATGTTAAGTCACCTTTTTTTTTCTTTTTTCTTTTTTTAACTCTGTGAGAAAAAGGAAGTGTCTTTAACAGAGGCAGTTTTCAGTCACATTAAATAGACACTCAGGTGCTCTGACAAGCAGGAGCTGCATCACTGTTGCAGGGTAATGCTTTGCTTTCCTAAAGAAGGTTAATACTCATGGGCAGAATTTTCTTGCCACCAGCCCAAATCTGTGGAAGGCACCAGAAACCCACACACATCTCTTCTGGGACAGCCTATAGTACACATCTGCCCTTGAGTTCCTCCCCAGTGCCTGCTCACATACCCACTTCTCTCGCTCCCTGACTGCTCCGAGTTTCTCCTCTCATCATCTCTCCAGAGAAAGCTGGACAAGGCCTCTGGGGATTAAATTATTAACAGATGAGACAGAGAAGATTCCAAATCTCTGATATTTATGCTCACGCCTATTACGTTTCTATAAAAAGTCCATGATCACATACATACATCTTACACATGTGTGCTCAACAAGAGTCAGGCTTCTCATTGCACTTTGGCTGAAACCACTGTTCTTTCACAGACACTGGGGATGGAATTCAATATATTGTTACTCTTTGTTTTGTCTTTGCCAAATAATCAATTACGATGTAGCTAGGAACTAACCAACACACTCAGACACATACATATGTGTGTGTGCACCATGAAGGGAAGCCAAAGAGGACCTCTCATTCAGTTTGTTTCAGCTTATTACTCTGCCCCTCAGGACCTCTAACGTATTTTTAGAAAGTATTGAATTCAAGCGAGGAACACAGGAGAAAAGCACGTCTGTGTGATTTCTCTAACCCACAACTACCACGGTGGCATTTGATAGCATCTCTGCGTCTAAAAGCTGGATTTTGGATAATCTTCTCCATTGGAGGTTTATAATGTGATGATTTAAACTCCTTCAGATGCATAAATACATCCTATTTTCTTCACAGGGTACTGGTGGCATTTCAATTTTTGCTTTGGGTGGGAAAAGAAGGGATAAAATGTTTGGTCTGGTTTTTCTTCCCCCCCATTTGAAGCTGTAAGTAGGTAGTTAATCGTTTTTGATGTGGAATATAAACTTCAGAAAGCAGGAAATTATTTTTCCACCTCCTCCATTCAGGGCTAAATATTTTCAGTGAAATAGAATGGACGCAGTCCTGGTTCAGACCAATGCAGATCCTGCCTGTTACGTGTCCACACAGGGAGGGAACGAAAGGTAAGGTTCTGAGCCAAAGCCAGTTTCATCTCATGAATTTTGAAGCAGATTTTCAAAGGACACGACAGACTGTTGGTGAAAAGGGAAGAACAGAGAAAGAAAGAACAAGGAAGGAAAATGAGGCTGGAGGAACTGAAGCTGCAAGGTCAACCCACAGAATATATCATCACCGGTTTCATCGTCATCTACAAAATGGGACTCTGGTTCTGCCAAGATTCCTGCTTTGGGAATAGAGCGTATGAACTGCCTCATCTGAACGAGAACCTGGGACTCTGTACTGCTTCAGGACCCTGTGTCCCCTTGAGCATGAAGGGTCGGGTCGCCCAGTGCACGCTAAGGATAACAAAGTGCCTGTGCATGACTGCACCTCTGGAAGCTCCTTCTGCATACTTCTACTGGAAAGTGAGCAGAAACCAACCATCCATCAAACAGAAACAAGTTCAAGCACAAGTGGCCAGAATCAAGACACATACGGAAGGAAACAGAGGCACTGGGCTAGGTTTCCAACTGAGGCACCAAATTGGACTTCAGGAAATTACTCCACAAAGCCTAGGGTAAATCAGATAACCTTTCCAGCTCTGTGAACGTGCCTGAACACAGTTTTTGTATCAATCTGACTGTAAAGAAATCAGCAGAGCTAAATTAATGATCTCCTATCACACCTGCAGACACCCAGATTGCATTTTAAAGCATTTTTAGTCTGATAGCTTTGTTTGGTTTGAAAACAAAAATGAACCATCTGCTTCAACTGCTCTCTTTTTGTTTGTGCTGATTAAGTCAGTGTAAAACCCAAAAGCGGAGCAAATTCTAAGCAGAATAAAAACTCTGCACATCAAATAGACATAGAAAATACAGCTGGACCCACAACAGATCACCCCCTCTGACCCAAAATGGAATCAATCCTACCTAAACCATTCCCCTCACTGCCTGTGTGCCTGACCTTTTAAACTGAGCACTCTTGCAGCCATCAACCCTCTTCTCAGCTCTGTCATTGCAGTGCCTACCGAAAGGAAGCCTCAGCCTCTGCTGGACTTCTGTTGCTATTAATACTTCAATTCCCATAAAAGAGTTTATTTTTAAAAATTACACACAACGTAATGGCTCTGATTTTACAAGTCATCAAAGAATAAACTTTGCTTTTGATAATCTCTATTTCAAGAAACGCTATCATTTCTGTTCAGACAGGATTTATTTTTTCCACATATTCTGTTACTGGTTTGGAATCTCAAAACGTATTTTAATTCCTTGGGGAAAAGCTCTGGCTATCCACCTCTGAACTACTGATGTGTTTTTCTATTAAGACAGTTAAGTCTCTCCTCCCTCAAACTTGTCAGCTATACTTGATGAGTCATTAATTGATTTTTAGTTTTTTTTTTAATAACGGCAAGTAGTCTAAAATCAAGCAAGAAGCCTACTGAAGAATTCAATTAACTTCTGGCTTGTTTGGTAATAAATAGTGCAGCATTGTATTCTGCCACTCTTTATTCTTGTTCTAGTGTCTGGAGATTGCCCAGATGTTTTGTCCTCCGTTTTTTTTGCTGCGGAAGGCTTTTGCCTCCGGGCTGTGCAGGGCTAGCCTCTGCTCTCCTGACTCCAGTTAATCTACATGGCTGTCAGAGCTGTCACATGAATGGTGAATCATGGCCTCTCACTGCAATCACTTAAAGCCCTGGGGAAGTGCTCAGAGCAGACAGCTGCACAAACCCGCACCCAAGCGAAGTTTCTCCTGGATGAGGACTTTACAAATCAACTTGGAAATAATCGCAAAGCCTGACTGACAGGCCCCTGGATTTTAAATAACAGAAATTTGTCAAAAACAAATTGGTTGTCTTTCAAACAGACACCCTGTTTGAGTCTGACTTTTTTTTCCCCTCCTTCTCTTTGCTAACTTTCCTACTTCCAAATAACAACTGGATCCGTTCTCTTCTAAACAAACTTGAATTACAAAGGAATGTTGTTCTGCTATACTTAATAGATTTGCACATTTTTCCCTTTCTTCTTTAGTCTTTCCCAGTATAACATATAATCCTTTGCACCTGCAAAAGCTCCACAGACTGCTGACTGCCAAGAATCCACCACGTGACCCTGCTTCCATGACCAGAGATCCTGTGTTTAAAGAGAAAGGAAAATAAAAAGTTATTAAATGTTTGAATCTATCTGATCCCCATGCGAGTTAGCTCTGAGGATGGGAACATAAGTGAAAAGCTATTTTTGTGGCATTTTTCAGTGATGTAATAAGTGACTTTTCCCAAGAAACTTGTGTACTTGAACGAGCAGATGGAGTGAGAAAGATGTCTGGAACGGAGGACGGGTTGAAGCAAATTGCTTTCAAGGATTTCATATGTATGTATTTAAGCCTGTGGCCATGCAACCTTGCAAATATTTTGTGAATTTATTTTCTTTTTGGCAGATAAAACCATGCAAAGCAAAACACTGTGAGAAGGGGGCAGCGTACAAGCAGCAGCACCAGCTCAGCCCAGGTGCACCCAGCAGTCCCTGGCCCAGTGTGTTATGAACTGCTTGCTCCCCTTCACTTCTTAAACCAACCCCTCCCCTTGTGCTCCCAAAAGAAACCATCATTAAGAAATTCCTCTTATCGCTCCCATTATATTTGGAAGCAGGTGTGTCTGTTTTCCACTTGGCGTCATTAGGGACCACACACCCTTCTCCCTGCCACCGCTCCCACACACCACGCTCCAACCCATTAAACTCACACGTCAACAAAAACACCAACAAGAACCGTGCCTTCTAGAAAACATTATTAAGAGTCAGGTCAAACATACAGTTTGATAAGTCTGATTGGCATCAGCAGCAAAGGCCAAAGCTTGCCTGGGTGGGTTTTTATTCTGCCAGCTACAGTCACTGTTCCGTCCTCCTCCACCCCCCTCATCATCCCTATTCCACCTTCTGAAATGCTTAGCCTTGGATGTTCTTCGGGGGAGAGATTTCTGTTCTATGAGGTCAGGAATGCTGCTTAGCAAAAAGGGAGGGGGGGGGATCCATGGCCCTTCTGAGGCCTACTGCAGAGAAATCAATAATTTTACTTTATAGCTCCAGTGCTATCTCACTCCTTTTAAAGCCATATTATTTCTACACTATAAAATTTTCTTGAAAGCAACCCAATAGCTAGGCTGAAGCTGAGATACTGCTCTCAGGCTCCTGGTCTGCAATGCAGCCACACTCCACTGGGGCACGAGAACTCATTTCCCTCATTTGCTGACTCTTGATTTAACATGCTGTCCCTGTGACTCGCTTCTTCCAACTTGGCTGGTGGTTATATTTCAGCCGAATGTTTTAAAAATCAAACTGTTCAAGCAACAATGGCCAGCCACAATGTTGTTTGGTATCCTGCCACAGCTAAATAGCTGCAGCTCTGCTTTACGAAAACACTAAAGGGATTTCAGTCTCTCTAACGCTAGCCATTCTTTTTCCTGGTGTTTTCAGTATGTGTTTCTATTCTTCTGTCAGCCGCAGCAGAAAATGATTTTCATCTTATAAATAAATAAATAGGGAATCGTAATTCTTCAAACCCATAAGATGCTTTTCTGGAATAACTCATGCTCTTTGGACATGCAGCTTTCTTGCAAGTCAGTACTGCTGGATGAAGGACACATGCTCCGTAAGACAAGGAGTGCCATGCTCCAAAACATCTAGGTACTGCCAAAGCATAAATCTCATCTTCAAAACCATTCTCATAACACTTAAGGAGCTTAAGAAACCTCTACTTGAAAGTCAAGGTTTAGAAATGTAACTGTTGCAGCCCCTTGACAAGAACAGGAGGACTAACAGCAAAATGAACACAGTAATACGTTCAGAAGCACAGCCTGTTCTCAGTCATGATGGGTTTCTGCATCAGTGGTGTTACTGAAACAGTTTTACATGTCATCCTTATTAATTGGCTTCTGAGTCTGAAATCTTGTTTCAGATAATGTCTGGCCTCCTGGTACAGGTCTGTACAAACTGTGATGAATTCCCATCCATCATGCCTGCAAATTGACAACAGGTATTTGCAAGTGTCACGTAATATGGAAAATTATTTAGAAGGGCGGAGCCAGAGACAGTTCAATTAAATTAGGGTAAAGGAGAACTAGGGAACAGGAAGAAAATTCCCCAGCAGTGAGGTCTACTGAATAGCAGAGCCAGCCTCCCCAGGGAGGAGAGGAAAGCCCTCTCCTCTGAGTCATTTAAAAATAGACTGGAGAAGGCACTCAACACTGTACTGAGGGGAATAATCCTGCACTGGCAGGGGCAGGATGAGATGACTTCATGCATTTCTTTCCATCTCTGATTTCAGTGATTCACCCAGAGCTCCAAACCTGAATATGCAGAAGAGCAGAGAGAGGGAAGCAGAAAGGAACAAGTGCCACGGAGCCAAGAGGCCTGGCAGGACTCTGCTCCAAATTCTTCCTAACCACCCCTGCACCGCGGGCTGGGCTGACGTGCTGAAGGTCACGCATGGTTTCTCTCACTGCCCACAGACCCATTCAATGATGAGGACTTACAGTAAGTTGGGCTGGTTATGTCTTCAAAAAACACTTGTCCACGTGCTGCACTAAGTGTGGCTTCAGTACTACTTATACAGGGCAATGCAAGGGAGCTATGACAGGCTGCAGACACAGGTAATAACAACAGTGCCAAAAAAACAGGGCCTCGTTCCTGAGAGGAAATACATGGCTTATTCCCCTATCTCCAAACACTGACTTCTGATGGAATTGCTCATTACTGCCACAGGACTGGGGTCAGTGGCAGGCTCAGAGCTCCCTTCTTAGGGCCTCCAAAGAGGCCAAGTCCAGGCAGAAGTGCACGTGTAAGCCTTGCAGTGATTCTGCTTTTACAAGATGTGCTCTTTCACTGCAAAACCCAAACTGGGAACAGTTAGCCACGTAATGGCAACAATTTGATCAGCCTGGCTTCACCACTACCACTCAGCTCCTGCCTGCTCACCCTACGCATCTCCTGCAGAAGGCAGCAGGAGATAAGAGAGTTTTCCAGGGCAGTACCCATTCCCACTAGCATTCACAGCCTAGGAAAGCAAAACGACAACGAGCACACTACATGAAAGCAGGCCGCCATGCCAAGCCTGTGTCATGTGTATTCTATTAAGCTGAAGGCTGAATAGAAGACTTTGTTTTCCACTTCAAAGGACCCCATCCCAATCTCTCGCTCTTCCCTTATGAATAACAAATTGGAAATAAATCTTCTGGCTGAAGTGCATGGAAACTCATACAGTTGGGGCCCTCTGCAGCTTCCCAACTCAATCACATGCTAATTTTTTTGTAAACACTTTTATGTGATATATATGTAAATCTCTCTGTGCATTGCTGCGCCATGTAAAGCAATACAGAGGCTGTGTCCTCCAGGGACTGGACTCAGCAGGAAGCCTGACTGCAGATCTCCAATTATTCACAGGGATAATGTTTGCAGAGAAGGGTCCCGTTTTATTTGTGAGCAGTGCCTGAATTTCTTCCTAATGATTCCATACCATACTGTCCCCGAGCCCAGCATCCTCTACTTCTCACCTCAAACATTAGCTTTTTGGATACAGAGAATATAACTGCATCTGGACGCCGCATTTTGCTAGGCAGAGGGTGCACTGGGAAAGTCTCTCATAGGATGTATCAAAGGCCTTTCAATAAATAAAAAAAAAAAAAGAAAGAAAGAAAAAGAAAAGTTTACAGTCTCCTTTAAATACAAGAGGAGTTATATATAGGGCCCACAGCAGCACTGAGAAGGCTGTTAGTATGTTGAAGACACCTGGACTCAAGATGGCTCAATAACTACTTACTCATTAAAAGAACTCCTTACCTGAGTGCGTTTGTCATATTTGTCTTATGCTCATGGTAAAAGTTCAGGGCACAGATCACCTCCAAGCTTTCTGCTCACAGCACAATCTGGTCTTGGTTTATACTCAAGGCACCCAAGTTATGGGGATACTGGGGCAGTACAATACTCACGTTTCTCTCTCAAACCTGACGACCAGAACAACATCCCAAATGCAGCTAGAGGCACTGCAGACAGTAAGACACCTCTGCCTTGGCTTTACCACTCTTCAGTCGCCAACAGGTAAGCAGTTCTTATGACATTCTCTACATTTGAGGCATGAAGCTGAGAAAATACTACAGTTCCCTCCAATGATAAGCACCTGTAGTACTTCTATGCACCCCTCTGTCCAGGGCAGTTCAGCTTCATGATATCAGTAAGAGAAATTATCACACTGATTTGTGCACATATATATTCTCACAGACTGAGGAAAGAAAAGCAATGTCCATGCTTGCCTTTGCTCTTAGGTATTTGACTTTTATTTGCAACGTGGCATTCTGCACGGCTGATCCTTACAAATGCATGGCACATTAGCTAGAGGAGAAGCAAAAACTTCATAAGCAGATTGCAATTTCAATACATAAAGTAAAAAAGCACAGAGACAAATGTTCCCAGTGAAGTTTTATGTGCATGTGTGCAGCATATGTGCAGTACATGTGTATATTTTCATGCAGGAAACATGCAAGCCCAAACATGGGAAAAATTCAATGAAGTTAGTTAACTGTTGACATAAACGTTGAGATGCTTCTCACACTAGTGGAGTTGTGCTCTCTTAGCCAGTACTGAATTTGGCCCCAGAATTAAACCCACCCAAATCCCAGAAAAATTGAGAGAAAGAGAACAAAAGTTGGCCTACATGCAACAGCATATTTTTCATGTTAAAAGCGTTTCATTCCCTTTTTCCCCCCATATAATACTGCATTGATGTCTGTGACCCATTTGGATGTAAATCAAAATGGATGTGCTAAAAGCCTGGTTAAAGAAAATGTCTTCGAAACACTGTTCCCATGGCAAGGCAGAACATAATACGGCAGCCACACTCAGTTTCCATGGCACAAAGGGCCATATACATGTCTGGGAAGGAAAACACAGTTCTAAGAAATCACTTCAAAGCTAGGCCAGCTTTCCTCGAGCATACGCACAGCTACTATCTGCTGTAAATAGGTGTTTCATGCAAACTTGTGTGAATACATGACATGGAAGAATTATAAGCTTCTTCTAAGATTTTTCAACAAGAAAAAGCACCCAAGCCAAGAGGCAAACCCTCTGCACAGATCATTTCTATCTTCTACTAAATGTCACCAGGAAGCTTGGAGACTTCCAGAGAGCTCCCTGTGGTATAGGCATGACCCGAGAGCATCACAATCTGGCTCTATCTACAGACTGCATGAGTCTGTTTTACTTTGTGCCGTTTCAAATGCTGCACTGATGCCCCAAGGCCATGCCAGTGTCTCAAATGCGTTTGCAGTGCTGTAAGTAAGGATCGCATTTGTTTCTTTCTTTCTGATGCAGATGGTGTAGAGCATTCCTTCGACTCTGCTTAAAGACTGTGTGAATGACACTTATTGTGACACTAATAAAGCTAGGGCTGTTTGCTGAACAGCTGTTGGGTACATTGTTCTTTTGTGAGAAAAATGCAGCCGTTATGCTAATGGCATGCACACGCAGCATCGGCTGCAAATTACATCACGCCTTGAAATGCTGCCGTGGAAATCTGTTTTCCTGATACAGCACCTAAGCAAATGGCAGACACATTTAACGATTAGGACTTAATCCCTAAATCAGCCCCATCGTTACTCAAAGAGCAAAAGAGGCATGGTAGAACACTTACTACACTGCCTGCAAGGAAATGGGTTTAAAGCTGGGCCTGGTTTCATTTACTCTTGACCTGCATGCAGCTGAATGCAGCAGAAAAAGAACACTCAACTAGTCCTCCAGGAAAAAAAGGAAAGCTGTCACCTACCTGCAGAGCAGGGAAAACCATTTTGGACCCAGTTTGGCTATACGTCTCTATTTTCTACTGATTCTGCTAAACAGCACCAGATTTGATTATAAATTTTAGGAGGGAAATAGCATATGGTTTATTGTTTCAATGCTTGAGTTATAAACACGTCTTACTGCCGAGGTGGAAGCATTCTACCAGCTGCCTGGGTAGAAGCATTCTGTAAACTTCTCTTTCTTATCAACTTTTAAAAATCGGGTGCAATGAGCTGCAAGCAGTCCTTGTCCCCACAGAGACCCACTGAGCAGCCTCACACAGATTGCTTCGAGGGCTACCTGCACTGATAGCTGTGAGCAGGGCTGAGCTCACCCTTGCAACCTGACCCGTTCACACGCTGCACTGAGAACCAGTTCCCAGAATTTGAGCTCTCTGGAGCAGGGAACCAAAAGGATCAAGCAGATGAGTACGTGTATCGCTGCCTTCACTCAGATCTATAATCCAGTCCACCAGCAGAATTCCCAAACTTTGTTTCCCTCCCAACACAAGTGACTTGTGCTTGAAGCGAGAGCTGAACCCGGATAGAAAGCAAGAGACCTTGCTCATCATGTGGGCAAAAAACCAGCTAAGGAATAACACAAAATGGATCCGACCACTCTTTTGCTACCACTCAGATTCACAGCAACTGAGGGACTCTCCCCGTTCCGTTCACTGCCATGCCTCGCTTATTTCACAGGGTGGAAACGTACCTGAGCGTACTTTGCAAACAGTTCTCTTTGCCTGAAGCATCCAAGCATTCCTCTGCTTGCTCAGGGTCTTAGTCTGCTATCACATGCCAGCACGGCCACTACAAAATCCCACAAAAGAGATGTGCCCGTGCATTGCAGCTCCCCCTCTCTCACTATTGCCTCTCAAGGTGCAACTGAATACACCGTTCTGTAGAACACCTGCCAGTGTGTGAGACTACATGTCAGAGAAAACCAAGCGAACAAATAAAAACTTATTTTTCCAGCCTACTCATTTGAGAGCTATGTACTCCTGCCCTGTCTGCTCCTTCCCTCTTCACTGACCACCAGACCCTTCTCTTCAGACAACACATTAGGTCTATAAAGAGAGCATTCTTCATTTACAGCTGCGTTGGAGCAATTCTTAGTGGCTCTGAAGTGCAGCCAACATACAGAAACATAAAACCGAAGAGGGCTGAGTCTCATTCCACCTGAGAAGGGTTTATCTTACACACAGCATAGTTCTCCTAGGGAGCTGATCATTTCCACTCAGCCATAAATAGCAGGCTTTTTTGACAAGATGTTGCTAGACTGAAAACTAGCCAGCAGTGCTCTATTTTGCTGCTTTCTTTTTAATCCCTATTTTGTTGGAAAGCACAAAAGCAAACAAACACCTGATGCTCTATCCCCACGACAGAAATTATAGTTCTTATTTTTCTCAGGTCTCAATGAAGAGAAAATACATATTTAAGTGCAGTATGGAATGAGTCTATCAATCGTTTTTAAACAGTGCGTTCACCTGAGTTACTGAAAGCAAACTTGTGTTTGAAACAACATCTATTTCTTGCTCATTTCTGCAATACTGCTCTGTCGGTGCCAACAGCATAATCAACCTCACGGTTTTGTGATCCATGCAGAGATCTCTCTTGTTTCTAACTTCACACTAGTGCATGACATGCAAGTCAACTCTCACACAGAACAGCTTGTCCACATTCACAGACAAAAGAAAACTGCATGTAAACCATGTGGCTAAAGCCAGCTGGAAGCATAGAGAATAACCACTGCAGCTCAGAGCAAAGCAGATATAGAAAATGGGATACAGCACCACCTCATCTGCTGCCTACCACTGGCCTTTATTAGGCTTCTTTAAGCTTAACACTGCTGCTGGATGCAGAGCACTCATATGAGGGAAAAGAATAATGTTCTTCCATGTGCTTTGCTAGCTTTCCTTTACAGTTGAAAGATACTGTTCATTATTTTTATGCTAATTAGCTCATCTGGGAATTCTAAGATGGAGTTTATTATCTGTAAGCTTTGTTCTAATTGCTTTTAAAATCATTCAGCCACGGTACTTGTTCCGAGCTCTTCGGTAAGGATCCACACACATCATACCCAACTACTCCTTCACTTATTTTCTCAACTGATCCCACTGACACAGTGTGGAGAAGTCCCTCAGACACTGTCTTCAGTTAACCCTTGTATGTTTAGATTTTGCACCATTTGTCTCTTTTGTCCCTCATGCTCCTATCACTTCTTAATTACTGCTTGGTCATGCTCCCTTCAAAGCACCCATGAGAAGCCCTGCACTGAATCACACTGCTCGATGCTACCAGCCACATCCCACCAGCTGATGGGGCCATAATGATTTTTATCCTTTGTTTTACTGTCATGGTATTATTATTATTTTTAAGAGCTTGATTCAGATAAACAAAATGTATTCTGCTCTCACTGCCTGCTGGCTTTGATGTGACTAACCTTGAGCTCCCTCCATGTGCTAAGCCAAAGTGACTGAAGCATGCAAGGTTGATTTTTGCAGATTTCTGCTCTCGGTTCTTTGGGCAGCAGAACATATCACGAATATATTGCAGCAGAACAAACTAGCCCGGTTTTGTTTCTCTTCAGGCCTGCACTGACCTCTTTAGATTAAACACGATGTCTCTCATTTAAGTGACTCACTTTGGTAGCTAGCTGTTTTCAAACAGACTCCTTCAAAGCTGAAGTTTAAACAATACATTTTACTGCTACAGCTATGTGGACGTTAGCTAAAACAACTCTGCATTCTGGAAACAACTGCACGACGTGGCTGTTTTATGTGGTTTGGGAGAGAACACTGCACTTTCTCTAAGCGCTGTCACCTCTTGCTCCCAACTTCACTAACCATTGGCTGCTCGTGCCAGCAGCGCTGCGAAGAGTTTACAGAAAGTGGCTCGGAGACACTGGCTGGGAAACAGACTCCTAATAAGGCAGCCAGAGCTGCCCTGCATCAGGGAACGATGCCCAGAGCTCACCATGCACCTGCAGAGCCTGCTGTGAGTTACAGCTCAGCTATAGGAAAGGTCTCGATGCCTTCTGTGCTCCTCCTACCTGTAGCTCCCCTCCACATCTGCTTCCCTGAAACCTTTAGATGCAAGAAGAAATTTACTCTCTTTCCAGCTCCTCTCTTATAAAGGATGTATTTTGCTACACTGCTTTTCACAATCTGAAATAATTCGCTATGCTTCCGACCCAGGATCTCAAAGCACTGAAAAAACCCTGTCTCTGCTTCATCCTCCTGCAGTGAGGACCATACCATCATTACCATTTAAAGGAAAAACAGAGGGGCAGAGAAACTACGCTTCAAATTCAGCTCTGTGCTCAGAAAAATAGACCGTGACTCTGTCCATGATAAACAAAGCAACCAGCTGGGGGGAGAACAGTGCATCATTCTGAAAGACTGCACTATTAAACTATCATCCAACCGATACCTTCGTTAAATGACCTTTGCAATAATGTATACACAGCCAATCAAAACAGCACATCAGCGACGTAGAGTCTCTCCCTGTTCACAAAAACAGGCTCAATCAGTCTTCTTTGTATCATTTGCAATTTCCTGTTACCTTGAAGAGCAAAATGCTAAAGAAGTTGAAATAAAAAATAAACCAGAATAAAACAAATCACACAACACAGATGGTTCCCACTCGATTTTGATCAATAAAAACAGAGCAGCAGATGAGATTTCTGGCATGCTAGGGACTAAAATTTAGACTGCATGCCACATATCAATGGTCAGGTGCTCCCTGTTATTTTTCAAATATCCAAGCAAATGAGCTTCACATGCACAGGTAGGTCAGTACTTGCTTACTGATCCTTGGATGTGCCCATAGTTGTAATACTCAAGTAAGACAAGTTACCATGGAAAGCCTCTGTAAGCTGTATAACTTAACATTTCTATAACTGAAGAGGACTTACCTTTAGGAACTCCCAGAGGGGAAACTGTACCAGAGAGAAGGGAATCTGGTGAGGCAGGAATAGAGAAAAACAACGTAACGTTACAAAAGCAAATTAGGTTGGCATGTTCTTCAACCAGCTAAATTAGTAACAGTTATTGTTCACTTAGTGAAGCGCGGCTTATTACATGTACAAATCTTTAAGGACACTTCACGCACTCTGCCATTAAGAGACTGGTTTCACTAAAGCAGCTCTACTTTGTTTATCACATTCCCTGCTGAGAGGTTAATGTATTGTAACCAGGGTGGCCTAGAAGAGCAATAAGCAGTATGATCTAGTGCAGGGACAGTCTCGGTTTGATGCTCCGCCAAGAAAGCCATAAAGATGCTTCCAGCAACGTGCTGCCAAGGCCAGGAATGCAGCCTGTCAGAAAGACATCTTCAGTAACACGCACTCACATGGAGCTGCAAACAGTCAGGCTCTGCCCAGCTGCCCACAGCTTTGCAGGTCGGGCAGCAGCTGCAGAGAGAAACTTTTTGGAGCATGTCTCATTGACCTCACATTAAGAAGCTCCCTTGAGAATTCCAAGCAGGTAGCAAAGAGCTGCCAACCACAACCAAAACCCAAGGGGGAAGCTTGATGTTTCACTTCTCATCAGCTGCAATAAAAGGTTCTTCTGCCCAACAGTCTGCATCTCTACCTAGGCTCATTGTTTCTGCAGTGCCTGTGCATTTACAGCTCTAGCCTCAATAAATGCCTTGGGACTAACTCAACACACAGGAAAAAAAATGAACATACTTCTCCCCTCAGCTCTGAAGGCTCTGGGAGGTGCCTCTACATCTCCTCCTTCCCCAGAAATGATGCATACTGAGTTAGCTTTCTCCTTTATTCACGTTCTGTATTTTCTACATCATTTTGCTAGTCTCAGAAGGCACTTAAGCACCTTTTGCCATGGAAAGTAGCAGACTGTCAAAATGGATCAGACCCAGTTAATAGGTAACTGATGGCATTTTTAACAGTAATATCAGGTTAAAAACATGCACTGCAGAGATATGAGCAGCTTTTTAAAGCTAAATTCAAGCTACACAAAGGAATCTGAAACAGTACATCTATTCAACATCACAGGAGTTCAAGAGTATTGTCTCCTTCACTGTGTTGCAACTAATGATTAATAAATGAGTCTATTAAGTTAATCTGCCAGGCAAAACTAAGCTTGACAGACACCTGCCACAGAAAATTTGTTATCTATTCAGGCAGGAAATGGCAGTGAGAAGAAATCAATGTCACTGCTGTACATTGAGCTGACAAACAGAAATCTCAGAGGAAGTTTGTCATCTTGAACAATGAGCAGTATCCCCAGTGGCATCCCAAAGCCCCACAAGAAAGGTCAGGCATGGTTCTTATTTATCAGAGCCTCAAAACTCAACTGGAGCAATTAAATTTCATTTTTAATACTGGGTGAAAAAGTCCAGCTATTTGACAGTAATGTGTGGTAATATATTTATGAGAAGATATATGTACATCCACATGCTGCTACATCATTGTTGAACTGGAGTTAAATGGCATGATTTCTTTGCATTGTAAAATGAAAAGCAAAAGGATATTCTATTACGTAAGCCAAAAAATAGAAAAAAGAGAAACAATACCCACTACATTTGCTTCAAATTTGTAAAAAAATAAATAAATAAAAGAGAGAAAAGGAAATGCTCTATATCCAGCTGCACTCCAAACAAAACAAGCTTTCAAATGCTGTCTCAAAGTTTTGCTTTTTCATACTTGAGAATGAGTGGTAAAATTATGCAGCTATTAATAAGACAGGGGAAGCTTTTGACAGGAAGCCTTCTTTTATCTCCATCATTAACTAGAAGCATTAAACCAAAGGGAAGTTGACCACGACTGCTGTTTGATTTTCAGCGTTAATGGTATTTGCCTTCCATGTCCCACTCAGTGGGAATCAGACCTGGACAGGGATTACCAGTTCCCCCCTTCCCTGAAGTGGCTGTGACGTTCAGCCTTCCATAACGCCTGGGAAGGTTTCAGGGGCAGGTCAGTGGGGTCTGGACAGCCACGGGGTTCCCTCCTAAGCTGCCTGAAGGATAAACACCTAAACATTCATAAATCACAATTCAGTAGGATCTGAAAACTGGCAAGAATAAGCCACCAAAGAAACACCACAAGTAAAGACAAAGAAGGACTTCTGCCTCCCTCAAGTAGGTCCTAGCAAGAGACGTTCCCCATTATTTGGGGTCAAAGTCTCTATTCCAGCTCATTTGACATTGTCTCCTTAACAAACAAAACCCACGCAAGCAATTTCACGGGGAGTGGAACTAAAGGGAGCCTGGCTTCCTGCAGCTTTGTTTTTGTCATCAGATTCTCTGAAGCCAAATAATTCACAGGCTGGGTTCAGCAAACTTCCTGGGACTGGGTCCTCCATTGCTTCTCTCTCAACATCTATTCCAGCACATCACTATACATTCAGTTCACACTGCAAGCCTTCCCCAGCACTTCTGTTCTCACACACCTATTTTCAAGAAACACAAAGGAACTGAAATTCACGTGCCCCCTGGCCACATTTCTGTGGCCAACACATCCTACTGGGCAGGAAGCAGGCATGGGCCGTGCACACTGTGGGGCGTTTGGATGAGCATACACCCTGATGGCTAAGCCCCGTTTCCCTAAGAGACCAGACTAAACAGCCCACACCCAGAAGCAGCATTAATGCATGCAAAAAGAAACATCTCTACAAGGGTAACTAATCCAACAATGGAATAGTCTTCGGATGCCTTTTAGCTATGCCTCTACCATGTCTGACGTGATAAAATCTCATTTTGAGATGCTTCTTAATTTGAACATTTACAGCATTTGTCATTTGATTCCTCTTCACATTCTGCTTTTTAAAAGAAAAGCTCCTCAGCGATGAACAGAATCACACCCTGCCAGGCAGCGATGTTTATGCCTGAAATAGGCTAAGGCAACAATAAAAATGTGGTCCACACATGTGGTTAGCTTTCTGCCAGCAAATATGAAACCCTGGCGAGCTCCACCAACCTCTCATTCAGCGTTAATATAAAATAGACAGAGAGTACCAGTTCTCATGTCTGGCCTAATGTTATATAACCTTGCTGTTTGTTCAGCAGAGTCAGATCTTACACCAGAAAAATAAAAACGCTTAAAGCTCCTGAACGGCTGTAAATCATTCCTCTGAAGGGCCTTATAGGTTAGTGAAATTGTCAGTTAATTCTGGACCCGGTACTCCCTAGCACTTGATAGCTAACTTAATGTAATTAATGTTGCAGATTCGTATTTTTATAGATTCACTTAGTCCCTGTGATACAGAAGAGTTTTGAAAGATTATTTCTTAATAAGTTACTGCTAGAAAGAGTTAACATTTCACAGGCAGAGCAACAGATACACTCCACTTACAAAAAAAAACAAACCACCAACCTGCCTGTCTGCAAGTACTTAAGATATCTCAGAGCAAAAGAAATCCCACTAAATACTACATAATAAAATACGGAAAATTTAAGGAGGAGCTTAAAATTAGAGCCATAGAAATGCATAAATACAGAGAACTGATAGTGGTAATACTCTTTGTAACTAAACCACAACATTTTATAGAATTTAGAATTTCCCTCATTCAATGTCTGATGCTAAACTGCAAGCTGACATCGTCCAGAAGGAAACACAGCAGCCAGAGAGCAGGGAGAGCATGTCGAAGGATGGGCAATGAAAAGAAAGTTGAGGGTGGAGAGGAAGGAATGAAAAGAAAAGAAAAAAAAAACCTCATTAGCCCCTTCAAAACTGGGATTCCCTGCAAAATATGAGAATTCTTTCACATAAAGAGGAAACAGATGTCCATGGCTGGAATTTGCATGTGGCTTTATTCTCTTCTAGGATACAATAAAACTACTCTTCTTCCCATCCTCCGAGCTAGAAATTAAACAGTGGCATGTCATGCAGAGTCCAGCTGTGCTTTCTACCTCCATCCTTTATTAGCAATATATTTAAAAACAAGAAGAAAACAGAGACAGAAAGAAAGGGAGAAACAAGAAAAGCATAAGAAATGAAAAACTATGTGGTATGCGTTCTCAAAACATTATAAAACCTACAGATGTTCTTACTAATCTGTGGCACATGTTTGTTTATTCAGGTTTTCTCTGTCTCCAGTTCAGCAGGGCCTTGCTCTCCAGAAGAGCTATCTGCTTTTACAAATGTTAGAATAAATACTGGAGTAGACACTGGCATAAACAGCCAGAGGAGGAAACAGGCTCACCTTGCAGGAGCTGTCTTCAAAGTCCCTGAAACTGCACCTCTGCCCCAGAAACTCTGTCACCATATTTTGCTCTCACTGATACCTGCACCGTTCCCTATATTAACAGCAACAGGAGAAAAATCAGCAGTTACGAAGAGGATTTGGACAGTGCTGATAGCACAAAGGCAATGGCAAGAACATCTGCTCATTTCAGGGAGAAAGTTCTGCAGGCACCACTGAATAGTTCTCGGCCTTGCACCTAATCTGTCACTTGTGAGCACTTTTATGAGGCTCACAGAGATGCTATCAGTGTTGAGCTCTGCATTTATTAGGAGTGCTCCACCACAGTGTCTGAGCAGCACGCACCAGACTGAGGCTATTCCACTATAATTGCAAAGAAAAACCTAATAATCCACTTCTAGTATGAAAAAATAAATGTTTTCCAAGGACACAAATTACAGATTTAAGTAAATGAAAAGTTGATCTTAAGTCCTTTCTGTGTTCCTTTTTTTTTAATTATTATTTTTTATTTTATTTTTAAATCTGTTCTTTGCAATGCAGGTTACAGATGAGTAAAATAACCCTGTCTACTCACAGAAGTCAACCCCAATTCAGCTGATAATCACAGCAAACGAACTTATGCGTCTTGTTCTCTCTTAACAGTTCTTCACACAATTGCCCAGTACATCTGGATCATGATAAAGTGACATTCCAACTTGAAATACACCTTCTCCATAACGCGACTTGATTAGCACAAAATGAGGTAAGCCTCTCCCTTGCTCATGTCAGAGACCACAGCAATTGGCATGGCTGAAGACAGCATGGCACAAAAGACCTGCAGCATTCTGTAGGGCTGCCTGAAGGTGACGACACAGAGGAGCTCAACATAACCATCTTCAGGGGTGTCATGAAGCTGTCAAAGTCAACTTCTTCCCTTGCAAAGACTCAACGAATACCGCTTCCCAAATCCTTCTTGATAAATTGCGGACTCCACAAGGAACCTAATGAAGGTAATTTGTAATCGCAACGTGAATGAAAGGCTGTCAGAGCCATCAGCTGTGTTCCTGTAGCTCTGAGAGATGAAAGGAGTGAGCACAGTGAAAGAACGGCAATGTTATCAGCTAAATAAATGGTGGAGGGCTCTACTAATAAACACTGATGCAAAGAGAAACACAAGTCTTCACGCAAATGACACCATTAGAAGAGAGACCAGAGAAGATCTCTTGCACTCTTCAAAGAGACACAGCAGAACATGATTTCCACACACACAGCATATTCCTGCACTGCACAAACCAAAGAGTGGTGGTGCCCTGGGGGAAACCAGAAGTAAAACTCCCAAGCTCCATTTGCAAGCATTTTTTACAACTCTTTGGGTTGCACACTCTTTGGCTCTGCTGCACTGCAGGGGCAAAGGAACAACGTTTAGATCAGTCCCAATAGTGCCTGTGAAACAAAGGCTTCAGCTGATGCACCATCAGCAACCTGAGGTAGTCTGCAGTTCCCTCATTTTCAGGCAAGTAACATTAACTCTGCTTGAGCTGTGAGCCCTCAATGGGAAGAAATACAAAATTCCTGAACTATAATCATAATTCTGATTCAACCACCCACTATCCCTCTAATTAATATTTGCACCTTGCTTCCTCTGGCTCTCCAGCTCTAAAAACAAAGTAGTTGCAATCACACCTTGCCTATTCTGAGGCAAAACACACTGAGTCCCTACTGGGTCTCTGTATATGGTTACATGACATTATCAGTGATGTCTTTTGGAGCTATGTGACAGAACTTCCCATACAATCAGATTTTCTTTGAAGCAGCACTGCACACTTGTTATAAGAGCAACACAAAAGGGTACTTTGTAGGGACAGAAGGGTATGAAAGTTTTTATAAAAAGAAAATTCTACCCAAGAAGAATTTTTTCTGCAAGAAAAAAGGTTTGACAATACAAAAAAAAAAAAAAAAAAAGCTGTACTGGAGAGGCAATGTTGATTGGGGAAGGAGAAAGACACAGCCAGAGATCTGGCATAACTGCATGTTCCCAGCACATGGAAAAAAAGAGAAGCACTGAGGCAGATGCACAAACTCAATGCAAGATGGATTGATTTAAGAGAGCCTGATGATCACAAAGCACTAACTTTTCACACGCGTGAGACAGACCATCAGCTAGCTATTGTAGGCTCCTTCCTCAAAGAAACCATATTAACAGCCTTCAAAATCCCTTTTGCAGCCCCTTCCTTTGCTGGGAAGACAGAATAACTATTAGAAATTGTATAATGCAGGGCATGTAAGTTGATCTTATTGGACTTCAAACAAGAGCTGGGCTGACTAGGCTCTAAACTGGCAAATAATATCCATGTTCTCCCACCCTCCAACAAAGAAGTACTAAAGGAGACACTCGCTTTGCTATTCTTTCTCAAAAACAGCACACGGAAAAAAAATCCTCAACAAGAAAATGAATATGCTAGCATCAATTTGTACATGCAGTTTTCAAGGCACAGATAAAAATCTTGTAGGATAAAAGATGAGTTTAGCAGCTCTAGAAGAATGAAGGTATTGTTTAACAGGAAGCAGATGTATGTCAGATGGCAAACTCATTAAAGTGTCCCATCGTTAAAGGAAACGGGATAACAATGAGCCATCTGAAAAAACCTGAACTGATCAGGAAATATACAAGCCGCAGCTAATCTCCTATTTATTGGTAGGTAATGCCTTTAAGTCATGCACATGCATTGAGTTTAGGACCATGAAGGACTGATCTTTGTTCTCATGAAAAAAAAACACCGTAAGAGCAGAACCCTAGAGCATGGGGCACAGCACTTCTGCAAAAGTCTTCTGAGGAAAAACCCGAACATTTGGAGAAACTATTACATAAATACGTGGGTGCACACACACACACCCCTGGTTGTGTGCTGCTGACAGCAGAGCACTCCATTCTGTAACTCTAAAGATATTTTAATGTGCATTTTACATATATGTAATATTTTAATGTGATTATCACTACAAAAGTGCCTTATAAGGGGCGAGTATCAAGTGAGATCCCGCAAGTACAAACATACAAAAATCTAATTCAAAAATAATAGATAAATATATCGGAAGAAATCACTGCCAGATTTTCAGTATCACACAGCAGAACAGTTTCCAAAATGAGAAACAAGGACCCAAGCACCAGGAATTGCACAAGCAGTACGTCTGATTCATAAGGCAGGTGGATCTGCAGAGAGGGGGAGAGCATTGCTTCATCCAGCAAATATTCGATCAAATAAACTTGACAACAGTGCAGCTGTAATTGCACTGACATCAGCATGGGAACTCTTGTCCTCAGAGTAACAGCTACAAAAAAATCAACAAGCTGGAAAGAAACATGTGTTTCTCCCTTCCTGGACCTATCTCAGCCTATTGGAGTTTTGTAACAAATGTCTTGTTACTACATTATGATTACAGATATAACGCAGCAGCTCATTTTTTTTTTTATATATAATAAAAAATATAAATACAGCCCTCACCGGGAGATTTTGAAATGTAACTAACAACAATTGCAAGGGAAAATCCATCTCTTTCTGATCCAAAGTTCACCAGAATTGCTGAGAAATTTGTACGTGTGGCTTCAATATGTTTTGGATCAGGCCCCATGCTCAAGGAGGACAGAAATTAGGGCTGATCCAAGGGTTCTGGAGCACAGCACTAGGACCAAGCAATTCAGGTACCCCGTGTCCTTTTCAGGATGCATGGGGTCATGGTGCCAGCAGGATCTAGGGATGTGCAGAAAGACACAGTAGTCTTCACAGACTGTAGTTGAGCTCAAAGCACACATTCATACACAACATAAAGTGCCAATACAATCTAAGTTAGCTAAGCACAGTCTTCTGAATGTGCTACCAAATGTAAGATCTGGTGCACTGCTGCATCAATAGCCCTGATGATCTGGTAAAAACACTCCTGCTTCTTTGACTTTTGTAGGGAAAAAAAACCAAAGAAGAAAAAAGAACAGAAGAAAAGAAGTAACAAAATGTTGCTATAAACAAAATATCCTGAAGATGCTATGAGAAAATAAGTCCATTTAGGTTAGTGCAAAAACAGCACTAAAGAACAGCTACTGGAGAGGAACAACTTTCTTCTCCAAAGTATCCGACCCATGCAGCACTGTTCATATATCTCACACCATTATCTCCATCGTGTGGCAGAGAGAAAAAATGCAGATTAGCATTAAATTTAGGAAATGCTACTCATTCTTTTTTTTCCTCATTTATTTATTTAATAAATAACTGTGCTGCTTTAGCCCCACCACCAGACAGGGCCCTGTAGAAGTTCCCAGCAGGGTGGCTTGCCTATGTTATGTCTGTGTTGCACTGGGACTCCTACAAGCTTACGACAGCGGTCTCTTCCAGACTTTATGTCCTAAGGCACGAGCTTTCCTGAACTGCACCTACAGCCCCACCAATTTCAGCCTGATTCTATGTTACTGAAAAACTAATTTAAAATACACTAAAGACAACTGAAAAGTCTCGACGGGCACTCAACCAAACCCAGGCGACAGCTAGACGATGCACGGTCAGACACAGGAAGGACAGCTCCTTCATTATTGTTTTTTTGTTGGCTTTTTTTTTTTTTTTTTACTCTCTATAAATTCTGTTGACAGTTTAACCAGTTCTGCAGAGCTGTAACTGCTCAGGCAGGAAGCCCCAGACGCAGAGCTCCGTGCCGATGCTGTGAGCACAGCACTGCCTGCCCCAGCCTGCAGCAGCTGCACGGCCACGGGGACCGTGCACTCCCTCCCAGGTGCAGGCTCACACGGGGCACTGGGCCCTGGGAAGTCGGTGTGCAGCCCCCAGCTTCCTGCCTGCAGCGAGCTGGGAAAGGACTTGGGAAAAGGCTGCACGCAGGAACCCATCGTGTGGGGAGGATTTGCTTTCAAGAACCACTTGCAGCTTCCTCAAAAGCATCTAACCCTGCCTGCACAACTCAGCAAGGCAGTGGGAATATAGCATCATTCCCAAGCATCGACTTCAATGATTTAATTCGTTCGTGGAGATGATAGTTTCAGAGAAAGCCTTTGAATTAACTGGCTTGTCTTCATACAGTCACCTTCTTTCCATTTGCCTTGAGGATCTCTCATAACCACAATGTTAAATCACAGAACTAAACCCAAACAGCTTCTCACATACGGCAGGCTGGACACGAGGACAGTGTGCCAAGCTCCCAGAGCATGGGAACAGGATCTGCGGGAACAAGGGCGCTTTGGTGAGCGAGAACTGAACAACTGGAACATCTGTACGCCCTCGGACACACACAAGCCTATTTTCTCCATTTGCTCACCCTGTTCACACACCCCAGGCTACAGATTGAGGCTATCTTCAGAGCTGATGGGAACTGAGCTACAGAGCACGACAGCAGCTAACTCTCGTTCTCTGAAATGCTGTAATAGCTGTGATCAGCAAAGCAGACACTATTAAGATTCCACTTCACCCGTATAAATCATCCCCTCCAAGCTTGGCAAAGCACTTAAGCACATGCTTAACTTTAACTATTGCTGAATAGGAACAATATTACACTTTAAAAACATTAAAGACCAAACAAGTTTTTAAGCTCCTCACTCTTCTTTGCGGTCCCAACTTCCCATTAATCTAAAAGCTCCTCCTGAGCTGGAGCTGGGCCCAAGTGTTTTGTTGAACTGATGCCTAAACAAAGTTCTCTGCTAATTTGGTGCTGTAACCAATGTGGTGAGCAAAGAGAACTGCCAAAGAAAATAGTCTAAACTTTTTGAAGGTTACTCTGGATATACAGCGAAGAGCTGCAAGTGACCTGGCACAACAAACATGGGGTAAGAGAAGGTAACGATGCACCAAAAGCTTTTCACACCACAACTGGGAGCAGACAAATACCAGCAGTGGGTGGAAGCACCAGGGCCCTTGGACAGGAACAGATTCCACCACTCCAGGATGTTCCTCTTCATGCAGCATCTGCTGTGCTGATGGTCCCTTTAAGAAACCAACTTCTGCGGAAAACATTGACACCAAACAGAGAAAGCCAAACTGCACGCCCACTGCAGCACAGCCTCCAGAGGGAAGGGGATGGGAAACGCTGTTCTTACAGCTTTAATTCATTTAAAGGGCATTGTGCATCCAGAAGGTTCCACTAAGACAATTTCTTTCTTTCCCTCATTGGTTTTCCAGCCATGTTAAACATCCATTGCAGCCCAGTTCCTGCTGAGACAAGTACCTCCATAACACTCATGGTGCTGGGAGCTGTGTCACTTGTTACACGTTCCGTGTGTGACACACAGCAGTAGATTGGATTTACAGATGTGATTTGGACCTTGGTCTTCACAACTGTTTTTCAGCTAAGGAACTGAATAGCAGCCATAGTTTTCATGGCAACGGTTGTTAGTCACGAGGACAGAAAATCAATCAAACATTTTGGTTAAGGAAATAACCAGACATTCACTCACCATAAGGAATCTCTAAGTATTACCTTTTGAGTGGAAAGTCTTTGAGTATCTGCCTGAGAAACCTCTCCCTAGGTGGGTCTCCAAAACTGCTGCTCCTGCAGCAGCTGGCCACCTCCCTGCAGGTGCCATCTCCAGACCCAGCAGTACAGAGTTGGATTCAATGACCCTTATAGGTCCCCTTCCAACATGGGATATTCTGTCATTCTATTCTCCTTTCCTCCAGACACTGACATCTAACTGTCCAAATTAGCACAACAAATCTGTCAGATGGCAGCCAAAGAAAAAGAATACTGATCACAATTAAAAGATGTGGTATCTCTGAAGTTGCACTGCATATGCATGGACACAGAGAGCTGGGCAAGAGGCAGTGTGGTAAAGAAAAATTAACAAGAAAATTAAGGACCTAAGAGAAGAGGAAAGAAAGCAAACTTTTACCTAATCTCACAGCAAATACCTTTTGCAGCGTAATGCTGAAACCCACTGGGTTGAAAAAGAACAAGCTGCTGTTGGCAGATGACACAGAACAGGATTTTTCCTAATGTATTTAGGAAACTATACATTAAAATTTCCATAATGTTTCACACTCAACAAATTTTAATTACATTTTTCATTTGTCTTCGAGATCTTCAGAATGTTCTCTTCACTTAAAACACAGTTTTTATCTCACAGCAAGCACCAGTATAACACTTAGGACAAATCAACCAAAATCTGAGGGAGTCACATGAGAGCCAAACTAAACTTTGACTTTCAATCAAAACCTTTAATCTTATTAATATCTTTCTCTGAACTGTACCACCAAATGCTGGCAATAGACTACAAGATCATGAAAAGCATCAAGAAACCCACAGAATAGTGTGCTGATTCTACGTTCACACACACAATTTTAAATGCTCAGCTACCACAGTGCCAGTAAATGACCTGATTTCAGTTGGAAGTCCAGCAGCATTATCTGTGTTTCAGACCTACAACTGATCTGGGGAGGAAAGCAGGTTTCAAAAGTCATGCTTAAACACCTATAAACACGGTGAGAACAGCCATCACAATGAATTTCCAGTAGACTAAGAAAAAGAATCTGAAGCACAATGATACCTCTACCGCACATTTGTATAGAGAGCAGCCATGATCTCCCAAGCACTCAGCAAATTGGCTCCTGATGTAACTTCCATTTCCATTTGAAGGCAGTGGAGCCAGGTTAAAGGCTGAGAGGAAGCTGGGGGCTGCAGCCCCTTCAGCCAGCTGTACAGCCCAACAAGTCCGGAGCACAGCACAAGGAACAGATGATGTTGGTTGACTTCGTTCCCAGGCTTAACCCAAGGTTAAGCTATTTCTCCACACCACACTGCAACCAGTAGTGGCCATCCCAGAATAAGACCTCAGCACGACACGTGCTGATAAAAATAAATAACTAATAAGCACAGAACTTGTGCCTTTGCATGCAACACACAGCGACTCAAAGAGATAAATTACAAAAGCCTTTACTGTGGCAGAATAGTTAATTACAATCCCAATAAAATTCCACCTGTCAGCTCCAAAAGCACCCCACATGTAGAATTTACACAAGCTGAACTGGAGCTGGTTCAGGGCATGTCATAACAGTTAGTCATTTCTGTACTGTGCACTGTTAAAATTGGCCTCAAGATGAATTGAGTGCCTGTAAAGGGTGACCATATTTCAAGCAAACCAGGACATGCTCAGGGTAGTTGGGCTGCCCCTTCAGCTGCATTCCTGAATGGTTAATTTTTGCCACTCGGTTTCATGAAAAGTATTTCCAGTAGGCTTTCAAAAAATTCAGCAATCCAGTAAAAACGGTTTGTGGCAAAACTGTAGAGGAGGGAGGAGAAGAGCAGTATTAGTTTACACTGCAAGGATTTTGCATAGCATTATTCAAACATACACTCCTATGCAAAAAGTGAGACTCGAACTTACATTTTTGCTCACATAAATTGCCTGCAATATGTCAGTGCCCAGAAACTAAAACACAGCATTTACCACCTAATAGCATCAAATGTGGGTTTTTAGAATGACTGCTTTGTTCACGTTGGTGATGCAGTCCCACAAATGCAGTTGCTGGAGGTTGGAGACAACACTATGAAATTTCAATATAAAGGGCACTGTAAATAGTTTTATTCTTACACACGTTTTTCTCAAGGGGTTTTAATGCAAGAAACATCCTCACTGTGTGCAAGAATTCTGAATCAAGCCAGTGGCACTGAGCACCCTTGTGCCTTTCTAAGTCAACATAACTTTGGGCAAACAAGTACAAGGGAAATAATGAGGCACAGCCCTTTCTAGAGGGCTAATGTGCACATTAGAGAAGTCAGTACGATACAAATGAATAGAAATCCTCTTGGGCTTCCTCTGAAATTAAAGCACCAATAATGCAAGATTAATACGTAATAACGAGACTATTTTTTTCCGTGTCACATGTATTGTATCAGCCCACCACGGGCACTTTGAAGGCAGCAAATTACACTGTCAGCAACAAATATGTTTCAGATGTAGCAACTAAAACAGTCATTAGTGGCAATTTCACAGTGAAGGTGCAACGAAATGGCCTTTACCTATAGAATCAAATTAAATTTTCAGATGCTCTGATACACAGCCCTGACTGACACTTTTGTGACATCTTTAAAAAATGTATTTGTTCAATTTTGATGGCATCTTTGTCAATGAATCACTTCTAAAGCATGTCTCATACTGCAAGAATAGTCTGGATTTTCCCCTTCTCCCCTAACTATTTCCTGATGTTATCAACACCCGCTTCACAAAACCAACCATTCGGATAAGAATGGCCACTGGGCAGCACAAGGCTTGTCACATCCTCTGAGGAGGACAAGAGTTTTTCTGAGGATAAGGAGTTAAACACGAAGATGGGGAAGCAGCTATAATTTTGTTGCAGGGCACTTTTGTACCAAGCACTTTACATACAGCTGAAGATTTGCCCCAGGACTTGAAAAAATACGGAAGGCAGATTTCATTGCCCAATTCGCTCAATAGAAATGCAGCACAGACACTTAAGTGCCACTTTGGTGACAGTTTACTCTTGACAGATAAATCACCTATACACCTGACACAGCTCATTTCTTCCTTTCATGATAATTATAGTTTTAGAAGCACCATTTAAGGTGTGCAAATTAATTTCCAAATTCCACCTGCTGTCAAAGAGTGTATTTTATTAGGTGATTAATTACCTTCAGGAGCACTTCAGGAGACACCTTGAAGGCAAACAAGGATTGCTGTGACAGCTCCTTTAAGATATGGCTCTGCTCCTAAAGCCCGATGAGCCCAGAGATAAAATAACTGCATACAGGTGTTATCAGCTACAGTACCTTGGGATGTTTATGCTTCAGAGAAGCACATTTCCCCTCCCGATCACACAAATATTTGACTCAGTGCTGTAGTCTCTGCTTCCTGAGGACTGCCATCAACTTCCTTGGGTTGGGTCCATGCCCAAAGGCGGGCAGAAAGCAAGGACAGCCACAGGGACACGTCTTGTCCCCCAGCCTCAGAGTGCCCCACTGGCCACCTGCACCCACAAAGCACAGACCACCTGGCCTTCTCCAGCTTATATGCCCAGATGACATGCAATTGTTTTAGAAGTGTTAGTCTAAAAATCACTTTTATTAAGCTTTACACATGTCGGTCATAGACACAAGCTTCTCACAGTGCAGCAAGAAGACCTGCACATGCACAGTATAACTTTCCCCCAGTTGCAAAGCTCTAAGCAAGATCAAACCAATGCAAAACAGTGTGGCTCATACACTCAGCTATACACCAACAATTGCTTTCACACATCGTTTAGATACTGAACAAATCTCCGCAGAGAAACAACTCTTCCAGTAACTCCCAGTAACACAGGTGCAGCAACTGAGTTTTAAGAAAAAATAACAGACTTTATCCACCTGTTTCACTGAAGTCTCTTACTGCACACAATACCCCGAAGGACTGCATTGCCAAGAATAGCTCTGCTTCCTTGCAATTCTTGATCATCTTCTCTTCCAACTACACCTGCCTTTCCCCAAAGTTACATCATTATGGAGGAAGCAGGATTCAAAGGCCCTTCATTCCCCTGACCAAGGGCAGAGCCTGTTCCCCACGTGTTTGTCTAACCTATTTTTATGGCCTCTGGTGATGGATGGTCTGTGCAGATGATCAACTCAGGTGCTGCATTGCTGGAGAGTTCCCCAGAGTAATTTAGGTCATTACTTTTTCACCTTCTCATCACAAGCACTGGAACGGACTTTTCTTTTCTCCTTAGAAGAAAACTTTCAGGTATACTTGCCTTTATTTATCATCTTTTCTTCCCTGTGGCTCTTCCGATGCCTTTCCTCCCCCCTTTCACACACAAGGACATCGGTCTCAAAGGCTGACAAAGGTAGTTCTCAATGTGTATTTCATCAACAAGCTTAAGCCAGATCATTAGCAAAAGCTAGTTATTTCTAAAGCAACCTTAAACTTTCACATCTGGGAGCAAAGGAAAATACAAGTCAGAGCTGACTATGAGAGATTCCCTCATCTGACAGCAAGAAATTTCTTGTTCTCATTTTGGGTTAGTGGAATGTCACAGTCTCATTTCAGTACACACTGAAGAAGAAACATTTCTGAGGTGGGAGAAAAGATGAGAAAAACAGGTTTTGCAAATCTGAGGACCTACTTATCTCTGACAAAATAATAATGAAAGACAGTCTTTTCAGAAGCATTTTGCATAGCTGAAGGGAAGGATTGCTCTGGACTCTGGAAAAAAATAAAAATAAAAACTGTGAAGCCAGAATATAACTACAGCAGCTGTTGTTTTTGAGATGCAGAAGTCCAATGTGACCTTCCATTCGATAAATATAAGCCCTTGACATAACTCACAGCTAGAACAAGATCACAGAAAGCTACTTGCTGCACTTTCCCTCAGACAAAAAAATAACAGTAATCCAACAAAGCCAAGCAAACACAACACACAAACTTCCCAGAAGAATAATCAGTTCAAGTGAAGATCAAACTGGAGCTTCTTGCTTCAAATCTACCCCTGATTAAGTACAGAGCTTTCCACCACTGCTGCTATTACAAAGTTATAGACAGAAGCCTCATCTGAAACGTCATAGAACTCATAAGTAATTAACCAACTCTGAAAAACACCCTACTCCAAGTCTACCTCGATTTCAACACACACACTATGCTGGAAACTTCCAGTTGAACACTCTGTATTTGCTCATTTGCCCACATATGCCTGTTATTAAAACCACATGTGGGCACTGAATCATTTCATGGTTCGTTTAGAGACAAACACGCAGAAAATTGTGGAAAACAAGTATAACCCCGAGTCTGTGCAAGTTTGTGTAGTCTCAAGCACATTGTTGTGCAGAAGCTTGAGCTACAGGCCTATGTTATCCTGGGGCTCAGAAGTGCACGGAGAGAAGTCACCACCTATGTACACTGAATCTCTAAGTAAAATCAGTTAGCATGACATTCAAAACTCTCAGTCCCTTGCAAAATGCCAGGTATGGACTCAACTGTTTGTTCACAACAAGATCCCTTAAGTGAAGCAGCAACCCAGTCTCTCATTTAAGAAACTGGCCTGCAATTTGATGAGAATTCCCCATCTGGGTAGGAAGTCAGGAGCATAACCTTGGGCAGAGCACTCCATCTTTCTGGACCTGACATCTGGACAGAATGGTTTCCCTTTGTTTCATCCACCGTTTCAGAAGGTCTTCAGCTCAGAGCAAACCTTATGCTGGGAGGACAGTCAGTACAACAGCAAGGTTGTGGTTTTGATCACATTTTGATGGATTATTCATACTACATCAGTGACTGAAGAAACTAAACAGTGTGCCAGCCATGTGTGCAATGATAGCACACATGGAGTCTACCTGGAAACAGAACCTCTTTGTGATTTGTGCTGCATTAAAAAGTAAAAATTCCCCAAAGAGACAAACTTCTGGATATTTTCCACAGTAGATCCATCCTCCAGCAACACAAGGAAAATTCCAATCACGTTTACAGATCTCCAGTTTTGCTTCGTATGTGCATGACTGAGGTTTCTTGTTGAGCCCTCTAGGAGGATTGCAGAAGGTCAGACCCTGCTACTGTAAAACAAAAACATTTCCACTAGCTGCAAGATCTCAGCTCCTCTCCTTCAAGGCTGTATGTTTTCCACAGGGGTGTATGATTTTCCACAGAAGCCAAATGCTTCATGTATAAATTAAGCTATTAAATGATGAGATCTTCCAGAAAGTTCTAGGGGACATCTCTCAAAGTCTGGGATTGTTTAGTCTGGAAAAGAGGATGCTCAGGGGAGACCTTATAGCTCTCAACTACTGCCTGAAAGGAGGATGTGGTAAGGCGGGGGTTGGCCTCTTCACACATGTAATTAGTGACAGGACAAGAGGGAACAGCCTCAAGTTGCACCAGGACAAGTTCATGTTGGATATTAGGAAATATTTCTTCTCTGAAAAGCACGGTCAGGTTCTGGAACGGACTGCCCAGGGAGGTGATGGAGTCACCATCCCTGAAAGCGTTCAAGAAATGTTTAGACGTTACACTGAGGGATGTGGTTTAGTGAGGAAATGCTGGTGGTAGGTGGATGGTTAGTCTAGATGATCTTGGAAGTCTTTTCCAACCTTGGTGATTTGATGATTCAAAGCCAGTTCTGCTCAAATGGTTGTCTCCTAGAAATCCTCACAAAGAGGTCACTTCTGAAGGTAAACAAGGCAGATGATAAAAATCTAAGCTACACAAGCTTGTACAGATAAACAGCAGGTCAGATAAACAGCACACGCTTCTCATAAAAACACTGGATAACCTGTGGCTCTACAAGCAGAGCAACACAGAAAAGCACTAATGAAAATCTCAGACTGCAGTCTCCCAGTGATGTTTTCGCCTGGCTCCTATTAATGGAACACTACATAGCTGGATTGGTATTCAGATAGTGAACATCTCTTTTCAGAAAAAGGATCTATAGTTTCAGACAGTTCTGTGTGTAAAACTGCAAGTCATAATTATTAGGTGATTCCTGAAAGGGAAAACAAAGAAAGCCCTGCCAGGCTCCTATAGCTGAGATTTCTGATACTTAGAATGGATGGAAGAAAAGGTGGAGGAAGGCAGTGTCTGCAAGGTCACAAGATTAACAGGCATATAAGAAACAGAATAGTATCCATCAAGGTGATGATTACTGCAGTCCTTTCAAAACTGGGGAAAGAGACAGTTTTAGTACCAAAAATTCTAAGTATACAATAAACTTGCTTTTTGATCAAGCTTTTAGGGTTTCAGGAAAGTGTACTCACTGCTGTAGGAAGAACTGTTCCTTTCCATTTCATTTGCAACACTGCTTAACCACAGACATAACACAATCCTTCTCTGTGAGGGAAACCGGGATCTTCGAAGGAAAGAACATTATAGGGCAATCTAAATATCCATCAAAGCTCCACTTGTAACAGCAGGAACTTAGCACAAGGAGGCAGGTGGGGTTGGTCAGAATTTATGGGATGTCTGTAGACATATTAAATGTCGTAAGTTCTTCAAAGCACAGGTAACACTGAAATGGAGTTTACAGACATCTGATTTAAAATATGCATGGTCTCAATCTGTACTCAATAGCTTCTCATATTAAAACACATGCAGAAGATACCATCTGCTCTTTATAGGCACTGTTAATCAAAAAGGCTTTCTGTGTCAGTGTAAGCACAAGCAGTAAAGGACAGATTGGGTAAGACTCCTGCTAAAAAGTGAGTGGTGCTAAATTCTGCTCTCTTTCATCCTGAGGTACTCCTGCATGCTTCATCTCAAAGCTTATTCAAGCTGTATCTCCTGGTCTGTACCCACATTTACGATACTTCAGTTTTCAAAACTCGTACAATGTTTTTGGTCCTTTCTTTACTGTTGAAGGACAATTTGTTAGGCAACAAACTTGTTATAGCTACTGATCATATGGAAAAATACAAGAAGGAGAGAAAGGGTACGAGCAATTTCCTGTTCTCTCAGCATGCTCCATCAGGTAAAGAAACCCAGGATATCTTCCTCTACATGCCTGGAAGCAGTCTGATCCTACAAACATCCCGTTCAAGCACTTCATACTGAAGTTAACAGGAGCCTGGAGAGCAGAATAGCTCATAATACACAGAAAAGGCCAATGGTTCTATTTTATCAAGATTTTTCTTCACTGTAATAAAATATTTCAAAACATGCTTGTACAAAAAACTTTAAATTTTAGTAACGTGGAAGATTAAGATGTGATTGAACAGAAAAGCTTTATGGTCACAAAATGCTATCCAATTTTACTGTCTCTGATTCAAACTGTAGCCTGGGTATCCATTTTCAAATAGAACTAAAACACACTGGGAGCTTTACACTCTCAGAACTGTTGTTAAGCTGCAGTATAAATTTAATTACAGAAACACCTCTGACAGAATTAAATAGTAGTGCTTCCAGTGACAAATAACATCACCGATGGCAGAAATAACAGTCACGTTTTATGTAAACCTATCAGTAACAGTGCTAAAGCCCAAAACCTAAGGAGCAAGGACCAAACATAAAAAAGATTTCTAATGCCATTCAAGCAATTATAACACTGAACTTGTATGGATACAATTAATTGAAAATAACCCAACAACAGTAAAATTCCACCTCAGCAAAAATACTGGATTTATAAGTCTGATTTACAACAGGCCATTAGAACTCAATGCACATACAACAGCATGCAATTCTGTTATCTTTAGCTTTAAGCTGCCTGATCCTTTTTTTATGGTTTTTTTTTCTTGCTATTTCAGGAATTTCAGTATAATAAACTATGGAATTCTGCTTGTTGAGAGAAAATTCCATAACTAAATTTCCAATTAAGTGGTCTTGTATCTACCGGGAAAAGGAGAGAGTGGTAGCTCAGACCTGCATCATGACTTTGTTGCTGGCACAACAACCATAACTATTACTGAAAGGACATCTGTGCTGATGAAGTTTAAGGACATTCTGTACCAAGAAGTTTTCCTCCTTTTTAACCCTCAGGGGCTACAGGAGTTCCCATAATGCACCTTCAATTTGTTAATTTCCACAGGTATTTGGGCTGTAGCTCATCTATATTTTCAATGGATATCTGAGATCTGACAAATGACAGTATTTGGTTATTACAGTTAAAATTCAAAGTTTCTGTTAATTCTTAATACCGTAATATGGTCTGGATTCAAATGTCACTGTCATTACTGGGTTTTGCCTTCCACTGGCTCCAACTACACAGTGCCTGGGTGGTGAGATTTTAACTCATCACTTGAATAATAGCACTGAATTGGTACTAGAATTTCCACTTCCTCCACATCCTAAAAATCTGAGTCCAACAAATTTAATTTATTTAATACATAAATATATTTCATTGATGTACCAGTAAGCAACAAAATAAGATATAATAAATATCCTATTGAATGGCCAGGGCATCTGACTATTTTTTAGGAGAGTGCATTTCTGCTGTGTATAATAATTCAGTATTGCAAGTATTATACCATGTTTAGATAGGACTGGATGAATGTGCTGGGAAGTCAGCACACGTTCAGACTTCCCAAAAGAAAACGGAACCACTCAAAATAACAAGGGCAGGAGGGGAGCAACAAATGAAACAACAAACCAAACAAAGTCGCCGCAGACCTATGTCAATAAATGGTGAAGCTGTTTAAAGTCCAAGGGTTGCTGGTTTGTGGTGCTGGATTACAGAGTAAAGCAAGAGCCCAAGAGATTTCACCCATATTCTGCCCTTTAAGGATCCTTGCTGCATAAAGAACAACTGGAAGCAGAAAGAAGATCCAGTGATCAGGAATCCGTGTGCAACTGTCAAAGCTGAAGTGCTCTTTCTCTAACGTTCATACTCTCTGCAGATAAACCACTGACTGAGCCCTTCTCCAAACTCAGGGCACCACCTGGACTTCCCTGGCTACAAAATGGGATTACGGGCTGTTTAAGATGTGTTTGGAGTCCTTCGTCCTGCCAAGGAGATGGGGAAACTTGTGAGACAGGCAGGCCAGCAGACATCTGAGGAACAGCTGCTGAGAACTTTAGAAGTTCCAGGAACCTTAAAGTTGATTAAAAATAGAAACAATTTAATCAAGGTCACATTTATCCTCAGAGAGAAAAAAGGAATTCTCTTTATATACTTAGTACAGTAAAAGTTCTTGCCATTAGCAACTCACAGCAAAATAAGTATTCCAGGTAGTCCTAGTCCATACCACTTCAAGATCAACATTTCCCAGTGGACCAAGAGATCAAACATTAACCTCAACAAGTCATCCCACGTATTACTGCATCTCCATGGCATCACCACAGCTAAGCGTGACAAGAGGAGCCAAGGAGCCACATGTCATTTCATGCTAAGAACATGCAAGGAAACACCACCATTTAGAAGGAAAGGAGCAGGGGGAAAGCTCGAAAAATACCTTCCTAATATCAACCTGCTGCACAAGGTTTACAGCTGATGAGTCACTTAAAAGGGGCCCATAGATACATAGGCACAGTCATGGCACCAAACTTCCAGGAGGCAATGGGATTAACCTTTCTCCAATGCACTTCTAAGAGAAAACATTGGATTCTGCATATTCCCAGAGTTTTCTCAACATACAGCAAAATGATACGGAGAAGTAGGAATAAACAAAAATCTCTATCCCATTCAGCTAAACAAGGAAAACTGCAATTTAAGAGGTCATGACAAATGGCAAATTAAGAAACTCATCTATATGGTCTGCAACATAAAACTTCAAAGAATAAACTTCAGAATTCTCCAAGTCAGGAGTGCCACTGAAACAAAAGCTTCCAAAATAACCTCTGAACATTGAAAACAATCGCCTTCCTGCAGCCACCACTACCCACCTGGCACAGCAGAGTGCCAGCCCTGAGCAGCTTGCTCCATGAATTTCCAGAAGTGTAAGCATACAGGATAGGGTTTTTCATATCACGTACTTGAGCTGGTTTCCTCCTAGCAACATTACCTAGCACTGCTCCTTACCACTATTTCCCTATATTAAAGACACGGGGAAGTTTAAAGAAAGCAAACCTGGTGATGGGAATACTAACACACAAAGGACAGATTTTGAACTCATAAATGAGAAGGTTAAGAACTCAATCAGTATTTGAACACTTCAGCAGCCTTATTTGGTTCTGGAAGTACTAAGTTCTCTGGTAGTGGTGGCTTTATGCGTTTGGTAGCTTTGGGGAGAGAATGAAGATAAAATTAAATCACAGGTGAGAGTACGTGTTTTAGACCCCTTGGTAATACACAAGATTCCTGTGGCCTGAATTAGTTAATTCCTAAACTGCTGATGCAGATGCTTGAGACTGTCAAGAAAACCATGCTTTCATTCCTTTCTTTATGCTCCCTTACGTTGATGTGAATTAAGAAAAGGGGTTAGTTTGTCAAACCACGGATATTCACATGCTGAGCTGAGGGCCGTCACACTTGGTGGTCTGGAAATCTTTAAAAGGACACAGAATTAAACATAAGTTTAAAAACACTGGAAAAGAAAAGGTACTTTTAGTTACTCTGAGCACAAAACACCAATAGGCAGACTGAACTTGTAGCACTGGCCACAATAAATACACTTCAGAGCACACGAGGTGACAGAGCAAAGGAACAGGGTATTCTCAACTGATTTTAAGAGCCCTGTTTGCACCCAATGGATTAAGAAATTTGTTCATCCTTCCCTGAAGGCTGCGTGTGTAACACTGTACCATTGGTGGAGTTACTCAGAAAAAATAGATGAAAAAAAACGTTTAAGTATTTCTTCCTCACACAAATTCTTGCTTGTTTTTTTTTTCTTATTTTCTCTCCCACAACTGGAACACCTATGCAGGGTAAGAGTGCTCTCAGGCACCACGTACACAAGCCACTGAAGTTCACCAGCTTCTTAGATAGCACACATTGCACTTCTTTATTCAAGTACCCTCCTAAAATTGTGAATCAAACATCAAACAGCATGAAACAAGTCCTAAAAAACACAGGAATGAAAGCAAATGTATCACAGCTCTTTCGCTGTCTGGCATTTGAAACTTCACCACATAATCCAGTTTGCTTCTCAGATCCCTTTTTCCATGGTTATTAGAGGTATGCACACTTTGTTCCTTTAAAAGCAACTTGTATTTTACATGGTCACACCAGTCTGAGAGATGTGGATCATAAAAAGCACAGCAAGAAGACAAAATAACATCCCAAACTACACAGATGGTGCTCATCCAACAGGCACACTGATCCCTCTGCGTTGTCTGACACGTACCATAATATCAGGGAAGGGAATGCTGCAGTGATTTGTAGAGGCACCGGGAGCTTTATTCTTCTTCTCATCAATGACAGTTGAGGCCAGCAGTGCCTAACCTGCCACAGAAATTCCTAGGCTTGGTTTCTAACTTTATTCTTGCAGAAACCACATGTTCCGTAAATAACTGCTTAGCACCATTACGTGTTCAGAATAAGCATCTCCTAACCACGTAAAATTCAATACAAAAAGAATAAACACATACCTAGACTTTAAACAAATGTGGAAAAAAAATATATAGAGCATTAATAATAAAGAGCCCAGAACTGAATTCCTACTGCTCACCTTAACATGAAGTGTGAGCACAAGCAACATGTGTCTATTTCAGAGGACCAAAAAGGTTCAATAGGAAAACAAAGAATAACTAAAGTAACTCCTAAGAAATAGCCTTGTGGGACACAATTTTGACTGAAACATTAGACTCCTGAAAGAGGAATAACATTCATTAGAATTTAACGAACCTCAGAAGCTTCAGATATTAATCTACAGAGCAAGTATTGCTGAGGTTTAATCCCACAGCCTTCACAATACAGAGTTCATCATCCTTTTACCCTCCATTGTGTTCTTTTAGGCTCACTGGGCATGGAGTAGGCTTTCTCTAACCAACCAGTCTAGCCAAAATCCTCAGCTCCCCCTGCAACACCCAGTGTGACATCGCCAGCCACAGCACATGACAATGTGCAAGTGGTCACAACTGAGCACACTGCTCACAGAGGAAAGTTAAGGGAAGCAAGAAAGCACAAAGAAAGTTGAGACCACTACCTCAAATCATCAAGTTTTTGACTAAGTCTATAATCAAACATTATCTTGCTTTACACTAAGGTCACCTCCATATTCTGACCATTGTTGCACCTCAGGTTCCAATTTGTCCTGTGTTGTTATTTTCCTTTTTGTGACTGCTCCAGCTGAATTTTGATGTCAGGCCTTTCTCTGGTATCACGCTGTACCTACAGACCTCAGGGCCCTTTGCACATTCAGAGCTTTCCTTTATTCCACGATACAGAAGTGCTGCCAAACACAGCAGGATGGAGATGAAGTTGTCCTGAAGCTGCCAAGAATTTTCATGGTGAGACATCTTCCTGAAACGTGTTCTTTGCCCGCAGCTTTGTCAGCTCTTCTCCTGGTCATTACTTTTCAGATCATGAACTGCAGCTTTCAAAGGACCTCACAACAAAGGTAAGGGATTGCCACGCAGGCACTCTGAGGAGCCCACTACTACATGGCTCTAGCAGATACTTCAACTTTTGTGGGGGTCTGTGCAGCATGATGCTTTGCAAGGGAAGATACAGAAACAAACAAGGGCACTTGGAAGGACAGACCTGAAGGGAAACACAAACGTGAAATAAAGCAGGAAGGAACGTTCATTTTCCCCAGAAATAAATGTAAGTTGCCCCTCAGAAATCAATTACTGGTGCAAGAAATCTCCGAGCCAGCTGCATCCATTTAAGAAGGCTAATGTAAAAGTTTGGGATTTGTAGTAACTACTTGTACAGTCATTTTTGTTGGAGGTGCTTGTAGCAACAAGGACTCACTTGAAGAGAGAGTGAACGCTTGCCTTTTAATAGCTGCCAGATGCAAGTCTGAAACCCAGCAGGGCACTTCTACTCCTGACTTCCCTGAGGATTTTCCATCTGGCCCCAAGGAGAGACAAGATACTGGACAGAACGTGGGTCTGATCCTGTCAGGCAAATCTAACTTTCCTCCTTGGGTGTTCTCATCTGCTGCCCACGAAAATAAATGCTCCACTGAGTGAGAGGTATCTGGCATCTTATCAAGGGACTATAAACAGAAAAGGGACAGGGTTCCTTAGAAGCAAAGCTTGTCTTTCTGCTCAGTTTCAAGCTTACAGGGGAGGGAGGGGGATGCAGTGAATTTTCACAGGGTACGAAGTTGTAGATTAAGGTTTGTATAGGACAAGATCTTGATTTAAGTAGACCCCAAAGCACTATGAAAACAACTCTTAATCGTTTGTGTAGAATTAGGGCAATTACACAGCTAACTCCACAGCATAAAAAGAAATCCACTGCACTCCAGCTGAATGCTGAACTTTTCTAATCAAAACAGTAGGAGCTAAATTAGAAGCAATGGAGTCACCCAGCTGGAAAGCTGCTGGTAAAACATCAAGTATCGATAATTCCCACATTCCTTTGCTACCAAGAAAATCATACAGCTTTTTCATAGCTGACTGATAAGCCCAGAAGCAGCGTGTTTAACTAACTATTGAAAGTCAGTGTTGCTTATTGAACCAGGTCAGCACCTGTGTGTATCTTTAGAGAGCAACAAATAGCCTCCTGGTTATCTCCAAGCCACTGTCTGCCTATGGCATACCATGCTGAAAGCATTGCAAAGTCAAGAACTGTGGAATAACTGCAACGTGCAAGCTTCAGCAAGGAATGGAGTCACTCTGTAGGTAACTGAATGGTGCACTGAAAATAAACCTTTGTTTCACTTATTTATTTTTAATACTGCTGCAAGAGTAAAAGGAAGACACCAACTACCACCAGACTGCAGAGGAACTGCAGTACAGGAGATGGTTGCTTTTCATTTCATAAAGCATCTGTTGATCTAGTCTGGGGCACAGATTAAGGCATAGAAACGTTTGTTGCTTCTCTTAAAGCATGAGGAATGAAAAGAGCTATCTTTGGGAGCCTTCTCTATGAAATCTTAAAACATGAATAGCCACATTAATCTGATTCAGAACTATAAGTAGAAGCGAGGTCTATATCTAAGAGCAGAAGTCATGAATGCGTTTGATGTATTTTAAGCAAGGCACTGAACTGCAGTTGTTATTTACAGATCAAAGAAGCTCCAGCAGTGTCCTGAAACAATCTAAGTGAGAAATGCCAAAATCTGATTTCATCCATGTCCATATGTTGCTTTGAACTCGTAATTCACAGAATCGGTCACTATATTGAACTAATTATCAAGCTTAACGCTTGCCAGTTCTGATGGCTGTGCTCTGTAGAGAGTCAGGTTTGAAGGGAGGCAGTGATACACTAGAAGAGGTACAGCCTTTATTGAAATCTGGGGAGAAAAAGCAATGAACATACAAAAAAAAATTCTCTCCCCATTCTAATCAGAAGTTAATTTAGTTTTCAAAACGATTTGCTGAAATACAGATTAGCAGAACAGTTTGGATTAATCATTGCACGTTAAAAAAAAAATGGTTAGTTCCTTCTCTCTAGCAGAAAAAGTTTCATTTAACAGCTAAATGGAAGCTATCTACATTACCTAAAATCTAATTTGGGCATTTTTTGTACATGAAAGTAGAATTAAAATGACAGTTTCACAGCACGATCTAATGTGTTTAAATTACTAATAATGGAAAAAAAAAGCATTGAGAACATATTTCTTCCGGAGGCAGGAATGTATCAGCAAACATGAAAAAAAAAAAAGTGTTCTGATATCAGTAATAATTTTCAGAAGTGAGTTTTTGCCAATTAATTACAGTGGTCTGAAATGTCCACAAACATTAGTTTGCCAAAGAAGTGATTTCAGGGATCACACAGCTTAGGGTATAATTAAAAAGCAATCTATAGGAAATAGATTATTACCAGTATTTAGTAGCTAATTTGTTAGCTAATGCCTTAACAAAGCTCTCCTTTGATTGCAGCAGGGGGAAGAAAACACAACTTCAAGAGGATTATTTGCTATTAAGACTTGTTCTCAATTATTGGGAAGGCTGATGTGCTCCTTTCAGGAGGCCTGCAATTACAATTGCAGAGCAGTCTCTGGGAAAGCCTGTGCTGCAGCCAGCTTTTCCCACATGCAGGATGCAAGTTTAGCATCTGATTTTCAAGGACAATTTGCAAAAGTACTCTCACTAATACGGGTACCTGCAAATGAACAGAGGGCCAAGCCGAATGTTCCTTGACACCAATCACTTTTTGTTTTTCTTAATTTTATTGCCACTTGTATCAGAATCTCCCTCCACCTTCCCTGTACTCGTTAATCTTATTTCTGAAGGAAACAGTTACACAGCTGATGGATTCTCTGGACAACATTTTTCATCACAGTAACGTGACACTTTCTTTGCTTTTCCCTCTGACAAAAATGACAACGTGAAGGATAAATATGATATTGATAAAATCTGATTAAAATTAGGCCTCATTATTGAAACTGAACAATTGTACTCACTGTACTGGAGCAACTACAACTGAAGCTACCAGCACTTGCTATCATCTACTACCATAGGTCCTCGCATGCTGATCAGGGCAAGGTTTTTAAACAGCATGCTAACCCCAGAGTAAACTTCAGCCACAGGAAATGCAATCCACAACCCACCAGGTTAATGACAAGACATGTTTTTCCTGCCAGTATTACCACTCTAAACTCCATTACCACATTCCTAGTGCAAAGACTTCCCCAGAGTGAAAGCTGCAAGTAAAAATATCTTTAATAGCATAATCAAACCTGAGCTGTAATTTCTACATAAAAGTTGGTTTGTGGAGCTGTAGCCCCGTTGACACAATCTCCGGAAGCCTTCAGCTGCACAGCAAAGCAGAGAGGCCCATTAATCATAGTTATCAAGACCGTCTACCCTGACTTTCATGCAGTTAGTGGAAATGTGCTATTCTACTTCAGCAACAAGGAGCAAGGCTAAAACAAACTGACCTAACCGCACGGGTCATTTCCAGAAATAGAAAGTATACTAGCAGCACAGCTGTACAGACCAGAAGGCAAAATGCTGCAAGAGTTTGAGGGGAAAAAAAAAAAAAAGAGGAAAAAACCCACCCCTAACTTGTGAGGTATGTAGCCAGTGGCAAAACTATAGTGGGCCAAATTTTGCTTTAATTGGCACTTGGTACATTAAAGTCAGCAAGACGAGATTCAGTTAAGTGCTTCATAGTCTTATATTTAATGAGACTCCTAAAATGCTTTCCTGTACTTCAGGATTTTGTATCAGCAAAAGCAAAAAATGGAGAAGATAACCTCCCACAGAGGTATGAGCTTATTACTTATTCAGATATATATGGATACTTCTTTATCAGCTCTTCTCTTTTAAAGTTAAGAGACAGCATGATGTCAAATGCAAACACCGAGTGCAATGTACTGGCTGTTATTTCCTTGGAGCACAGAGGTACTCTTCCAGGTTATATTTCTCTCTTATTTCTTTATTTCTTCTGTTTGAGAGCAGATTCACAGGCCTCAGTTTACTCATGACAGAAATTCACCCATGTCCATCACCTGCAGTCTTTAACTTGAGAAGACTGAAGCCTGGGACAGACAGATTTGGCAGTGACCTGACTGTTGCTGTATCTGCAGTGTGAAGCCAAAATATTCGAGCCAAGCTCTATTTTATTGTAGCCAGGCCTGCTGGCTTTGAAAAGCAAGAATACAGTTTTCACTTACTCAACTTGCATAAAAAGAAAATTTGCAGAGCTTACACTTTATTAGCTTCTATAAAATTAACAGAAAAATAAAAGTGAGATAAGAGCCTGGTTTAATAACACTATTTCCACTTGCAGTATACACACTGGACCTGCTTTGCCTACATTTCTATAAAAATAATGAAACTCATGCTACCATCTGTCCCTCCTGTTCCCTCCCCCACAAGCATTTCCAGCTACATATGAAGTGACTGCATGCTCTCCCATTACAACTCCATTTCTTCAGCCCATGCAAAGGGTCCTTCCTCCTAGCAGGGAGACCACAGTCAAACTGCTCTTCAAAATCAGACATCCCTGAACGGAAGCATCCCAGCACAGACCCAGCTTATGAGTGAGCCCTGTTCATGCATCTCTCCAGCCCCACCAACACGTGCCATTCTCCTCTCATCTCACAGGAGATCCTGTGTACCTGCACAATTCCAACTAGCCCCTCAGTAACAAAAAAAAAAAACAACAAACCACAAACAAAAGCAAACTCCAACCAAACAAAAATTATCAGCCTCTAATTTGGACTGCCATAGAGGTCGCTACCTATCCTTAAAAATATTTTTCTTTTAACTTCTTTTTTCAGTGGGATTCTCAAATTAAGGTACACATCACATGGAGATTATGTCAGAGATGACAGAGCTTACATTCTCTTCTTAATAACCATTTAGGCTTTATTTCATAGGACAGGAATACAGAGGGAAGAATGCTACAGACCTAAGGATCCTATTCAATTTATTCATGCCATATGAAAACCTAATCAAATATATATTTATATATGAATCCATAAAATCACTTCCAAACTAAATCTCACTTCATTTACTCACACAAATTAGTCCCAGGAAATTCAATGGGACTGCTCCCCAGAGCCAAACACAATGAATAGCATTACAAATTTCGTGTTTCCTTTGCAACTGGGTTGAGAGGCAGGTTTAAAGCAAAGTCAATTCCAAGACCCACAGATCTCCCCAAGCCTGGATCCCTTGTGATAGGCACCAACGCAATCACAGGCACTGTATGCCCTCTAGCGTACGGCTGCTGGAAACAGAAGAAAGGTCATTGTGCTCTGTTTTTTATTTATTTTTTAAAAAAGAAGCAAAAGTTCCCATGCCCAAAATTAACTTCTTTGCCATCAGCCAGACAAAATGTTTATTATAAGGACTGCTAGTGCATTCTCAAGATTTCCCTTTAAAAAAAACAAACAAAAAAAACCAACTAAGTAAGTTGTTTGTTCTATTCTGTTAGCTAAACCCAGCTAAGTTTGGCCCTTGAAACGTTCTGAAGCTAGGTATGACTTTCAGCATTTCCTTTTTTGGGGGAGAAGTTATCTGTCCCACATGCACCAGACTGAAATCAAGTCCTGTTTCATTCCAGACAATAAGCCAGTCCCTGTGTTAACTACTGCAAAGAATTATTCTGGTAGCTAACTACCCCAATGTCTCTTCAGCCGTTATTCCACAACGTTATCTGAACTGTGATAAACCACATCAGCTTTGTTGCAAGCCTTCCCCCCTCCCTTCACCTGTAATCTTTGCATTTTGGCTTCAACTTACCCGTTTCATGTTTCACAATTGGTGCCTACTTACATGTATGTATATATATGTTACATACATGTCACGTAGCAACAGAGCAAGTATTATAAAAATATACATGTGCATATATGTATTACACATACACATATATTCATAGATATAAAATCTAGCAACATATCAGGGTTGGGCAGAATAATTTGTGGTTAAATAGAGCATGGTTTCAGCAGCAGAAGCACAGATTTGAATCTCCTTCCTCTCCTATACAAGCTTTAGCTACATCCCTCCAATTCTGTTGCTGTACCTACAGATGAAAAAATCGTGATCACTGTTGCCCTCAATAACCTCCACAAATGGTAATTGAAGGGCTAAGGCCAGTACCATGGCTCTGGTCCCACACCAAGCCTGCTCCCCAGTACTCGCACTGCACCCTCAGGTCCTGAAACACATCTCTTGACCAGAGTAGACACTGTATTAAAGCAGAACTCCTGGTTATGATAGCATCATGCAAGGAATTTGGGGGGGAAAGCTTTTGATCTTGGATTGATGATTCTTCTGTTCTTTAGCAGATGCAAAAGAACCAGGTAATAGCAGCCAAAAGTACAAAAACCAGGTAACTGCTGTTAATGCTGACAACAGTATAGTTCTGTAAGGAAATCTGTCACTATGGAAGTCATTTTTTTTCTGTACTTCAGGCAAGAATTTCATCCTTGAAAGCCAGTCCTGTATTGCTAAACTGCCTGTTGTTCCAGACCAATCACATGCACTTTCGAAGGCAAATAGTCGTGTAAGTGTAAGATCCTTCACAAGGTATTCTTAAAAACAATATCATATTTTACATGTATATGCATGCATATGTCTCTTTGTACAGAGTTTATATAAACAGATATACCACACACACTCCTATCTTTTTAAGGTTAGATAACAACCTGCTTCAGCACAGACAAACAGAAATTGCTTCACCCACAAATGAAATGCGGTCTTCACCAGATAGAGCCAGAAACTCCTCAGCCAACTGCAGTATTACTGTACAACATAGTAAAACAAGATGTCTCGTCTCCCACCATGATGGCAGAAAGAACTGAGACAGACAAAATACAATTGTCCATAGTGGAATGTAACTGTGGGATTAAAATCAAAATCAACCACTCAGCCAAAAATTCCACACATTTTTGTTTGATTCTTTCTTTCTGCCTTTAAACAGTCACAAGTGTTAAGGGCAGCCAAATTTGACAGAAGTAAGCATAACTATCCAACCCTATGAGATGTGACATGACACTAGTGTCATCTTACCAGGCTACAATAACTGAAGATAGAGTTATTCAATATATTTAATTTGCCTTGGAAAGCTTCAATGTTATTCACTCAGTAACACTACCAGATAGCATTCTACCTACTTCTTTTACCTCTTTAAGCCTTTTCTCCTCTTGTTTACCATGAGGAGTCTTCTGTTGCCTTCCTCCCTCCTATTACAGTCACCATTCACATCAAGGAAAGGGTTTCTTTTCACATGTTTTCCCTCACAAGGGATTTTCAATGACTTCCCAATCCTTTATCACAGAAGAAGGTATTTAGGTGAGGAAATAAAAGCGGGGAAATTCATATTAACATTCTCCTCTAGAGATAGCATGTGGAATATGTTCTTGAAACCAGTGCCAAACATAAACAAAAGCACTGCCAATATCAAGAATACAGCTCTTAGATTCTTAAAGAACCAACCAATAAACAACAAAAACCTCATATCACAAAGAAAACCAGAACAAAGTTCTCCCAACTTTTTCATGCCCACAATGTCACTAATAACCCACAAAATGCATTCCTACATCACGAATGTTGCAGAAAACATTGCTTGCAAAAATGCGTCAGTAAATGGCTTTGAAAAGGTCTGGAAACAGCACCTCAGTTTCAAGCATGAGGTAAAATAGTTTCCTGCAAGAAGCATAGCAATAGTAAAGCATCCATTTTAATTTGAAAAGACTGCATTATCAAATCACATAAGCCATTTTTAATATGTGCAGTTTTCAGAAATGTTTTGTCTGTTTAAAGACCCCAGATGCAAGGCTGTACATTTCCAAATACAGAAACACTCTGCACTTGCGTCTGAGAGACCTGCTAATTGTGAGCTCCATTAACTCAATGGAGCAAGGATGGTTGCACTCTGCCTTAGAAGTGGATGTGGATGTTGCAGTTAGCCTGAGGAAAAGAGGGCATTCAACTGGAAAAATCCCAGATCACTGTATAGAGTTGACAAACAAACAACTCTCCCCATCTACACAGTACCATAAGGAATTTTCTCTCTGCCCATCCTGGAGAGTCCATTTATCATTCAGGCAAGTCACATAACCTAGTTCCCAAAAACTACTAAATTAGAAAAAAAGTGGGTTTATTTTGCAATCTGATAAAGTATTTTAAGTGTCTTTTTAGATTCCCATTTTCATTTTCAAATACTGCATTTATACTTGCATTTATTGGGAGAAAGTAATGAATATGTTGAACAACCCACAAAAATAGGAGAACTGCTTCTTTTTTACTTTTGCTGGGGTTCCAGGTCATGAGCTAAGTCATGCCTGAGCCCTTCTACCAGCGCATGGAGTTGTCTCCTGCTCTTACCTCACAATCCTTTACCTTCCAAAATGAAAATCCATTGAATATAGCTATCTAGAAATACAAGTGTTCGACCAGATATCTGACACAACTCCAGTGATACACACTCCAAAAAACAGTGGGGTAAGGGGCTTGGGGGAAGCAGAGGGTTTTGGTTTTTGCAATTTTTTCCCCCCAAATTTCCTCCTATTAATCACATCACTTAACTTACAGAAGACTTTCCACATGCCAGGGACTAGCTAGTTAGTTCTTACAGTTGCCATCCCTTCCATGAGATTGCTGCTGTTTTGTATGGGAACACTGAAACCTAAGAAATGCTGGTTGCTCAGCAGAAGTCAAAAACCCACAGTCTTACAGATCCTGCCTAGCAAATTGCTGGTTAAAGCTAACCTCTCCAGAACCACAAAATAAAGTGGAACTAGCCCAGCTTCCCAGAAGGTAACAGAAGGCAGACACTGCACATATTTTATTAGAGAGGATGTTTCTTTTTCCAAATGTTGTATTAAGATAGAAATAGGCAAACAGGACACTATCAACATCTGTTCTGTAATACATAGAATGATAGAAGATCAAAGATTGAATTGTGCAAGAAAAAAAAATGTCTTAACATTCTCTCTGTCCTTCAGTAATAGAGACTAACTTCAAAAAAAAAAAAAAAACCACAACTAAATACCCAACAACCTAACAGCTAGGAGAACAGGATATTTATACAAAGCCCTGGCTTGGTCAACAATGTCTAAACATATCTCAGCTGGTTTCTACATTTTTATATGGAACAACGGATGCTGAGGAGGTTAATCAAAACTCAAAATGTAGGAAAATGCAGCAGGTGCATCTTTAAGGCTCAATTTGCTTTCAGTTGTTTCAGATGCCTCTCACTTTCCCCCAGGTAGTAAGTCATTTAAGTGGAGATTTTTTTTTTGTTGGTAATTTTTCTGCTAGTTCCTTCTTTCAAGTCATCTGTGAATTATAAAGATCCAGCCCTCCACCTCCTCTGTCTTCAAATAGTGTAATATTCATTTTAACTCCTTTCCAGTCTACCTCTGGGCTACAGCCCAGCCCATCTGCACTATTTTTGGAAGTGAGAAATTAAAGCCACACAAAACATCCACTCAGCACCCACTCAGTTCTCCCAAATGCTTCCACAGTAACTCACAGCAGAAGGGACACCACTTCACAATGACACTGCTTGTGCAATGCTGAACCCTGCATGCTGATACGTAAAGCAACTCGCTGCCCAACCAGCTACTGCGCATATGGAAACTGGACAAAGCACTTCATTTTCTCCTGTGTTGTCTTCTCATTCATAATAACATCCTTTAAGACATCTGTTAGAGTCCTGTAACATTAATGGAAATGGAAGAACTCCAAAGGCAACTCAGGGGTTTCTGCCTTTTTCCCATGAACTGAACATTATGGAATTTTAACAGATGTTCTACTTGGTCATAGTTAATAAAATGAATTATGCAGGAATTAAAAATCTGGCTCCATTTGCTTATGTAAGATCTCAGCAGCAGAAATACATTCCCATTAAGAAATTCTAGAGGATTTACAGTACATTTACAGTCAACTCCTCTCTTGTTATAAGATGGCTGAAGATTCTACAAACTAATTTTCCCTTGTGGAAAACATGAACACTTTTTTACCTGTTCGTTGCCTGCTTTTGGTAGCATGATGCAGTTTCCACACCAGTGCATGCTGGTACACTCTGATCACAGGAAAGGACGACTTTCACTTTGATTTGCTTTGGAAATGATATCAGGAGAATTCCACAGCTTTTCACAGCCTCTAAATTCCACCATTTATTCAAAGTCTTAGTCAGCCACTTAATAACCCTATTATACATTGTCACAAAAGCACACATCATCTAAGAGGAGAGCCTCTTTAAGGCTACTACTGAAAACAGAATGATGCTCCACGCTGCGTTCCCCCTTAGCCTGTTCAGAGTAGGTGAAAAAGTCATAGGCAAAACTTCCAAGCATGTACTCATGCTTTGTTCTCCACCGAGGAGAACTCAAAGGAAACTCCAAAAAGCAGTACATATTTTGCTATCTTTCTTTTCTACTATCTGCCTGCACAGAAAGTTGTCTGATGAGAAGGAGGGGAAGTAAACGAGTAAAAATCAAATAGGGAAATAACTATTACACCAGAAGAGCAGCAGCACAACAACTAATGAAAATTATCTAGAACAGAATAAGCATGCCTTGAAAAAAAAATCCACAAATACTACATGGAACAAAGAGAAGAGATTTCAAGACTGCATTCCCTTTATAAACAATCAGATTCATTTCCAAGCAACTGGCAAACAGATCTTCATCCAGGCACCAAGATCTGCTTTATGTAATATGCAAAAACTTATTCTGATGCAACAACAAAACCTTCCTTAAAATCTGGCTCAGTAATTTTGTCAGTGAAAGACTGCTGTTTTCAAAGCATTAATACTCACAGATGCTTCTGTTTCTTTTTTCTTTTCTTTCTCTTTATTTTAATGAGTACCTGTGCACTGAAACCCTTCTAACCAAAAGTGCACTCCACTGGAACTAAACCAAGGGGTTTGCCTAAGTAAAGAACCAAAACATATAAATGAATTCTATAAGCATAAAATACAGCTGGAGTCTATATACGCTATGCAGCTACCAGGATGAGCCCAATAATGAATTATTATAGATTTTTATCTGAAAATAGAGACTTTCCCTGAAGAAAGAAGTCTATTTAAATAGAGGGGAAAATATCAAGATTAAACATCAGGCTTACATTATTTCAAGCTGAAAGTTCAGTATTCAATTCTTACTTGAATAGACATTGCTTTACAATATTTAGTGTCTAAAAATGCAACGTTCTTAACAGGGTGTTAAACTCAAAGATTGTATTTCATTTTGTTCTTAAAAAACATCACCTATGATTTGTTTCGTTTTGAAAAGAAAGCACATTTCATTTGGTAATCATTTATTTCTCATTCTATTGGACAGATTTACCCAAAAAGCAATACTTGAACACAAATCAGTTCTGAAGGATCTTTTATGAATATACATAATGGAGAAGACCCCATTAAATTTCCAACAAAGTCCTGCCATTTTGAGTAAACAAAGTTATCTCTGCAGGGTCACACACTGTGCCATGAATATGATCTGCAAATTAATTACCACCCTGACATATGTCAAAACAAATTTTAAGGAGAATAGTACCCGCTCGTAACCATGTGTTTTATCTACCTGTTAGTATGCAAAAACTGTATTCAATGGCATCTAAATTTATTCATTTATTCAGAACTCCTCAGAGAAATCAAAATGACTCGCTGGCCTTTTTTTTGCCCATCTTCAAATGAAATTGGAGCGAACAACATGTGTTTAGTGAGCCAGAAAATAAGTACAGGATGAAGCTATGGTGGGAGCTGCATTTCAGAAAAGCAGGTGTCATTTCTGCAAAAAATAACTAATTTTTGAAACACTCAGAACTGCTCAAATAAACTGCAGTGCATTGTCATTTCTCAGCACTTCTGGGAAGACTAAATGTGGGACTTCTTATTTTAGGCAATACCCATCTTCATCCTGCATTGCATCAAGACCTGGGTAAACACAGTTTTCAGACTAAAGAAAGGCTTTTTAAAGCAGAGCTACTGAATGCAGGCTTAAAAGCCTCTGCAACTAGCTTTGTTATCAATGGTAACAGAACTAAAATGTCTGGAAAAAGGAAAAAAAAATAATTCAAATCTGGTTTATTCAGTTGAGTTATATAAGAAGTGAATAAATCCCTGCAATTCACACTGAAAACAGTAAGGAAATAATGCTTTCTGCAAAATAGCTGCTGTTTTCAAATGAAGCACACCTTGTCTCTTCACTGAAGGTACTTGTGGTGCAACTTTTTGTTAAGAGATGACCTCCTGAGATGCGATTTTCTAAGCAGTTTTGCTTAGATCGGTGTATGTCAAAGGATGAAAGAAACCTCTTTGAGCACTGGCTAAACTGAAACAGCTCAGAAAAGACTGTCTATTTTATAGAAATATTACCATCAGGAAATGTTTTATGTTAAAAAAATCTAAAATTTAAAGTTTCAAGGAAATCATAAGGGGTAATGCAACGTGCTAAACAAGAGTTATCAAGAAGTCACACAAATGCCATATTTGAAGAACTGAAGTCAGGTGCAAAGGCCAACAGCCTGCATAGAGGCTCCCATGGGCAGGTCTCAGTTGCCATAGTTCCAGATGCATGCAAACAGCACCAGTGATGAGCAAAAGCTAAATCAACAGCTAAGGCACACAGTGAACAACAACATCAGACCCTCTGCCAACACATCTAATTCAGTGTGCCCAAACCAGGGTAACAAAACCCTACAGATGAGTTTTTCTTCTTTTGTGACTGGTCCCTTCAGTTCACACAGGGTATCAAACACTTACATGACACAACCTGCAACGGGCAGCACATTTATGAAGAGATGTTCAGTTTAGAAACTATTTTCTGTCGAGCATGCCAAAATAATGTTATCTCAATTTTCTTTTTTGGCCAACACTGAAGTACTTTTGGCTTCAAGCAAACTAACACCATATCACATCCATACACTGGATGACTAAAGGCATTTCTTTCACACATTTGGAGGGTGGAGGAAAGAGCGAGCACAATCCTTCCCATAGAGACAGAGACAGAATCTCTTGGTATCTGCTGGCAAACATATTTAAAGAAAGTCTAAATCTGCCCCCGTCAAACTTGGCCTCATGCCACCAGTTCACCATTGTTGGCATTTGTACTTCACATGATGCAATCACAAGATTAGAGGAAGCTTCCAGTACTTCATGGTTTTCACCATGTTAACATATACATTTTCATCCTGTAACAACTTAGCAGCAACAGAACTGAGAGATAGAAGGGTAGATGACTTTTTGTATGTGCCATTGGTCTTTCTAATGCACATTATCAGATTCTATTTCAATTAGAGGTCGAGAATGAAATATGCTTGTACTTACAGATTATGGTCAGAGCAACTAAACTCAATTGTACTGCTATTACCTCTGTTAGTAAACAAAAGAAAGAAGCAAGGCAAAGGAATCAATGTTTAAAAAGACAAGTGTATTTACCTCTCTTAATACTGTACTTTTATAACCTCGATAAAGTCCTTGAATACCCTGTAAACCAACAAAAGAAAGCATCAGCTAGAGATAATTAGTTTGCCAAAGGCCACAATTTATTGGCTATTACGAAGCAAGTACTGCAGCCTTACAGACTGTCAGACATGAGCTTCTTACAAATTGACTATATTGATTATAACATATTTATGTATACTGTATTCCCTGATTTACAGTGCTGGTGGGTTTTTATGTTCATTTCAAAGAACAGCGTTCAGAATAATCAGTTATAGAAAAGAAAATATACCTTACAGTTAAAACTGAAAGTGCAAGCTAGCACAGGAACACATTACTTCAAACTCCACCTCCCTGATGTTTGGCAAGTATCCATTATCTCACACACACACAGTCATTTTGAAATGACTCCTCTTCTGCTTTAGTAATCTATGCAAAACAACTTATGTCCATCTTCTTTGATTTTACCATGGCAAATATTTTTCATTTTTAACCAACTGTTAATTAAAAACCATTTGAAAAGTACATACACAATATCTTATAGGACGATATCTTGGGCATTTTTTAAGTCCTCCAGTCAGCAACAAAGACAGTGAAAAGAATACAATCAAATTGTATTCTTTTCAATACTTCTCCAAGAGAGCACCACCTTTTAGACCAGAATGACCAAATCACAGAACAAAACTGCAGGGATCCTCTTGAACAGGGCTATCACAACAGTTTTCATTTACAAGCAACTAAAAAAAACAAATGGATCATTAAGAAGTCATATTTATGTCTTCCTTTTCCTGGCTTTTCTACATGGAAATTTGTATAATGTATTTTCAGAAGCTTTTTTTTTTTTTAATGGAATACAGCTTGATAAATGCCCCTTTTGAGGCTCAGTAAAACAGTGGTTTTACATAAATGAACAGTATAACTACTGCAAAGTTAAAATAAAATTAAAAAATTTTTCTCAAGTTATCAATGCTGGAAGAGTATTAATTTCTCCTAAGAAGCCTCTCCGAAATCTTTAGGATTCCCTCCCAAATTCTGATTCAAAACCCATTCAGCAGACTCTAAATACACAGACTTGATGTCCCTGCTGTCCCAGACAAGGACCATTTGTATATATCCAAATAGTTTGAGGAAGCTTTTTAGCCCCTTCCTCCCCCTCTTCCTATCTCCCTTTGCCTCTTACATAGGTGCCCATAAAAAAAAAAGTTGCTTAAAGTGTGTGTGCATGTGCTTAAGTGCACACAAATGGGAGGAAGGTGGAGGTTTGGTTTCTTTACACATACTGCCCACTGCTTTTAGCAACAGATTAATCAATGGAAAAGTACTGGGAGAACACTTAACTAGAGTAAAATTGAAGAAATGCTTCTGCACGTGTGTAGCATCAGTGAGAAGAATGAAGCAACTTAACTTTTTTTTTTTCTTAGAACTCACCTCATGGTACAAGGTGTGGGACAGAATCCGAAAGGTTCCAGCAGAAGGTGAAACCTGGGCCCTTTGCTTGACAACTTCAGATGGGACCCGTATGAGGCATGCAACCTGCAAAAGAACGATATGTTGGGACAGCAATTTCTTTTGCTGCCTCTTTTACTCTTCAGCTGATAGGTCTAGAGTCTGTTCCCAGTACAGAAACCTGAGAAACTGAAACATTTTTGTATTTATACGAGCTGAACTTAAAAGCTGTTTATGGGGAGCTTGTGTATTTGTTCTCAAAGCAATATGCTTCCTGAAGAAAATTTGTACTAACAGAAAAAGGTAAGCACCCTTGAAAATAACACTTCAGATTTCAACTTCCAAAATGGAAGTAGATTTAGGTGAAGGAAGTCACCAATAAAATAAAAAATTTCAAGTTACCCAGTCTTTCAGCAGGCATAAGAAATTTTCCCCTACTTTCAGACGCCTAATGTAGATATCTGGGACTTGAACAACAGCAAGTGTATTTCCTAGATAGGTCCATTGTGCCCTCTAGTGACTGACAGCAAGAGACACTCCAGTTGCTCTTAGATGCACTCAACATGTTCAAGGCGTCCCTTAAAACACACACTGGGTTACATTCAAAGTAAAGCACTGGACTCATTTTTTTTTCAGTGCAGTTAACAAGGCAAGGAAGGCATTTTTTGCTGGGTGTAATAAAACCAGCGTCACAAACCTCAGCTTTATTGAGAACGTTAGACATGGCATTTAAGTGTTTATCTGCTTCAATTTCAGGTTAGAGTTAAGGTTGTATGAACTTAATTTTCCGAAATGAAGCCTTGTCTCTAGAAAAATGCTTGGTTACCAGCACATAACCCTTTAGGAAGAGCTGCTGTCTTCTGATACCAGAGATACTTCACATAGTGCTGGGACTGGTGGCCAAACACCAGAGATACCACATCCCTTTGCCAGGCCTTGAGCCTTCGTCAGTCTGCAACTTGCTGTGGTGGATCTGGCTCCTAGAAGGAAAGGTGATCACCGAGCATTTGAGATCAAGGCTCACCCAGCAGAAATCTAGGGCTGCAGTGGCAAATCAAGCAGATAACTCCAACTCTCACACGCTGCAGAAACCTTCTGCCAGACTGTACAGACACACAAGTGCTACAGTGACTTGAATGATCACTTGCAGGTAACACAGTATAAAGTTTAAGTTACAGTTTCACAAAGTGACTGAGAAAAAGTCTGTTATCCCTTTATATTCCTAGAAGTTCAGCAGACAACAATATCCAGAAGTCATTACTAACAGATACAACTCCAAGTGCTATTCAATTCTCGGGGTCAAAAATAACAAATGACCCCAATATGTCAGGAAAATAAGAACTGTCAAGTTCTTTGATAGTTCAGCATAAATATTTATAGAACTTCATGCTTCATAACACTCCATGTCCTTATATTAGCTTTTTATTCCTTAAAAAATGTGGAGACAGGAGAAAAACTTTAAAGAGGCTTGGATGAAAACAATCTAGTCGACCAAGAGCGGGCAGAGAACACAGCGTGGCTTTCTGACATTTGGGGTGCTGCAGTTTTGGCAGGAGAGAGGTGGCTACAAAGCAATGTCTCTATTTCCCCCAGACTACTTGGGGAGGCTTGCATTTCAATTTAACTTTGATGTTTCTCCCATTTGAATTTGAGCTTAGAAGGGAATCTCTGGCTGCACAAGAACAAAAACAGCGATTACGCAGTGCTGTTATGAAAGGAAATAAAGGCTCATGTCATCCAGGCTGTCAGGTTGGCTCCATAGGGCACTTCTGTACTAGAAAAGCCACAAGCCGCAGCTGCTAACATCAGGCTGAAGGGTGACATGTTCAGCATGCAACTGAACTTAAAACGTGCCACCTTATTTGTTTCTACAAGCATACCCTACTATCAATAGCAATTCAAGCAGTCTTTTGATGTCAGTCAACACGGGTCTTCAGAAGGGAAGCATGCAAGACTAATTTCACACATGTTCAGACCACAAGGTAAAAGAAAGTAACAAATCAGTGCAGATGGATGCAAAACATTGCAATTGTATTATACTCAGATCTGAATCACTTCAGTGCCTTCCAGGTAATGCTGAAGAAATTAAAAGAACACAATGCACATTGCCACAGTTTGTTTTCTTAGCTGAAGCTCCTCTATGATAACACTGCACTGAGAGAATACTTACTCTAATTTTCAGACAGCTGAACACTATGAGCAAAATGCCACTGCACGAGCAAGGATGAAGGGTATAATTGCATGGCTGCTCCACAGTGGATCTCAACATGTGTTGAGAACACATTGTTCACATTGAGAACACGTGTTCAGAGAAGGGCAACGAAACTGGTGAGGGGCCTGGAGCACAAGTCTTATGAGGAGCGGCTGAGGGAGCTGGGATTGTTTAGTCTGGAGAAGAGGAGGCTCAGAGGAGACCTTATTGCACTCTACCACTTCCTGAAGGGGGGTTGTGGTGAGGAGGGGGTAGGCCTCTTCTCCCTGATAAGTAATGACAGGACAAGAGGGAATGGCCACAAGTTGCGCCAGGGAAGATTTAGATTAGACCTCAGGAAGCATTTCTTTTCTGAAAGAGTGGTCAGGCACTGGAATGGCCTGCCTAGGGAGGTGGTTGAGGCACCATCCCTAGCGCTGTTCAAGAAGCGTTTAGATGAGGTGCTAAAGGACTTAATTTAGTAGTTGGGTAGAGATAGTGATAGGAGGATGGTTGGACTAGATGATCTTATAGGTCCTTTCCAACCTTATGAACTTATGAACTTATGAACTTATGTGCACTTCTACCTGCACCAGCTACTAGCTAAATAAGTTGCTCTGCACATTACCAGAAGTGTGAAAGCACAACGATGAGTATGGATGCTAAGTTTCACTCTGCTGTAATTCACAGTAGGTCACACAGGTGCCCATAATTCAGGTACACAAGTGCAGCTCTCCCTCACCCATAGGCTGCCCACACCTAGGGTCAGGGCCCAACTGCAGGTGCTGGTGCTTTTGCTAGGGCTGCTGGCTGCTGTGGCAGTACTACCCAGGGCCACACAGAAACACTCCTGGAAGGGCCCACGGGGAGATACAGGCTAACCAGAGCAGGGCTAGAAGCATGCTGGACAGGAGAAACAGAAACATGGAAAACAGATAACAACAGGAACTCTCACAGTGGGGGCCCATTCACTCCCCTAATCACCCAGATTCCAGGGAGAATTTACTTTTTAATCTCCCAACTGTTCACACAGATGTAGCTTGTGCCTTCCCACAGAACAGCACAATACAACCTGATGCGCTCGGGGCATTCCTGTGAATCCTACAGCTTTTAGGGGCGAGTCAGTGATTAATTAGCCTTCTATCAGACATCTGTGTAGACAGGAACAGGGAGGGTAGAGAACTAGGCCCCTAGGTACTTCAGCCTACTTTAATGCACCTGATAACAGCATCCTACAGATAGGGGCAAGCTCATTCCTCCAAGCAAGCGCTGGTTCCATGCTCTCGTCCTATCTGCTGATGGGAGCAGAAACACAGCATCAAGATCACACAGACCAAGTTCAGAGGGAAAATGAGTACTGCCCTATGAACTCCTTCCCTATTTACCAGGTTTTACAATACAGTTCTCCAGTTTTCAGTCTATCTGCCAAGCCAGTGCACAAATGAACATACTGCAAGGACAGGAAGGGAGCTTCTTTTTCATTATTCAAGGACTTTTAGATTTACGCATGAAGAAAACAGCTTTGCTTCTAGCTGCAAATTCAGGTTATTAGTTTACGCAACAAATACACAGAAGTGACAACATCAGCATCTATCTAATCTGTCAGGCCTTTTAATACCATAAACAATTCCAAACAACAAAAAACCCACAGAAATCATTGTCTGAAATTGTTACTAGATCAAACTGGCAACTCAGGTATTCAGAGACAAATCTAAATATGTTTGTAATTCACTGCCTTGCATTGTCCAGTTAAGAGACAAAAGCTAAATGTTAACAGAATAATGCTGTTTTATCTAGGTATTGCTAAGACAGTATATCTTCACATTAAATGAAGGCAATTTCTTTTCCTCAGCTGGTTCTGGAAAGAGCGTTTTAGCCACTGTATATTCCTCACACGCATCAAGGCTGCCATCTCCTGGTCAGATCCATGTTGGAATCAGACTTTCCTGGTCACTTTGACTACCTTCTAAACTGACCCTGATGAACAAGCAGCGCATTTAAAGCCTCAGGAATGCATTGAAATCAATGCAAAGCCTTTATATGCATACTGATCTAAATAGTCTGTTTCAACATATGAGAAATCTGAATCTCATTCAGGTTTCTAATATACTGATGCATGATCTCATTTAGATTATCAACCTTTTGTTTCCATCCTTAGTGCTCCAGGCTAACAACCATTCTCTACGTGACTATTATTTTGAAGGATTAAGGAGAGAATCTATGACAACAGCACCACATTTACACACTTGTTATTAGACAAATACACTAGTTTGACCACCTCGTAAGCATGATCTGCACAGGAGATCTATCCAGAAACCTTTGAGAGAACTCAGAGCAGGTGTTGCCATTGCTATTAAGGGCTTATGGAGGCAATTTAAGTATATGCATTGCAGGTGTTACTCAGAACTGGGGACACAGCTGGTACAACACAATTTGCAGCCTTGTACCTCTAAGGGGAGCAGCTTGAAAAAGCATTTCCTTATGCAGCCTGGCACGGACCTTGCACAGCAGATTATCTGGCTCACACAATTTAAGACTCCCATTAAAGTCTGAGCACTTTTAATAAGAGAGAGATTATCCATACTCTTAAGACTGATGTGCAAAGACCAACAGCCCCATCTATCAAGATGCTGGCAATTGATGTGCTCTTGGCTAACAAGCTGATCTGTTCTCTGCACTAACGAGGGTGTGGATGAGGATCAAGACCAAGTTTTTTTCCACAGAATAATTAGCCAGCTAGTCTGCTGCTAAGGGGAAGAGCAGTCTAAGGATGGAGAACTGTTCTGGAATGCATAAGTGCCTGCTGATTTAGGAATCTTCTCTCAGTGACTCTGAGTGAAGCCTCTGACTTAGATGTCTAAGCTCGCTTTGAAAACTGGGTACAAAAACACATGGTGCACTTCAGAAAACTTTTCTAACACAGAGCACTGTATTTATAAAGGATTTCAGTTTTCCTGAGCAGGTTAGTTTTAATGATTTATCCGGGTGGGCTGGGAAGCTTTAATTGATGTTCACCATATAAATGTAATTTAATACTTCAGACAAAATTAAAGGAACATACCTGGGGAGAGTTATTCTTAACTATCATTTGCATAAATTTGCTCTTAATCAAATAAGAATTTAATGTGTGACGCTATACAGCTTCATAGCTGGAGAGCAGAGACATTACACTAAACCTCAGAGTACCTGCACAAGATGATCACTAAGCCACACAGGAGAAAAAGCTGCTGCACAAAAATGACAACAAGGGGGCTGTGACTTATCAAAAGACACATACATTTAGGCTACAGTCATTCTAGAAAGCAAATCCCCATCTCTCATCCTCTTCTTGATGGTCAGAAAGATCATCTGCAGCAACATAAAGCAGAAAAGACAATGAAATTGAACAATCTCAACTCCCATTCAAGAGGAAGAAGCAAAAAATATTTTTGTTAGTTGTTTTGTTTTATTTGTTTTCAGGTGTTGGTTTCTTTTCATTACCCTTGGCCATATTCCTGTTGCCAAAAGCTACCGTACAGTTCAGGTTTGCTTTAGAGAAAAGTGCTGCTTAACAAATAGGTTAATAACTGTGACTTAATCCAAGCATGTCAGTTTCTGTGTCAGATGCTCCTTCTAAGTAGGACATATTTGCTTTCCTACTCCTCAGATAATTAAATGGTTATTTAAAATAACAGGTAAAACTAAAACTAGAAAGATCATGAACTGCAGACTTTTTTTTCCCCCTCAAGTTCTAAAGGAAAAGAAAATACAAATTTCCTCCTGGGTTCAAAGCCAGAGTCTCTCAACAAGCCTTAAAATCTGAACTTCCAGCTTTCCATGCCTCTCCAAACTCTGCTTGTAAATTTATGTTTGGTTCTTCAAAGCTCACCAGGACTCTGCTCTGTTATATGAAAAATTGAGTGTTTCCAATGCATTTTTATGAGATCAGAAAAGTACTTCATCCTCTAAATAATTGTATCTAAACTCTGGCCACAACTCCTGGATTGGGAATGTTTGATGGTGGTGCAGGTGGCAAAGGCTGTATCTGAGGTCTCAAGAATAGCCTAAGCCCTTCCAACACCATGAAAATTTATTCCCATAAAGAATGGGAATAAATGAAATACACACTTGTCATTTGGTTTCATATTCTCTTTTAACAGAGAAGCCTGAACTGCTGCAATTACAGACCCCTAGCAGTTCAAACACCAATTCAGCTAAATAATTGCTGCCCTTCAGGCAACAGAACAAAAATGTAAGTATGGTTTGTAATTTGCTGTGGATCACAAGCTCAAGTAAACCCTTCCACACATGCTTGTCAGCAGGCTCTGCTACCTGCTAAGGCACACTGGAAGCAGAGAACTGAAACATTAACACTGATTTCAATATGGAAATTGTCCCCACAGAGAACAGGATCTGCCCATTATATGTATATACAGTCAGCTCTCAGTTTCTGCTTTAAGTGCCAACCTCAGGGGAAAAAAAAAAAAGTGTTCATCTTCAAAATAATACCTCAGAATATGCTAATCTTATTTTCCCCTCCCACACTCACGCATAGCATGGACGTGCCCTTCCAGCTGAGTTACATTCAGTCCTGTGCAAAGTTGCTGGGGTCACAAACAGGTGACTCCACTCCTAATTTAAAGCCCACAGAGAGAATAAGTTATGACTAATGGGCCCTGGATGGGAAAGTTTAGACAACTGCCAAGCCAAGCCCTCTGTCCCCTCTTTTCCTCTGACTGACACAATAGGGCCTTCATTAATTTAACTGCAGTTTCCCTATATGCTGGCAGGAAACATTTCTTCAAAGAGCAATCTCACTCAGTGAGATCCCTCAGATCTCAGCACTTCCCAGGGCTTAAAAACATACTATTGTAGAGATGATACTATTCAAAGTCTGAAAGTCTCTGGCGTTGGGAAAACTGGAGCTTATGCACAAACATTTGCAGCTTCCTCCAACTTTCCACCTTAGATGACTACCTGGAATTTGCACAACTGTTTTGCAGACTGTTACTGCATCCTTCATCAGTGCCAAAACTAAGCCACCTCCTTATTAATGCTTTCCAGAGCTCCCTTCTTCCTGCTCCAGAGCACCATCCACACCACCACACCTTTCTTTCTTTCTTCACACAGGCTGTACTGACTGAGCCCAGTGGCCTGAAGTCCTCAGCTGGCTACTTGCCCATTGCTTCAGTAGCCTCTCAGTTTGGGCTCTTGGATATCCCTCCCCCCACACAGCTCTTGGACTGTCCATCTAGATGCCCTCAATCTCATGCTGTGGTCTCCCTGCCTATCTCTCCTTCAGCTACACCTCAGAAAACTGACCAGTATCTTCTGTCCTCAGTCAGTGGGGATTTGTGAAACTCTTTACAGCAAGGAAAAAGTCTGCTATCCCAATTGTATCAGTTAGTGGGCAAAGAACAGGGAAAGGCTGTGAGGCTGACAAGGTTTACACTAAACATTTCTTTGTAGAGTACTTCTTCCTGCAGATACTACATAGAACACACAAGCTTGCAAAACTAAATTGGTCTTTCCAAGTTTAATCACTGTAGAGTTTTGTTTCCTTTGTAAAAGTGAACCTCAGACTTTGCAAAAATGGCCCAGTGTTATGTACATCTCTCTGGTACTCCAGCACAGACCAAGCTACCACACATTTTGAAGTTCCTCAGTATAGTCACTAACAGTTGAATCAAACCCCTGAGTGGCAAACATCTAACAGCTGAATAGCTTTGAAGTTCCTGTCCTTATTTTCCCTAGCTAAGCTGATGCCTGAATCAGTTACTACCACTTCTAAACACAAAAAGCCTCAAGGCTGAAGAAGGGAAGGGCCTCAATTCAATGTACAGAACAGTCTGCCTGATCCAATCTATCCCTGTAACAATTTCGCCACTGTGAGCTTGCTAAATCTATTTTGAAAGACTTAAGAAACTAATGACATCCACCAGTCAAACAGTTCTTTCAGCAAAAGTTCTCTTCCAGACTTGTGTAGTGCATCTCATCCAGCACAAAACTGTTTCCAAAGAGCCAAGAGAGGTCAGACTGTGTTACAGGAGGACAAACGTTAATGAGATTCCAGGCAAGAAAACACAGGCAATATTTTCTGAAAACACATTAAGTCTCCTGTTGAAAGATGACTAGTATTTTACAATGTGCTCAGTCTCTCGGGGTTACATTGGCTCAGAACACGGAAATTTCAACTACCCTGTATTTTATCAAGTATTTTCCTTTAATTGATCCCTTAGTCTTTCCTACAGCCTTTTCCTCTTAAGAATTACGGGCTCGCTCACATATGGAGGTGTTCAGAAATAGCTGACAAACCCTGTATGTAACCTTACACTGGAATAAATGTACCTTACTTTAAAGCTATCTCAGCCATTTCCAAAGCTGACTCTGTCAGAATATGTTGCAAATCAGGAAATATTTTTAATTATTTATTTCTCGCATATACTCTTCAAGTCAAATTGATTGTCCTCTATAAATGAATTTGTCGAGCTATGAATATTTTTAAATCAGCTGAGTATGAGTTCTGGGATTGCAGAGCCCAAAAAAAAGAGATGGCAACCATCACCAAGCTTCTACCCTACATATAAGTTCGGTTCGGTCTGGAACTGAATTGATAACAAAGTGATCTGGAAAGGGCAGTGGATGAAGAAGAGGTGATACACACAACTAAATGCAGCATGCGTAAAAAGATCAGCTGGGTAGCTGGTTAGGTGTTTGGCAGTTCTTATTTTGCTGTTTCAGACTTTAATTGTGTGATGAATTTGTTGGCAGCATTTGTGAATTCATGCCTCCATTTGTCTCTATTTACAACCAATTTCCAGATGCAGCTTTAATTTGAGTTCCCATCCACTCTGCTCCTTCTCCCCTTGCTCTTAATGGCATCAGCCTCACAACCATCTTCCAGCCATTGCTCAGCTGTGCTTCTGCTCTAAGTCTTGGCAAAAATCCTGCCACATCTGTACAGCAGACCCAACCTCACCTAGATCAATTTAGGAATATCTCAAAATCCATCATGATTAATTCAAAAGACCACATGCACTGTGCACTCCCCACCATGGCTCCTCTTGCCAGGGTCAGCACGTTCCACTGCTCAGTGCCTGCAGCCAGATGTGTACAGCACAAAGACACAGTCAGACCCCAAATGACAGGCCTTGAAAATAACAGAACAAAACACACATGTAGTGTGGAACTCCTGTCAAATACTCATTACTTTCAAACTTTGGGTACTGCTTTGGATACTTCAGTCTGCCAGCCCACACTAAACTGGCAGGGAGAAGAAAGACTGCAAAGCAGAAAAAGCAGCTTTTGTTCATTTCTTAGATCAGTTCCTAGAAAAATGATAGTTAAAAATTCAAAGCCATTAACCCGAAGTCTAGACACATTAAGTGCTAAATCACCTCTTTGCTCCAGCAGATGATTCTTGACTTAGAAGAAGCTCTCCCTAGTGTCCAAGTTGCTTGTTGAACTGAAACAGACACAGCTTCCAACATGCTCTTTTCTGGAGTTTCAAATAGCTAAAATCTGAACTCCACATCTGACATGCGTGGCTGTCCCATCTCTGTCAGATTTCACTCCTGCAAGTTGGACTTCTACAGCTTACAGTGCTGCAGAGCCCTGGCTAATCACCCAGCTGGAGAGGCTTTTGTGACATTACTCTTTGTGGATTTGTCTGGCTCGTGCTTCTGTCTTCTCCTCAGAATGGGCATTAACAGCAACTCTCTCCTCTGCCCTACCCAGCCAGTCTAATGAAATCCATACTGATGCACTTTGAGAACTAGTTAACAGTTTCAAAAAGATAATGCCAGGTCAAAGGGAAGAAGAGAGGGCTAATATGTGGACAGAGAAGGGGAGAAACAGACATTGTAAATGGCATAATGTTAAAATACAACCTTTTTTTTTTCTTCCAGAAATAAAAGGCCTAAAATATAAAACACTTCCCTTTTTTTCAAACATTCAAAATGTCATTTTACAGAATGATGATCTACATAAACTGTACTTGCTTACATTTGGGCTTGCTCCTTCTAAGAAACAAGTCAGGACGAGTAAAGAAAGCTAGCTGAATTCCCCAGAAAGCTAATTTCTGCATTAAGAAGCCTTTCTATTTGACACATCCCAAAAGCAGATAACACAAATCCAAGTTATTAATACTGAGGGTCAGATGCTAATCACTGAAGAACCACACACTTTGCTCTTATCACAAAAGTACTGTGAGTGGCAACGAACTGGAATATGGAATACACAAGTGAGATTGGAATTTCACCTTGAAATACCTGTCCTCACCTTGACCTGCAGAGCCACATGAAATGACAATGGCACACCACCCAAGTACTTAATTTAAGTAGAAATGAAGCAGTGAACACACAAATGAAGTTCTAAGTTTTAGTTACCTCTCTCGAGCCTGCTTCTGCTGCTACTTTGTTTATTTTATTTGAGACATGACAAGCCAGTCATTCTCATACCCTCTCCTCAGTGAAAAACAAACTTCTGGATGTTCCCAATTTAAATGTATTTAGCATCCCTCACTTCTCAATTCTGGAAAAACAGTTAAGCATGAAGCTAAGCCATAATTCTTTATGCTGAAGCTGGCCAAGCCTATCATTTCTGGAGGCAGCAGTCCCTATCTAAACGCTAGGAGCTGTCTCTGAACACAGCTGAGGGCTCCATCTTTTCCTATGAGCTTCATGCTCCAGCAAAGCCTGGTAGATAGCTTGAAGTATAGCATCCTTGGAGTCAGACCAGAAATGCCTTTCTGCACCTGAAAGCCTGTCCAGTATTTATATGACCTATATACGGGAGCACAGTGCACAGACACTGAAGCAGGATGGAAACAAGCCAGCTGATGAACCTACAGCACCAGGGCTACAGCAGCTTAAAAATTAACAAGCAAATTAATGCAAACATAGTGTCACTAATATGATTGGGCAGCTTTCAGGATCTGAGCTACTCTGTCTTATGCTATCACACGCTGTGAAGACACACCACCTTACTGCAAGCAACCCGGGATCTCACAACCCTGGGGAGGACAGAAAAACAATTAAGTTCAGACCTGATACTTACAAACCCAAAACATTCACCGAGCATCCTGCAAGGCTCAGATCGTAACCATAACGATATCTAAATATTAGATGGAAAAGGCTGTTGTCAGCTTGCTTCTCTAGAACGTGATCCAATCGACTTTATTCTCACCTCCATGGAAAAGCCAGCAGGACATAAAATTAACTGTGCTGAATCCAAGCACTCTGGCATTCAAGAAGGAAACCTCATCAGCCAAACTGGGACAACCTCAAACTCATCTCATAAAACCGTATTTGTAGGATGTTGGTGGGGGCTGGCTGATGGCAATCTCTTTACCAAGGCTTCTTGTAATTAACAGCATACACTGCCACCCTACACCAAAATTAGAAATCTTTACAAATTTAATTAACGCAGGTCATGTAAAAAGAAGCCTGTTACTGTAAAAATGAACACTGGGAGGTTAAAAACACTGCTCATTCACAGAGTTATTTGCACTGCCTTAGCATATGAAAAGTCAAATTTTATAACATCTGGTTTTCCTTTCCACCCACTATGATATCATGTTTTCCAAGCACATTTGGCAGCTCACTGTAAAGATACAGGCAGACTAAACATGGAGGATGATGTTAAATTAAAAAAAAACACCTAAATAAATAAAATTCCAAAGCCCTGGATGCAGTAACTGTGTTTCCTATCTCCAAATTTCAGTTAGACAAGTAGAATACTAAAGGTTTTTTACCCCCTTTGGTAGCTCCTATACTCTTTTCCTCAAAGATATACCATACATCTGTCCTCCAGAGTTTTAGCTGTGTCTTTTTAAGTAATTTTTCACATACTATGGGATATCCAGTGTCCCTACACAGTGAGTTGCAGGAAAAAAATAATTATGTTTAACTGGGTCAGACGTGTGTGCCTTTCTCTATCTCATCCCCAAAGATAAGATTACACCTCTATGTTCCTCCTGACTGAAAGGAGAGAGGAAAAAGAAAAAAAAAAAAAAAAGGAAAGAAAAAACATTACAGCCAGAAAAAGACCTCCTATTTAACTAATATAACTCACTCTTACCATGCTTTAATGTAGCATTTTCTTTATCCTTCCTTACCTCTATTATTATTTTTAGCTGTGCACATACAAAACACAGATTAGTCAGCATTGACATGCACTAAGCTTAGAGGTATGCTGGTATTTTACTTATGCACAGGAAGGTAGCTGACTTATTTATGCTTGCCAGTGAACAACCAGCAAGCCTAGAAATCCCATCTCATTCCTCAATCCTATTTTCTTTGTCTTGTAAAAAGAGTTTGGAAATGAAAACAGTTGTCTTGGGAATCCTAACGTGATTGAGTCTTTGGCTTATTATTTCATACCTAAAAGCAATTTATAGCCAAAGTAATTATTAAAGTGTACAAAGGAGGGAAGGAATATTATCAACAAAGAAAAGTTGACAAACTAATAGTCCCAGTGGTTATGCCTTGATTAAAGCTTAATGACTGATCAATAAAACTATAACTTTCACACTGATGCAACCTGAAATATTTTATATATACTAATCTTGATTTATCAGTTGACTTTTTATAAAAACAAATGTAATAAAAATAGCACTATGCAATATCTTCTCAAATTTGTTGTAGCAAATCTCTAAATCCCTACCACAATTATTTTGCAGCTTAGTTCTCCCATCACATCAAGTGAAGAAAAGCAAGCAGAAAGCAAAACCTTATTTAGATGAGAAACGGCTGTAACAACAGTGTGATTTCCACACTATAAAAATCAGACTACCATTTTAAAAGCTAACATTATACATTTATCTGGCCCTAGGGTAGCAGGAGACAAACAGATGAGGCTCGGATAAAGGCAGCCCCGAGCAACTCATTCAGCTGTGCTGCATCTCAGTTTGTCAGCCTGAAAATGAAAGCAGTACGTGCCTGATTTGTAAGGATCATGAGAACACAGACCACCTTGGAATGAATGTTCAGGCAACAGGTTCTGTAACCACACAAAGAAGTTATCTGTAGCCAACTATTCTTTGACTGATGATTAAATTCTTCAGTTACCGTTTCCTTACTGAACACTCACACATAGAGGAAGCATACTATAAATAATCCACTTGCAAAAGAAGCCTATTTTATCACAGAACACTGGCACTTTTCACAAATCCAATCATTTTGTTTGATTTTGAAACAGCACACCAGAAGCTTAAGATGCTTCGCAGATCTGCTGTTCCATGACGTTTCAAACAAACAAGGAATTTCAGAGCTAGGCACTGCCATGGTGTGAAGAACTTCTTGCTGATTCCTAACAGCCTTTATCAGATTTCTGTGGAAATAAAGTCTGTGCACTGCCTAAAGATAGAAGTCATAAGCTAACAGAGCAGACTCTCATAAAGATAAAAAAGAATTCTGCCTGAGGAGGCAACACGAATGTGTCCCACCTACCCTCTAAATCTATAATCTTCTGACTACTCCTGTCCATAATCACTACCAAAGTGGTGTGCTGCATTCACCTATCTTCATGAGATTGGTATGTTAAATTAAGCTCACTGCCTAAGACACATTTAGTCTGATCAGTATCATTTCACAGAAAAACATTACTTGAGAATCAAAGTTGAAACCAAGCAGAGTAAGAAGAGTTGAACAGCTTCTCGTGGGAAGCAGCTTTGCAAGGCTGATATTAATTCTGTAGAGCTCACTGTCCTCCCTTGAGCCTGTGGGAACACAGTAACTCACACCCCATTTCATCACTATAATGCCAGGAAACACCCAGAGTGACAAAAGCAGGAATAAGGAGGTGGACAGCACTGGCAAGGACAGTAGTGGACTGTTTAGAGCTGAACACCCAGCCCCAGCATTGCCAAGGCACTGTTCCAACTCTGAGGTTAAAAACAAGAAGGACATCTAGAGAAAGAAAGATTTTGCTGACTGTGGAATATGTTTGATTCAGCTTACCCAAAGCAACTCCACTCTTTTTGTTTGCAAGAAAGAGCAGAAACAATTCAGAAAAGTGAACAGAAACTTCAGGAACGGTTTTTAAAATGCAGTAATCAAGCTGCTCTGTGAATTTTGCTGCAAAGGAAAGGCAGTCCCTAGGCTTGATTACAGAGCAGCATAGACCAATAGACAAGTCTGTGTCTGGATCAGGCAGGAATGGAAGCTTTGGTCATTTTTCAACCACATCAAGAAGCGTTCTCTTTCAGCACTAGCTGCAGACTACAAGGGAAGCTTATTTCTGTTACTGACTGTCACATAGCAGCTCTTGACAGAGCTAAACTCTAAGCAATGTGGCTCCAGGGACTGCCTAGCCATCCTGACATGGCACTTCCCACTGAAACTGGCTGAGCCAGGAAAGCGTCACATATAATTTGGTAAGTGAAGTTATGTAGCATTTCATGGTTGCAAAAATAAAAGTCAACTGATGCTGAATGGCTGTAAAAGCAAAAAAAGCCCTCTAAAAAGTTAACGCTGATGCGTAACTACTACAGTGTGAAGGTATATTCATATTTTGGACCAACACAAACTTCCTCCATCTACTTGCTTAGCAAGATCCACCAGTAAGTCTACAACTCAATTATACACTTTGTCAGAATACTTTCAAATGTCAATACTTGGTTAAAAATAAATATTTTTCCAAGAACTGTCAAGCATACGTATGTCAACACTTAAAGACACAGAACAAAACCTGAGTTTTTATAACTGGGTTTCCTCTCCTCCCTCACAAGCACAATATATGAACTTCATTCTTACCACTTCCCCAAAAGAGGCAGCCACCATATGTGTTACTGGAGTCAAGTACGATGTAGAGTCATGGTGCAACACGGATTTCACATTCTCATAGGTGATAAAAAATGCAGCAGCTGAAATTTAAGCATATTTGAAGTCATTTAAGTGCTCCTCCATTCCTTTACTGCAGAACTAGCACGAAAACCTTAAGATGTCAATTTTGTCACCTATTATTCTAAAAACACTTATGGAAACAGGGTATTTATTGCTCCAAAACAGTACCAATGTATAAAAGCAAGGTGTAGGGAAATTCCTTCAGAAGTTTATGCCCCCAGTTATGACTGGCAAACCCCCTTTGATGTCAAAGGTACCTATTGATATAAGCAGTGCCAGAGCTTCAGGCAGTACTTAGAATTAAGATAAGGAAAAATGTTCTAACTAGTCATGACTGTCCAGCAGGCTTTGATAAGTCGTATCTGTTATATTTGTAGGTGGGAAGGGCAGAAAGGAGATTGTTCAGCCCAGGTTGGATTGGATAGATAATCTTTAAACAACAAAAGAAAACCCACTGAAGTACTTGATACAAGCCTGCTACCCCACAAAACAGTTCCAGCAGCAGTTTCCGATAACTATTTCCAAGCTATGACCAAATTAATACTTTGTACCATTAACTCCAGAAATAATTCTAAGAAGCTTCTGGAGGACTGACAAATTTCCTGTCCATAAAAAACTACACTGAGCATAGCAACACAGACTGTGTTTATTCACAGCAAGTCAACTGCAAAGGTACTTGCACCTTGAGGGTTACTCCTCCTAAAGACAATTTTGGTTTTCAGTCATACGTGGAAAGATAAAACCACAGTTCAGATTTTGAAGATGTAAATCCTGAAAAAACTGACATGTCTTGCGGGGGAACAGATTTTAATTGTAAAGAAGGACTACGTGAATTGCCTTCTGCTAATCAAAAGATGCTTATCACCTCAAAAGAAGATAACAGAGCAGACAAGATAAAGAACTGAATTTTTTATATCATCTTATGAAGGACATCAAACATCTCAAGGTGTAAAGGGATTTGTCAGCAAAGTTCTCCTAACACTCACTGCTAACAGCATAACTTGGTGGTTTTTCTTCACTACAAAGACAAAATGGACAAAGGCATTATGTATTTTAGATTCTTTTTCTCTGCAGGAACAAACATTTACTTTTTTAAAGTTCCAGTTTCAAAAGTATTCCTGATGTCTTCTGATTTTAAGTGATATGGAGCTGTTTCTTAGGAAGAAAAAAAAGATATGTATAGCAACCCCAAGACATTTAGTTCAAAAACTTCCAGCACTCAAGCATTTTTTATTCAGATGAATTCTGATGCATTTTCCATGCCACGAAAGACTGTCATGACAAAAGTGTGCAGGCAAGCATGGCTCGTGTCCTGGCACCTTAAAAATGCCCTGATTAAGTAGGAAGCAGCTCATAATATAAATCCAGGAATGCTTCCAAAGAGTAAAACGCTTGCAGGAAAGCACCAACACTTAGCACTAGCACTCACATACTACTTGCCCACATGAGAACTTCAGAGCTTACTTAAGAGCTGTCTGAAGTGCTGGCATATGCAATTCAGACATGTACTGCAATACTCTTACCACACTGAGGCGTACAATAGTAGGATTGATGCTGATACTTAATATAATATAAAACACACATGTGGAAGGGACCAAAATGAACCCACGTGAGAGACGTACACTGCCCATGGCACCAGTAAGTTTCTTCAAATGCAGGTACAGACTCCAGATCCCACTCAGTCCATATCAAGAGTCACTAACAGGGAACTATTTATCGCAGAGCTTCCAGAAATCTTAACTACAGTGTGAAGCCAAAGTGGGTTAATTAATCTAAAATGAAAGCCTCAAATACGAACTGCATCTTCACAAGCATTCCTGTTCAGGCAAGTTCCAAGCTGAAATACAGCACTAAGGCCAGAAGCACAAGAGAGCTTTTCAGAGTGAGCGTGCAGGAGTCTCTACTCTACACATGCTAAGAGAGTTTCTCAATCCCATACACTTCTAAAACCTGCTCTTCACAGCTGGATGTCGTACCACAGAATCCAAAGTCATTTGCAGGAGAGGAAGCCAGAGATAATGAATGTCCTATTCTACTTAAGTACCCACTTCAAGGAAGACAGAGCATAATCCAAGCAAAATTTACCATTTGGAAAGGATCCTATAGCAGTGGAGGGAACACCAGCATAGATGCCACGAAAGCCACCAGCTTTCCTAAATCCTTGTGGACTTTGCAGTCTGGTTTTTACAGTATCCAGAGGAAAAAGGATCAAGTCGACAAAGACACCAGCAATTCCACCAGCCTTCAAGATAAAAATTGGAGAGTAAAGTGTGTTAATATTCACAGGAGTTAAGTTACAGCACTTATCTAAGCAACTGAGGCATAACAAAGCCAAGATGCTATTGAGTACATAACTTCTGAGGTCAAATTATAAACTGATAGTTTATAATTCAACGTTCTCTAGCTATATATAGAGAAAGAAAGATTACAGCATTTAACCACTTTAAGGTAATCCTGAAATAATGTCATTGTGTTGAAAAGCACAAGCAACCAGCACAACACTTATTTACCACACATAAAATCAAGACAGTGAATGCCAGTTATCAAATTGCCACAGAATAGAATGACCAGTGCCTCTACGAAGCCATGTGATAAGATCAAGGAAGACAGAAGCAATTCTGCTTCTCCTGTAACCACCTCTAGAAAGCACATCCACATTTCCCAGCAAACTTCTCCATTTATAACATTCCTGCTCACCAGTTTGCTTTGTTTAAAAAACATAAAGCAAAACTGCTTTATTTTTCTCTGAAGAGGAAAGTATACAGAAAAAAAGTAAGAAAAACATGTTTTCAAAATCATAAGGAAATGTGTTCTTTTCCAAAGCAATCTTTAATACTAAACTGTAAAAATGATTTAAACTAAAGCTCAGTGTTTATTAGAGCCTGGGTCTCTAGGTGACTTTGTTTATAAAAAAGATTCCTCAGACTGTGCCAGATGGGAAGAGAATTACTTTCCAAAAACAGGAGGAAGGGATTCAAATAAACTGAAGTACTAAGAAAAAAAAAAAAGTAGCACTTGCTGTAAGCGTGATTTATTATTTGTTGTTTATTCACTGTGATTCAGAACAGTAAGCATATTTTGCTGAAGTAGTGCAGCACACAAGAAACATGCACAGATTTTTAATTCTGCATGAAAACAAATCACTCTGTTTTGGTACCCTATTTTATTTCAGTGCCAACAGAGGACTGAGAGGCATCTACCACTGAAGTTTTAATCAATAAAGTTAATTACTGTTCTAATCTGTTTTGCTACTTTGCATGCATTGATTTTTTTTCAGTGTTTTTCATCAAAATCCTCATTCCTCATCTGCTCAAAATAGCACTGATCAGATTTAATCTGATTTCACCTAGCCACCTGCTAAAACATGAACCACAAGTGACTAATTGCTTCTTAGCTTCCCAACTTCTGCATCTCCAACAGCATTTAAATTCATGAAGCACAGAGTACCTGCTGCATGACCACAATGCCTGCAGCAAAACAGCAGAGACTTCAATAAATAAAACAAGCAAATCGCATTTTCTTCCCTGCCCCTCAGTAATGCTGCCGCTGGGGAGAACAGTTTAAAAAATCCTTTACGAGGAGCTGAGTATAGAGCCATTAAAGCAAACTCCAGCAATATAACGGGAAACCAGGGCGGCCTGCTAGGGCCTGAAGGCACTGCCGAGGCGTCGCCATGGCAACGGGCAGGCTCTGGCCCGGGCACTCACCGCTAAGGCCGCCCAGGACTCCCGCTGCTCCATACACGGATGACAGCAGGACGTGGCAACGCGGCGTGGCACGGAGAGTCGATTTCTACCAGGAAAGAACGGAGCTACGCCCTCACCACAACCTTCCCCCAAGAACACATGGGCGCAGCCATCTTGTTGCCCTCGGAGCATGGTCAGGTGGGCGTGTGTCGCTACTGCGCCTGCGCTCGGGCTCCGCGCATGCGCACGGTGGGAAGCGACGGCGCAGCCCTCGCTGCTGTTCCCTTCTCTTCGCTCTGTAGCGCTGGGGTTGAGCGCGTAGTCCTTACCCAGCTGGAAGTCGTGCTTGAAGTTATGGGAAATACGGTTCTAGAAGAAGGAAAAGGGATAAATGCTATAAAGCATTATACACACTACATGTAGAACTGGAAAGTCAGTAGGCTTTCCTTGGCTGTGAGCATGATTCTTGGGAAGGCTTTTGGCTGTAGCAGCAGAGGACATGATGGTGTCTCATGTTCTCAGTGTCACTGTCACCTTCAGACGGCTCAGCCTCTTTTCACCAAAGTGCTGAGTATGTTTACGGGGAGTGATCTGCAGCTAAATACAGAAAGAACCTGAATATATCCTATTTCTCAACCTCCTTTGATTTTTGAGGCAGTCCTTGGTTTTCTGGTCCTAATGTAGAACTTTTGATACTAGAGGGCTATCAGTATTTTATTTCAGGCTTTGTTGTGTCCACTGGAGTTCACCTCCTGTTTTCATAGCAGGAGGTCATCCAACTAGTGGATTTCTTTGACTATAGTATCCCTCTTGTCTATATTATGGATGGTTGACCACCTTTCTCCCAACACATGAATCCTGGATGGGCTCTGGGGCTAACTAGAGCTAGTATGCTATCCTAGGGATTACTTCTTGAAAACTTTGGTACCAGTTCTTTGAAGAAGCAGGAGCCACAGTTACACGTATCAGCTGCAATGTAGGGAAGACTGGACTGAGCAGTTATTAGAGTGACACCCAGAAGAGTGCTTGGCTTTCTGAAAGAACCCTGCTATTTAGAATGAAGTCAAAATGATCTGAAATCTAATGTTTCCAGCTGAGTTTCTGGCTAACTGGCTAAATAAACACAAAAACTGAAAGTTCTTCAGTTTCAAATCCATGTTTGTCATTAAATTAGGTAGTTCAGAGGAATACTGAGGGGGGAAAAATGAGATGTCTGCAGTAAATGAATCATGATTTTAGAGCTATCCCTGTATAATCCATTGATGGCAACACTTAAAATGAGACGTCATTCACCTCGTGTGTCCAGGCGGTCTCTTGATGTAAAGGTGCTTGGGGTCATAGCAAGAGTTCTTTTACATTATTCGTTGCAAAGCTTTCCAATACTCTCAGTGACAGCAACTTTTATTTATCACCTTCTGTCTGAAGATATGCTGCTGCACCAGAGAGGCCACAACCTCCTTTCTTCTAAGCCACCATCCTGTCTTAAATGAACAAGTTCTGCTTAGTGCTGCAGGCCAAACATTAATCTTTGTGCAAAAGTCCTTCAGTGGACTTCCCCTGAGCTTACAGAGTGTGTTGAGTGGAGAAAGAAACCTGTTTTCTCACATGCTTTCTTCCTTGTGAGAAAACACCATGGATACTGCCCAGCATCTCCACTGCAAGCAGAAAAGATGGGCTGAGCAGAGGCATAGGGGATGCTTATCTGCATCTGTCAACAGATGTTATACACCCTGCTGTTGTAGGGTTTTGCTTCCTGTTATGGCACATAAGTTCCAGTCAGTTTTTTCAGTCAGTTCACCCACATGACTTAGAAGCATTGAATACTTTCGCAAACTTTCTTTCCTGCCTCTAGGTGTTCTTTTATTCCTCTCCCCTTTTGCTCTCTGTCCTTAGTTAAACACTCCAGCCCAAAAGCCTCCACCTGCACAGCCCCTTTTTATCTCCATTTTTATCCCCTACTCCTCACTTTCTCTGGTTTTCTTTATCCAGAGGTTGCATGCTGGTGGAAGTGCTTTTAAAAATGACCATTATGCCTACAGCACCTCACCTGCTTCCCTTAACCTTTGCAGCACATAAAAGCCTTGGCAAGAGATGAAAAGCCATATAATCACAGCATGATAAAGAACACACTGCATCTATGGATGCCCTGAGTAGAATATGAGTTGCTGACACCACGACTTGTTCTAAGTAAAACAGATCATAGGGAATGAGTATAAGCCGCTGATGGGTCCTCTTTTTATGGGCTCCTTAAGCACTATTTTGAATTGGTTTCACATTATTAATCCCCTCGCTGGTGGGTGTTTCTGTATGAAAAGGCATGCATGTGTGTATATGTGTATACAGTCTTTTCTCTGTATTTCCTCCTCTGTCTCCAGCTGCTGTAGGAAGTCTGACACCAGCAGCAAAAGATATATTGATCTGGTCAGAACGTATTAAGGCTGCTGAAGAGCAGATGTTAAAAACAGACTTTTTGGCATATATCAGCCCCTGGCGGTATCAGTCGCACACGTGTTCCAGTTTATTTATTAAAGCAATTGCTCTCCTCGTTCTGTTTATTATCCTTCTCCTGGGCAATTCAGGCGCGGCCGAGCCAATCTCTTCCAGTCAGCCAGTCCCCCTTTGGACCACTGGATTTGCTTCAGCTCGGACAACACCCTGCAACTCTTCCTTCCTGAGGAACCGAGCCCATCCCACCGTTGTGAAAAGCAGATGGAAATTTATCTGCTGCAGAAAAATATCCTGACATTTAGTAAAAATAAGGACTCATAGATCCCTCTAATTTGATGCAAAGCAGGTACAACATTGGGCCAAGAAGGCCATCTGGAGGGGGATTTCAAAGATGTGTCCACATACGGCACCCAAGGGACTGCAGTGCACTACAGGAACACAGCCTGGCATAGGGTTCCTGTTAATTCAGAGGCCAGGAAACAAGGAACTTTTTGGTCATCAAAAATTTCTTCCATTTTACTACAGACAGCCACAGAACTGTAAAATCAGAGCAGAGCCAAGGGTTATCATTGAGTATATTTCCATGTAGCAGAGAGATGTGACGCTGTACCTTCTCCATGAGAGTGTAATCTTCCAAAACACAAAGTCAGGGTGCTCCTGTCATAGTCCTACGTATATGCATATAATTAGTTTCTGCAACTTCTTTCTGCCAGGGATGGGGCAGCAATGCTCACAGCCCCAGGTTCAGTGGAGTAAAATCTCAGAGGCAACCTGAGACCAAGTGACTGGTTACAAGGAAGCATGCCCAGTGCATACCCCAGAACTGGTACTTGCCTCCAGCTGCCACCCCAGTGCCCCATAGCCCCTCTGCATGCTCAGTCACTGTGCTATGGACATCAGCTCACTTCCCTGTCTGTTGCTTGGGGTTCTGGACTTGCTTCCTTCAGAAAAATAAAAATGAATTCAATACTGTGCTAACATCTCACCAGCAGCAGACAGCTGGACCTGGGTGGGCAACAGTTTTTCCAGTCTCTTCCCATTTTGTCAGTCTCCCTTTTTAAGCTCCCCTTTCCACTTAGAATAGTGTTCTTAAGAAATCTGTCTGGTTTTAGAAATTTTGCTGAAATAATTACTAATTGCAGAAAAAAAAATTATGGAAACAGATGGAGGAACCAGACAGAGATTTAATAACTTCTGTGAGTACTTAGCAGCAGAAACATTAGTCCCCAAATTCATTAAGATAAAAGTGATTAATGAAGTTGTAGATTTTGCATAATGATAGAAAGACTTAAACTGTACAACTTTCTGATGGTCCTCATTTATTCCGCCTTATTGGCTGCCTGGACAATGAGTGGGCTGGGAAAGACACAAAATGTCCTTTTTAACTGCTGAGTTAAGTAAGTGAAATAACAATCCAGTGGCAATGTAGTGACCTTTTCCATGTGAGAGCGTCTCCCAGATACTCTGCAGTTTGCCTTACAGCATAGCTGAATTAATCTAATATTTCCATTTAGCACATAAGAGAAATGGAGGAAAATCTTAATTATACTTGCATTTGTGGTTACAGTCCAAAGAGCTGACAACTGAAATCATTCACATCTGTTCTCAGCTCGTTTTGTGGGCTGATGCAATTACTTAGATGACTCAGGAAGCAGAGTTAAGAAAAAGTTTGCAGCAGGATGGCCCTAAAGTGCCCAGACAGTTTTGCAGTACCAGGCTGCCTCAGAGGTATATCTCTGATGTTGCACAAGAGTGGCTGGAACAAGGACATCAGGGTCCTTCAGCAACCAAATTGCTTGAGTCATTCCTCTGGTGATCTAGTGCCTTCCTCTGTTTTAAACAATTAACAGACCTGGTCTTTTCCAAATGCTGCAGGCAGGATGAATGAAACTCACAGTGAGTTGTATTCTCCTAGGAGAAGGAGTGAGCACAACATTACTTGTAGACCCTCCGTCCCTCCCTTTCCTACCAGTATGGACCAACAGGAGACAAGACTCTCCTGGTAGAGACCCAGCTTACCGCTGGGCAACGTTCCTGGGCCTGTATAAAAAATGACTAATTGAATTTCCTTGAATTTCATGTTGGTTTTTGACCCTGCCCTGCTCCATTCCCAGGAGATCCAGCAGATTCATTGCCAGCAGATCCAGCATCCCAGCACCACCACCCAGCACTGCCCTGGGAGAGGTGTGCTGCTCTGGCACAGGGGTGACCCTCACCTCCTCTCAACTCCATCAGCCTCCTGGCAGAAATAAATTGCAATCATTTCCGTACAGACAAGGAGCGATATTTTAGAAAATTAGTTCATTGCCAGCTGTTTGCTCAGCTCTGAGGTTTTATCAGCTAAATTCATTCTCTGGCTCCCACAGTGCATGGCTGATGGGAAGTGCTCAAAATGACATATAGAACAGACACCGCAGCCAGAATGATACACCTATGGGGAGATGCTGCTGAAGAAAGGAGCTTAAGGGTTTATTTGAACAGCTGAATTCCAGCATGTAAACTGCAGCTATTTTTTAAATGTAAACTATAAAAATAATGACATTTGCTTTAAAAAACTTGTGCTGCAAGCTTGGTGCTGTGTACTTGATATAATTCATTCTTACTATCCTGTAATTTAAGGGAAAGTCTCTCTCAGTCTGTTTTGACCACTCAGAGAAAGACAAAGAAACCACAGTACTGCACACAGAGGACAGTTGTCCGTGCACCACCGGTTTGTACACATCAGAAATCCCGACTACATAACGGTGATATTAAAAAGAGATAAAAAAGAATGTTGAGAGTCTCGGTAGAGCCTAAACATTTTCAGGTTAATATGTCTTGTTGACTGCAGAGGTTTCTTGTTGACTTCTTGGGCACTATCCTTAGAGATATGGCTGTAGGCAGATATAAGACTATTGCTGCAACAGATACTGAGCCCAACAACTGAGCTTTTGCCCAGTAGCCAGGACATGAGTTGCCACTGCAAAAAAAAATTGCCATTTTGTCCTGAGAGCACATTGCATCCCTGGACAGCCACCCTGCTGCTCTTCTACATGAGGCTCCCACTGGCTTCTTCCTCCATGCAACTTTAATTCTTCACTGAGATACTCTAGCCTTTAGACTACATCTTTTGTATTTTCTTTGACATTGTGCAGACCAAGCCTTCAGTGAGATGCAGACAAAGAGTCCTTCCCAGGAACAGAGGAAGGAGGTTGATGACAAGAAGTTCTTGTTCACCCTGCTCTGAATTTCCAGGGCCCTCTTCCTTTTCCTTCTGTTGAGAGGCAAGGGAACCTCGCCAGCTCTTCTCCTTTCAATAAGATTATCACAGCCACCTTCCGATTTAAAGTTTCCCAACGATGAAAGTTTCTGATCATTTTTTCGTATCATGTCATCAGGAGATGCATTGCCGTTCCTGGCAGATAACCTATTGTTTGTATTTTGCTGCAGAGAAACCTTTATCTAAGGGAAACACAAAAGCTTGGGAACACAGGCTGTTGTACATGGGAAAGGAGGAGCACATGACATGTGAATTTGCCAGATGTTACCACTCTGAATCTTATTAAAATATGCCCTGCACTGACCATGGCTGGATAGTCTATACAAGGAAAAAGTCTGAAGATAAGAATTGTACTGACAGTGTCATAATGGCCTGAGCAGGCAGGCTAAGAGCAATTCCCTGACATGATATCTGAGTTTCTTCAAAATGTGCAGACTGTTGACCTGGGTTTTGTGTAGTCCTGTCCACTGCTTCATTTGACTCTACCCTGCCCTCACATCTACCTAGACACTGTTTGTTTTTTCCAGAATATAACATGAGCTTCCAATATGTATGTCTGTTTTATAGAGGGAGCCTGACTTTTGTCCAGCTAAGATGATGTCTCAAAGGCATGTTTTAGGGCTCCTCTGAGAGCATCTTGTGTTTGTCTAGTTGGAAATATTTCAGGTGGCTCACTTTGCACACAGCTTCTTAAATTCTATTCTCTATAGATTCATTTCACATATTTTGGCTTTATAGGAGGCTCTTTCAATTCCCTAATCCCAGCTTTCCTCAGTCCCTCTCTTTTCACACCCAGAAGTGCTTTGGGGTACACTGTGGGGATGAAGAAACAGAGAGGGGCTCAAGCTCAGCCTGCCTACAATTGACCTGGTTGGGTCTGTGTTAGCTCGGGTGCAGAAGAGCATCAGCTCCACTGTGGCTGAGCTACCACGCCCTGCTTCTCCTAAGGGTGCACTTTGTGTTCAGAACCCAGGGAGAATTAACATCTGTCCTTCCTCCATTTGTCATCCCAAAGCTACAGATGCACTCCAGAAATGGTTCATATCTGCTACCTTAAGGGTATTACAGCTGCCAGACCTCCAGCATCCAAGTACCTTGGAAAAGCTGTATCGCAAGCAAAGACTTGAGCCCAACCTTCCCTTAAGTCTGCAAAGCCAGAGTGCCCTTAAGTGGTACCTATTTATTCCTCATTGCCTTTTATCCCTTTCAGGAACCAATATGGAGAAGCTGTGCCAGAAATAGATATTATAATTATTTTCATTATTTTGGAACAAACACGGAAGTTTGTTGTTTTCAAGTCAGGTCAGCTCTGTACCCTGCAGTGCCTGAATTTGGAAGTTCACACTTGAAAGGAGAAAGAATTGTATCCACACTCCTCCTTCGTCCTTGTTGGCAGGCGTGGGGCTGCCCTGATGAACTCTAATCACACACGTGAGTCTGAAACAAGGAGAAGCATCATTTCTCTGTACACAGAATAATCAGCTCCAAGTTAAATGCAGTGCTTTAAAGTGATTTGTAGCCATTCTCACCCCCACCTTCTCAGTCTAATTAACTTCTCTAATAGAATTAATCAGCACACTAAATATGAGACTCACTAACAACTAAAAAAACCATACCCCTATCTATTCCAAAATACAATTACACTGACAAACTCAATTACATGCCTCAGTCGCTTCTGAAATTACTTGCTGATATTGGACTGTGCACAGTTTAAGTTTCATTGTTAAAAGAAATCATAAACACTTTCTAAATCGTACAATGTTTACAGAAATACACAGAAGCACAGCTTTTATTACCCATGTGGCAAAATTAATTTGACACATTGAAAGCAAATGAATAGAGCTGGAGGACTCTATTCAAGCAGCATTCTTCCCACTGATACAATTTACACTGGGGGAACATCTAGCACATTAACCTTATTAGACTCTGATGTAGGTAAATAGCATTTCAAAGGGAGGGAGGAGGGATTGGAATCAAAATTCTTTCTGGATTTGAATGAGAAACATCAATTACTGCATTTCTAACTATTCAGTTAGTGCAAAAAATGAAAGTAAAACCCTTTCACTCAGTAGCGTTTTGCTCTGAAATCAGCAAATCTTTTGCAGCAGGGGCAGTCCACAATGTGTAATTATGATCTTGGCTTTAGTCTTTTAAATCTGTGGTAAACTCTTCAGCTGAAAATAAATTCCAGTCAGATTTGATGATGTGAGTTTAGCTTCATTTGCAAGTCAGACGAGGAAGAAAAATGTTGCTTGTTTTTTTTTTTAATAACTAAGTTTATCAAAGTTCATCTTGATCTGAAAATATAGATAGAGGCATACTGAACTTTTTCTTTGTCTGGTCATATGCAACACCTGCTTCTGAGTTTAATTTAATTTCAAACTGAGATAGCAGTCAAGCAATAATATTTCTAACCTAAGGGAGGGAGCTATGCTTGCTCGCAATCAGCCAAGCGTTGATAAAGATTTGAGCTCCAGTCTGGCAGTGTGTTGAACTTGAAACACCAGTATCCATCCCACTGCAAGCAACTACCCCCCATATTTAGCAAGAGCTTACATCCTTACAAAATTAGTACAAAGAACAGTAATTTCTGTTGGCAGATGCATTCAGAGACCTAGAACCTGTTCCACGGGCTCTTTTCTTCTGTAACAGGGTTATTGTAGCTCTGCAGCTGCATGTGTGAAGGGACTGATCCTGAGTGCTGTGTTCTGCAGAAGTCCACCTCCTGGGCAACCCTGCTCTAAAACAGGAGAAGCCAAAACATAGGCAAGGTTGATTGGCCTGTGTCAATAAGAAAGAATTTCTTGTTCTTTTCCCCTTAACTGATAAGAATGGTTGTTACAAGCTAGGACCGTGATGTTTTGAGCAGGACAACAGAAAAAAAGAAAGGTACTTCCAGAGGAACTGATCCCTCACTCTTCCAGGGAATGTTTGTTGTATCTGTTTTTTTTTTGGCATGGCTTTTCATTTCTCAGTATCCCAGAAACCCCTATCCATGCTGTGTGATTCCTGCCAGAAAATTCCCTTCATGAGCATCCTGACAAGTCACACTCATTCTTTACCCATTGCTCCTTCTACTTCAGTAATTTAGAGACAGAAAAATACTAAAATGTGATTCTAATCTCCATTTACAACCCCATAGCCACTCCTGTTAGAAATACTGCTGCACAGCCACACAGTTTCATGGCTTCAGGTACAGGTTGGGGTACAGATGGGCACTATGAAACTGGGGCCTCTCCTAAAGGGTTGCTTTTACATGAGCTCAAGGATAAGGCTTACTTTATGAATGGGATAGATTTTATACATTCATAAGAAGAATATCATATCCAACTGAAGCCTGTCGGGAGGGCTGGAGGCAGTTAGCTATTCCACGACCAGGAATGCTCTTTATGCATTCTATCCATTTCGCTGGCTGCCAGTGATGCATTAGATGACACTTGCAAAGGATTACAGACCTGATACAATATTAGATAAAAATTACAAGTGAGAAGCTATTTTACTGCTGTTTATTTTCATCAGCTAAGCATCGCTCTCCTAAATGCCATTCTAGGTTGGTCGATATTGGCTTTTCAGGCTGCTTAAAAGTTTTGTAATTCTTGTTTGTTCTCAGCTTATGTATAGAAATCAATACTAGTTTGCAATTTGTTGAAACTGTGAAATGGTGAAGTTACGAGTAATGTATGCCTGATTTCTCTTTCCATTCTATTCCCAGACCCTCAGAGTGAAAATTGGATTTGGTTTTCAGTCAATCTGTGATATCTCATAATTTTAAAAAGTTTTTTTCAAGTCCCTTACACTTTTTTTTTTATTTATTAACCTCACATTTAATAAGCAGGAACATATCTTTGAGTTTTCCTCAACATCACTGCCAAAGGAAATCTTTTCTTTGATTCAGAGGAAGCTGGAAGGAGCTCTCTCTCTAACCAGCAAATCTGAAGTAGCCTGCATATTGGTCAGTGGGGAATGGAGCCAAGTAATTCACTCCTTAAACCAAGGGAATGGAGCCAACTGCACCTCTTCTTCTTCACTGCTGCTAAGATCTTGTGCTCATGAATTTCTATGGTGTATGTGGATTTTATTTTATATAACTATACCTGCAATAATAAGTCTTAAAAAACAGTATGGCTTTTCAGGGATAAAGCAGGTGAAAGGAAATGTCTTGCAGTGTTGGGGCTTGGTTACAGAAGATATGAATTTGGGTTTATGGCCTGCATCCTTCAAAATAGAGGCTTTTCCTTAAAGCATTTTAGAGTCTTAACAACAGTGGAAGCAATACAGTGAGCAATTAATGCAAATTAAAGTACGCCACAAAATCATAAGATGAAATTACCATGGCTTTGTGGTCACATTTTGTTCAATCCAAATGTATGACAGGAGAACTTCACAAAATAACCAAACCAGGACATTTTCATGATGTTAGTAGGTGATAGTTACTCATGCATCTGCTCCAAACTGAGGGCAAAAAGGGACTGTTATGTCTTCTACATCCCATCGACTCCAGCTATCAACATAACTCAGAACTAGGCTGCTTTTTTGGATCAGATTTTGTGCTCATGCCATCAAAAACAGTTCTTACACCGGTGCTTTCAGGAATAGTTAGCTGCAAAAATAGCCAGACTTGAGATTTCTCCTAGGAGGGAGCAAACTCCGCTGAAATAGAGCATGATTGAGTGCCACCGCAATACCAAGTGTTTCTGGGCTGAGACTACCACCTAGTGTCCTGATGACAGACTGCGGCCTCTTTGGGCAGAAAAACTGTACAATGCAACCGTTTGTTCTCTTCTATAATTACATTATCATAAGTTATTCATCCCCTGAGACATGTACAAATAGAAGACAGCCTGAAGGCCACACAATGCCATCGTATTATCCTGCTTGCATTAGAACAGGAAAATCAACGAGGCTTATATGAGCTTGGAACTGAGCTGGTTAAATAATAACTGATCCCTTTGGTTTCCGACTTTGGCATCCAGAGGTCCAGTAAAACAGATAGCATTTCTACTCTGGAATTAGTACACCTTAGGTATATATAAGGCGACTTCAGCAATATTAAGCCATTTAAGTGACAGCTTCTGCAAAATCAAGCCAATATCAAGAGATACCAAGAGATCCTCAAGCCCTGCAGGGGGAGGAGGACTCCCTGTTCTGGCCAGGTTGCTGCAAGGAAACTGAAAAATACTGTGAAAGCTACTGGAATGCTAAAAACTCTAAATTAATAAAGTGCCTTCCCAAGCTTCTGACTGTTATTGACTTACCGTTCATAATAGAAATTATGCTTTCCAAAGTAATTTTGAAGCATCAACAAAAAATGAGAAGTTTTCCTTCGACCAACGAAAACTCTCCTGCCTTTTGAAATGAAGCTGCCTTAAATTCCTCCCATTCCTCCACTTACACTTTCAATGTGCTGTAACAGCATTTTCAACTAGAAAAAGATTGCATTAGGGACTGTTCAGGCAGCTCTATTTTATTGCAGATATTGAATGAGCTGTGACAGACAGCACCATGCCGGGCTCATTAGGTACATTTTCCACTGAAAACACTGTAGTTTGGAGAGAGCCTTTAACCCACTGACAGCAAAGAGGAGCCATTACATTGCTTTTGATGCTGAAAGTATAAAGGTATCTTATTTCTTCAAATTGACAATTTCACAATGTTGTAAGGGGGTCTGGACATCCTCAGGCTAACGGTATCAATGCTCTTGAACCATTTGCAGAGCATTTGCCTTTCATTTTCAGCACATTTAAATTATTCACAGTCCACTGGAGAGTGTGTATCTCAGACTTCTCTTGCAGCTCAGACTGCCGAGCTGTAATCCTCAGCACACCTAATCAGCCCTCTCAGACTGATAAGGCCATTTGAAAATTAAAACTGCCCAGTAGCATAGGTTACAGAGAATTTGGCTATGCCAGTATAAGAGCTAAGCCATTCCTGCCATAAAGCAGTGGAAAGCAAAGGGAGAGGCTATCGGAGAGCAGAGCCCTCTGCTCTTTTGCAGTGGGGCAGGAGATCTTTTCCAGTAGAAATCCACTATCTGCTCATCTATGCTGGAGTCAGCAACTAAGGGTGCTTAAAGCCAATGTGGAATTCTCATCTCACGAAACACCTTATGTACCAATGCCTGGGAAATGCAACTGCTTCCCCCTTCATAAAACCACTGAGGCAAATGAAATAATTCACTCCTTAAACCAAGGAGGCATAGGGACTTTGTTTGAGAGGCTCAGACTTGGTTCCTGCAGAGATGGGAGAGCCCTTGCCTCAGGTTACCCCACCTGCAGAATGGGAAGAGAGAGTGCTGTAAATGACACAAACCCCGAAGCAGGAGTACAATAGGGTTGTCACTGATTTCTATCATAGATAATGTGTACAAAGATCTGGCTAGTTTCTGTGACCATCATTGCACTGGCTGACACTATGTTACAGTCAGTTTAATGGAACTCTAGGATTATGACAGCACCTGCTTAAGATTTTATCACAGCATGGGCTGCACATGTAGCCTGGTGATCCTGCCAGGGGGAGCAGCCTGTTCCCAGACTTGCTCAATTACATCACTTTGCTACTAAGAAGTCACCCAAATCTAATAGCAGACCTGAGAAAGACAGTTCTAGGCAAGAAGGCAGTATCAGAGCAGCAAGGCGTCCCAGCCAGTCATTGGTAAGAGACTTTGCAAAGTAAAGAGGCTGAAGAAGCTATGGCCCCTCTCACTTGTGCTCCAACCAGAAGTCTGAGAACAGGGAAAACCCATTCAGGACTGACAGGCAGGCAAGTTCTTCTCTCTAGCGTTAAACTGACACTGTTGGTATATAAACTTGATGGCTCCTTTCTCTCTTGATGCTGGCTGTGTGGCAGCAGCCAAGAAATCCCTTTTAGGGGAAAGAAGTTTCATTGATTTTAAAGAAAGCCTTACTTGACAGAGTTGCCAACAACATTTTCTTTTGCCACAGATAACCCAAAAATACGAGGAACCTGAAAGGTCACTCAGAGACAATTTCCACCAGTCTGGGGGTGATATCAGCAGAGTTTTTCCTGACCCTCCTCTCCACTTCCTTTTGTTTATTTATTTGTTATTGCTCTCATTGTGCAGAGCTAGTGAGCACATCGTTCCCTGCTCCTGCAGTTCCCAGGACTTCCAGGAGCCACACAACTCCTTGAGTTGGGCATGGTGACCTTGAAGATTGAGCCCCAAAGGAGATTCCAGGCTGATAACTTAAAAAATAGTAATAAAATAAGTGGAAGCTTACATATGGAAGTATGCATAAGAACCTTTCTTCAGTGCTTTGATGCCATGCAGGAAGACTGGAACAGCTGACTTTCATCTACTGCTCATCACATGTTCATGTGTCATGGTAATTCCAGAACAGCTCATCAATGTTTGACCAAATATAAAAATTAGGAAATCAAGTTATGAAGGGTTGCACTATATAAGTGACTAAACATAACTCATTCCAACATAACTCATAATTCCAAGTCCAGACTTATTTGTTAGCACCCTGTAAAATACATAGGCTGTCTTTGAACCAAAAAGTACTCAGGAAAGGCTCAAGATCGGCTTACTGTGCAAAGAAAAAGATCAATACAGCACAGCACTCATCCCCTTCATCCTGAGAAATGAGCACTGCAAGAAGGAAAGCTTAGCTACCCCCTTGATCTTAAGGGAGCAATAAGATAAAATGAGACTTCACTTATTGATTTTGAGCATGTTTCATTGCTCTGTACCAACAAGCAGCTCCCAGCCCAAAAAGCTTTTGTTGGGGAGCAAAAATTGCTGGCAAATGGGTACAGCCTTATCTGTGATGCATCACAGATCCCCCCTGTCCTCAATTAATCCCAATCATTCAGGAATCAAAGTTAAATACTGCCTTGGCTAGGAGTGACAGTGCTTTAAAAGGTGAGGAGGAGAGCATGCTAGAGGAAGAGCTGTGTCTTTCCCTCTCTGATAGAGGAATAGTGTAGGAGGGAAGAAAGATGCTCAGAAGTTGCTAGGTTTTTAGAAAACAGATATTGAGATAGAGGAGTAATATCTTGTAGCTTGAAGGAAAGGAACCTAAAAAGGAAAAAAAGCTAGTGATATGTAAAACTAAGATAAAGGGATGGAACGGGCAAATAGGATGTGGGGTTTTTGTTTCTTTCATGTTTCATTAATGATCAGTTTTGCTACTTGCATCACTTAAGAATTGTTATATGCTATGTCTGACTAGAATTGTCATAAGTGAAAGTTTGTTGTAAGGAATTCTAATACATACTGTTTAATCAGGTCACAAAATTACTGGTTAAGGGCACTTAATATGTGCTTAAATATACAATTATCAACATAGCTAACAACACAGAATCTAGAGAAAGGTCTGTAACATGGCTCATATGCATATGGTGGGAAGACATGCAGTGTTCTCAGTGGTGCTGGGCAGGAATGGGCCAAGATGGGGAAGAGCTTCAGGCCTGGAGCAGGAGGAATAAAACTTGCAGTGTGTAGCATCCAGGTCCTAATATTTGAGCTTATTGCTACTGAATACTCTGGAGAAAGCTCTTAGGTGAAGCTATTTAGACTGGCAAGTATTTTACCATGCTCTAAGTGCTGAAGTGAGAGTTAGATTAGGTCCTCAGTATGCTTAAAACTGCATAGTTATCTGTGCTAGAGGGGGTGGCTTTAATGCCTATAGTGAAGACTTGATATAGATAGGAAGAGCAATTACACGTTCCAAGAGTCAGAACTGGATGTCTTGACATCTTGTTCCTCCTGTCATTTTATTTAATAATCCATTGCCCCTTGGTTAATAGCTTTTTCCTTGATTAGCCTGTATAAATCAAAACTTCACGGCTGCATCCCTGATGTGCCATATATTCTGAGCCGAGGGTAATGAATCGTGCCATGGGTTGATGTACTCTGTCTCCTGTTTAGAACAAGTCCTACATCAAGGAAATACCTTGGCTTTCAAATTGAGTTGTCAGCGTGCTGACAAGATTTACTGGAGGAAATGCTGAGGATCCTAATAATGTGCAAGCAGGAACTACTTAGCCCTGAGCAGAATGTAGAGCTGCAGAGTCCCTTGGTAAAGCAAGGTTCCTGCAGTCAACACAGGCTCTCCTCCAGTCCTACTGCTCTTCCAAAGCAGCTCTCTATTTGCCACCCTATTGCTTCTTTCCTCTCGGTTCTTCATTCCTGTAACAAAGCAGCTATAAAGCAGATGACTTCACAGTGCTCTGTGCAGACCAGCTTGTGCTCCCAGTCCGGACTCTGTGCTGAGCTCTTGGCTATTTCGTGCAGCTCTCTTGCACTGGTCTGCATTTGGTGCCTTCCTGCCCATGCTGCCCTGCTTCGTGCAGGGAGCAGCAGCCTTTTTCGAGGTGGCTGAGGTACCCCGAGGGCTGCTGCTGTAGCTCCCAACCCAGTGCTGATCGAATTGCTGAGGGTTGTGACTGTTAGTGGGAGCTGCTTTTTTCTTCTTGATACTTGCAGTGTAGGCTTCAAACTTGTAGCTCCAGACTCCAGGAAAATGCTAGCTCCTCTCCCGGGCTTGGTCCCGGGCTAAGAAGCAGTCCTGCTACCCCTAAGAGAAGCATTACTTCCCTCTGCCACTAGATGCGGCTCGTGCTGCGCTGTAAGCCCTTTGGCATCACCAGTTTTCAATTCAGCCTTGCTGTTCAAAATTACTTCCCTTGTGTCTCTAGAAAGCGTGTGCTGGGGGGCCTTGAATCTCCCTCATAACCCTCCTGTTAGCGTGTCCCTCACCCAGGTTTCTTCCTATCGACTGCATGCATTTTGAAGGCCAAATCCTCACTCCTTCTCCTCTCATATGGAAATAGACTGCTGTGATGGTTCAGTGGCCCTTACAGAGCTAACGGGGAGGGAAGGAATCAGGTGAGCAAATGAGACCTGCTAATTTTCAACCTCAAGCCAAGTACAGAATTCTACAGGCTGCCAGGGCAAAAATCAGAGTTACTGAAGCTGGGGCTGGCTGTTGGAAAGAGCCTGCCTCCATGTCAAACAAGGGCTGAGGGACACAGACTGAAGGCTCAGTGGTCCTTCAGGGTCAGGGGCTTTGGAGCTGATGTAATGTAAGGTGCTCTGCCTGCCCTGGGACTTGGGATGTGCTGCCCTGTCATGCACCGTGGGATTCCAGCTCAAGTATATTGTACAGGAGCTGTTCTCAGTGGCAGTACCTTTGCAGCTGTGATATATAAGCAGCTGTGGTGCTAGAAATCACCAACAGCATCTGTGGGGGCTTGCAGAGAACGGATGTGGAAGATGACTCACAGGCCCGGTGATTTTAGTTTTCTTTGAAGACAGTGGGACATTCATATTAAGCAATTACCTCTTGGGAGAAGCAGCAAGGTACCTGCTCCATTAGCCATCAGTTTTCTTATGAAATCTAAAATAATTTCCTCCTAGGGTGCCAGATAAGATGGCTCAGAACCTGCTGTGAAAGAAGCATAAAATAATGCTCAGAGTTCATAATTTCTCCAAGCTTCTGCTTTTGCACTGAAAAATGCATTCCTCCTGTAAAATGCTTTTAAATGATAGATCCGCAGAAGTTCTCTCTAGTTCACCTGAATATGGCAAGTGGACTGATCTCTGTGGTGACCTGAGCTGGCCAACATCACACTCTAGGCTTAGAGGCTGCAGAATGGGGACAGTTTTGAGGCTGCTGTTGCCATACATTGAGCTCTGTTTCATCACAGGTGGGGCTGAACAAAGAGAAGGGCTTCCCGGGGCTGAACTTGAGGGAGGGAAGAGGCAATGAATGCTGAGCTTGAGATGGGAAGTTGGGTGATGTTGTTTTGTGCAGGTGCTACAATCCAGCCAGCACCCAGGCTGTCAGCATTGCTCTGCCACTGTCCAGGGCTTCATAGGTTTTGTTTCCAATCAAGAAAAAATACAGTGGAAAAATAGAAGCAGATGTTTCTAGACAATGTCTTGGGCTCCTGGAGCTTCAAAGAGCTTTTTGATTGCACAGGATTTAAAAAGCATATAAAAGAGAGCCTTTTGCTCTGCTTTCACTAGTGCAAAACCCCCTCTGAAATTTGTATAAGGACAGATTGTCAGACTGAGCCAACATGGGGAAAGCCTTAATGCTGCCCAACCATGCTTCAAATCCTTCTCACTATTTTTTTTAGGATGCAGCCTTGCAGGCACACTGGGTCTCTACGGGGAAAGTGAGGAAGGCCCAGCTCATGGGGGCACACAGCCCCACGCCCACCCTGCCCTCCAGTATCACCATTTCCCCTTCAAAAGTAGAGAAATCACAGCTGTGCCAGGTACAGCATCTTGCTGCTTCCTTCTATGCTGCTATAATTGGCTCTGGCAGACCCACAGGAAATTACAGTGACCGGAGGAAGCCCACGCTCCTCCATATGTGGGTGCAATTTTTGTCACAAATGCAACTGCTATGCTGCTCTATTTTCACTTTTTATCTTGGTAAGAGCTGGAAGACACTTCCAGCAATGTATTGCTCTGAGTGCTGAAGAAGTTTACAGCTTTGTATTTTAAAAATCTTTCTTCTGGCTTTTTTTGTAGAGTTTTCTCCTACCTGTGCAGGGATCTGATTCAGCTTTGAGAGGCTGAGAACAGGCACTGGTTTTCCAAGCAAAAGCCTCATCCACATGAGTGTTGATGCGTGCAGCCTGGGGATCCTTTCACAAATGTGAGATCATGACTTTTCCCTTCTGCACAAATCGCACTGCAGCCCCACATGCCCTGCACTGTGCAGGAGCCTTTCCAGAGCTCACCTCTAAATGCTTGGATTTCTCTTTCTGGGTCTGATAAGAAAACATTCTTACTTGGCCTTGAGCATTGATTTCTCATTAAGGTCTTGGAAATGATATTTTTGCAAAGTTACCTTGAGAGTGAATCTTATTCTTTAATGACAAATTCTATTAAAATACAGTATATTTTTTCTCTGCCTTCTTACAAGGCTTCTGGGAATGATGCTGCTGAAACAGGTGGTATGGATGAACTGTGAACGTGGCTGAGTGCTCAGGGCTCCCAAAATCAACCCTGTTCATAAAAATCATGCTATTCTGCAGTCAGTTAAAGGCAGGTACTGTGTAAATGGTTCCATGTGCCTCCAAGGACTTCCCTTTCTGTTTGCAGAGCCACCTGACATGCAACAGTCCCACAGCACCAGGGACGCAGTGAGCCTTCAGCAGCAAATTACAGCAAAAATGATAGCTGGGAGGGTTTTACTCTCAGTGCAATTTCTTATAAGCAGAGCTTTTAATTTTCTTTTCTCTCTCTCTCTTTTTCTTTTTTCTATTTTGCTTGTTTCCTCCTGTGGTGTGCATGCATCTTGCAAGCGATGAGGAATTTGAATGTCAATTCTCATTTCCCCTCAGCCTTCTCAATCCAAGCCCTGGTTATCATTTCCCCTTCAATACGAAGAAACAAAACAGCATGTCTGGAACCAGATGTAAAGTTTCCAGCCAAAAGCTGAGTAGGAAATACCTTGGGAGGAGCACTGTGTAGTGTGTGCTGTGACTTACTCTACTACCAGCACATGAACTTCTACCCTGGGTTGCCCAGTTGTGTAAGGGCAAAATTTCTCAGCCAAGTTATTTTGTTGTTTGGGGCTATAGCAAGTCAAGAAACCCTGACTCCTTCCAGTTCCCTTTTTGTCTGTGCTTTGACTGGCTTCATGTTGGCTGGGAGCTCTCATCACAGATGTGCTGAGGGGATAAGAAGCAGCACTAAGGACAGGACAGCCTTGCTACTGTCTCCTGGCTGGTGGCTGCACCAAAGATACCATCCCCACCTTGTCCTGCCTGTTGTCAGCAGCAGGGCCTATAAAGAAATGTTCTCTGTAAGAGCTACCTGGCACAGTCTGAACAATGCAAGAGATGTGCAAAGTGATACGTACATTTATGAATATATAAAACATATATATTTAAATTTATAAGCATACCAAGCACTGGTTGGAATACTTACATACCCCGTGCACCTTGGGAGTTAAGGTAATTAAAAAAAAATCTCACCTCAACTTTGCTTAACCTGGAGAAAACCCAGCATATTCTCAGGGGCTGCAGAGTTTAGTATCTGGTTGGTGATGCTAATTTAATTACATGCCAGCAGGTGGTGCCCAAGGAGGAGAAGCAAGAGCTTTAATAACGCTCTAGCAGCTGCACAGCCCTGTCATGCTCCAGCCATTCAGTCCCAGACAACGTGTAACTACTCGGAATCAACTTTCTCTTTCTCATCCCATTTTCCTAGAAACCCCCCCGAATCCTCACAAGTTGTGAGAAGGCTGCAAAATACTGGTATATACTGAGCAAAGTTGTTTCATGCAAACCTGATTCAGTGGGGCTGCTCTGTCCCACCTCAGCTGACACAAGGCTCAATTTCGCTTGGTGGGTATCAATACTCTGCTATTTGGTCTGGTGCACAGAGAGGAGACAGGTCAGCTCAAACGAATGTCTTGTGGTTTCTAGGATGCCATTTTTTTTTTGTCTGCAGTTGTTTCTTATAGAGATCTATACCAAAATGTGGAAAATAATAAGCCCTGTTAAATGTTTTATGCAGGAGACAGAAGTGGCTTCTCCTAGCCTTCTTTTAAAATTATAAGGGAAGGAATTTTGTCATCTACTTTTTCCTGAAAAAAAAAAAAAGCCAAACAAACACAAAATGCAGGAACCTACTCAGCTGGTTCCTGCTAACAGCACATACTAAAGAGATGCAAAAATATCAGGTTTACGTATTCTGTAGCTCTGGCAAGTTGCTGATCTGAGTGGTTTTTGCAGGTGCTAAAATGCAGAGAGCAGCCGTTGCCTCTGCAAGGCTTGCAAACACTTAAAGGAAACTACACGCCCCTGAAATTTCTTAATTCAAATAGAAGATGAAGTGATTTTTCTCTGGGCAAGGAGAGAGAACCTGTAAGGGGCACTGATATGTCCCTCTGCTTGCAAATGCTGTGAAAATGATGAGCAAGGGTAGTGCCTGGGAGCAACTTTTTCCTCTGATCAATGGGGATAAAGGGCCTGTGCCACCAGGGAGCAATCTGTGCTACTGGAGATCTTCCCCTGGATTGAAAGCAGTCTCTCCTATCCTTGCTGGTGTTGAAATTCCCCACATGAGCAGACAGCATGATTAGCATCACTATATACCGGTCCTTTAGGAGCAGGCAGAGAAGACTGTCAGAGAAGAAATTGCTTCCACTGGTAATTTATGCAGTTATTCTCCTTTTTTCATCTCCCCATGGGGAACGTAAAGCAGTTGTGGTGAAGAATAGCTGAGACACTTCAGCATCTGCGGACATCAGGCCACGGAGCAGGCCGCACTGCTCCGGGCTCCGCCATTTTGTCCTCTAGGGAGCTGTGTGAAATAGGAACCAGAACGTGGCATCCGTATGCCAGGGAGGACGCAGAAATATGAGGGAATTAACCACCGAGCTTTCTGTTTTTCTCCTTGCTAAGCTGATTTCCTGATCCTTGCTGAAAATGCACAGTGCTCCCATGGATCAAGCCTGGCTGCTGTCAGTGCTGCAGATGGTTGCGGTGCTTCTCCTGCTGCATTAATGCTGACAGCCATACGTCACCAAAAGGCTTGGAGAAAGGATCCACAGGATCTAGCACATGTGGTGTGCGCCGGGGTGACTCCCCGAGCTCATAGTTGGCATGGCTGCTGGCACACACGCATAGTAACAAGGTGTTTTCATTTTGGAAAGCCCAGTGGTGAGCCTCAGCTTCTGCCACTCTCCTCCAGACCTCACTGAGGCCTCACCATGTCCCCAGCTCCCTGCTGTGTCTCAGCTGTTAGCCCCAGACATCCATGTGTCCTCCTGCCTCAGATGACTGTGTGTATTGGCAAAACCTACAAGATGTTTTAGCCTTGTCTCTGAAAGTACCCTTCCCACTTAGCTATTTCCCACAGAAACAGAGGCCATGTGTTATTGCACAAGTTAAGACAGCCACGCTGTATGTTGGTCTTATCTGGGAGAGAACGTTTTATCAACATGCCAGGAGCTACAAGTAATGAGGTGCAGAACAGATGAAGCCCGGACAGCACTGGTATGCACCATCCTTCCAAATGCTGATAGCAGTCACTTGCAGAAAGAGCATACAAAGAACTAATGAGTAAGTACCCAGGAATCAAGCAGTGCCAGCAACATCCCTAGGCATTTCATTTGTTCTAAACAAACTCTGCAAATTGCTCTCGTGCAGGCAGTAAGAGCTTACGTGATATCTCAGTTACTTATTTTAGTTTCTACATAAAATTTAAGCTTTTCTGAACAATCAATGACTGGACACAATCCCAAAGCATGACACGGGGAGGGCTGTGGATGGGTTCCTCCTGGCAACCAGAGTCCTTTTCTTCTCAGTCTTTCCTTGGCCCTCTGAACAGCAGGTCCCTTTGTGGCAGTATTAAGGACAGTACAAACCACTGTGACATTCATAGGGAGCCAATGCAGCCACTGAGGGGAGGAGGATAGAAGCATCTGCTTCTGTAGAAGACTCTGCTCTTGCCAAGAGCAGGAGACTAAAGCAAGAGGGAAGAAAGTGTTATGCGACCAGAGAACTAACACCTCTTTTGATGCATGCCCAATAGAGAATAGGCTTAAGGTTTGAGATAGCAGAGCCAAATCAGCAGGGAACCTGCTCTGCCATGTTAATAAACTTCTGGGAGTGCATCTGATTCCTTAAAACTCCTTGTTTGGTTGGTTGGTTTTTTTTATTGCTGATGTTTTCTAAGAAAAGAAGAGCCTGATCACCTAGCTCTGACTCTTTTATGTTTTTCTGATTTTCTTCTGCTTAAGAGAGAAATTATTTTTATTCATCACCATTGACTAAATGCTCTGTTTCATTATTGGCTTCCATTTCTCATGAAGAAACAGAGCTGAGCGCTAGCTGTAATAGCAAACCACTGCTGTGGGCAGTTACAGCACGCAGAGTAGCCTGGACCCTTGCCCACTCTCTTGCAGCAGGGCTGACTGTGCTGGAGATGTTGAATCTCTCCCGAATGTCTTAGGGCCAGGAACCAAAGCAATCCCTGCTCCTCATATCTGCTCTGCAAAGATGCTTAGTTTCAACTTTAAAGTGAGATGGCCACCTTTGTAAGAGGAGAGCTGTATATCTTCCCAAGGCACATTTTACCTTGTCAGTGGCTATAGTGTTAATGTTGGCAGCTTCCCAAGCCCTCTTGCCTTTCCAATTTAAATAAAACCAGAACAACAGCAATGCTGGAATGAAAGGCTGTTGCTGTCATTCTCCCTGAATCTCACTCTTCTGCCAGGGGTCAGGTAACCATGCTGCTTCAATTGCAGCTCTCCCCCATCCCCAGGCCTTCAGTCACTTTTTTTCTTTTGCAAAATCCAAGCAAATCTTTGCACAATCCATCACACATGGACTCAGGTGGGTTTTTTTTTTAGGGAATATATTTGGTATTAATGTAACACATTTTCAGGGGCTTCTTGCCCCCAGGAATTCTTGTTGAGGACACGAACTTATTGGTGGATGGATTAAAAAAAAAAAAATAGAGAGATATTTATACCTAAGAAGAGATATCCAGGAGAATAATTAGAATGCATGAGATTGTGCACTTTCAAGAGGGGATATGAACTCACTCAGATACAAACAAACAATAAACTGCTTCCAGTCTTTGCTGTTTCTTTCTTAGTATGCTTGCTTGTAGGAGGTAAAAGCTTTCATTCAGGGAGTCGGGACAGATGGTTATTGCTCTTAAAAACAGGAAAGTCAATTTCTGGTAGAAATTCAGATAATGACAAACATTTTCAGGTAGATTTTATCCTACTGAAAGTAAGTTTCACCTTATAAGTAGGGAACATTACAGCATCGGAGAGTGGCTGGGGCTGGGAGACATCTCTCGAGGTCGCCTTGTCACTGCTCCTTTGACCTCCTGGCAATGTCCCACCTAATGAAGCACAGGATGCCCTTGGTCTTCTTTGTTCTGCAGGAACACTGCTGGCATATGCCCAGCTTGGTATCCTCCAGGGCCCCCAGACCTCTGCAAGAGCTGCTTTAAGCTGGTCACCACCCACCCTGTGCTAGTGCCCAGGGTTATGCTGCCCAGGTGTGTGACTTTGCATTTGTTGGCCCATTTCTCCATCCTGACAAGGTCCCTCTGAAGGGCAGCACAACCACCTGACATACCAACCACTCCTCTCAGTGTTGTACTGGCTGAGAAGCACCTGTCCCCTCACTTTCCTCGAGTTTACAGCATCTCAAACACCCTTACTAACCAAATAAGTTACTGGTGAAGGAAGTCAAACAAGTTCACAAAGTAAAAAGGTCATTTGTAAGCTGGCACTAAATCCAACTTCTAACCCAGCACTCAGTCAGCTATAGCTTCTTGGACTGTAGCACCCAAAACCTGGCACTGAGTTCTAGCAACATGGTGCCAGATTGGTGACTTGTCTGTAAATCCTAAAGCTCACAATGCAAGTGGATGGATTCCTGTTACCTTCACCTAACAGAAAAGATCCCCGGGACTTGTGGCTACCTTCGTTATTATTTTGCCCAGGGAGTATCAACTGAAAATGATAGGTTTTGGGTAGGCTCGGGTAGGCTATGCCAGCAGTGGTGAATGCTGAGCTACCAGCTAGTGCACACCTGTGCATGCTGCCAGAGAGCTCAGCAATACCTGCTCTTCAGGATGAAGGTGAGACTGCAAGTGAGCCTGGTGAACACTTCCATTTACAGTAACCAGAGGGTGGAACCTATGTAACAGTCTTCCTACAGATCATTAACTGAAGATAAATGCCATGCAATTATGGATATATCTGATATTTATTATAACAGTACCAATCATAATGAATTAAGTTAATGCTTAGGTGAGTTATTTCTATAGGTGATATACTGTAAGTTAAATTTTCCTTTACCAAATCTGTTTTAGAGCCCATAACTTTAATGCATGATGTATCACTTAATGACAGCTTTTGGCTTTGCAATAGTGAACTCCAGTTAACGCAGTATTTCTCCCAGATAATTTCCCCAGTAAAGGAAATACAGCATGTGTATGCAATTTCATGCCAAATTTTGAGAGAGGTGCTAAGAATGAAGGTGTAGATATACGAAGGAGGTTAAGGTGAATATTTGCATAACCTTTAGAACTCTTTCACAGACTCTTCTAATGTCCATTTTTCCCCTTGTATTAGTACAGCTACAAATTGAACAATGTCTTTTGGCTGCACAGGGAGGTGAGCTTATGCTGTTGACCTGTCAGCTGGCCACTCTTTAGCTGGTGCCAGCTGTATTCTCCCAGCCAGTTTCTAGTCACTCCTCAGAGACAGGGGGCTCCTGTTAATGTGGACACAGGCTGACCTGGCCAGTAGAGGCTATCCTGTGTCTGTGTAGACTTGTGGTCCCCTCTCATCTCTTCAAGTCTAGGTTGTTCCCAAATACATTGGTGCTTGTGCTTTCTGGCTATGGGGCTATCAAAGATCTGGCAGGCTCTGCTCATCACAGCAGCAGAGCTCAGGCTACAGCAGAGGCAGGCATGCTAATGTCTCAGGAGGAGATGATGGCAAGCAAGAGACAGCTGAAATGCCATGCTGGACTTCGCAAGGGGTCAAACTTCTGCTTGCACTTGGTCAAGGGATGATGGTTTAAAAGTCATGTATGTACTAGCTGGGCTAATGATGATTTTACATCAGTGGCAGTGGTGCTCATATGCTTTTTTCTGAAAGGTAGCCACCAAAGAGTGAAATCATAAGGTGTTATACCTAGCAGTGGTTTAGGAGAGGCTGAGAGTGGGACAAGCTGTGTGACCTATGGAGAACAGAATTAGTTCAGAATTAGTAAACATATTTGCAGCTATCTTCATTGTAATGTAAATGTTATCAAAAGGGACATAAAAAAGTGGCACAATTCTTAAAGTATACTGTTGAGAAAATGACCTCTATTGCTGACCACTGACCTTTTGATAGACAGGTGACTGAGAGCAGCTAGGTGTCAGCCAGCTGAGAGTCTTCAGAGAATAATGAAAAGGACATTTGAAATGTGCAAGCACACAACGGGTGCAGAGCAAAGGCTTCAGAAGTCCCTTCAGACCTTTCTTGGATCACATAGGTAGGAAAGGCACTTTTCCTATCTGCTGCACACCAATATTTAAGAATGCTGATTTGGTTGAATGTTTTCTAATGCACTTCAATTTCTTTCCTATCAAGGATGAAATGTAGTTTAAAAGAACTGCTCAGCTGAAAATGCTTTCTTACAAAAAGATTTAGAATTAAATATTTCTAGAGGAAAAAAATGAAAGCTTTTTGGCCTCTGAAATTACTTTTTAAATCAAATTGCTGGAGACCCCAAGTGAAGCTAATGAGGTTCAGATTTGCACTTGTTGCTGAGCAGCAAATTCCAGCAAGGTAATGAATTTTGTTGGGTCCCAATGACAACAACAATCCATTGGAAAGCTGGGAAGGTCAAATGTGGCATCATGGAACATCCCAGCACGTCATGTCACTGCAGCCAGAATGCTGCTTTCTGCTCCTGCGCTAGGACCTGCCCCAGGGTGGTTTGCCCAGTGGGGCTGGGGCTGGTGTGATGTTACCTGAGATGGGCTCCCCCTAAGGGAGCTGTGATTCCCCTTTCTAGGGTGGTTGATGAGTAATAGATACAATGAAAAAATGTATCTTGCCATAAATTTCTGTATGTCTGTACATCCAGAACATGACATTTCAATGCAAAAGCCACTGCTCCTCTGCAGAACGGCTCACATGTGATTCCATTTCTGGGGGATGATCCCAAAATATCCCTTTCTTACCTGAAATCTCCCTGAAACATGCAGGCAGATTTCTAAGTGGTAGCCCATGGTTGTCATCAGATGGTTGCTAGAGTGTCCTGGTAGTCCTTCTGGGTAAAAATTAGGACAACTAGACAGTAAAAGAAATGTACAGTTTGTAACAGTGTAAAACACTGTGAGTGTGATGCCAGCCAGAGCTCAGCATGTTTAATTAAGGTGTGTGAGCTGGAAGTTCACACACAAACCTAATCTTTGCTGCTGATGCTAATTTTTGCTGGTTTATTGGGTAACACAGTAGAAAACAAATTGAGATCACCTTTCTCTTTTTAATTTTTATCTCTTTTTTGCTTGTCACAAGCAGTGGGGGGGGAGATAAAAATCCCTTCACGTGAAATCACCTTAATGAAGGACCAGAATCAGTACAATTAACGGGCAGCACAGCTGTACACCTCACTGTGCATGCCTGAGTTGTGCTCTCCATTTCCCCAGTGAGCGTAGTTACAGAGCGACTGCTTGGGCAAAAGTTCGTAATTAAAGCTGTAAATCCTGGCTCAGTGCTAAATTTTGCCTGCATGCAGAGAGAGGGTGGGAGGGAAGGGAAGGAGAGTCTGTCTCCCTCCTGGCAAGCCTTGTTTACTTGTATTTTGTAGGCTTTCGTATGCTCGAGGTGCATATTAGGCTTGCAAAGAGACAGGTACTGAAAGCACCCCTATAGAGAGAGAATTTCTGGGACCTGACAACCATCAGCAGTGCTGTCTGGTTTCCCTTTTGCAGCATAGCCCTGCCACACAGCATTACGTGTGGAGCCAGATGTCTTCACACAGGGTTCCTACAATGGCAGCAAGATTTGGGGGTTGATCAGGGCATCCTGCTGCCACAAAACCTTGCCTGGATGAAATCTTCGAAGAGAAATTCTTCCCTGTGCAACAAATTGTCACCACTGCTCCTACAGCAGAGTCCTGGGAAAAGCAGGGTAGCAGTGGGGCTCCTGGGATGACCTGGCTCCTTGGAGACTCAGGAGATACACAGGCATAATTGCCATGCAGTTCTAACAGTCAGCTCCCTGAAATTAGCAGCAGCAGTTGTAGCTTTAGCACAAAGCTTCCTTAACTCTGCAGTGTGTGCTGGAGCTAAATGGAGCAAAGCTCTTGCTGTGCACCTAGTAGCCTCATGCATCCTGCATCCCAGGCAGAGCCTGCACACAGCACTGCCCTCGTGCTAGCTGTAAATCCTCCTCTGGAGGTATCCTGACATGTCCCAGTTACTGATAGAACAAATTACTGATGTGAACACTAGTAGCTGGCATTTACCATATTTGAGGGTATAATGCACTTCGTGATAAACCACCTGAATTTTAGATTATTTTCCAGAGAAAGTGGCATACCTAATTTGCCAGAAAATATGATCCTCTTTCATGTACCTCTGATGGGATTGCTTGTATGCAAATACCTCCTTATCATTTGTCCATAATCTGTCTAACCGTGGCAGAATAAGGTTTTATTAATAATGTTTGTGTGCCCATGGCATGGTGGCTGAGTCACCACTTGCAGAATGCAAAGTAGTAGAGCACATCTATTAATAAACATGACAAACCCGTACCTTTGTGAATAAAAGTTGCACATCTCTGCTGAAGAGACAGACTTTTGTTGAAATAGTGATTTATTGCTATTTAAAATTGTGTGATTAACCACGCTTGGAACACAGACCCAGAAAATCTCATGGCTGCCTGCTCCCATGATGAGTTTCACCAAGCATAGAGATGCAGGAATGTTTTCTCAGGTTGGTACTTGAGAGGAAAATGTGTAATTATGAGGCTGGCTCCTGATGGTGCAGTTGTGGATTTTCAGTTTCAAAATTTATAATGAGATTCACATCTGAAATGCTTAAAAGAGTCACCCCAACCCCAAAAGAAGTCAAAAGAAATGCTGCAATAAAGGCAAACTGCACGGTGCCTGTTAGCCATCTGTTGCACTCTGTGGTTTCTAGTGATCAAGGTGAAAACTTTGGTAGGTTATAAAAATAGAGGATTGCAACATCTGATTTCCCTACTGTAAATAATTCAAGCATAGTCAATGTGAGATAATTCTTATTGTAATTTCAACTGAATTCAGTCATCCTGTGAACAAACCAGAGCTTCTGATAGCCAAGGTGGCATTATTATTTGTGGATGGGTGTGGCAAAGACTCAATGAAATGGAAAGGAAGAATCCCCTATGTTGGTATGAAAGCTGACCTCCCCCAGTATGTCCTGGAGCATACAGTGCACTTCTGCTAATCTCCGAGTATGCAAAGGAACAAGCTTTCATTTGGAGCCAGTCCTTTATGCTCTAACTCACCCTTCTGTGGCTCTTTTTGTGTATCTCAAAAATCTCAGCAACGATAGCATGAACCCTTAACTCAGTGAAACCTCTCTGAGGGTCTGCCTTCATGCTTCCATTTTAAAAGTGTGCAAATGCAGCTGCTTTTCATTTGTCTCTTCCGTGGATGGTCTTTTTTTTTTTTTTCCTAAGAAAAGGAAACAGGCATCTGTATGCTGATTGCACAGAAATCATCAAGATGAGCTGGTTGGATGATAAACTGCCTCTTAGAAGAAGACAGCGATGGATCTGCAAGCCTGTGTTCATTTGTAACGGTGCACGTGTTGGGCCCAAGGTCAGCAGGTGCAGACTGAGTCGGATCTCACGAACATAACTTGTTAAATCCTGCCAGGCAATCACCAGCCAGAATGCTGCAGGGGAGCTGTGCATCGTGCCAGCTTCCCTGCTCCAAAGCAGATTGCGAAGCACGGCTCTGAGCCACAGCTCTGTGACTGATCCAGCCTGCATCAGGGGGTTTGGCCCCAGTTATTGGAAGAATCTGAAACACAGTAAGCTGAGCCCAGTGTCTGCCCCACCACCCCAAAAATAAAAGGCTGTCAATAGCACAGCCCATGGTATTGCAAAGCTGGCAGCCCATGGCTCCCCAGTATCTATAATGTTTTGTGGTTGGTGATGGTAGGAATGAAGACTGCAGTGTCTGTCTGTATATCTCTTCCACTCACTATCCTCTGGACCCACTGGTGAGCATCAGCCAAGTTGGAGAGGAGACCTCAGAGGTGTTGGTGTGCACAACTCTCAGGCAGAGCAAATGACCATGCTGACTGCAGCAGGAGGAAGCACAGCAGGAGGACGGAGTTATCTTCTTCCCTTGGCCTGGGCACAGGCAAAGAAGTGCAGGTGGCCACATCCCCACTGCCCAACCTGACCTACTGGAGGTTAAAAGATAGGGGAAGCTGAGAGAAATCACACTGTAGGGCTGCTGTGCAAGGGCTTATCCATCCCACTGCTCATGGGTTGGTTGTATGTGGGCTTGGTGAGGTCTGTGCCAAAGTGCTTCAGGATCCAACATGCAGGAAGGTGCTGGGAGGAATGGCTGAGAAAGGATGCTGCTCTGCAAGGGAGAAGCAAGCACTCTTCGATCGGTGCAGTGCCCTTGGCTCCTGTCCCTGCTGTGTGCTTTGATTTTGTCGTTGTCTCTCTCAGTACCCTTCTACATGGGTGAAATCAAAATGAAGCCATCAAAAAGGGCTGTGTCGCTGGCTCCCTTCTGTGATCACTCCCATCGTGCTTCTCTGCATGCCCTCTGCCTGCCCTGTGGCAGCTTTGTTTCTTTCATGTGTTAAGAATTCGAGTCTTGCCCTGGGATGAGACAGGCAGGGCTCTCTCTGCTTCTTTCTGTGTGCATCAGAAGAGCATCCACCGAGTGCTGCATCCCAGGACCTCAGCATCGTGGGTGTTCTGCAAGCCTGCAAAGTATTAGATTAAAGGCAGATGTCCCAGGAACAAGGGGTGAGACAGTTGGTTATATTGCTGCCTCAAAGGGAGCAGATTCTGCAGCTAATCAACTGCTCTTCAGATTATACCTGACTTTTTTTTTTTTTTTTGCTTTTTTTTATCATGTCCATTGAAGCATTGTATCACAGACTGAAAAACGTATCCAGGCTTCACAGAGATGGCAGGGAAAAGCTTGCCCAAGGCAGGGCTTGCTGGAGAGCAGCACATCACAGGCCTGCAGAGAAATGCAGCAGGGAACTGTGCTGCTGCAGTGAGTCACAGCACAAGAAGGGCTTTGAGCTGAGAGATGTCCTCAGAGCCACCCAAGGGCACTGAGCATCCCTTCTGGGTTAGTGTGCTCATGAATTTGGTGGCAGGGTGGAACAGAGAGCAAAGTGGTCTGCGCATGGGATGTGTGTGCAACAGAGTAACAGCATCTGCAAATGCCCTGCCAGAGTCTTAAGGATGGAGCTGGCTTTTTAATGGTCCCCTGTACAGTTTTTAGCCCTTAAAGAGGATTTACATTACATCCAGCTGCTATGAAGACATTTTATCGGTATAGTAAATACAGAGAGACAAATGATGGCCTTTAGTCTTCTGGTTGCTTGTGCTTTTCCTGCCCCATAATTCACAACCCTCCAAGTGTCAGAGGCTAAAATCTGTTCTGGTGAGTGTCCTGAGCTGTCCCCCCTTGCTTCCACCCTTGGCTGCCTCCTTCCCATGCTGCTCAGGTGACCCACGTCCACGTTGGTGTCTGCTGAGCAGGAGAGCTCAAGAGAGTAGACACAGGCCATGGAAACTGAAATATATGAGACCAGGGAAATCTCACATGGCAACCTGTTATATGGGAACCAAGAGGACAAGCAGTGCCACATCAGGCCTTAAGCTCACATCTTGCTTCATTTTGCTATGTGGATGTTGGAGTGCTCGGTCTCTCCACTGCATTCACCCACTTCCCAGCCAGCACAGCCTTAACATGGGATGGAAGAAAAGAGACCAGTGAGCCAGAGGCACAGGGAGTGAGAAGCTGTCTCACTGTGTGAGGATGTACTCGATCAAAACATACCTCAGCAAGTGTGCATCACACACACTCACAGACCCACAGACCCCATACAGACTGGGGAGGCTGACTGCAGAAGCAGAGCTGCAGAGAAGTAACCATCACTTCTGCTCACTGAGGAATGAGCCATTAGAATTACACAGGATGTTATTTTCCTTCTCGCAAGTCATGCCTGAATTCTGGTCTCATGAAGGAGCTTGTTTTTATTAGAGGGAAGTTGCTTTTACTGGGTTATAAATCTGAATGTGAATGCTAATTTTATTGCCCTGCATCCAGAAGATAGTAGAAACCCTACAATGCAGAGAGCACGGCCAAAAGCTCAGGGTCTGCATCCGAGCGTGTTCCTGAGGAATTTTAAGAAGGGAGAAGCACTGCCTCTCCTGCTCGAGAGCTGACCGAGCTCAGTGCACACCAAGGTTAAATGGTGATGAAGGGTGAGGAGTCGGGTGGTGGGATCCCATGCTTTAGATTGTTGGGCTTTTTAATTCCTATGTGCCCTGCCATGGGATGGCACAGGATTTGGGGTATCACAATAGAGGTGATAGGGGTTGTCTCACACATCCCTGTGCTGTGTGCTATGGCAGAGGCAGCTGTAGCTGTTCCATCTCTGGGGCAGATGTCATCTAACCAGTGCTTAAAGGTCTACAGTAAAAAAAAGGCTTCCCCAGGCTTCCTGTAAATTCATTCTGGTGCATAACTACTGTAGGGCCATTTGTTCCTAATGTGCAAGTTAAATGCCTTGTTATCTTCCCTCCTTTAATGGTTATTTTAGAGAGATGGGATGAGGCAGATGAATTGAATATTAGCCTCGCCAGGCTCCAGCATTAGCCAGTGCTCCAGCATTAACTGCTCTGCACCTCTCTGACAATTTGTTTCCTCCAGCACAAACGAAGCTGCTCATCTCCTAAATTATTTGTTTGGCACATTATCTTTGGTGCAGAGCTCCAGCTGCATAAGTGCTCAAGAAAATGATGCACTGCCAGGACATTGCAAATAACACAAAGCTGTGCAGTACAAATGCTCTTGGAGGTGCCTTGCCTACCTTGCTGAAAGAAGTGATTTCAAAGATGAAATAGATTGTTCTACGCTAGAAACTCTTCCTGGGAAGGCAATAAGAGTTTAAATTTTTTTGGCCAGCACTTCTATGCTGGCAAAAGAAATGTTATGCTGGCATCGCTGCATTCACAGGACTTTTATTGGCACAGAAATGTTGTGAAAAAATTGCATCCTTAAGGGGTATTGCTGTGCTGGCAAAACTTTTATCCATAGTTTGGTCCTGGAGATAATTTATGACTCTAAGTACAGTCAGTGTGTTTTTGCTGGTGTAGCTTACGTCATTTCTTTGAACAAAATAAGCCATCACTTTAGAGGTACCATGGAAAAGCTTCTAAGTGCCCAAAGGACCTACACAATGATAAAGAACAGATACATGGGCACACTGCCCCAGGTTTAGACAGAAAGACACATTCCTGATGAAAGATGCTGATTAACTCCCTGCTGGTGCTACAGTTACAGAAGGCAGTGACCCTGCTCCTAGGCAGGAACCTCAGCATAGCAAAGATTCAGTCATGCTCATTCAGAGAGGAGTAAAGCTGTCCTATTGTGTTCACTATATGGCATGCAGGAGGGTACAGTACTGCCTGTACTGAGTGGCTCAGTCATTCCACAGGCACAGAACTGCAGCTATTCCATCTCTCAACAATTAGTTGCAAGATAAGTTTAAATAAACAGCCCATTGAAATCATATTGCTTCTTTCAATGTTAACTCGGGTCAAATAAAAATTTAATTTAATCACTTTAAGCTCAAGCTAAGCCAGAAATGGCTTTGAGCAAAGGCACAGTGGGTAGGGGTGTATGCTAGGGGCTGGCTGCATGTGATGGCCTGATTCCAACCAGGAGAAATACTGCTCCGTTCAGCAGAAATGGCTTTCAAAGAGAGGATGAAGGTGTCTGAGATGCTATCACCAAGTCTTCTTGCAATGTCTTTGGTGCATGGATCTGGGGCAGCTCGTGTGTAGTATGCCTGACCAACACGTGTGCATGCTCTGTGTCCTCAGCAGGCTCTGAAGGCATGGCACAGCCACGTGTACCAGCCTGCATGAGCAAACTAAATGGCAATCTGTTCGTCTGATGATTCAAGTGAATTCAGCTACAGATCAGCAAGACTTGGTGCTGCAGAAAGGATGTAGTTAGTTGGGGTATGCATCACTCAGCTGCCCTAAATGTTTGATTTTCTTTCTGGTGCTATAATAGGACTCACTTGAGGCATGTTTCAAAGCTATTTTTGTCACCTGAATTCGCAATGCAGGCAGTCATTTTATTCCCACTAATGTACCCTTGCACTTTAGAGATGTGCTCTTATCCAAGGGATGTGGTCAGTCCAGCTGCAAAACCTCAGCTGGCCTTACAGGGCACTTTTTCACTTTGAAGACCTCTGTAAAATCCTGTGTACTGTCCTCAGCCAGGAAACCATGACCTGAATGTCCTAGGGATCAAGATTAGGGATCTGGCCTCAGAAATCTAGAATAAATGATGTATGCATCCATTTTGTAACTTCTAATTCAGTGACATGCCTGAGCTGCCTCTTTCCTCATTGCAATTCAAATATTTCAGAATGCAGAACTGTGTTGAGCAGGGTTTTCTACCAAGACAGTTCCAATATCCAACTTAAATTATGGTCCTTGCATGAAAAAAGGAGCCAGCAAGAGCCACAACATACTCAGCCTTGTTTCAGTGGTTTTAAGCCAAGTTCTCATAGTAGAGTTTTGGGGTTTTCTCCTCTCTCTCCTCTCCTCTCCTCTCCTCTCCTCTCCTCTCCTCTCCTCTCCTCTCCTCTCCTCTCCTCTCCTCTCCTCTCCTCTCCTCTCCTCTCCTCTCCTCTCCTCTCCTCTCCTCTCCTCTCCTCTCCTCTCCTCTCCTCTCCTCTCCTCTCCTCTCCTCTCCTCTCCTCTCCTCTCCTCTCCTCTCCTCTCCTCTCCTCTCCTCTCCTCTCCTCTCCTCTCCTCTCCTCTCCTCTCCTCTCCTCTCCTCTCCTCTCCTCTCCTCTCCTCTCCTCTCCTCTCCTCTCCTCTCCTCTCCTCTCCTCTCCTCTCCTCTCCTCTCCTCTCCTCTCCTCTCCTCTCCTCTCCTCTCCTCTCCTCTCCTCTCCTCTCCTCTTTTCTGTTTTAACTTAAGCCAGTAATTTGATATTCACCTGTTAAAAAGTTTTCCCTTTAAAAGGCTGTGAAGCAGCTTGTGAAGCAGCTCCAGCCTCACAGTCAGGCTGTCTGGCAGCCCAGTCCTTGGCCAGCCTGCTCTATGGGCTAGCCACTGGGATCCATCATCTGTGCATACAAAATATCTGCTCAGGGTGGACTACTCTGACTTCAGCTGACTGTTCTCAGCCTTTGTTGGCATAGAAACACCCTTCTCCATTAACCTTCTGCAAAATAGATATATGCAAAAATATTCTGCAAACAAATCATCATATCTTTCTATCTTTTTCTTTCTTTCCTTTTCTTCTTTTCTCTTTTTCTTTTATTTTTCTTTTCTTTTCTTTTATTTTTTTGTGGGCCTTTGGCTATTGAGAGTCAAGAGAAGTGTGAATCCATTTTTTTGTTTTTTTTCATTTTGGAGTACTTTAGGCTCTCTGCAGACTGCTGCCAGGCTGTGTAGCTGCTCCCCACTGCTAGTAACAGGCAGATGAAATATGAAGCAATCAAATTCACTTTCTCGTTTTGCCTTGTCCTCCACATATTTTAGAGAAGAGAGTGAAAACTGGGCCTACTAACTTTGAAAATTGCTTGAAGCAAGAAGTGATCATATGAGGATTAATAAACCCAGGTCTCTTGAACAGTTGGAACTGATCCCTTATGAAAATACCTGAATTGCTTCCAAATGTGCCATCCTGATGGAAGGAGTCCTCCATAGGTGTCACTGCCCATCAGACTCTTGATGGGCTCATGCTGCTTTGGCTAATTTTAGGGGAGGTGTCCTGGTAAGCCTCGTCCTTGCTGAAACTGCTGGGTTCAGAAGCTGGGAGGGTAATCCCTCGACTGTCCAATGGAGAAGTGATCTTCCCTGGCACACATGTAGAAAGAAGTGCTCAGATCTCAGGGCTTGGCATGGAAGCCCACCTATAAACTGAAGTTCTAGGTTTGTAGGTGGGAAGGGAACAGATGAGCATCATAGTCACTCCACCATCACACAGCTTGTTCAATCTTTTTTCACCTTGGCCACTCAGCTCCTCAGATGAAGGCTGTTCCTGCTCCAAAAATTGATCAAGATGCAAGTAGTATCTTCAAGTTTCACAAAAAGCAGAACCAAAATCTAACACAAGTTTTCCTAGGTCATTCCTAGGGTAACAGTATCTGAACTGCATGCTATCTAGCTGTGACTTTTGCTTAAAGAAAGGAAACAGTAATATGAGACATTTCAAGAATTAGGGAACAGGTACACTCTTCTTTTTTATCCCATGAAGGTTCAGTGAGGCTTGTGATGAGTCTAATTGGTGGAACCAAGAAAAAGGTCAGTGAAGACTGAAGGTGTGTACAATTAGTTTAATTCCAATACACTGTTCTCGAGCTGGTGTTGGTGATAAAAAAAATGTGCATGAAGTGTGGCCAGTTACTGACTCTGAGAAAATGTGAAGCACACTGCACTTTTTGTCCCTGCCCAATTGTAGAAAATAGGATGTGCTGCAGCTTGTGTAGTGTGAGGCTTGAAATACCATCTGGTGATTCCAAGATGCAATATACAGTAAGTGATAGACATTTTAACCTTCATACCCACACAGAGACTGCTGACTGTCCACGGTGCCCACATAAGGGCATGAAATTACAGCCCATCACAGAGGTAAGATGACATTCCAGCATGCAACCATTTTCATTACAATCTTTGTCAAAAAGATGGATACAGGTGCTGCATACTGTTCTTGGTATTAAAATAAGAAAGGGTTCTTTCTTTCCATCTTCTCAGCTCAGCATCAGCAATCAGTGAGTCATCAGTCTGATGGCAGTGCTGATAGATCTTCACGTTCGCTGTATGCTTTCACTCACTTTTGTGACAGAGATTACTAGGCTAGAAAATAGTGTGCCATTAATCCATTCCACCAGCATTATTAGGACTAAAATGGAACAGGGAAAATGGCACAAGATGTACCTTTCCAATGAGCAAAGTTATCAGCACAAGGGAATGGAATGTCACAAAATGAAGCAGAGTTTGGTTGCTAACTAAAATATAAGAAATAATTGTCGTGTTCTGTTCACCTACAGAGGAGCATTTTGGAACTGTCCTTTAGATTTTGGGCTTTGTGGTTCTTGCATAGCATCCAGAGTGATGCCATGAATGTCTTCGCAACACAAGAAGCATGGCAGACAACTGCTCTATTTTAGTGCTGCTTCAAGCTAGTGTGTTTAAGGTACAAAGACAAAGTAGACACAAGCAACATCCTTGTGAAAATCGTGCCCATCTGCCTTCCTGCATCCTTTAGAAAGGCCAGACACGTGTTCAGCAGGCTGATGAGGAATGACTGTCAGCAGGGGCTGGGGTAAGACTCAGGCAGCACAGGGCACATCAGCTCCTGTCAGCACATCCTCTCCCTGTGAGGCTGCAGCAAAGAGTCTCAGAGCTATGAAATGTCATTCAGCTGTTACCAGCCTGTCACATTAGCTTCCTGATGATACCCAGTTCTTCTCATCTTTCTGATCCCACAGGTCACTTCTGCTAAATCATTCCTCTAAATACATAAAATGTTGTTTCTAAGAAGTTGAGGGACTGTGAACTTTTGAATAAGATGTTTTTCTGAGCCTTAGGGCTCAAATGAATGTATACAAGATCCAGAAAATCTTAGGTCCCCCTCCTAATGTCCAGGAAAATTAAAGTATGGATTCTAATCCCCTAAATAGCAAAAGACTCCCAAGATTTCCACTATTTCTGTAGCCACACAGCCTGTTAATAACCTGGCTCTACCCAACATTAGCCCTAACTTTGCCTCACTGGCATCCAAACCAATCTGGAGGAATGGAGATGCTCTGTTGTCTTTATGACATTCCCTTTCTGTATCACCTGGAAAGTGCCTCAGGAGGTGAAGTGACATCCAGAGCTGCAAACTGGGCAAAGGGCTCTCTAACCCAGATACTTCATTTAATAGATGACTTGCCTGGCTCAAGACTGGACATCTGTCAAGGCCATCTTTCTTTTGCTGCTCCATTTCCCTGCAATGAGCCTGCAGGAGAGCTGGCTGGAAGGGTTTTCAGGTTTTTGCTTTTGTTTGTTGTTGTTGTTGTTTTTTGTCAAAGACTGCACACCAATGTCTTAATGTTTTTTGTTTGTTTGTTTTCTACAAAGAGTTATCAAGCCAGCCTTCAAAATGTGTCAGCTGTGAAATCTATGTATACTTTCCTATTTCTAGTTCGTATATATGGAAACACGGCTTATCAAATGACACCTTTGTCACTTGCACATCCTTCTTCCAAAGGTGCATTCATGTATACTTCCGGGTATGGAGGTTTCCTTCCTTCCCTGCATCTGCCTTAATGTATTTTGGCTCTTCACCCACTGGATCCAAATTCTGATGTCTCTAGATATCTCCCAGTCAATGACCTTTATACCAGCTCTTGCACTGGTACAGCCTGGGAGCCACAAGTTGGTCTTCTGTTCTCTATTGTAACGAACATAAACTCTAGCAAAGTTCTAAACTTTGCATTTTTAAAACACAGATAAGAAAAGTTCTCAATGGAGAAGCATCCAATACCTTGCTTACACAAAATCTCTCATTATGATCCATTAGTGAGTTATCAGAGCAGAGACTGAAGATCTTGATCTTGTGTCACTTCTCATTTCCAGGTTAACATGTTTCTCTAGAGATAATTTTGTAAACATACGTGATGGATTGCTGAGAATGTATATTCATTGCTTAAATCAGTACATCCAGCAAACAATCCCAAGCACAGAGCAGGGGAAGGTTAGCAGGTTATGCTGTTGAAAGCCTTGTGGGATTTCTCAGAGCTCGATGCATTTTATGTCATGTAATTGGTATGCTGGTAGTGGGTGTGCTATAAAGAAATAGGCTTAAACATTTTCTGGCACGTACTCTGTATGGAAATCTTCACCAGTAATTATCACATGTAAGTGAGGAGTTTTGCTAACGATCAAATAAAATAAATGGTCCCGTTTCTTCCTCTCTATTCATTATAGTGTTTTGGTCTCAAAATCCAATTACAGATAGTTTGGCTCTGTGCTAAGTTTTGCTTCCAACCTCTTTTGTAGGTCCATTCTCAGAGCTGTATTTCAGTAATCTGTTGACAATACTGCAGTTTTTTCTGGACCACTAATTTATAGGCATGGAAACAAATGATTCTTGCAGACAGTATGAGCAGGAGAAGAGTAAGCAAATCAGAAAAGCAGATGGTAAGCAATGCCACTTAGAGTGATTCAGATTCTTAAAGAGAATAAGTTCATTGCATCGAGCAATTACAGTATGTTAAGAGAAGCATCTGTCCTGAGCAAAAGATGGGCAATATAGGTAACAACACCTGATTGAAATTCAGAAGGAAACAGCAGTGCAGGCCTTTCCAGCAAAAGCTGAGGATCACTGGAGACTGATACAAATTATTTTGATGAATAACAGCTCAGCTGAAACAAGCAGAGTGTGTTTGAGTTCTTTCCTTCATGAATTGAAGGTCCAGGGCTGAGGCTGTGGTCTTCCCCTGAAGTGAGAAGCTGCTAGCAATTGGTGGAAAGTGAAGATCCCCCATGTAACCTCTCATCCAAGCTCTCCTGCACAGGGATTCTGAAACCTCTTCAATCCCTGGCTTGCAGCTGGGAGAAGCACAGGAGCAAAGCACTGAGCTGGTAAAACCAAAGAGCAGAGGTCACAACTGCTTTTCCTCCAGAGCATGGCAGGCATCAGCTTGTCCCAGCTTCTTTGCTGGCCAAGCACTCTTGCAATCACGCCTACCCCTTGTGAACAACAGTGCCTTAAGAAGCTAGGGAGTGAAGCAGCAAAGCTGAGCCACCAAAATACTCCCTCTAGACAGCCCCTAACCCTCTGTGCTGCCCTCTTGTTCTGAAGGAAGGCCAGAGAGAGGCAACAGTGAAATGCGGGTGTTGGAAAGAAAACAAAAGTGATGGAGAAATGAAGGTAGTGGAAAACCTTAGAGGGCAGAAGAAATAGTGGAGGGCAGGAGGAAAAGCTGCTTCTGTGGCCTAATGACTGCTATTGCTATCTAGGAAAGGAAAAAAATCTCCTTAATGAGACACAGGCACACAGCTTCCAGCCTCAGTATATCCCAGACATCAACCCATGCAATCAGCACATTTGTGTGTATTACAGCATCCTCTTTAAGTCACTGGAGACATTCCAGCTTTCTGCTCATTATCATTTTCCTCTCTGAACTCTGTAATAAAGTAGCCCGGGCTTCTCAGCACAAGGCTGTGAAAAATATTGCCAACATGTAGAGGTGGGCAGAAACCAACGAGTAATCCTCCTTTGGGATGTCTCTGCTGAACCCTTCTATTTCATCTGGGTGACAGCCTGTGGATCTGCACACAGCACTCACCCTGCCCTCAGTTAGCTCTCACTTCATTTGGAAAGGAAGTTTTGGGATTGGACCATGATCTGGTCCATAAGTCCAAAATCTTCTATAAATTCTGACTCTGCTCAGTGGGGTTTCCTCGTACTCCTGTTAATAAAGGATCTGACATTCAGTGTTTCCATACCACCTATTTCAACCACGTTTAGCATTTCTGAAATTGTCACCAAAGTGTATTTTGCAGCCATCATAGCAGTTCCTTCCATCCACAGCCACGTGCCATTCCCAGCCATGGCTGCTCTCAGTGCTAGCCACACGATCCTGTAGAAGTGAAGGAGAGTACTGCTTCCAGAGAGCTTGAAAGTATTGAATTATTGCAGGGTTTAATGTTCAGTAGATGAAATTACCCTTCTAAGTGACCTCAAATGTAATAAAGAACTAAGACTAGTCGCTGCAATGGTTTTATTGCAGAAAATCAGAAAATGATGTACTGTAGCAGCACAAACATGTCATAAATTACCTTGAGAAATGAACCACGATAAATACCAAAGGCATGTAAACTGTGTGTTTCTGGGGGAGGATGTCAGTGGTGGGTAAAATACAGACATAGATCCCTAAGAAAATTGTAGGTTTAGCTGGATTTGTTATTTCCTACTGAGACTCCATCCAGTGGGGTTGACCACAGTGGTACCTGCAACAAAATGCCCATGCACATCAGTGAGGGCAGCACTGTCGCTGTGCATCAGCCAAGGTGGGGTCAGGTATCAGAACCACTTGTGTGGTTTAATTTTTGCTCATTGTGCTCCCTGCATTTTTGGGGGTTTCATTCTGGTTCTGTCATTTAAGAACTTTCTCTGCTGTCTTAAGTCCTGCTCTGGAAAATATATAGGGTTGGCTCCACAGCTGATATAAATATGCACAGCTCCATCACTTCAATGGAGCTACACTGATTTATATCACAGCCAAGAGATTCTTAGTGAGATTCATCAGTGTAACTGCTTTATATTAACTGGTACAAGGGAGAATAAAATGCACAGGGACTTGTAGTTCTCTATGAATCACTGAATCTTGGCAGTGGGATTCTCACAGAGAGGTGCATTCTGCATCAGGAATGCATTTAGCCAGCTTTTTATGACCCTTCTTGGCCAGGTCACGCTATCCTAAGTATGCGGAGGTTTAATCCCTTTACAAATTAGTGGCAATGGTGTGAGTCCCATATGCTTCAGGAGGAGGAAGCAGTTTGGGGGTTTACGTGCATGTTTTCTGCTTCATCCACAAACTTCTGGATTAAATATGGGATGGGGCTTTACATGAGAGCTTGTGCTGGATGATTGCAGTCATACCTCCAAGTCTATGGATGGTCCAGAGCAAGATCCTGACCGTGGGGTGTCTGAATTGCCATTTTAAAGTAAGCTCTGATCTTTTATTTTGGGCCAGAGTCATTGCTGACAGTACCTCTCACTACATGAATACCAACTCCCATTTAAATCCCTGGAAAAAATAAAGCAAGCTGGAATTTCCTAAGCTTCATCTCAGGCAAATAAATGTAGAATTTCTTCCTACTTTTATTCTCTGTAAAACAATCATTCTAAGTGACCATAAACAGGCAGTAAAGCTGCTTTATCTTTCAGCTTGACTTCACAATACTGAGAATGAGGTGTGAGAGCAGAGAGGTTGTGGCATGGACCAGGGACGTCACTGCTGCTCTCATGCCAGAGAGCCATGGCGAGTGTCCTCAATCATCTCTGCATTCCCCACGCACAAGATGAATTACTGGCATTAGTCTATCTGGCCATAGCAGCCTCAGAGCTCACCAGTCATATGTTCATGCCACTGCCTTTTGTAAACATATATTTTAAATACGCATCGATCGGGCACACACCGTTATTACTCATCAGAATGTTCTGATCTCCTAACACTTAATAACAGTAATAAAGATTGATGCTAAACTCCAGCATAGCAAGAGGCTGCACGACTATGTATTTATTTTGCAATTTTAATTAAGGCTGTTTGTTACTATAAAATTAATGTTATTATCTTCCTGAGTGCGGCACAAACAATGAGAAATAACTGGGTTTCACACTGCAGCACTCCGAAATGACACTGGGATGGAACCATTCAACAGAAAATGATGCCCCAGAAGTGTCTGTGTTTTTCTCTCTGACTTCTTTTTGAGCTGATAAATGAAAAGAAAACACAGCTACCACCACTTTCTTTTGGTGGGGGCGGGGGGTCTGAAATGCTTTGTTTCCTCTCTCACTCTGCAAGTGCCACTCTGGGTGACCTCATATAAATCATTTACCCTCTGATGACTTGTTTATCTTTTGGGAACTTGTTGGCTTGAAATTAAAGAAGGGCTTTTAAACTGTAAATGAAAGAAGAGAGATAGTGAATCTATTATAATTAGTCGTTTATGTTTTTTAAAGCAGAAACCAAATCTTTTGAAGAGCTGGAAACTGCCATGCAGTGATTCAATGCATTTCTCTATCTTCTGACAGCACCATGAAACACCAGCACATGTTTGCCTAGAGGGGTGGTGGACACCCAAGGTCAGGCTGATGTGCTCTGAGCACCTGGTGGAGCTGTAGGTGTCCCTGTGCATTGCAGGGGATTTGGACCAGGTGGCCTTTAAAGGTCCCCTTCAACTCAGATGATTCTATGATTCTATGTGGTCGTGAGTGGTCAGCCTGGGGGGAAAAAGGATTCCCCACACCCTAGCATGACTGCGAGTGGCTGTTGACACACATGCAAGAGAAATGGGAAGAAATACATTTTCCCCTTTCCTGCATCTTAATTTTCTGTCCTTTCCCCTGCAAGAAGCAGATGGCATATCCTGTTACTGCATATAGGTTTTGCTGTGTTTAGATCAATAACTGTCAAAAATACTTCGGATCTGCTTGATATGCTCATCTTGATAACACTCATTTGAGATTATTGTCAGTATATTAGGCTGCAAGCAAGAAAGGGTGGTCAAAAGCAAAGGACAGCAGTCAAAAGGTCACCATGTGCCACTTTGTTCTTCCTCTTTTCTTTCTTATTGGGCAGTGCAGTTTCAGTATCTCCCAGTCCTTTCCATCAGTGTTACTAGATCCCTTCTTTCCCAACCCATTCAGATATTGGGTGAAAATTTACAGTTATCTTCTTACAGAGTAAGATAGCAGATTTGAAAGTGATGTTTCAGCTGGGACTGCTTTCTAAATGCAATCTTCTGGGCAAAACTATCCAGAGGTTCCTGAATACCCACAGAAACCTTCCAGCAGATCTGGCTGTATCCAGCAGAGGGCAAAGCCACCCTCTTGCAGACTGCCTGCAGCCCCATCCTCACTTCCCTTTGCAACAGCCAACTGTTCCAGACCCCATGGATGCAGTGGAAAAGACTGATTGGACAACATGCCCTTCTGCTCACCACCGATTTCTGTACATGAATAGCATACAATCCCTATGTCTGCCCACTGATACGGGGACTTTAGAGCGAGACCTTTCAGGGCTGACTCATGGCCACCTTGGATATAAACAGGAGCAAATGATGTCCCATGTGCCATAAACACCTCAAAATTAGTCCACAGTCTACCTCAGTCTCCCAGCTTCAGTTATGATCAAGAGCTTTAAGGGATGCTCAAGTAAATTGTGCTGAGTAATTACCCTAGAAAAAGCTTCTCCCAATCCTGAATTGTCAGAGATTGCCTTGCTCTGTACAGCAAAAGATTTTGATCCCTTCCAAAGCCCTCTGTGTAAACTGCTGCTAACAGTTATTCCTCTCATTCATATAAACGTCCACTTCTTCCTCCAGTCTGCTGAGTTCTGGCTTAAAACTCAGATCATTTTTACCTGTGTTTTATAAAGTCGTGATCAAATTCTAATCAAAGAACCAACTCCAAGGTATTTCCAGATGCCTCGCCAATAACTAACACAGAGAGTGAATACAATCTGATACTTCAGAACGCCTCCAAGTCTGATTCTCATCTAGATGAAAGCCTTTTGGCAACTGAGAATTTGGCTCCTATGCTGCTGACAAAAAAATCTAATCAGAAATATGGGTGGGATTCCCAGCAGCTCCCAAGGGATCCTTGCCTTGCTCTGAAATGAGCATTTAGGGTTTCATTTCTGGCAGTTGTCTTTCAGAGAAATAAAACCCGACACTTTAATGTGAGCCCTTCATACAAAAAGGAGTTTTGGAAAGCTGAGAGAGCTGAAAAGCCACACACAGAAAGAGGAGAAGGAGGGAAAACCAGAGTGAGGAAACATCTGCTAAAGTTTTCCTGTTATTTCAGGAATGTTTGTATTACTCAAGCATTCTCTAACGCTTTTCGAATCATGGTCAACATCTTCACTAAAAGATTGCCTCGTGCCCCACTCCCAATCTCATAACCTCCCTCCCCACTTGCATTTGCTTACACAGGAAAGCCATAGCAGGAATGCACTTAATGCATCTGAGCTGTGGGTTAATGGGGCTGAGCAGTTGGAGCAGAGCCAGGTGTTTCCCCAGTGCGCTGCTCACAGTCACAACTGGAGAGCCCCGAACCCCCTCATCTCCCCTTGCAGCTGTTAAACACGCTGAGCTCCAGTTCCACATCTAGTAGAGAGACAGTATTCACAAAACCTGAGGCAGCCTTGTGTTTCTTGTTATGCAGTAATGCGAAAGGCTGGTCTCGTTAAACTTTTAGTAGTGGTTCTGTGCATAGATATGTGCATTAAGGGTGCTCAGTCCTGATCTGGTTATTGAATTTGCTCAGATCTTGCTGAAATTGTAAAAGATGAAGCACATTACATTTAGGATAAAAGGTAAAAACTCCCTTGGATTGTCCTGGTACCATCATAAATGAATCATCGCTTAGCTATTAAGAGTCATACTGCACCATGCAATTTAGTGCATATTGAAAAGAAGCACTGGCTGATCCGTGTACCGACATCACAGCAGAGCCCATTTGCTTGCTTGTTCACAGTGAAGTGGCCTGGATGTTGGATGGGGTCAGGAGCACTTTGGCTGCAAACCTGGAAGTTTTCCTTTTGGATATTGAGACTTCCAGGTAGAACATCAATCTCCCTTCTGCCTAAGCAGAAGGAAAAAGTAAGGCAAGCTTCAGTTGCCTCCAAGGTCTCTGCTGTCCCTCTGGGTGATCTGCTGCCTGGTGTCATCCCAGGATCTGACCTCCCCACTGGTGCTGCCACCTGCAACGAAGACACCTGCCCATCAGAGCATGGACAGAAGGCACCAAGCAGCCACAGCCTTCTGGAACAACTGCCCTAGGCTGGCTCTGACACAAGGACACAGGCTCCAGTCCTTTTGTGGATACCCTGAGGGCTTTCCCCTCCTCCACGTCTGTACGAGAGGCGTAACAAAATCCATCTTGTAAGGAAATGTTTTTTTTTTCTTGGTCAACCAGAAACATATGATATTAACCTATGGGGAACAATACATCACATTTTACATTTGCTCTTCTGGTAACATTAGGAATTGATGTTAGTATGGACTAAAGCAGTACTACTTAGTACTACAGCAGTACTGTAAAAATAAGAATCAAGTTACCAGTATGAGAATCACAGCCTGGATATGGTAACAGCAAGCTGTATGGGAACACCCTAAATAAACAGTGATTATGTATGTAGGTGAGAGGGTGTAATTTAATGTGGGAATGGCTGGGTTTTACCCCTGTATTTAGTCCTTAAGTATGCTCAGCAAACTAATTTCCAGAAGCTTAAATTAATGAATTCTTTGGTGTTTTCTTTCTCATTAGATAGACTCGACTCCTTGTTTCCATTACCACTGCACAACCAGCAATGCATTTCTCTTCTCCATTTCCCATGGACTGGGTAGCAATTTCTTGTACAAAGCCTTCCCCAAAAGCTGCATTTCCTCTGCCACCCTGTCTTGCCTCAGCCCTTCTGCTTTTCACTTTTTTATCACCGTGTCGTGTTCTCTATGCTCTTTCATATGCACAAAAACATCATCTGTCCACTGCCACCTGCTCACACCATTGCCTTCCTGCCTCCCATGTGCACTGAGGCAGTGGTTCCTCTTCCAGCTCAATAAAGAGCAAAGTGATCTTATATTTACCCTGAGGAAGGGTGGTTTGCCAGGCCACAGCCTTCAAGGATACTTACAGTAAGCCTCAGTGTGATGAGAAGCATGGGCCTTTCTGCACTGAATATCATAGAGACCACTGCAGCTCACTCTCAGCCACTCATGTTATATAGCACAGTATCAGATAAGAGAGAACAGCAGACATTAGCTTTCTTTATGTACATGTATGAATCAGTGCACATGGCTTTATTTCTCTTTAGAAAGCAAGATCTGTGAGCACAAATGGAGTGCAAATAGCAATCTATGGGCTGAATTAGAGCTTTCGTGTAAACAGCACAGTCTCACTACAGCCAAAAAGCATTTGCAAACTTTTCTCCCTGTTTTATCTGCCTGACAGCCCACCTACAAAAATGAAAATGTGTGCTAGATATGAAAGCCAATTAACGAGCACAGGATAATCCAAATCTTTCATCTAGGAAACATTTTGCTTTATTTATTCTTTCCCACAACCAAGCAATCTTTAAGAAGTTGGGCTCTGCTTTCTGTCAGTGGCAAATTGATAACCTATATTACTGCTTTCTCCTTTAGAATGAAGGTTTGTGTGAGCAACAGATCAGAGAATGTGCAGAGGTTTCTGATCAATTTGCGGCAGATGTTTGTTTGCATTGTTTCAGAGTTGGGTCATTTTATGAAATAGCCTTCAGCTATCACATGAAATATCTTGCAGAGCCTGGGGGGAGCTTGCAGCTTTGCCTCTGCAGAGGCTTTACTCTCTCTGCGAGAGCAAAAACTCTTTAACAAACTGCTGAATGCCTGCCCACAATGTTCTCCTCCACATTCAGCCACGGATCCAATGAGAGATGTACCTGGAGAGTTAGCCAGAAACGGGTCGGAGCTTGAGATGAGTGTGCCTAGGGTTATTTCCTGTGTTGGCTTGAATATGAGGTCATTCACTGCTGGTAAAGCTGATGGATAGCTGACATGCTATCCACAAGCAGTGCAATTGGGTATGCGGGATGGGTAACAGGTTGAGGGAGAATTTGGTATTACATCAGCTGTGACAACTGAAAATTCTGTTAATTGCTATTGATGGTCAGGAAGTTTTACTGGAGCAAGATGCCAATTTAAGTATGGCCATAACAATGTGCATTTCTCTGAGGTAATAATCAGTGTTACCTTTCAATGTTGCAAATGCTTTTCTGAATGGGCAGGTCGAATGCTGTGTTATTGAAGCTGCTAATCCAGCACTTTACTTGGAGGACATGAATCATTGCTCCCATCATCACTAACTTCTGAACTTTTCAATTAAAGGTAATATTATTTCTGGCGGCATATTTGGACACTTTATACTCATCATCAATAATGTGGAACTAAAACAGCAATTAAGTGAGAAGGAAATATACGCTCTGGTTTGCAGGAGTGCTGAGTAACCACAGCCCTCGTTAGAGATAACAGATGTTGTGGGGGCTCTGCGTCTCTGAAATATTCTTCCCATGCTCCTCAGGAAAATTAATGTGCCTAATTTAAATGAAGAAATTCTTCTGTTTTCTGAAATATCATATTGATTTTTTGTATTGATTCATCAGTAAACTCATCCATCGGTCCTCTTGGATCACTGAAATACGTGCCCGAGAGCATCTTGGGGCTGTTGAATTCGGTACAGTGCTTAAGCTGCTTTTGTGGGGTTTTTTTTTGTAATTAATTGCTTTCCTTTGATTGCAAACAGGGATCATTTTCCAGTGTGCATGGGTGAGAGGGAGCTGAACGTGTGCCCTCAGCTGTTTGCTGCCATGAGGATTGCCACTTGCACTTCAGTTTGTGCCATCTGGTCACCTCTTGGCCCGCAGTGGGCAAATCTCAGCATGGCTCCTCCATGTGGTCTATCCCTGTGTCACTGTGAGACTGCATCCTGCAGAGTTGGAGCTACCCAGGCTCCTTGAACTTGAGGTAACCCTACATGCTCCCCGTTACTTTCCTTTTATCATAAACACAAAGGGAATTGCATGGCCTCAGATCAAGACATACTCATTATTTACATTATTTTTTCTCTGATTTAAATGCTCAGTTCCCTTCTGTGTCCTGCCTGTAAATCTGGAATGATAACGTGGTATTTTGTGCTTAATGTTTTCAATATTAAGATCAAAAGTACTGTACACAGAAGGATGGCTCTCATTCTGTTTTCAAAAGGGAATAACATTCTCAGGCTTTAATCCAGTTTATTTGGTGATCACAGCTGAAAACTGGATTGGGAACCTCTGTTGAATGCCAAAGTAAAAGCTGTATATCTTCATTCAAAGCAAAAAGAACTGACTTTAGATTTTACATTTCCATAGGGAAGGAGTCCTTCGGCCTCATTTATTGCCCCAGAAGTGCCTGGGAAAATTCAGTGCTCTTGTCCTTGTTTTGTATTGGGAAGAACAAGAACAGTTTCATTAGATACAAATTCCATATGATAAATTGTAGATCTAAAAATATCCATCACAATTAGATGATGCAGTGAAACCAATTTTCACTTAGGAGCAGAAGAGAGAGGGGAACTTGATAAATAACAATTGGATAAGACGTCTGCTGAGACTTCTGTTCTAAAAAATAAGCACAATTTACTGCGTGTGTAAACTGGCACTGCCACCCAGCCCCACAGCTATGGTGTGTGCAGTGAGGGGGAACACAGTGGGACAAGGGACTGAGTATCTCACAGATTCTGGAAAGGCTGAGGAGCCAGACTTCACACCAGCAGCCTGATGCACATTTCCAAAGCAATCTCTCACACTGATAAGGGCTGAGGATCTGTGGACACTTAAAGAATGGAAGCTTACATTAGGTGTGACAGGTATAGAAACTTGAAACAGAAGAAGCTGCCACTGGAAGCCCTGAGGTCAAACACAGCTAGTGAGACCTCACGTCTCATTCAGGATCACTGCTTCAGACAGCACACGGTTACCTGGGGCCTCACTGGGTCCTGTGGCTGGCTCCTGGAAGGAAATGCTTTTTGGAGAATCAGGGAATCGTTTGAGTTGGAGGGGATCTTTAAAGACCATCTGGTCCCACTCCTCAGCAGTGAGCAGGAACACCCACAGCTCTATCAAGTGCTCACAGCCTGTCCATGAGTGTCTCCAAGGACGGAGCATCCACCGCCTCTCTGGGATGCTGCTTTCATTTTGTTATGACTTGTTTCAACCCCATGCTCCCAGGCTCAGCATAAGGCATAAATCTGTGAAATTAATTACTGATTCTTTGAGTGTCCTAATGCTTCCTAAAGCCTTTGTTTAAACAGCTAGTGCAGCCAGAGCGTTGCAGCCAAGGACGTGAAATGCTTTTTTAAGTCAGCCTGTGGTATGCACTGTGTGTGTGTGTGAGGGCAGGACGCTGCCTTTCAATTCCTGCTCAGCCTCCAGTCATTTGGTGCAGGCCAGAAGCTGTAATGAGTAGGAAAGAATTTTTTTTCTGTTTCAGACAGAGCTATTAAAAGAAAATTATTCTCAAAGTAATTCTTATCTCATGATGGCATTGCTAAATTACTGCATATTGTGGGAAAGGAAATTGCAAATGTGTTGGCTTTTCTTCCCATTAGAACTATTGTTTTATTACAATTACAGCAGAAACATTTCTTTATAAGTCTTTGTAAGACTGAAAATGTCCTGCATTAGGTATTGAACATAAGAGAAAGTCAGTAAATTTAAAGAGATGATGGCACACACTGGTTTACAAATGCCAGCTGGAATGGGAACGCTTTTCTTTAGCTGTGTTCCCTAACCAAAGCAACAGGGAGGCATGGAGTGATAACACATCCACACTGCCCAGAGGCATAATTCTGCCTCTGAGAGATGACCCAAAAGATCCCATACGCTGAGCCCTCTCCTGAGGAGATGGCTGGACTCAATGGTATTAGTGGTCTTTTCCAACCTTAACGACTCTATGATTCTATCCCTCCCAGTCTGCCACCAGGCTGCAGTCTCCAAACTTGGTGCTGGAGTTATCCCAGCTACCTGTAGGGAAAACTCTCTGCCTCCCCTTAAGGACCCTGCTGAGGGATGTGGTGTGCTCATGGTTTTATGCTGCAATGGAGATGAGTCAGAACAACCTGTGTTTCCACTTACCTCTGGTTTTAGCCTAAAATATTAAATCTAAATGTGTTTCCACTTCCATCCCTAGCAGCTAAGGCAATGGTGTGGAAATAATATGTAGCCTAGAAAAGAAATCAGAAGTACTTTTCTTGACCTCTTGGGCATCACAGAACATTACTCCACCAGCATCTTCTTGCAGCATTTGCTCATGTGGGGCTTGTTGGTGTCATTCCCAAAGTGCACACCAGGTGCTCAGGACATGCCAGATGAGAAGCAGTCACCTGGGCTGCCTTCAGCTGTGCTGCTGCTCCAGCTGTGTGCCGAGGATGCTGACCCTGAAGCCAGCAGCAGTCATGACTCTGAGAGCCTTTTCCTGTTGACTAAGGGCTTTGTTGTCTCTTCTCTTACCTTTAGTTTCCTCCTCTGAAAACTTCCACGTGATAACAGGACACAAGTGCGAGGTCAGGAAACTGCCTGATGTGCCCCAGCTGGCCAATTAATCACCGCTCCTATGTCTGCGGTGATGGGCCCCGATAAACAGCAGTGCTGCAAGCCCTCCTCTTTCCAACTGCTCATCTCCTCCCAAAGCCCTGGCCTGGAGCTCAGCAGGAATGCCTCAAATAAACAGGAAAAGGAAAAAAAAGGGACATAGGTGGCACAGGTGGAGCAAAACAATGGGCCACCTTTGTGTTATAATGCACATTTTTGTGCCAAAGCAAGTAAGCCAATAGGATTGAGAAATAATGGCCATTACGTTGTGCCAGGGGAGGTTCAGGTTGGATATTAGGAAATATTTCCAATAGAGTGTGAGGCACTGGCACGGGCTGCCCAGAGACGTGGGGGAGTCACCATCCCTGGAGGTGCTCAAGAACTACGGGGATGTGGCACTGAGGGACGTGGTTAGTGGGCATGGTGGGGGTGAGTGGATGATTGGACTCAGTGATCTTAGTGGATATTTTTCCAACCTTCATGATTCTATGATTCTCTGAGCACTCTGGCAGACCTGTGCAACTGCTTGTGGGATGGGAACGATAGCATTTCCAACTGGGTCGTCTGCACCTCAAAATGGTTGTGAGGCTGCAGACACAGCGCAGCTGAGATAGGAGAGGAGGGGCTGCATTAACATCGCTCTGACTTCTGGTCTCCTTCCCTCCAGGCCTCCTGGGCCAAGCACCATGAGCCCAGCACCCAGTCCCTGTGCTGAGCCAGCTCCTTCTGAAGGGTGCAGAACAGGAAACCATTCTTCTCTAAGGATTCAATATAATTTGAGAACAAAGCTCCATGCAGATGGGAACACGTTAGTAATGTCTGGAAAGTAATTATGGCATATATTATTATTTTAATATTTACTAAGTGCTGACAGTAGAATACTTTTATTAAAACTTTAGGGAGGGTGAAATACACACCACGAGGCATGGTGAGATGGAGATAGTCTTCTGAAATTGCTCATTTATATTTCAATTTTACAGTCACTTTCCTATGACCCACATTTAATTATATATTGTTTTCTTTGCAGCTTAAATTATGTAAGGTAGCTAATGGTTTTAATTTAAAGTGCTCTAAGGAAGAATGTAAATGGTATTTCTGCCTAGTGAAGGCGTGCTGTGAGCCTAATATTGAAAAGCAATATCTCGTTGTATTCAAGAGCAATGGAAAAGGTTTAGATTTGCTAGGAGATGGAAAATTTTATTTTCACTTATTCTCTAAGAGCAATATGCTGAGGGCTGTCAGGAGATCTGTATGTTTAAAAGTGAACTGATGAGACTAAATTACTTTTGGCCTTTGGATTTCTTTCTTTGCAACAGGAGGAATCCACTATAGTAATTTTGCAAAATCAAAGAGCAGTGTTTTCAATATTTTTTATTGCCTGGCCTGGTAAGTTGGATAAAGTAATACAGTCCAGGTTTTCCAGTGATTTTTTTTTTTCTCAATGCAAACTTATTTTAACTGGTTTAGACTTATTATCTAACTTGCATATCCTTTGGAGAATGAGCAGCCTTGCATCAATTGTCACCTAAAGCAATGGATTTCGTAATGGTATAGCACTGGCGATAGTGATTGAACTCGTTCATTGGCTGTCAAATTGATGAGAAGCATTAGTGAAGATGTCTTAGATATGCCATAAAGATTGGAGTCACAGTGCAGGGGTACTGCTGAGGGATCCTGGAACAAACGTTTGTGCCATGTCCAGAGCAGTCTGCACTGACTTTTGGTAACTCAAGCAATTTGCACTTGACAATTCTATCCTAAAACGAGACCATAGACTTGAGAGAAAAAAATCTCTATCGGTGTGATTTTATGAATATGTGAATGTTAAGAGAGCTGAGGGACACCAAAACACCGAGAAGCCCATGGCCTACAAGAAAAGAATAACTAACAGATAGAGCTCATCTGGATTTCACTGTAACAGAGCCTTGTGGAAACCTGACTGGACCAGAACTGTGGGCTTGTATCCCATGGCTTTAGCTAAAAGACTTTGGTTTTATGCTTTGTTTTAATTCCTGGTTATTAATTACCAATACAGATAAGATGTCTCCGTGTGTGTGAGCTTTCCCTTGCATTCCATTAGGAAGATATCACTATGTTTCAGCCACACATCATTAAACATTTCAAAATATATCCAGAAAGGCAGCTGTGTATACGAGACAAATTATTACAGGTAATACATCTGGCCAAAGTGCCCGTGCTGAGGCAGCGATCTTGAGATGCAGTTCAGCACAGGACACAGGGCAGCCCAAAACCCAAAATCTTGTTGATACAAGGATACTCCACCGCCAGACCATACTGATAGCATCTTTTTTTCCCCGGCACTTGCACACTGAAGCTGTCTCACACCTTTCTGTGGTTGTGCTTAACACTGGAATCACGTTCAAGTCGAGAGGTCTCCATTAAGAGACTCCCAGCTGGGCATACATGCTGGCCTGTGAATTTTCCAGCCAGCAGCACTGCATTAAGCTGCTGAGAAGCCATGAATGTGGAAGGTCAATGAGGAGTCAGGAGATGCTCTCAGGTGCATCTGGGCTGCATGGGGCCAGCACTGCTTGGCCGGGCTCAGCAGGCAGAGCAGCTCTGGGCAATTGGAGCCATGTCAGCACAGGGGAGTCTGTGTTGGGCACCCATCCAGAGACAGCTTTCATGCACACAGGATAGATGGAGCACTGGGTTATTGGTAATAATGAGGGAATTATCAGTAATAACTAGTCAAATTAGTTGTTTTTTTTTTTTATTGCTCTTAGAGGGAAACATGAAGGAAAATTCAGATTGTTCTCATTTCTTTCAATCTGTTGCAATGGGGAAGTAAGTGATCTCTGCTACCAGGAGGTTTATTAGCTGGCTTACCATGCACTTAAATGCAATTCTTCATGCAGAAGAAGCTACTCATACATCCTTGTCTTCCAACATACTCCAAATTGTGATGATTTACTCTTTCTCACATCCACACACCTATTTCTTAAGTTTTTCATTTGCATGACTGCAGCAGTCTGTCCCAAGCAGAGCAGTATTTAAGGGCAGTTCTCCTGGTGTCCATCACTGCAGCCAGATTAAAGGACTGACATAACTAACACTGCTTATTTTGTCCTGGAGGATTTACTGCAAATCATTTCTAAGAGTCATATTTAGGAGGAGCGTTATTGCATACATCTGGAACTGCAGCCACAGCCAAAGGGCAGGATGAGCAGACATTGTGCTCTGGGTATAAGCCAGTTGGTGAAGGAATTTTCTCCCCTTGACAATACTCAGTGGCAACGTGGCAACTAAGCTTTGTGAGTCCAAGCAGCCAAAGGAAGTGGGTGGCCCTGAGGGGCTGCAGCGTGCTGCAAAGTGGCACATTCTGCACGACCAAGTGTCTCCTGGCACCACCACCCATGAGAAACCTGCTTGGATGGCACAGGGCAAGTGATGCTGGGATCAGCATCCCTATGGGTGAATGCTGTGCAGTGCACGTAGCTCACAAGGAAGAAACATAGTGGCCAGAAATCCCCCTGCTCTCCCTTTGCTGCATGCCATAGAAGGAGCTCTCACAATTCCTGGATGGAGCAGGGATCAGTGCTGTGCAGATAAAACCAGCTGTTGGAAGACTTTGTGTGGAAGTGCAACACTGGGAGTGCTCCCAGCTCAGTTTCATTCAAGTCTTGATACTGAGGTATTAGTGTGATGCCAGTTTTAGCTTGGATTGTTTGATAGCTCCTCTTTGTGAACAGCAGCAGTATTGACAGAACAGCACTTTTTGAACGAAGTGATTTTTTTTTCCCTAGGAAAAACAGCCTATGTATGTAAATGGGATGATGTTATTTCTTTCCTATCTTCATTAAAGCTGCTTAAAAAGAAGGCTGATGGCTGTCTTTCTTCACAGCCATGGCTTTGAGCTTTCTGGAAAAACAGGTACTGGTTACGTGACCTGAGCACACGCAGTTTCAGGGGGTTTCCCCCAGGGCCTCCTGATCTTGTGCCTCCTCTGGGAAGCTGGATGAGATGTGTGCCCTGGATAAGTCCTGGCCAAATCCTGAAGGTCACAGAAGATGAAAGATAAAAGTTGCTCCATTTCCAGCGTGCCTTTCATTATCTATCATCTCAAGCTGAAGGGGACCTTGGTGTATTAAGTGGTGTCAGTGCCATAAAGCAGGGTTTGACCCATGAGGTGAAGAAGCAGCCCTGAAGGAATGCAATATCAAGACCAAAGGGATCAGTCCTCCTTTCTGGGCACTCAGAATTTACTTCTTAAGTAGCAGTTTGCTGTCTCCTTTCTCCCAGGAGAAAACAAACTAACAAACCAAAAATTCTCTGCAAGACACCCTTTTCTTCTACATATTTTTTTTTTCCACATCCTTCAACTCATATCATGCCACCATGAGACCACGACAGGAAAAGTGCTAATGTCAGCATGTCTTAAAATCAAGTTATGATTGTAAATCTGGAAGTTAATTATTACTGCTTCACCTCTTCACCCTGCAGCTTGGAAGATGGCCGAGGGGACACCTGAGACACCCCATCTCTATCTGACTGCTCTGCTGTAGAGAGCAGCACTCTGAACAGGAGTCTGATTGATGAGGATATTCGATGATCCCGTATATAATGCTCTCAAATACTCTTTCTAAACACAAGACGTAGAAAAGTCTGTATCATAATGAAAAATGCAATTAAAGTTTTGGTCAGATTGAATCCATTACATCCCTCACAAGTGCCAGGTATTGATTTCAGTCTCAGCTCCAGGGATATGTAGTCCGATACCTCCGAAATCCCATGAGCAGGGGCCTAAGCCTAGGAGTGCGTGCCATTTGTATGGCTTAAAACCAAGAACACGCTTCAATCCAACTTTAACTGAGTGGGATTCAGATTTTATTGAATCTGAGCAAACCTAAATGACTAGATGCTGTATCTGCCGCAAGGAAGATGGCTTTTGAGGCTCCATCTGTAAATAGAAGAGAAAGGGCTATTTTGGCTATATTTCTGAATTGGCAGAGAACTGCAGCAGATTACATTATTCAGTGGGTAATGTAATGTTAATGCGCCCTTCTAGCCGTAGGGGAGAGAACTTAAGGTTTAATCATTTTGTAATGCACTTACATTGCCCATTTTAGATTTGTCAGCTGTCATAAACGAACTACAATTTTATCCTGGGACTATATATAGAATCCCTATTTATATGTTTTTCATCTGCAGCTTATGCAGTTTAAATGAAGAAATGCAAGGGAAGAGGCAGGACCCAGCTTGGCTCCATTCAGATCTTAGTTCTGTGCCGTACTACCGCCCATCCTCACCATCCTCGCGGGCATTTTCAAGAAAACACCTCATCTCCAAAAATCTCTCTGAACGTGGTGGGAAGGGAAGCAAGGAAGCACATTTAAACACCACATTAAAACACAGCCACATAGGAGCAGCAGTTGGTGAACTTCTGCCTTGTGTCTTACATATTTATCATTCGTAAGCATTAAGCTCCAGGAAATCCTGTCCCGTGGCACTGCTCCTCACTAGTTTTATTGAAAAACTGCAATATCCTATTGCATTCTAAACTCTGTATAAAGCCACCCACGTTATGGCTTTTTGTATACATATTTTAGCAGCCCTCCAACAAAGACCTTTCCTCTCTCAGCTGCCGGGTCCTGCTGCTTTCCCTGCCACATCCCCGCTCAGCATCGCTCTGAACCTCGCAGCGCATTGCAGGCTGCCCGAGCACTGATTAATGGCATTGCCAAAAAAATAAAAAAAAAAAGGTTTGTAAATAGCTTTTCAGCTTGAAGAAGTATTTGAATGTGCTTGCTTTTTTGGGGGCAGCCATTTGAAAAGCTCTAAGGGAAACTTGAGAAAGCAGCATGTCCTGCTGGTCATAAATTTCAAGTATCTTCATTGTTTCATCTTTTAATCAGATTCTTACTCTGGAAATGATTTCTGTAGGGAATTTTGCAATGGCTGTTCTTGCCACAGCTACGTCCTACAAGCCAAGGGATTTGTTTTCTCCAACAATAATAATCAATGATTTTTAGGATGTGAGAGTACCCCTGTATTCATCCCTAGCTTTTGCCTACAGAGAGCAAGATAATTTATACAGAAAATGCAGTCTATCCCTACTGCAGGACAGCCTGATTTATCGACTGTGCATCTGTTTCATATAAAGTGCCCCAAGTTGAACAAAAACCTCCATTCTAGCAAAACCAGGACATTCTCTTTAGTTTTCAATAAATCACATTCTACCTGTGGGACACCTTGTTAATGACTATACACTAAATCCAGAGGGAGATTTCTTTCTTCTCTTCCTTTTCTTTTTCCTTTTTTTCTTTTTCGTTTTTTTCTTTTCTTTTTCTTTATTTTTTTAACTACCTATAACAAATATCCCGAGTTGCTTGGGTCAATTGAAAACCCTTATTATGCAAGGAAAAGTCATTTTAGTTTCAGCTATATCAAGCTGACTACATCAAATATCTCAGCAGTGATACATCACAGCAAAGAGCCATGTCGGAGTGACCAGGATTCATAAACAAGCACAGGAAAACCATAATCCCAAATCTTCCTGGGCTATGCTTGCTGTGAACATCTCTGCCTTCACCTAACTGCTTTCTGTTTGGGATGCAATCTTTATGTGCAGCAGAGATGGATGGATCTCAATAGGAATTCACTAACTTGGTGGAGATGTGGTGCTAGAGGACATGGTTAGTGGGCATGGTGGGGATGGGTTGATGGTTGGACTTGACATCAGAGGTTTTTTCCAACCTTAATGATTCTATGGAGTGAATGAGGAGACCAGAATCCTTCCCTAAATTCTGCAATTCACCTTGAGTGCGATGGGGTGAAAAGATGGAGAAGATGCACTACTTGCTTTCAGCCCCAGTTCTCCCAAACCAGCAGAGGTTGAGCAGAGTTAAGACTGGGAGGAAAACTATGTTTGCAGTTCAGAACTGCTGAAATCCATATCTGAGCCACAGCCATGCTGGGCTCAAGAAGCCTACATCTGTCAAAGGCACTAATGCAAAGCTGAAATCATCATTTGAAGGCTTATATTGATGTAACTGGGAGTGGAAGTTGTTGTTTTTTTCCACTGAGGGTATAATTCATGCAGGAGGATGCTTACAGCATCCAAGAGGTTTCATGCTAGCACAACGATACCATCAGCAAAGTGCAAAAGCGCCTAGGGAGAGGGCAGTAAGTTCCTGTACAGTAACAGCCCAATGAGGCAAGGCACAGCTGGATCTTGTCTCCCACCCTTTGGGCTGTCCCCCTGTGCCTCTGCACCCACCTTGTCCCCTCCTCTGTGCCCAGTGAGGTTCATCCATGCTGGAGGCAGAGCTGTGAGGGCTTTGTAAGCAGCTGCTGAGGGCTCTCTGCAGACTGATGACAGCTGGAGGTTCATCATCACTGTTGGCAAGGCCCTCCCAGGAGAGGGCTTTATGGAGTTGGAGCGCAGCAGCTCTGAGTTTTTGGTCTCTCCCACTTCTCCGGGATTATGAGGGTCTTGGTGTGTGATAGGGCCTCTTGTTCCTACTGGTAAATAAATTACAGTGTAAAAATACCACAGATGGGATGAGCTGAGTCCTTGACCTTGTTTCTTTGCCGCAAAAAAGCCAGGTGGTGCTTCTGCCAGTTTGCCTATTGCCAGGCTGGACTCAAACAGCTCCCACCATCTCCCTGCCAGTCCAAAGGGCAAAGTGAAGTCACCTTTCCAATGCAGCGTGCCAATTGTTGAGACACGTTGCTATTTCCGTGTTGTGTCCTTTGCTCAGGGGACGTGTCACCAAGCTGCTGGGACCAGACCTGGGCTGAGCTGCACAGCCTGCGGGTCCCTGTTCAAAAAGTCCCTCCTCTGCAGGGGGAGAAGAAACCCTTCTGCGTGAGGGCACCTGGCTTTGCTTGCTCCTTTCCTGGGAGCCAAGAATGCCCCAGGCTGCTCCTTGTCCTGTCACCCTGAACCCAGAGCTCCTGGCAGCAGTGCGGGTGCTGGGATGCGATTTTGGGTCTCTTCATCCAAGGAGCACTTTCCAAAATGCTTCACTCTGTGCTGAAGGCCATGTCTGTGCAGTGCGTTAGCAGGAGAGCTTCTGCTTTGGCCTTTTCCTGTCTTTCTGGGGAATCTTACTGCCTAACAAGCTAAACTTTTTGTCATGGGAAACTAAATCAACTCCATTATGAATTCAAGGGTCAGCTGAAATCATATGTCCTCAGTCTCCCCTTTGGAGTAATGCTTGTGTTTTTGACTGAAGTCTCATTTAAGATAACGAAAATAATTAAAACAAAGCAGAAAAGTAGTGGATTGAGGAGGTGAGGGAGATGTGGACTGCGACCATCCTGTCCCACTTCCCTTTGTCATATTTTGCTTTCAACATCTGGATAATTAATAAGTGCTGTTTGACAGGGTGTCTCATTTAAGATAAGTAAGAAAACATGACCTCCTCCAAAGCAGTTGCCTTTAGATCTTGGTAATATGCCACAGATAATGACTGAGGGGATCAAGGATTTTTAGCTGGAAGGTTTTTTCTCCAAAAAGAAAATAATGCTGACTTGTTGAAAATGTCTTTTTCACTTTAAGAAGACGGGTTTCAATATAGCTTTATTTAACAGCCTGAAATATTTTCAATGTTTAAAATGAAATTGCTTTCCAGATATCCTCTCTGAGTCATCTTTCTCATATTCAGAGGTAAGATAATTATAAAGTAATTACAATAAGGCCAGAGTGGAAAAGATACTTTTCAAACTAACCTAGAGATACAGGCCAGACTTGAGCTGAATTTTCTTTCCTCTTTCAGTTCACATTTCTTTTGTCCTGAGATAAAACAAAGAAATATTTCAAAATCTTCCAAGTGCAGAACCATTTCCTTACCCGGTACTAATTGCTCGATTGAATTATTGGTAGACAGATCAAAGCTACCTTCAATTAATCAGTTCCATGCTTGCCTTTTTCCACAATCTCTGACCTGTGGCTCACTCAAAGTTGCTCTGCTTTTGCTGATTTAATTAGCTGCTTCATTCACATGGCACGTGAGCATTTCCTACCTGCACAGACCCTCCCTTCTGCTCAGAATTTGAGCATATCTTCTAATTCTCACTTAAAATTCACCCCTTCCCAAACTGCTTTTGCCCCTGACTCCGAGTTAAGGGCTGCCACCGGGTGCTGGGGTGGTTGTGATCGGGGATATGAAGGCAGCACACCATCCCCAGAGCTCTTTGCTGATGCAGGAGCAGGAAGGAGATGCCATGGTGCTGCTCCCAGAAGTCAGTGCACCCCCAGTAAGACTGTGGTTGTTCCCAAGGGCCCTTCCACTCTCGTGAGCCAGGAAGGTGATAAGAAACTTTTATTTCTTGGCTGCTTCTTTCTTGGCAGGGCTGATCACACAGAGCACCAGGAAATCAGGGCTGTGAGGATATCTCAGCCATGGATCAAAACCGTTGTACTCTTTTCAGCTTAAACTTGTACACTTTATTGCTGCATCAGCAATGAATAGCTAACGTTTTGGTTCTGTATGAGTAACTCCCTCAGTCTCTTCAGAGTTAACAAAAGAATTTTGGGTTTAGGGTAAATCCGTAGCTCTCCTGTTCCTCTGCCAGCAGAAAAAAAAAGATCTGTGAATATATTAAATCATTCTCTTGCTGATTACTGCAGGGATTTTTGCTGCAAGGTAAACCTGCATTTTATAAGCAGGATCACCATGAGGATGGATGTTTGTGAAGTGGCCCCAAGCACTCTATGCAATGTCCTTCCCCTCAACTGGAGGTGGCTGTGTACACAAGAAAGAGCTCTAGTACTCTGTTTTTGTTCCCATCCTAACATGTCAGTGACCAAATCAGCTAATTGAATATTGAAACACCTTAAGCTGAGGGTTTGTGCCCTAACAGCCAAATTCCCTGTGCGTCTCCGGCTCTCCCTGTGCTCTGCTGGATCTGCTTGGAGCAGGCACAGGGAGGGAGTGGTCTGGCTGGGGCTGTGTCACTGGGAGCAATAAAAGCATATTGAGTAGGAATCACTGCACCTAATGAGAGTCAGATGCAGTGTAGGATAGGCCACAGGCATGCTCTTATCCATGTGTGCGAGGAATTAGGAACATAAACAGAGTATAACTTGGTTTTACATCTTATTTTTCTTCATTAACTTCAGGAAGAAATGAGTTTGTTGCCACCTGTGCATGTATCGTGCTCAGTGACTGCTCACATGATGATAGATGTATCCCATCCTCTCTGGGATGCTGGCTCCACTCATGGTGGCCTAGAGCAGGTATAGAATTGAGTTGGAAGGGACCTTTATAGGTCATCAAGTCCAACCCCTGGGCAATGAACAGGGACACCTGCTGCTCCATCAGGTGCTCAGAGCCCATCCAGCCTGGCCCTGAGTGTCTACATCCACCACCTCTCTTGGCAACCTGCTCCAGTGCCTCACCACCCTTATTGTAAAAAGCTTTTTTCCTTGTAGCCAATCTAAATTTCTTTTATATATATATATATATATATATAACTTGAAACCACTTCCCTTTGTCCTATCTCAACAATCTGTTCCCTTCTTACTCATAGCCCCTCTTAAGGTACTGGAAGGTTTCTGGAGGGAAGTGGGGACTTGGTGTCCCTGCAGCACCTGGGGTGGGACAGGAATCCTTAGGTCCCTCAGCTGTGGTGCAGAGGAAAAATGTTTGATAAGAAAGAAAAAAGCCACTTCAGCATTTCCTCCCTCATCTGAGATTGCAAATATGTCTGCATTTGTTGTGAGAAGTGCAGGAAACACCAGACTTAATGTATTTGCATCTCAAAAGCAAATTGAAGGGGGACTGTTTGTCAGCCAAGCATGACTGGGAGGCAGGTGATCTTGGCATTAAGCCTTATTTAGCCTCAGTGAATAAATCTGGGTAAGAACCTCATTGCTTTTCTTTCAGTGGGAAATTACTCACAGAAAGTCTTTGCTTTTCCAATGAGATGTGCTTTGAGCTGCAGTGCTGAGTACAGGTGGTACAGGTGATATAAAGGAGCAGCTTCCCTGGACTTGCCTGGGGTTGGTAGACTGCTTCTAGAGTGGAGATGAATTTCCTGGTGCCCAAGAGCTGTCCAGAGCTGGGATGTAACTTTCCAGCATGTTGCCCTCTATATGAGGGGATCCACAGCTGTGGACCCCAAAGGGACTTGGGGAAAAGCAGCATCCATCCCTGGTACAGCCAGACCAGCAATGCTCCAAGAGCTGTGTGAGAGATGTGTGCCAATTACCTATCTTCCTGTGGAAAAACCTTAAAGCTCACAATTAAGGGCAAAGAAATTATAGGCAGTGGCTATTTTAATGAGCAGAAAGACCTATGCTTTGTCTTAAAAGCCACTTCTGACATTAAAGCTTCCTGGTTTTATAATTAGGAACAACATGTTTTGTGAACTGCAGTTCAGGAACTGCGGGGAAGATAGTTTATTGCTGTTGTCCCTTTCTTAGCCAATCCTCTCAGTTATTTTTTCCCAGTGGTTAATAACACAGCACTTATTCCCACTCTGTCTCGCAGGGCAGATTAACTCCACAGGGCTTTATGTGTATGTAGGCATGTGTATGTGCAGGCACATCTCTTATGTAATAGAATCACCATTCAGGCTCTCAGTGAACCAGAACTAACACGAGTGCTTGGCCATTGGGAAGCAGAGGAGAGGGCAGTGTGGAGGATGAGGGCACCCACGTGTCCCCAAGGCTGTCACCTACCCAGGAGCTGGTCTGACGGGCAGGGTGGCGTGGGGGGACCTGCCCAATGTCTGCCTCTGAAGGCTGTAGTGCTAGGCAAGGCACTTTAATAAATAACACGATTTACTGGCAATTATGTAATTATACCTCTGCTGTCCTGAGCTGAGCTCTCAGGCTGAGGCAGGTTTTGCATTGCTCTCTGCAAAGAAAATTGGTTGAGAGACTTTTTGCCACTCATCTGTTTGCTGGGACTCTGGGGGTAGCAGAGCTTTTGCTGTTCCCATGCTTATAGAGGCTCACTGGGAGGGCACCCATGTACCCTGCTGCTTTTAACTGCAGCAGCTGCAGCCTGGGCCTGCCACGATGCTCAGAGGTGTGTAACAGCAGGGTTAGGGTTTCTCAGCTCTGGAAGATGAGTTTTAAGCCCAGGAGCACCCTTCTTGGAGGGAACATTTGGGGAACAGCTGGTATCAGCTATTGCTGCTCCTCCTTGTCCACAGGGATGGGTTTTATTGCAGTAAATGACTCGGCTGGCAGCAGGCCCTGCTCACACCCTCTGCCTCGGTGAAGCTGTGGGCTGGGAATGGAAGATGTGGAGCATCAGAACTGGCACTGTGCCTCCTGGGAGCAGGAACAGTCCCTGGGTACCATTAGGGTGAGCCCTGTGAGCGTTTTGCTGCATGGGAAGCTGCCTGTGAGGGACAAGCATGTCTGGATGGAACCCACTGGGATCTCTGCAGTACATCTGGAAACACACACAGGGGGAAGGAAGGGAAATCAGGACAATAAAAGTTACTGGGCTGAAAACTCCAGCACATTGCAAAATCTGACCTGAACGTGGGCTCTTTCCCTTCCTTCATTGTCACGTTTGGCTTGGCTTCTGATTTTTAATATCACTGCTCAGGATGCATTTTGCTCCCATATTAGGAATAAATTATATCAGCGAAATGTCAAGCTAATGTGTTAATTCTGTTGCAATGCAGTGGAAACCCATATAACAGAACCCCCCCCCCCATGCATCTTCCTCTGATTCACTCTGTGGCTCACGAACAGTTCTGCAGTGCTGTAGATCTCTAGTAACTGGATAACAACCAGAAAGTTTTCTCCTTATTGCCTCCATCTGCTGCACTGTGATGAGGAGCTGTTCCTTGCAATGCATTTATAATGACTTCTACCGCTGTACATTGCTGGGTGGGGGTGCTAGCCCCTTCCCCTCACTTTCTCTGATGAATAAGCAGCAGTGAGACAAATAAAGCAGTGGTTGCCTCTGTCGGCTCTAGCTCTTTGTGCTGCAGGCTGGATGAAATACCCACGCAACCATAGCACCAGCCTGTATTTATTTAAAAATATTAAACTATTTATAATGGAGAGGTCAACAGCGTGCTGCATTCATTAGTGAGGGCTCTGGGGATGAGATGGCAGCAAGCAAAAAACATGAGCAAGATCTACACAAATGAGAGAACTAAGTGGCATCCTTTGAAATGCCAGTGCTGAGCAGCAATTAGAGCCAGGAAATTGGGAAATGTGGGGGGTTCCAAGCAGCTGAGCACCATGGCCAGCCCTGGCTGCCGGGAGCCGTGGTGGGACTCCTGGAGGATGGAGGGTCAGGTCTGTGCTGTACAGGGAAAAGTAAATGGATTTCTTTTATGGTTTTGGTGATGGGTTCCCCAAAAGCTGTGTGTAGGTGAGCATGAGCTCTCTGCCAGGCATGGGCTGGAGAACCTCATTCTGAGAAGATGCTGCTTTGCAAGAGTATGCTCAGGTGCTATCTGCCCTTGCACTGCCATCCAGGGCACAGAGGGTCAAGCAGATCTAACGATGAAAGAGGGGAGCAGAGAAGTGCCATCTCTTGGAAAGTGTTTCCAAGCATGCAGCAGTTTGCCCAGAAACTCTGGGTGGAGTAACTTCATGCTGCTGCAGTGGTCTGGTTGCTCTCAGTCCTCTCCATTACCTCTGCTGCTGAAATGTGTTCAGAAAAGCCCTTGCACCCTTGAGCAAGGGCCAGCTGGTCTCTGCTGACTTTGCATGCAGGCAGAAGCTAAGTGTGGTGCTGAAGTTAACATCAGGATAATGAATTGGAAGAGGTCAGAACAGATGAGGAGATGAATATTTCATCTTTGGCTTGCCATGCCCTTTCAGAAATTAATTTGCATCAGGCACTTCTTTGGCGCTTTTTATATTTCCTTTTATTATCTTCTTCTTTTTTTTTTTTTGTTGAAATAGACATGGATCTCATCCAAAACCCAAAGTGCTCAGATGGACTTTGGAGCTGTCTTTGCCTCTTCATGTTTCTCAGGCTGCCTTCAGCATATGTGGCTTTTAGAGGTTTCTCACTGCAACCTTCCCCTTACCTGCTTATAATATCATACTACTTTTAGTGACCACAAAGTCACAGCCCTTGCAAAGAGGTTGGAACCAAACCCAGAGCTGCATATCCATTCCTTCTGCTCAGCCCTGTTCTTTCTCCCTTCTTACCCATAACACTTTTTTTCCTCTCCACCTCTGAAACTCCACTAAAAATTTCCCAGCTCTCAGGAGTCTCTGCAGACATGAAAGCACAGTTCTCATCTCCCACTTTCCATCCAATTGCTGGGCCCAGGGCATTTTATTTTAATGAAGAATTTTGCAGGAATTCGTAGGGGGACTTTTCACATCCATATTTCCTTGTAGTGCTGCTGCTGAATCATCTAGGAACTGAAACTTGCTTGGTTGGAGAGCAACGTGTTTTCCTAAGTTATCGACATGCTGAAATTGGACTTTGTCCAAAGCAAACCTTCCACTCTGCCTTGAATCTAATCCCTGTCATACTGTGGAGGAGGAATACGACTCATCTCCAGCCTGGAGAGCTGTGTGTAGGGCCTGGCGACACATAGAGGAGATGGAAAAGAGAGCCATGTCCTCCAGGAGCAGCATTATAACCAGCACGTTAGAAGTATGAGGACAATTCTTTGCTTTACATATTGTCTAAAAAGAGTAATTGAGGAGCAGCAGCTCACAAGAGCAGGCACCAGCATCTCATGGCAGGTTACCTCCGATGGGCTTTCTCCCAATTCTGGTCCTCCATTGAGTGAACCACTTGCTGCTCTGCGATGTAGTTCTGTTTCCATGGATCCAGATCTTCAAATAAAAGCTCACTTGATGCAAGTCAGAAGTGTTAAGACTTCTACGGCAGTAAAAAAAGAAATGTGCCTAACAGTGCTGAGATGTGACTATTGGCATGCATAGATGTAAGGGAGGTGATCTTCATCATCCTTGTGGTGCTATGTGGATGTGTTTCTTGTGTGGGGCCTTGAGCAGACTTGGATTGTGGAAAAACTCTGTGATCTCATGCTGAGGGCTGAGTACTTGGAGCTGAGCTGTTCCTGTTGCCTGATGGGGACAGCACTCATATTTCTTCCATGACAGCACTCTGATTTCTTCCATGACAGGTCTGGCAATAGGCTGCGGGCAGGGCAGTGCTGCGGGTGTCTGGATCTGGGCTGGGCAGAGCAGGAAGGTGGAGCTGCTTCCTCTTGGAGCCTCCCAGGGATGTGACTCAGATGTCACAGCTGGCTGTGCCAATCCTCCTGCCAGGAAGGGTTGGTGTTCAGCGAGTCACTTGTCACCCTGCTCCTGCCCAGGGCCCCATGCACCTTACACACCAGTCCCATGGCTTGGCAGCTGTGCAAGGGCAGAGGCCAGAGGACTATGCAGGTTGACTTGGAACATTCCATCTCCCTTCATGATCAGTCCCTGCTGATGTTCTGATCCTCACTTGCAGAGGAGAACAGTGACCTTTGGACCAGTGGGCTTTGCACCATTTTCCCCATATCTGTTCATTCAAACCTTACTGGCATTGGGAAGCCATAAGAGGAGACCGAAACCTGCATTAAGATAGCCACGGGGCAGAGGAAAGCCTGTTGTCATGCTGGATGTGGAACAAGGGATGAAGCTTATAAATATCACATGAAGGATGCCAGCGTGTGCCGTGAGGACAGGCTGCTTGCTTCTTGTACAAGCCCTTGTGCTGCTGCTCACTATCTCATCTAACACCCAACTGGAGTTGGTATGTTAGCACTCCTGCCTTTGGTTTCTAGCAGAGCTGCTGCCAAGCCAGGCTTCATCTCCAGGGCTGCAGAGGAATGCAAGGCTACAGCAGGAGGAAGCATACAGCCAGCCCCCCAGCCCATCATACTTCCACGATGATTCTAGGAAAATACAGAGCGATCAACACTGCAGGAAAAATTTAGCCCACATACAATATATAAGAGCTGTTCCCATGATGTTTGCTCAGCCCCTGGTTAATTTAGTGCGCGGGACGATCTGGCAGATTGTGCAGTGAGACATGCTAATTCAGGCCTGTGGTTCATGTGAAAGAATTACGAGACAGTCTGGGAGACAATGCTAGCTAATATTAGGACACTAGGCAGGGAGTCAGGAATCCTAATCCCAACTGCCACTGACCTGCTCCCAGGCCCTGAGTGCCTCTTTAGAGCTGCTGGAAGAAGAAGAGCATCTCCCTTGATGTTCAGCAGAGTCAGACCTGGGAGCCATCCATCCCAGCCAAGGCTTCTGGCCTTTATTATATATAAATAGTAATGGTGATGGTAATCTTTCCATAGAGGGTAAGGCACTGTAGGGGTAGTGCCTCATATCCAAGATGCTGCTTTTTTTGGATCAAGCTTGTGTGTGAAGTAGGTGCTGCTTCAGCGTGACATTGCTTTTGCAGGAGCAGCAAGCAGTAAGTTGATCGGGGACGTTACTGTGAAGACACAACATCAGACACTGCGACGGATTCTTGTGCTTCAAAAAGCAGGATGAGTTGTATATCTTCCAAATCACTGAATGATATCTGTGGTGTGTTAATTGGCTCTGCTTCTGAGAGCATTTATGTGTGTGCTCAGCCTTACACATGTGGCTTGTCTGATGCCTGTAAATCACTCTCATGAGAGCAAAGCAAAGCCATTCCCCAGATGGCTGCAGGATCAGGGCCGTGCTGCTGCTTCGCCTGCCATGGCTTTTGCCAGAAGTCCAGCTGTGACCTCCCAGCTGCTTAGCACTGCTGAAGGAAGAATGCATCAGTACTGCTCTGGAGGAATTCCTCCCCAGAGCCTCAGCGTGTTCTGTCATTGTGCCTTATTGCAAATTCTTTATTTCATAGAATCGTTTGAGTTGGAAGGAACCTTTAAAGGGCATCTAGCCCAATGTAGAGTAAATAACTCCTAATGACGATACTCCACCAGGGAATAGTATAGAAGATGGTATATTTTGAGTAGTTCTATATAAACAGTTATACAGGTAATACAAAAGAGAAGATGGCTCACCTTTAAGATGACAAGGCTCGCAGAGGACTCCACATGGGAGGGATCTCCAAGAAGAGATCCTTCCCTGGTGGTGGTCAGCCCTTAAATGGGGTTTGAGAGAGGAGGAACTAGGCTCCACCCCTTCCACCCACACAGGTATATCACCTTCACCTGTGCCCCCATGGCTGACTTGGTGCTCACCTCAGGTGACCAATCAGTGGTTCAGGCCGTGATTCAGCAGTTCCCATACACTCCACCCCTTCACGACATGAACCACTGATCAAGTAACCATAAGGTGAGTTCCCCTTGATACAGAGACCCAATACATCGCGACGCTTACATAATTGCCCGTCGCAACGCATGCTGATGTAATCTGATATGAGTGATGATCGGCGCATCCGTCGAACTCTTCTTTGGGCCAGTGCTCGGTGGTATCTACTGGAAGCATGTAATCATACAGTGCAGGTCCATCTTACGTGTCATCAGTCCCGGTTAGACCATCACCAGATGCTTCACATGGTCTTATAACAACTCTGGAACACTGCAGTATTGTTTTGATTCCTTCTGGTGATTCATAGACTTATGGGGAGTAATACAAGTGTTTTAGAGGTACCAAGAGGGGAAGATCCGCTTTCCAGGGCAAGATACAGGCCGTATTCCTGTCTTGGGTTAACACTTCAGCTTGTACAGGGGCACGCCCTGGTCGCCTGTACCAAACCCTTTGACCCGATGTCTGTGGCTGTACGACTATATCAGGCACCAAAGGGGGTGTCCTGATCTGCCACAGAGACATGATAGGGGTCCCCTTAGCAATGAAGACTGGAGTGTTAACCATTATTTCAGTAGGCCATGTACCTATAACCGGAGGAGCTACCGAACCCCCCACCTCCAATAATCTCCCCCAAGGTGCAAGTAGGCCGCACCATCGTGGTCCTACCTGCACCTTCCAGGGCCATTTTATTCTATTGGTACCTGGTTCTAGGTCCTCAGGGGCAGGGAGCAGAAGGTTGTTCTCATTGCCAATCTGAGGTTTCACTTCATTATCGGTGCCCGTAATTTGGATCCTAAGTGGGGAGGCCCATATTGTTTGTAACATTTTCAAGGCACTGGGTCTGCCATCTCTAGGTCTTTCATTCAGGTCCCGCAGGGTCTCATGGAGTCTCTTTGTCCACCCCTGCAGGGACTGAGAGTCTGTCTTCAGGGCAGCCTTGAGAATACCATTGTAACGTTCGATAAGGCCTGCCCCCGTTGGATTATATGGCAGGTGGAATCGCCACTCAATATTATTTTCTTCTGCCCAGCGTTGTATCACTGCACCCGTGAAATGACTTCCTTGGTCGCTCTCGATGACTTGCGGTGTCCCGTAGGCAGCCATCAGCCTTGTGAGTGCCTTGATAGTGTATGCCTGGTTGGCTTTTGGTACTGGATAGGCCTGCATTAGCCCACTCGCGGTGTCGACACAGGTTAGGGCATATCTCGCCCCCTCAGACCGAGGGAGAGGCCCAATATAATCAACCTGCCACCTCTGTAGAGGATTGTGTCCTCTAGCAAGATGGGCTGTAGTTTCAGGCAACGACCTCGGTCTTATCTTAGAGCAGGCGTCACAGTCTCGGCATGCTTGAGCGATGTCCGATAGTTGTACGGGCAGTCCCCACGCTTTAGCGGCTGCCCACATGGTCTTCTGCCCAGCATGCCGCAGCTTTTGATGTAGCCAGTAAGCGATATTCTCAGATGGAGAGTTCTCAACCCATCTAACTCGGGCCAGTGTGTCGGCTTCATCATTTCCTGGTGACTGTAGGGGTTGATGACCAGAAACATGGTAGACACACACAGTTCTGTGTTTGACTGTATTCCATATGTCTAACCACATATCTTTGCCCCAGATCGGTCGGGAGTGGATAGTCCAATCCTGGGTGGCCCACTGTGCGATCCAAAGAGTGAGCCCCCGATACACAGCCCAACTATCTGTGCAAATATTCAGGATACCATCACCAGGTTCTTTGGTTATAACCATCCACACCGCCCGCAGCTCTGCCCACTGGCTGCTTTGACCATCCCCCTCTTCGAACCAGATTGTGTCTGTGGCAGGATGGTACGCTACTGCTCTCCACTTACTTGGGTTGCCCTTGCTGGACCCATCCGTGTACCAGGCATCTTCAGGAATAGGATATTTTCCTTCCTGGACGGGACTCTTCTGTGGTGGAGCAACCGAAGTTTGTTTTGGTGCATCACTATGATACGTTACTGGGCCAAGAATCTTCTGAAGCTCTTCTTTCAACGGTGAGGAAGATAGACTACTCCTCTGACTGAGATAGGCAACCCATCGTGCCACCGTCTGTGCCTGGGCCACCCCCGTCTTAGGAAGGTGGGTCAGATCTCTTACCCACCCCTGGATTGGCAATGTAGTCTTGACTATAACTTCGGCCGTTTGGGTTATTGGCTCTACCGCTTGTAATGCAGAATAGGCAGCCAATAACTGTTTTTCAATCATACTATATCTTTCCTCTGCTCCATGCCACACCTGAGACCAAAATCCAATGGGGGTCCGAACAGAACTCTGACGTTGCCACAGGCCCCAGCCAAAGCCATCTTGAGTTACGTGAACATCTAGCTCAGCTGGAAGGGTAGGATCAAATATACCCAGTGCCTGGGCTTGTTTAACTGCCTGTTTCGCCTGTTGAAAAGCATCCTGTTCTGTTCTCCCCCAGTCCCATAATTGGCCCTTTTTGGTAAGTCTATATAAAGGTCTCAGCAGCTGCGCCAAATGAGGTATAAAGGAACGCCAATATCCCAATATACCCAGGAATTCCTGCAGCTGCTTTGGTGTTGTAGGGACTGGAAATGCCTGAACCTTATCTATGACGGCATCAGGTAATACTTTGGTCTTTCCTGACCAGACTACCCCTAGAAATTTTACGGACAGTCCTGGACCTTGCACTTTTTGAGGATTGATAGCCCATCCTCTTTCACTTAGGTAGGCAGTTAATGAATCTGCTGCCTCCCCTACTGCTTCCAGTGAGTCGGATGTTAACAGGAGGTCATCAATATAGTGGTATAGGTTCACACTGTTTGGTTTCCTCCAATCAGCCAGGTCACGTGCCACCAAATTATGACAGTATGTTGGTGAGTGCACGTACCCCTGTGGCAAGACCTGAAAGGTCCACTGCCTGCCTCCCCACGTAAATGCAAATTGATCTTGTGATTCTTTAGCAATAGGTATGCTAAAAAACGCATTCGCTAAATCCAGGACACAATGGTAGGTTTTAATTTCCCTACTAAGAGTGTCCATTAAGGAGGCAATATTGGGTACGGCCGCATGGATGGGCGGCGTGACCTTATTCAGTTCCCTATAATCCACCGTCATTCTCCATGTTCCATCCGACTTCCGTACTGGCCATATGGGGGAATTATATGGGCTGTGTGCAGGCCTTATAATACCTACTTTCTCTAATTCCTGCACTGTTTTTGATATTTCTTCTTGTCCACCCGGGAGTCTGTACTGTCTTACATTAGTAATCCGGCGTGGTTTTGGCAAACAAATGGGCTCATGTTTCGCATGGCCCCTCAATATTGTCCGTATTGCCCGGATACTAATGTACCTCTGCCGTAGTCTGAACTCTCCCACAGTTGTCTGGAGAGCCAGACCCCATAGAATGTCTATGCCCAAGATATATTCTGGAATTGGGGCAATCGACACCTTATACTCCCGGGGCGGGAGACGCCCAACCCCCAATTTCAACCACGTCTGGGTGACTGGAATAGTCTGTCCCCCAAACCCACCAATCATCACTCTATTACCCTTAAATTTCGTTGGGTCTCCATATATAATCGATGTTTCTGCGCCAGTATCCACTAGAGCCATCACCTTCTGCACATTTGTCCTGGACCAGAATATTGTTAGTTCTACATAGGGCCTCCGGTCACAGCTAGAGGCCCTATGGGGACCAGAATTTTCCGTTAATCCATGAATTTTGCCAGATCTAAATCTTTTGCCACAGGTGGCTCAGGCACTGTAGCCTGTGACACCTGCGGATATTTTTCCCTTCTGTTCGGTATTATAAAGTCAGCCAAATTCCAGGTTGTTGTTGGTGTTTTTTCTATAATTCGTACTCCCGATTTTCTGGGAGCACTCTGAAATTTCTGATCATTTCTAAGCTGTTTCCACAGCTGTAACAAAACATGGTTGGGTTGCCCATCAATTTTGGTAAATGCAACCCCAGCCCGTATGAGATCATTAAACATAGTCCTCCGGGATACCCGTACGGGGCCTGATCGGGGCATCCGTGGAGCAGGCTTTTTAGTTCTAATAGGGAAGGCCTCAGCATCTTCCACTACACGAACATTACGCCTGGTTCTTACGCGCTCCGTCTCCCCTAAGTCTGCTACTAACTGGGCTGCCTGCTGTACGATGGCTTCTGATGCCACCAATGGATTTAATATGGAAACCAACATCCCATATAGGTGGGAGGGGGCCTGCTGTAGTATTAGATCTCTCATGCCCGCTGTAAATTTTTCCGTATCGGGGCTTTCAAAAGTGTCCGCATACAGAGCCTCCCTCATACCCAGTTCTCTGATATAGGTCTGGAGGTCCTCCATAGAGGACCACAAACCAGTATTAAGAGGGATATCGGTTTTGTTTGGCCATGTTAAGCGGCATGCAGCCATCAACCAATCTATAATAGAATGGTTTTCCTCATTATAATGGACAGCTGCATATAATCTTTGTCTTAATGCCGGGTTTATCGTTATAGATGCTAATTTTGACATTTCTGTTCCATTTACTAAAACACTTTCAGCTCCTGCATCCCATAACCTTAGGAGCCATGATGGTATGCTTTCTCTTGGTTTCTGATGGAACCGTTGTACTAGGTCCATCAACTCATTAGCTGTATATGGACGAGCGGTCACATGGAGGCAGGTTTCTGCAGGGGGCCATTGGTCAGGAGGCACCCCTGCTGGTCTATCCTGTACCTTCTTTGTTTTTTGAGTTATAATAGGCCGAATCTCGAATGGGTCCATCATAGATGGAGTTTCGAGATCTGCCTTAGAGATCTTTTCCCCTGTCATATCAGAGTCTTCTTCCTCTGATTTTGGGGTGTCTTCTACCAATATATTCCTTATTTGTCTTGTGGGGACATTTAGGCCAGGCTTTTTGGTTGTTAACGTACCCAGCTGTTGTTCCAGTTTCTCAATACGGTCTCGTAATAACTGATTTTCAGTTTCCATATTAACATTTGCAACATCTAACTTGAGTATGGCCATTACTAATGGCCAGGCTACTGCAGAGGCAGCTAACCGCCGCTCCTTGGTAACAAGTATGTCTTTATCTAATCCTACGAAGTAGTCAGTCAAATAAGATGGAGAAGGAGCGGCAGTCCCTGGAACCTGCATGGGTCCCCATTTCTCAATAACAGATGCCAATCCATAGTAGGGTGACCCCATGAATCCTGGAATTAGACCAGGGATTGTCTGTTCTAGGGGGGTAACGTTCTCCCCCTTGGCCCATTTAAACATACTCCAAATAAAGGACATTATGGATTTAGTTAGAGCTGCCTGGCTCGCCAAATGTAGAGTAAATAACTCCTAATGACGATACTCCACCAGGGAATAGTATAGAAGATGGTATATTTTGAGTAGTTCTATATAAACAGTTATACAGGTAATACAAAAGAGAAGATGGCTCACCTTTAAGATGACAAGGCTCGCAGAGGACTCCACATGGGAGGGATCTCCAAGAAGAGATCCTTCCCTGGTGGTGGTCAGCCCTTAAATGGGGTTTGAGAGAGGAGGAACTAGGCTCCACCCCTTCCACCCACACAGGTATATCACCTTCACCTGTGCCCCCATGGCTGACTTGGTGCTCACCTCAGGTGACCAATCAGTGGTTCAGGCCGTGATTCAGCAGTTCCCATACACCCAACCCTCTGGTGATGAACAGGGACACCTACAGCTCCGTTCAGGATTTTAAAGGGGGAAAGAATAAAAAGTTTAAAGCACTGAAGATGTGTAGAGAAAACAGGTGACAGAATGGGACAGGGAGGTAGTGTGTACGAAGCAGTGGAAGAGCAAGGAATGTTGTCTCTTTTGCCTCAGCAAAGCTGGCAGTGAGTCTGAAGATGCAAAGAGGCTCACTGTGTAACTGCAGAAGGAAGGGAGAATAAGGGAGGACAGGATGGGAATCCTGGGGTCTTGGGCAGCTGTGCTGACTTCTAACAGCACAAATCAGAGGTAACCCTTCTCCTTTTCCATCAAGCAGAAAGAGGGAAGTTTAACAGCTGGCACAGATGAACTGGGATAGCAGGGTAAAGCTACTGTCTATTGAAAAGTCTCTCTCAACTCATGTGGGCCCATTAAAATAGCAAAAGCAAAAATCCCAGGGAAGAATTCAAAGTGGTAAAATTTAATATGTACCAGACTAGGGGCAGGAACTCACTCCTAAACACCTGTGCCCACAGCCAGGTGCTCAGATACCATGCCCTTGTGTTTCACCCAACAAGTACGGCCGTGTCCCCTATGCCCAGCCTGCTGGGTGTTATTTAAGCCATAAGATATGATGGAGCATGCTTTATGGCACCATTAATTGGTGCTGTGGGTGACTTTAACCACCCAATAAGTATATTAATGGCCCTATAAAATACACCCTGGAGTGTCTTAATACGGTTATGAGATTGATCATCAGCTTTGTATTCCGCTGTGTGTGATATTATTGAAATAAACTGTGGAGAAGGGTGACAGCGTATCCCAGGGAGGGGTGAGTTGTCTTTTTCTTGTGCTCCTGTGGTCCCAGAGTTGAGCATGTTGTGGGGTGGTGCTCCTGCCAAGGAAAAACCTCAAGTGTGTCATGCTGGCTGCTCTGTGGCACTGACCTGATCTATGTGTGTCTGGATCCGGAGCTTTCCACAGCCTTCCTCCAAGCAGCAGCAGCTACCATGGAGAATTACCAGCTCGTACAGAAACACTATGCAGAAAGTTCCCCTCTGGTAGATGTTGGGATTACTATGAACAACAATTCCTGTTCGGGAAGTGCAGCAAACCATGACTTTCCTATTGATAGATGCTGGCAGCAAAAGTGCACCAACAGGAAAACATCCAGACCTTGTTTGAGGTCTCTTTTGTCCCAGGATCCACAGGCTCAGGCTTTGAAGCCTCAAAGCCCTTGATATCAGAAGTTTTGAGGGTCTGTTTTTAGCTGGGCCACCTAAGCATAGTTACTATAGATGAAAGAGCAGAAGAACTGGGCTCTGCTCAGAGCTCTGAGCCACTCCCAAGCAGCATTTCATGGCACTGTCATGGGCTGGGAGCTGGAGGGGTGTGTAGCATCCCACGTGGGGTGAGACCTGAGCAGCAGGTGAGGCAGGATGGTTGCAGGGAGCCTGGCTGGGTCAGAACTGTCTGTGCTTCCCCCTGCCCTGCGATATGAAGTGAGTCAAACAGTGGGCATGGAGGAAAACTGAAGGGACAGTCCTAAAATAAAGAGAAAGCACTGGGTGAGGTTTGTGGGTTTTGTTAATTCCCAGAAAGAACAGTTTTGGGAACACGGTGGCCCAGGCATGAGTACAGCACTAGCATTATGACAGGAGATCACACTTGCGAGCAAACAGAAAACGACCCTCATAAACCGGTTGTGTCATAAATCTTACTGGCAAAATTGCTTTTCCAAATAATGTTCTTCAATTTATTTATTTATTTTTGCACGAGGCACAAGCAGTTCTGTAAGCTCTGTTCAGGGCAGCCACAACTCATGTGACACTCACATGGGTCCCAGATGAATTTTAACTTTGTGGGGCTGTCACATCACACATCACTCACAACCTTGGTGATGAAAACACGTCACACCCAGGTCCCAGCTGCGAACAGGAGTCTCCTTGGGCTGTGATCTCACACGGGTGACACAACCCTCAGCCAGCAGGCAGATGAAATATAAACCCTTCCCTTCAGCCACGCTGCTGTGTTCATTCCCTGGGGGGGAGTTAGCCTGATCACTGATCCAGTTTTTACTGGTCAAGGCACAATAAAAAGCGTGCCCTGATCCTAGGAGTGACAAACTGGGTAGCTGGTTACAAAGCCAGCCAACACAGATACAAGGCAGCTACAGCTGCAGCAACCTATTGAATCTGCACAGCTTTCGGTGGGATAAGAAGTAAAGCCCCAAGTGGAAAGAAACCTTTTAGAGAAACGGAGGGGACGTAAGTGCTAGGCATAACAGATAATGTATTTGTCTGCCTACAATAGCAAAAATTTCTTCCAAAATATATTTGATCTTAATGAAAGCACGTCTACTACTGGAGAATCCAACATTACCTTTGGTAGCTTTGTTTCAGAGCTATGTACCCTAACTGCTGGAAAACAATTCATTTCTTGTCTGAGGCTGCAGAGGGGCAGTCTGACATGGAGGTGTGTGACATGGAGGTGTGTATGGAGAAAAGGGGCGGAGCTGAATTCCTCCACACGGAAGAGGATGCACCCATCGACATTTATCCCGTCCTGCTGACTGCTTGTGGTGACCAAACAGTGGATGTGAGCACAGCGAGGCTGCTGCGAGTAGAGGTGAAAAAGCGTAGCTAACAGGAGTGACTATGACAAAAAAGAAAAAAGAAAAAAGAAAATAGCGTTTAGTAGCTGAGAATTTGCTCTATCCAATAGTGAGCACTGTGCTTTTTGTGGCTTCTAGATTTTCCCCGGGTAGGAGGCATTACTTTTGGAGCGACCAACACAGATGTGACTCTGGCCTCGCTCTGTGCTGCGGCCGTCGCCCCACGTGTACCAGAAGGTCAGTGCCCCCGGGGCTGTGGTGCCAACCAACGGCAGCTCTCGCGGGGCAGCCCACGATCTCGTGGTGGTGCCTGCAGGGCAGCAGCCGCGTCCCTTTGGGAGGGAGTGTAACCCCGAGGCCATGTCTGCAGGTAGACCTGGCCACCCCTCACAAGGCACGTCCAGGGCTGGCTCTGCTCGTGGTGGGAAGCGAGCAAAAGGGCCACGGGGAGGTTCAGGCGGGCTGTTAGGGAAAATTTCTTCACCATGACAGCGATCAGACGCTGGGACAGGCTTCCTACAGGGGTGGTCGCTGTCCCGTGCCTGTGTGCGTTCAGTGGCTGTGCCTGAAGCGATGGGGCTGCGAGCAAAAAAGCCGCGGCGGGGATTTCGGCTGCGGGGAAGCGGTGCTGGGGATGCCGGGTGTGAGAGACAGGCAGGATCCGCTCTTCCACCTGGGACACACAGACGGGCCGGGCAAGGCGCCGCTGTCACCCCACTCTCAGAGTCCGGGAACCAAACCCAGCTGAGCTGCAGCCTGCCCGTGAGCACAGGTGGGCGCCCGCAGGTTCCCCTCCCCGCTCTGCCCCGCGGGGCGCTCCGCCCCCGCCCGCCCCGATTCCCGCGCAGCGCGACCCGGGGTGCGGGGCCGGCCCGGGGGCGGGGAGGCGGGCGGGGGCCGGGGCGGGCCGTGCCAGGGCGCCTGCGCCGGCGGTGCGGAGCGCGGCGGAGCGGGACGGAGCGAAGTGAAACAAAACAAGCGGGGCTTTGTAGCGCCTTAAAGGCGCCGCGTCCGCGCCCGCGGAGGGGGAGAGACTGAGGGGAGTGGGAAGGAGAGAAAACAAAGCGGCCCCGCGGCGGCGGAGAAAGAGGGAGGGAGAGAAAGGAGGCGGATCTGCTTGCTGAGCACTTTTCAAATTTTTCCTTTTTTTTTTTTCCTTTTAAGTTTTTATTTTGATTATCTATTTATAATTCTTTAATTTATTTTTTTTTTAAAGCCTCCCCCCTCCCTTTCCGCGGGCGCGGAGCCATGCGGGCGCGGCGCCGGCGGTGATGGCTGTGAGCGGGCGGAGCGGAGCGCTCTATGAGGCTGCGGGTCGGAGCCCCTGCGCACCTGCTTAGCGCACCGCCGCGGAGCACCGCGCAGCGCCATGTCGCGGGTCGTCCAGAAGAAGAACCACTGGGCCAGCCGGGTGCGGCAGTGCGCGCTGAGCCGCGGGCCCGGCGGGCAGCTCGGCTTCGTCCTGCTGGGCGGTGCGGAGCACGGCGAGTTCCCCTACGCGGGTGCGGTGGCGGCGGGGGGGGGCGAGCAGGCGCTGAGCGAGGGGGAGCTGCTGCTGGAGGTGCAGGGGGTGCGCGTCTCCGGGCTGCCGCGCTACGACGTGCTGGAGGTGATCCGGAGCTGCAAGGAGCCCATCGTGGTGAAAGCCGTCAGACAAGGTGCGAGGGGTCGCGGGACGCGGGGTGGGGGGGGTCGGTCCGCTCGTGGGGGCGGTGCGGAAGGGAGAGGGGAACGTTTCCTCTTTGGGCGGCTTAAGTTGTACGAGGAGGAAGGTTGATGCTTGCGGCGCGTTCGTACACGCGCGTGTGTTCACCTTTGCCACGTGCAAGCGCGTGTCCGGACACCCGCATCCCTACGGCCGGGCACGTCGGCCCGAGCCTTCCTCGCGCTTTCCTAGCTTGTGTTAAGCGATTGCGTGAAACTGGTGTCCGTGCCCCGCGGGGACGCCCAGGGGTGTCAGGTGAGAGCCGTGCTGCCGTGGCCGGCACTGCGTGGTGGCCTCCTTACTCCCAGCAGCCGCCCCGCCGTGTGATGGACGGAAACTTGGCCTTAAGTGTGAGCTCCTTGTCTGCGTGGGTCTGTCACTCGTGGGAACGCCGTCACCCATCCCGTAGGGCTGCTCGCTGCTGCGTGGGGATCTGTCCCCTGCGTGAGGGCGCGCATAGGGTGCGCTGAGCTGGGCTGGGGACGGGAACAACACCTTTAGAAAGAGCCACTTTGTTTCCACGTACGGCAGTGGTTCAACAGGTCAACCTGCTTGCAGTTTCCAGGGGAGGACCGGAGCTCAGTGGCAGGGAACTGCCCGTGATGCTGCTACGGGATGGGCGGGAGGACACGTGAGCACCTGCGATGACACAGCTGCGAGGGAGGGAAGAAGGACGGGCAGTTTCCATAAGGGAGAGCCGTTAGGAGAAAGTTTGTTGTGGTCCAGGCACATCGCGAAGTTTGGGGGTGTGCTGTGGGTGGAGCTGCGCGGAAGCACAGCCATTCATCAGTGCCTCGGAGCAGGTTAGCGATGCGCTGTCACTGCAGCGTTTGGAGCAGGCTGCCTGGGGATGCGGTGCAGTCACTGTCCCTGGAGGCGTGTAAGGAAAGGGAAGATGTACTTAGGGACGCGCTTTAATGGACGATAATGGTGGTGGGTGGACGGCTGGACTGGTTGATCTTTGAGGTCTTTTCCATCCTTAGCGATTCTGTGAGCTTTCAAATTGTAGAGGTATTCCAGCAAACAGCACCAAACTCCTCCAAAAGCAGTTGTCTTTAATGCCTGTTCTCCCTGCTGCTGCTGCCTCTGCCCTGCCAGGGGCAGGAGGCTGAAGGGTGAGGAAATGGGGCAGGTTTTGATGTTGTAGGTGTTAAAATACATCCTGCGATGCTGTGGTGTGGTTAGTGGGTGAAGGAAGGTGTGTGAGTCCTTCCCAGCTTGGGAAGGTTAAACTTTGGGTTGTTTTGGAAACATTTGTTAGTCTAAATAGAAACTTGCCTTTGAAATATACCAGAAATGACAGAACTTGATGGTAAACGCATCTCAGCCTCAGGATGGTCAAAACAAGAGGCAGACAGCTGGTTTGTAGGGTGCTGGTTGGGATTACCTGGAGCTGGGGAGATAAGAGTTCACAACTCTGCCTGGAGTCGGGGCAGGCACTTGAGCTTGCACCATCCGTGCCCAGAGGGGAAAGCCAAGCCTGGCTTTGATGACAACAATTGCTTTTTGAATGAAATGTAGAATAGAAATATATATTTTTGTCAATCATTCATTTTCCTTTTTTTGTGTGTGTGTGTGAGATTCGGAAACCACTCCATGCGCCTCTCAACGATAGCATCTGTGCACTGCTCAGCTCCCTTGTGGGACAGGATTCCGTGCATGGGAAAGGAGTGTTTTCATTAGAATACCTGACTTCTCTGCTGATGAAAAATCTCGCTGCGGGGATGGCAGCTGTCGTGCAACAGGAGGCACGTGGCACTGGAGCAGACAGCAAGGGAGTGTGAAGATGAGGTTGTAAGCACACGTCTAACTCTGATTCTCCTCCTCTTCCCCGTGTGTGGTGCCCAGTTGGGTGATCTTAGCCTGGAAATGTATACGTTTTACTGCCTGGTCTATTTCGTGTAACGTTTACAAGGCTGGAAAAACAGGAAATTTACTATAAATGAGTCAGTCATCCGTGAGCACAAACAGAGAAAATAGGAGTTCTGACCTTGCAGTTAGCGGACAGCAAGGGACTGGGATGTGAAACAAAGGTCAAATAAGCTGTGCACATGTTCTGTCATTAAACTGAGGTTTATAGACTTGCAGGTCCACAAGCAATATTTTCTTTTTCTTTTGTGAGCTGTAAGTTTGAGTAGTTTCCCACAAAGTACAAAAATGGGGAACGTTTATGAATTTGCTTAATTGGAATAGCAGTATTTAATATTGCTGGCGTGGGATTTCTTGGTCCTTTGCTTATCCTGAGAGCGAGGAACTAAAGAACTTTTATGGGGAAGAGAAAAGAAAAAAACCAACATTTTGCCCTTTTTTGGTATTACGTTTGAGGAGAAATACCTCGATAGTTGCTTGTTTTGGTGAGGAGAGAGGAAGAATCTGCTGCTGTGTGTCTTTCAGAGCTGTCAAACGTGTGAAGGAGCTCTGTTAACATGCACTACTTTTATGACTGTTTTCATCTTACATCTGTGCCTTAATTCTGATGAAATTGGCAATGAAATCCTGTGCAGTTAATAAATGCTGCTTTATTATTGCTTGGTCTGAGAGCATAGAATGAATAAATGGGATTATAGGAATGGTGGTAGTGTGTTCCTGCATAAAACTCACGTTGCCGTAACACAATGATTCTTGGCTGCATTGCTGAAGTTTCCTCAAATATAATTCATGTTTTTTGGGATGGCTCGCTTAGAGGGATCAGAAATAAGTGGCAGGATGCTAAAGCAGGCAGGCTGTGTGGGGGTATGGTGGTGTGGCCCCGTGCAGCACAAGTTCCCCATGCCATCTTCACAAGGAAAGGATGCAGGCTGTTTCTGTCACATGGCATTTCCTTTAAGGCGAGGTGTTTGGGTTTCTTTTCTCCCCCTGAGAGGGAGGGGACGCTTCTATAGAGGTTTCGGGCTGTGGCCTTTTGTTTTTGTACTCTTTGGTTGGTGACCTGTGCCAGCTGCTGCCCGAGCCAGGTGCTGGACCTCATGTTCCCATACACTTATTTACAAATTGTTTTTTTTTCAGTTCCTTGTTCGACTCTTTACTCCTGTAAAGTCTCCCTCAGAATCCCAAGCCCTGTGTAACCAATGGCCGTGAAACAGTGCGGTATTTCCATCAGGTCGATGCAGTTAATTATTTTGGTAGTGCTTTGGAGCTGGGCTGGTCCCACAGTAGAGAGGAGCTGTGGCTTGATGTTAGCCACGTTCAGGGCAAGCAGGAGCAGGCGTGACCCCAAATGGAACTGCTGGCTGTTTACCCTGTGCTATCAGCTCAGGGTCTTTCTTTTCAAACATTAACTTGGCCCTGAGGTAAATCCTCAGGCACAGTTTGGTGAGTGAACACTTGGTGATGTCAGATTGGCATTTGCCATAACAGCCAAGTGTGAAGTGTTGAGATCAGTTACAGAGTGAATAAAAACAGCTTCTTCCACAGAGCTGGCGTGGGCAGAGGTTGGGCTTTTTCTTCCTAGAGAGGACAGAGTGGATGCAGAGTGAAAGCTCTGACATCCCAAATGTGGAGATGTTGGTGCATTTTAGATTGGTAAGGTCTGTTTTCAACACTGCCCCTCTGGGTTGAGAGTCAGGCAGGGTTACTCGCTACTGAGACATAAAATAAAAGAGGACAGGTTCTCTCTTTCGCGTCGCTTGTCATATATTTTGTTGCAAGCCACTAATCTTCTCTCTTTAGAGTGATACTGCCTTAGTCATCTGAAAGATGCCCTTCTGCCTGCTGGAATGCTGCTGCTGGATGACTGAGTGGCTGTTGCTGTGCAAATGCACGGCCTGCTCCTTGTCAGGGTGTGGAAGCTGATGCTGCTTGTAGCAGAGCACCGCCGTCCTGCTTCGGGCAATGATTCAGTGCCACATCCCTGAGTTGGAATTAATACAATCCTTTTAATGGCGTGAAACGGGATTATGTTTTTCACAATGAGTTTAATCTTTCCACTCATTGTGATGGGACTCCGGGCTCCCTCTTTATGGACAGTCAGATCACAGCGCAATTAAATCGCAATTAAAGTCTCATTATGAGCAGTATTTCAGCAGCGTTGCAAAACGAGATGTTAACACCATCCCGTGTGTTGTTTCAGCTTATTTTTTAAGACAGTTACAATTTCTGCACGGGTGAATTACCGAGCTGCCGTTGTGAGATTTAAGGTTCATCTCCCTTGTGTCTTGTTAGAAATTTCACTTTAACCTCTTCAGAGGTTTGAAAACCAAACCGTCTGTAGCTTGTTGTATTGCTGTGCTTGGGTCTGTTGTCTTGTCCTGGTTCAGGATCCTTCAGGAACCTTCTGACCATTTCTATTTCAGCATTGCTCAGTTTGAAGGAAGCTGAGGAGATGCTGCTGCCTCAAAGGCGTTTCCTATCGAATTAGCAATGGCTGAGCTGCGGGCAAGGCCAGCAGCCTTAGGACCTCTTATTTACATTCTTTAGTGGCTGGGAGTTCTTTCAGATCTTCTTCCCCTCATCGCGTTCCCTCACTTTAATTGGAGCCCATAATTCAAGGCATGCAGGTTTTTGATCTTTGTGGGTGTAAGTGACCTTACGTTTCTTGATGGAAAGCACGGGATGGTGGTTCTGTATTGCACTAGTGCCATGCATTCAGAGAAGCAGTCCGAAGAGTTCAGTGTGAGCTAGCTGGGTGCTGGGGTCAGCTCCCTCCAGCTCCGGGTACCAACTCCTGCAGCAGCAAAATCCCGACCCTCTGGCTCCACGGTCCTGCAGAATTTTTCTCTAACTCATATACAGGATTTCATTTTATTTTTTTTTGCCTGTTAAGAACTGCATGTTCAGTGACCTTCTTGCACCAAGGCACAAGGATGCACCATCCTCTTCGCGTCAGCTGAGGATCACTGGAGGCACTGCCTGTGGGACAGCGGCAGCAGCTCAGCACTGAGTGACAGCACTGCTGAGAGGACAGGAGCAGCTCCTGAAGAACGCTGGAGCTTTTTGATCCATCTCGAGAGCCACACATGAAATGCATGCTGTGCATTAAGTGTGGGGTTCTCTGCAGGGAGCTGGTGCTGGGGAACAAACCCCAGCCTGGGTTTGTTTTCTGTTGATCTGAGAGCTGTGGCAGAAGCTGCCTAATTCCAGAGCATCTTGGCAGCCTTTACCCTGGGTTGATATGTTGGCAAGCTTGGATTTTTTATTATTATTATTATTACATTTTATTTTTCATGTCTCAGTTAATCCAGACCGGACAGGTGGGCCAGTATCCCTCCTGGCCCCATCAGAGTGGCGTGGCTTGGGCGAGCTGGGATATTTTTGCCCACCTTCTCTTTCCAAAGGTCAGACACTCCATCATCCTCCATCCCCGGCATTTCCCATGGTTTCCCGAGCTGCTGCAGGCTGCAATGATGGCACCATTCTCTGCTAATTCCTGCTTCTGCCTTCGGCATCGTTTGTGCTGAACTGCTTTAAAGCTACATATGTATTTTTAATTGCCCCTAGAAAACCTCCCCGAAGCGGAGCAGATTTTTTTTCTTCAGGTCCTGATGATGTGGTTACATTTTTGCAGACTTGGCTTTTGGCTGAGAATCGTGTTTTTGTGTTGCAGAGGGTTTGTATCATAACTTAAAAGAAAAACAAACAAACGTTTTCTTCTTTTACTGTTTTCATTGAGTGTCCACTTGAGATTTAACAATGTTGCCTGGTACGCTGTTCGGGAATAGCACAAGGTGTCCTGCGTTTGGGAATGAATCATAACAAAACCCCCAAAGCAAACAAACAAGGGAGGCCGACTTGCAAAGTGGAGCAGGTGCTCGCAGTAGCGATGCATTTGAATAAGCTTTGCATGGTTTGCTAATCCTTGCCGAAAGAGTCCATTGTCTTGGTTTATACATGTGTAATTTTGGAAAATCAGTGCCTCGTTACAATTAGGTTGGGAAGAACACAGATTTTTCTTTCTTCATATCCTCAAATTACAGCGTCTTCTTTTTCTCTTTTTTTCTTTTTCTTGAAGGGGAAAACCTCAGCTCTGGGTTTCTTTTTCACTCAGTTATTAACAAAAAGCCTTTGAAAAAGAGGCTGCCTTAAATCCAGCCACTCCTTCAACACAAACAAAGCTGGGCAGATATTGTGTGCTTTCAGAAAAAATAATAATAACTTTCATGTTCAGCTCCTCTTATTGCTGCGGTGAGGATCCTACGCAGAGCGGATATTAGCCCTAACTGATGACAGACACAGATGCCTTGATTTGTTTTTCTTTATTTCGAGGGCGATGCGTAACCAAAAGATGGGTAAGCAGCCTCCAAACAGGTTAAACTGGAAAGGTAAGAACCTGGGCTTCAGGGTAACTGAGAGGATCTTTCTTAAAAATAGTGGGAATATGTAAGAAACAGACGGTCCTCTGTTTCTGAAGGTGTGTGTGCAGCTCCCAGTTAGCGAGGCAGGGAAGCAGGAGGAACTCCTGGGGGTTGGACCTCCATGAACGTTTCTCTGGTGGTTTGCTGGAAGCTGGAGAGAGGCAGAGAGGACTGCTGAGCAGGGAGGGATGCCCAAGCATTGGGTTCAGGAGAGATTTCCCTGCTCCACTCTGGATTTGTTACCTGTGCCACAGACTCTAAATGGGAGATGGGTACTGGGAGAGGATCTGCTGTGCAGCAGCATGTCCCTTAAAAGCAGAGGCAGCAAAGCTTTCTGCAGGACTGGAGAAGCATGTTTCCAGCTGATTACAGACCGCTCTCTCCCAGGGCAGTCTGGGCAAACATCGTTTTGTTCTGCTCACCCCAAATGCCCGCATCGATGTGGAATCTGGGATGCAGTGTTGCTGTGGGATCCCCGCGAGGATGCGGTGCCTGAAATAGCTTATGCTGCCCTGGGCTGCTGCTGGAGGACAGCCTGCATGGGGACAGCCAGAGCTGTGTGGCACAGTGTGCCCTTGGTTGGCTGGTGGCTGGTAGGCATGCAGAAAAGCTGTGCTCTGGCTGCATTTGGGGACATGGTTGTCCCCCCACTGAGCATCCCCTGTGCAGTGTTGGAGCTGTAGGGCTCTGGCAGCCTGCGGTGCTGCTCCAGCATTGTTCTCCTTTATCCTCGGGGCAAAGAGGGTCTGGTTTCATGCACAACAAAGAGTCGAGTCCTTCTCTGTCTCCGGTATGCATTTTTCCTTAAACAATGAAGTGACTAATATAGAATATTGTCTTAATTTGCACTGATCTGTGGTTGAAATGAACGGCAGCAGTGTGACTGAGCACATCCTCTGGCTCTGCTGGATGAGCAGTGAAGCACTCTGCAGTGGTTATGTTTGAAGTAAATCACCACTTGCTTGTTTATCAGGAACTTGGCTATTTCTTTTAATTTTCTTTTTAATCGGATTATCTTCTGCTCATATCCCAGCAATTTTTGTGTTAATTCTATGTGCAGATAGCAGTTGTTTGTCAACTCCTGTATAGTCCGTGCTGGGGGTTCCTCCCTGTCCCCTGCCACCTGCTGCTATTAAATCAGGCTGCTTCCACGTGGAGACTCGCACTGAAAAGAAGTATGGGCTGGCTGAGAGTATTGATCACTGACCCAAATTCACATGGAGGTGTTTTGGCCTGGACCAATCAATCCTTGCCGTGGCTGGACACTGTGAGTGCAAGGAGCAAGGCTGCTCAGCCCCATAGCTGCCTGCTGCAGGAGGCACGGCAGGAAAACCCAGGCAGAGGGTGAGGACAAGCAGGGCTGTGCTGGTCCAAGGGTTATGTGTAGGGGAAAGTTTTCCATCTGCGCCCAGCCAAACAGGAGGAGTCTGTGAAAACACTGTGCATCACCTATCAAAATAATTAGAATTCCTGGGTGAGGCTCCTAGGACACGTGAGCTGTGTGTGTTTATATAGATACCTTTAATTTTTTACACTGTAGCATTCCTATTGTCAAATGCTGCTTTGGTAAGGAGTTCTGGGATCTTTTCTGTCTCTATTTTTTTTTCCTCTTTTTAGTGGAAACTTATCCCATGACAGCAGTGGCTCAGGCTGTCAAGCAGCCAGTGCTGTAAAAATCATAATAAATGGCAAAACTTTGCAGTGGAACAGCTATTTGAAAGCTGAAAAAGAGCAGCATAAAACCACCATTGCAGCGGCTCTGAACAGTTCCCATGCCCATTCCCTTCTCGTGGGATGCACAAGCAGCATCTGAACCTGGTAAAAAACATTCATATTCTGCTCCACGCTGTTCCCTTGGTGAGGGTGAGTTAGTGATGCCTGAATAAGTCCTTGCAGGAATATGAGGTATGTGTGTTTGTTAGCTGTCAGTGGGGCAGGGCCCCGACTCCCTGCCTGGTGCTATGGGGTGGCTGCTGCTACGACCTTTGGTTGGTTCCCATGAGTCATTTTGGGAGGGAAAACGGGAGCATTGCTCCAAGGGTTATCTGAGGAAGGTGCCTGGTTCCGCCCTGCTGGCAGCTCTCTGGCCCTTAAAAGGCAATGCAGTTGGTTGAGCTCCCTCATTCCAAAGGCAGGTGAAAGTTACACTTTAACAGATGGTGACTGGTTTGATGAGAGTGGCAGAAGAAATGAAGAACTGGGTGAATTATGGCAATCTTTCAAGCCTGGCGGAGCTGGAAGCTGCTGTCCTGGCAGTGCATTCACCCATAGAGCTGTCCCTGCCTGGATATGGGGTAGGAGAGGTAGGCTAGGGGAGCTATGAAGTCTCAAAGTATTGCCAGATTGTATGCTGGCCAAGTATTATAAAGCTGAGCTTTTATCTGCCAAAGAGATGACCTGGGGACTATCCAAAGTGGCTTTTCCATTTAGCTCTGTTTTCTGTTCCCAGTTTTCCAGTTATTAGTTGAACACGTATCAGGTTTTCCAGCAGCTGAAGTGGTCTTTGTGTAGTTCTGAGCTGGGATGGGGTAGCTCGGTTGCATCACTGAGTGGTAAGCATGAATCTGGATCTGCAGAAGCTGTTACATGGGAGAAAGGCCCCAGTGAAAATGAGAGGGCTTAAATTTAAGTGTGTGCTAGCACAGTAAGTACATCACAAAGGGCTTCTTCCCCCTGTCTGTCTGTAAAAGGTGCTCTAATCAGTGCTGAGGCTTGTCTGAACCAGTGTGCAAATTGCTGCTTGCATAGAAGCTGGGCACGTTGTCATGATCTTTGAGAGCTCACTGATATTCAAAGGTTGCGGTGAATTAACCAAACCCTCTTTCACATCAGTTTCGTGGGGTACATCTGCCATTGTGGCAGCTGCCCTGGTGGGATGGGATCTTGCCCCTGACTGCAAGTACAAGTATTTTCCACGCTGTGTTGAACTGGCAGGGAAGGTTACATCTGTATTCTGCTTTGTGCCTTTTTCTGGAGATGCTGGATGCAAAAATTCACCAGTGATTTCTGAAAACAGCTCGGCATTTTGCTGCCTGCAGATCCTTCCTCCCTCCAGCTCTGGTGGAGTGCTCTCATAGGAGGCTTTAAAACATTCCCTTAAAAATTCAGGGACTTTTTTAGCCGCCTTACATGCTTTAATGACAGTGTATTGATTGCAGATGGAGGCACAATTCACTGTAACAGGCAACAGCCACACTGTGGGCTTTTGTGAACTTGCTGCTGTTCTGCTCTGATTTTAGGAGATGTCAAGCATCTTCCTGGGCAGCTTTGTGCTGTGCTGAGCCTGCTCCCCTCCCAGAGGCTCTGCAGAGCCTTCTGACCACTGCTGAATGCCAACAGCATTCAGAACAACAGCACAAGTAGTGGAGAACGTTCATTGTATATCTGAGTCCCCAAAATGCAGGAGAGACCTCAGCATCATTGTGCGTTGCAGTGGATCACCTTTGGAGGACTTTTTGCCATAGAATATTGTCCCAAGCTCAAGCTGAGCACCTGGATGCTCTGAAACTGAGCACTCCTGATTATATTTCATGCACTTCAAAGCTTCAGATGGGATTTAAGTTGTACCACTTACAGGGAATATTTCCAGGTTCCTCATTCTTAGGTAAATGGGAAATGTTCACGTGTGTTGGCACCTGCTCACCAAGGTGCCTGAACCAATGTGTAAAAAATACAGGGTGGTGTTGGCAGTGCTTTCCTCTGCTTTCAACTCTGCATTTCATCCTAACAAGTAAAATCAAACGGCAGTGATGTTTCAAAGTCTTCCTGAATGGCAAAATTATAAATATTTCTTTCCTAAGAAGACTGAAAGCAGGAGCTGAAGCATCGCATGCAGCCGCTCCACTAGGAACTTGTTTAACTTGTCTACATCTCTCTTTTGCTGCAGAAGCTCTATTGAAAATGACAAATTGCTTAAAGCAGTTTCCATGTTGGTCTTTAAAAAATTCAGTTTCTTTCCATCCAGAACACGTGGAAGGCATTTGTGCACTTGACTGAATGTTTCTCTGTCCTGAGGCTTACACTTAGTGGTTTTTTGCCTTCATGTAATTTTCACACGCAGCTGCTTGGGTTTGTTTTCCTCAACTTCCCATTGGATGAGGATTCATTTTATTTTTTTCAGTGCCTCAGCTTAGACGTGAAAGATCAACTATCTCCTTGCTTAAGTCAGTGGGGACCACGGGAAAAGCAGCACAGGAACACTGCAAAGCTTTGGCTTTTTGGAAGTGTTATAAATCCATAATTCAGGCTGGAAAAACCTGTGTCTGCAGCCACGCGGCTGTAACGTCCTTTAAAACAGTGCAGTGCTCTGAGTGGTGTTAATGCTTTGCAAAATGACAAAAGGTTTTTTTGCTTAAACGTTTTCAATTGCTTCCATGCAGCTGATGCTTTACCAGAAGGAGCCGAATGCAAAGGGCAGGTGCCGTATGCAAAGCCAGTGATGACTGCTGGAAAAGTCAGAATTGCTCAATTGAAAAAGGCGGTTTGCTCTTATTTTAAAGAATGTCATGTGTGCACAGCCAACTGTGAACCAAGCTCCTTTGGGTGGACCCGAGCTGTGATCCCGAGGGCACAGCCCCATCATCCCTCCTGGCCCAGATGCTGCGCCCTGCATGGCACCAGGTTGGTGTCACCCACTGCTCTGCCTGGGGAAGCCCGGGTGCTCAGGAAGGATGCTGGCAGCAGTCAGGAGGCAATCTGAGGACAGTCCTGATGCTTTCTGTGTCTTGAAGGCATGTCATATCCTGGCACTCCTATTTATACCCACTAGTTTTGTAATATATGTATGTATTTTAGATCTGCTGCGAGCCCATCGTTTTTGACAACTTTGAACTGATGTGATAAAGTGATTTTTGGTAGTTACATTTTATTTTTGCTACTTTTTTTTGCGTTTTCACTTTGTTTTTCTTCTGGTGATTTGGTTCAGGAAGTGAATTGGTTGCTGGAATGCTGTGGCTTTCTTTGCTGTAGGATGCATCGCTGCCTCTCCGTGAGTTTCCTGTTTCAGACTGTGGCTAATGCAACGTGTTTTAGAAGAGAGCATTAGGAATTGGCACACACTGGTGACACAAACCTATCCCTGAGAGACTGTCCTGGTGCACTGTACATAGAGGCAGCTTGTGCCCGGAAGCGGGGAGGCTTTATGTTCCTTATTTATGGTGTTCCTTTCTTACTTTCTTTTTTTAATATAAATTAGGCCTTTGGCTCTTTGTCTTATGTGAAGAAATGTCTGTTCTGTTTCTGAATCCTGATACCAAACAAAAAATATTTGTTTTAATGGCTATTAAGCCTGTCTTACTGGCTATTGCATCCCTGGCTAATAAAATTAGTGCATCCCAAACACCCCGCAGATACCTCTTGCAAAACCAACTTTTCTCTTCTTGCAACACATTCGGGTCAATTTCTGCTTGTCCAAATTGTGCCGGACCAGGTTGCTGTTGTGTTCCCACAGTCTCATGCCCGTGGTTGATAATTAACCCATTTCTTTAATAACACCACCCTATGTACTCTGGGAACCATTTTTCTTCCCTGCGCTCCAGTGTCTTCCCAGCAAAACGCTGCAGTTAATGTTCCACCAGTGGTGTGCTAATGAAGCCTAGTTACTTGTATGGGGGAAGTGAGCTCTATGCATTTGTTTTAATGGTTCAGGGCAAGAGTATCCACCAAGAAGTAGAGGTAAATGCCTTTAAAATAAGTTCAGCAGGCTGGTGTAGGCACCTGGTCCTGGAGCCAAACAACTGGGAAAGCTTTGTTTGCCTCAGTTCATTTTGTTTTGTGTTTTGGTCTAATTTTTAGCATATGTGGGCCTGAATTCAGGTTGAGGACATTGATCTGTGCAGAGTTGAGGCAGATGTTCCTGCCTCTTTCTAGGCCACGTAAGCCGGCGTAAAAACAGCGTATTGTACCAATTTACATTGGGTGGGATATGTCCTGACATGTCCAAAGCTTCTGAGTCTTAGGGTGCTGTATGAGCAACTGCTTTATTATGGAGCCCTGGGGACAAGGCCTGGTTTAAAACAAAATCGTGCAGGTAAAAACAGAATATATGCCTGTGGACAGCAACAGAGCGAGCCGAGATATTCCAATTCTGCTCTGTTTCATCTCTAGTGCTGCAGCCCCAAGCCTCTACCAAGGCTGGAGCTGCCACCGAGGGCTGCACGTGGCTCACGGGAAGAGGCCGAGAGCAGCAGCTCCTCGTCTGTCTGCTCAGAGATACTGCCTCGTCCTTCTCCCCGTGCTGCTCTTATTTAGGCCAGCCACCTGTTGTGTACCTTAAGTTCCTGTTGTGGATTTTTCTTTTATTTTTTAATTTTGCCATTTTTGTTTTCTCTGCCTGATGTGTTTCTTTGTTCAGGGACAAGGTGTTTTCAGTAGGAGGAGGAAATCAGCTGTAAAACTTCCATTAACCCTAGCAGTGCATCCCTGCTAACTGTGAAAATACTGCAGCTTTTAAGTTTACTACAGCTCTTTTATGAGACTCAGAGCTTCAAACGTTCTGACACTGCATGTGAGCTGTCGCAGGACTCGCTGTGTGCTTTGTAAACCCCAGTATGGTGAAGTTGGACATATGTGTGAAGAACTGTGAACTGTGTTAGATAAATGAAGCCACAAAACCTGTGGTGGTTGCTCGGCTGTTTCTGGCATTTGGGACTGATGTATTTTTTTCTTTTTTTTTTTCAAGGAATCTAATTTCTAATTCTGGATAATGAGATTTTTAAGTACATAGCAAGCCTTTGGAAGTTAGGAGCTCTAACGAGTCAGATTGAGAAGTTTATTACGTAGGATGTTGTATACCACATGGTAAAAATCCATCATTCTGTGGTCAGGGATAGATCCCTGGATGACTGGAATCTTTGTTTTTGGGAAGGAGTGTAGGGTATGGTGCCAGTTAGCTATCTTTGGGCTGATGTTTTATTTTTCTTAAATGCTCCTCTAATTCCTTCCAGGGGTACTGAGTTAGTTCTTGGACACACCACATTGCAGATGGGGCAGATGTTGAGCAATCAGCAGTGCATTGGAGCTGATTTCATTGCCAGTTTGTGATTCCTACTGTCTAGATCCCGTACAACCAATTAAACCCCACACTTACTACAGCCTTTGTGGCTTGGAAGTGAAGTGTTCCTGTATTTAACTCATAGTTTTACAAAATGTTGGCTTAGGCTGGAAGTTTGCAGACTTGGAGTTTTGTGTTTCCTCGTGTGTGCTCAAGGTGGGGGAAGGTGAACAAGGGCACGTGGAGAGTTGCATGCTATGAAGTGGAAGAAGTGCCTGCTTGAATCTGAGAGCATGCAGGAACCTGCAATCGTCTCCTAAAATGTTCATGAATTTCCACAGTATCTAATGTACCGAGTTGCTGCAAACAGGAATGGCCTCTGCTGCATCTTGTTCCTGAGAAACCAGCAAGTGCTCCATGAGCTGCTGATCCTCCTTGCATGAGATTGCTCCTTTCCTTCAGCCCTTCACTCAAGGATTTTTCTCCCCCGCTCTCTTGGTGAGGTTTCTGCCTTGCTTGCAGGCCATTTTGGGAAGGCTTCTGGGCAAAGACGAGGTCCCAAAGGGAGGAGGCTGAGATGGGAGAAGAATGTGACCCTCTGAGCTGTTACTGGTGGCTGCGCTATTTTAAAATCAAAATTTTTAGCTCTTCATAAACAAATCTTTGTGCCAACTGTTTTATATAGATCTGAAGTGTGTTGTAGGAGAGGCTGCTGTGTACTCCATGGCTGCCACTGAGAGAAAAGCTGAGTTTTCCTCCCCAAATGCCTCTGGAGAGGTGCCTTATGGAAGGACAACCCTTCCAGCTCCTCTGAACATGGGCTGATGCCTTCTTTATTCGGTGGTAAATATACCCTACTGGATGTAGCACAGTATCTCAGGTGCTGGACATTTTGCAGCCGCTGTGGGATCTGGTGTCCTTCATCCCATGGCCCAGTGGACTGTGTTTGCCCCTAGACTTATATATTTGACCTGGAAGTGCAGTGTGCAGCATGGCAGGGAAGCAGCAAGGATCCCATCCCTCCAGACGGTGTTAGTGATGCTTACTGTTAGGACATTAGAGTCTTGTTGGCTTTAACTTGGAAAGCTCGGGGAAAGCCACACACGCTGCTGTGAAAATTCATACTTAGTAACAAGTAAACAAGGAAGAGAGAAGTCTGCCTGAGTCAGGAAATTCCCTCCAGACCTCGCGGGGAGGAGGAGCTTTGCATTTTTCTTGTCCCATGTTTATTTTTAGTCTCGCCTCTAACATTGCTGATAGTGCCATTACAGCCCTACAGATTAAAATCCCAGCATGGGGTGGAGTTGAAAGAAAGATGCTGCGAAGCAGTCAGTACCCCTAGGACTGTGCAGCTCTGTCATGCTACGGGCAATTAATTTTGCCCGTTATTTGCCTGCCTGGTGCAGCTCCATGTCACGGCTGTGTGGAAGCCTTTGATTCCACCGCTCGCCTTTTCTTGTCAGGGGGTGTCTGCAGGGATGGATGACTTCAAAGTGCCATGTTTATGATAACATTTTGGGTGTTATTTCTGTGTGGTATTGATGAGGACAGGCTTGCTGGCAGCACCGATCTCTGAGGCTCAACCATTTACCAAGGAGGAGGCTGATTTTTTTCTTTCTTTTTTTCTTTTTTTTTTCCAGAGCTGGCTGTCTTAGTCTGAGTCAGCAGAGGTCCTGAAGTATTTGGTCCTGAAGTCATGTCGTGGCTGTAGAGTTAGTCAAAGCCTCCTGAGTCGACAGAGGATGTTATTCAGGACTTGAAAACTGCAGTTTCTGTTAGTGGACACCATGCTGACTGCTTTATGCTGTAGATGTTAGAGGAAATGTTTTTATCAGAAATAGCCAAATCTAAGGACATTTGTCTTTTGCATGGTCCCCCTAAGAGAGGCCTTGGAGGCTGGGAGGTGTCCCCCTTCTTGGGCAGGACGAGGCCCACCAGTGGGACAAGGCAGTACTGGAACCCAACCAGGCTGCCTGACTGCCTCACCTTGGGTAGATGCCCACCCTTGGTGGATGTGGTGTAGTCAAAATGAGGTTGTGAGGAGGGCAAAGAACTTGCTGATCCTCAGCAGTACCGTGCTGACCTGTGCCTTGGTATATGTTAATCATCCTTGTGAATCTTTCCATCTTCTGTGTTTAATTTTAGTTCTGATTTAGGTAAGGGTGAGGGGGAAGGGTCTGCAGGAGATTCCCACCAGCACGTTGTTTTTGGCATTTTAATTGGTGGAAAGAAACAGTTAACAGAGCTGATGGAAATGAGGAGCTTGTCTGTGTGTAGGTGCAGCCCTGCTGCTGCCCTGTGTTGGGCCAAAACAGGACAGTGCTGTTGGGCACTGGGGGGAGGCTGGGCTAACACCAGGAACGCGAAGGACTTGTTCGAAGACAAGACCTACTGCTTTGCTCTTTGGGGTTTTACAGTAGCCATGTGCCAGATTTAGGTACTAAGAGAGCAGCTCTTGTTGGCAAGCATCGGCCTTCTGTGATCAACCTCCTTAGAGCTGAACGCCCTGCAACAAAACAAGCGTTTTTTCACATGGATGGGCTGTTGGGTTTAAACAAAGCAAAGTCTTTGGGGAGCGGTGCCTGGCGGAGTCTCTCTGTGATAGTGCAGAAAGGTTCTCAGCTAAAATGCAACTGAAGAACAACATAAAAATACAGTGGTATGAACAGGAGCAGTTATGGAAACCACAGAGATCTGTTTCTGTACTTGGGAATCGTGGATTAAAGTGTGTTGTTACAAGAAAATCCAGATGACAAGTTTTATTCACTCTCTGTTATTCATGCAGTGAATTACCTCTTCAGGCTCTGTAGAAATATGTCCTTTTCTAGACTTAGAATGAGTAGACCAACACTATATGTTTATACCAAATGCTGCAGGATTTACGGGTAACTACTTTGTGGTTTGAAGAAACAATAGGAGCAATGTATTGTAAACAATTCCCTTTTTATATTTGGCCTGCATTCGGCCTAAGATTAAAAACAAGAATTTATGGGCTTAAAAAAAGAATCTTTCCAATGCTGAAAGCAAAAAGAAGGATCTATAATGAGGTTTTACAACGTCTATTATTTTTAAAGCAAATTTTTTTATTTCCTTAATATGTTTTCCATGTAAAAGTATGGTTTTTTTGCACTTCAAATAGCGTTCTGTTGGTTGCATTTACCAGCAAGCAGCTAGGGGATTTTAGTGCTTTAACCACACAGCAGCTGCTAATTAAAAATATATAATTCTACCCTGATTAGCTTTTAATGATTCTAATCCCCTTATATTTGATTATTACCACAGCGTGGTAACCTCAGCCGCCCTCTATTTCGTTGTGGAGCCCGTAAGTGACAAAACTAGTCATTAGGAGCTGATAACTGGCTCCTGAAAGATTGCTTCCCAAACAGGGGAACACGGATGGAGGAAGACGTGCTGTTCCCACATGTCGTAGGGCTCTTTGGAGCCGCCTGCCTTGAGTCTGTTGTTTCTGCTCAGTTGGCATCGTTTCACCAGGGGCAGGCTCGGTTGCTGAGCAGGGAAGCGGAGCGAGATGGTAAATGTGAAGATTTACAGGAACCAATTGGGATTGCGGGTCCCGGTTGGGAACCAGGCCCACTGCGTGTGTCCAGTTGTGGGCAAGCAGTGTATTTTATCCTGATGGGAGAGATTTTTTTTGTCATTATTACTTTGGTTGTGATAAGTTTGTCTCTCTCGTTGCGCTTTTCACACTTAGGATTGCTTTGCTTTCCCATCTGCTTAACCTTCACCAGTTTTTCTTGGGGTATTTCATAGCTCTTGATAGCAAGGAATGGCATGCAGCACCTGAGTACTTGGGAAATGACACTGTAGGACAGAGCAGCAATAAATATCTGCTGCTGGAGAGCAGTTTGGAAACCCTGAGTTCAAGACTGCGGCAAGAGGGAAAAAATTACTCCAGAGGCATGAAAAGATGCCACGTCAAATGCCTTGTCAGAGGGCTGTCCTGATCTGGAAGTGCAGCTTCTTTGTGTTGCTCATCTCTGGCTTGGGGATCTGGTATTAATGGAAGAGCCAAAAGGCCAGTTTTATTATACAGAGCAGATAACAGAACCTGTCTTAAAAAGAAAAAACAAACCTCCCAGAGAATAAAAAAGCGACTGCAACAGAATGTTTGTTAGCAAAACGCCTGGCTGCTCTTTGTCCCAGAGCAGGGTGCAGAGCTTGGCCACGGAGGAGCACGTGGCCGGCTGCTGCTCTTGCAGAAGCTCCGGCATTTGTCGCGCTGCCATGAGTTAGTGTTAAAATTGGCTCGGCTGCTTGGGCCTGGAGATGCTGGCTGCCCTCAGCATTTGGATGGGTCATCTGCAGCGTTGCTGGGTGGGAGCTGGGATCCCATCGGCACATCAGGTGGCAGTGTTCTGCCCGGCTGAGCCGCGGGATGTCTGCTCCTGTTGGCAACCTTTGTGCTCTGAAGAGATCATCAGAGTGGGGAAAGAGGACTTATTTTCTTTTTTTTTTTTTCCTTAACGTTATTCTCTTCAATCTTTTTGAATTGATTAGGATTGACAGCAGCTTTTAGTGCACTGTTTCTAAGAGTATGTAGTTTAAGGTTTCCACATGCAGAGGTTCCCTTCCAATTTCATTCCTCTGCAAGGGACATTTGCATCCAAATAAAAGGGAAGGTTTTCAGTTTGTAGACAGTTGATAACTATTCTTTGCGCTGCGTCCGCTAATATAATGCTTGTTATTTTTAAAGCTCTTGCGGTTGGCGAGGAAGTGGAGCCATGGATTAAGCTCCAAGAAATGCAGCTCTGAAGGCTGAGCTCTGGTCTGAGCGTTGCTGTCAGCTTGTGCTGTGGCAGGAGAGAAAATGTCAGTGACTCGTAACTTCCCTTTAGACTCTGTCTGGGCTGTGAGGTGGCTGTGCAATAAAGACAGAGCAATTGAGATTTATGATTCTCTACGGTGAAGAGGCAACTTGCATTGCTGTGACATCTTGTATCTCAGAAGAAGTTAATCACCGCTTTTTCTGTGTTGCTGGGTTACGTTGCTTTGAGAAAAAACAGAAACTGCTATGAGCAGTATGAATAGCTGAAACCACAAGTCCCACTGAGATTACAGCCAGCTCCTCCTAAAGGAAACGGATTCAACCACCAACATAGTTTTTCATTAGATGATTTTTTCTGAGCGAACAAAATCCCCCTATTGTGGCAGAATTGTTTGCCTTTCGGAGATACAGGCTGAGTTGCAACTACATTCCTGGTTTTTGTTGTTTTTTATAGAAATCCAACTTGGTGAGGAGGGGAGGGCAAAGAGACGTTTGTCCTTTTATTACGTTCTGTACCTCGTTGAAGAATAAAGCAGCAGGTTTTAATTTTCAGACTTTTTGTGCTTTTTGGCTCTGCAAAGAGGGGGAGGGGGCGAGCGGCAAAGTCTGTCTTGCATTTCTGGACAAATCTAAATCTGATGGACAAAAGTTGAGGGTATCTGATTAAAACCTTTTGTTGCTGAGACAGAATGAGTTTACCATCTACCAGGTTGGCTGATCAAGAACAGTTTGTGCCTCAGATTCACTGGTTTGAACTGTTGGAAGTATTTACTTGCGGTTAATGGGAAAGTTAATCTTTTCGTTACAGCGATATGATAACAGCTCAAAAATCAAGCTGAGATGAAAGCAGAGGAAAAAGCACCGCAGAAAATCCGTGGAAGTGGAGTCAGAACCCACAGATTTAATTTATAATTTAAGCACTTAAAGATTTGTGGTATGCTGTCCCTTCAAGCACCTCGGGAGTGCACCCAGTTCTTCAAGATGTGCAAAATGACGACGCTATTGATAAAACTTAATTAAACGGGGGGGGGGGGGGGGGGGGCTGCATATTAATGCTTGTCAGCTGGAATTACTTCTGCATCTTAGCTGAAGGCCTCGACATGCTCGGACCATTCTTCCCTTACCCTTGTATTGACTGAGATTTATTGCTTGTCAACAAAAGCTGCTACTGTCTCTTGCAGATGAGCAAGTCAAGAGGCAGTGCTTATTCTGAGTTTTAAGGACTGCAGACAGTCGGGAATTTAAAAAATGATTGAAGACTCAGGAATCTCGGATGTGTGGTTATTGGAGTGAAGAGAAGTTATTCAGAAAGTATTAGGCTACCTACCCTCTGAGTGAAGATTTAAGATGCATCAAACTGGGCTAACACAATCGCTTTTAATCCTATAAATTTCGGTTGTGCTCTTGTCCTGGCTAAGCTAAATGTAGCAACCACACATTAGGGATTTTTTTTTTCTTCTAATTAGGATTGGCCAGTCTGTGTTTCTTTGTAGTCTTTTCTCATGGGAATCGTCTGGCTGGCTTAGGCCAGGACTGCAGAATGTCAGACAATGCAAGGATCGTCCCTCTCCCCCCACTTTATTTCCATCTCTCCTCACAAAGGCAGCACCCTGGAATGGTGGCTGTGGCTTGCTGTCTTCTTTCTAGGGAGCCTGGACCTTGGACTTGTTGGTGGAGTGCTTGCTAGAATCAGATCTGGGCTGGAAAGTTTTCTGGATGAAGTTACATGGTGTACAAGTTTCAAACGTCTTCAAAATGCCTTTGGAAATTAATAGCAAACGAAGGGCACAAATGAAGCATCTCGATCTTTTGCAAAAGCTGCTGAGCACTTCATGGCTGTTTCCTGTGAAACTTTAGCTTTATGGGATCCTGAGCATGCCCAGCCTCGGGCTTCTCTCTGCCTGGAGGGTTTCTCTGCTCCAGAGATTGCTCTGGTCACCGATCCCATATGGATCTGCCTTCCAAGTGCTGTCTTTGAATGTGTGCAAGACTTTTGCATATGCCGTGTTAAAGAAGAAGCAGTCCTGCAGCTGCCCTGTGTGGTGGCTGAGAATCTCCTGTCATAGTATCTGGAATGTCACCACTTCTGAAGCTCTTTGTAACCTCCTTCGTTATTATCATACTCCTCCAACTCTCTGCTTGCTCAGCAGCCTTGCGGCTTCACTTCCAAACCTCCACCTTCATCCCTCACCTGTTCTCATTTAAGGCCTCTTTTGTTGCACGACTTCATTAGAGATATGGAGTGGTAGGCACTCCTGAAAATAAGTAATGTCTAAGCATCACTCTTAATTTAAATGCTTTCATTTATCTGGCCTGCCCACAACGTTTTATGAACCATCTAAACTTGCTTAGGCTGCAGCCAGAGTTTCAGCTGTGGAACCTGATAAACCAGTATGTTCTGCAAAACTTTGTTGATAGGAAGATGCTCAAAGGGCTCCTGTGGACTCTCACAGAGAGCTGGATTGGTGAGGAGCTGAGCCCTGGCGTGGTAATGCAAAAAGTGAAACTCCACGAAGGATGGAAGCCATCCAGAGATGACATATACTTCAAAGAGGATTCAAATCTAATTAATCTATCGTAAGGAAATGAGTATGTTTGAGTCATATTCAGCAAGAGGGAAAATAGTGCAAGAAACTGATATGAATAAATTTTGAATTGAAGAGGAAATTAATATAGAAAGTTGATTAAAACTGAGAAAAAGCACCAAATCTAGAACTTTGTGGGGAAAAAAAAGGATGAGTGTCATTGCCATAAGCAAAGACAGACCTATGAAAATCAATAGCATTAAAAAAAGAATTAAAAGAAGTTAAAAGCGGATGCAACCTAAACTGTAACTGCAGGGCCACTGGGATTTTGGAAATGTGCTGCTGGTGTACAGCTCAGCTCTAGCCAGGTTCATCTTGAGTGGGAAAGCTGGGTGAAGTGGAGTGAGCAGCCGAGCGGTGTCCCAAGGTCGAGATGGGATAGCAGAGCTCACTCCCATCCCTATGCTTGCAGCAGAAACAAAGTGGGTGTTTATATAAAATAGAGCTCCCTGCAACTGTGCAGAAATGATAATGCCTCCAACGCTGCTCGGAGTCTGCAGGCTTCTGGGCTTTGTTATGGCTTGGAGAAGTCAGTCTGATTTATTTGTTTTTACTAGTGTAATTGTGTGAGTGTGCGTGGTGTTGGGGGGATGTTAACCACTGCAAAGCAAGTCCTCTCTCACCCAGTTTTTAAATAGGGGGATTTGCATAATGTTTATTCATCTTCATGGGTTTTGAGGGCAGGAGATTTAAACCTGCTGTGCTTTGAGATGCAAACGGATCCCCCTGCATCAGCGCGTGATCGCTCTTCTTTGAATCAGCAGCATAGTCTGGAGCCAACGTTGGCGATGGCACCGCATGGCAATGCCAGGGCAGATCCAGAGGCAGGAGCTCTGGAATCGACATGGAAAACTCCTGGGACACAACTGTGTGCCAGGAGATGTCTGCACCTCCCATCACCCTGTGGTCTCAGGAAGTGTTAGGGCCAGGCTGTTTGCCCTGATAAGGAAAGGTCAGCACCACCATATGCAGATGTGTGTATATCTTATTTATTTTTACAAATCTGACACGCACCCGTATCTGAAACCTCTGTACTATTTCATGGGAACCAACTTTAGTTTGCTGTGCAGTTTGCCAATCTGTAGGTAACCAGGATGCAAATGCCCACAGGAACAAGAGGTGGTTCAGTGTGAATGGCTCTGAGTGGCATCAGCTGTGGCAGGTGTTTCAGAGAGGAAGAGTGCCTGATTTTTTTTCTAGTTTTTGCCCTGTAAATGTGTATATAAATAAATAAATGTGTTATAATGTGATGGTGCCAACGCTCGCGATATCTGTAATTTTCCTTGACTGCAGGTAAACTAGAACTTGTTCACCAGGGCTGTGGTTTTTCATTGCCATCCGTCTTTACCTGCTGAGATTTTCTTGTTGCCAAACCAGATTCTTCCAGGTGATACTCATCCATCTCACCCCTCAGAAATCTATGAGGTAATTTTGAGTATCCGCCAGTGTTGAAGAGAGCTGGATTAGTCCCAGGCAATCCACTGTAATTTGCATGCTGATGAAGGTGGGATACTGTCTCTCACTCATTGTCGTGAACTGAAATAATTGCTTTCCAACTGAGTAGTCTGACATGACTTTATAATTAATTTTGTAATTTGTGCAACATATACTTTCTAATGATATCAATTGCCAGCCACGACATGATGTTGTATTTATTAGCAGATTGTTGCTTTTAAATAAAAACCAGTATTTCCACTATTTGAGTACTGGATGATCCATGACACCGTGTTGCTCACACTGCAGAGTGGTATTTAATTGACTTAACATGGTTCACTCTAAAGTTGTTGGTTAGCCATGCAAACACCACTGAAAAATTATCTGTAGTAGCTTGCAAGATTGGTGTAATTTTTGCATGAGAATTTTAGGTTTTTTTTAATGTTTGCAGGCCTGGTTTTGCCCCCATCCTGTGGAATATCATGCTCTGGTCATGTTGTGAAGCTGAAGGGTTTTCTGCTGTGTTGGGATCCTACTGCTCAAAGCTGTTCTTGGGTCTGGTATTCATCCTTTTTCCCAAGAGGAAAAGGGTGAGGCAGAAGTGCCTTTTATGAAAACGTTGGTTCTACGCCATTTTGTTACACATCGGTGCAAGTTCCAGCAGCGATTTTGCTTGCAAAGCTTTTTACATTCAACCTATACAGTATGCAGAAACCACTGGGAGCAGAACTGCAGCGGCACTAACAGGAGAAACTGCTCCACATAGATAGGGACCTTACGTGGTCGAAAGTTGAAGATGATAGTGCTGCAGGCTGTCCTGGCACAGGTAGGATTTTGCAGTGTGAGAATCCACCTCGTGGGGTTGGAGCAGCTCATACCAGTTAGCAGGATGAGGATGGGGCAGGTGAATTTGGGGTGTTCAGTCCTGCTGCTGTCCCAATGAGCTGATGGAGTTAAGATCATCTTTGGCCCTGGGGGAAGCTGGTTTTGGTTTTGTGCCTGCTGGAGCTTAAACCAGAGTCGTGGTTAAGGGTGTATTAGAGCAGTTTCGCTCTGCAGAGATGCTGTTCCTGAGCTGGGATAGCATGGGATGGAGGAAGGCTTCCATTAAATGATTGCATTTCTGTTTTGCATTTCCCAGACTGTGTGGCTGCAAGCACCTTCCTGCTGGCTTTTCCCTCACACAGCCACAACCAAGAGCAGGCTTGGGAAGGACTCGTATAGGCATGACCATGTTATGTGGGAGCTGTAGTTCATGGCGCTCACATACTGCTCCTGAGTCACTGTCTCACCTCACCTTGATGTGCAAGGCAGCAGGAGCCAGCAGGGCTGTGCCTCTCCCCATGCTCACTGCACAGTGATGTGTGTACGTGTCCCCTTGGTGCTGCTCGGCCCCGTGGAGTGCTGCAGCATGAGCCAAGTGGAAATGTCCTGGTGCTTTTGGGCTTCTGGGGCTGCACTGACTTGCTGGTGATGTTCCAGTGCACTAAGCTGACACGGTGTGCTTTGGGATCGCACAGGAGGACATGCATCACCAGGAGGCAGTGGGCTGCAGAAATTCCACCTGTCTCTACTGCTTTTGACACATGCAGGAGATGACACGCCACTTATATACAGCCAAAGTACTGCTACTGGGAGAGGAAAGGCTTTTCATGTTTTCCTGCAGTGGCACAGACTCTTCTCTTGGTGTCCCTTGCACTCATGTAGTTCCTCTGTTTGCTGCCCTGAGCGGATTGCTGGATTAGAGTAAAATTGCCTGTTCCTGAGCTTGCATGTGGTTGCACACACAAACCAGGTGACATGGTGTGACATGAATGAGTCAGACAAAATGAACTGCTGCCTTTTTAGTTTGTGACAATTTTGGTGTGCATAAGACAATCACCTGAGGGAGAGCTAAGAGCTTAAGTATTCACCAAAGGTACTCTATTGCCATGAAAAATGGGAATCAACCCTAAAAAGGAAAAGGAGGACAAAGTTAATTCTGGGAAATATACCTGGCATTTCAGCTCAAAGCGTGAGGAAACTCTCATTTAACCACTGCTAATCTGTAAATTATAACCATATGAATGTAAGTGTTGCAATTCAGGAACGACATATACAACACTCTTGATGGATGCTATGCATTACATTTCAACCACATAACCTGCCTTGGACTTCTTTTTTACATATCCCATTGAACTGAACATTTTTCTGGAGATCTCTTAACTTTGGGTGGCCTGTGTGAACTGTAACAACCAAGCACATTTGGGATGAGTAACAGGAGTCGGTGTTATTTCTGAATTTCCTTTTCTTTGAAGACTGAGGTCAGATGCTTATTCTTTTGGTTGTATTCAAAAGCCTATGGTTTGATTTTTCTTTAGTATATGTATGTACATATACCAACTTTATGCTCCCCCCTTCAGTGGTTGGCAGGTTTTTTTTTCCTCTTCATGAGAATGTGAAAGGACAAGAAAATTGAGTTGTTTTGTGTGACAGTTTTTGGAGAGGTGTACTTGCTGGTTTGCAGTCCTCAGACTACTGGAAATGCCCTTAATCATCCAGATTTTAGCAGAGGTCTGCAGAAAGAAGGCTTCTCACAGAAGCTGGTTTTGCTCATCTTGTTTTGCTGCAGTTGCACAGTCTTTGTTTTTTCAGGCAGAAAACCAAAGAAAAAACTCAGTTTGTAATATTTCTTTGGCTTTTCCTCTGCATCAGTTAATTTATTGTGTGTTTATGCAGTGTTATGTATTCCAGGTAATTTATATACTGATAGTGCCATTAAACTTGTCTAGTTAGAATCAACAAAATCAGACAATGTGAAATTCAAGTGTTGCAGTAGTGGTTGCCCAGTTATGTTGTACCCTGTACAAGATTCCTGTGTGTGATCCTTCATTTCTCTTTTTTGTGTATGAGCCCTTGACACCAGAATGAGTTGCATTGGGGTTTAATCATCCCTAAATGACTAAACAGGAAAAATATTTCATTGGAATGACATACATGTAGAACATGACTTATTTAGTGATGTTATTAGAGTATTTAATATTTTCATTTCCTGACCTCTGGGAATTTGACTATGCAGCCGCAATGCTGAACTCTAAAGGAATAAAGGAATGGTTTCCCTGTGGTAATTTACTGAGCTCCTTACCATAGAGTGTTACTGAGGGCCAAAAATTCAACGATGCCTGAGACAATCCCAGTGATTAAACAGCTTATAGGAGTAGTTGAAGATTAAGGCAAAAAGCCACCACCAAAAACTCTAACTCTTTGAAATTAACAATATTGGAAGGGCTGGGGATTTGTACTTTGGGATATAAATTGATATTAAGAAGTTTTCTCTGAAGCAGCTTAGCACTTATTACTGTCGCTGCTCCATCCAGTGTCCTATTCTGGTTCAGCCTGAAGAATACAGGTCTTAGGTTGGGTTTAAACATGGTTTCTGAATGTGCGTTTTTGGATTTTTTTTTTATTCGTTCTCTTATGAAAGCTTTGTGGATAAAATTGAGTAGAGTTCAAATTCACACACTCCAAAAAGCCCCACAAAAAACTCTTTTTTTTTTTTCCTTCTTCCAGTGTCTTCCCCAGGTGCTATTTTCTTCAGGCTGGAAGAAGAATTTTTCTGCAGGAATTCAGACTGGCCTGTTCAGCTTTTATGCTTTTCTTTGTTCCATAGTTTTTTTGTTTTTTGTTCATCAGTTCCAGTCACACAGTGCCCTTTTCCTAGCAAGAAAATAGGAAAATGTGAAGCTGTAGAGTGAAGAGAGGGGAAAAAAAAAAAGCAATGTTATTTCCTCTCGGAAGTCATCATGTACTGAGCTGATACTGATGGCATTTTAATAGATGAGGTGATCCCCATCCAATATTGTGACAGAAAATCCACTGTGTGCAAAACGAATGAAGTTGGGAAATAAGCAAAAAAAAAAAGAAAAAAAAAAAGGAAAAGATTGATGTGTGTTCAGCAGAGGGGGAAGGGCAAAACGTAATAAATGAGACTGTTAAATGTTGGGTGATTTAATGGGGTCTTGTCAGCCTCTTCTAAGAGCTCTTGGAATGCTAATAAAATAATTCAGAAACCTTTGGGGGAAAAAACAGCTGCTCCTCATAAAGCTCTTGTCCAGCCAAATTGTAGTCAAGGTTTTCTTTTTTTTTTTTTAGATGTTTGCTTGATTGCATGTTTCGTTTTCCTATTTGTATTTAAATGAGGGTTTGAAAGAGGTTTAATCGTGGGAAATTAGGGTGACACAGCGTTCTGAAAAGGCCCAGCACTCTGTGTGTGTAATGGGGTGCTGAATGGTGCTTCCAGTGGGGAACCAGTCTGGAAATGTGGCCTCGGTGGGTTATGAGTTGGGCTGGCTTGTGTTTGTGTGACTGCCTTTCTCCACAGCTCCAGCCTTGCGTGGACAGCTTTAGGGATGGACAGCTTTAGGGAAAGATGTGACTATTGCAGAACTTGGGTGGGAAAAAAAAAAAAAAGCAAGCTGAACACATTTTTGTCTTTGCCAGAAGCGTTTAATACCAAGCATGCTGGGGATACTTTCTGATGGAATTGCTTTGCCCTGGGGGGAGCATCCTTGGTGCTTGCTGGCCTCCCCCTGCCTCAGATCCACACCAGGTGAGCAAGGAGCTGCTGAGAAGTGAATCAGTGTTGCATTTGGTCATAACTAATGGCAGAAGTCCCAGACCGATCTATTAAGTTTGCACCTTGGGACTCTGGGCAGAGATGTGTGGGCACAGGGACAGATCCATCCATGCCATGTGTGGAGCCCTGGGCTGTCAGCCCTGTCACAGCACACAACCAGTTAGGCCTTCAGCTCTGGGCCCAGCACTGCGTGCTTGCACAGCAGCCTGGAAGCGTGGGATGAGCTTCCACCTGCCAGAGTGTTTTAAATGAGCACAGGGCAGAAATCTTCCAGCTTCAGAGCCAAGTGGCCTTCATGGTGCCAAAGGGAGAGGCTGAGCTCTGCAGCACCAAAGGCAGCGCCCAGCCTGGGGAGCCCTGACAGTATTGGGTGTTTTTAATGTGTGTGAAATTTCATCATTTCTGGTGCCAGGCTCCTTGTTCAGGCCGAACAAATTAAAGTCTTGGAATACTCCTCCCCACTGGTGTAATTCTTGGAAGAGGTACGTGAGAAATTTTGCATCTTGGCTGTCTTTTTTTTTTTAACTTCTTTCTACCTTTCCTGTGGCTATGTGTGTGTGTGTGGGGGGGGGATAAAAACAAACAAACCAGGTTTCCTCGTAAAATGGGTTTGAACGTTCTGGAAAACAGGAATCGTGAGTCACTGGTCCCAAATTAACGCTGATGTGTGTGAGACCACAAGGGATGGGGCACCTCTGCGGGCAGGAAGAGCACGGTGTCGTGCTTGGAGCTCTCAGGGGTGCCCTTCAGCTGCTGTGTGTACAAAACCCTCATGGAGAGGTTTATAAACACCTCTGTCCACATTGATCTCACTCCGTAACTCAAGGTTTTAGCCTGGGAACAGATTTTAAAACCTAACTGCACCCTTGTGTTGCTCTTGTGCTTTAAAGCTCAGCGTGTAAGCATTGGACCCTGTGGTTCCTGAAGGGATTTGTTCTGCTGTGTTTCTTTTGCATAGTGCAGATAGCAGCCACAGAGCTGAGGTTGATGCCTGGATTTGTTTCTGGAGTGTTTGGAGTCTTGAGTGCCTGGTTTTGGCCAGAGTGTCAACAAAGAAGGGTTCCTGTGACTCTGTGTCACCCAGTGCATTTTTGCTGCTTGAAGTACATTTTTTTTCCCATGCCCTTTGTTAGTCTGGTCCTCTTCCAGCAGGTGTGCTTAGCTGCTGAGTTCTGTTGTCAGCTACTCTAGCTTTGGCTTTTCTTCTTCTTCTTTGGCAAAATGAGGATGAGGCAATATTTCTACATGTTTTCTGTCCATCCTGAGACCATTATATTTTCTGTAGTGCTTGGCCTTTGTCATTTTGGTACCTGGGGTTTGATCTGAGGAGTGATGATTTAATCAGACATCAGAGTCCTAACAGGTTGATAGTGTTTGAGGGGAGGGGCAATCAAAAAAATAAAACCTATCTAGGTTGAAAACCATGTATCCTAGGTCGAGATGAAGTTCTTATTAATTCCGTGTCACTGAATGTGGGCACTTTTTTAAGTTGGGAATTGGAGGTGACTAATTTCACAAGTGTTTCATCCAGAGAAGGAAGGAAGCAGTGTTTGCCACGTCATTTACTGTTTGGGAAGCAGTTCCCAGATTTTACCCTTTTAAAATACATATCGTTTCCAGTTATGCTTTACAAAAGGGTGTGGAAATTTCTGGAAGGGGCAGATCCATGGAGTGCAGGGGGACCGAGGTGACGAGTGTTCTGTAGGGATGGTGGCACTGACTCTAGCACCTCAGGTAGATGCCAGCAGGCTTGTTGGAAGGAGAAATCCCTGAGACAGTCTTGGGCTCATCTCTGTGTCACCATGAGTATCGATGCATGGCAGACACACGTCTATGGGGGTAGACCCAGAGTAAGACACAGCTCTGTAGGCGCCAGCAGTGAGTTCTGTCTGAGATTGGAGGTTTGATGAAAGTGCAGTTAAAGTGGAGGCCCTCCAGAATGCCTCTGTGTGTGTGCTGTGTGTGCTTGCTCTGTGCAAGTCCCCGAGTCTCACTTGTGTGATTTCTGTGCCTGTGGATAAATCACACTAATTGGGATGCAGGGCAGAACATTTAAATGAAGGCAATAAGGAGTTGTGTAATTAGGAGCAGTTCAATAAATACTAAAATCGTTAGACTCTCTGGCCATAATGAGGTCAGATATTCAAACAGTACAGCTCTTCCTTTACTCCTCCAGCAGACGCCAATTTGATATGTTTTAATAAATGAAAGTACTGAAGTAGCATTTAAATGAGGCTTAGTTTGGGCCAGAGAGCAGGAATTGTGACCAGGGGTTGATTTTCACTTTCTTCTCTCCTAAGTACCGCTCCTCCCTGTCTCTGTTGCATGAAGGTTATCTGGGATGCTGCAAGTGCCAGGAATCCTCTCATGTACCGCTGCCAGAAGCAACCGTGCTAAAATCGGTGGTAGAACTGAAGTCAGTGAGTCAGTGTGATAAAGAGTTCCTCAAGATTTACCCCCCCACACACACTTAAAAATAGTTGACAATGAGATGTGGCATGCACGCATGTAAATATTTGCCTAAATGAAGTGGCCTGAACTTGCTGACAGTAAGGGTGGCTTTTCTCCTCTATAAGAGAGCACGGGGAATATGGGAACCCGATGCCAGGCCCTTGTCTGGGAGGAGGGGGATCTGTAAGAGTTAATTTGTAATGGAAGGGGAAACCATGAGGCAGGAGGGAGGGAATTCCTGACACATAAGTGATGGAATTTCAGCCTCAGTTAAAAAAAAAACATAGGCAAGCAATGGTCTGGGTAAAGAGGAGAGAGTAAAACAATGCAGATGCAATTGGAAAAGCTGTGTGTGCTAGGGGGATTTAGAAATGTTAGGAGACACCCTGGGGGGAAAAAAAAAGTAAATAAATGAGAAACAGAAGAATGAAATTCTTTTTTTTAATTCTTTTTTTTATTATTATTTTTTCCCCCTCCTTGTGTCTGTGTAGTGCCAGGTCCCAGTTTGATGCAGATTAATTTCTGTGTATAACTGCTACAGCTGAAGGCCTGAGCAGGCAAATGGTCTGCAGGAGTGGAAATGTTGGGAAATGAGATTATTTCTTTTATTGTTGATTAATTTGGAAGAATGATCAAGCTTTTACAGTGTGAGTGCAGTTCTGAATATATATATACATGGGTGCTGCACATCTATGCTGTTTTTGCACACTATTTCCTGTTTTTAATGCTCGAGGCCTTTGTTAAAAATGGATTTTATGGAAAAGCTTGTTCAAACATTTGTATAAAGTAGACGTGTATCAGATACAACATTGCAAAACGAAGCTAGCAAATTGCAGTTCACTTTGTAGTGTGACAGAAGCCTGGCTTTTGTCTTCCATTTTTTCCTCTGTTGCTCACAGCCGCACACAGACCCAGCTTTGTACTCCTGCCTCCCTTGCTCTTTACTGCATGCACCTTCAGGTTGTGAGGAAACAGTCAAATGCTCTGATCATTCATCTCTGTAAGCTTATAATGGGCTTATCAGGAAGCAACTATCGATACATCTTGTACCCCTCTTGCACTGGGAGATGCTTCTTCTGGCTATGAATAATCAGGTTGGACCACCTAAGCTAATTATAAGCTGCCTCACCAATCAAAATACCCTCAGGGTAATACTGTTAGGACTCTTTTACCAGGTTAATTGTTTATCTGTACTCTGAATATTAGGCTTTACTGCTGCAACCAAGAATGCACTGTATGGGATCTTTTTGTGCCAATTTGTGTGCTCTGAACAGCCCCATTTCTCCTCTTTGGCAGGTGAGCTTGGAGGGAATGGGCAAAGCCTGCCTGGAGCAGACACCTGCAGGCCAGCAGTGCAACTCTAAGAACTATTTTGCAAGTCTTTTTGAATTGCAAAGTGGAAGGAAGTCCTCTATGTCTTATTTACATTTAGAACCTCTTCAGAATTTGATAGATTGCTTTTCTGGTGTGATTACCTTTTAAATCTACTGTCTGGCAAACTTAACCCACTCCCTTATCTTCTAGAAAATGAATGCAGCAGTTATTGGTCAGTACAGAATGTGAGTTGAGCTGTGGGTTTTTTTATTTATTTATTTTTTTCTTCTTTTCAGGGGGTTTGCTGTGATTTTGTTTTGACGGATTGAGCTGTGTTTCACTTTGCTTTCATTTTACACCCTGTCAAAAGAATTTTTAGTGCATTTCCCCCAACCCCCTTCCTCCCCACCTCTCACTGTCTGCCTGGATCAGTGCACCGAGTGCTGACGCACCCTCTCTGCATTGCTCACTTGCATTGCTGTGCTGCAGAGCTCAGTGCTGAGCTGTCACAGATGGAAGCTGGGCTTCAGCCCTTGCCATGCCAGAGGCTCACAGCATCCACATGTAGGGGCAGGAGAGTCTTCAGCAGCTTGAAAACTTTGCACTAGCTCGTATTACTATCACTGTATTGGTAACTGGGGAGTCTTTGTGCAGTTGATCTGATGTGCTGTCTATATTGGGAGCCATTTAACAAAACAAATTAGAAAATTATAGGGTTTACATCCAGCTCACTTCAGTATTGGCACAGTCAAACTGACCTGGCAGCCATTACAGGGTTTTAGTGATGTCTGAGATATGCTGATTTAAGCAAGGGGAGGCTGGAATCAGGTGTGAGCATTGCATCTTCATGACAGCAGTTTCTGAATAGTCTTGGTAATGGAGTGTTAGGAGAATGTAGCACGTGAGATGTTGTAAATACATCAGTGAAGGTGCAGTCCGTGCCCCTGGAGAGTTTATGCTCCAAAGAGGACAAAAGTACAATAACAGTGCTGCTGTCAGCACTGCAGGACGTGCGTGCTGCCGGGACACCTGACGTGCCAGCTGCTCTTGGAGCAAGCTGGGTGTCATGGACATCCGTACTTTGTTCTGCAATCTGGCACTGGGGCAGGCAGCACATAGTACTTTCCCTGGCCATAAGGGCGTTGGGTCCCTGTCACACAGGTGTCCTCTCTGCATGGCTGGTGCCAGGGCTGCTCTGTGTTAACACTACCTCGGATTGTGTTCTCCTGGGACCAGCTCCCGCTCCTCTGCCCATGAGTAATTTAGGTGATCATGATCACAGATTAAATCCCTAATGCCTTTTCTTTCTCTCTTGCCTTCCTTGGTGCCAGGTTAGGGCTGGTTTATTTTTTCCCTGGGTCCTCCCACTGGCAGAGCCTCTCGGGGCTCTGTTCTACTTGCTGTCAGTAGTAGTTTACTTTTACTCCTCCATGGCTATCACATGACAGCATCCTGCATATGACACATCTGGTAGTGGGGGAAAAAAAATCCACTTTTATGTAGTCCAAACATATAGCTATTTCATTTATGTATGAGTGCAGTGTTCAAGGAATGGAGGTGCATTGAAGTCAGCTCAGGTGTCTCTTCCCCTCCCCTGATCCCACCTACTCCAGTGCTATATGCTAGTGCTGGGGTACAAATCCTGTCCTGCAGGGGAGTGATTTTTCTCCCAGAAGGTCTCTGCCTGCAAAAGGTCCAATGGCACATTGCCCTCTTGGAGCTGAGCATCCTTCCTGGCTTCCTAAGTTGAAATGTGCTGCCAGGACTCCCTTACCTGATCCTGTATGAAAGAAGGATGAGACGAACAGTGGAAATCAGCTTTTTCTTTCCATGCCCCCTCTGTGAATGTAAAATGCTTCATTCTGCAGAGTTTTGCTACAGGTTACAACTGAAATGTTTGCTGAATCGGAAAGTGGTTGTACTGGTAGCATAAGGAAAATAAAAGCAGTGACTTGAGATGGCAAGATAGGAGACAAAGAGGCAGTGGGGCTGAAACTGACTTATTTATAGCAGCCTGGAGAGCAAGAAGTATTGCAGAGGACAAAATTCCTATAATGTTTACATGAGGCTGTAGGAAATTGATTACAGCTCAGATATGTTTTGTTGCATGCTGCTGGTAGGAATCCTAAATGTAACGAAACAAAGTTCTGAACATGCTGTTACTGCTGGTCTTTTTGAAGGCCTATTTTTACCACAATTAAAACCTCTAATTTATTACTGTTGTCAACTCCCGTTGTGATGCTTCTGAGTCCTGTGCAGTTTCTGCTTGCAGGACTCATTTCCTTCAGGCTGCAGTCCTTTGAGACGGATTTTTTAGTACTAGTTTTTTAACAAGAGCTTGGGATTTTGCACAAGGACGAGTTTCATAGAGGTGTTTCCTTACGGCTGTTGCTGTCTGTGTAGGCTGGTGGGCTGAGGTGGGCACTGCAGATCTCTGAAGTTCAGGGGAGACAGATCACCCCAAGGGCTGCTGATGGCAGTGGTGTGGCAGTTTTTACAGCCTTCCATTCGCTTTGTTCCTCAGCAGGGAGTGGGGAATGCTGAGCACTGCCAGTGCTCTGTAGCTGTCTGCAGCCCAGGGCTCCTGGCTGTTCAGTGGGATTGAAGTCTTGCTCTTGTGTCACATTAGGAGTTTTGGAAATGCCTTTCTTCTTGCCATCCTTGTACCTGCCCAAGGCATTATGTAGTAAATACAGTGTCCCTGAGGATCCCTAAACCACCACTGGTAAATGAAGTTATTTTCACCTGTTTACTTTCTTTCAGCTCTCTTTCAGTGCTTGCACTCAGTTGCTTTTCTCTTGGACCTCCTCTGAAGCAATGAGATCTAAGTCAGTGGCACCATCTGAAACTACTGTAAAGCTGGAGATGGAATGAAAGTCATAAAAATAAAGTACACAAGTTGCTTTAAAGGCTAAAATCAGCATTAAGAGACAGAGAAGTGCTGATGGAGTGATTTGGGGGGATCTGGGAATTTGGGGATAGGCACTGCTTAGCATCATTCTGGCTTTGACTTCGTACAGGATAATGCCATGCAGACAGGGACTCATCTTCATTTTTGTGGGTAACTCAGAGAAGACTGTAGGTGCTCCTTTGGCCTTTGCTTGCCAGAGATTTGTTTGAAGAACAGATGGTGGTTTCAGAGGTTATGAACCCTGTCTGCTGTTTGCTCGTGCTGTTTCAGATGAGTGTGGGGTGAGGGGAGGAGAGTGCTGAGAGACTGTTTCAGCACAGGTAGAATGGATTTGGTCCAAACTGTCTGTGAACAGTTGAGCTCACGAGCTGCTGCAGCTGTTTTTAGGCACACATCCACCCATGTTCTGATGTTATTTCAAGGGGATGTCTAATAACGTGGACGTGGCCTTGCTGAGCTGCATGAAAGCAGTTCTTCAGATGATTAACCTGCTGATCTTAGGTCACTGCATTACTGCCACGTTCATCAGAGGAGGTGGCACTTGCCACTTACTTTCTAGCACACGTTTGCTACAGAGCAATAGAGAGAAGGATTTTAATTGCTGTTTCTAGTGTCACTAGTGATAGAGAGTGGAAGGAGTCTGGAACTGACATTCATTCTCTCAGAGCAGCCATCCCACAGGACCTCTCAGAAAATGAGAGCAGAGAACAAAGTGCTGAATCCCATCCAGCCCGCTCCCACCAAGCAGGGAAATCAATGGAAGCACTTCTGAAATAGCAGCGACTGTGGGGAGTGGGCAGGAGAATGCTGTGCTCAGATGAAAGGACTCAGTTCTGTTCATTATGTGTGGTATTGCTTGTGGCATTTCTGGCATTTTAGGTTTTTTTTTTCGTAGAGTTTCATGTGAGAACGAGGTGCGATTCTTAAGCTGCATGCTCTTGAATATAAGGATATTTGGTTTGAAATTTCCTGAACAATAAAAAGGTCGTGCTACGAGGGGATTGAGATTTTTACAAATCGATGTCTGTAAGTTGGATTTTGGAGTTTATCTTGATGCCACAAAAAGCATCTTGACATCGTTACTGTTGTTGTTATTATTTTGCTGTCAAGTGCTGAGTAGCTTTGGGCCTTCTCTGGCTGCACAGGGAACTGCGTGATGTTCAGTACATCTGATACTTCCTATGTACAAGGTCCAACCATGGATTTGAGTGTCTGGCACCTCCAGTAAACATCTTGATTCATGTAATATAAACTTAAGACAACAAAATTAGAATCAGATGCTCTTTTTTTCCCCCTGGTTTCAGTCCTAAGCCAAATGGTTTACTGTGGAGTACAGCTGAATTACTTGCTGTACCTCGTAAAACAAATAGGCCGTTGTTTCACTTTCTGGCTGGCGTTTTCCTTAACTCTGTGTTGTGGCTTAGCCATACTGTACCTTTCATCTTCATCTTCTTGCTTTTTCTTGAGGCTGCTAAAGCAGTCTGAAGTTCAGCCCTCACCAGCAGCTGACAGCATTGTCCTTCCATGCCTCGAGGAGTCTGCTGCATAGGCAGTGGAGATAGACTGATAAATTCTTTGCTTTTGTTAGGGTTTTTTTGTTTGTTTGTTTTGATACAGTCTGTATCACTTCCCATTTCAAACTGCCTTAATTGTATGGTTGGAAAAACCCTCTTACTTGGCATTGGCAAAGGAAGCAGAGTCTAAAAGGAAAGAAAAAAAAATTGAATCTGCAGCATTTGATTTAATAAGCAGTATTTTGGGGTTTCTTTTGTTACATGCTACCTTTTGAACTCTGTGAAACAGCATGCAGATCTAATGCACAGTAACGTCACTGTGCTGAGCTGCACGAGTAAACACTTTAAATGGGAGGAAGCACCTGCATGCTGCTATTGTCTCTCTTCTTCCATTAGCAAAAGGCTCTGGGCTGACTCTGTTGGAGCCAAACCTTCAGTGAGTGGAAGTGCACGGGCAGCAGGAGGGCACAAAGCAGTGCTCGCTGTGCTCAGACTGGGGGACAGTGGCCATGGAGGGGAGCATGGCTCTGCATCTGGATGCACGGACACGAGTGGGGTACCAGGCCATCACACATCTCCTTGGCCTGGGCTCTGGAAGATCGGGGTCTCAGAAGTACAGGAATCAGCAAGGTAGGTTCGAGGCACCTGAAGTTTTGGGGTTGGAGAGGCTGAGCTTTGAGATGGTGACTGTCACCTTGCTGGTTGGCTTTGCGTAGTCAATCAGATGTTCAACTTGATCGCCTTCCCAGCGAGTTTATATATGTTTGTGTAGCTGTCATCTTCACCTTGGCTTGGTGAGGAACTGGCTAAAGTGTCTGGGTTATGGATACAAGTAGCAAGAAGTTTAGAAGACGAGCTTCAGAGCTGGAAAGGCTGCCTTGTACACATGAGCCTGAGAGCCTAAAATCTCCTTACCAAAAGCAGGAGGTGACTTATCATGATCTAAATCTGCCTGCGAGCAGAAGATCTTTGCTACCTGAGAACTTCTTTTGATATAGTGAAAAGAAGTTCAGAGTCTAAATGCTGAACTTAGAAAATAATAGGATAGATTTTCTGTCTCCAGTGCTGTCTTAATCTTGTAGTCTGTAGCTAACAAAAAGTTGTGGGCACTGAGGAACTCTCTGGACAAAATGCTTAGTGTTGCATGGGAGACCTTGTCAGGCCAGTGTCACTTTTGATTTTCTGTTCTTTCAATCTGTGCATTGTTAGAGGTGTTTGGTGGTGTAACGCGTGGAAAGTGTGAGCTACGTCTCCATGTATTAAGTGTTCATTTAGTGGTGATTGAGATACCTCAGATAAGATGGTAATAGCTATGTTGCAGCCCTTCTAAAGTTAGTTTTTCACTTAGCAGAAATTGTCTTTGTGCCCTCTAGTGGAAAAACTCTTTATTTGAAGTCTCCCAAAGTTGGGGAAGTTCTTATAAAAATAGTGGAATGTGAGAGAAAAGTCATAGAGGAACAAAGCAGGGCTGGGGAGACGAGCTCTGTGCTTCCTCTGCTTCAGCCCTTTCAAAATGCAGTGCTAATTACATACACATACATATAGCTTTTTTTTTCAAGTAGGGTAGATAAGGAAATATGAATGGATAAATAAGATACTGTCTTGTACTGATGTCAGCCAGGCCTGATGACGTTACTGTAGATGACTTGAAGGGCACTCAGTCTGATCAACCTCTGAGCTGTTGGTGATTGCCATCAGTGTTCCATGGAGGATATGGTGGGGACCAAAGAGAAGCAGAGCAAACCTTACACCAGACCTGTAATAGGAGAAGACCCAGAAAGTGGAAGACCAGGGAATCTGACACTGGTTCCTTAAAAAAATTCCAGAGGAATTTGTGAATGTCAAGGAGGAGGAGGGTGTGCTCTGGAAGAGAAGCTAACTTGGGTAGCTATGGGGTGGAAGAATAAAGTAATAAAAGATAAAAGTATATCTGTCCAGCTTCCCATTGTAAGGGGATAAACACTTTGTGCACAAGAGGAGCTTTGGATGTAACACATCAGCAGCATCCCAAGATCCTCCTTTTTGCAAAATAGGCATCAAATCTCTTTCCAGGTCATCACTGCAGAAGCATCATGCATTAGCCATGGCTGATGATTACTGCCCGCTGCACTGAATGGTGCTGGGCAGTGTGTGGCTGGAGGAAGACCATCTCAGTGGTGAGGCTGCAAATGGGCCATGCAGATTGGAGGCTCAAAAAATGAATGAGGCTTGGGAGGGAAGGCTGAGGGAATTGTATTTGGAAGTACAAGCCTGAATGCAGGCAGTGCATTTCATGACACATAAAAGATTTCTGTAAAAAGGATAATGATCACTTTTTAGGACCCGCTGGGGAAAAATGCCTTTATTTCCCTGAGCAGAATATTTGAGGTGAGTACAGGGGGAAGAATTTCTTACTGTGAGGGTAATGAAGCAATAGCAAAAGAAATTGTGACTGTTTCAGGGGAGGATCTGCAGAGCAGTTAAACGGATGCCTGTCACGGATGGTGTGCATTATACCTGTCTCCATGGGGTCCAGATATACAATTTCTCCAAAATCTACTCTTCCACCTCCATGTGAGCACTGGGCCACACTTTCCACAGGTAGAATGTCCATTTTCTGTTGAACTGCCCAGCTCACCTCCAGCAGTGACAAAAGCTTTGAGGAAGACATGGGATTTTTTTAGAGGCACCTCACTTAAACATGGCATTTCTTATTAAATGCTTTCCCTCCACACTCTTGCTTCCCATACCCTTCCTCCTCCTTACAAGGTCTGTTTTATTTATGATCCCCCCTGGACTCTCTGTTTCAATCCCAAGAGGTGCTATCTGGGGATGGGGTCAAAACCAGTAGCAGCACTGTGGGCTGTTACAGGGATTTGGGATATAAATTCAGCTCTCAGTGTGGCCATGAACACTTCAAGCTCAGATGTAGATCACAAGAATTTGCTGCTGTCCTGTCCATATTTCCTGCCCTCTGACTGTTGCTTTCTGAAGCTGCCTGTTTGGGATGTTATGACAGCAACAGATGTGAATGTGGTGGAGTCCCTGCAGTCCCCTCCTGACATCCTCCCTTTGGTTGTGCTGGGCTGTCATTTTTGTTTGTTTTTGTCTGAATTATAATTGCAAAAGCTGTTACATCGCTGTTTATTTGCTGTGTGTCATGAGTCACTGTTGGTATTCACTCCTGTTTGCATTGCCTCTGTTCTCCCCATGCTTTATGCCCACAGACACAGTGCTCCGAGCATCTCTGAGCCTCTGCTTTGAGTGTGCGATGCTCTGGGCTCCCATGAGTGCAGGGAGATGCCAGCTGACAGTGAAGAACCAGGATTTGGCTTTTCCTTCTTTTCTTTTTTTCTTTCCCTCCTGGCATTTTATGAGGGCCCTCATTCAAGTGAATAAAATTCCTTGGAGGTTCCTTCCCTGAAATCTCCGTGCTTAATGAGTCTCTCTCATTTCTGTCAGGTGGTGAGATCAATGCTGCACTTTTTTTTTCTGGCTTGAAAATGTCAGGGAAGCTTTCAAGGGGCTTTGCTCCCACTGTCTCTGCCCAGGGCACTTTGGCAGCAGGGATAGGAAGACAGGACAGGCTGTGCCTTCATCACTGGTCCAAGGAATCGTGCAGCTCCTTGCCTTTGAAATCTGAAAGGCAGCGTCTTGCGAGTCACTCCATGTCTTTATCAAGGAGAAACAGGCAAGTTTTTGTGTCAGCTGTATGGAGCTTTATTACAAAGCTATGTGAAGGAGATTTAATGATAGATTCTGAGTCTGTCTGAGGTTATTCAGCAGTACAGCAAACGTCTGGTGTGAATCCACTCTGAAATAACTCCAAGCTTGTGCCTAAGTTAGCACTGAGTTTCAGGTATGAGACATCCACTTTGATTCTCCAAGCATTCTCAGATGGCCCCTGGAGTGGAAATTTTTACTGTTTGTAATGCAAGCCCTTTTAATTATTTCCAATTTATAAATCCCTGGTTTGTTGCCTGTAAAACCCTCATCTCTTAGTGAATAGCAATCACCGTCGGAGGGAATGGGGGATGGATGCTGAGTTTTAAATGGTGTTGGTTCCAGCAACTGGGATATATAATTTAAGTCACTTGCATTTAATCGCCCTTTAAACACTGGATTGCAGTCTCTGCTGCTTGATATGCTGGAAGCCAACAGCTTTTTAATGCCACTGAGGAGACACTTGAAATTTCCATAAGCCCTGGATGCAGCTGTGTGTCTGCTTGCAGTGTGTGCTGGTGCTGCAGGCAGGGATGCTGCAGTGGGGTGCACGGCCTGCTCCCCCAGCACTGAGTTGGGAAGTTTCCATTGTTTTACCCACAGTGCCTGCTGTAAATACCCCAGCACAGGGAACAGCTGCTGGGGGGGTGGGATTATGGCTCTGGGGTCAACGTGTAACAGCTGAACATATTCTGGTAATTCAGCAGGTTGCAGAATAAAGCGGATAAAGCTTTGTGCATCCTGGGGAGCCCACTGAGCACAGACACCTCGGCGGGGCTGTCTGAGGGAGCTTTGCTCAGTCTGTGGGTGTTGTGCATGCAGTGTGCTCACTTGTCTCTGCAGTGATGACGTGTGGTGTAAATCTGCATTTTATAGGGTTGTATGTGTATGTATGCATATTGTATTGAGATATATGCACACACATGTAATGAAGACTGCAAGGTCGTTGGTTAAAGTGGATGAATGGTGCAGATGAGCTCTGCCTATGTTTAGGATCCATGGGATTCTGATCCCTGTCCTTACTCTGATGGGCAGCCTGGCTGTGAAATAACTTAATTCTTGCATTGCTCATGGCAACTGATCAATGGCATTAGTGGAGGGATTTCCAGGCAATGAGCCCAAGTGGAAAGGGTTAATGGCAGAGGAGACCTATGCAAAGCAGAAGACGGTTGCCTTTATTTGAAATTGCACACTGAGCTGGCATTGCAACAGCCTGTTTGCCTGCATGGGAAATAGGTATTTTTTGTTGTGCCTAGCAGTCAAATTGTATATTCCTAAATTAGAAGCTGCCACTTCTATTTAGAGTAAGATTTGCTTTCCTGTATATGCATGAGAACATCAGCACTTAAAGCCTGCCGTGCTCTACCGAGTGTGCACTGGATTTGCAAAGGAGCCCGTTAGTGCTTGTGGAGGTTAATGAAGGGGGGGCAGTGGGGGGGAACATCTTAATGAGCAGGGTGAAGAGTTGAGGTGAGGACGTGCAGTGCTGGGAGCCTCCTTCTGCTGCAGGAAGGTCCTGGCTGTGGGGGAAGCAGACCTGGCTCAGGATACTGTCCCTGTGAGGAAGGATAGGATCCCAAACCACTGCTCTGAGGCTCTTCTTCAGCGCTGGAGGAGGGGAGCTTGTGTGTGGATGAGGAAATGATGGGGAGCTTTGGTCTGCTCCTACTGACTGGGGGACAAGGCCTCCTCCTCCTGGGGCTTCGGAGAGAGGCAGGGGAGGAAGGTGGTGGATTTTCAAAAGGCTTCTCTTCATGCTTGTAAGACTGCCCAAGAGAGGGCTGGGAGAACAGAGGAGGAGCACCAAGGACTGCACTGCCAGCCTGGGGCACAGGGGTTCGTTTTTATTATTATTCCTTTCCTAGTGTTTCATTTCCAGAGATGGGTCAGAATTGGCAGGCACCAGGACACAGCACTGTGTTGGCTTTGAGACTTTTGCCCCTAATATTAGAGGACGGTGCCTGGAATCTCTCTGGAAATACTAGGATTTGGGGCCAAAGGGCTGAAAGTGAAATATGGACCCTGTTTTGCCCGTGCAGTTACAGCTCTTCAGATTGTTCTTTTTGAATATATATATTTTTCATATTATTTTGAAGAAAGAGTGCTCTGTCATGACAGGAAGAAGTAGAGAAACCATTTGGAATTTATTCTATGAATGTTTGTCATCTTATTGAAGAAATGGTAGAGAGCTCATTTCCTTGCGTGTATATACTGCTCTTGATGATTCACAGCATGAATTTATTTTTTATATATAAATATATTCATGAAAGCCTTGAATTAAGTTAAAAAACAAAGGAAAATAAAGCATTTAGCTTACTTACCCCCAAGTAGTAGAGGTAAATGTTGAAGAGGTTTTTCCTCCAGGATTTTTCCTTTACATTTTCCAATGTAAAGGCTCTTTTTTTATTGCTTGGATAAAAATGATGATCTAAATGTCTATTATTTAATAAAAATGCATATTTCTGTTTAATCGCATGACTCCAGGAGCTGAATTTTTTTAGAGGACCAGCAGATATGTGGGAAAATCATCAGTCTTGGCAGCACTGAAGTCGTTAAGGAGTCGTTCAGTGCTGTGTTTGCTCAGAACCAAGCGTGTTGAGATTGGATAACTTGCAGCAGCCTGTCATGCTTAACAGCGTGGCTTTATTAAAGCTCCTAGCACGCATGCAGATGATTGTATTTTGAAGTTTATTTTCTGCCACAGTTGGTAAAACTTTATTTGCTGTGATTATTGACTCTTTAAAGGCAAAATCATGAGGAAGTGCAAGTAGCTTCTTTGTAGAAACGTGGGTTTTGCACTTTGCCACGCTGCTGTTGTAAAAGCCGTAGATGAAACCACCTGGAGATGCGCTGTGAGCCTTTGCCATTCAAGGCTCCTCCTTTATGGATTGCAAAGCCAGATGGGTCCTTCCCCAATGTTGGATAGTTCTGTGTTTATTGTGTATTTTCCTCTGTGGAATAATAATCTTCCTCCTTGGAATACATCATATTCATCTGGCTTGAAGATCTAAACCTCACTTATAAAATTATTTAGAGCGTAAGAAGAGAACAAACAGTTTTTGCCTGGCAGAAAGTGCAGCTTTCATCTTTCTGGTAGCCCAGAGAGCCAATCAGATGGGTGCCCTTTGCAGCATCCTTCCAGGCTAAGGCTTTTTAAAAGGTATTTCAAGCCAAAGGCTTTTTTGTTTGCTTGTTTTTGAGAAAGTTACAAGCCGTGGAAAATAAGAGTTTATAAAGAAAAGTCTTCAACCATAATCACCGTATGCTCCTATAGTAGAGCTGGTCTGGCTTTGATCTCTCTTACACTCTTAAGAAACTGAAAACTCAGCCCTGACAAGAGGTGTACTCTATAGAATGGTGTTTGCTATACCAAGAAAAGTGCTTTATCAGGAAGAGTGGCACAGGCTGCCCTGGGAAGCGGTGGAGACACCGTCCCTGGAGGTGTTCAAGAGCTGTGGAGATGTGGCACTGAGGGACGTGGTTAGTGAGCACAGTGGAGGTGGGTTGGGGTTGGACTTGGTGGTCTTAGAGGTCTTTTCCAACCTTAATGATTGTATGAGGTACAGTGAAGGCAGCAGAACAAATCTTTTCCCCTTTACATCATATATTTTGAGTTTTTGTCTAAACACCTTGAATGTGCTGGCTGTGAAAGCATACAGGTGGCTTGTTCAGCTCTCAGGAGTATATTTCACTGTGCTTCTTCTTTCCCTGGATGCTTTGGTAGTACCATGCAGGACTCATCCATAGCCAAATTTACTCCTCGAGCAGTTTAACTTGTGCAAAATGTCAAAGGAAAACGAGGCTGCCTGATATCATAGCTTATGTGAGTGGTAGCAAAGACCTGGAGACAAGTGAGGGAGGTGTTTGCACTAGGCCTGGTGGCTTCTGCCTGGGGATGGGTGCTGGAAGCACTGCTCCGTGCCTACTGGGCTGTGCTGTTGCTGCTCCTGTTCCTTCCAGCTCTATTAAAGGAGCACATTTGCAGATTGGGAGACCTGGTCCAGGTACCTGCAGGAGCCCTGGCCCAGACCAGACTGTCTGGCCAAGCTAGCACTGGTGTCTTGCACTGACAGAATGTGTGTGGGAAGTTGGCTGATTTAGGATTTTTCACATGAGGTGCAATACAGACATGTTGTGGGCATCCTGCTGTCAAATGGGCAGCAAGAGGAATGGGTTTTCTTGCTGAAATGCTAGGGACAGAAGGAAGCTATATGGAAATTGGATCGGTTTCTAGTGTGAGATTCCTGGCAGCCTTCAGCTTTGGGGAAGCAGTAGTCCCTGAACCAAATGTGCTCTTACAGCCACAGGGAAGCAGCACGCTGCTCTCGTCCTTCTGCCCATTTCCCTTTCTGATCTGTGAGATTTCATGTCTTGGCTCCTGCAGCTTTGATTACATTGCTGTCACTGTTTGGATGCTGGAAGAGACTTTTCTGACAGTCATTTGGGAGCCCTTCCTTATTTGCCTAAGTTCTGGGTTTATAGTAATGCAAGCAATGTGAAACTGTTTAGCAGCTCTAATAAGAGGTCGAGGCCCTGTTGTCTTAAGTATTGTAAAAATGCCTTGTAAAAGCCTGAGCATTATCCAGATGTTTTACGGGCAGGACAAGCAAAAGAAAGAATAAGCCAGGCATCTCCAGCTGCTGTTTATAGGTGGGAAACTGAGGCACTGCTGAATGTGCAGGTGCACTGTGCCAGTGCCTGAATTGGGACCCTCATCTCCTGAGTTTTGCACCAAAAGATTTTTGTGAGTTGATTTAGAGTCACTTGTTAAAGCAGGCGATTGCTGTGGGCAATTTGCTCACTCCTTTATCCCCTTTTAAGTTTAAATGCTTTGAAACGGATCCAGGATAAAGCTCATCCACTGCTGGTATAGGGACAACTCTAATCTGCTTTCAGAGAAGCTTTTTTTCCCCCCTTGAAACCTGGCTGGTGAGGAATTTGGAGCATGCTCAGTGTCCTGCGTGCAGGTAGGAGCAGAGGAGCGCCCGTGGTCCCACCCTCCTTCGGCAGCATGTCTGTCTGTCTGTCTGGGGATCCCAAAATGGAATGAGTGGGAAAGCAGGCAGGTAAGGAGTGCCGAGCACGGGTTTGAATGGCCTCACTGAATTCCAGGGCTCGGTTTGTTTCCTTTTTAGCCCTAAGATGCAAGCAAGAGGCTTAAGGAAGATGGAGCGGATCTGAAAGGCGCTCCTCAAGGTGCATCCCCGGGCTGCCCTGCTCACTCCTCTTCATTCGGAGCCATGTTGAGAGCTCACTTTCATTTGGTTTGTTTCTCATTAAGTTCCTCGTCTGCTGCTGTGAGGGCAGGGCTCCCCATCAGCCAGCCCGGCTCGCGCCGTGTGTCAATGTGCTCGGTGCCGGTGGCAGCTTTGGCTCTGGCTTATGTTTTGTAAATCAAGTTTTCAAGCTGCAAGTCTTACTGAAAAAAGCTGTTGGGTGGTTTTGTTCTTTGTTTTGTTTTGTTTTGTTTTGTTTTTTCCCTTAAAAAGAAAAGCCTCTTTGATTCCTTGCTTCCCTGAAAATAATACAATTCTTCGCCTGGTTACTGTTGGTGCCCACTACTATAACCCTCTCCCCATGTGGCTAGGAAATTGTATGTGTCCTTTGCTGCAACAAAATCCCAAATATTTATGTTATGTTCCTGTTTGTGACCCTGTCTTTACTTATAGATCTCTGTGTTTGTAGTTCCTAAATGACCTGAGCATTAATAAATCATTTATTTTGTATCAACAAGTCAAAATGCTAACTTGCTCTCGGAGGATAGAAGTTCATCTTATTCCTTAAGGTACTGTTAGCTTCTGCTATTAACATTGTTTACAAGAAATTGTTTTTAAGTATGATATTGTTCACTTGTGTATTTTAGAAGAAAAACAATAAAACATTATTGTGCTCCTGCTTTTCCTTTTAAATGGCAAAGTAACCATCCAAGCACAGTCACTATGTATTGTAATGGTTCTGTTCTCCTCCACCATTGTGTTCCTTAAATAAAAAGCACAAGATGATCCTGCCTTATAGAAACATAACAATTGTTTTTATAAACAGTGTGTGCTGCAGTATCTATTGAAAATAACTGTATTCTTGTTTATAGTTTTATCTTCTTAATGAGAATTCAAGTCGGTGGATATTTCCGTGTTTTTTGGAACTAACTGTACCATGATTTTTAAAAACAGTTTATGTAATGAGAGCCATTAACTTCTGATACAATGTAATGTAAATGAAGGAAGTTTGTACTTGAAGGACTCCTGCAGCACAGATTGTCCTAGCAGGGATCAGCTTGGTGAATTCCTAAATCCAGACCTGCTGTTGCTCAGCACAAGAGCAGAGGTAGGTACTGGTCTGTCTGTGGGTAGCACTAAGGAAATTGGAAGAACCTGGGGCTCCCTGAACTAAGAGTAGGCTTGAATAACTTATTGAGCTGAGCCTTAACTTGTTCTGCCTAATTCCCTGCACCTGCGTCCACTGGAGAGCGTTAGGGGACAGGGAAGGAGGGTAGTTGGGTGGATTTTGCTCTTTCCTTTGAGGAGCTGATGATAAATGCTAGATCCCTCATGCTGCCAATCATCTCATCAGGCAAGACAAATGATTCCCTGGTGGTGGAGGGGAAGGAGATTGTTGGTAGTACTGGCTCTGACTGAAGCTGCGAGTCAAAGACAAACTTGTCGGGGCAGCATCCTTTGCAAGGCTTTTGGGACCACCAGCAGAAGCACCTAGCTCTGCAGAGAAGGCATTCCTGATGGCAACAGTATGGTGAGCCTGAGCCAAAAATTCTTTTAAAGGGTTGTGCAGGTGCTGTAAGTTTTACCTTAGGTTCTGGAGTGAAGGGTGGGTGATGGATGCTGACCCCAGAGTGCCCTTGTTGCTGCCTGCACCAGGCAGGAGAGCAGCAGGGAAGCTGGTTCTCTCCATCAGGTGGAAAAGGCTGGTGCATGATCATGTTGCAGCCCCCGTGTTAGATAGATTGCCCTCTTCCTTCAACCATAGTTTTTTTTTACAGCTTCTTCCAGGGCCAGGGTACATATCTGTGCTCTATCTGGCTTGGTTTCCTATAGGGAACAGTGGGTTGGGTGATAGAGCAGCCTGGGCTTTGAAGGAAAGCATGCTTGTGTGCTGCCTGAGTGGCTTTATGCTCTGGGGCTCTGGGTAAAGTTCCTGGGCTGTGTCCCCATTGTACAGTGCTCAGAAATAGCTCTAGTTTCTGCACGTAATCTGAAACCTGCCTGATATGTTTGCACGTGCAGAGTACAACAGTTTCGCAGATGGAGATGTGCATGGCCCTGTTAGAGTCGGCCCTGTGGAGTTTTGCAGGGGGAGTGATTTGAGATCATAAAGCTATTTTCTCTTGGTGCTTGTTGTCTCCTGTGGCATTACCCATCTCCAAAACCATTTCTCTGTGAATAACTTTAAAGTGAAGCCCAGTGAAGTAAAGCAAAGCCTGACAGTAAATGGCCTCCCAAAACTGTGCACATGGAGTCTTCTGATCTTGCTGCCTTTTGTCTCTGGGCTGTTCTGACCTATTCATGTCAAGAAAGCAAAGAATCTGTTAGACTGTGATAAATCTGTACAGCCCCTGCATAGTCTCGGAGAAGGCCTAATTTGATCTGACGTTTGCTAATCTGCCAAGACTTTCAGTGATTTGTTTTCATACTGAGTTAAGTTTCATATGCCGTGGAGAAATGGATAAACATATTGCATTGTTAAAACCAGAGAATGCGATGCCAACTTTTTTTTTGTGTTTGTGGAGTTGAAAATTCTTTTCTGCTTGCTTTTTTGAGGACTTAATTGTTTTGCTAATTGTTAGCTTGCTAATTTTGTTTACCTGGTGAAGTGCTGGCAGAGTGCTTGCTGTGAATTGCATGAGGTTTTCTGTTCGGTTTAGTCTTGCATTGCACTCATGTTTTCCTAAGTCTGTTGCCTTAACGCACCAGTTAGATTCCAAATATCAGATAGTTTTTCTACCCACCATGTGAGAATGGTCCAGCAGTGGCTTATGCAGTGCATGGATATTCCCGATTTTGCTCTGGAATGGTTTTCATGTTGTAGTGGGAAGGCCCTTGATTATTTAGGTGCTTCTGACACTTTGTGTTCATAGCTGCTTGTTTCAGTTATTTATTTTCATATATTTTAGGATACTCTGATTAGGTAACACTTGAAAGATCCAGACTCTGTATCCACTGAAATCAACTGGGAGCTTTATACCCCTAGATTAGGAAAAAATCACTTTATGGTTCTGATTGTTGCATTTAAAAACTGGAGACTGTAGGTTTTCTGTTTGTTTTTCCCTGTAAATACTGTCCTGTTACAGAAATCTGTAGTGGTGACATAAACATGGTACGTAAAAGTTTGTGCAAGTGAAAAATCAGTTGTCTTTTTAAGGCAAATAACAAACCTCATTCTGGTTGTCTTTGATTTAGATTTCAATAGTGTATTGTTGCACAAAAAACAAAGCAAGGAAGTTGACAATAAAGGGATTCCTCCCCCTTTGGATTTGCCAACCCCCTCAGTTCTGTTGTTGATGGAGAACAAGAGGGTGCGCTCTGTTGTCTTTGTTCCTTTGGGGGGGTTTAGGTGATGGTGAGCAAAAGGGCCTATGCAGGCACCTCAACTGCCTCACTGATAGGAGATAAGTACCCTGTGTCACCCTGACTTCCTAACTCCTTTGGCCCTTTATCTGGGAAAAGGACTCCAGCCAGCAGATCTGCCCCAGCAGCCTTATGGCACAGTCATCTGTGTCCTTGTTTTATTTCCTCAGCCTTTATTTTGTTAACCTTTCATCCTGCTAGCATTCTGCAGCCTAATTCCTGATGAGCACGAGTGTTCTTGGGGTTTGTGTCCCTCTTTGTACCCATGTGTGCACCATCAATAAGATTTGACCATCTTCATCTTTTCTATGAATGCTCGTGTGCTCTGGATGCATTGAGTTCTGCATCCTCCCCATTGCTGCAGCATTCCTACTGGGGAGGGACACCTGCTTTAAAACAATGAGGAACATTTGCCAGCTTTGTAATGTGACAGCAGTCAGGAGGGAGTTAATTTAGAATTACTAAAAAGTTAATTGGCTGCAGGTAAACCTGGGGTCAAGCACAACTGGTCATGCATTCTGTTTTGACTTGCTTAAAACTTAGGATAAAATCTGTTGACGGCTTAAACCTGTGTAGCAGCTCCCCCCTGCCCCCTATTCTCATGATGAGTAAGTTGGCAGGCTTGGGATGTTCACCAGCTCCATTACTCACTTTTTGATATCATCACATTAACTGCAAAGTTGGCGTTTTACACTTGCAATAACTTTAGATTAAGCAATTCCTTTGATAATAATCAGAGGGATTCTGGGTTGAGAGCATTTATTTTGTCTGGATTCCTTGTCAGGGTTTAAAAATTATACCAAGCTTTGAAGATGAAGGTTTTTATAGATACCAGTTTGCTTCTCGGGGGGACTTTAAACAGCTAAGAGGATACTTCAATCTCTGAAACTACAGGTAGGCTCTGAGCTGCCTCTGAATTGCAGCTTGTTTTGCTCCATTAAGATTTTTCTTTGTGTAAGTAATTTGTAACAGAGCTGATGCTTGGAGCAATGGAAGAGATGTTTGTGTCCACGCTGGGAGGATGTGGCCTGTCTCTGCCCAGGTACTTCGTGACATGGCATCAGCACGTAGCCGTGCCAAAAGCAGGGGGTGATGTGCGGCCAGGTGGAGCTGACTTTGCAATAATAAGCTGTCTCCTAAAGCATTAATTCATAAATTAATACATTAATTGATGATAGTTTGGTTTGGTGGTCTGTAAATGGAGCGGGATGGTGAAGGAAAAGAAATTGCATTGTTTCAGCTACTGCTGCTGCCTAGACCTATCAACCATGACCTCCTCTTTGTCATCTTCCTCTATTTGTTAATCCTTTTCATCAGCTCTCACAAATGAGCTCCTTAATTGTCTTTCAACTCATTCACAAAGAGCATGGCTATGACTGAAGACTTGTGGTCTTCAGTCACTTGATCTCCAACCCACTGAGGGCTTTCAAACTCTGTGATCCAAATCGATGGCAGCCCCTAAACTGTGGCTTGGTCTGGTGGGGTCTCCGAGTCCCTGCTTGATGCATTGCTTGCTGTGAACCTCATGGTCCTGGCAGTGCTGTGGTACTGCTGCCCTTCTTGGATGCAGATGCTTCTTGGCCCTGGTTTATGTTGTCTTGGGGCCTTGGAGATGGAGTGGGTGAACTGCTGTGAGGTGCCTTGCTGTAACCTCTGGGGTGGGACACCTCGCCTCCTGCAGGCTCATTCTGTCCTCTAGACTTTAGCTCAGGCTGGTGACAGAGGTACTGCCTGAGGTCCTGCCCTTTTCTGAAGCCTGGTCTGAAGCTTTTGGTGTCCTTTATTGAGAAGGGATGGTCTCGGCAGGGATCTGGGCTGTTGCAGAGTGATCAGTTAAGAAATGTTGGAAGATGCAAAAAGGAATTTCTTTTTAAATTTTTTTTATTGTTAGAATAAATGGCACTAAAAGTTCTATCCTGAAAGTCTGCTGGCTTAGGCCTGATCACGTTTATTTGCTAAAGTTAGGTATGCTTGGCTTGTTTTCTGTCTTCAACTATTTGACATATGCAGAAAAAAAAAGTAACTTGTAACTCTCTGTTTGCCAAGATGTTTTATGTGAGAAGCCAGGGAGGTTCTTCTCTTATTTCATTGTGCTAAATGTTGCCTAGTTTCTTGGATGTGAACCATAATTAGGCTTAATCTTGGAAGAATTCATCCTCAATTGGTGTGGCCTGGATAGGCCTGGGCAGCCCCACTTGGTTGTTGGCCCTTTGGGTGAAGCCTTCAAACCAAACTTTTGTATAGAATGTGATTCTCTTGAAGCTCACAAGAAGGTTTTTCTGATCAAAAAGACAGGCACCCAAGGGTGCCATGGTTTCCCTGGCATGACAGGACCATTCCTTGCAGCAGGGAATATTGTGCATTGAAAGCTGTATTTATTTTTGTGCCCAGGGAAGCATTTTTCATGGGTATAACATTTTTGTTAACTGTTTGCCAAACTGAGGGAACTCTGATACAGTATATTGGAAATAGGTATGTGTGGGCAAGTGCTCTGGGCCCTGTAGTATCTGTTCTCCTGGGAGGTCTTTTGAAATATCTCTTTTCCATCTTCCCTATACGTCAACTAATTTTTCAATGGCCTCTTTGTTCAAGTATATAAAAATAGGAGATTATGTTCCTATTAGTTCATTCTTCACTAGCTAAAGATTAAAAAAAGACAGTTTTATTAAATCTCTGTTGTAGTTTTCTAAGTAATACATTGTCAGGAAATAGAAGGCCCTTTTTTAACAGGGTGGATAATTAACCACTGAAGCAATTTATCAAGCATTACACAGCGGATTCTTTGTTGGGAAAGGGTTTAAATCAATAATTGATGTATAGGGAAATGCAGTAGTTTAAGCACACGCCAAGGAAGAATTGATTGATGTGATGTGGCCTGTGTTACACCGGGAAATGGGAATAGATCATCTCTGGATCCCTGGAGGCTGCAGATCAGTGTGAATCTGTTACCCATAAATATTGATAGAAGATTAGACCTGGATGTGTAAAATGTCTTTTAATTTCTCGAGTGACCAGAGTGCCACGTTGTGTCATTGTTCTGGCTGCTGTGCAGTGTCACCTTGTGAATTAACAAGGTGATGTAATGAGCACTTCTGTGTTGCTGCCTCTGTGGGTGTTCACCAAACCTAACTGGACTTAGCTAGTGAGAGAGATCAGAGTCTTGGGCTGCAGTGTCATTGGAAAAGATGTCACAATAAGAACCTCTCTCCAGCCCTTACAGTACACAAACAAACAAAAAAAAATGAAGACAGTATGTTGTTTTTTTTCTATTTTCTAAGGCAAATAGTTAGTAGTGAGGAATATGATACACAATCTTAAAGAAAAACAAAACCCAAAACTGTAGGGGTGGTATTCCTTTTGTGGTTATTGTTAAAGATTTGACTAAAAAGCAAACATTTGCTTGCTTTCCTTGAGATGAAGAAAACTTAGAGGCTTTCAGTTTTCAATAATTCCTTGTATTTGAATGCCATTCAATTCTGACTGTAAAATGAATCCTGTTTGCATTTTATTGTGTGTAACCTGTGCAGCATAACCAACATTTTGTAGGATTACTGAGAATATATTTAAGGAAGTATTTCTCTAGCTGTGCTGTTGTTAGTTATTGGATTCATAGTAAGAGTTATCTTTTCTTTATATTAGCATTTACTTAGTCACAGGTTTGTTTGTGCTGTAGCCTGTTTTGAAATTAATTACCTGGTAATGATGGCATAGCTGTAGCTGACGGCGGAATTGTCTGCTCGTGGAGTGAATCATGTTATATTGTGCTTTAACTCTATATTTGATCTGATCTGAATTAATTTGCCTTCAAAAGTGTTGGGAGTGTGCCTAAAGTTGGACGAGGGAGTGAGAAGTTGAGAAGTTGGTTATGGATTTTGAAGGATGGGATGCTTAGACGTAGAAACTTTAAAAACAAACACACACACAGAAAAACAGTATACTCAGTTGCTGACATGGAAATTTACCATAGGTGCTTTGTTTGTCAGCAATATCTTGATCCCTCCCCTCTCCAGCTCAAGGCTGTTGGGACTCAGTCATTCTCAATCTGTTCCTGTGGGCACAATAGCTTTGGGGTCTTCAGATGGGTTATCTACTAGGGGCAGCTAGCAGGACTTGTAGATGCCCAACCCCTCTGAACCTGGGATATATCTGCAGTCTTTGTACACTCTTCTGTAGCCTGCAGAGGTGATGAAAAAGCCCTCTGTGAAGTTTAACATCATTTTTGTATGGTTGGGTCAGTAGACTTTGCAAGAGGTTGTCCCCCATTTCTGTCTTTTTAATGATTGTTCCAGCTAGAGCAATGCTGCTCAGCAAAGGAGAGAGGAGAAGGGTGTTGCAGAGTGCCTTGAAGATGTTTAGTGTCTGCTGCCTCTGCTTGATCACGTTGAGTAAGTAGGTCTGCACAGTATCTTTGAGATACCAATTTTCTTGACCAGTGGATTAAAATGTCTGTCTGTCTCTGCTTTACTATCATTGTTTATTGCCTCAGTATTTGTTTGACAGAAAGATTTTGAGTTTTAATACCAGCCCTGCAGTGCGTTGCCAGGAATTTTAGAACCTGTGAGTGATTTCAAAAGCCATCTGACTCCAGTGCTTGCAGTGGGATTTATGTCTTTGCTGGTGCAGAGTTACAGTGTCATAAGCTTTTTATTTGCTCTTATTATATCATGGGCATCTGCGGACTGTTGGGTCCAGTACTTTTCAGCTGTTTATGTGCAAATATGTCTCTGATCTTGTGAAAGAAGGTCATTCTTTATATCCTCTGACTGCAGCTCTAAGAAAAAGCCCCCCAATAAGTCATTAAAGGAAAATGGAATTAGTCCTGCCAAAACTGGCTGTAGAATGCATATGATTGATGTTTGTATGGAGGCTGAAAAAAGATCTCCGTTCCTTGCAGAGTGCTCCTGATTCAGGATCAGCACAGGTTTTATTCTGGCGAATCTGGCTTGCTTCTCCCAGTTCTGCTGGCAGCAGAGCTTGGGGCATACTGCCAGAGCTGCACTGGGATTCCAGAAAGACTTAATTTCATTTCTAATTGTTGCAACGAATCATTTATTTAGCAGTTAAGCTCCTGCTATGTTTCCTGCCTGAGTAAAACAGTAATAAGTTCCTTTACTATTGAGATGAATTCCAAAATTGTGACTCTAGTTGGAATCTGAAGGTACTGCAGTACAGAAGAACTGAAATCTGGTCCTTTTGCTTGCAAGACTTATGACTTCTGAGACAGGACCTACTACTGAACTCTTTCTCTGGCTGTTTTTTAAAGTAAATGTGTTTATTACTGGATGTACGGTTGTGAATCCTAATGACTACAAAATGTAGAAGACTAATTAGGTTTGTCTGGGGGAATGTGTCCCTATTTCTGTGCATGGGGTGGGTCTACAAAGAAGGAAACCAATGCTGAAAGTGTGGCAAAGAGAGCGGAATTCTCCAGACCTGAGCTTGCCATTGTATGAAGTGATGCTTATCTGGATGTGGGCATGCAGGAGGTGTTGGGTTGCTGTGACACCAAGTGGTTTGGCTCCTGGGTCGCCTGGAAACCATTGCTTCTTGGAAGCAACACACTCATGGCATTACCAGCTCATTTTATTCCTGTGTAATCCTTTGATGTGTTCTAAGAAAATGGTGCATTAAAAAAACAACAACAACAACAAAAAACACACAAAAAAACCAAACCACTTCTGTGCCGTTAATGAAAGGTTTGTAACAGAGCTCAGACCGATGGCTGATTAAAAATCTAGTTTTGCCCTTCCTTCAGCTTGTAGTGGTGCCTATCAAACATCCTCTGCAGATGTTTTAATTATTTTTTTCATTGTGCCCTGGACAAGAAACAACAAATATTTGTAGGAAAGCAATATCCTTTACAGGAAAATATAATTGAATAACTGTATAATTTTGCTAATACTTCTGTAGACCAGATGCATGTGATTCACAAGCCTCGGTCTGCCAGCTCACCATCAGAGCATATGCCATGCTGGCAATATAACTTTAGTGCCTGTCTTCCTAGCGTTTAATCTACTATATGTTTGCTTATCCATATATTACTATTTTTAGAGCTGTTACTTGCTATTCTCAGTATAGCAATGTCACGTAAGAGTTACAAATAATACAAAGAAAACACGTGTACTATCAATTTGTTGGCTCCTCTGCATGCCTGTTTGAATGAAGAAATGTGAAACAGTGGTACAATTTCACGAGTGCACTCAAAACCATGTGCTTTTCTTGTAGGTGTTACTCAGCACATAGCAATGATGTCAAGCCTTGTCTTGAGAGCTCCACCATTATCGTGCAAAATGGATTTTTATTCTAGTGCTAGTACCACTTCTTACTGGGATTTCTAGCTTGACAGGGGTGGAGGGGAACCCCTAAGCCCACTGTTAAGTGGGTCAGTGCTGCTGACAAGTTGCATCAGTGTTTTGAGGCATCACCGTAAGTGGTCCTCCAATGTGCTCCTAAGGAAATGCTCCTGGAAACATCCCTTCTGGGTCCTTCACCAGATGTTTCAAACAGATTTCTGGAAATGTAATAGATTATTTTTGTAGGGAGAGGTGAGTGCTCCAAAATAGGTATTTCTCATGCTGTCACCATGCTTCCTGAACAGATTCTCTTACAACATTTGAAAAACGAGCCGTACTGTGTGTTATACAGCTGGCGGTGTTCTTGGTGTTGGGGAAGGAGTATTGTGCCGGGTTTTCTAGGGTGTGTATTCAAGCAGTACTGTAGCTTCAACTGGTGCTGTGCTTTCTACCATGAGATGCTGTCTGATCGTGCTTTGTGGCACGTCTCATCTTGGATGCAGCTGTGTGATGCTAGTTCTTAAATACAGTGAGGGTGGTTCTTTAAAAGCAGCTGTTATTTCCTGAAAAGAGAGAAGCAGGATAGATAAGGTATCTTGCATATTTTTTCTGGAGGTCTGTTGTGGACTGTTGACATTATATTTGTGTTTGAGCCTGGGAATTGTATAAAATCTTTAGAAATTCTTTAGCTATGGGAAGGGGGCTGAGGGAAACGTGTGTGGTCTGATGGGAAGGGACTGCAGGCACTGGTCTCCAGGGTGGATGCAGTGAGCTGGACTGCCCCTCCACGCTCCCTGTCATAAAATCATAGAACAGCCTGGGTTGAAAATGACATCAAAGATCATCCAGGTTCGGCCTCCCTGCCGTGGGCCGAGTCACCAACCACTAGAGCAGGCTGCCCAGAGCCGCGTCCAGCCTTGCCTTGAATGCCTCCAGGATGGGGCATCCACAACCTCTCTGGGCAACCTGTTTCAATGCATTTCCACCCTCTGAGTGAAAAACTTCCTCCTACTATCTAACCTAAATCTCCCCTGTCATAGTTTAAAACCATTCCCTTTTGTCCTATCACTATCCACCTGTGTAAACAGTCGTTCCCCTGTCCATGAAGTGATAACAGGAGCAACCAGCTGCTATGGACTTTGCTGAGGGAGATGGCTGCTTAACTGCCTACCCACTGTTAACATTGCTATTTAGTATTGCAAGTCATTGCTTGTTAGCTAGTTGAACCAAAGCTTTAGTTCCGAGAAAAAAGTAAGAGGAAATGAAAATTTTATGTACCCCAAAATGCAAGTTTTGTTCTTGTTATGAGATTCTTATAATACTGTTGCTCCTTTCACAAGCAAAAGTTACCCCCAGTGACACGACTTGTGCTCCCTGATGTGCCAAACCCAGTCTGGAGCTGTGGTACACATCTGTCCTTGTCTCAGGGACCGTGGGGAACTCGAGGCTAATCCTAACTCCTAGGTGGGTTGCTTTCCTCACAACCATCCTATACAATCTGGCTATTAATGTTTGTGGAAGTTTAACAAAAACAAAAATAAATATAGGCTATCTCAGTTTGCTTTCACCGTAACTGCCAGCCCATATCTCCCTCTATTATCCTTTCATCTTCCTTGCAGACTGGCTAATAGTTTTTTAGTGATTACATTTAATGGTGTGAGAGCCTTTTAGTTTGGATACTCTGCTTTTTCTCCTCTATTGCTTATAGAGATGTTTATGTTTTCAACCAGAGGTATGATTTGCCTTCTGTATAATTGCATGGAAAGAACCAGTTCATGTTCCTGAGCAGGCATCCTGAGTTTATTTTGATACCATTTCCTTTTTGATGCTTTTCCCACACTGACTTTACCCTCTGCAATCTCTTAATTAGTTTAACTAACTATAACCCTTTTTGTGGATGGATTTCTTTGCAACGGCATTCATAACTAAGCCTGCTTAGCACTGTCTTTATGTCTAAGTGTCAGAAATTGATGGAGCAATGAGATGGAGGAACCTGTGGTAAAGGATATGATTCACCCATCCACTTTGCCTAACTGGAATGCACAGTTTCATTGGTGCAGGTGCAACTTGTGCTTGGAGAGCTCCACTGGTGGAGATGCATCATGGCCCTGGAATGATGCAAGTACTGGCAAAAGCTCTGTGATGTTGGCTATCTGACCATGCTTGGTCAGGATGGAAACATCGTTTAAAATTACCCACTTGGTCAGCATAGCTGGCTGACAAGGGAGGAGTGGGAGGAGGACCTGTGAACACACGTGGCACAAAGTCATCTCCTTTTGGAAAGGAGCAGCAGTATTTTCTTGCAGGGGAAAGCATGCTCTGCTATACAAGGCTAGTAAATAGGCTTCTGGAGTGTGAGAATTGTAAGCACTCAGAGTGTTTGAAGCATAAGACTCTTAAAATTTTATGTCTACGCATTTCTATTCTGACATCAAGAAATTGGAAAAGTTTGAGAACGAGCAGTCTTAGTGTCTCTGGTGTAGGGGTATTGCTGACTCATCAGTGCTTAAATACTGGATAGAACCTTGGTTAGGGAGTGAGGGATTTTTCTCTTTGTTTAAAAGCCAGAAGATGTCTATTTTCATCACCAAGTTTGTAATCCTAGCAGTTGGAATGAAGCAAAATTCAAAGCTTTGGAGAAGTGGCTGAGGGTGTGTGGGATGAATAACAATCCAGTATGAGGCCTCAGCAGGGTGAAAAATGTAAAACTAACATCTCCTCTGCTGTTGGTTTTTTCCTTCTTTCTTTATATTCTTTAGATAAATTCACTAGCAATGAGAAGTGCTTTAAACGTTGCTGTTGCTGCCGATAGGAATAGGCCATAAAATTGCTGGAGTCGACATTCCTATGGGTCCTGGTCATAAGCCAAGCTGCCAACTATTTGTAAATTTACTGACAGTCAGTAAGCAGAACACAATATTTAAACTGTCAGAAAACTAATATCCACTCATTTCAGAGAAACATAACTCTGCTTCTCTTGGGCTCCAGCTTTTCATGTTGTTTGGTTACTGCTGTGATTTTCTGTTTCTGAGGCTCTCCCAGAAAAAAAAAAAAAGGCAGAAAAAAGATGAAGTGGCAACCAGCCTCCTCCTTCCCTGTGCACTCTGTGCTTCCAGTGACCTATGGCAGCAATGTGATCCTGTTTGGCAGAGAGGCTTAAGGCTGCAGCCAGATTCTCACTGCTCCTGGGACCTGGGTTCTTGGTCTTGCCATGGCTTGGAGTGGCTGCCCTTCCATCTGGGCTCGTGCAGTGTGGAAGCAGACACTCCCAAGTGATTAAAAAAAAGCTCCATGTTTACTAATTTCTGGGGTGCACGCTCAGTGGAGAGCAGCTTGAGAAAGCCTAATGAATGCTTTGAACTTATTTATTGTGCTATTAAGATGTTGTTGGAAAAAACGGTTGAATCATTTGTTTGCTGCTTGCTGTTGAAATGTAGACCTGTTATCAATAACCCACAGAAAGATTGCTCAGTTGTGAGCCAGCACTGCGTGAGGAAATCTGTTTTTCTTTACTGTACAGCGATGTTATGAGTTTGCCCAGCTGTGCACCTTCATCTGAAATAGCTTTTTGTGTAATTATTTATGTGAACATCCATAACATAGGAATGCAGGTGGGTTCTCCTTGGCCTGCTGAGCAGCAAGTCCCCGGTCCCACTGGAGGAATGAGCAGCCAAGTTGGCCCCCGTGACAAAATCTGCAGTGCTTCCCTCTTCCCCTCCCTGTTCCCAGTCATTGTGATGGAGGCATGAGCCTCTCTTTTGCCACTTCTCAGAATTTTTCTGTCAAATAAGGAACTTTCCTCCTCTAAATCGGCCCTCTCTCTTTGGTGGTCCTGGCTGTGGTGCATCCTATGTTCATAGAAAAGAGTCTGTCAGAACTTGCTTCAATTCTTCACTGTTTATTCCTTTGGTGTTTGTTGCACTCAGTAGTGAGAAAGCAGCATGGGGAATCTCAACCATTTCCTTTGAAGGTGACGAAAGATGTGAGAGCTTGGAAGGTGATGTGTGACCTGGAATGTCCTTAGGATACAGCTGATGTTACCTGAGTACAGAAAGGCCACTTCTGTGCCATGTTACTGCTCAAGTGCAACTGAATATAGTGTTTATCACCATGTGCTGTCAGCATGTTACAGATTAAGCCCAAGGTCTGCTGTACCAATGAGTGTTTTACTGATCATTATAGCATTTGTCAGCATTATGGGCTGCTGTCTGTGCCAGCAATAACTGCCTGGTGCTCTTCTGAGAGCAAGCAGGAGAGGTGTAGTTAATGGAGAATGAACAGCCCGAGCTGTAAAAGTGGTGAAATGGGTTATTTTTACAAAATAACTGTAAATGGTGTAGAGCAGCATGGCATGGGCTGTGAAGAGAAACCTCCCTGACCAGAGGGGGTGATCATGTAGCAAGCACAAGGGCATCTTGGCAGATGTATTTAAATACAGAAAAAGGAGGCAAGCCGCTAATTGCTGCGTAAAACAAGTTGGCAAACCTTCTGTGGAGTCATTCTGTGCTCTGTTCCCTCCTCTTTGGTGTGGGTCTTGAAGTTTGGTAGCAATGCAGATGTGTTTAGAGAGGACTGGGGCATGGGGACACAAATAACAGGGCAGGTAGGGGAAAAGTACAGGTGGCCTGCAGGTTGGGCATGCTTTACTCCTTCCCCTTAGCAGACCAGAAGCAGAAGCTCATCACCTTGTGTATGAGTGTCTTTGGAGTAGTGCTGTCACCAAAGAGAATGAGGTGGGGAAGCCTGTTGTAGCACACTGGCATTCCCTTGCTGACAGTGCGGTCTTAAAGTTACAAAATCAAAGTATCAGAAGAGAGGAGAAATGAAGTGCCAGGACCATTTGTTTGAAAGAGACTGTGATTAAAGATTGAAGTGAAATAATAAAGCTGTTGGATTTAAAATTAGCTTAATGTAACTTTTTTTTTCCACCCCCCTGGAGAAATGTTGATACAGTATCTCCCTAACAAATGGCTCACACTGCAAAAGTGAAGCGTGACACCTTCTCCAAATCAGACTGCTCAACTTTATAAATGACACCATCACCTCTCACTGTGTCAGCAAGATAAAGAAGTGATTTTTCAAGTGGTCTGAAAGCATTTATTTTTCATTGTGTTGTCACTGTAGTGACTATTCCACTTGTACCTAAAATGTTTCTGAGATAGTGTGCTTTCTCTATAGGCAGGGCCTAGAAGGAAATATTAGATAGTGGAATTACATACTAAAGTATAGTAGTGTTCATTGTGTATGTGTGTATATATATGCACCTATAGCATATCTATACATAGAGTGCATATATAAAATACAATACTATTGTGTAATATAATAAAGACAGTGGATAATAGGATTATACCTATGCAGGTTCTGGAAATTGCAGTAATTTTGTTTATATACCATGTCTGTTATCTGCTAGGCAAAACTCAACCTGAGTAACCTCGTTCTCAATGTGTAGGTCACCAGAGGTACAGTAGGAAATCACTTTTTCCTTTTCTTCTTTCACTACAACGTGATGCTTATTGCTCTAAGATTTAATGTGACAATTCTGGATTGCTTTTTGCAAATGCAGCTCTACAAATATTTCCTGTTCTCTTTGAGAAAGAACTTTGGTGTCAAGGTTCAGAAGATCCTCTCTCTTACTGCTCTGTGAGTGTTTAATTGATAAAATCTTGCTTAGTTAGTGTGATTTATTGACATCAAGGCCAGGGGGACTGTTAGATCATCAAACCTGACCTGTGTAACCCAAGCACTTGGATCTCACCCAGCAGTTCCTGATGTTCAGACTTCAGTGCTGACCCCTGAGATGAAGCAGCACACTGAAAATGGAGCTGTCTTCAATGAACTGAGCATTGTGGTTTTTGTTTGTTTGCTTCTTTTTTTCTGCTAAAAGGTTTTCAGACATAATATTTCTTACTTGAAATGAGGCTACACAACTTGGTTCATCAGTTCCACGTACTGATGTGTCCCCTGGTCAGTGCACATAAAGTGGGAGTGATGGTTCTGACTGCCATAAACTTGAGCCTCTGTAGTGAATCTCAAAGCATGGCAGGCATCAGAATTCTCCACCATCAGTTTGGGGAAGGGAAGGAAAGGCTGTCCAGGGTGGTGTTTGCTTCTCAGCAGGGCTGAGGTCAGGCTTCCAAAGCATTGGTGTTGTGTGGGGATGGCTCTGAAAGATTTTCCAGATTCAAAGTGTTTTGCCAAAAAGGACAGAAGTATGTGAAGAGATGACTGTCAGTGATGTCTGTAGGGAGAAGGAGGTTGATCATTATTATCATTTATATCATGTATTTTACAGCTTCTGGCTGAAGAGCTGGTGTGGGAAGGGTTGGAGCATGGGAGGACTGGCTTTTGAGCAGCTCTTGGCAAACCAATTCTGGACTTAAATTCAGTTAAAAGGGGACGGAAGATATGATCCATATCTTTCATACAGCAGCTCTCCAAACTTACGAAGGAGAGCTCTGATTTTTCTTCTGTGGTCAACTGTGCAGCCTTAAGTACATTCTCAGTGCCTTTTAGTTGAAGGGTGTCTGTCAGCCTTTTTCAAGTGCTGGGTTATCGCAAGCAGCACAGTAATAAGTACCTGGAGAGAAGATCAAATGTGTTCCAGTACTAAACTAGATTTGCAGTCTGCATTAGGTAGGCTGAGGCATTTTAATCCCACCTAGACTGTAGCTGCACAGGGTGAGCGCTGCAACTATTACAGGGGCTTCACACATCCTTTTTTCCTCTGTCCTTTTTCTTCCCTTGTCTTGTGTCAGCAACTAAAATTAGAGCTGGTTTAAAGGTCAGCTTCAAAACCCCATCACTGTAATAGGGGAAAAGACGAAAGAAGAAAACCAATCCTCTGCTTGCAGCAAACTGCTTGGCATGTTGTCATCTACTACGCACAAATTAACTTCTGCTTTAAAAGTCTAAATTTACTTTCTTAATGCACCATTTTGAGCAAGGCATTGATTTCTGTGGCATTGCTTAGAAGAAAGCAATGTTTTGTGTTTTACAGCATGTACATGGGTTTTGTACATGCCTGGCTGCCTGACTGATGTTGCAGGCTGCAACAGTATAGCTCCGTGGTGCAAAAAAAGCCTTAGAGGTCTTGTTGCTGAGCTCTTTGTTTGCATAGGGAAACATCTGTCTGAGATTTAATGTGCTGTACGTAACACCCCTGTTAGGGAGCTGTAAATCCTTTGCACTGCTTCTCACTGGGATTTGAGGGTTTTTTTTTTCTCTAATCAAAGTGCTGTAGTCAAGTGTTGTAATTAGCGTGTAAGAATTTATTGATTGTCACTATTGTAATAATATGTAGCAATAACACTGCAAGTTTTTATTCTCTCTGTAATGAGATGTTTAAATATTTACACTTTAAAATAGAGCCTTCATATGTTATTTTTCATCAATTTGGTGTGACTGACTAATTGGACGTGTTTTCACTGATTCCATTCTGTCCTGCAAACACAAGCTGTTTCAAGACGTAATTCTTGTTTTAGCTTATTATGTAGAAGGTTCCTAATCAGTCGGAGCAGGGGAGGAGGAGGGATCTTGGAGCTGTGTACCCTCAGCATGCAGCATACTGAAAGTAAGTTGTATTTTCTGTGACTTACTCCATCGGTTTGAACAAAGTCAAGTGTGTAATTTTTTTCCTCTCAAATTGGCAGTGTGCCTTCTAAAATGTGAAGTTGTCATCTTATTTTGCTGCTCTTCCATCTCCAGGTCTGTAATTGAACCCTGTCTGTTGTTGGCCTCTGTTGTGTCCTTACCTGTCCCCCAGGGTGGGATGATTGGCTCTGGATGTAGAGGAGGAAGAATTGCTGGCCAGATCTGTGAGCTTGCAGGGAGGAGCAGAAGTTGAAAGAAGGGTTTGCTGCTGTAACTTGAATATTTGCTGGTGTAAAATCCTTACAGCTTAAAGCTGAGTGTCTTGGCTTTATCTACAAGAAGCATGTGAGCATCTCTCCCTGAGGATGCCTCTGTTCCATGCGTCAGTGTGTAGGGAGCCCTATGACTGCTGGGGATATCAGCTTGCACTTTGGCAGTCTACGTAATAGTCCCAGGATGGTAAAGACCATTTGAAGGGAGCAGAAGTTAGGCTTGTATGGAAGTTGTTCAAACTCCATCATTGGCTCTTTTGTCTCTCCCTCCTCACCTATTACTTGCTCTGGTGTTGTGTTCATTTTGTGCTTTCTGGAGACAACTGAATTTTTGGATGAGAGGGAGAAGTTCGAGGGAGGGGAAAAAAGCAAAGTTCCTATTGAGAGCCTTTGCAATTCCTTGGAAACTATGAAATGCAATGGTAAACCAGCTGAGCTGTCTTTTAATTGTTCTATCTCCTTGTTACCTCCAGGAGATTTCCAGATTGCCATCTTCTTTATGATAAACTCATTTTCACTAGATAGTAAAACATCTTCCATTTACAGCTGGGGTTGTATGACTGGTCTCTGCTCAGAGTGGGAGGAATAAGTTAACTTTGAGATGTGAGCCAAATAACTGACTCCAATACATGCTGAGTTGTATGGGGGAAGTGTTAAAGTTCAAAAAATGTACAATGGGGCTGAGGGAATTCAAGCTCCAAGGCTGGGGTTTCCTATGTTTTTGCATGTTTTTCTTCCATACTGACTTCTGTTTCTTTATGGCAACAACAGTAATGAGCACTGTTTGGTATAAGAAGGGAAGTGAAACAAGTTTTTAAGTTGAATACTGAGGAAAGGCACAGAGAAAGGGGTTGGAACTTGATGATCCTTGAGGTCCCTTCTGACTCAAGCCATTCTATGATAAGAGTTGGGAATTTAAATTTAAATTGTGATGTTGCACATTTGGAAGTACTGTGAGGAATATAATTTATCAGAGCATGCCTTCCTCTGAAATTAAGCAAAGCAATTAAACATGAAAGGAATCACTTCTGTACCTAGGAGTCTGACCATCTCATTTCTCAGATTTGCTGATTTTTCCAAGTAATCAGAGCTTTATGGCATATCTGCAAACTAAGGGCTACAGCAAAACTTGCATGAGTCCAAATTATAATTATAAGATGAATGTTTCCTTCCTTTGGAGAGGTTTTTTTTTTCTCTCTCTGTCTTCAGGAAATGAAAAGGAAATGATTTCACTTTTGTGTACAAAACTGCAAATGTCAACTTTGTGATGTAATGGGAAAACTTTCTGCTGGGATTTGGTGTTGTTGGCTCCGAGCTCTTGTGTGAAAAAGGTGACTTCCCCGTTAGACCCCTCTTGGCCCTGAATGTTAAGTCTTTCTGTGGCTTTGTACAGGGCTTGTCTTAATTCCCTGCCTGTGTCATGGGGAGGTAGTGTGTTCTACAAGGGGAAAAAAAGCATGAGGCTTTTAGTCATGCTGTGCTGTGTCTTATTTGTCAACTGCACTGTGAAACACGAAGTTAAGTTAAAACAGATACAAGCTATCTGCTAGAAACTGAAACATGGGCTGAGCCGGTCACTAGGAGTTCTGTGCCTGTGTTTATGAATGGGGATCTATGTACGTGCATTTTGGATGTTGCTGTTGTCTTAAGAACTGTCACAGCCATAGCAACAGCTGGGTGATACCGGTCCATCGGTGTGTGAAATGGCGTGTGTATTCAGGGTAATGCTTGCCCCTGAACTTAGCTTAGTCTTTAGTGACCTGTTAGCAGGCTTGGTTTTATTACCAGATTTATTTCTTGGGGATTAAGTGGCATTTGGAGCATGTCAGTTTAGTCAACTGACGCTTTTGCTAACGATGTGCATTACTGGATGGGGGAAAGAAATGGTGGTTAATTATGAGTAGAAAACAGAGGCTTGGCTATTTGAAATATATGTAAACAAACAAAAAAAAGATCCCAACTTCTTGTTCTGTGCGAGGAACATCTGTAACTCAGGCCTGCTGCAATAAGCGGGAGATTAAAGCAAGTAGGAGCTTGGAAGGGATTTGGTTTGTGTTTGCAATTGGCTTGTGTCTTGACTCCGGGCACTGGGGAGCAGAGCACAGAGCCAGCTGGATGGGAGCAAAAGCTGAGCACTGGGCTGGGACAGCGAGCTGAGAAACTCAACCCAAAGGATGTGAGGGCCTCTGCGGGAGAGAGGGAGTGTGGTGGGAGAGCCCTGAGCTGAACCTGGGGCAGTGCTCGTGGCTGCGACATGGTTCCTTGAAGTCAGAGTGGCTGCATTTGTATTCTGGTAGCTGACAGTCGACCATATTGCCCATACAGGATTTAATTGCTAGCATATGGGCTGTTTGTCTGACCACAAAATCTCGCTCGCGCGCTTGAGATTTTTCAAGTCATGTCATCACCAGAAATATCACACAGCGGGAAGCTTTTTCTTATGCAGCCACATCCTTATGTGGCACACTGATAGAGTGGGAAGAGCATGCTGCTGTGGGCTTGAGCCTTTGGGGGTGGGGGGGCACGTGCTGATGGCAGCTCGGTAAGTGGCTGTTAGAGAGAGAGACCTGGGCACAGGGACAGTGCGTCCTCTGAGTGTCTCTATTTGGAGATCCCAGGGTTAGGGTGTGCACTTTGCTCATTAAGAATGTTAAACAGCTTTGTTACGTGTAGCAACGAATTGTCTGTATGTCAAGATAGGAGTTTTTGTCATCTCTTATCCACTTTGTGTGTAAGAGAAATGCCAATGAAGTGCTGTGCCTTCTGGTCTCATCTATTCATAGCATCCTCTTGCTGTTTGCCTGTAGCTTCGGGAGGGGCTTCGGAATGTTTCGCGAGACTGTGGAAATGTGACTGCAAAAAGCACTTCAGAGCCCTTATAACTTCTCTCCAAATGATCAGATCTCAGATTAACAGTCTCCTTAACAGCAAAAACATGAACTGCCTTGAAAAGATATGAAACATATCACTCTACTGGCTTTAAATGACTAAATGCAGATTTTTTTTTTGTACAAGGCATTAGAAGTTCATAATTTTTGTTAATTAGTAGCATATTATACTTTCAAATCTTTGTTTAAAAGCTGTCTGGACTGCAGAGCCAATGTCTGCTTGAACTGCTAAGCTGTTGCCCCTGAGGAAGGATAAGACAGATCTTGTTGGTGTCTCATTAGCTACTATGGGAAAGCTGCTTCCTTAGCATGTCTGAGATGTGGAGCTGGAGGAGACCTTATGGCCACCAGTTGAGATGAACCCCTACAAGCCAGGAATGGACATGTCGTGTGCAATACTCTTACAGAAATTGATGAAATAATTTTCCCTTTATTACCCCCAAATGCTCCAAACCTCCTTGCTTTGGTGGTTAAAAGCCTTTGTAAGGAACCTTACTGAGTGCAGGTGGCAGTGCCAGTGCTGGCGTGTGGGCATGGCAGGGATCCCAAAGCACTGCGAGCTGCTCTGCCTCCCTCTCTGTTCAAGTGTTCAACTGGGATTGGTGCTCTGGTGAGTGCACTGGAAATGATGGAAATCGTTGATTTTACACCTTTTTAATTTATTAATGTCATGTGTTTGTAACTACCCCCTGCCCCAATCGCTGCACCTCCCGTGCAGGTCTGTATGCACGTGTTCCAGGATGGATGCGTGCCATGCAGGCCCCAGCTCTGATTTATCTTGGCATGGCATTACCTATTTAGCAGTATACAAAAATAGCACGTATCCCCCTGTTCTCTAACAGGCTGTCACTTTTTAATTGCTAGAGAGGCAGCACTTCGAAGAGTTTCTGTGACTTATTATTTATTTTTTTAAAGACAAAATTGCTCTCTCGTGGAATGTTATTAGTGGAGGCAGAAGAGAAGCTCATTCATTAGATCAAAAAACCCTTAATCATTTCCTTGGTGTAGTGACTCAAATGTAGTGATTGGATTGTTGCAGTGACTGGTTTCTCAAAGATTATTGTGTAATTAATCATGTTATTGAAGAAAGAGAGAAAACAAATGGAAGTTCGTTGTTTCACTCTGCCTCATCCATCAAAGTCCATCAAGGCTGTCTAGGTGCTTATCATCTCTTCCCCAGGTTATGAATAAGGCTCTTCATAGCAAGCCTGCTCATTTGGGTGAATTGTTCTCCTGTAGATTAGTGTCCAAGACAGGAAATTGGTCCCTATGCTGAGTGTCACAGTAAAGTATTATAATATGTCTTCTGAAGGGGTCACAAGAAATCTCCCGGTCTCTTGTTACCAGAGAGGATTGATTTTACTTCTGTCTGTCTGAGCAGATATTTGTTGAATGTGCCTGGAAGAAGTCCTCTAAACCAAAACTTCTTTCTGCTCTCTCAGGCCGTATATTTCCAGGCTTATCAGGGCTGAGAAGCAGTGGGTGGAATTTGGAAGTTGGGAACCTTTGCTTTGATTTAAGGCTGCAAAAAGGCTGGGGAGATGGGCTGGGGCCCTGGGGGATGGAGCTGACCCACCTGGGCATGGTGCTGAGCAACCCGCTCTGCCTGCACCTCTCTGTACGTGCTTCTCTGTTAGGAATTTTGAGTGTGGTTTCACAGTTATTGGGGGAGCTAATTAACATGGTTAAACACGCTCCATTTTTGTAAGTTTTATCTGCTGGTATCTGTGTGCAGACAGCCTGAAAGATTGTATCATTTAATTAAAGAAAGAGCAAACAAGAGGATTAATGTAATCTGTAGGAAGGGGACAGGGGACCAGGAGGGGTCAGGCGAGATGTGTTGGGAGAACCCTGCACGGTTCACTGCGTGCTGAAATTGGTAAATAGCAATCCTTTAATGCTGCTGGCAAATAAGGGATAGCAAAGTCTTGGTGTCAAATATGAATGTTCTCATTTACATTTAAATAGTTAAGATTTCCTCGTGTGTGCCGTGCGCAGCACAGAGTAATGTTTGGTTATTGCAAATATTGCTCTTAATGAAAGTAAATACCATCGTTACTGTGTTAATTTTTTTTTTTCAAACATTGATTTCTGGTAAATTACTTTTATCAGTGCTGTAAGAATTTATTTGGAAAATGTTACGTATCGGAGCCCGGAGGCATTCACTGGGGAACTGATTACGTTTGTTTCCAACCATCACCATCAATTGCCTGGCGTCCTACAGACCTGGGATGGATGGGGGAGTGTTCTCCCTCATGAATTCAGTGTCTGTGGTGACCCAGAGCCCTTCTGGGGCTGCTGGCAGAGGTGTAGGGCAGTTGGCAGATCCCAGAGCCGCAGGGTGCCAGCTTCTAGGAATGTCAACATTGTGCAATACTCGAAACCTTGCTGTGGGTTTCAGTGCGGTGCTCTCGAAACCACCTTCTGCAAATGTTTAACTTCTCCCTGGCCCCGCTCCCATGGTGAGGCAGGCTGACTGCTGTGAATGGGAAGTCCTGCTTTAATTGCAGTTCGGTGAAGTTGCAGGAGGTGAAGAAGCAGTTCTGGCCTGCGGAGCTCGATGCTGGCTGTGTCTCACCTTGGATTGCGACTGGGGGCTGAACTTTGTCTTCTAAGGGATTTTCAGTTTACAAAATCACTGCAGCTTACCAGGTCTTACTGGAAATAGCTTAATTGTGTAGGTGAGCAAGCAATAAATAGCAGAGTGAATGAACTTGCTTCTTGACTGTGAGGTTATTTCTTGTTTGTGTTCAGGATGCATACTGCCCCATATGCAGGTGATTTTTCCTAAGCCCTTGTCATTGCCAAAATGCTGGTTGTTCACCCTGGGGCTCTGCAGATTCAGGTGCTGCTTGAGAAAATGACCATTTCTGTGACCGGGAACCTGTGAGTGATGGTAACTGTTAGGAAAACCTCGTCTGCTTTTGTATTCTTCCCTGTTTACAGTCAGGTTGCAAGGCAGAGGCAGGCACAATAAATAGAGACAGTATTCTGCTGGCATCTGCGCTCCCTCTGAAATAAAAAATACAACTTTGCTGGCTGATAGTAGCTCAGCAACTTTGTTAGACACAGTTGTGTCTGCAGAGGTGCACAGCAATAAGTCCTATGCCCTTAGGCCAGCTTTATTGATAAACCAGATAATAGCTTCTGCCTCCGGAGCTTGCACTTAATTTATTAGGGAGGAAGTCCTGCTGGCTGTTTCTCTGGGTGGTTTTTCCTACTGGTTCACTCTGAGTTCAAGTCAGGACTGTGGTGTAATGCTGCTGAGCACCAGGATGCACTGAACCAAGAGCTGGGGCACTGGGCTGTCCCCTGCCTGCCTGCTGCCTGCACATGTCCGGAGATGAGAAATTCTTGCTTAGTTTTCAGTCAGAAATCAGCCACGCACAACAAGCAGCAGCTTCAACTGCCTTGAAACTCCATCTCTTCTGATGCCAGAGTAAGCAGATGGTCTGTTGTCACAGCAGACGAAAATTATGTTAATTAATATATTACAAAACTGACTCCAGTTGAACATTTATTTTTTTATGAGCATGTGATTATCAGCTTTTCTGGAAGATGAATTTTGTGAATATTTGGACTGATTTATTTCTACGACAGCGGGAGATGGGCTCCAAAATGGTTTTCTGGAGATTTAATATGCTGCTTTTGGTGCTGTAATTATAAATGGATATGTCATCCAGTTGGCAGGGGCGTAGTTAGAGAACTTGGGGTAAATTAACTTAAAGAGTTTGTAAATACCCAGCCCCGTTGCCATAATGTTGTGTGGTGTGCACCCTCAGCTGCTCACACAGCATCTTGAACGCAGCTGTACTGAGGCCTTGTCCCAAGGAAGGGGATGGCAGTTTTCACTTCTAGCAGCAAATGAATAAAGATCAGATTTCTTTATTCCTCTTGAGCCAAGACCTTCTGTCTACCTTTTTCCCACCAAGAGATGCCTACAGAATATGTTTTCAGGGGGCTCTGAGCTGATGTTCAATGGCAGACCTTCAGCTGGGTGTTTCTGTGTGCAGGTTTCACATGCTGTGGCAAGCCCATGTTTTCGCTGTTGAAAAATTAACTTCTGCAAGGCCCAGTACAATCAATATTTAATTTCTGTTCTTCCAAATTACTGAGAATCTTTTCAGAAGTCTTCTGTGCTGCCGCTCAGAGGCCTTTGCATGCAACTGAGAATTATATTGTTTTTATTTGTCTTGCCCATAGGAGCACATTGGCTTAGACTGAAAGTCCACTCTGACAATGACCAGCACAGATGCTTCAGAAGGTGTAAATCCTGCCCAGTCGGCAGATGCAGATAATCTGTCCCCTACTGTTAGCCACATCCTGATCCCTAACAGATAAAGACTGTCTTAATCCCCAAAGCACGAGATTTAATATCCTCCACAAAAGCCTCCTCCTAATTCATGAGGCCCTTGTGTGATTTATTTATTTCCCCTGTGAAGTCAGTGCTGGGTGGCTGAGAGCTGCTGGGGACCATCTGTGAGACCAAGAAGTGTTCTTAGAAGATGCCAGAGGTTTGTCTTGGTGTGTCATCAGTACCGTGTTGGCTGAACCAGCCCTCCTTTAGCTTCTGTTCCCCCTGTATGAAAATTAGTGCAAAATATTTTGGCTTTATTTATGTAAGTCATTGTAAGGGAGAGAGCATCATGTGAATGAAAAGGCACAAGTTTTGCAGAGCTGTGGAATGAACCACGAGGGCTTATTTCAGGTGAACCCAAAGGGAGCAATGAGCTTGTGTTAAAACCTGAGGGGTTTTGATGATGGTTTTTATTTTTTTCTTTTAAAGGAAATATGTTGGAATAAATTGAAAAAGACTCTGATTTCTGTTTTAAATTGGTCTGTTGCGAGCTTTATTGTTGTATGCAGTCTTGCAATTAACCTGCTACTCCTTGGGGCTTCCCAATACAACTTCTGCTCCTGGTACGAATCAATTGAGTCTCTGCTTCTGTGCTGGAGAGAGAGGAAATTCATTCCCAGTGCCCTGGCCTTGCTGGCAAGCTCTTCCTGCCGGGATCAGTGAAACCAAGGAGTGTGCTAGGATTATTTAAGGACTCAGCACTTAGTTTCTAATGTCTTGAAAGCTTTTTTATTGTATTTTATCTTCTCCTCTCCCATTTCTAGTTTCTAGATAAGCGAGATTATGCAGGTGTGAGTGAGTCAACCATAAAGTGTGTCTTTCCAGCAGCTCTTTGCATTCCAGTCGTGTGGGAGAGAATTCTCTCTGCCACATCGAGCTGAGTGCCTAAACTAAACCTGGCAATTCATTGTATTTGAAGGAAAGTTTAGACAAGGAACTATTCACCTAATTTGAAATTGCCTTTGAATGCGTCAGTGACAGTCTTTGTATGAAAACTAGAGTTTTATTTTTCTGTCAGTGTATAATCTTCACGTGATGACAGTTTGAGCTGGTATGGAGGTAACAAATGTGTGCAGGTTGTGCTGCTTCCAGGGCTGTACGTGGATTTATTTCATACTTGTGCACACGTCTGCATTTAAGCCTTGACTAGAGAAGCACATAGGTGTGTGCTAAGGGGTCTGTCATGGTTTTATGATTTTTGGTACTGGTATTCCACATCATAACATCATGTAGTGCATTTAGAGTTAAAGAGTTAATGCTCCAGCTCCGTGGATCATCAATAGTTCCAGGTATACCTGTCTCAGAAGAGAAGAAGAACTCCATTCCCCAGAGGACTTTGCGATGCTTTGCGTTCTTACGTGTTTACGCTCAGAGGGAAAGATAAAAACTGTCTGCGGTCACGGGACACTCTCTCTTTCCTTTGGGATCGACTCAGCAGTGGGTACTCGCTGCCGTCCGCCTTCAGCGTTAGCGTAAGGCCTTCGGTTTATCGGACACTCTCTCTTGCTCATTTTATTTGATTTATTAGCTTTAATTCCAATTATATTGTATTATATTGTGTTATTTTGCTTTCTGATATCTTATTTAGTAAATTAGCTTTCCTCCTCAGATCGTTGCCGCTGTTTTGTTCCTAGGCCCATCTCCCTTTTCCCTTTTCCCTTTCCCCCTTCCCCTTTCCTGGGGCGTGGGTCCGTGGGTCCCCCGCACCAATCGTCACGGAACCGGGCCGAACCTGCCCGTAAACCGTTGACAGGGTCCCACTGATTTCTGCAGGCTGTGGCCGTATGGGTTGGAGCACAGCTCTGCCAGGTTTCCCATCAGTGCTGTGAAGGTGAAATCCCACCGTGTCCTATGTTGTCTTGTTTTCCTTACCAAGACTTGCATGTATAGTTTGTGGGAATCTCAAATAGCATGTCCATCCTCTTGTTTGTCTCCAGCCCTCTTCCCCAGCTCCGGTGAGGGTGGAGGGATTCCCAACAACCCCAGGGAGACCGTGCACAACAGCACAACCATAGCGCTGCATCATCTCCCCCCTTCTGTGGATCCTTCATGTTTTCTCTTAGAAGCCCCTATAAACATGTTAAAGTCTGATCTCTGCCTGTTTTTCGGTTGCTGCTGGTATCCTTTCACTGTAATTTTTCACTTCTTCATTTGACAAAGTGTTCTTTGCTGTTTGTTCTCATTGCACTGTGCCCTTCTGTGTAAATGCTGAGGGCAGTGTGGTGAGGATATTACAGATGCACCCACTCCTCTTATTGTTAGCGAGATGCTTGTAAACAGACAAATAAGTGATCTCATGTCATTGCATGGAAGATCTGCAGTCAGAATGTAGAACATGCCCATACAAAGGTTTTAGAGGAAGCTGAATTGAATTAAATAAAGGTGTGAATTTAAGAAGGATTATTTAAACCTCATTAAACCTTTTTGTTTGCACACTTCTCAGAATTAAAGTTGCTTTAATTTGATTTTGGTTCACTTTACTTCCTAAGTGAGTAGTCTCAATTTAATTAAGACAAATTAATTGGGTAAATGTCCAAAGACAGACTTAACGTCAGTAAGAGAGGGAGCATTCAAGGAAAATGAGTAAAAGGAAAGCTGAGTGCATTCAAAACTAATAAAACCCAAAACTCCTTCCATTCTGAGATGTTGCAGGAACTAGATGTGATCCATGGAAAAATGGGCCAATTATTATCCTGTATGGGATACTATTATCAAGTGAAAACCCTTTCTCTTGGCTGCTGTTGCCAAACTCTTGTCTCTTCAATTCTGGGCAGCAGCCCAATTTTGTTAAAGGAAGAAGTTAGTTGTATTGAACGCCTTCACATTTTATTTGTTCCTTTAGGAACCAAAATGGATTTATGCCATATTTTATTTTATTTTAAACCTTGCTTCCCCTTCCATCTCTTTCTCACACAAACTTTTTTCTGATGGTTTTCCTTGAGAAGCTAGAAAGAATAGAGAGATGAAAGCACACCCCTTCTCTCACACGGAGGCTTATCGCCGTGTGTGTACGTGCTTTGCCAAATCCCATTTCCTTCTTGTGCCTGAAGAAACTTGTGTCAGATCCTTATCCTCCAGTCCTGCAGAAGGCTCAACAGCAGTGAAAGTGAGCAGTGCCCTTGGCGACGACGGGAGGGTGCAGTACGGAGGCAGAGGGTGGTTGTGTGGTGCCCATTCTGACCTTGGGTCTGATTTGTATCAGAGGAAAAAATAGCAATTGTAGAAGAAGCTTCTGTGCTGTGGAGATGGCAGCATTAAGCATCAAGGTGTTCCATAAAATTCTAGGAAAAAGTTGTGATTCACAGTACTAAGACCTTTTACCCTTTGGGTGAGGGTGAAACACAGGCTTGTTAACTGTGCTCATGCTTGTCGCTCTCCTTGTTAGATAAGTGGCTCCAAGCTTAAGGATAAGAAGTTCTAGAAGTATTTTCAAGCTTCCTTGTTCTGTTTCTGCATTAGAACAAACAAATATTTAGTGAACTGGAGCTCATCCTGGGATAAGCTGTGCTGGCAGTTTGTTTATTCTTTATCCTCTTATGTTATATTTTTAACGGTGGAAACAGGCTTATATGGGCTTGTGCTCTGGGCTTCTCTGCTCCCTGGTGTGCAAGTGGGAGGAGGAAACAGGTAATTCTTTTTTTAGTGAGATTTCTTCTCTTTCTCCTTTGCTATGGACCACTCTCCAAGAGGCTTTTCAGCAGAAGGCTTTTTCTGTCAGTACCTCCCTTCAGGTATTTTGGGGCCAGCACCTGGTGCACTTGGTTCACCCTCTGGTGGGTACCTGGTTTGGGGACATCTCGTGACCATCTGCAGGCTGAGCTCTTCCTGTTGGCACCACTGTTTGAGTTGCAATGAAAAACACATAGCAAAAACAAGTTGGGAAGAACTAAAGGAAATACCTCAAAGCATTGCTAATTTGCAACCCAAACCTACCTAATTCTAGTATGAAGTTCTTTCTCCAGACATCACCTAAAACAGAAACTGCTGAGCTGGTGGGGTCCTAAATGCATCATCCCATTTCTTACCTTTCTGAAGGTACTGTCTGCTACTGGTATCTGCTAGCTAGATTTCCACTGCAAAACAAAACTTGTCATCCTCTCTTCTTGACTTGCTCCCAACTCCTAATTGGCTCAATTAAATTGTTCATTGTTTGAAGGTGAAGGGGGTGATATGAGCAGCAGCCCAAAGTCTGATGTGCTCTGAGAAAGTAAATTTGCTCTTCAAATGGCAAAAGTGCATTTGGGAGAACAGGCTCCATGCTTCCTTTGTAAGTGACTAACAGATTTATCTACAATAGTTCAGCTTGTGTATTTATGTACGTATTTGTCAGGTGTCTGGAGGCATGGTTTTATTTATGATGACCCAGAGGTGCATCAAAAGGTACTGGTTTTTGTCCTTGGCTTTTTCTTTTTTCCCTTGCTACTGCACTATTATACTTCCAGTTAGAGGCTGATCCTGAGTGAGGTTGAGTGTGGCATTAATCTTGTGTTTTAGGGTCCTTGTAAGGTTTTAAGAACATTAAGCGAGCTTAAAAATGTTCTCTGATTTTCCACTGCTGGACATCATAGCTTCTACTGATAACTGAATAGGTGAGATTAAAATGTGTAATCAAATATTTTCCAGGACTGTGAACTTTTAGTAGTCTTCCTGAAGTCTCACAGTGTGAGTTGTGCCTGCTGTTGCTTCAATAACAGTTTCAGATGGAGAGGATGCTTGTGAAAGGAGCTCATCTTTGCCTTCTGTATCATCAAAAGCAAGAGTATGAAATGGTCTGTCTAGTCTGACCTTCTATCAATGTGTCCTTCTCAAATTGGGCCTCAGCTTTACTGTTTTAATTATTGACTCTTAGAAAGAAAAGAGATGCATTTGTCAGAATTTTCTGCATTGAGATTAATGTGAGGAAGAAAGGGGTGGATTTGCATGGGAAGGATTGGGGCATCATAAGCTTTCTTTGCCTGCTCTCAGGCCAGTCCATGGTAAAGGGAAGTTTGGGCTGATTTATAAGTGGCATTACCAAATAAGTGCAGTTTTCTTTCCCTTGCAGAATCTTGCCTGAAAACAGAAAGAAGGAGTCAATAGGAAAACAGGTGCTGATTGGCATAAGAATTGTTGCCATGCTTGCTAATTTTAACTTCAGGGCTTGATGTTGTTTCTTTTCTTCCCCAGACTGCGCTGACATTTGCAGCTCTGTTTAGAGCAAAAAGCTCTAATGAGAAGACAGTGAAGCCGTTCAAAATATGAGTTAGTTTATCCTTTCATTTGTATTGTGGAGTCTTCTCATTAGGGTGAATTCCTTTCCTGCAAATCAGATACTGAGATGATGTTGGCTCTGGCTTCGAAGCCTGTTTGCTATATTTTGTCTTCACTGTTAAGACCACAGATCTCACTGTTTCAAATAGGTCGAGTGCCCAAGAATCAAGTCAGGTTGCCTCATAACCCCTTTTGAAATCCTCTTCCTGTTCCCAGAAGGATGTAGCCGTCTTGGTGCTGGTGTGGCTAAGGCTCTTTGGAAGATGCCAGAAGCCTTTGTACTTGTGGTCCTGAGAGCTGAGCTGGCAGAACAGAGCAGGGATTGCAGTGCTGGGGCAGGCTGACCTTTCCAGGAGCTCCAGCTGAAGGCTGATGATGTCCTGTTGCTTTTCTACCCTCTGCTGGTGCTTTAATCAGAAACATTTAAGGAAATAATTATAATATTGGTGTCTGCTCTGCATGGCATAATCTGCATTTTGCTAACGCTGTGCTATAGCACGACAAAGAAGAAAGCTTTCGCATCCTCAGTTTTCCATTATGGTGCAGCTCAGGAATGAGCTTCTATCAAAGTTAACAGACAAATGTTAATATTTAGAGCAAATAACTTTTCTTTTTTTTTTTCTCAATTCTCTTCTGCTGCTTTGTGTAAACTAATTAACAGTAAAACCTTAAACAGGCACAGTGCAGAAGTAACAGTTGTCTTTACATATATTATTGTAATTAAAAAGCTTTTCCTTACAGACTTTCAAATCTTAATCCTTATTCAATAGGGTCTTCCCACCATAGGCATTTCCAGAGGTTCCAGCAGCAGCCCTGCATTTATCGCTTTCTGAGCTCTGTCCTGAAAGCTTAGAGGCTTCTAACATTGTCAATTGCATTGCAGTGCTGGCTGTGCTAACGAGGTTTTTTCCAGGCTTAGTTTATTCCTTAGAGATGTGCTGCAGGGGAGAAAAAAAAAATTAAAAAAAAAAAAAAAACACCTAGCTAGATAAAGAAAGTCATTACAGCACTAATGAATCCGTGCAGCTTGGCTGAAGGCAGCGTAAGCTGATGGTGAGGGGCTGTGGGGTGGGGAGGAGGTCAGGTCTGGCTACCCCAGAACATGCTGATTGTGAGGAGGTGAGATATGGCTTCTCTGCTTCGTTTCTTTGATTGTAAAACCAAATTAGGACAATTATGTTATCAAATGAAGGGTGCTGCAAGGAATGCTTCACTAACTTGCTCTGAGAGGTAGGGTAGAAATATTGTGTTGGAAATTACAAGCTCTTTCCCTTAAGATGTGATCATAGTTGAGTAAGGTATAAGTCCTGCTTGTTTTACTGCTTCTCTGCACTGTGGGCTGGGATCAGCCCTTGTGTGCAGCATCTGCAGGCAAAGTAGAGTGCGCAGTGCCCTCAGAGGCCCCTCTGGTGTGGTGTTGGGTTCTGCAAGGCTGAAGCCTGCAAGGCTGTTCAGTGTGCGTGGTTGAGAGTGGTATTGTTGACCTGAGCCTCTGTTTTATACTTGGTATTTTCCCTTAAGTGGAGGAGAAGGCAGCGATACCAGGTTCATTCCATGGTAAATCCCCTGGGCTGCTCTGCATTTTGGTGCCTCTAAGATGCACGCAGAGCTCAGAGTTGATGATGAATGTAACTGCCCCTGGCACACAGTACTGGTCAGATACCTGCTTCTGCAGTGAGGTCATTTACAAGAAACTGGATCAAATAGTACAAAACAGAGAGGGTTTTTTCCTGTTCCTTTGGCCTAAGTCAACCAAAAATACAATTCCACTGTATCCATTGCTTTTCTGTCCAGTCACTGATGGGAGAAGGAGCACTCCCTGCAGGGCTGGAGTAGAGCACTCATCCTGCTTACCTCCCAGCTCAGCTCACCAGAGGACGAGCAAGTCCTGTGTCTGCTGCGGTTCCAGCTATCCTGACATGCATTATTGCCATAATGCACTGGAGTTGTCGCATGTTTAAGTTCATGTGTGGCAGCTCTGAGCAGCCAGCTCCCATAATAAGACTTTGAAGAATGTTAACCCATTAGTTTGGCTCTAAATCAGGAGAGGGAAGTGCACAAGACTATCAGAGGGAGGAGGAAAGCTTAATCAGAAGCTGTTTCGATTAAAAAACATTTTGCACTTGGCAGAAGTCCTGCTGAGCATGCTGCATCCAGGACACACAGCTTTGTTGTAGTCTTTTGATTCCTTTTCTTTCCTATTGACATTAAGCACATAGTTAAAGTAACACAGATTAACATGTGAAGCCAAGCTTTTCATTTGTTCTCCTTCATTTTTCTGTGACCTACTCAGTTTTTTCTTAATTCAGCAGATGGTGTTTTTTTAAGAAAGTTCATTCAACAGCATGCTGGTGGCAGAGGGAGGAAATGTGTCTTGCTCTCTGTCTGGAACTTCTTCATGTAAATACTTTGTTGATCACTAATGAAAGAAAATTAGCCTTTCTTCTGGCAAGAATCTTGACATAGCAGCATTCTGGGGCATTAAGAATATAGTTTTATTTCCAAATGACCATCCAGTCTGTTCAAAGAGATTTTGCATTTTTTTATTATTACTTTTTCCTGTTTATGCTTTACTGTCTTTATCTCTTTTGCTTGAGTAAAAGCAGCTTTTCCTTTAAAAAACCCAATGTTTTTCCTTTTTTTTTTATGCTTGATGTAGTAAATGCATCCACCCAGTATGACAGCTCTTCTGTCCAAAATACTCACTGTGGCGTAATGAATGTTAATAGATTCTGAACAAAAACTGTGTTAAATCACAACCTCATTCTGATATGAGGGAAGCCAAAGCTGCTGATCTGTGACAGAGTGAAGTGATGTTTGAGGCTGTACCCTGCACCTCATGTTGCAGAGGAGACTGAGGAGAGGACTGCAATGAAAGGAGCTCATGGGTTTGGTTTGTTGTTTTCTTGCTGCTCTCTCCTTGCAGAGTAGACCCTGCGAGCAAGCAGTTATCAATGCTGAACCAACTGTTACAGGTACACAGGAACAATTTCATTCCATAATGCAGAGCTGGGCTGCTGCCCTTGGAGAGGTGTGCTGGGATCAGCCACGCTCTGTACTCAGCAGATCTGTTGGAGAAGTGTCTCTGCCCTGCATAGGAGGAGTAGGAAAGGTTGTTGCTGTGGGAGGAAAGTTTTTGAGGAAGATAACCAGGAAAAGGCTTTGCCTTGGTTGTGTGTCAGGATGTCATGTGGTCCAGTTCTGCTTCGCTTCCAATTTGCTTGTTGCCTACACCAGTGGTGAAAGGCGGACTTCAAAGAAGAGCCTTTGAAGCTTCAAGCAAGCTCTGTTTGTCCTATGAGGGTTTCCATGACAAGAGGTGAGGTTCACCAGGGAGCCAAGGGGGTGTTGCCCAGTTCTCCTTTGGGTTGTGAAGCAGTTGGTGGTGAGCAAAGCTCTGAATTCACCTGGAGCAGAGCCAGCATCTGCTGCATCCTGCCTTGTGACGTCCATGGAGTTACTTACATCCCTGTTTTGCTTGGCCAAGCTCACCTCAACAGGTGCAGGCCATAACTGTCCCTGGTGGATCAGCTGCTGCCAGGGAATGTTGGAGGGGCCAATGTAAGCATGAGTTCAGGAGGCTGAGTTCTGGTGTGCGCCCGCTTGTGTGAATTGAGTGCCTGGGTTCTCCTCTCCTGCTGCCTTGTGCAGCATGGATATATTACGGAGCATAAAATGGGAGTGCTGCTTTGGCAGTCCTCTGGGAAAATCAGCGTGCTTGTTCGTGAACTCGTAGTTAGTGGTATGCTAAGCTTGTTTCCATCATTCTCCCCACATAAGAGCTGTAGCTGAGATGTACATCTTCTGGTTTTTAATGGTGTTCAGCAGGTAGAGTTTAAACAAACCAGCCTGCCTAACTTGCGTCACATTACTTTATTATCTGCAGAGCGCTCTCTCTCGCTTTGCTGGAAGCTGGAGCATTTGCCAGCCTGGCCCTTGTGTGCCTGTGGGATTTGGTTTCCACTCACAAAGGCTGACTGCTGCTATGCAGACAGAAAACCACAAAACTTTGATTTTAGTTGGCAGCCGTACTTGGAGCACTGTAAAAGAAAAAATGTATTTGGACTATGTCTGCCCATAAGTCACCCGCCCCTCCACACTCAGACTTTTGAGAAGAGATCAAGGCAAATCCTGTGCTCTGGATTACAGTTCCTACAGCTTTCAGATGGACCAATCCCCTGCTCAAAGACAGGGCAGTGAGTCTGGGGAAGCTTTGGGGAGGTATGTGACTCTGAGGACTCCACTAACTGCTGTGTTGTTCCTGTGACTTAAGGCAGTGTTGTTTGGGTGTGAGTGTATTTTGTATAGGCTTCCTGGGTTTTATGATCACCAGGTGCTCTGCTGAGCACAGTCCAAGTTCAGCACAGTTTGAGTGGCACTCAAGGAGACCTTTTTCCATTGTTTAACAAAGAAAAGGCATTACAGGTATCTCTGTAAGAGCATCATCTACTGTGTTCCTCATCTTTCCAGTGGACCGCTTTTCCTCTCCATTATCATTTCACAATGTACGTTTGGATTACTGTTCTGTAGGCCCTTTCAAGAAGGGTTCTTTTGAACTCATGGCATGGCCTTGGATTGTAAACTGCTCCTTTACTCTAGCCACAAACATGTGTGCATGCACCCACACTCTTCTGGCAACACTCAGCTATTTGTGTTCTTCATAACACGAGCTATTTTGTTTGATCACAATAGCACAACACGTGATTACTGTCGTCTCTTGTGGGGAAAGTAGCTGCCTTTCCACTATTCACTATTTAATGCAGAAGAGACTTGGTATCTTTCTGCTTTCTCATTTAGAAAGCCTTTTTTGGTGGTTAAGAAGTTGCTCTTTGCCGTGTGCTGCCTCTTGCTGGCACTGCAAAAATGAGATAGTGGCTCCCTCTGGAGCCAGCACTGCTGTGACTCCAGGGACCGGCTCTTTCACTGCATCTGTTGTGGTTTTCAGCTGACTACGTAAGCTGAAGCAGTTTTTTGTTTAAGCATCAAGGATGCCTGCTTGCTTGTCCAGCCTATTCTGGTGTATTGAGAAAATAGCAACTGGCTCAGAAGTTCAAACCAACTGTAAAAGAAATGTGAGCTTGGCGCTTCTTATTTCTTTTTATATATTTATATTTATCAGTATCTTCCACTCCAAAGGATTCTTCAGAAATTGCCGTGGCCACGTATCTTGTAAACACTGTGCAGTGCTGCCCTGAGTCCACATGGCTGCACCTGGAAGTACTCCATGTCAGGGGGTGCAGGTGCTGAGTACACACAGTGTGGTCCTGTGTGCATCCCTGAGGTCTGCAGAAGCTGTGTGACATTACAGTGGCCCCAAATACTGAATCTCATTTGCACTGTGCTCTTTAGTTCAATATTCAGGTGAAGTAGCCATTATTTGCAAACAGATCCTTGCAGGGAGGAAGAGTTGGCAGTTAAACAGGGTGGTATACATTTGAAATGAGCATAGATAGGTGTTGCTGTACCATATAAAGACTTGAATGGGGTCTGAGCTTTGAGGCCTTTTTACAGATGTGAGTAGGTGACAGTCATGCCTTAGACAGTTCAAAATACAGCCTGTGAAACAAAGCTATCTTAGAGAATGCCCATCAAAGGAGATGACAGTTGTCTGCTGGAGCTGGTGGGACTGGTGGAAGTGTGGTGGAACAGAGCAAAGAATAATAACGAGGCTTGCTGCTTGTCTGTTCCTGTTGTGAGCAGCACCAAATACGTCAGGCTTGAGCTGGCTGGGAGGTTTTGCTCTCTCTTGCTTGTCAGGGCTTTTCCTGATATGGCTGTACTAGTGCTGAAACAATCTTGTTGTGAAAGCCCTGGTTTTCATAGGGACAGTGAAGCAGGGCTCCTGCCAGGTCTGCTGCATGCTTGGTCTGTAGACTTCACCCTGTAATCATTCGCAGTCAGTTAATCTTGAGAGGGAAAATGCTGACAAGTGATTAGGGAGAGTACCAGTGCCTTGGGAGGGAGGGAGGTGGCTGGAAAAGGTTTGGAAACCCCTGTGGTGCATGTAGGCTGAGACTGGCATCTAGCTCGTTGCTATCTAGGTCTTGGGCTGCTGATTCACACTGGAAGAAGTTGTGGCCAACTGTCTGCCTGGGAAGATGGTGCAGATGGGGCTGGGGCATGCTGGCTTTGCTATGGACAGCTTCCTTCTGATGATTTGGGGTCTGAAGGGTCACCTGCAATGTCACCTCTGTGCTACTGCCTGCTATGGGATGGTGAGCTCCAGAGATAGGGCAGGCAGCAGCCTTCAATTGACAGCACCATCTCCTGGAGAAGGTGAGTGAATGTGCTCTGAAATGGTACCAAGGAAGTTTTTTTTTCTTCTTTGCACTGCTGTTGAAGCACATGAGCTCCTGGGAAGCCCTCCTTTTAGCTGCAAAGCCCTTCCCATAGGTATGGGTATGCCCCACAGAGAAGTGCAGGCTGTGGCACAGCAGTCAAGTTCCCCAGGTAGTTTTTGCTGCGTCTGTGGATCTGCTGTGAAAGATGTCTTATTAGCATAAGGAATAACTGAGCATCAGCTCTCTATCTTTGCAAGCCAGATGTTCCTTTTCATACCCCTTTGCTAGATAATTTTAGCATTAGTAGGGCTGTTGCACATCTTGGCTTAGGTTTGTTGTTCTGCCAATATGTTTGAATGACTGCTCTGCTGTGCTGGATTCATCAGGTTTCCTCACAAGCTGAATTGTAATGGCTGGTTTCCTCAGCCTTGTAAACAGCAACACTTCGGTGTAAAGAAAGTTGGGCAGAAATGCTGGGTTCTTGTTATCAGCAGCGTTTTTGTTACCAACAGGCTTTGCAGCTGCACAGAATAGGGCAGAATCATTATTAATTGTTTCATTATAGATGGCCCTGGTGTCAGGCGTGTAGAAATCTGAGAGCGACTGAGGAGAGCAAGTTTCCTTTGAAATGTTTTCAAAAGGTTTATTAACAGGCAAATTGATAGAGAAAGGCCTGAATGGGATGACAGAGTGAGGTGCTGGAGCCGGTATTGGACACTCCTGTTCTGCAGATGTGTGTTTGTCAGGGAAAAGTGCTACCGTTCTTGTGATAGTAAAGGAAAGGTTAACAACCCGGCCTGTGATTGAATAGCGTGGGCTTTAAGGTGGTTGAAATACAGTATCCTTCCTTGTTTTCTGTTGGATATACTTGAAACGTTCGCCAGCTCCTTGCTAAAGTAACGTGTGATGTTATATAGTGTCGTAAATGAACACATTTTATTTGCAATGTCTTCTGTAAAGTTTTGAGGGAATGCTAATATTTATACCTGTGATGTATAGCCTTGCAAGGGAAGGAGAATCCAAACCCTTTGAGCTTTCATCTGGTTACAATCGGTTTTTGTTACAGCAAGGGGTGGGCTGTCTAGGAGATTGGAAAGGACTGAAACAGAAAAGAGGGTCTGGATTTACCTCCCAAGCCCTTTCCCCCCTTCTGGTGTAGCAGCTGCTATTAAATACCAGCTTTCAGCTGCAGTTTTTTTTGTATTTTTTTAAGTGCCCTCTTGCGGTGAGCACTGGTTTCTGCACTGTCTGCATTTATTAATTTATTTGTGAATATCCTTTTACAAGACAGGGCTGGCACGGCTCTCTCCTAGACCTGTGTGTTAAATGAGGGTACATACTCCTCTTGGGCTGCTGTCTTGTTACGGTGATGGCTTTGCTTTGGCTGCTTTGGCCCTCGCTCCCAAGCGATGTTGGGCAGCCCCTGGGGGCTTGGGGGTGTTGGCAGACACACCAGCAGCCCTGAAAGTTGTGAACCTTGGCTGTCCTGCTTGGTTTAGTGAGACCTACTGTATTTAGATGTGCATATTGCTGAGTTTGTGCCATTGGGTACAGTCAGGTGAGAACAGAATTTCCAGCTCGATTAATTGGGCTGCAAGGAGACGTTAATTAGTTGGAAAGCAATATGCAGAGGGAGATCTGTGTACTGCAGGTGTGTGACTGCTGCCTTTAACCTGGGACACACAGTGCTCAGACCATGACAGAGCACTGCTCCCAGACCTTAAGAAATTTGCGCTTTTTACTTTATGAAGGGCATGTTTGAAACTCTTTACTGTCTGGCCTGAAAGACACTAATTCAGCCCCACCTTTGGGTACTAAATAGCATTCTTGGAACAAAGAAGCCAACGGTGTGGCTTTAATCTCTGAGATTAGAGTAATGCTCTGAAGGCAAAAAAACCATACTGAATTATCAATTGTACTTTCAAACTCCTGCTTTGCAAAGTACGCAAACTATCAAATGGTAGATGAGAAATGTTGGTTCATTTGTTCTAGGAGAGCTAAAAATACTTCCTCTAGACTTCTCCTGGGGACTAATTGGGACCTTCTAATGTCAATTCAAGAAGAGTTGAATCAATTTGTTCGCATGCAGCTGTAGAGCAAGGCTGTTTGCATTAACACCGGCAGCGTCACCGGATCGTGATGGAGGAGGTTGTATCTGCAGTAATGTGTGCTGGAGCATAAATTGAGGAGTTGAGATGAAAGGGAGACTCGGTATCTCACTACTGTTGCAGAGTTTAAGAAATTTACACTGCTTCAAGCAATCCATTTAAAAGTCAATGGCTGGAAACCAAATGACTGAGAGCGTGTTCCTTGGCCTTAAAGGCACCTCTGAGTAATTTTTCATGAAGTGATTAGATAAGGGAAGAGGAGGAGGAAGTAAAAGATGATTTTATTTTTTTCCTGCTTTATCTCATGAATTATACGTGTAAGGTGCAGTGCAGCAAGAAATTCTGTTTTAAGAGAATGTAGTTTAAATGCAATTACTGCGAATTATGCATCATTATCGTGTGAAAGCTTCTCAGAATTTAAGAACGGAGTGAAAACTAAGAGCAAAACCTATTTGGAGGTTCAGGTTAGGATTGGGATAATCAGCATGTGACCTCTGAGTTACCTCCCGTGCACTAGAAGCCTCATACATTCAGCGACTCAGTTCTTCTAAACCATAAATCTGAGGTCATCCATGAACTTTAAATTCCTGAAGAATGAAAGCAGATATCTTTCAGAGTCAGGGAAGCAGTTGCTCGTCGTGCTGGCACCCGTGAAAGGATCTGCATTCTCCCTGGGAATGCAGGCTTGTGTGTGAGGTATGGAGCTGGGAGCAGGCTGCAACGAGGCAGTCAGGCAGCAGTGGTAACAGGAGAACCTGCAACTGGAAGGGAGGGTTTGTCGGGGGGATTAAATGACCACTTGTTAACTAATCACGCGAGTGTCTTTCATCTGTTCCTGGCTGCAGACAACATAGAAACATGGTCTCTGTTAAATCTGTGGTTGCTCTGAAGGGCACTGGCTTTCACTGTTATCATCCTCACTTCTTTAGTCTGAGGAGTGAGGCTGGGTTTCATTATTTTACTGATATGCACGCCCAAAGCTGTGTCCTTGCCAACAAAATTGTCATCTTTCAAACTGATAGAATTGCAACAGATGTGAAGTTTTATTTATTGGCTTAGGTTTATTAAAAAGCAGAGTATTAAAATGGGTTCTATTAGACTGTTTGCAATTTCTGGTGTTGTATGTTTGTTGGTTCTAACTGAAGATGATGTTGCCCAATAAAACCAGTAATCTCACTTATATTTAAGTCTATTCTGCAGATTTCTCAGCTTTATGTTCTCTATTACTTTTATTAATATCGTATGAGCAATGCAATAATATGCACTTCTGACATATGGTATTGAGATTCTAAAAAACCTTTTTGTTTTGATCTCTCATGAATAAAATGACAAAGCAAAATAATATTTTGATTTCCTTTCCTGATTGCAGTGCTCTAATTTAATCTGTAATAGCTTGTTCTGTATTTTTGCTCTTAGACTCTTTGCTTTGCCAATATTGTTTGCAACCAAATGCGGGGAGCACCTGTTTTCAATCTGAGTGTCCTGCAGAGCACTCACCCAGATAGATGCTAAACCCTTCATGTGGTCCTTGCATCCCAGAGGTGAAGCTGTAGCCCAGCGTTCATCTTGGTGCTGCTGACAGCAGTTAGTGCACTGTGCAGAGCCTTCATGGCTGTGCAGCCAGTTCTGAGTGAGTCTCTGCTATTTTCTGTGGGACATAGGAAAAATCATCCAGTTTTCTTCAATCTTCTGCTTGAGCAGAACACAGGCTACAGGGTGGACTTACAAGCCTGACTTGAAATAGACAGATACCTACTTGGGGAAAAAGAAAAAGAATACTCAAATCTGATGGTAGAAACCTTTCCCTAAGGAGCATCTGTTGATGTAATCAAGAATCCCAACATTAATTCAGCTCAAAAGGTCTTATTGCTTTGGGTGCTGATTCATCAAACCTTAAGTATGTATATTTACCTTTCTTCTGGCTCAGAAAATCATTTCTGCATGTGACTGAGTTCTGCCTAGATGGTGGGAGTTAGGGGCAGGCTTCAGCACCCATCAGAGTGCCCCCACTGACTGCTCTCCGGAGCGAGGCAGCGTGGCATCTCTGTTCTCCATGTCAGGAGGGATGTGCAAAACCAGGTGTGTAAAAGCAGTCCCTTGCCAACATGCCCATGCCATGTACTCTGCTTTTGAACGTTCCCAGTGCTACCAAAGCAGCATTGTTTTGGCCCTTCGTCACTCCTGCCTTGGCTTTGGTGAAATGTGGTCCTGTGACAGGCGTGGAGTGGGGCCAGTGCTGCTGCAGCCATGGGAGGTTTGGGCTGACAGTGCTCGGTCAGCCTGGATCCCTGCCTGCAGGTCTGATGGCACCATGGCTTTCCCTAGCATCGAGCTGGTGGTGGGATTGCTGCCTTGATGAGATGGGAAAAGCAAACTAGAGGATTGCCAGACCTAGGATGCATCTGAGTTAGTGGTGTGGTTGCTATAAATAAATATACCAATGCAACCTTCTAATGCAGGGGTAGCCATAGGGTGGTAATGCTTCTGGCTGCTCCCTGGTGAGGAAGGGAGTGAGCTATTAGCAGCTTAAGGCACCTTCCCTCCACCATCCCTGTGTTTATACTGTAGTTTGTAACTAGTGCAATTCTATTGATTTAAAAACAAAAACAACAATGGAATAGCTCCTCCATTTGATTATAATGATGTGGTGGTGTACAGAGGCCTTTACATCAGACTTACTCCAAAGTAAGTGTTGTGCTTGTGTTGTGATTAGAAAGCAGTGAAATAGGCCTTTAAAAAAGGAGAGGGAGCAGAGCAACTGTAAGAAATCTGAATCTGCTTTGGATTATTTTTGCCTTCCACGATTTAACCCTTCAGTGGCTGTGCTATAGCTTCTAGCTCTGTTTTATGGGTTTAGCTCACTGTTCCTTTTTAAATTCTGGAACTCCACAGACCCAGGGGACTGCCTGTCTTGAGCTGGGTGACAACCACTGCTCTCACAGCAAAGAGCAAAAACTCTGATCAACACCATTACTGCTGTCAGAACAGGCTGGTGCTTTTGTAATGATGTCCTGTGTGATGCCTGTTTGTCATCCCTTGGGCTGTGATTATAACTGCTTGCAGCGCTGTGCCTGTACATGTGTGAGCTCAGGCGAGGGCAGGATCCTTTACCTGGGCAAAGAGTAAAGCTGACTTCACAGCGGGAATGTGCCTTCTTCCTTTTTGTGAACGTGGCCATCACCTCTGCCTTGCCTGGGGAGCAGGAGCTGGTGCTCAGCTTCCCTGCCTTGACACGTGAGACATCGGGTTGTGTAGGTGGTGTGTCATGTAGAGCAGGAGGCTCTTGAGAAGGTGAGGCTCTTTGACATCGTTTGTGGCTTCTGTTTGCAGACAAAGGGCTGGAAAGGAGCCGAGCTGCGAGGAGGCAAGGAGTCAGGGAAGGTTAATGTGTTGTGAGCTCTAGTGAGCATAGAGGGAAGGAAACTCAAGTGCATGTGTAGCAGCTTATAAGGAAGAACAGTCGCCTCAAATTTCAATAGTGCAATTTGAGACCCAGAAAAAAATGAAGGTTTGTGGTTTGTTTTCAGTTGTAAATCCAGAAGGGCCAGGAACATGTGGTGATTACCTTCTGTGGCATGGCTTACAAATGTAAAACTAGGCCTTTTCCTTGCTTAAGTGGGAACCGTACCTCCCTGTATTGTTTTATAGGGGAAAAATGAAGCCCTTTCTGGTGGATTCATTGTGGGTGCCTCCAGGTGTGAGCTGCTTTTCCAGAAAATGCTTGGTCTGGGTGCAGGGGAGCAGCAGGGGTGGCAAGCAAAGGTGCAGGCACTGCATGCCTTTGTGTTTCATGGGGAAAGAGGCAGAGGTTTTATTGCCTATTTCTTGAGAAATGCCATCCTGTTGTACCTCCTTTATTCTGATGTTTTTTCTGAGTCATCCAAATGGTCAATGCTTTGTGCTGTTAGTGATGTGAAAGTGCACTACAGCTGTCACCCATCAATGATGTTAGGCAGTTTTGTGGGGGAAGAGGAATAATAATAATAAATGAAATCCTGGCTGTTAGATGACAAGATGTGCAGTGACCAAGGGGAAGCAGGGTTTAATTTTATATAGCTAATTCTGTCCTAAAGTCAGGCTTTCCCTGTTCCTTGCTGAATCTTACATTAGGGAGGAGAAAAGCAGCCCAAATGCATTATATATCATCTTAATAGCAGTGTAATAATAAATAATGTAATTTTATATCTACAATTTATGTTGCTTGTGTTCTTTGTATTTTCTTTTTTTTCAACTCTGGACCAAGAAAGTACAGCAATAACTAGTGTCAATTTAAATAAGGGAGGGTTATAATCGTAACCTTTGAAATAACTGGAACTTTTTAATGTACTTTGCAAATATATTCTCTGAAAGGTTACGCCAGTGCTTTAGTGAGACACAGAAATTTTAGTGTCTTCTCCCCCATAATTTCTTCAGCGCTATTTTCTCTTTATTAGTGTAATTACTACAGGTTAACACTGCTATCATTTCCTCCTTTCACGGCTCTGTAGCACACTATTATTTTTTGAAGCAAAAAGTAGATGTCTTTTAATAGTGCCATTACAGCTCCTCAGCCTTTAAATTTCCCATCAAAGCCAGTTAAAGGGTATGATTCTGGTGTTCACGTGGCTCTTGGTGGGATGCGATAAGATGATTTATAACATAAATATAAACTCCTAATAGGCATCCAAAATGGCAACCCTCTGAGATTTAGTGGCACCAATATTAAGCTTTTGATCACTTTAATAGCACGTTCCTACAATGTTATGCAGTGAAGGGAAATCTATTTCCTTAGCAGTGGATCTTTGGACATCAGCTTATTCACACATCATTCTGTCGTCCTGAGCTTCAGGTAATTTATTGGCAGTGCTGGGGGGTAGGGCAACAATTCTGGGGGCTTAGGGTGATGGGGACCTGTGGTCAGCAGTGCAAATTCAGATGTGTTCAGATGGATTGGTGTGTAAGGTTTATTTTTGGTGGTGTTTTCCTAACACCTGTAGTCACTCTGCCAAAGCTGAGGTTGTGCTGTGGTCAGGCACAGTGTCACCCTGTCCTTGCAGTGCCTCTGCTTGCCCTGCTACAGGGCAGTGTACAGGCAGTGTCCACATTTCTTTGGAATTTCAGACAAGTGGCCTCATTTCCTGGCAGTACTCACTCGAACAAGCTGCTGGGCTATTCATTGGACTGCAGAGAAGTTAACTTTTGCTGCTTTTCTTTGTCATTTTGTTATTTGCTACTGGTAGACCCATGACTTGCCTAAGGTTTTGGCACCCTTAGCTAAGACTTAAATGGATATTAGTCTGTACCTGAGGTTGCAGTCATGCCTTTTTTAGCCATGACATTTTTTTAGCCTTTGAAAGAAGTAAATGTTAGGAAAATCATTTCCTTCTCCTGCAGCTGTGTTCCAAAGGCTGCTAGCAAAAGCTATTGCTGCTAAAATAACACTGACTTTTCAAACCGCCGCACAAAATGTGGTGGGATTTTAAAGTTTTGAAATAAGAGATGAAAAGAATCCTACGTTATTGCTTTGCATATGTGGGACTGTTACGATTTATGAACTTTCTTGGCTCTGGTCGTAGTCCTGTAGTGAATAGCTAAGATAACATAGCTGCAGTGCAGGACCTGCAGCAGCCGTGCTCTCCCAAAGCATTGAATGTAGCAAGCCTAATTGGTGTTGTTATGAACTACTGAAATACACCATTTCAGCTGCTGTTTGTTATCTCCAAGTCCCCGTGTCTTAATCATAAAGGTATATCAGAATCATTCTGGTTTTAAGAACATTGTTTTGATTACTGAATTTCTGGCATAAGCAATGCATTCATCAGCAAGCAGAGAGATGCCTCCGTTCCTTGTCTGAGAGGTCTGCATTTTAAATGGAAATGCCATGCTGTGGACAGAAATCTCCAGACTATATCAAGTTCCCATGTCACTGAAATGGTGCTGTGCAAACAGGTCCACAGGTTGCTGTTACATGATAATGACACCTCTCACGGGGCGTGAGGTGCAGAAGCTTCACTGTTAGCAGTGCACTGCAAGGAGAAACAAGCCTCTACGTCGTGGAAGGGTGTGAAGCAAAATCCCATCTCTGCAGGGGAGTCAAAAAGTGATGATGAGAATCAACAACTGGGGCTGAGACACTTCCTAACTTGACATCGGAAACCTCCTGTAAAGCTGAAGTAGGGTTTGCTTTTCTTTCCATGTAACATTGTGCTGAGACAGCAGCATCTGTGTCAAATTTTTATCACAAGTGGTTAAAACCTGTCAGTTTTGAGCCCTTCTGCATAACACATCTGTAACAGGAACCAGCAGTTGAGCCTCGACCAGGGGTTGAGCAGCACGATGCATCGCTATACTGCTATGAAGGGGGGCTTTGTGCTGCTCGTGTGCTGCAGCAGTGCTGATCCCTGCTGACCCTTCTGTGGGTTTTGGGGCAGCACAGTGCCCTGCTTGATGTTCTGGAACTGAGGGGCCACGTTTTCTGCATATTAGTATTAAGGATGTCAAGAATACTTCATGTGGTGATTGTCTGGTGTAGCCCTGCTCTTCCACAAAGACAAATTTCCACAAAGATAATTCCTGAGGGGCTTTCAGCACTTGGGTGTAGTAAGTGTGGTAAGTGTGAATTATGAGGTTAGGCAGAGGAGTGGGGCCTTGTGGTCAGACCCTGTGGTTCAGGCTTTACAAGTAAGGATTTCCCACTCTCCATCCTTATACATACTACTGCTTGAGGTCATCTTGCCCCTGAAAGACAGCTCAGGAGCATCTTGTTTGTCCTGTCTTTCCGTGTTAATTGGCTTGCCAGGTAGGAGGACAGCTTTGAGACGTGGTCAGCCCTTCGTGTGATGCACATCTGCTATGTGTTTTCCATTCAAGAACCACATCAAAGCAGCTGTGAGGAGGGGAGCAGGGTGTTGAACCATCTCCTTATCCAGGACTGGGACAAACATGATCAGAGCTGGTAGCATTCTTCCCTTCTCCTCTGCCACTGCTTCTGTTATCTGGTGGGGAGCAGAGCTGTTTGTCTCAGACCTCATCACCTCCAGCCCAGAACCCAGGCAGCTGGGATCATCTGTTTGCAGCTGCAAACAGAAACCCAGCTGCAGAAAAGGAGGGAAAAACTTGTTTTGTGGACCCATGTGAGACAAAGCACATTTCCCAGGCATGTATACTTTTGCTGCATGACTTGGTTTTACGTTGCTGCTTGAAGATGTCAATGAAAAGCTCTTGTGTTTTATTGATGCTTTCTCTTTTACTGTTGTGGGTTTTGTCTCTTGTGGATGCTTTATACGTTAATACCTTTTAAAAAAAATGAATGCTATCAATCTATGACTGCAACCAAGGACCTCATGGCAACTGTAGGGATTCTTGCTAGATCCCTGTGGATTTGGGATCATGCTGGGCTTACGGGTTTGTTCCAGTTTATTGCTGAGACCTGCATGAAACACATTTAATACCTTAAAGCCTCAAGGATGGACTTTATGTTCAATACCAATTGATCCAGGTGGAGAGGGACTGCAGGCTGGCCGGGAATGGGAAAAGATAAAATGCTCTTTGAAGTTCCTCCTTGATGCCACTCTGTGATTCAGACCAGCGTCAATCTTTAGCCACTGCTAGAGATTTGCCTGTGGCTGCTGAGGTTCAGGTGGTGGTCCCTGGGCTGCTCACGGCATCCCCCTTTCTCCTGATGTCTGGGGCGATTGAGGACTTGGGTCTGTAAGCTGAGAGTAACTGGAGAGTGTTGTGCTTCAGTGAGCTAGTGCCTGTGCTGGGAATGTTAATCACTTCTCTGTATTAGGTATAAATATTTACGTCTGAGCTGTTTTAATTGGAAGCAACTGTTCATTTTAGAAGCAGTCTAAACAAGTGATGTGGAGTCTTTGCATGCTTAATAGGAAGGACTGGTTTTGCACGTGGTTTAAGGTACTAAATAAGATATTAAGTTATGCAGAATAAAATGTAAATGTGTGTTTCTTATTTATGTTTTTCAGGTAAGAAATTGTATTCCGTTAAGCAAGGCTGCCTGGGGGAGTTGACAGATGCTGTCTCCTTGTATTCATTTGTAAGCTACCAAATCATGCAAAGTATTCTAGCCTGCGAAATTAGGAGCTCTGAGTGTAAGTAAGGCATTTTCTCTCTTCTTAGCGTGGTGAAGAATTTTTAAAAGACAGTGGGAGTGAAGGAAGAGATCTCAGTGAATATCAATCTGATTTGTAAACCGGATGGGCAATCAGGTGTCCTCTCAGGAAGCTGAGAGTTGACATTCAGAATTTCTTGCCAAACTCAATGTAGGACTTCCTATATCCAGATGGTATGAGATTGCATGTCATGCTACCATTTCTCAGAGTACTTGGAGATATGGGTTCAAAAGAAGAAGTGAAAAGTTAGAGGTGAATGGAGGCATTGTAGTGAAGAAAAAGCATACGTGTGAGGGCAGCAGGATTTAGGTTTGTTCCCTGGTGGTGATGTGCTGGTACGCCTTGCACAGGTTGCAGAAGCAAAACCAGCGACACATCTTCACTTCTAGTGCAGTTCAAATGTTTGATGTGAAAAGCCAATGTAATTTATAGTTTTATGACTTAAAGCAAAAAACTTTGTGGTAACTGAAGCATTTAGAGTGGTTTGTCTTTTCATTAACTTCCTGTTCAGATAGATGACATCAAACAGCATGAGGCAAATAAACAATATATATCTTCCTGTAGTATTTTGAAAAGACTGATTTACAAACCCTAAAAATATTCTAATTTTACCCATGAAAAATAACCTTGAAGATGCCAACTGTTTGTCTGTACATCATTGTGTCAGTGTTTCATTTGTGATTAATACTGATTTCTCTATCATCCATGTCCGACACGCACTTTAAGTTCACAATCCAAATGAAGGAATGTTCCCTGGTCCTTACATAGACTGTATATATATATTTTTTTCAGTGAATTTAGTATACAACTTTCGTCTGTCAATCCTAGACCTTTCTGGCAATGCTCAGATACAGTTGCACAGATATTTCTTTGTCACAATTATTAAAGACATATTGTGACGTAAAGAACGTCATGAAAGGCAGCCTATGGGTCCAAATTGTTTGGTACTTTTAGGTATTGCCACTCAGTGTTTATTCCCTGCAGATATAGTCTCCCTCTGCCTCAACGTTTCACTTTGCTCTTCTTTTTTTTCAGTCCATCTCTGTGTTAAGCAATACAGGAGGCATAGCAATGTTGCTTCCACTCTCTTATAGCTAGGAAGTCTACCAACAGCAATCAATAACTCTATATTTCTATGGTAAATGAAATGAAAGCATTACATGTGATTCTCCTTCATTACACAGGAAAGGACCAGGAAGAGGGAAACGTGATCTGGTTCTTGTAGATACTTGATGAAAAATAATAAAGCTTTGTTGGAAGGTAGCCATCAGGAGCTTAAAATTGATTATCTTCATTACAGCTGCTTGAAATTTGCTTTTTTTAAATTTTTTTAAACATAGAAAATGTTTTTCCTCCTTAAGTAGTTTATTTTGGTAAGATGAGAAAATGTTATGCTTGGACAAACACACACTGAAGAAACCCTCAAATGTTACTTCATGAAGGTGAGGCTACCATCTATCTTTGCTGTAGATAGAGTGAGGCACAGGTGCAAGAGAGCTAATTCAAGTCATTAATCCTAATGTGACAACATTCCTTGTCTTCTCAGCATTGAAGGTGTTAGGAGATCATCATTTTAATTAGAGAAGCAGATGGAGAGAATAGCCCCAAAATTGCAGGGCAGGTCCCTGGTGCAGCAGAAGGCTCTTATCAGGGAGCTTCTGCTTACATAGGGCTCCTCTACCCCTTCTTCTCTACTCTTCTTTAATCCTATGGTAGTGATGTTTCTCATCAGCAAAATGCTCTGAGCATATGCTTAAAGTGAAGTTTCGTAGAAGGGAAATGGGACTGAAGCTGTTGTGATGTTAGCTCCCAGGACTGAGCCTGACCTGGAGTGTGGAGAGCTGTAGGCAGTGCTTGGATCTCCATCCCACAGCTCATCCCACCTGCAAAGCACTCCTCCGTTCTGTGGCAGCACATCCAGGCAATGAGCAGCAGCTGAGGCCAAGGAGTAATGCCTATTTAAAGCTATTGCTGGTAGTGCTTATAGGCTAGCCAGGCATGGTTGTGGTAAAGAGAGCAGCTACTGGCCTTTTATATCAGAGAAGCTGTTAGTTAGACACGAGTAAATCTGCCTAATGTGCAGCCCTTCTACTTGACTGCAATCTGTTCCTCAGCAAACATGGACTTCTGTTGGGTGATAGATGATGTCATGTTGAGAATGGCTAAAAGTCATTTGGACGATATGGGCGAGCCTTAATTATACTTAGCTGAACATAAGGCTGGGAAATATTTGGCAGGAAGATGTCTTTGCATTCTAATTAATCACTGTCTTTTTCTTGGAAACAAAATGAATCCTGGGCACTTGGTTGGCTTCAGCAGTGGAGAGCAGCGTCCTCAGCAGAGCTCATGTTTTACCATTTAGCTCCAAAACGTGGCCCTGGAAAAGAAGGTTATATGGGGGTCATGCTGCTTTGGAATTCAGTCTGCGTTTTCATTTTGATTCTGTATGTGTCACTGTTAGCTGACAGAGGTGTCCCTTTAACTATGACAAGGGAGAATGGAAATGTGCATATATATATGTATTTATTATTTCCTTGAAGAGGTTAAACCCAGATTTATATACCTGGAAAATTGGCTCTCCTACTCAGTGATACAGCATGTGAATTTACAAACTGCACATTGCCTGCTGTGCTGTAGAGATTCCTTTCTCCTTTCAAGCTATTTTCCCACATGGAGAAGTGCCAGCATAATTCTAATATGCATAAACTGCAGTGGGAATGATGATAATTAACAGTGGGGTGCCCGCTTTTGAAATACTGTGTTCATCTTTCCTTATAGTTCTTCTCTTATCGTCCTCACTCTTTGTGAGATGGGAAGAAATTTCTCCTGGATGCTGATGAGGTTTTCTTGTAGAGAAAGGGAAAGGTGTGATATGTGATTCTGAGGAACCAGAGCTCAGTTCTGCAACGTCTTGAAGTCAGTTCCAAGACTGCCATTGATTTATCCAGAAAGCGTTCTGAACCCTTGAACTGTTGCTTATCCCAAAATACTCCAGGCAAGTTATTAGAGTAAAAATAGTTTACTGAGCTTTCACAGTCTGCACTGCTGCCTTTAGATTTAAGAACTGTGCTGATTCTTTGACGTCTGGAATATTAACACCCCTAACAAACGTGCACCATCTTGGAGAACAGGAGATCAGCTGGGAACATTTTCCATTTCAAAAGAGAGCACAGCAGCTCACAGCAGCGGGGGTGGCCTGCACAAGGCACCCAGCTAATGCATCCTCTCTTCAACAGCTGCATGCCCTAACTGTCTTAGTAGCCCTGGCTGGACTCGCTCAAGCTGCTCAGCATATTTGTTGTTTTATGGGCGCCATAGACTGGGAGCAGTCCGTTTGTGCCCTAATGAAAGCTGAGCAAAAAGGGTCAGTCACCACCCATGCTCCGCTGGCTGGTGTACCTGGATGCTTGCAGCTGTCCCTGCTGCCCAGGCTCACGTGCTGCTGCCTGTCCCTGTGGGCCCAGGTCCCTGTGCGGTGTTTGTACAGATGTGGCCCTGGACAGCAATTCCCAGAGCTCTGTGGTTTTTACTGAGAAAGGCAAACTGTGCATGTCTGCTCTGTAGCCAAAAGAGAGAGCCACCACATGCTATTAATTAAAAGCAGCCTGCTCCAGCTAGTGGCTAAATCTGAACCCAGGCATTTGCATCTTCTGTTTAAGCTGGGGAAGTTGTTTCAGGCATTCATGTGACTCTCCTGGCATCCTGTTTCTTTTAAAGGCCAAATGCAACTCTCTCTTGACTCCCACAGGCTTTGAGCTGTGCCCAAAACATTTCCTTTTAGTCGAAAGGTGTCCAACTACTGCTTCTTAGACTGCCCGCATATGCACTGGGAGTGAATTAGAATGAATTAGAGGAGACAGGTTTTATAAAAGCTGGAGTAAAGGCAATGTAAATGCCAGTGACAGAGCGGAACTGCCAGTTCCTTCAAGCTGAAATCTTGTTTACATCTTTGTGTGCTTTTTTTTTTTTGTTTAATTCTTCAGTGCCCTTCCCCACCCTTCCCTGCCCCTCCCTGCTGTCTTCGTCTTCACTTATGAATTATATTTGGTTTCACTGTTTTCACCCAGGTCACCTTTTCCCACCTAACCTCACCTGTGTTGGTGGGACCTTCCTCTCTGCCCTCTCCAACTCACAGCCCAAGTCCCAAAATGGACTGACCCACAACAAAAGAGATAAAGGAAAGAAAAATTAATTGATTTAAAGGAAGAAAAAAAATAATGTGTAATGGCTTTTTGGCCCTTGAATTTTAAAGGGTTTTGCGCTAGAGCTGTGAGGTCTAGCTGCTTTCTAGCACTTACCTTTTCTCTGTGTAATTTTAGACACAGGTTTACTTCAAAAACCAAAGCCCAGATCATCACATAAGGGAAGCCAAGGATTAGCAGACACGCTGCTGCTTGCAGTAGCCAAGCTTTTAATTGATTTATCTGCTGACAGTGCTGCAGCAAGTACCCAACCTTTGAAATAGTGTCTTAGTACTTTCAAAGTACTCCAAAGCTCTTTCTAAAAAGTCAAAGTCCATCCTGTGGGGCATTGCATGTGCTGCCAGAAGCTGTTCTAGCACCACAACAAACAGCTGGACTTGTTTTCTTGGGTTTTGTTTCTTTTTTTTCCATGGGAAAGAAGGTCACCCCTGGGCCAGTCCATCAGCACACTCTTGGTTGATGTATTTTTTATTTTTTTTGTTTCATTTACTTTTTCAGAGCAAAATTGTGCTGTAGCTGTTCTGCTGACAGAGCTTTCATGGAGTGAGAGTGCCTGGAAGCATTGCAACATCTCCCTGGTGTTCCTGGGTTGCCCCATGAGCCTCTTTTGGGGCATTCTGCGGAGGGCAGTGCTGCTATTGCCCTGCTCCCATCCAGCTTTTGCCACATTGCTGTGTGGCTTTGGGGACGACTGCTTCATCTCAGCCTTGATTCCTCTGCAGGTCTGACCTTATTCCCCACTGTATAATTTTTCTATCCATGTGAGGACTGAAGATTAATTAGTGAAGCACTCTGAGTGTTATTTGAGGGCATTCATTATTCTCTAGGGAAGTGTCACCCTATTTAACATGTGTATGGCATCTATCTTGCCTTGGTATAGGTTCTGTTTCTGGTCCTCCAATTTCCATATTATCATTATCATTTTGCTCTGTTTTGGAACTCACTTTTCATCTGATTTAGATTAAAAATGTATCTTTTACATGGCAGTAATGTGTAAAGTTAATTTTAGCTGTTGGATGTGGTACTGGCTTGAGCAGCATTTCTGGGAAATAGTAACCATCCCAGTCTGTCAAACGAAAGGACTGCTCAAATTGCTGTGTCTAACTTCCACTGCATGTGCTTTTCTAGAATGGCTATATCATTTACGTTTAGTTCCATCCCGATATGTCTACACCTTTCATAAAGAGAAATAATGTAGTGACTCTCTTAGCAACAAAGAGGATGTCCAGAAGGATGCTTGCCTTTGTTTTCCATGTAGGCCGGGGAAGTATTCAGTCCAGAGCTTTTATATAGATGTGCATATGTGCACAGGCATATGTATCTGCAATATTTCCTTGGAGAGCTGGCCGTTACAGTGTGATGGGACTGATGTTCTCATCTGTCTCTAAGATGAAGTGGAAATATCTGAAGCAGTTAAATTCACAGTCTTCTTCCCTGTGGAGTGTACGTGGGTTATTCCGTGATTTTCACTGTGCTTCTTATCCCCTGCTTTCTTACTCCTTCCTATCTCTTGCTGTTATCACCTGCTGGTTAGTGGAAAGCCGACAAATTCATGAACTAATCATCTTTCCTTCTGTTCAACATTTTCTCATCAGAGATCTTTAGAAAGCAATTTCTTTTCTCTAAATCAAGGTGACAGAAATCATATTGCCTCCATTTACTGATCTTGTGCAAGGCCATTAGTTGAAGGATGTTAGAGAACAAAGCCAGACATGTTTGCATTTCTTAATATATTTTTTTTAACTTTTTTCCTCATTCTCTCTATGTGTGGAGGTCGGGTGAGATCAGCATGGTGGGAACAGCCAGCAGCACATGAGCTGTTTAGGGTGCAGGAAGGGCACAGGAGCTGTGTGTGGGCAAAGTGGTGCTTTCCCATCTGTTGTCCATGGGCCTTCAATGGAAGAACTGTAAGTTCTCCACTTGATTTAGCTCCTTCAGCCTCAGCCCTGGCACAGGGACTGTCCGGCCTGAAAATGGCTTTTCTACACTGCACCTTGACACAACAATGGCTTTAGGTCTACGGCATATTAAGTGTAATTCCACTCCAGCTCCTGCTCATAGAGGAGTATTTGTTGATCCATAAGGTGAATGCTTTCCATTTTTAGCATCTATATGAGAGCCCGCATTGCTTTCATAAGGACCTTACTGAGCATGGTAGCGATGGGTTGACAGTTGGACTAGATGATCTGGGAGGCCTTTTCCAACCTTAATGATCCTACAAAACCTCATCCTGCTGGTTGTGCTGGCACATCTACAGAATGGAAAATGAAAAATGGAAATCATTGCTCAGTGTCCTGGCTGGCGGCAAAAAGGCCCCATTACGTGGTTCAATCTTGGAGAAAGAGAGAGGCAGCAAACACAAGGCTGTGCTCACGATGCTGTGGGAAATGATGTTGTCCAGCAGTGCCTCAAAGCAGCCAGACTTCTGCATCATCCAGCACATTGTGGTCTCTGTGCTGACTGTAGAAGGGATGACTTTCAATACTGGTATTTCTTCAGGGCTGTTTCAAGACTAGAGAAAACAGCTCTTCCATAGCTACCCCTCCCCACTATGAATATTACTACAAAGGGAGGCTTGCACTTGGTTAATCTTCTGGAAATTACTGCCTGTGTTTTCTATTGCAAAAGGAGTGAACTGTAACTCTGCACAACTCTCAAACTTTTTTATTCCCCTTAGTTATATAAGATAGAAATATCCTGAGATATAAATGAGTGTTTTGACATAATTAGTTTCCATAAATGTTTCATTGGTGTAATTACCTGCTACTTTAAATTATTTTCTTGCCTGGCTTGTGCCTGATAAAAATATTAAATCTAAATCTTTTCTTGAGCATCAGTTTGCAGTAAGCATGTAGATGTATTTGCAAAACCTATTAAAAGAAAGAAGGGGAGAGAAAAATAGTCATGTAGGAAAGAAGCACCTAATTGCTTTCAGCAGCATGAGATGAAATAGAAAAACGCCCATCGAAGTTTGTGAAAATCTCAGCAATTTGCTTAATTAAAAGTACTTTGAATTGTAAGTTGTTGGAACACAGAGCAAAGAACAAACCAGGTCTTGCATATCTTTCCCTTTTTCTTCCTCCCTCCTGTTCAAGATTTATCCCAGAGCTGATACGTAATGCTGCAGTAGATCTGCAAAATCTCTCTTAAACCACTGTAGAAATTACTGTGATTCTTCAGAGTGAGGATTTGACAAGTATTTATTTCCTCACATTTTTTCCCTAGTCAGCTTACTTTCTTTATTTTTCAATGAATGACAGAGTAGGCTCCAAAGTCAAGGTTTCTTGTGACTTAAAGTCAAGGTTTCCTCAGTGTCTTGCTTCTGTCTGGAGGACAAAACTGCAGCACATAGATGAGTTCTTCTTTCTTTGTACAATTTTTTGAGACCGTTTCCCCTTTAATTAGGCCATCTCTTTTGTTCTTATATCCCCACTAAAAAAAAAAAAAAAGCTGATATCAGCAGGCTCAGATCACCATGGAGATCCTCCCAAAGTAAAATCTGATATTAGTTAATATTGGCCGGTAGAGAATCATTATGGCTCAACAAAAGTCTTCTCCCTGAAATTCCAGATTCTCTTGGGCATTTTGTAGCACGCTGAAGGAAGCTGTATGTTCCTGACCTGGTCTCTGATACAGCCCATGCCTGCTGCTCCTGATGGCATTGCATGGCTCTGTTACTCTGGATGCTCGTGTCTGCTCTCTGTGAATACGTAAGCCATTGCGGAGGGTGAATCAATGCATCTGCATGAATCTGTTGCTTATTAAACTTGTTTGACAGTGAGAGATACCCTCTATTAAAAAAGGTAGCACAGAGAGCCTGGATGTGCTAACCTTGAGTTCCACCAGGATATTCTTGGCACTAAGGACAAGCTCTGCCGTTTGGTGGGAAAATAATTGGCACAGAAGTGCATGCACTTGGGTCTGAATGCAGGCAGCTGCAAGGAGCGATTATTTGCTTAGAGTGAGGAGGGCTGCTTTGTACTTGGAGGCTCTCTAACACCAGTTCCCAGTGGGTGGCAGTGTGCTAGCTTTGGATGAGGCATGTTGATTTTTGCTTTTTTAAATCCTCCGGCTAGTTTCCATGGTGATGGCTGCAGCTTTGATGCCTGTGCAAAAATGAAGAGGGAAAGAGGACTAAGAGGGCGATGTTGCTTTAAGCTAGGAGTTGAGCAAGTCACTGTGGTGGCAGCAGACAGCAAGTTCTGCACATCCAGCAGTGGGCACAGAAATCAGGGGTGCCCGAAGAGCTCCATAAAGCTGTTTCTGTGGAGGTGTTTCAAGACACCAACAACCTGAAGGGTTTAGGGAGGGGAAAAAAAAAGGCAGGTTTGTCACAGGTTTACATTGGCTGAGCTAGATTCAGTGCTGGAGTTTTCAGAAGGTTTTTGCATTATGCAGTTGTGACGTAAACACACATTAAAACTGAACATGGATTCTTCTGGCAGTACTTCAAGGTGATGCATTGGAAGAACTTTACAGATCTCAATGCTGGATCCAAGAAGCTGTATTTATTTATTTATTGTGAACTAAATAAAGTTGTCCATTGGCTCAATTGCTGGTGAAATAAATATATGGAAGTATATGAAGAAATATACTGAAATTTGGATCTGTTAGAACTAAATCTAAAAGCCCTTTGCACGCGTTGTGCTGCGGTAACCTCTGAATTGCGCAGCAGAGATCGGGAAATTCGTGCTCTGCGGTGACTGTCGATACTGTTGACTCTGCTCTGTAATCGTTTGTGACTGCTGTGAAACACGGCTGAATGAAATGCCCGTGATCTACAGCATATCAGTGTGGATTGATCCAGGTCTGTTTGGTGGAACACAGCTGTGTAAAGGAGCTCTGCGTGCCTTCCTCAGCCCCGCGGTGTCTGTGCTCCCTTTGCATCATGCTCAGTGTGCAGCCCGAGGTGGTACAGCAGGAGGGCACGTGCATCCTGGCCCTGGATTTACAGCTTCGTGCCTGATGTTGGTTGTACGGTGTGGAGGTTTAGTTATGTGCAGCAGGAGTTGCAAACTGTTGCTGGGGGAAGCTGTTTGACTGCTAGAGGGGCAGCATGGAGGAGAAATGCTGTTTGTGGATATTGCTGTTAGTATTTCTTGTTGTTCAGTGTGGTTTCCTATGGGATCTAACAGGAGGAAAATGTGCCCTCCTGCTCTGGGTGCCTGTTTGCGCAGGAGATGTGCCAGTCTCAGTAAGCTGCAGGGTTGAACAAGAGATAAAAAAGGAAGTAACCGAAGAGATCGCTGACCCCTTCCTAGTTTTGAATGCTCTGCCTCTGGGTGGACCTTTCTCCATCATTCCCAATGAGTGCACTTCTGCAATGAAAGATGGTCAGCCACGTTAGTCATAGGTTTCTCAGTTCTCAAGGCAGCTTTTCTTTGGGATGCTGAGACCATGGCTCTCAAATGAGTAATCTATATCGGAGGACGGCCAGACACAGTTAATGATTTCCCTGTTTAATACAGACTATCTACAGATGCTTCTTTTCTGTTGCATTTCAGGGAGATGGGTTGGTCAAACTGGCATCGAGGCACGAAACCATGCTGTTACTGAGCAAAATCGTCTTGTTCAGATGTTTTCTGGTGTTGCATGGGTTCCTGCGAACTGTTTGGTGGTTGTTAAATATATTGCAGCCAAGGATTGTAGCTGCCAAATTTCTAATAGCAGTTTCCTAATTTTACTGCTTTTTCATCACTAAAGAGAAGAAAAATACAGTTAACTTGGCAAAGCTCATTTTCCGGAGTTACTCAGGACATGATAACAATCCTTACTAAAATAACTGAATCTATAATTTGACAAAAATATATTTTCAAGAAAGATTAAAGCTGTGTAACCCTACCTCTATGCAATACTGGTGTATGACATTCTTTGTTGAAATGCATCACCCTTCTCCAAAATAATTAGACAGACTCGAGGCTTGAGGATTACCGGAGGACTTAATTAAAACATCATCAGTGTTGTCCCTGCAGAATCAAAACCTGGACACTTGGTTAGTGCACTACATTTGGACCTTAATTTTAAATGAGTGACTTTTACTTTAAAGGGATCATCATTTAGAAACTTAGCTTTCTTTTCAGAAGCGTTGCTTCATGTGTGCTTATAGACCAGAACAACTCTCACCACTTTTAGTGCTGTGATCCCATTTTCAAGTTACTCCAATGCATTTAGAGTTTTGGCGAGCTAACGTTTAGTCTCTTGATCTTGAATGCTAAGTTACAACAGGAATTCATATTTCTGAGTTTTGACAAAGAATGTTTAACTCTGAACTTAATGCTACATAGTAGTTGAATGCACTCAGGCATTTAATAGCAAAGAAGATAGAGTTCCAGATCTGTAATTAGCTTTCCACACTGAGGACTAGAAATGTCAAGTTCTTCTTATAATTGTTTGGCTGATCTTGTTTGTCATATGTGTTTAGCAGAAGACACCACAGCAAGTGTTTGAGAATTGTTTAGATGTATTAAGGAACATGGTTTAGTGGGGAGATATTGGTGATGGGTGGACATCTGAACCGGATGATCTTGGAGGTCTTTTCCAACCTAGCTGATTATGAGTGGTTTTCAATGCAGCTTCTGGTGTTCTGCAGTAGAGTTTGGCTGCCTATAGCTAAAGCAGGGCACTTTATTCTTCATCTGGCACTTTAAACAGTTTGTGGCCAGTTCTGTGCCACTAAATGTTTGATATTTGTTAGAGGTTTTGCTGTGGTGAGTAGCTGCGGAGAGTGATTGTGTTTTGTGGGCTCTTGTTCCATGGTTACTTACAATTTCAGGAGAGGATTTGGTGTAGTTGGTGATCTTCAGCATAATGTTCCTCAAAGATCACATGGAGGTACTACTATCTTGCTTTACAAGTCTAATAGGAATCTAACTGGGATTAAAGTATTGTTTTTTTGTGTCAGTTCTGTAACTGCTTGGTAGACTGTGTCTGCAGCTTAAAATCACATTTTCAAGCCAAAGCAAACACATTCGCAGTAGCTTCTACCTCCATGACTTGTGGTTTGGGCAGTTGAATGAGCTGTGCCAGTGTAGTGATTTCAAGAAAAAGACTTCAGGGAAATAACGACCACACCGTATCCTAGGAATGAAAGTCAAGTCAGGAATGTCATATAAATCTGCTCTTGGTTCACCTTTCACTCGACTAAATTAAGTACAGTGCTGCTCAAGTCAGTGGCTCAGAGGGAACGTAAATGATAGGAGGATGTGACCCATCTAACGTGTAAGGGAATGCCAGTTTAGCAGTCTCAACTAATTTGCCTGGTCTCAAATGCAGATCTCAGAATGTCACTTCACGATCCCTTTGTTTTGGATGTAACCCTCCTCAGTCACTTGTGGTTTAAGCAGAACGCCCAGGCACAGAATGCTTAGCTGAAAGGACCTACCTGTGACTTTTAGAAAATTCAAAAGTGCAAATCTTCAGTGCTAGCTCTGTGTCAACGTTGAATCTACTTGATTTTCTACAACAGAAGCACGTGCAGATGTAACCCTGCAACAGAGCACGTTTCCTATCATGCTGACCAGACCAAGGACTGCAAGATTTTTCCTGTAGCTCATGGTTGGGAAGGATTTTCTCCTCGAAGAAGAGCTTCCTCCTGGGAGACGTGTTTCCACGTTGATGGCTGCATGTTTAAATTATTTACCAAACATTGGTCTTATTTTTATTTTGTGGCATTAGCCTGAAGCCACTGAACAATGGATCAGCAGCAGTGCTGGAGACCAGCTATGCAGAGTAACATCTCAGCTGGCTGTTCCAGTCCCCACTAGCCTGCTAACCACAAATGAAAAAGCATAAACTGTTCCTATGTGCATGTCCTGGCTACGCATGCAAGCGAAAGATTTCCTCACGGCTTTTCCATTAATGTGCTCTAAACTGCTAAGTCAGAGCTCTTATTTTCCCCTCGAGCTGGCAGCACAGGCCAGCTCCCTTTAATCCACACATTAAGCACACATTTTAAAGTGTGTTATTTTTGGAAAGATACTCAGCAACTTCCCCTTCAAATCCAGACGTAGAGGTCTCTTTCTGGAATTGATGGCCTGTACTCAAGTGAACTGCTCTGTCTCTGGGCTTCATGAAAGACCAAGCCTGTGAGTTCAGGGATCACCTTTCCAAATGGGGCCTCATAAAAGGCAAGGTGAAAGGAAGGGCAACTGGAACAGGGAAAGAAATAGATGATCCTCCAGAGTTTAGCTTGGCAAGAAACAGGGCAAGTACATTGTGCTTTAAAAACTTGTTCTGGACTCTCCCCTGTGTAAATTGCACCTTATTTTTATTACTTTCATCGTGTATTAATATATACACTGTGGCACAGTACCAGTATGGTGTAGCTCCCCAAGCCTCAATTTATGTCACCTAGCCAAAGGTATCGGAGGAGCAATGCCTTTGTGGCATCCCTTAGAGAGGTGCCCAGCATGGGCCTCTTGACACCCCCACTGTACAGGGAGTAGGACTGACAGAGAAACACACAACTTGAGCCTCCAGAATAATCACCATCAGTGCAGTTGTCTTGCTGATGCCTTGTGCTGTGTGCAGAAGGGATGCCCATCTCTTGGGCTGGGAGGTGACATCTAGGTTGAACACCTGCCAACGGTGGTGATTACAGTGGGCTGTTTTGGGGACCAGGATATGGTGTTTGTCTCGCTTAGGTGAAGAAGTTGACCAGTGTTGTAGGTGATCAGGTATTAATAGTCTCTGAAAACAGTGAGGACTGACATTAGGCAGAGCTTGTACTTATTCCAAAGCTACTGCACTTGCTGCGTGCTGGCAGTCATCCTTTTTCATTTGTGACCCATATAATTATGATTGCAGCAGGATTTGCTGCTGTATCTTATTATTGCTTCCTATGCAAACATTTCACAGTGAGGCAATTTATTTCATCTTACATGTCAGGAAAAAAATGACTTGGTTTCTTCAGTATTTCTGTAGACCATTTGAGTTGTTAGCATTCTTTAAAGGCCTTTCTTTTGGGGTCTTCATTTGCTGGAAACAAGTTCTACATTCTTAAGATGTCCAAAATGTTAATTGCCTATATAAAAGCTTCCTCCATTTGCAGAGAAAAATCTTTTTATGTGCACAAGGTAAACGCTAAGACGTTTTGCTTTGCAGCCTGTTGATGGCTTTTGCAAACATTAAAAGTATTGCTTTTTCTGCTTGATTGATCAAGTGAGTTGCAGTGAAATTTAGTTGTGCCATGTCATTTAAAATAGTTCGGTGGAATCTAAATACTTATTATGATGCAGTTTCCCTGTGCGTTTTTTTTCATGCTTTGGGGTGTGTGCATAATCGCAGATAGATCTTCAGTGCTAAGAAGATGGTACTGAACTGTAGATAATACTTGGTGGAAGAGTATATCTGTGTCCGTGGCAAGCACTGTGATATGGTGGTTGTTTTTTTTTTCCTGCAAGTCTCAGTATTTATTTGGGATGATGCCAAGTGTCTGAATTCAAAATTCAGTGTTATCTTAGTGTAGCAGTTATGTCAGGTTGTTTTTTTTTTACTCTATATAGGTGAATGAGGAAAGCACCAAAATAAATAGTGTTCTTTCTTTCAACTTGAATAGCTAGATGAAATTCAGGCTCTTGTAGCTTGTCACAGCCGTGAGAGTAAATAGACAGATGTATTTTATTGTATTTCAGCTTGTTTGCAATTGTGTTCCAAGTTCTATTTTCTGGATCCCCCTTTTACCTCTGTAAATAGCAGGAAAAGATTAAAGTTATTTTGGATATCGAGTAAAGATGAAGGTTGTAGAACAGAAATTCATATTAGGGTATCCAATCTCTGGCATTTAGGTTATTATTTTTTTTCCCCTCCAAGTCCAAAACCACTTTGTATTGCTTTTTTTTGTTTATTTATTTTTGAGGCCAGCCAGGCCAGCTTTTGAAGCACACCACGTGGTAAGTGAGGTACAGGTCGTCTGCTGAGATCAGCAGATCTGAGCAACTTGTACTAACATAAAGCAGCAAAAAGTTAATGCTCTTGCGTTGGGTTTTGAAGCTTAGCTACATGTTTTAAATGAAGTTAGATGCAAACAGAACAAAACAAAGAAAACAACCAAACAAAAAAACAATTCTAATACCTTCTTCATTTAGTAACAGAAGTCTTGACAGCACTGAGCCACATGGATCAATCTTGCCATCTCAGCAGAACAGATGTGATGAAATGCAGCTACTGCTGCAGGGAGCGGATTGTGCTGGAGCATCAGGGTCTCTTCATGCTCTTGTCTGTGTTGCTGCAGATCTGCTGTCAACAATTAAGCTCTCTACAGGGAGCCATAACCATGCGTATATTGATTTATTTTTTTTCCTAAACAATTGCTCTGTTTTAGTGCCCTTGAAGGGACTGTATGTCTTTTTAATTAAAAATAAAATAAATATTAAATGAGTGGTAAGGGGTGCAGTGGGCAGAAAAGCAACTTTATGTTGGCTCATTGGTCTGGAGGTGATTTCACAGCAACAGCTTAGTATGACCTCTAGGACATGAAAATGTTTTACATGTACTGGTTATCTCATGGGAAATACAACTGATCGTTTAGTATATACTCTGGAAATTCAAGAAGTTAAATCCATTTAATGTGTTTCTCTAAGTGTCTCAAAACGCTCTTTAGCAATGCTGTGCTTTTATCCTAGAAATTTCCAATCTTCCACTGCTGTGCAGTTGGCTGCAGTCGTGGACTGTGATCTCCAGTCTCCCCAGTACAATGTACAACCAGTACAGTGCACCCAGTGAGAGGATTATGTGCTTAAGCAATGGCATAGAGGCAAGAAACACGTTCTTAGGAAAGTCAATTGCACTTCCATAGTAAGCATTGATTAGAATTGCTCATATAATTTCATAGCAATGCATCTTATTTGACAGTTTTGTTGTACTGTGCAGGGAGGGGAGATGGATGGATGGGAGGATCTAAGCAATTGATTGCTGTATCTAACTAGGCAAACACTGAAGGCGTGCAGTTACTGAAGGAATGGTGAAGCTGTTTGGATCAACAAAGTTTCTTAGGACGTAGGCTCAGAATTTTTATGTGGAAGAACATCTCTGGCTGTTTGCTTGAGGAAGTGTTCAGGGTTTGCCACCCCGCAGTGCACTGATCTGAGTGCTGCTGTGCTGGGTTGCAGGATCTCCCTGTTCTCTAGGTCAGAGCTAAATAGAAAAGACAAAGAACACCTTAATATCTGTGATTTAGGGACCTGCTCATAATATGGATTCATAAAGTAATCTGTGTCAGGAGAAAGGTGGAGGTGAGAAAAACATCCCGAGCTGTACACATCTTTCTCAATGAACGTTTTGGTGACCCTGGCCAGGCAGAGCATGCTTTCTGCTTGCTGAGACTGGAAAGTGATTTCTCTCTGCTGCTCTTTGTTTGGATGTGGTTTCCTTTAAGGCTGATTTACCAGAGCAACAGTGCATTGATGCACACATAAGCCTATTTCACAGGGGTAGAAACCAGAAATCTGAGATTACACAGAAAAGAGAGAATTTTTGAAATTCCTTCTGCTCCCTCACCCCCATATTTTTGTGGGGTAGGAAGCTTTGTACTGTCCTAAGAACTGCTTATTATTATTATTTTTAAATCTAATTGTGGTTCTGGATCTAATTGCTGAATTGAGACAGCATTGTTGTCTGTGCTGCATGCACTCTCCTACATCTCCACAAGCTTATGGTCCAGTGGATACCAACGCAGAGCTGCAGTGAACATAATATGTATTATTTTTCCTTCATGAAATGTGCTGCTGGGCTGAATGCAGCTACATGCAAGCATCTTCTAAGAGAAAAGCCATATAATGGATTGAACCATTCTTTGCCTCTGTCTACACTGTCTGTTTTCCCCTCTGTTGCTGCCTTTGTAGTGTCTTACAGCTTTTGATGCTGACATGTACTTCTGCCTCATGCATGCTGGCTTGTGGAATAGCAGCAGTCGTGAAGTAATGAAGCCTGGCCTTCATGGATATGCTTTTTTGGCAAGGTTTTTGGCAGTGGTCTGAGCTGGAGCTGGCCTTTCTGAAACTCAGCTTATGACAGAATATTCTCTTTGAAGCACAGCTACTGTAGCATTTGGTATTCAGTGGCTCTGGGCATAGTACATCTAAAGGAGTTCATCCAATATTGATGGTCTTCCAGTAAAATCAGAAGGAAAAGAAATCTATTAAAGCTCTTGTTTTTAACTTCTTGTTCCCTTATCTTAGTCTGAAAGGTCAAAAGTCTGAAGCCTGTGCAGGGTGAAACACAGAACCAAAGATGTATGCTCTGTCTTCTGTAAATGCTATTGGCATAGATACCTGCATTTGCCACTGCAGGACAGAACCCTGAAGTGCATCGGAGAGCTTTGTCATTGTCTTCTCCTATGAAGTGGCATGTGCTATGCTGTATGTTTTGCATGGAATCATAGAGTCGTTCAGGTTGGAAAAGACCTCCAAGATCTAGTCCGACCATCCACTTGCCACCAGCATTGCCCACTAACCCACTCAGTTGCTCAGAGCCACATCTACACTTCTCTTGAACGCTTGCAGGGACGGCACCGCACCTCCTCCCTGGGCAGCCTTGTATCTACATGGTAAACCTTACCTTTTTTTTCCACGTACTCCCTTCTGACATGACAGATCTGTCATGAGAACTACTGAAGCCATTGTTTGGCATTAGAATTCATTCAGTGTTTGTGGCTACAACTAATAATGAAGAAGTTGTGATGCTTCAGTGTAAACAAATACGGAAATAAGACAACAGTTTACTTAAAATTCTTATATACCGTAGAGAGGACAAGTAAATGTGATTTCATTTCTGATAGTCTTTATTAGTTTTTCGTGCTCACTGTGGTGTTGGAAGCATTTGTATTTCAATTTGTTTTATAGAAAAAGCTTTCTTTTATAATCTCTGTCAGCTCATTATGAATAGCAACCTCTGATCGCAGAAGGCCATTAATTCTTAATTATCTGCTGGTAATTTACTCGTGCATGAATTTAGCAATCCATTAGGTGGTGATTTATTTTTGAGAGAAGTATGTAATGAAAAGTTTTAGGATTTGTCTCCCTCCCCCCTCCCCTTTTTTTTGGCTTGCAGTGGAATTAGCTGATTGATTAGATTACAGGATTTGTCCAAACCACACTCTGCGCGCAAGAGATTGTAGTTAAGTACATTAAGAAAATCTGAAGCAAGACACAGATAAATGAAATGGTGTTTTTGATGGCAGTCTCTGAATTAGGGCTCGTAGCTGAGAAATGGGAACTTAAATTAACAAACACTAGAGCATTGGTCTAATTCAGGCTTCCCCCCCATCTCTCTGGATTTATGGATGCCTGAAAGTTTTTGAGTGGAAGTATAAATCCTGCACAGTGAAAAGAGCTCACTGGCAGTGAGCTGCTTTTCTTCCATACTGTAGGGCTGAGCGGAATCTGGTCTGAAAGCTTTGATCCAGTGCTGCCAATGAATGCAACTGGGAGGGATAGGAAGCAAGACCTGAGCCTTTCACTGCCAGCAACTGCTGTGTGAAGCTGTGTCCTGCTATCCTTGCTCGCGCTGAATGCAAGCAGACAAAATCCAATGTTTTTTGCAAATAGTTTTCCAGAAATAGTGTAGAATTTCTCTTAAGCACTCGCTGTGGCTGTAATGTCGGGCTCAGTTTTCAAATAGCACCATAGTTTGCTTTCTCCTACACCACAGGCTAAACATTTAATAGTGAGCACCATTTGGCAGAGTTGGTCGTGGTCTTAAATGTGTGGCTGTGGTTCAGCAGCTGAATTAAGGTGTGGTGACTGTGCATGCAGCTTACATTTCACAGAGTCCTGAGGATGCCCCATCCCTGGAGATAGCCGAGGTCAGGCTGGATGGGCTCTGAGCACCTGATGGTGCTGTAGATGTCCCTGTGCATTGCCATGGGGCAGAGCTTTAATGGACTGTCTGGAACCAAGTGCTGAAATGTGATGTTTGGTATTGTCCTGTCATGATAGAGAGCTGAGAGCAGAAGTTGTTCCAAGACAAGGGGAGTCATCAGGGCCCAGAGGTGTGAGCACGATGCAGACCCATCCCTATGGAAGCTGGGAGCATGGCTGGCTTGTTCCTTCCTCCTTGGAGAGCCTGATCAAGATAAATAATGGCATGTTAGTTTGGGAGAGGGCACTTAGTCAGCTATTTCTCCTTAGTTACAGATGTCTTTTCTTCAAAGCTTTGTACTCAGTAAAGCACACAGCCAGCATAGCTGAAACAGCTTCAAAACAGTCGTCCCAATTGATCACAGTCTCACAAACAAAGAGTCATTGGTTTTCAGATTCTGAGAAGGGCATTCAGTGAAAACCTGATGGCAGTACGTTAAAAATTGCAGTTTATCTTTCTAACATGCCTTGGGTCACACAGCATTAGCCACACATGTGATCTGCAAGCGCAGAACAGAAGCAGATCTCTCCCTCCCGTCATTATCTGGAGGTTGGTAGCAATAAATAGCATGTATTGTTTGACAAAGAAGGGAAATTTGACTGTTATCAGCCTGGAGGATTCTAATAAAATCATGGAAAAGACATGCTTTAAATGGTAATTTTTACTCTGCAGGACTCTGTGAAATGTAAAGATTGCTGTGCATCTTGTAATGAAGACACTGTGAAAGAGAGTCGAGGGGATTTTAAAGGGACATAATTACCATTTGATGGTTTATAGACAGTTTCTGCAAAGACCTTTTTAAAGCAAAGAGTGCTTTAAAAATGCTTAGAAATGGACCAGTAGGAGCCATAGCCCTCAGTGTTGAGAATTTCAGTGGGGGCTATCTTGCATGGTGATCCTGATTTTAAGTCAGATACTGCTCTCCCTATGCCCAGCACTCTTTTAGCTGTTCATTTTCCAAGGTGACTAATTGCAACTATAACTCTAGAGATGATGCTGGACTCTGCTGTTTGCAAATGAATTAGGAAACGTTTCTGAGGATGATGAAGAAGCCTAAAATTCAGCTTGAGCTCATTTGCATGTGTTGGCCTTTGAGTTAACAAATACAAGTTGGGAAAAGATCACATTCCATAACGAAGGCAGAGCCTCATTGGAGTTGGAAAAATGCAGTGCAGCATCCTGACTTGCAGTTTAGGTTCTGAAATACCCAGAAAATACTCTGCTTTTTGTAGGTAAGTTCATTTATGTTGCTGTTCCATACTGGAGGTGATACAGAGCTTGCTTGTGCAGATGCTTAGCATAGGACTGAGCAAAAACCTGGGAGCTGTCAATAGGCATTCTGAGCCCTACCCCTCTGCACAGCAGTGAAGAAGAATGAAGTGTATTTTTTTCCTGAGAAAAGGCAATAAATGGTGGAATGAAGTATTTCTGATTAATGTTTCACTTTGAAATGGATTAGGAAGAAACTGTGAATTATGTATTTTGATTCAATCCACTGCTGCTTAAAATATAATCTTGGTGAAGTTTGCAGGTAATACTGTGAATTTTAATTTTCTTTGTGGTTGTTTTTTTTTTTTCCCCACAGAATCACAACTTGTGTCCGTGTGCACATGAATTGTATGGTTCTTTCTGCATGTTTTTGTACACACTGAGTCTAGGGATGGGCTGTGAGGGGTACTGGGGTGGGTCTGACCCTGCCCAGCATGCAGCGCATCAATAACAAGTGGATCTGTCTCTGAGAGCTTGCCAGCTCAGCTTGCCAGAAGCTGCTGGAAGTAGTGTTGTCTCCATTTTATTCCAGCTGAACTGCAGATGAGACATCTGAGGCAGAACTGACTACAAAATGTAGATTCGTGGTTCATTTATCAAGTTCCCTTAGCTCACAATTATCCTTTGGTAAGGCAAAACAGTAGAGCTGCTCATCCCACTGACAACAAGGGCAGCATCGTACCTTTGGATGAACTGCGTTATCTCCAATGATCAATGAAGTCACCGTAAAACCTTTCTGGTTTGAAATGTGCTTAAATTAAGTGCTAAAGTTTTTGGCTTGAAAAGTTACTGCCAGAGACCTGATGTTTAATCACTGTCAGGGGAATATGGATGGAAGTTGTAATGTGCAGTTCAGTGGCAGGTGTAGTCGCTAGTGGCTAGGTCTCCATTCCTGGAATTGTTTAAATCTTGCATATCTTTTCATTTTACATTAGTATCAGTTGCATTCACAAATTCCTAGGGGTGTGCAGGTGCAAAATCAGCCATTGTTTTGTCTATCTTATTCAGTTTTAATGTACTTTATTTAACATATAACTGATTTAATAACATACACACTATAAGTGTGCAAAACTGCTATTGCTCCTTCGCAGGAGTCTCACCAGACAAAATATGAGTGGTTGTTAGCTTAGGCAATGCCCTGAAATGCCTATTGTTTTCAGTCTGCAGCCTTACAAACATGGAGATGGATGTGTTCCTGGTTGATTACAACTCCTATAGTTCACCACTGAATTAAAACACATTAAAAGAAAACTGTTGTTAGTCCACATGCTATGGTGAGAAATTAAGCAAGGCTGAGGTGAAAGGACTGAGCACACTGTAAGCAAAATGAAAATGAGCACTTCCATTGTGATTAGAACCAGTAACTCAGAGTGGGGATCTGGTGGTACATAAATCTTTCCAAATGTGCTTATGTTCCAATTATGAGCTGCTCAATTGAAAAGAGCTGGTACCTAACAGCTGAAGAACATCTTGAATGTTCAAGCTGAACACATTTGTGGAGCCAAAAAGCCCTCTGAAGGACTGGGTAGCACGTGTGCCACCCTCAGCGCTGAAACCTGCAAAGGGCCAGAAAGAAGAGGGGCTGGAGTTTGAAATCCATGAGCTACGGAAGATTCACTTGCAAAAGCAGAAGTACTTTTCACTTCATACTTTGGCATGTGATATCCTCTTTGCTGGCACTAATGATGTGGAGACATTTTTCTATCAAATGGTTTCTGACAGTTCAATTGCCAAAAATACTCAAGTGGCAGAATGCAACTGCAATTACTAACAGTGTGCTTGCCCCAGAGTCTGTAAATTCTCTCATGAAAGCCTAAAAAGCCCATTCACGTTGCCTAGAAATAGCAGCAATAACCATGGTAATAAGTTCTTCTTTTTGTTGCTGTGGTTCGAATCTTTTCATGGGTAGGCTGCAAAAAAAAAAAAAAAAAAAAAAAAAAAAGCCATTTGATTTTTCTGTAGCTGCTCCTATTGTGAGGTGTTGCTGTTCTCCAGGAGCACCAGTGCTGCCGACAGCTCTGCAATATCCTGCTTTCCAGATTCTGAAATTTAGCTGAGTGGAAGTTTGGCTCTCATTTTGTATAAGGTTGAACCAATGGCTCCTGGAGGGTGCTGAGGTGGGGAGTCCAAAAGGGTGGGACTGTTGGGCAAGAGCCAGGTGATGTGCTGTGTCACTCCTCTGCCACTGCTTCCCCATCTACAAAGAGAACTTAAGACCTTCTGGCATTTTTTGGCACAAGATGATCCATGTGTGGTGCCCGTCCATGTGCACGTTGTCCGTTTGTGCTGTTCCTTCATTCTTTTGAGCCTGTGGTGTGATCTGCCCAGGTAGGGTGGGATTTGGAGATGTTTTCCATCTGCACTCGTACCAGTAGGAGCAGTAGTGCCCAAATAATGGTTCTGCAATTTGATCCTGGTGGGTTTCTGGCAGGGAATACTGCTATCAGCAGTAGGGTGCATTAAGATGTAATATATGTCCAGAAAGAGCATCGTGAAGGTCTGTGATACAGGAATCCAGGGAGTTGTATGGGGCAGTTTGTGGGAGGTTGATCCCATATATAAGGGTTTGCAGCATTAGGGCTTTAAATCTACCCCTTAGAAGCTGTCGTTGAGTCTCACGGGCAGTGAGCTTTGATGCTTGTTAGAAGCAAGAAGCATGGATATAGACTTACTCTTCCTGTTATTAAAGATCATTTTATCCTATAAGATTGTTGTCATGGTGTGATGCTTGAACAATTTACAAATGTAGCTTTAGAATATAAATGCTTTTGCTTCTGTAAGCTCTGTGAATCAGAAGCGTTGAAGTTTTCAGCAGCTACTTATCGGAGCACTTCGAATGATACAAGCTTTTGTTTATTTAGCTTGAATTTCTAGGACACTCCAAGAGATAAATACTGGAAACAGCTGTCGTTGTGCTAACTCAGAATGTATTTAAAAATACTTTCTATTTTTTCAGTGTTATGAAGAGTCTCAAACCTTTGTGGGGTGTAAAGGGGAAAATCAAAAGCATAACAAATATTTACTTGGCAATTAAAATTTTATAAGAGGTTACCTCTGCACTAGTAAATGTGCCTGGGAATGCTTTGGGCATTGAGGCCAGTTGGTACAGAATGACCCACGTCTGTATCATTTAGAGTCTCGTAACCTACAAATCATTCCCACAGGTCTGGAAATGGTGCCAACTCTCAAACTGTGCTTGGGTTTGCACGGGAAAGGGGTGGTTGGTGCCAGCCAAAATTGTGCCAGGGACGCTTGTAATAGCTTAATAGTACAGGCAGCCACAGCCGGGGTGCGGGAGTATCCCTGGGCACTGCTGGGCTGTAAATTTGGCCACAGGTACTGCTGTTAAACAAACCTTCTGATGCTTTTAAGGCAATGCAAAAATGGTGTTGCTCTGTTGCAGAGAATGTCCCAGAATGACATTGCTGCCTTTGCAGGAAAATTTCATGATGTGCTTTGAGGAATATTGGCGATTTGTGTCATTTTTTCCTTTGTAATTTTAAGACCTATCAGCAATGTAGTTGGATGCAAGTATCCTGTAGTATTAAGCTCTAATTCTTCACAACAGCAAAAGTCATTACATTGACCAAGTCGTGAGGTTAGAATTTCTGTAGGCTTTGTGTTTATTTAGTAACCAAATATCACCCATAGGTAACTACACAACAATACCCTAAGTTAAAATTCCAATGCTTTGCCAGGTCTGCTTTTATTTCCTCCTTTTCACACTCGACTGTTTCCACTCTACCAGTGCTAAGAATCTGGCCTCAGTTCTTATCATGTGAGAGCTGAGTCTGGAGACCAAGGACAGGTTTGGGGAATTCTAAGGCAAGCCATTAGTATGGTTGTTAAAGATGTTTCTGCACTTCCTATGTAAATGACTTAACATTTCATGAATGCGAAGTAAATCAATTCTCTCATGTTGCTTGGGTTTAATCATTTTTGATTCTTGGTTAGCATATTTCATAACGAAAGCCTAAATTCTTTATTCTGCATTTGTCAATGATGCAACAATCATCTCGTTATGTAGGATGAGGAATTATGTGTGTGGAATTTGGGCTGAGCTGTAATCTTTTAGGAGAGCAAGAAGTTATTAAGGCAGCCTGAGACTGTACATAATACAAGGTCCTATATTGGGCTTTCTGACAGAGCTGTGTTAATTTATCTCAGTTGGAGCAGATGACAGCTCTGCTCTTCCCATCCTGGGCTTCTCCAAAGCAACACAATGTTACTTATTTTTCAAACATATCAAGTGTGAGGTTTTTCTAAATCTTCCTAGGTTTTGTTGTAACGACTTAATCTGATCTGAATTGACAATTGCTATCAAATAGTAAAATGTATTGGCTCATAGCTTCACCCTTGGGTTTTGCTAAGTGGAAGAACTTTAAAATGAGTCATATCATTGTTCAGCGACTCAGACATGACTCTGATCTTGGTTTCCTGGTAACCTGATGTCTTTACCTTTAGATTTAGAATGAAGTTTGGTCCTCTGCTTCTGATCTGGTAGCTACTAGTTATCAGCAATTCAATAATAGCACCAGTGACCTTGTAACCAGAGGTAGCCATGCGGTGAAAATTGCAGAAGCAGCAAACTGTAGTATGCCCCATAAAATTCAAAGGCTTTGAAGTGACAGATGTATTACTCGTAAGATCTGCTTCTTGAAAGTTTGAGATCCAGAAAAGTCACTGTTGAACAAATCACACTGCCAATGAATTCAGCTTGGAAGATGATTCTGTTTGTTTGCTGCCTGTGGTTCTTCTGTGAAATGAACCTCTTAAAAAATTTAATTATTAAATGCATTGTGGAGGACCCTATTGGCTTGTTTAGGATGAGGTCTTTAGTGAGGAAAAAGTAACTTTCCAGTACTGATAAAGAATACTTCCATGCCACTAAGTCATCTTTCTTTCATCCAACCTGAAATTCAAACTGGTGTATTCAGACAGTAGAATTTGTGGAGATTAATACGTTTAAGTTCCCTAAACCAAGTGGCTTTAGCAGTGTTTATGTTGGCTTCACAACAAATTCACATGCATTAAAACAAAAACTAAAAGATTTTTAGATAATGAGTCTAATGAAAAAGTATTGTCAAGAAGCTATCAAAGAGATCAAATATACTTAGAAGTGCCATGAAAAGAATATTAAATAGTGTATCAGTGTGTATGTTATGATGGCCTAGATTCAACTCCTTGGTATTTTTGCTACTGTAAATGGATGCCATCACAGTAAAACTTCAGTAGTCTAACTGTAACCTGATTGCCCAAAAACTAAAAAGCGTTTTTGTCCCTTTCTTTTGGAAATGTAGTGGCTCTCCTCCTTGAACTGACAGTGAATTAGAATGACAACCAAAGCGTTCCCAGCCAACCTTGAGGAGGACAAAGCCCCTTGCTTACAATAAAATGAATGAAACGTGAGAAACTGAGTGTTTGCAATCCAGAAGCTGCCAGTTTGCATTACAGGAAAAAAAAATACATATATTGGTATGAGTTTTATAAAGGGTTGCTAAAGTAAAAAATAAAAAAATAAAACATTGAGGCAGTAGGCTGTGAGTCAATATCTTCAAAGAGCCTGGGGTCTGTTTTGGCTTCTTATTTTCAAACGCAGCTGAATTTGCTGTAGCCAAGGAGAGGGGATGGATGGCTTGGCTTTAAAAATGCAATATATTTCTGATAGTTTATGTTAAGGTAGAGTAGAGTTACACAATTAATTAGGTTAACAGCAGTGTAACAACAATGGTGTGTGAAATATGGCTTCTTGGTATCTTGTGAGCTTTTGGGTAGCCAGCACAGGTAGCTGAACCTCTTAGAACTTCACATCTGAATGGTAAGGAAGATGAACGGGCAGAAGCATCAAATTATGACAGCAGTGAACGTGATCTGGCTGTGTTTTGCGGCTGGTTCCATCTTCCCATCTCCATCATAGAGCCAAATAGAGAGCAATTCCTTCCCAGCCACGCTAGGAGTGGGAAATAGCTCTTTCAGTGTGTGTTAGGGGAGTGTTTTTGTATGCTTCACTTAGAAAGATGAATTTAGTAGTTTTTGTCTTAGCCAATGGCTTATTTTACTTGGTTAGCTATCTAGTTTAGTGAAAAAGAAGATGTAAGCTGGGCCTTAATTCATTCCCTTCCCTTACGAAACATAGCGTGCCTCTCTGAAATTTTCCCACTTAGCTGCATATTGAACCTTGTAACAATGTGGTCTGGTTGGATTCCCGACGCAGGCTTGACAGCTCTGCTTTACCCCAAGACCCCTGGGTTTGTATGGCTTTCAATCTTGAGAAATGCTACACTGACAGTTACTTTCAAGTTCATGCCATTGCACCAATTCCCTGCTGCTCTACACTGTGTGGTTTCATAGCTGCCCTTTGTATTCAATTTCTTCCAAATGAGCTTCATTTGTTGACAGATTTTGAGATTTTCATGGTTGCCCTGTGTGTTTCAATGCACAGTCCAATTCTTTGGTCTTGAAATAATTTATAGTGTAATGAATCATTATAGTGTCGTGTGATAAAAACCACAGCGAGAGGATAGGATCTAAATGGAAGAACGTGTTTACAAAATGTTTTAGGACTGATCTGTGCCCCAAATGGTTCCTAACTGAGTTTTCTTTCTCACTGCTGCAGCCATGCTGCCCTCAGAAATGTCTCTTCCAGGGCCAAGAGTGGAAAGAGCGCTTGGGGTCAGCACGGAGCAGCCTCGGGTGGGCTGTTATCTGTGGCTTTTCTGTCTGCACACACTCCTCCTGTCTTTTGGAACCAACATTTTTGTATATAAAATGATGTAAAATGCATCTGAATACACTGCATTAACATATGCATGACAGTTTATAGCACCATCTATGTTAAGATGCATCAGCACATGCATCTAAAAAAAGAAACTGAGCTGAACGCAGTGGTGTTGTGTTTTCTTTGTCAATGAATAAATATGGGACTTTTTCTTCTAAAACAATGCAGGATTCAAGTTTCAAACCTGGTACTAATTTTTCACGTACTTTTATTAGCAGCATTTTCACTGTCTCACATCTTGAGTGGGTTCCATGGAAGTGGACAAAGCCTTCCCAGCCGTTTACCCACCTCCTCCAGCCTTCATGCTGAACATATTCTCTTCTTGTGCCCCAGCCAGCTCGCAGGGTCTGCTGTTTTGTGTTGCCACAGCAGAATTTTTGCTTTCTCTTTGTTATTTTATTAGATGGCTCTCCTTTGAATTGCCTTTAATTTCAGTGGTACTATTTAACACGCAGACTATAATCCCAGAATTCGTGCTTTCTTCGTTGCAGAACGAGGAAATCATTTTGTTCTGCACTTTATATGTGGTAATAACAGTAACTTTTGACATTTACTGCTCTTTGTGGCTTTTTTAGGTTCTGTACAGCAACACAGACAGGCTATCTGGTCCAGTACTGGTCTGTAATGTAACAAATAAACTATGTCTGCTCAGTCAAATGAGAATGCAGGCAGTGGGTAACGTCCTGTATCTTCAAGTAGAAGAAAAAATGAGAATGTGGTGCAGCTGTGGCATGTAGGAGGGGTGTGTGTGTCTGTCTGTGCTGCTGCTAGGCCAAGGAAAAGAAGATGGCCCAGTAATCTGAAACGCAGAATAACTTCATTTGGGATATTAAAAATGATGCAGTATCTTTCAGACAACAAAGAGAAAGGAAAAAGAAAGAAGTGTCTGTTCTATTTAAGGATTGTCTGTCTTCATCCTTGTGTACTTGTGTCCCTCACACCATCTGTTATTTACTTCTGTGGTCACTGGCTACTTAAATAAGATCTTTTTTTTTTTTTTTTTTTTTGTTGGTTTTTTTTCCTGAGTTGTGGACCATTTTATCAGACATTAGTAAGGGGAACATTACATTTGAAGCACAGCAGTTGATGGAGACTTCGTGGTCCCAGAAGGGTGTGGGAGAATAGCAATCACTCACTTGGTAGTCTGCAGCTCACTCACAAGTAGCAAGCTAAAGGGCAAACTGAACTGCTGAAGCACCTCAAGGTAGTTAAGGAGTTTGCCCATTAGCATTTCTTTGACTGCCGTGTGGATACCGCATAACAAGAACCATGTCCTTCTAAACCCCATCTATTCGGTATTATATTTCTGAAATATTTTCTCAAGGAAATTATGGAAGTGATGACAAGCCACGCTGTTTTCATCTCTTCTCTTTTCAGCTCCCCCACAACATTGTGACACGTACCGTATTTGAAGTATAACTGCAAAAAAATGTTTCCTGTGATATTTAATTGCAAATCCACAGTGGAATCAGGGATTTGCTAACTCAGGCCTGCTGCTTTGGGTAGGTGAGGACTTGGGACAGAAAGGCTTTGGATGTGGTTTTAATTTTCAGGGTACATAATACTTACAATTGCATTTAATGGGAGCTGAAGGGATAGCAGCCAGTTCATTTGCACGTACCTGCGATTTACCAGGAGAGGAAAACCATGGTGGAGTTGGCAAGCTTTGTAGTATTCTAAGCAGTCAAATGCAAAAGAGGAGAAAATCCATTGTAAGAAATTATGAAGAAAACAAGGCACCGTTCAGACATGTGCAGTTTCCTTGCTCTGACAACCACAGCAATGCTGTCTTTAACGCTGGCAGCTTATGCGGGTGTAGTGATTCTTTTCAAGCTTATGCAGACAGAACTCCTTTGGCATTAAGAAGTTCCTGGAGTAGATGATAGAGCTTAACTGAAATCCATCAGGTATCTTTTTATTTTTATTTTTCTGCCTTTATGTTCTTTAATGAACTCCACAGAACGTGTTGCTAATTAAATGAGTTTGTGTGTTCGCATGTGCGCGTTCAGCAGACCCATGTTAGTTCTTTGCTGTTATCTAAGTCAATCCGATAGCAGCAATGCTTTCTGTTGTGTGAGATGCTTTGCTTGTAGTATTCAGGCAGAAGGAAGAGGTGAATGCAAAGTGAAACAGGTTGTTGAGGAAATATAGAAGCGTTCAAAGGTTTCTATAGCATGTGAGCTCACTGGCACAGAGAATACATAATCCATTTGTCTTCTGTTCATAGAAGATCAAAGCAATTGGATGTGTTGCTTATGGAAACTGAAATGCTGCAGAAAATAATATATTTCCTCTCTGTCTGTGTATAGTGCAAAAAAAAAAAAAAACAACCCATCAGCTTGATGGTTTAAGGTAGCTACATAGTTTGCTTGTGTTATGTTCATCTGCCCATTTAATGAAGCTGGTGAGAGTAATGGCCCGCACTTCACATGCTGCAGCAGTGCTCTGCTTTATGTACTGCTGTAAGAAGTATTGGAGCACAGACTTACTCGTGGCTGCTGGACAGTAAAGCTGCTCAAATCCTTTCAAAATTAAACCTGGTGGTCGCAATACCGGTGTCTGAACCAGACCAGTGACTTTCAAAACTGGATCCAACTGCTTCCTTTTGCTTCGGCATGGATGTATTTATGGCTAGTGTATCGTAACTGTAGTAACTTAAAAAAATAACTGAGTTTTTATTGGGGAAGCGATGTGGCTTTCCTTAGAAACAGATTTAAACCTGCTATTTCATAGATGAGCAGTGACACTTGGCAATAGTGTTTGATGTGCAATACGCATTTTTGTCTGGAGGACTTATTTCTCCTCTGTTTCACTGAGGTGTGCATATAAGCAGCCCTTTCGTGTGCCATATTTCTCCATTAAATTCTCCTGCAAAATTGTTTTGCTACTCTGTCCAGAAAGATAAAGGCATTCTCCAGCAGGAAATCTTAATTCAAATTATAGAATTCGTGTTTCATACTTCCTTTTCACTAAATTGTGAATTATTTGTTTTGTATCATGAAGTTCCTTACATCTGTCTTTTGGTAGAAAATGACAATGCAAGGAGGCACACTATTATAAGAACAGTGCAGTAAGTGTAGCTCTTGGGTCCTGAAGTTGATTCTTCACGTTTGCCCTGTGTCAGTAGGTTGCTGTTGCATTTCCATTTTGACAGTCTCAACTCCATTGTCACGTAGCACAGATGAATCGTCGCAGCCATGAATAGCCTGCATAAATAGCTCATCATTTCATTAAACTCTGATTTATGGCTATCACACTGGAGTGTTTATGTTCTTCAGTCCTTCTGTTCAGTAGACACTAATCTGCTCGATAGTGTGATTTGATCATTTCTCAGAGATGTTTTGCTCCTAGTTTACTTCTGTCAGCTTGACTGTGCTCTCAGTTTTATTTTATTTGGCTGTGAATGTTCCCCTTTTTAAATGTTCTTCCTTTCTGTGTTTAGATAGATGCCTCTGAGTGACTTTATTCTTTGATGACAGCAAGTGGCATTGCACAGACACCAATACTGACTGCTGGTTTTAGGTGCTCAAGCATGAAGGCCCTGCCTGTGTTATCCAATGAGCAGGGGATATTCATGTTTCTCCATATGATGTGTTTAAATGTTTTGAAAGTACAGGTGCAGGTGATGTTAAAAGGAGATGGGCAGAAGTACAGCATTAAGTTCTCCAAGAGTGCTGTGGCCGTGGAAGGAAAGGGTTAGGGATGCTGTGCTGGTGTGGTGGGGCGCCTTAAACATTTAATACCTTTAGATCTCACTTATTATTTGTGTAGTCTTCATATGCAGTCCATCAGGCAGAAGAGCCTGTGACACAATGGCTCTAGGGCTGGGTTCCCCCAGCAGGAGGATTACCCTGGCTCTTATATGTGTGTGTGGTGCTTTCTTCATTTTGGCTTGTCCTTGCAGCAGGCACACCTTGATATTGGATGTTTTTGTATTCTGAATGCTGCTTAGGTGGGCATAACGTTAAACCATTCGGTTTAATTTGGAGCTGCTAAAGCAGAATTAGGCACTGGAGGGATTTTGCAGAGTAGTAAAAACAAACAAAAAGAATCCCAAAGATGAGAACCTGTAATGCAGTTGCTTAGATGCACACAAGCTTAAAATAGTCACTACCAGAAACAGAATAAGAGAAAAAAAGATCTTTGATGTCGTTTCTGTGTTCACAATTACTCCTGAAGTCCATAAGAGCCAAATCAAACTTGAAACATTGGCCTCAAGTTCTCAGTGGGTGTAGGATGCCATACAGGCACATATATCTCCAAGCAGCTATTTCTCCCCATGCATTAGAACTATATTTAAAAAGGATTATCTTGATAAGTGATGCAAACTCTCTTACATGCAGATTTTTTTGTCAGCATAGCCTGACTGTCATATCAGCTCAGAACTGCAAAGGAAACTTATGCTAATCGATATTTTTCCCTTTTGGGGTTTGATTTTTGTCAAACTGAAAAGCCCCATAAGTCTTCCTCAAATAAATAAATAAAAAGAACCTTTCAGTTCTTTCCTTTTTTGGACCTGAAAAGGTCAGCATTGATATAGTAGAATGAAACAGCAAAAATAAAAAAGTTAAACAAATAACCAATGCAGCTTTTTCTGTAAGCATTATTTTTTCCCATTCCTATTCATACCTTTCAGTACTCCAAATTGGACAGGCCTTGCCTTGTGCGTGTTTTAATTACAAATAAATTACAAAGCTCACTTTGAACTTCCCTAAGATGGTAGACAGCCTACGAATGTCACTGTGCATTGCTCCTTGTCTGAGACTTCTCTTTTCCCCACCTCCTCCTCTGGATGTGCAGCAGCTTTTCCTTCCAGACACGAAGGTCACTTGCTGTTAGGATGCTGATGAGCTAAATGAGAGAAAAGGCAGGCTCTTGCTGCCTGTGCTTTTGCATCAGTATGAGAATGTGCTGCAGGTGGTAAGAGAGTCTTCCAGAAATCTGTAACAGCAGCAGCATAGCTTTGCACGCTGTTTTTATCAGGTAATATTTTGAAACTTTTTAGCAGATGATGTACAAGGAAATGAGAGGAAGAGGTGATGCATCTGAATGCTGGAAATGCAGGGAGTCTGCAAAAGGTTGATGTGTGTTGTCTTCTTGCCTCTGGCAGGAACAATAAGAGCTAAATGGGATACAAGTCACCCATCTGCAGCACGTTCAGCATATGAGCTAAAGAAAGCGCCAAGTCCTTTCTCCTATAAATTGCAGATAGAACACATAAATATTCATTTTGTTCTGTGCCATCGTCTCATGTTTCAACCCTCCAGATGATAATTAAGACAATAGAAGATAAAATTTTGTACTGTACAAAATTGTATTCAAGCCTTAACAAATAAGAGATTATTCTGTCCAGTAAACAAAACATAATCATCATGGCACCCTTACCGAAGGAGAGCCTAAAATAGAAACTCTCCTCTTTATAGGTCATGTAAAATGTCATCATCTCTTTCATTATCTGTACTGTTTGGATGAAAAAGAACTGATTAATTTAAAAGAACCTTGTCTTATTTGCTAACAAGGTTATTTTCTCATTGATTGCTAGGAAGTCTGGTTCCTTTGAAAGGGATTGCAAATTATGGGTAAATCAATTGTCAGCCTGTGCAGACGCATCTGCCATTTCTGTGCTGGCAGTGCGGGCTTGTGTGTGCGTGGTTTTACAGGGCAGCTTTGGGTGCACCTTGTTGGAAGGAAGCTTCTGTGTCTGGGCAGATGTGGAAAAGCAGCAGCAGGGGAGCATCGTATCGCACAGTGCCAGAAGCTGAAACCCCTCATAAAACCTCAACTATCTCATAGGCTGTGTCTTAAAGAAGAAACCACAACAAAGAAATATAAGACCAAGAAACATTTCTTTAGGCATTTAATTTAGAAACTCCCAGGATTGAAGTGTGCACAGGTCCAACATGTCAAACATGGTAATGCGTCTGTGTTGCCTGAATAGTCTGTCTGTCTTTGCAGGGCTTCTAGAGCTGTGACTGCACACTTCCAAAAGCAAGAGGAGTGTAAAATGAATTGGAGGCTAAGTGAATTGGGGCCTTCCGTTTCTGAACCAGTGTATGAGACATTCAAATGTGTTTGATTAAGTGGGGCTGAAAAATGCTTGTTAGCAAACCAACTGAGAAAGTATAGAGAGCTCTCCAAAATAATAGTAATTTAAGGAGGAAGAATTAGTATTTAGGTGCTTAACGCTGATTCTTATTCTCTCTGTTGCATCTCTTGTTTGTCATTGGGTTCTCAAAACTCTTATGTGGCTATGGTTTTAGTGGAAATGAGTAAAACTGCTGCTTGAACATGCAGATTTTCTGGCAGAATTGCAGATTGGTTAGAACCGTGCGAGTCTGGAAAGCTCACCATTGCCTGGCAAAAATGGGCCTAAGGATTGTTCCAAGCTGATTACATCCTGCAAGATTGGAAAAATCCCATGAAGCTACAGCCAGCAGCAGAGCTTGATTAAACCCTTCATCTTTGCTTTTCCTTTTAATCTTTCACAAAAGCCATTCATTGTGGATATATGAGAAATCCGCCAAGACCACTGCTAGATACACTGGTTTCATTCTCATTGCATTACTGTTTCTTTCCATTTTGAATTCTGGGAAACTGTTTTTCTGAGTGCTTCTGCACTCGTGCTTTCCAGTTAATTGTTTGTAGCACGAGACGCCCACAGCTAAGTGAACGTGCTCCTGAATGGGAAGTCCTCACTTGGACCTTGCTGAGGAGCCAAAAAAAAAAGCTGATACTCGCTTTTCATCCCAACAGGAACCTGTGAAACTTTATCCTGGAGGTGCCAGATTTTTCTGGTTTTGAAACCAAGCTGTTGTTTTAAATGTTCTTTGTGCTATGGAGATCTGACCTGGATGCTGGTAGCTTTACAAAAGCCACCTCTTTTGAATAAACATGCTTATTCCTGCAGGAGTCATTATCTGAATGTTGTGAGGAGAGAGAGAGGATGAGTGGGGGTAAAAGAACCTGACTTGTCCAAACTTGGAAACTTATGAACCCATGTTAGTAAGCCCAGCAGGTTGAGATGTAATCTGAAAAGGCACCATCAGAGCCATGCCTGATTTCTGCAGGAATGTCATGTTCCTGCAGAATGTCTTCGTTCTGACAAATGCCATTTTGTGATCAAAAGTGTTCCATAGAGAATGTCTAGCCTGCCATGTGCTTTATTCCAGTATTCAATTTTTCACCAAAAGAGATCGTGTCCTTTTGATTCTGTAGCAGAACTGCTCTGCTTTACATCTACAGGGGCTGTTTCTGTGCTGTTTCTTTGTAATTAAAATTCTTATCCCCAAAAATGTGCTTTTCATTAAGAAATCCTGCACTGCTCTAATAAATCTAAATCTTCTTGCTATTGTCTCTGGAAATATATATTTTGCTATGTGCCACATATAAACATTTATTTCCTGTTTGAGAAAATGCTTTTTTTTTTTTTACCATCTGTAATATTTGTATTTGGATCTTGAGGGAAAAAGTTAGGGTGACAGAAACATGATACAGACACTCCTATAAACACATCAAGAAAAGAAGACCTTCAACCAAGGCAATAAGGATGTTTTCTACAGAGCTTAGGAAGCTTGTTTGTGTCCTTTTATTTAATTGCCAGGCTTGCTTTGCATGAGGTTTTACACTTAAGTTCGAGACTGAGGCTATGCTCATCTGTTTTTTTTTTGTTTTGTTTTAATGTGTTTCAGTATTTTAATTGTTGTCATTGAACAGCCTGTAATGTGGAGGCTACAGATATGGAGTGTCCCCAGTGGAAGAGAGTGCCAAGAATCTGAGCATTTCTCTTGCATGTGGTTGTATGTGGAATAGCTAACAGCAGCATTACCCCCCATTTTATTTGAGCTGCTAATTTAAGTTTTAGCAGTTAGTTATGACAGTACTGTACTAACACTCCTAACAAGCTGGCCTGCCGCGGTGCTGCTTGCTTCAGTCACCTCATTTTTCTATCCATGCTTGAAAATCTTATTTTAGAATTTCATTTCCATTTTTTTTTCCCACCAAAGGGAGGCCCAGGATGCTGTGTATTGAATTGCTTTTTCAATAGAATCAGCACGCTGACACTTTTACCCGTGAGATTTCCTGAACTGGTGTGGGTTCTTGGTCAAATGAGCAATTGAAAAGATTTAGTGCATTGGCTCATTTCACTCCAAGCTCCTTTAAAATTGCTCTTGGTTCTCCCATTCTTCCGAGTCCTTTAGCTACCCTGTTCAGCATTTGTCTTTCTAAAGTAGGTTTCCAACTTACAGCTTAGGATGTTATAAAACTAGTTTGAATCAGTTCCTCTTTAAACTTCAAGAAAAACATGCGTTCTTAATATTGCATTTTCCAAGGATGAAGAATGTCCTCCAACCATTAGAAGGCCATTCCAATAGTAGACTAAAAATAAGACAAACATATTTGCAGTTTGAATAATTAACCAGTTAGTCCCATTCCTTAGATCATTTCTATTTGTCTATTATTATGAAATTAAAAAGAAAAGCTGCCCTTGCTTTCCCTATGAGCCATGTTGTTGGTTTTTTTTTCAGTCAGTGTGACCTTCTTACTTGATTTTTTTGTGTCTTCTTGTGCCCCTTGTAGAGTGTGCTTCAGCAGCTCTGACTGTTACACACGTTTTTCTGTTTAATGTTTTTTTTCCCCAACAGATTTAGGTCTTAATTATATTCAGCTTGGAAAGCCTGACTTTCTAAATTCACAGCACTCTTCTGTCTGAGTGCTTCCTTTATGTACTATATGCTAGTGGTCTCATGTTATTTCTGCACATCCACGAGTGTGTATTAATATATTAAAAGGGGAAAAATCAAAGGCGGTTTCACCTTGGGTTAGGGTTTGTTTTTTCACTCTGTGAACATAGCGTTGTGGGAACAGGACCTCTGCTTGCCGCTGTGAGACCACAGCAAGTCGTGTTCCGGGTTTGGTTTCTTGGCAGATCTGGTTTCTGAGAAATTGCTTGAGCCAGTTGGAAAATTAACTTGTAGCCCTCTGTGAAAATGAATATTTTGGGGAGAAAAAAAAAAAACAACTAATAGATTTCTTGTTCTTCGCCGAGAAATTGGGGCAGCTGAGCATACATCATCCAGCCCCAGCAGAATATGAGCTGTCAATCAGCACTGCCTAGGACAGAGCCTGGAGCAGGCACATGGTGATTTGTGGGATGATTCTTCCAAGGAGGCCAACGTTGTCCGTCTGATAGAGATACCTGGGGGCAGGGCAGCATCAAAATTCTAGTGTTCCTTCGATGTGTGCATTAGGAATGCATTTACTGCCTGCCTATCATGTGTGCTTAGCATTACATTTTACGTATTCAGTACCTCTGGAAATCAGGCTGGTAATATTGACATATGCCTGGGAGCCAGCAAGGGCAAAGCAAAAACCTATAAAGCTGTGATTAGAATTCAGAGGTGACCTGGCTGGGTGAAAGGAGTTTGTCCCTCCAGCAATCAAGGAAAAGCAAGGATGAAAAGGGGCTTAGCTTGACTGCTGAAGGAGTTTGGAGTCAGGTTTAAAAAACAGCGCTAAAGACCATTCCCCATGGTTAAATTACACTGAAGAGGAACCAAACAAAAACAGACAAAAACCCAACAATGATTATGAATAGCTACTCAGAATTCCCAAATACTGCTATTTATGGTTTTGGTGTTTTTTTTTTTTTCCTATTTTGACTAAAAGATTCAAATGCAGTGTTTAGGGAATGGGTTGCAGATTTTGCAAATGTTTTCCTAGTGCCATTCTAGAAAATGAGTCTGGCATATTGTTATGTGGGTTTTGTTCTGCTGAAGTATTGTAATACCGCCTGTTTCTCAAGCTGATTTGGCTTTTACAGCTCAAATATTATATCCTGCTTTTAGAACATATGGTAACTCCTTTCAGGAGACTTAAGATATGCATCTAATTTCCAGAGACGGGTCGTTGCCTTTGGTTGAAAGACTGTAAGTGCATTTCATCTTGATTTTCCTGTTGTTGTTCAGTCTAGACGTTCTTCTTCACCCCCGCCATGCTTCTATTTCCCCCAAAATGGAAAAGCCTGCCGGCTGCTTTGAGGCGGAGCAAAGGAAGAGGAACAACGCTCCCTTATGCAGGTTGCTTCATGCAGCATTGTTTTACAGAGTAGGTGTCAGTGACAAACTCTGCTACGTGGCTCCTGTGCAGGCTGTGTTTTCCTGCAGCGTTATTAGCAGCTCACATAGCCTGGCCTGTGTTCATTGATGGAAGGCTTGGCAGGGACGCGCCATGAGCCCTCGTCCTAACTCTTTCAGAGCTCGTGGAAGAAGGCTGTGCATCCCCTGCCCTTCATTCTCTCACAATGACTTCATTCTGCATTCACTTCAGATGTGTAGGGGTTTCTTTTTCCTGTTCTTTCTTATTTTTCTCATTTTTTCCCTTTAAGCCTACGTGGCAGCATGAACGATTCTTGCCACTCACGACCGCTTCGTAGTCCTCATTGCTTTCTCTCACTGAAACACACAGTGCAGAAGGCCCCAGCACAGCAGTGTCTTTGTGTGTGAGACAGGCCTTCCTCAGAGGAATGTCTCTGCTTCCCAAAGTTCACCCCTGGGTATGGCTTTGTGTAAAGCTTTGCAGAGCTGGGTCTTTGTGCTGGGTGCTTGGTTTAAGGTCACTGCCCAGGGGAAGCCTTTCTGAACGTGACCTTAATCCAACAGTTGGTTGTCAGCCACTCAACTTCAGCCTCTCATCCAACACCAGTCTGCCCTCAGAACTGCCTGAAGTTTTTAGTGTAATGCTAATCCACATTTCATTGTGAACAAGTACAGGGAATGTTGCTGTGCTATTTTGTTCTTTGCATCCCTACCTCTTCTGTGAGCCTTTCTATTGACGACTCTATAGCAATTAGCCATTGATCAGAATTGTGCTTTATCCAAGAGACTTTTAATTTCAGTAAGGGAATGTCCTACATCTGTGGTCCCAACAGGTCCCTTCTCTTACCTTGGCTCAAATCTCTCTCCACTGTCATTTCCAGAGCTTTCCTGAGAGCCCAGATTCCCTCCTATTGAGTGTTTGATGTAGATTCTTCAGAGTGGAAAAGGGAGGAGAAAGAGGGGGTGAAAACAGAGAAAAAAAAAAAAGCTGAGCCAAGAGCAGGGAGCTTGCAGCATTTCCTAAAAGCAGCATGAGGGAGGGAAGAAAAGACAAAATTCCTAAGAGTCAACAGCAGAGGAGTAGTAGTTGACCTGCAGCATTCATCCAGTTGGGTTAATGAGTAACCACGGTGTAGGGAAGAAGTACTAGCTCTGATGCTGGCTGTATATCTGCCAGCTCCCATGTGGATGCAGCAAAGCCATGTTTCTGGGGCTCAGTGCCTGACCTGCTCAAGTGCATTTAGAGGTATCTGTGGCCAGCAGCAGTTAATGTTACTGACCTTTCTTTTCCCTCTTCCATTCATCATGTGTTCATGCTGCATATTTTCAGTTACCCATATTTTTGCTTTAAATGTTATCCCCAATCTTAGATTTTCTGCACTTTTTTTAGACTTTTCTGGGTAGGTACAGTCGCCACTTTTCTGGAAGAACGTAATTGTTTATCTGCTGTCATGATGCTACAAGTTCCATGAATGTAAAATATATCAAATAGAGAGGCAGAAAATGCCCTCGTATTCTTCCTTTTGCCTTTTCTTTGAGGTAGGACCCCTCTGTGGGGAAAAATGATGCTGTCTACAGCAAAGCTGGGGCAAAGATCAGCAGAATAATAGAAGGTATTTGAGGTAGAAAGATGAGATTTCTTCCGTCCTTCGTGCAGTACTTCTCAGGTGACTGAAGTGTGCCTAGCCAGGATCTCCTTTGAATCTCCAGGAAAAGGGAGCTTGGATTGGCAAGGTGTTCTAATAGCGCAGCAGATTTTAAATGAGATGGTGTAATGGGTTCTACCTTGGCAATCTAAAAAGAAATCTTCAGGATGTGTTGTGAAACTCATACTTTAATCCATTTCTTTGAGAGTGTTGCTAGTGCTGCCCAGAACTGTAGGACACCCTGCTGTCAAACCTGACCCCTGCGGGCACTGTGTGGCACCCCTTGGCCACCTGAATGGGGGGATGCTGTGGGGCTTCCCTCTGCCCCAGGTCAGAGCTGACCTGGGTTCGTGGCTGAAAATCTAGGTCACTGGAAAGGCAGAAGGGGAGCCAGGCTGGGCTTCCTGTGGCATTTGCTGGTATTCAGCCAGGGGCAACAGCAATGTGTTTGTCACAACGGTGCCGAAATTTCAGGCCTGGAATCTAAATAATGATATTTTTCTTTTCAGCTTCTGAGCTCGAGCACTGTTACTTTTTTGGCAGTACTCAGCTGAAAGGCTACTTGTTTAAATTTCTACTAGAAATATGAATCACTATTAATGCACAGAAAATCATGCCGAGTGCCCTGTGAATAGAGTAGATTAGGTTAGGTGCTCACAGAATAGTTTCACTGGGGATTTATGATCTGTTAAGTGTGTTTCTTAGCAGCAAATGCTGAATTACCGCTTCAGTGTTGGTTCATTCACCCATGCAGATTGAGAGAGATACCAGAAGGGACTGTGCCAAGAAGGCTCTTGCCTGCTCCACATTCTGAGCATGACCAGAAAGTTTTGAGTGAATATATCTCCTTCAGATTCACAGCTTACACCTAAAATAATATTTTAAGAAGTTCTGTTAGTAATAAAGTAACAAGTGTTATTCATTCTCCAGATAGGAATTACTAGCTGCTCTGAAGTGCTCTCTGCTGATTCAGCAGCTTGGCTGCTGCTGAAGCCATTGCCATGCTCCATCAAAGTTGAGTTTTATTGCCATGTAGGTAGTTCATTCTGGAATTCTTTACAGTATCACCCTCCTGCTTATCATAATTTCCCTCCACTGGAAGGATATTGTAATCGATGTGGCTTTGTTGTCCCGAGCATAAAAATTGGGAAGTATTTTATGTTTTATTTCTGGAAGATAGGAAAGGGACGAGCAGTCATTTTGCTTTGGTTGTGGTATGAATTTCATTAGAATAATGGAGATTGATCTCAACAGTTCATCTGAGTCCAGCTGTAGTGGGCTGGAATGAATGAAAGTAAGACTGGGAATGTATGCAGCATCTCCAGCAAAGGTCTGATTTGTACCAGGAGCCAGTAAAGACCTTTCAAATTGGTATGGACGCAGCTGTCAGCAGTGACAGATGAGGCTCTTTATGTGGGACATCCAAGCATCTGGACTTTGAGACTGGTTTGCACAGGGCAGTAAAAGTTCATTAGTGGTTGTTGGTTTTTTTTTTATATAGGAGAAGAGAAAACAGAACTGGAATCTAATTGGGTGTCTGCTGAGCCATGTTAATTGTTAGCTGAGCTGTATTCAAGTATCTGTTTAGAACACTGAGCCGTAGAAGGTTTTTAAGTTTTACTTATGTTAGGAAAATGTAAACCCACAACATGTTGGTAAATTAATTGCTATTATAAGATGTCTTCATTTCATGGGTGGCTGGAAGACGGAACAGGCTTTGATTGTATTGTATTTTAAGAAGCCACATGAACATCTAAAGCTTTTAAACTGAATGTTTTTGCATTGTGATCTTATTTGAACTCTGTCTAGCAACAATGAATGAATCTTTTGTGTTTTAGTATAGATCCTTGTGTCTCTGACCTCACAGGAGACATGAAATAACAAAAGTAGGTGCTGGACTGTATTTACTTATTTACCTAGTCATTAAAATAGAAAAGCAAACAGAATCACGGTGGTTTCTTTCAACTTTTCTCCCCATTGCCCCTTGACAAATGGCTGTTGGAATAGTGTTTAACTGTGACCTTAAAGCCACTGGCGTAATGAAGCTGTGATCTGGCAGATGTGACAGACTCATCTTACATAAATCACTCTCTTTTGTCACTGCTGGCATATGGCCAATGGATCTTCTAATTATTGAATGGCTTTTATAGCCCCATTATTTATAATCACTTTTGGACAGCAGCTGGAAGACAAAGATGGGACAGAATAAAATGATATAGCAGAAAATATCATCATTTTGTGTAACAACCGCTGGGATTAGGAAGATTTGATGATGGTGTGGCTACCAGCACAGTCTTGTTAAATGGTAAAAAAAAAAAAACAACCAAACACTCAGCTTTCATTCTGTCTCCTCAGATGGGCTTCTGCCCAGTTGCCCTGACTGTGAAAATCGTATTAATTGGTCCAAAAATGAAATAGAAACCTCTCCAGATATTAACAAAAAGTATGTGTATGTCTGGGTTGCCTTTACGCAAGGTGTTGAGGAAAGTCTGTTGCAAACTTTAGTAATGTACATGGTCATGAATGCAGAGCTGATGCTGGCGCTGTAGTTGTGTAAAACGTTGCATGGAACAGTGTGAAGTGCTTCCCAGAAGCCCTGTTTGTCTCCTGTTTTCAGTCAGAATTTCACAGCAGATTGGGAAATTGTCTTTAGTTACTTAACATTTTAACATTTTTCAAGGGGAAAAAAAAAACAACAAAAAACAACACAGCAACCTGCACCTAAAACCCCAAAGTAACAAGAAGCTAGCTAACCAGGTTGGTGGCTTTTTGGTGGCTGTATGGTGGTTGGGGTTTGGTTTTGTTTGCGATAGGGGGTTGGGTTTAAAATGAACTTGGGTCAGTAGACTTTCTAAATAAGAGGAGCTTCTTTGGCTGCAGTTACAGCTGAGAGTGCAGTCCCACCTGCAGGATGAGCAGCAGCCTTGGGCACGGGAGTGCAGTCAGAGGCTCCCAGCCTAGAAGGCAGTCCAGTGCGACTGCAGGTCCATTCACTGCTTTGCAAAATGGAAGCTCATGCCTCTAAGCAAGGTCTTCTTAGGTTATTATTATTTTTTTTCCATTTTCTGCATTTCTGCATTTGTTTAGTCAGGTTTTGCTCCTCTGCTACTAAAATAACTTGTTAATGTTTGCCAAACATTTTAGAATAGGACTCAGCTGAAAGACAGTATGTTATAATCAGGGGTTTGTTCTGCAAATCCAACATGCAATCTTTGAGTCTTCTAAAAAATTGAATCCTCCTTTCAATGTAGACATCAGACGACAAGGGAGAGTCTTAATCCAGATGACTCTATTGCACTCTTATCCCTTTAGCAAGGCCTTTAACCTTTGATTGTTTCATGGTCCCGTTGTTCAGAAACGGTCTTTGTCTGCCCGCAGAGGATTGCTGTGCTAAAGACTCCTGAAAATGAAGATATCCCTACAAGAAAAGGGGGTTTCAGGAATGGAAAATATATTTTTTTTCCGGTTCAGGTGTCTCAGCCCCTGTGAATATGGCAATTGGTAGCCTTCCCAGAGAAGGGCAAAGATAGAAGGTTTACATCAGTAAATATTTTTATAGGAGTATAATATAGGTCAGACCGCTATGTCCTGGGCCTGACCCCATTCCCTTTGCACGAGCATCTATATGCTCTGTCAGACTGGAGCTATTTATCGGGATTATCTACTGCTGTCCCAAAGCACAAATGGGATAAAAAACAGCTGCAGCAATTAATACAAACATAAACTATACAATGTTGGCTTCCAAGTGCATAAAACATGAACTCGAGAAATGTCTGCAGAATACACATATTGCACAGCTCTGGCATAGGCTGCCTACCAGCTGGCAGGAAGGTGCTGTCAGCCCTTTGATGTTTTTGCTCAGCTTTTTGTGGGGGGAAATCTCGGATTTTGCTCGGTCATTTATGCAGTCTGCTCTCCTTATTGAAGCCTGTATGTTGCAACAGCCAGCAGCTTTCAGCTGCCAGGTCTGCACTGCTGCTCACTGGTGGTGGAGCTCTGGGAGAGATGGGTGTTCTCAGCAGTAATGGCAGTGTTAGATGTGCTTGTATGCAGCTTTCTCTCAAGCAGAAACAGGGAGCTGTAGCAACAAGCAGTACATGTGCTTAGAGGAGAAGGAAGGTTCTCCAAAGAACAAATGCAAGAACCAGTCTCCTTGAAAACAGAGGAGTGTTTTGAAGTGTTGCACAGCTCATCTCTAAGGAAACTGAAGCCAGGTGTATTCTTAGCACAACTTATGCCTCAAATCAGATTTTACAAAGAGAGGGCTTGTACATAAAATCCGATGGTGCTGCACTCCGTCTTTTTAACCCAGCCTTGGGCTGATGTGTGAACAGAAGCCATCAGTGGTTAGAGCAGTGAATGAGACAGGGGTGCCATGGAGGTCAGAATGAGTTTTAGTGAGGCAGTTTGCACGTGGAAGGTTGCTGATATGTCGCTGGTGTGTCTTTCTGGTGCTTAGGAATTGTAGGGGAGTGTGTTTTAGGCTCAGAAAGAATGGATCAACCTTTTAGACTTGTGTCTAGCTCTAGAATCTGCTCAGGAATCAGGCCTGAGGGAGTTTTGGGAAAAGATAATCAGTGCGCTGAAACATTTCACGTGGTAAAGAAATCCAGTATGTCCTGTGGTAGATTGCTTTGGCAGCTTTCCATAAGGGGTTTGTTTCTTTTCGTTTCTCATTTTCACCTTCCATGCTCTGCCGTGGGCAGTAAGGGGTGAGCCTGCTTTTGTCCGCAGCCCTGGGCTCAGCTGCAAGAAGCCTGTTTTCCTGGAATTTTCCAGAATTTACGAACGAAAATGTGATGTAAGGAGGTTTTGTTTTGTTTTTATCTCCTCCCCATTTCAAATGCATGTAATAGGAATGAGCATTGCTGCGAGCTCCCTGAAATAAAAAGCATGCAAATATTTCTCTACCCCTGTATTGCAACTGCCATCTCGGCCAGCACATCAGTGACTTGGCTCAAAAGCCCTGCATAACAGAGAGCCAAACCTTTTGGTGGGGGCCATAATAGACTGAGATGCTCAATGAATGGATACAGAGAGAAGATAACTGCAGATATCATCACTAAATTGCATGCTTTCTGTGGTCAAAACGACCCAATCTCAGTAGAGTCTTTTCACCTCTAGACACAGTTGTGACATTAATTGTTAAATCTTGAATTGCACAGTACCTCAGGAGGAAGACTGTAGGATATGTACTTCTTCCTTCACTGGAATAAGTGATTATATCCAAACTGCTCATTGTGTTTGTCTTTTTTTTGGCTACGAGTGCCACTATCACATGCAAAGAAGAATGTGAACTGCTCAACTGAAATGTGGTGCCTAAAGGCTCCAGCCAGGTATCTGTAACTGTGATGTTACATTCGGTGTCACAAGTATTGGGCTGGTCTCTCTATTATATGTTCACCATCTAAAGAAATCATGGTGAAAGACCATAGAAACAGCTGTAGGAGTTCAGCTCAAGATCCATGCAGCCCACTGCTCGAGCTCTGGCTGTGTCTGTAAATAAGGTGCCAAGCAAAGGAGAGGAATATTTAATATTCCACCATTTCTTCTCCAGGTACAGTCCTAGCTGCCAGCAATTTGTGTTCAGCTCAAGGGGTGTCCTACAATTTCTGGCAAACCAGCCCTCCTCCCACCTCCTCAGCCTGTGTGAATTATTTTCTACTCCTTCTTTTAAGAACAGAAGAGTTTCCATTCCCTGTTCTCTATGATTTCACGTGGGGTTGTTTTTGCTTTTAAGTCAAATTAATGTTTGCATTATTTGAGATTTAGAAATATTTCATTTGTGGGAGAAGACTTCATGAAGTTGCTCCAGTTCTTATGTCCTGCTATAGGAAAGTATTTGGCGTTCCATGTTCATTTACGATGAAATCTCTCTTTTTTGGTGGTTGTTTTTAGCTCATCTGTCTTTATTCTCACATATGCACATATGCATGGAAGTGCTCAGAGCTGAATGGGGAAACAAAGGACTTTGGGTACTCTAAGCTCCTTCATTCAATTCTTTCCCAACTGTGTGTTAGGGTAGATACCAGTGCAAAGTGTCGTTCTTAGATTTTGTGCCACATTCAGCTATATTAGTGCCTTTGCTTTCTATCTCTCTGCCCAGCTCGCTCTCCAGTGAGCTGCAAAACCAATACCTTTATTATCTTTTCACTCGTTTCACATCATCTGTCTTTCTCCATTTGCTCAGACAAATAAATGATAAAAGGGAATGATGATCTGCTTAACACCACGAGAAGAAAGATGCATTTTGAGACGAGAGAGACCTCTTGTTTACAGCAAGTTATTTTTGGTAATTAGCCATTTGTAGAGGAAGACGAGCCTCCGCTCGTAAAGTCAGCATACCATTATTTAGGGGACTGTGAATGGAAGCCTAGCATTTGCCTGAATTAGAAATGTTAATAAGTGTGAGTTTAGAAGTAAATAAATGTCTGTGTTTTCCTTGCAGGAAGCAGACTGAACAAAGACCTGAGACATTATCTCAACCAGAGGTTTCAGAAAGGATCGCCAGATCACGACCTACAGCAGACTATTAGAGATAACCTTTATCGCCATGCTGTGCCTTGTAAGTAGCAAACTGCTGACCTGGTGGATTACTTGTGGTATCCTTTTTGCTTTTATTTATTTACTGGGGGCAGCCTTCGTGTGGCAGTGTGCTCAGCTCAGGTTTCAGACTGAAATTCCACATGTGACAGCAAATAGGGTTCAGGGAGGGCTTACAGGGAAACCAGCTGATGGCCTTAGAAAGAGCTCATTGATATTCTCACGGTGTGTGTTTCTGTACTGATTTGAAATCCATGTATAAAAAATGGCTTTTGTATTCGTCTTGTTAGCAAAATTTCATTTCCAATGCTTATTTAGTGTCAGAAATTGGACAGCATTTTGTGGCTGGGTGACCTGAAACAGGAATCTGCCACTGTTGGAAGGTCATCCTCAGTTCCAATAGGAGATAAGCAGCAGAACTTAGCAAAGGTAACAAAGAAATGCTCTTCTTCACTCCAAAATCGACCAAGGGGAAAACTGAATCGTTTGGAGGGTGTGGTCATCTTCACAAGGTTGAACTCTACCCAAAATTTGGCTTTTTGGGAAGGTGCACAAAAAGTAGAGAAAGATTGTTTGTCATGTGCCTTCCTGAAAGCTGGAGAATTGTGCAATGAAACAATCTATTTTTCTGCTTGGGCTTTGATGAACTCTGAAGAAAGAGCTTTGAACATCAGATCAGGCTTGGATAAGAACTAGTAAACTCTTAGTTACAGCGTGCTGAAAGGAGCAGCAAAACATTTTTTAAGCTCTCTTTGTCGACTTGAATCAGAGATTGTTTATCCTGGTAGACTTGTATAAACACTGAATAATGATGTTGCCACTCAAGAATCAGTATTTGCCAACAAATACCACATAATGGTAGGTAGAGTAATAGCTGTTTTCAATCTAAGTGTTGCATGCGGGGGAACTGTGTAGGGCCACAGTTAAAATTGTGTGATAACACTGATAAATGCTGATTCTTCAAATGGCAGACGTTGTATGTCACTGCTGAGTTTGTTTTCATTTTATCAGCTGAAAGCATGAACCAAATTGCCTTTAAAGTGCTTTGTGTGGACTTGAAGAATAAGTATGGATTGCTATTTTCTATTGAATACTTCCATTTTCCATTTTGTTAACGTGAAATATGATTAGTTTAGAATCGTCTAACTTGCTTGGCTGTAGGTTTTTAAGGTATAATGTAGAAAGTGCCTTCTAGGAAAATGCATGTGATGTTTTAGGCTTGGTAAATGCAATGTCTTGATGCTAATTTCCTTCTGCCTATGTGTTACATTCCAGTTTCTGATGCAGCAAATAAAGCAAATGAGAGAAATTCAGTAGAAGCATTTTGTGCATTGCCAGGGTTACATTTTGAAATGTTTTCCATTGATTCTTTTCTCTAATGAATTTAACTTGATAGTGAGCTAATCTACTTGGACTCGCTAAAGACTTCTGATTTAAAATTAAGACCAGCAAAAGCAATTTCTGCCTCTTTGGATGTAGCAGGAAGAGGTATGTATTGCTAACACATGACTAAGAACATCACTACTCCTGTTATTTCATACATGGGAAGTCTGAGTAGTGGAGTCAGTTACTGTGTGTCTCCATACTTATTGAGTTATAAGGCAGATAACATTTAATTTTTTCTTCGTGTACAGTTGGGATGGTATTAGTGGAAGCTTTAAAGAATGATGCTAATATTCATGTGTGAATTTGAATGAGGCTAGTGTACTCATCATAGGTTGGAATGCTTTACAGGTCTGGAGATTAATCTAGTGGTGCACTCATATTTTTATTCCTTGGTACACGTGACCAGTAAATCCAGGGCCCTGGACCAATCTCTAGTGCTAATGGATTATGAAGTCTTGTATTTTGAAAATGGAATTCTCTGCTGATTATGTGGTAAACACGAACAAGAACACAAGGTCACTTGGACAGAGAGTTCTGGGCCTGCCAGCTGCTTTGTGCTGCACTAATAGAGGGGCTAAATGAAGTGATAATTACTAAATGCAAAATGGAGAAAGGTGATGTTAACCAGTTCTTCCCTAAAAAATGTGTGGTGAGGATCCCGTGTGGTTACTGCTGCTGAAGTGTCACTTAAATATTTTCACTGTAGGAGAGCTGGTTAAAAATGGTCTCTACAATAAGAGTGTTGGGATGATGTCAGATCCCAAAGGGCAATGCGTGAGTGAATGACACAGGTATGAACTTCTGAGAGAGCAGGTGACTTTATTGCTAAACACGGGAGCTGTCTACAAACAGGACCTAGAAACACACCTGAAAGGGAGGTATAATTGAAAGGAGATGAACCATACAGTTAACTTTGCAAACCAAGGTCTTACAGAGCCATCTGTAAATGCAAGTATCGGTTCAGATGGGAGGCAGCTAACAGTGATGCCCCAGTGCTGGCCAGCCTTGGTGGCCTCCTTCTGCCCGCAGCATGCCTCCTCCCACCCTCTGTGCCCTGCTCCCCATTGAGCTGATTTTTCCTGCCGAGATCCATAGTAAACAACAGCTGTGCCAGGTTTCCAGGTGGCCTCCAAGTTTGGTGGCTCTGCCATCCCCAGTGCTCTGCTGTTGCTGCCACATCACACCCCCATGGGTTTGTTTACAGGCACAGAGCACTCTCTGGATTTTACAATCTCAACATCATAATCTGGGACTCAGCCAGAGCAAAGAGGAGAGGTGGGATGCTTTATTTATGTATTTGGATGGTATGTCCTAATGAAACCATGCATTTTTAATGTGCAAATCTTTGAAAAAGTGCTGTTCAACCATTGAACTAGCTTTTATTTTAGCTAAGCCAGTGTGTATTGTTTCCTACACTTTCTTCCCATTGACTTAACATGCTGGGTCTGAGACTTATTTTTTGCAGTATTTCTGTCTTGTGCCTAAGAGAAATCAACACCTTGAACTCCAGCACAGTTATTCCCTTTACGTGTTCAAATAGATAAGTATTCTTTTTCCAGCACATAGGATCTACTGTCAAAACTTGAGAAAAAAAAACAAAACAAAAATCCATTATTGTGCAAGATGTTGATCCAGGCTCTAGCTATCCCCTTCACCTTATTTTGTTTTGAAGTAGCACATTTTTTCCAGTTTTCTGATGTCCCTAATGAAGACCACCAGAAAGAATGCTCTATTTGTGGGCTAGTTTATGGCTCCATTGAGCTTGGCTGTGAACTGGCAACAGCCTCATTCTTATTGGCCATGACTGTACCAGAAGTGCTTTGGGTCATGCAAAGAATTTGCCTACAGCTTTTTTTCTTGCATGGATTTCACTTAGGTGGGGAAAACTGATCTGGAAGCAACTCTGTGAACAGAAGAGCAGATCTGTAGCTGTGTGAGGCAGCTCGAGAGAATCTAATGTGGATCATACTGCACCTGATCTGGGGACAGGCTGTGAATCCTGGTGTGGACAGAGTATCCTGATGTTAGCTTTCACGGAGTGTTTCTGAGAGCAGAACTCCTCAAAATAGGATTGCTGTATATGGAGGTTGGCTTTGTGGAAAATGTGATTAGTTGGAAGTACATATGTAAGAATATATCCATGCTACTGCATCCTAAATAAGTGTTTCCAAATAGCCTTACCTCGAGATAGCTGTGCAGTAGTGTTAATTGAGAAAGAGATGTGATAGCAACTTCCTTTGGTGTGATGGTGCAGCAGCGTGTCTGAAGCAGTATTCATGTGGGTCTGAACAGACAGGATTATCTGCCTCAGTGGTAGAGGGCAACTGTTTAAAATCAACAAGCATCATCAGCCATTTGGCCTAGTTACTTCTTCTCAGCAGCCTGACAGCAGTTTTATGTTTACAGTGTGTGAAGAAGAATCAGAGAGAGATTATTTCCATAAAACCTTATCTCTGTGCGTGCTTGGGGTGGGTTGCTGGTTTTGTTCTGCCTGAGCACGTTTCCTTGTGTCTGGTGTGATGTACGAGGGCAGCTCCGGTGGGTCTTCACCATACCTTCACTCGCCAAAGCAGTGCCCACGATGCAGGTGTGGATAAACTAACACACCAATAGTCTCCTCCCTATCTGTGTCTATTCTATTTTTGTCTTAGTTCTGTACAATTCTTTCCTTTGCCTGGCTGTAGACTTAAAAACTCAGGTAGAAGCAAGGCTTTTGTGTTGGCTGGAACAGGGACAACGCAATGCCCAGCCTGGAGTTAAGCTTTAGATGTATTCAGCCTAGACACTCTGTAGCAATCTTTTGATTTATTTTTTTTTATTTTTTTTCCTTTTTCCCCCAAAGTTGACTTTTAAAACCTCGAGAGGTCATCATTCAGCAGTTGATTCACTTTCCCAAAACAAGTATGTGCCCTGGGATTAATTGGCAGGAGAGTTTAACGTTAGAGAGATACCTCTTTCATTTCTGCTGTCTGTTCTCTGCCTTCCCTGAGTTTGATCTGTTCCCATGTCGTCAATTACAGAGCAGTAGCTCCAGTGTTGTGGTTAGTATGTGGAGCGAAATGGGAAGGAATGGATGAAAATCAATAGAGTAAGTGCTGAGTGATCTGTAAGGAGGCTCAAAAAGACAGTGGCTCCCCAGCACCTGCTTGGCCTGAGCGCTCTCGTGCTTGGATTTCCTGCTGAAGTGCCTCTCTGTTCCTGCTGGCGTGAAGGGAGCACATTCTTCCAAGGAAAGAAAACAATACAAAAAGAAGAAATTTTGCAATATTTTTAGGAAAGAGTTCAGAAAGTTGATTAAGAAAAGCACATGGAACTGGCTAAGTGTCTTCATGGATCACTGAACTAGCAATGTGAGCTGCTCCAGGAGTCAGGTGTGCTGCTACATGCATAGCCACCATCATCTGCAGCTCACAGGTGGGCAGAGACCCCTCATGGGCTGGGATTATTTCCCACGAGAGCTTCTAAAGCCGTTTGTCATCAATTCATTCATAACAAGTTGATAGGAAGACATGCAGACCAGCTTACAGGTGATTCTTCTCTTTAGAGTTTTTAGTATAACAGGATGTCTGTTACTGGAAGAAAAGGTGGAAGTGAAGCTGAAAAACCTTTATATTGCAACTGCACGTGCCCTTGTGTGTGGGCATATTTGAGCCACAATTCTGAAGCTATTTTTAGTTACTAATTTTTATTAAGGGTAAACAGAATCACTGACAGTGCAAATTATTTTTCCACGCAGGCAATAAATCATCAGTTTACATAAACAAACTCTCAAAAGCTTTCCGGAGCTGTAGCCATATTTATTATCCAAATACCTTTTGTTGCTGTTCCCTTCCTAGAAGTGTAATTTTGCTTTTGTAATGAGGAAAAAGTTGCAGAGTCCATGAAATATTCATCTGAGAGCGCACACTGGTAAGGTGATGAACAGTGGGCTGATCTTTTTGCAACACAAGACGAGTAATTAATTGTTTTTACAAGATCTGTGTGAGCAGAGAGTTTTAAATATTTTTTAAAATAGTGCCTATATCACTGGGGTGCAATGCACATATACCAGCAGCATGGAAGAATCGTTTTTCTCAGGAACATTTCCTTCTGAGTTAGCTAACTCTGAAGAACAAGATGTATATTTTCCATGCCAGCTAATGTACTCAAATTTACTTTTTCTCCCTGTATTTTCAGCAGGGACTGTATCTTGAGTACAACCAGGCTTAGAAAATTCCTGTAGCTGTGTACCAGAGAGAGTGGAATTGCAGCAGACTCTCCTGCAGATTTCAGTCATGCAGTTATTCACAAGTTGGTGAACCAGATGCGTTTTCAGGTTTGAGAGAGAAAAATTCCCCAATTTGAACAACAGGACTGATAACTCTTCAGTTCTCCATACGCTGTCATTTCTGCTTGATGTAGGAGGCTTCAGACCTTTTTTTTTTTCCATCTGGTCTGTCCTTTTAGATCAATAGTGTATTTTGTGCCAGTAGTACTATTGGGTATTTCTTTTTTTTTTTTTTTTTTTTACATTTGCACTTATGGTGGCAAATATTGCTCCATCTGCTTACTCACTTGTGAGGAATAGCTTTTCTGTATTTTGCTGTACACCCAGTTGGAATTGCATGAGGCTCCAGAGAACAGTACAAAGTGAAGAGCTCAGCCCTATAGGCTCTCCCATGGCATTTGCCACAGGAGATTAAGGTAAGAAGGGTGGGAAGGGATGACTTGGCTAGTTTTCTTTGTTTGTCCCCAGTGTACTTCATTTTGCTTTTTTTTTCCATTGTTGTTTTGTACTGCAGCAAAGCACCTGCAAGTGGATATTTAGGAAATGCAAACCAAGTAATGGTTTCTCTAAGGCTGTGAGTCTCTTGGAAGTCTAAGAGTAAATCAGAGGTGAAATGTTGGGTGATGGAAGGGGCGGAGATGAATTACCCCCAGATTAGTTACATCAAAACTCACTTTGTCCTGCAATACTTATGAACTTATGAACTTATGAACTTATGAACTAATAGTTTTATTCACCATCAGAATTAAAACTATAGAAGAGGTGAACCACAATGTCTCTAAAAGTCACAGAATAAAAATCAGCAGAAGAGTATATGGCCAAAGGTGGTGAGTGTCCTTCCATCCTGTTCTTTTTGTACAATGACCAGTTACAATAACTGTTACTTACTTGTTCTTCCATTGATAATATGTTTGGGATGAGTACTTGGTCCCTCCAGTGAGCACGCATTGCTCTGTAGGTACGTTCGTGCTCAGATGTGTTGCTTTGCGTGTCCTTTGCTTCTTCAGTCAAAGATGTCAGTACTCGGGGCAATAGCAGATGCAAACTCCTGGAAGTTTAGATGGGGATGCAGTTTTGCTGCATTTCATCTTCAAACAGTTATCAATTTTTTAACATTACCATACTTCTTTGCTTAAATAGTACAGCATTTGTCCTTTAATCCTTTCTGCCTTCATTTCAGTCGGAAGGAGATTAGCCACATGATCATTTAGAAAAGGGTTCTGATTCTGCTAGCTGGTTTTCTTTGTGGAGAGTCATACCCAGTACCTATACTAGGAATAACACTGTAAATTAATCTTCATTGATCTACTGTATTTTATTTTTTTCCCTCCTGTTGAACAGGAAGGTTGGAAAAAATAGAACAAATATTTCTAGTTCCACCCCTACTGAAGGAGAAATAAATCTTTCCTGTTAGTCACAGCAGCCTAGATGTATCCTTCTTTTATAATGTCCTCTTGAATAATTAGAGCTGTTAGTTATGAAGACAAGATTCCTGGGTCGTTGCCAGCACGGATTTGTTTAAGGGGGATGCTAGTTCCCTGAATCCCTTTTAAAGGGCTTTGTAACGTCCCAGACTGCTCTTAATTAGTGATTTAAGAGGGAATGCATCTGTTTCACTGAGAATTGTGAAAATTATTACTTAGATGAAAATGTTTAATAAATGGCTCTTTGAAAGGCTAGTGTATCTTCAGAGTGAGATATGTAGCTTTGCCTAACCAGGTAGATGCTGGTCTGGAAGTTCTGCAGAATCACATCCCTGGAAGCATCACCTGCCATGGAATTATTTCATTCTTCATCGCTCGTTCCTTACACGCACTTCTTTAAGCTTCAGGTTCAGCACTTCATTTACAAAAAGAAGTACCTACTGTAAAGAAATGTTGAGGTCTTTAGAGAGGTCTGTAGGAAGAGGCAGCATCTTCTGTTGGATGAAGGGGTGATTTTGTTTGTCTCATATCATCACAGGAAATCTAATATGGCCAATACTCTGTTTCTGTTCCTTTATAGCTACGTAAGGGGAGATTGTCATGTGCTGAAATATGCAGGCCATCTTTGCTGTGTTTGGAATTTGAACTTGCATACATCAGAATGGAGGGGCTGGGGCAGGTGGCAGAGGAAGGAGGAACTCCAAATTAAGAAGCTGCTTCCTTCAGCAAACTTCCTTTGAATACGTGAGCAGATGGATAATTATAAATGCAGCATTACCATTTCCTACTGTTTGTAGGTCTTGAATTACTCAGTAGAAACTTGAAACTGGATATTGTCGTTATCTTTCATTTACTTCTTTGTTTCTGAGCCCTTCCTGTCATCCTCTTTCACATTTTTTGAGCTGTGGGGTGTGTCCTTTTTCTGTTGATGTGTATGTGTGTGTGTTTATGGGTTGGGAGGGTGAATTGGCACTGTGTGAGATCTGAACATTGAGCTTAAATGGTGAGGTTATTTTTAGCTCTCCTGATTCCAAGTGTTTAAAGGGTTTGAGAAACACAGATGTGCAAGAGGGTTGAAGAAAACCCAGCAGGACTTGGAATGGCAATGCAGGAGGAGGAAGGCTGTGCTCAACAGCTGGACAGAGCTGAACACAGGTCTTTCAGGAGTATACGAACTTCGTCATGTTCATCAATTTTTCCCATTTCAGTATTCTTGTAATTAAAATATATATTGCTATGGCACTTAGGTTTCTGCAATCCTCTGCTGAAGACACCACATTTTCTGCAAGGAGCAGCTGCCAGGGTGTGATAGTGCTGCAGCCATGTAACTGACCAAGAGCCGTGCTGACAGACACCTTGCAAATTGCCCACATTACAGAACATTGATGATACCATTAAAATGGTAAATTTAATATTATGGTTCTATTAGATTTCTCCCTCATTAACTCTGATCCGATAAACAACCTCCGGCATATTTTGAAGGTAATAGTCACCTCACAATCACTACTGCTCCTCTCTATCTGACATTTCAAGCTCCTATAGATTTATAGTTCTTCTGTCATCTAGGCTGTACTTACTGCTTTATTTTTTCTTTGAACTTGTGCTTGCAAGCAGGCCCTTTCTTGGAGAGCCCTGGGCATGCAATTAACGCTTCACAGCAAGGATAAAGTCATCCTGAAATTCCATTCCTGGGATTCAGAACAAGATCAATTCTGGAGGAAAGAATGAGCCCAACCTTCAGGCAAGCCAAACGTGGGCCTCCAGAGGTATTTTAGCATTGGGCCCTTTGTGAGGGTTGACACAGAGTATTACTGGTAGAAGTGGTCGTGTTCTTGGCTCTTGCTGACATGTATCAGAGCAGCCCCTGCAAAGCCTTGCTGCAGATGTGGTGGGGAAGAGGGGACCGAGTGTTTGTGAGGAGCTGTGCTGGGTGTCAGGCAGAGCACACCCCGCTGCTGCACGCTCAGGAGCTGGGGCAGCTGAGAATGCTTTTCTCAGCAGTGTCCATCCAGCAGAGACAACTTCTACTCCCAGATGTTAATCGTTGAGCAGCAAAACCTCAACAAAGCAACCTCAGCTCCTGCTGCCTTCCTCAGAGGTATCACTCGCCTCTGTGTTTTCCTAAGTGAGTCACACTTTATTTAGGGCTGTCTCAGGGAAGAGGTTGTTGTTATACATCACCTATCAGAATGTAAAAGCGGAAAGCGTCGCTGAAACACTGACCCTTCATCTGAAGTGCACCATCTGTGTTTTATTTCCACATCTTGCTGAGTTTACAGTTATTTGAATTCACAGTTTGTTCCCCATTTGCTGTTCCCACATGGTAAGTGAATTGGATCCAAAATGCGCTGATGAAAGATTGAGAAGTCTGTTGGAGAGGTTTGTTCCTACCTACAGGAGTGCTCTATCTCACACTTCATGAGGACAGAGACTCCTTTCCCCATCCTGAAGTGATTTATGATTTGCTTTTGGTTTTCTGCTTGTAAAAAGGTACAGCTCTTCTACATTTGACCAAGTATTTGTATTTTATTTTTACCATTTCTGTAAATTTGCATGGATGCTCATCTGGTGGCATTTGGTGCAGGAGCAACGTTCCTTTTAATAGTATTTTTATTTGCTAGGATGAGCCAAAGTGTTCGAAGCTAAAATGAGCCTGGGTATAATAGAATGAAGGGAAAGCTGTAATGACAGTTCTGAGAGTTTTCTTGGTACAATTTTGGATTACTCTGTTTTGAAAATGTACAAACAGCTCCAAAAACAGGTTGAATTTCATTTATTCTCCTTTGTTTGCTTTTTTTTTTTCTACTGACAGCAACCATTTTCTATGGATATAACCAACTTGAAAAAGATATAAAATTTAAACATGTCATATTTCAAAAGGCAAGCCATCAAAATGCTGAAGGCTGTATAAACTTAAATACCTTCTTTGGCTTTTGCTGTGGACCACACAGGCTCTGAGAAATTGATTACTGTGGTGCTCGAAGGAGCTTTCATGATACAGAAACAGAGGTTTGCATTGAATTTCTTTCTGTGTGGTGGGGACTTTTCTTTTTGGAAAGGAAAAAAGCCTTTAAACCTCAGATTAAAAATAAGTCATTTCATTGTTTCCTTTTTTTCCCCATTCTAAATCTAATGAAAGAGTTCTCATTTTCGTAAATGACTGGGGTGCTACATCTCTGAATAGATGTAAAATGCTCCATTTCTTTATTTAATAAAGCTTTTTCCTTCTGTAATGTTCCAATTAGGTGCTGCCACACTGAAATATCATCCAGAGAGAGTGTTTCAGTATGGCTGGAGCAGAATTCTTTGTTTTGTGGACATGGAGAGGAAGGGCGAGGAATTAAAAATTATTTATTTTCACAGCTCAGTCTTCAGATGTACTGTCTCCATACTCTGAGTCCATTTTTATCAAAGGCTTTAGCCTTCTGATGGAGCCTGCAAGCTGGCCAGACACAACCAACCAACCTGAGACTTGTTGAAAGATAGGGAAGGCAACATCTGAGCAAATAAATGGTTGGGTTGGAAGGGACCTTCAGTTCCAGCTCCCCTGGCACATATAGGGTTGCCATTTACCGTATCAGGCTCTAGATCAGGTTGACATCTAACCTGGTCTTCAATACCGAAGAAATATTTTTTCCCTTCAAGTAAGAGACAGACATATATTGGTCCAGCCTTGCGTCCAGTGGCATTTTCATGGAGATATTTATCTCTGTTCAAATGGGACTGCAGTACAACCTGATAATCAAACCATGCTCCTGTTTGTGCACGCCTGTGCCACTCATAGAGGTAGAATGATGAAGCTTGTATCTCATGGTGGCATCTTGCTCCTATCCAGGTGAAGCATTCTGGGGGATCAGGTGGTTCTACGAGAGCAGCAATATTATTTGCACCATTGGGTTTTCCTGGTGGAGCAGAGAGGTAATGTTTTCTCCTTGTGTCACCCTCTGTACTCGTACATTTAATCACGTGCTTGTTGCTCATACCAACATACCAAGCTTTGCTTGGTTGGATATTAGGAAAAATTTCTTCTCAAAAAGGGTGGCTGAGCACTGGCACAGGCTCCCCAGAGGAGGTGGTAGAGCCACTGTCCCTGGAGGTGGGCAAAAACAGTGGAGATGTGGCACTGAGGGATGTGGTGGAGGTGCACTGGGGTTGGTCTTGGTGATCTTAGTGGTCTTTTCCAACCCGTGATTTGCGGCCCTCACACACGCAGTCCAGAACACCTGCTTCTTGCTGCAGCAGCAGCCAGTTCTATCTCCATAGGAGCACTCAGCATCCCATACCCACCCCGCCAGCACTTCCCACAGGGTCTTAGGGATGCAGTGAAGCAGGCTGCAGGGCAGTGGGTTTCTGCAGTGAGCTCTGGGGTCTCCTGGGATTTTGGAGCTGTATCTCAGCCATCCTGCCCTGTGGTAAAGAGGTAGAAAGCATCCAAGACAGACACCTGCTGGCTCTGAAGCAGTCAAGTGCTTTTTCCAAAGTATCTTTGGCCCCTATTCTTGATGTTTGCTTTCAGAAAAAGATACCTGCATGTGTGCTGGCTGTAAAAGAAATGGGAGGGGGGAAATCCCTGCTACTGTCACTGAAATTCCCCGGAGATGTAAAAGGAAGATGAAAGTTGGTGCTTTAAGAGAAGCTCCGAGCCCCTGGGACACGCATAGCAGAAAGCAGAGAGATGCTCTGTATTTTGTCTGCTGGCTTGCAGAAATGAGGGCTGTATCTCTTGTGGAGAGAGCCAGAGCCAGAAATCCATGCTCACATCGTTCCCCTCGCGCCTCGCAAAGCAGGACAGTACCATTCTGCACTTCCCTGGGCACGTTCTCAAACAGCAGCTTGGAGAAGGTGATGGAGAAATAAAAAGGGTGAGGGAGAGAGCGGGGAAAATCTGCCTGGTGGTGTTTCAGATTTGCAGCACATACAGGTGCTTTTTAATCCCTCTGGCCTACATATTCCACAGCCCCCAGGAATAGAGGAGCCGTGATGTAATGCTCTTTTTCTCACACTCCCGGCTTAAATACAGATGGAAATTGTTGTCATGTGTTAGAAATGTCACCAATAATATAAAAGGCAGCCTTCTGCATTCTCCCTTTTGCACTGTCAGCTGCTGCTGCCAGCTTATTCTTCCCTCTCAAACCTATTGTCATGTGGCAGAAACCCTGATGTAAGTAAGCCCTGTCCTCCCCCTGCTTATGATCCCTGCATTTTTTATTCCCCTCTGCTGCAGTGCTGAGGATCATTACATACCACGACTTAAAGACAAGACCTCATAAAGGAAGGATTAATCTTGTATTTGTGCTTGAATTTCGAAGGACTCAGGCAAGTGAGAACGTTCTGTTGTATTATTATCGTTATTTTTGTGAGATGCTAATGCGAGAAACGAAAAGCAGCGCATGTTGACGAGCTAGGTCCGTGTTTACAGAGCGAACCCTGTGCTGGCGGACTGGGGGGACGGGGAGGCTGTGGGACCGGGGAGGAGGAGGAGGAGGAGGACAGATGGCTGATGCCGCTTTTTAATTCATCAAGCAGGCTTTACGGGAGGCCCGCTGGTGAGCGGGTGCGCGGCGAGAAGCGGGGTCAGCGGGCACGAATAGGCTGAGCTCGGGAGCAGATGCCTGCCGAACAATGGGGCGTTTGAAAGAAATGCGGGAGGAAGCGTGGCGCTCGCTTTGTACTGCCTCCGCATTGCAGGTTGGAATGGGGCAGCTCCGATTTAATGAAGTGCATTCCTAAACGCGGTCGTCAGCCCGGGCTGGGAGACTAGGGACGTGTCAGAAGGGGGCTTGTGGGGCCGGCATAGCGGGGAGGGGGGGGGAGCGAGCCGCCGATGGATCGACCCGAACAATGCGCTCTTAGTGCTGGATGGGAAAAACCATCAATCCACCCCTGTGCATATTAATGCGCTACAGCAGGTGTTGCTCAGTGTCTGTCCCCGCATTGTTCCCCTGCGGCTCAGCCGAGGAGGGGGCAGGAAGGAGACCCCGCGAGGGATGCGCTCAGCTGCGGTGGAAGCGGGTCGGTGCGATGCTGCTGCTGGGCTCACGGCGTGGGGCAGCTGCTGGGAGGATGTCCCCAGCACCAGTTCTGGCCGAAGGTGTGGGGATGGAGGGGCCGGAGGTGGCTCAGGGGCGAAACGGAGCCCTCGGGGTCTTTTAGGCATAAAGCATCCCCGAGCCAAGCGAGCAGGCGTGAGGGTGAATCCCCGGAGAGAAGGCTGGGTTGTTAGGGCAAAGGGCAAGAGGGGAGGAGGCAGGGATGTGCTTCTCAGTTGGAATTCAGCAGCGAGAGAGTTAAAAAGTAAAAATAAAAAAGAGCTTTTTTTTTTTTTTCCTGAGCTCCTCCAGAAATACATCAATGGAGACCAAGTAGCAGAAGCTGCGTGTGCATTGCAATAAACAAGATGCAGAGCGCGTGTAGAAAGAAAATAGCCATTTCTGCATTTGTGCTTGTCCTGTTGCACTGACTGAGCCTCTCCTTAAACCTTACTTCTGCTACACAGAAAACTACCCGTAAAGACTTACAGTCGTGTTAGCCAAAGTAATTCCTGAAGGCGTTGTGGGAGGGGGGAGGTGTCCATAATTTCTCATTATTATATGTATTTCTTAATAAAAAGACACCCATTTAACTGCCATCGTGTTGTCTGCTCCCCTAGTGATTTGTGACATGCTATACTGTATTTGTCAGCAGTATGAAAGGGGTCTTTGTTCCTTATTCATATTATGGCACACTGCATCTCAGTGAAAATGGCATGTTTGCCTTTTGAGCTAACTTAACTGTTGGTCTGTGCCCGCTGCTCGCCTGGGGAGGGTTTCTGGTTTCTTCAGGACTTCCGGCAGATTTTGCAGGCAACATTTGTACTATTATTATGATTATTTTGTCATTGTCAGTGCTTTTATAGCAATGAAGAGTGACCAGTTTCGTTTGCCCACAGGACGGGTAGAGCTCTGGCTCAGCGCTGTGCTCGCAGCTGCCCTTCCCTGTGGATGAACAGGCAGGTCAGCACGAACCTGGGTGTAGCCCTTGTGTGCCTTCCACACCAGGACTTCCAAAAAATAAACCAGGAGTCCACAGGGGTGACAGGCTCAGCTGCCTGTGGGTTAATGAAGGCAATTATTGCACAGCTAGATAACAGAGCATTTGGGGCTGCCAGTAGCACTTGTAGAGAGCATTGCAGCTGCCCATGCCGAGGTGGTGTGTGCAGGGTTAGGTTACAGTGTTGTAGCATCAAAGGTGGTATCAACTGCTCCTTATGCACTGCCCTGTCTGTGTTGTGCTCTGCCTGCTTGGGGATCAGTCTGTGTGCGTGGCAGTGGAGGTGGCTTGGAAGTGTGGTGCTGGATGTGGTTAGCCAAAATGGATCTGAATTTAAGGCAGTGCTTGGAAGAGTAATAAGACTTCTTTTAGCACACGTTACGTGAATGTATGGGGCTCATTTTTAAGTTGAACAACTGGGTTCGTTGGCCTGAGCTTTATATTGTTAATTATGCTCATTTTTAACTCTGCGGAGCATAGGAACAAATGGGCAGAATGCAGAGTCTGACTCCTAGGTGACTGCAGTCTGCCACGAATGGCTTTTCTGCTGGATTGTGAACCTGTTGCTTGTCCATGTGTGGCTGTGTTGTGCAAGAATGCATCAAGGAACAACTCTGCTCTAGAGAGAGCAAGGATCCTCCGTGCCGGGTTGCAGAGGAGCAAGTGGTGTTTCCCCCTTGGCACCTTGTTTCCTCTCAGTTCTTCCTCCCGCTAACTCGTCAGATGGGAGCAGCGATGGGTCCATATGGATCCAAGAATGATGCCTGGCTTCCTTCTAGGAAATTGCTGCAGAGCTGTGAGGAGGAGCTCAGGCAGCTGCTCCGGGAGCACTCGGGTGCAGTGCAGAACTGGCTTTTCCCAAAACAGCAGTGAGCCTTTTCCAGGCGAGTTTCTTCTCTATGTATTTTTCTAATGCAGGTAATCCAACCTGCAATTCGAAGCTGAGAATATCCCTTACTGACAGTCCCTAGCACAAGTCAGGTTGTCATAGAAGACTAAGTGTTGCAGAAAGAAAAAAGCAGCAGTGAAAGCCATTAATTCAGCAGCAGAAGCTGATTAAATGGTGTTGGGTTCTCGACTCTGCATCTGACAGTAATAACACTTAGCCTGCACTTCAGTCATTTAAAACTCCATGTGCTACAGGGAAGGCTCTTGCCTGCACTTTGAAGCTTGTGGTGCAGATGCCTTTCTGACAGCTTCCCATCCTTCCCAGAGCGCTGAGTCTTCAAATGGTTCTGCCAGAAATGTTTCTGAAATTAATGCACATTAAGTCATTTTGGTCAGGGGGAGCTGGGTGCTGCGGTATTCAATAAAGCTTATTCAAAGTGGGGTGCTATTTTCAGTCAAATTCTGCTAAATCCTGTCCTGAAATCCTCTGAATGTATTTTGCTCTTGAATATTCTGGTAAGCATGATGACTGGTTCACTGTGTTAATCCTATATGGTCTTTCTGTCTGTAGCTAATCCTGAGCTGTTGTTGCTGTTTTGCATACATGAGTAAGATTTTTTTTCCCCCCTCTTGTTGATAATATCTAGTAGAATTCCAGCTGACTACTAAAAGATAACAGACCAAACATCCTACTGTTGTTTGGCTTTTGTTTTTTTTTTTTTTTTCTCTTAAGCATGCAAGCTGAGTTTCTTCTAGCTGAGAAAGAAAACCTGGAGAAGTAGAAGAAAATGATAGAGACTCAAACATAGCAGAAAATATCCCCTCCCTTGAAATAAAGGAGATCTTTTGATCTTTAAGTGACCCAGTTTATAACATGGCTCCGTGGGCCTTTATATGGACTTAATTAAGGTGCTAAGGTGCAGTACAGCAAAGACAATGAAGGAACGGGGATTTGGGACAATAGTATGGTACCCTCAGACAAATAGTGGAACAAGAGACAGTTGAATTTACCATAATGCTATTTAATTCCTTTATGGGGGCTCTGCCAGCATCCTAAGCTTTATGAAACACTTTGTTCACGAGTCAGCTTATAGCAAGTACTGATGCTTGCATTTAAAACCCTAATCCCTTTGCCTGTCTTGTACTGCGAAACTCAGACTCTCCTTTTGTAAAACAGTGCAAGGTATGAGTATCCATAAATCTCTTATGTGTAAAAGAAACATAGAAGTCCCCATTACAAAAACTTTGTACTTAATGGATGAGACTGGAGAAGTTGCCAAAGTCTAAAAATTCTCAGAGGGAATTGCTCTGGAAGAAGTCTCTTTTACTTACACAAGGAAATCATCCACTAAGTAATAATGTTCTTGATGTGAATGGGATTCCTCCCCTTTCTTCTGTATCTTGACGTATTTTGCAGTCCAAAAGGTAGCACTGTTTTCTCTTTTGGAATCAAGCTGTGTATCACACTGACCAGTGGTTTTCAGAATGGTGGGGGAGGAAAGTAATGTCTCTATCATAGATGTGGCTATGGGAAAGGGCCATTATGAGTGCCATAAGGAACATAAGTAGGCAAAATGTGGATAATCCTTGATCTGTTGTGCTGCATCTGAAGGAATGCTCTGAGCATGCAGGATGATGTCCACAGGATATGCAGTTGTCAACAATTGGGGAGGAAGGGGTATGAACTGAAATGGTATTGATCCTTTATCCATCCTCATCTGGGATTAAAAAGAAAATATTAAAGAATGAGGAAAAGAAGTGGAATTTCTACCACAACATCTCATTAATTAGAGATGTAGCTGATGAAGCTGGTAGGAATGACTACAGTTAATGTTGTTCCCCTAGAGAAAGCTATTGGATTTTCCTGGTTTTTCTTTGCAGTTTCAGATTTAGTAGAAAAGCTTACTTAAGCAAGGGGGATGGCTTAATCTTGGGTTGATTTTTTTTGTTTTTAATATTACTATTTGCTTCTATCTGTCCCCACTGGTTTCACAGGTAAACTGTCATTTTATCTCCTTATTATGCTGTTAGCATACTTGCATGAAGTGTGTTAGCATCACTATGCCTGGTATGGACATGGTTGTATGGGATGTAGACATGTCATCTCTGTACGTGCAGCAGAAATGCTCGCACTTGTATTTGACTGCTAACAAACACCAAAATGTTATGAACTGGATAGTCTGCAGTATGTTAAGTAAAACTTTTCCTTAAACATTGCATAATATTTAGTTGAAGTAAAATGTTATAAACACCCACATCTTAACTTGGAAGGGATTGAATTTATTTTTCTTTTAAATAGGGTTTCAAGTGATTCATTAAGAAAATGAAATTCAAGAAGAAAAGTAATTGGCCCAGCAGCCTGAAACAAATGAGGCAAAATTCCCAACAAAATCAAGTGTAAAGTCAGCCCCACGTGAGCTGTGCCTGACCAACATCGTTATGGACCTTCTGAACATTTTCAGTATTTAAGTGGGGGAAAAAGGCTAGAGGAATAAAGTAGTCCTGTCAGCAATTGGGATATGGCTGTGGGATATCACTCACTGCTTTGGAAAATGCCTTGTTGCTACTCAGACAGAGGTAGTTCCCCATCTGGAATTGGCTGTGTTACCACCTTTCCCATTGGCCTCCAAAACCTCTTGGTCCATTGTAGACAGGAATTTTTATTATTTTTCCATTAATATACACCACTCCATTTAATGCATTTGAAGACGAGTTGAGGATCAGACACACACACACACAAAAAGAAAAGCTCTGAAAGAGCATTTAGTGAAATTGTGTTACGTATGGGTGAAAAAAGTAAAATTTCTCCTCCCTCTTTCAACTGTGTTCTCACTGCGTTTGGATTTCACTTGGAGCCCTTGGTATGTTTATTGCTAGCAGGTACCACATTCTGATGTTAATATCTGACATTAATTTAAACAAACAGGGACCAGACTGAATAACAGCCATGTAGAAGGTGCTGTTGAAATTTCACCCTTTACCAGCACTGCGGTGGTGATTAATAGGGTGTCATTTCTTGGATGGAGTGCTAACAATCTGGCACCAGAACACCTGCTGTGACAAAGCTGGCAAAATGTCTGGGGAAAAGTCCCCTCTTCCTCTCATTCTATGCAAACCACAAGGGAAGCCTGAGGCTTGAGTAAAGTCAAGGCTGGGAATGGCTGGCTGAAAGTGTGCTCTGAATGCGGTTTAGTTGACAAGTGTTGCTGCTCTAGTGTAGGCAAGGCAATATTTTAATGTGATAATCTGCCATCCTAAACTCTTAGGGGAAATCAAGGATTTTCCACATTCAGATGCATTGAGCTAAAGCTGTCCTTTGCCTTTTCTGCAAAGATTTTAATTCGTAAAGAACCTGTGATTTATTTTCCCGCTGAAGATGAAGTCAACTCATTTGGAGCCTCAATCAGGAAGTGATTCAGATTCTGTGCTCATTAAATCCTTTGCTTTGCTCCTGGGACTGTGCACAAGGATGTCACACATTACCTGCAGCTGAGAGGATGTTTTTATGGAGGAGATGAATGCCCCAGAAAGTATTCTTACAGTGCTAAGCCACTGGGAAACTGGAGGGATCTAGAAAGCCGCTGGTGCTGGGGTTTGAGTACTTGAGCTAGTTTTATCATCGCTCTGAAGCAGCAGCACTCCCGTTAGAGAAAGCTCATCTTTTAAGACATATGTGATCTGGGGGGTATGAAGGGCTGAGCACTTCTCAGTATTTGAAGTTTCAGATTCTCTTTGGGTTACCAGGGTACATTGCAGCATTTAATTCCCCTTATCAGCTCATTTCACTTTTTGATTGGACGGATCCTTTTCAATTTTTTCCCATTTTTCTTTCTCATATTTCACGCATTGTTTTACTAGTTCAGTGGCCTTTTTGGGTCATTACACTCTTAAGTATTCTGACTTCTTTATAAAGGTCTTGCTGACTAAATATTAGTGACCTCTATTCATCTTCCTTGGGCTTCTCCAAGACAGCACAGCCTGGTTCTGAGCCACTCCATGCTACGTATCTGTGAGTTCATTGAGGGGGAAACCAGAGCAGAGCTGTCTGCTCAGCACATCGTGCTGCTAAGCTTCTGCTTCAGCATTTGGGGTGAAGAGAGTCCTTGCAAAGGAGGTGGAATAGAAGCCAGCCTGTGGAGCTTTGTCAGCCTAACAAAAATAAAGAAATGCACTGTGACACAGCTGTATGCTGTTGGATTAGGGGGAATCCAAGAAAAGGCCATCAAGCAAAGCATGGCTGACTTGAATTTTCACATTATGTAATGGGAAACGTAAGAGTTAGCAGTAACTTCATTATGGAGCTTGTTAAACCAACAGAAGTCTTTTTGCAGTATTCAGCCTTGTAGTGGTAGGCTCGTATCTGAGGGATTGCTTCCTGGACAACACCTCTGCAGCATCTCCTTAGCTGGGACTGCCTCTTGATCAGAGCTCAAATAGATACAGGTTTAAAGAGAGAACAGGATTCCAAGGTTAGGAAATCTCAGAACTGGGGCTGCCAGAATGTGATTAGTTTATGCATTATGTTCTGCCATTATCTGTTCAAGCCTTGTTGAATAGGCACATGTGATGCAACACGCTCTAACTTATCTTCTCCTTTTGGTAACTCTGCCTCATTTGTTATTCTCCTCTGCACGCTAAATGAGGTGAGAAATGAATTTTACAAGTGAAATACTAATGTCAGGCATTGGGATGGAAGAATTCTTCAGAACTGTCTGCATGTACAAAGAGAGCTAGTGTCTAAGCAACCCGGACTGTGGCCTTTTCTAGCTCAGAAGTACTTAATTTGGGAGGCTGCATCATAGTAGGCATTTCCCCTTTTAGAAAGGAAAGGAGCAGAGGAACACCAAATTTCTGAGTCTCATCTTCCTTCCAAAGCAGGGTGCAAACTGTTACAGAGAGAAGGACGACTATAGCAGAATTCTCCCATAGAAAGTAAAGTTTGGGAAGCTTTGAAGCAGGAGTGATTGGTAACGGGAGCTTGTAACTGTGTGTTTGGAACAGCCATTTCAGGTATGGCCACTGGCTGCATCTGACATGTGCAAAGCTTGAATCTTTAAGCAGTGGAGATTTTAATGCCACCTAAATGTTGTGTTTATATGTAGAATTCTCTGCATCTCTAGCTACAAAACGGCAGCTATCTCCAAGGGGAGATCTTTAAATGGAAGGACCTTTCTCAAGAAAGGTCTGCATTGCTCTAAAAGAGATAGTAGGGTTATATCATCCTGAAGGGCAAGCTGGTAAATGAGATGTTATTATCTCAGTGTGTTCTTTTATTGCAATATTTAAGAGAGGCTCACTCCTGGTGAATTACCTGCTGACCTGATCTTCTAGCAGCCTTATTAAATAGTTGCCTGTTGTAACATTCTTTGTGAAGTTAAAGGGTGTCCCACTGCACTAAGCACTATTTCAGGTATCCCCATTTATAACAAGAAGTCTTTATATAGCAATAGTGCAAACCAATGGCTCTCATGGGTGCTTTCATAATGAGATTTTATGGTAACTGTTCTCTGATCTCTTTTCTCCGTTTACTGGTGTATCAGATTTACTCTGTTTCTCTCCATATTCATAAAGTCTAATAAATTTGCTTTTCTGACTTCTCCACTGATGCAAACAACTGCTCTCCTGATACAGAATCAGTTTATCAGAACAAACAGTGACATAAAATAATGGCATCTTTGCACAGCAAAACTGATTTAGCTGGTGTGGCCTGATGAGCTTTTGCTCATCATCTCAGCAGCTGTAGTGTTGCTATGGATGTGTTCCTTGCCCTGAGCCAATACAAAGTGAAATATGTTACCTTCTAATCTTAAATTGTTATGTATCTTAAAGGCTCATGCTCTGCCTCAACACTGGGACACTCAAATGCTGCCATGTCGCCAATGGTAACTTGATTTCTTTTTGTCTTCTGTCTGTAATCTGTTTGGTCATCTGTTTATAACAGGAGAAGAGTGTTTTAAAAGCAACTAAATATTTCTCTTACCCATATGGTGGTAGGCAGCTGCCTTGCTGCTGCCACTTGAGGTCTGCGGTGCTGTTCCAGCAGCCGAAATAATGGTGATGTGACCACCACCTGAACAAACAGTTGCACTTGTGCCTCGGGCTTTGAAACTATATTCCATGGATATTCTTGGGCGAAGTGGAAGAAATCTTAAGCTCTTTTGATGTCTTTCTTGACCTTATATCTAATTACATTATTTTGTGATAGCTTTCCCTCAGGAGTTCTCTATTTTAAATGCATTTTGTGAACACGCATTCAAATGAGTCTGACACTATTAATTTTTATAGCCTAGTTATTTTATATTGCTGACCATCCCCTTGGTACTTGAACCTCCTCCTACACGGAGTCCAGTGTGCTCCAAGAAGCCACGATCTGACCTTCTTACTGAGATAGAAAGCCTGTTGAGATAAAAGCCTCATCTCCACCGATGCCTTCTCTCTGTTTAACTGAGTTTTCATAGAATCATAGAATGACTTAATTTGGAAGAGGCTATAAAGATCATCTGGTTCCGACCCCTGTGTTGTGGACAGAGTTGCCTCCCACCACCTGAGGCTGCCCAGGTTCCCATCCAACCTGGCCTTGAACACCTCCAGGCATGGGACATGCACAGCTCTGGGCAGTCCATTGGGTTAATACTGATGCAACCAGGCAATAAGAAACCGAGACTCTCAGAGGCTGCCAGTTCTGGTTTGTGTGATCAGAATGAGTTAAGGTTCCTAAATCCCACCTTTATGCCCCAGGATTTGTGGCAGAGCTTGCTGGCAGCATGCTGTGGGAGCTGTGTGATGGGCCACCATGGGCTGGTGCTGGCCGATGTACGTCCCCTTGCTGTCTGTTTGCTTTGAGCTTCCTGGCTTGGCCAGTGGCACTTTCACTTCTGCAGGCTGATCTATCTCTAAAACACAAAATCACCTCCTCTCTCTAGGATACTGCAAGCTCTGTTAATAGTTTTCTTGCTGGGTGCAATGATTGATCCTTTGTATATCCTTGCACAGTTTGTTATCTCAATCCTGAGAATTATTTTCGCCCTTTCCAAAGAGCTATTTTGTTACGTGTCTGCCATGTTTCAAGAAAAAAGAGGAAAAAAAGATAAATTTCACAACGTTACATGAGGCAGCAGTGAAGAATAATCCTTCCTTCTGGAGGAATGCTGCAGGAGGTGGTGCGGCCGCTCGGCTGGGCTCTGCAGCTGGCTGCCCAAACGGCAGCAATAGGACTAAATCAGCTCCTCTATTCAAAGTTTATCTTGCTTTAAAGTATTATTAAAAACAGTCTGGGGGGCTCAGCTTGCAAACCAATACATATCATGCTTTGCTGACTGTGAGGTACGATACCATCTTGGTAATTAAGTGCAAGCTTCCTACGACACAGCTGGCTTAATAGGTTGTCAGCAGCTTAAATGGCATCCGATATTAGATTTACCAGGCTAACTTTTTTGGTATGCTGCTGCTGGCCCACAGTAACAACAGCCGTGGTAAGCTATGAATAGACCGTGCCTACTGCATGGGCACTGCTTGGTTGCTTTAATTGCTGATCTGTTATCTTCCTCAAAAGACATGAGGAGTAAAAGGGAAGAAAGACAGCCTGCACACACAGCAGGATCTTGTCCAGTCCATATTCCAGCAGATTTTGAGCTTCCAATGCATCAGACTGTGATGAGCAGCAAGGCACTGTGTCTGCTGAAAGTGGAAGGACCTTGGGGTGTGTATGGGAACTGCTGAATCACGGCCTGAACCACTGATTGGTCACCTGAGGTGAGCACCGAGTCAGCCATGGGGGCACAGGTGAAGGTGATATACCTGTGTGAGTGGAAGGGGTGGAGCCTGGCTCCACCTCTCCCAAACCCCATTTAAGGGCTGACCACCACCAGGGAAGGATCTCTTCTTGGAGATCCCTCCCATGTGGAGTCCCCTGCGAACCTTGTCATCCTGAAGGTGAGCCATCTTCTCTTTTGTATTATTTGTATCCCATCTATATAGAACTACTCAAAATATGCTATCATCTATACTATTTCTTTGTGAAGTACCATCCTTGGGAGTTATTTACCCCACGGGGTGACTTCTTTCTGCTTGGTCCTGGCCATGATGGAGCTGTCCTGAGCAGGGTTTGGTGGCTTTTCTGTGGGAATGGCTCTGCTGTCCCAAGGAAGGGGCAAAGCCCTCAGCTGTTTATCAGTGTGGGAGAGATGGCACTGTAGGACTTCAGTGGAGTTCTTTTTGCTTTTCAAAATGCCAGTGATGTTGAGAAGTCAACCCCGTCTGTCTTATTGCCTTACTTTTCCTCCCATTGCAAGTTGAGGATCCTTTTTTTTTTTTTTAACTTTGTCAGATTAATGGATGAAAAGCAGTATGTAATTATTAAAGTTCAGCTTTTATGGTGCAGCCTATAAAATGGGTAGAAAAAATGTATTCCCTTGGCAAAATATTGTGTTGTAAATAGGGCATTGGGAATCTCACTTTCCTTGTTGTAGCTAAAATTAAAAAGGACAGTTCTGTTGTGTATTCTCATACCAAACGCAGGCCTGTACTGAGGATGCCTAGAAGCATTCTGCACTAATGAAAATATATGAAATAGGGAAAAGAAAGAAACAAAAAGCAAACTGGAATAAAGAAGGGCTGGTCAGGAATCAGATAAAGTAAAGCCAGCGACGATGCCCATACCACGTGTCTGTCGTGGGGACTCAGAGATGCTGTAACAACATAAGATTGAGTTTTTGGAGGTGTATGTGCTTCTGGACACGTTGGTTTCTTGGCCATTAAGTTCAAGTGCTTCTCTGTTCCCTGGGATGAAAGAAGTGAAAGCTCTGACACTTTTTGTGTGCAGTGTATCTGGGAATGGTACCTCAAAATGCCTTTTTTACCTACTTCAAAACAGGCAGAGGATGAAATGAGTGCTTCACTGTTTTGTTTCAGGATTGTTTTCTCAGAAAATATCTCACACGATATTTATTTTTGGTAGATGTGTGCAGATAATTATAGATAAAGGCTAATCGGTATCTCTGAATACTGTACTGTCAGATGGAAGTGAAGTGATTTAGTACCAAAAAGGGACTTCACATTTAAGTTGTGTTTACGTGCTTTTTATATTTTTAAACTAGATTCAGAAGCTAATCGTAACCTAAACTGGCTTTCTGGAATGACATGCCATTGTAGATGGCCTAATGTTTTAATGAAATGAGAGGCAAAGATGATACTGTATTGAGTCGAGACTGAAATAATGAAGATGAAAAGAAGATTAAAAAAGATACCCTCAACATTGTCACTATGATGGGATCATCCAAATAATGAAAATGAAAGGTGGAATTAGTTAATTCCGTCAGTCTCCAAGTCAAGAAAAGCAAAGCTTCTCAGGAGAAATAGTCTGATTTCCCATCCATTGGGCCAAGTTGTTCATGATCACCATTTCTTTTCTCCTTTGTGGTATGCAGCGGGGCTAGATCAAACAGCAGACAATTCTGTCCATCATCCAGCTGGAAAAATACCATGTGCTGGAGCATACAGCTCGGCCAGTATTCATGGGGTCAACACGCATGATAATGATTTAAATGATCATAAAGCTGCTCATTTTATTATACAGAATATTAAAAAAAAGAGAGAGAGAGAAAGAGGGAGAGGTTTCTTAGTAGACTTACTAGCTGCCAAACCTTTCATAACTCCTTTGCAGTGGAAACGCTTAGAATTTCCTATGAACTTTGTGTGATTTGTTTGTAAACCCAGATGAAAATGTTAAACTAAAGATGACCCCGATGGGTTGAAACATTTGCAAGTTACAGAAGTGTGGCCAAAAGAAAAATCCTGCTTCTGCCAAAAATGTACTTAATTAAAATATATATGTATGTGTAATTTTACAGGTAGTTAATTTTTAATGCAGACAGGTGTCTTTTTGGTATGCAAAACCTGTCTTTTATTGGACAGGAGATATTACTTATGGAAAACAAATTTTCATGGAGCGCTTGTAGAAACTTGTTTTGGAATGTACAGAACTGCAGTTTTAGCCTTCAGTATTTTTGATGTGCTCACAGCAGCTCTGTGTGAAGAGTCGAGGGGAGAATGTTGCCTTCGGAGCCGTGATACATTCCAGGTGCAAGACGTGCAAGCATAGACTGTCTTAATTCCCTTCCAGTAAGTGTTTTCAGAGCTGGTGTGTATGATGGAGGCAGGGCGCTGGTGTTTGACCCGTTCCCATTGATTTCAGGTGAGTGTTGGATCAGCTCCTTGGTTGTTTGATTTTAGAGGGAGGTTGTCTGCTTTTGTGGTGCTGCTCTGTAGGGGCCACTCGCTGGGAATGTCCTTGCCAACTGTGACATTTCAGTCGTAGCCACCCATTTCCTGAGTATCTCCTAAGTTGGGGCATAATCCATCAATTTATATCCAACCAATTTATAATGCATGCTCATCAATTGGGGTTTAATTTGTTTCTTTGCTCTGTTACAGTTTGATAGCAGAGATTAATCCGTGCATGTGACTATCTGTATGAAGAGCTGCTCTGTGAATGGTGGCACTGATCCCACAGGACAGCAGTCAGCTTGGGAAATAGCATGGTCTTGTAAATAAGGAATTTGCATAACACTAGCTCAAGGTTTAACAGAACAAAGAAAGACTCCTCTTCTTTGTCTCCTGAGTGGTTCAAGTATCTTGGCTTTATTTTGTTGATTAACTACATAGAACACTGATCTTGGCAAACTTTTGAAGGGATGAGTAGAATTCTTCCAGTATTGGAGACTTTAAAAATGCTTGAAACATTGTGTTGAAAGGTATTGCATTGCTAAAGCGTGAAGCTATAGACGTGATTGTGGAGGAGTTACTGGGTGAAACACTCTATCTGGAGAGAGAGATTAAATGACGCTACTGGTGTCTTCTTGCAGAAGCCTGTTATGTGTCAGGTCACAGGTCTGGGAGTGCATATCTATACGTATCAAGCTGCTGAATGTTCTGAGGCTTCTTTATGACTAACCCAAAATCTTTAAAAATAGACCAAGCATCAGCAAGCTCTCAAAATGTTTTGCAGTAGGACATCTACTTTGGCTAAACGGCATAGTTTCAATTGCCACTTACAGCTGGTTCGTTTTAATGGATTTTTATCCTCTTTTCTTTCCCTGACCAATACAAATGCAGCTCACCTCTGGTATGAGGTCACACGGGTGCTTGATGAGATTTGCTAATGTTGGTAGTTATAAACTCAGGCAGGAACCTGTCATAAAAGTCCTCCTTTGTTCCCAACCCTGTGCCCCCAGCTCACCTGCTTGTGGGGACCGGCCGGAGGCAGCCAAAGAACTGCAAGAGCATTAGTGGGAGCCTTGTTGTCAGCAGTGTGGAGAGCAAGGTTTTGTTTGTGGGTCCTGTACCTACTGAAGGAAGGCTAAGAAACACCCCACCCCACCTAGATCAGCCTTTTAGATGAGGGTCCCCTTTATTAATGATCTTTTCAGTTTTAAGCATGCTGACATCAGTCTGATGAGATCTTGTTGTCTGGTGGATCCCAATGTCTGGGTTTTTGGTCCTTGAGAATTTGGTGCCTGTTTCAGGATACTGCTTAAATAAGGGTTCTGCTTAAGGATTGTGAATCTGAGTCTGTTCGTTCTGTGTTGGTTTTGTTTTATATTTTTAATAGAATAGAAATCAACACCAATTTGAATTGTAAGTAGTCCATAGGGTTGGAGCGCAAGATATAAAGGACACTCATAGTGAGCAATTTCAGGTGACTTTAAGGCAAGCCAGAGCCACTGGTACCTACAGAGGTCCAAAAGATGAGCTTTTATTTTACAGTACAGGGACCAAAAGGCCCCTCCTCAGCTGAAATTTGGTTGTTCTTTGTGAATTCACACCGTTTGTTGGGGTAGACAGTTAGAAGGGGAAACTCAATGTAAGGATGCATTGTTAGATTTGCAGGTCACACGCAGGCTTGAAAACATTTAGAAATCTGATGTATAAGGGGAACAGAATACAATGTAAAAGACTTGGGATGGTGTTTGCAGCTGGCATAGACCAACCCAGTACCATGGGTTTGAGGGCAGCAACACTGTTTTCTGCTAGCTGAAATCCTGGCCTTTAATCTGCTGTCAATCTAATAAAATTGAGCTGCTCTAATTACCACGGTGTCTGTCATTTGCCTGAAATGGTAAAGCTGAGTTGGATCCCACACAAGTCAGCAAACACTCTGTAAATCTGAGTTAAACCATTTGTTTGCCCACTTAAGGAAAGGTTGTCCACGGTCATGGTATGTGTGGAAAGACAGCGGGGGAGTGAGAGGAACAACCGAAACATATGGCCAAAGTGAGCTGTCTCTGGAATCCAATGCACTGGGATAAGACAAGCTGTTGAACTGAAGAGAAAGCTTCCATACACACACACACATACAATATATATATAAAATATACCAATATATCCTTACACACATATATGTGTACATATATTTATATACAAACACCATATTTCAAAGTTAAAACTGGAAGGAATTCAATATCACTGGTCTCACATATATGTTTGAGTGAAGGTAAAACAGGCTGTTAAATTGAATGCCTAGGGAAAAAAAAAACTCAACTCCCCAAAATTCATAATAGCTGCATCATTATGTAAAAGGAAGGAGCAATTCCCCCACTAAAGTGTCCATAAATGGAAACCTTATCAATAGTTCCAGATGCTCACTGACTTTATGATACTGTTAAGTTTAATTGTGCTGACATAATGGATTGTGTTTGCATGGAACAAGGTCTTTTCAGAATCGGGTTTGAGAAGCACAAGGAGAGGTATGACACGAATTGAGGCATGCTCTCCACTGCTGCCTGGCTGTTAATTTCTGACCTTGTGTTTCTTGAAAGTGGCATTTTCCTGGTATCTGTGACCTCCTGAATGGTCAAATTTGAGTTCTTTCTGTATTGCAGCCACACACTGCTATTTTTGCCCTTGCAGTGGCTTTTGGTTTGACTCTTAGTAAGGCTTATTGGTTTATTATTAAAGCCAAGAGCTGTAATTTTGAGCTCTGCTCCTTGGGCTGGTTCTCCCTCAGTCCAAAAGGGACTTTTGCCATTAGTGCAGGGTGAACAGAGGCCAACATCCACTCGATCTGAAAATCCCCATTTGATGGTTGTGGTGAATGCAGGGAGAAGTACGGTGGCTGTCCTTGAGGCCTTTCAGCAGCAAAGGTTTTCTGTCACCAGAAGTGGGTGTTTGCAGGTTTTACCAGCTGTCCTACCAGGACACGCTCATCTTGTCTGTTCCAATCATTAATTCCATACCTTTGTGTTGTCTTTTAAAATGCAGAGCCTGTCTTCCAACCCCCCAAATCACCACCTGACATGACAATATCAAAGGAACTGTTCTTTGTGTAATAAAAAACTACCAGTGAATCTTCTGCACTGAATATATATGGCTATTTCCAAGCAGGTATAATGAAAAGTGTAAATTCTCCTACTCATTTTTGCATGCAAGTATTGAAAACAAGACCAAAATCATAATGTATGTTTTGGCTTCTGCTGTTGTTTTGACATCTTGTGCGCTTTTAATAAATGTTCATGGTCGAACGTTCTCATTAAATGGGCATATTTATGTTCTTGCACTCTGTTGGGAAGGAAGGATTGCAACTGTTATTTTATAATGGAGAAATTTGTTTGGCATCAGCATGTATGCAAAACAGAGTTCTGCTTTTGGAAAGTATTGACTAAGTGATCAGCTATTGTGATGAATTTGAGTAGAATAATGCAAACAAATGAAGAATCTAATTACAGGACTAAGAAAAGTTGGTAGAGTCTATATTGAGATTGCTATCTTGCCTTGTTGAAAAGAGCACATTTATTTTTAAGGTCTCCTAGTGGTCCAGCTGTAGCTGCTGTGTGACTTATGTGGTATAAATATTCTGCAAAGAACTTTGGGAGTTGTAGTTCTCTGAGCATATATTTACCTGCTGCTCAATGCCATGCATAAACGTGTGGTTCAGGTGGGGGACAACAGAGCCACAGTATTTCCTTTGGCTTTGTTGCCTTTTGATGGTAGTCTTCTCCCCATGTTCAGCTTTTAGCTGAGGAAGGCTGTGTGCACATCATGGGACTTTACAGCATATCATGAAAGTATTTGTGGAAGGTGGAGTGCTGGCCAGCAACTCTTCCCAATTCCAGAGCTATCTCCTGCTTCCTGTGTTAGTGCATCAAGTGCTCTGCTGAGTGTTTTCCTTTTTGCCCCTTCCTCTGTGCACCGATACTTGCTGTCAGAAGTCTTGACCTATAGCAGTCCTGGTTCGGTTTGTGTGGGTAAATATAACGTGTCTATTTATTTTTCCATTATTTTGAAAGATTTCTGAAAGCGTTTCTAGGAAGTGCATAGTTCTTTTTCTTGCTCCGGGTGCAGCATTCCTTTTTATTACCATAAGAAAATCTTCAGCTCTTCATGTGTCATTTAGTCATTATAGACAGACGAGTTTATCTTCTAAAAAGAGCCTTAAAGATGCTAAAGTGATAGCGTTACAATTTAAAACCCTTCTGACACAATCTATTCCATAAGAGCCTTATATCTTGTTGTCTCACACGAATGAAAATCAAATAAAGCTTTCACTTCCTTGACAATTGTTGCAAAACATAAGAAAACGCTCACACTTTCATATCGTAATGGCTGTGTCATCTCAGTGAAGTTCAAAGAGCAAACCCCTTTATGCACATAGACAAGTTTACTTTTGAGATCCATTGTTATTTTCCAGGCTTTTGTGGCAAAAGATTAATAAAGGGTTTTGTAGTTACCACGTCATTCACCCCAATGTCACTTGAACAGTCTTGCTCATTCATGTTTGGAAAAAGAAAGTAGCAGTTTGTTGAATAGAAGCCAAAAAATTAATATAAAAAATTGCAACAGAATTCGAGATGAGAAAGGTTTGTATTTTAATGAGATCAAGTTTGCAGCGTGATGGATTTTATTCTCTGCCCAGAGAGTCGAGAGGATCTTGGAAACGTGCTTTTTCAGTGTCTCTGTTGAGTATGGTCATCTTCAGCTGACCTTTACTTCCTTTGAAACATTCTTCCTACCTGATGGACCAGAAACAAGCTGAGAAGCGTGGGAGGTGGTTTTGCCCTCTGTGCATAATGATGTAGAGGTTGACACTTGGATGGTAGAATTAAGGAGGAGAAGTCAGAAATGGGTGGAAGGTGTGCATCTGTAGTTCCACCTGCAAAGCTGTAATGAAAGCTGTACATCAGGTGATGGTCCAGAAAAGCAAGATCTCTGCTACAGTACCACAGAATTAAAAGCAGAGCAAAATTTTAATTGTTTCAATGCCATCATAAGGGAGAAAGTTTATTTTTGCGTTCTTTCCTTCCAGGTGAACCAATAACTACTAATTGTATGCTAGTTAATTCTCTACTGTGCGTTGATGAAGAGGGGATAATGATTCTTTTCTCTTTATTTTTCCTCCTGGGCTCTGAAATCTGAGTTTCCATGGGGTTTTTGTATGTGTACATGTAATCGATGATGTGAACAGCCTAGTCCAGGACCTACAGCTCTGCAGTAATAGAAGAACAACGGCTGAGTACAGTTTGCCTTTTTAATTATCACTTCAATCATGGGTACTCGGCATTTGTAATGGCAATCAATACAGTAATCAAGGCATAAATAGGAATCGTTGAGTAGAGCAAAATCCATCACATTTACTTAGCCTTTCTGACCCTTGGAAAAAAAAAATCTGATTTTAGTGAATTATTGTCTGTGATAATTAAGGTAAAACTGGGTAAGGAGAGGTGACTTCTGTTGCCAGATGTAATCCACTCTCACCCTGTCCTCTTAGGCCATGGAGCATTTAGCCAGCACTGTAGCAGGCATGTTATGAGCTGCACTTAAATGGAGGGGGCTTGGTGGGGTAGATGTGACTGTGGTTTGCACAGGGGCATAGGTACCTCTTGGATTCCAGGCTGAGGTTTGAAAAATGGGAAGATCTCTTCAGGAATTAATACAGGTGTCCAAATGGATCTGTCTATACCTCTGCTTTCATGTTTTCCCATTACCAAAATCTATTGGCCACATGGTAGCATTTGATGTGCTGTACATTTTTTGTTACTGCTGTGGTGCAAATGGCAATAAATAGTTATTTAGGCTTCAAGGAAGGATATTGTCTTCCCTGAGAACTGCTCAAGTGTCTCTCTGTAGAGACCGAAATAAAATGAAGGGGTCAATTCCTACAGCAGTTATTTTGTAGTAGTTCTGTTGGATAAAACTGATTGCTTACATGGCCAGTGAACTTAAACTGCTTGTTTGATTTGGGTTGCATTGTACAAACTAAAACAAAAAACACATCCTGACTGCTTTGGGAGTGGAGGAATTCTGCTATCAGTTCAATCTGTTTTCCTTGTTGTTGTTTCCGTGTAATGAAAAGATAAATATGCAAACATATTTGCTTCATTAATTTTAAACAGTGCCAGGAAAAAGGCTCTGTCTAGGGATGGTGGAAAAATATCGTGAAAATTAGCTCTACATATTTTGCTTTCAGTCAACTCCATTAATTAGGATCAAAGTACTGCAATTTTTAAAAGTTCTCACCGCCTCTTCCCACACATCTCCATATTTCAAAAAGATGCAGTTAACTAAGGCTGAGGCTGATGGCAGAGCCTGCAGGGAGCAGGTCCTGTGCTGCTGGTGGGGTACCAGCACTCTGAGGTGCCTTGGGATGGGGCAGGTTGGGCTGCCTGTCCCTGGGCTGGCCATGGGGACAGACTTTTCCCACCCACGTTCCTTGCTGATTCTCTCCTATGGATTGGTTTTACTTGGTTTCATCTTTGCTCTGAAAAGATAGGCGTGCTGAGATAGCTGTTTTCACACCCACAAAAGCAGCTCTTTGCCATGGAATTAGCAGTGGAATACTTGAAGGTGGAAGGAAAACGTGATAAATATTAAACCTGGATGGTGCTTTTAGTGAGCAGATAGAAGTTTTCCAAAGGAGCTCAATGCTAAACACTGTCCATAGTTTGAATAGGAAGCCATGGAGAGGTGATGCTCAATCCCCAAAAACCCAGCAGGCAGAAAGCAGAGCCATAGCACTCACTGTGAGGAGGTGCTTGCGCTGTGCTGCTGCTGGCTTTCCTCTCCAGCATGAAAACACCTCAATATTAAGCAAGAGCGCAATTATAGAAGGATGTTGAGTCAGCTCAAAGCACCCTGCTGACCTAAATGCCTTTCTTTACCTTCATTTGCACAGGCAACATTTAAAATAAATGCTCTGTGTGTGTGCCTTGTGTTGGATTTTTTTAATGACCTTAACTTAGGTTGCTGTGTCACTTTCTGTCAGCACATGTGCAAGGATTCCTGGTTTCATGCTTTGATCCATGTTGTGACTGATACTGTGCATTAAAAGCCTACCTGGATGTAAAAGCAGGGGGTGAGTTGCTCTGGGCCCATTTTTGGCTCTGTGGTGTTTAGATTGCTCGGCAAAGCTTGTTAAAGTTTTGTTTTTTAACGTAAGCACTGTGTAACCACTTACAAGTCTGGGGCAGTGTTAAGCATTGGGCTTAGGTATGGTCTAATTTAATCCCATGGGAAAAGGGGCAGGAGGGGATTTTGCGTTTTATTTTTTGTGCTGAGAACCTCTCTCCTGATCCATTCTCAGTGAGACAAACCTTGCCTCATCATCACTGTGTGAATAATCACGTGTATCCCATCCATGTTTTCCTGGCTCAGGTAGCTGACAGTGATGTGTTGGAGTGGGTCACGGGCGAAGGACCGTTATTACTTACTGATGGCGCTTGGAGCGGGAATTGCTCTTCTTGTTACTCTTTGTTTGTACAGTATCTTCCAGAAAGTGACCTGGTCTATAAAACAAATCCTCCTGCAGGTGCTTGTTGCTTGCTGGATGCAACTGGCTGCGTGCCTGCGTTCATATCCGAGAGGCAAAGGCAACACCAGGCTTTCTTTCTGAACATGAGGTGATGGAACAAGTCTGGCTTTGGTGCATTCTCTGCAGCTCATGGCATTGGCTGCTTGATTTTAGAGAAGTGACCTCCCCTCCTCTGTACCTCTTTGTTTGTCTTGGTTAGCAGGAATGCTGTTTGGTTCTTGTATAAAGTGTATTGAATTCCAAAGAATCAATACTCTATTTACAGCCTTGCTATTATTACTTCACCAAAGTGTAAAGTGCAGGAATGAGCCATTTAGTGCCTGATGTTTGGCAGCAGTGCTGGGGAAGAGTACCTTTAAGTTTAAAAAATAAATAAGGAAGAATAAATGTGTATTGCATGTTCTTAATAAGAACTAATAAGAAGTGGAGGTGCAGTTTCCAATCCTCAGCCTGGCTTCTCCTGTGTTTCAATTAACCAGACTAGCTTCCAGGAGAGAATCTCGTTCTGGATGGAATAAAGGCACTGAATCAGTGCCAGGGAGATGACTCAGGAATGTGCAGATCACCCAAGGTTCCCTGAGGTCTCCAGAGCTCTGGAGAAGGTCTCCTGGCCCAGGGCCCCTTTGTTCTCCCTTTCACTGAGCAATTCCAGTGTCTCCATCATCTTTTGCCCCAAATCAGCATTGTCCTGCTTAGGATCAGCTCTTTCCAAGCAAAATGCAATTGTTTATTATGGTCCGTGGGGAATCTAATGTCATCTCTTGACCTCTGTGCTACCAGTTTGTATATTGCTGGTGTCTGTGTTCCTTCCTCAGGGGGCTGGCTCCTCTTTAAGAAAGAGGAGGGGATTTTTCTTGCACAGGTAAATACAGCACCTCATAATTTCCTTGTGGGATGTGTCATGCCAAAAGGTGAGTCACTGACCACTTGGGTGAGATGCTTCTCTGATGCAGTAGAGCAAGTGATATTCCTTTAATAGTTTTAGTTGGTGGGAAGGTTGTCTTCCTGTTTTGAGATAAAGTGTCTTTTGCCATATGTAACTGGGACACTGTGTCATTTAAAGAGTGTTTTTACCATATAAATCTACGCAGAAGTTTACAAGTGAGATGTTTTAATTTTGTAGCAGTGAGAACTTTTGTGCTTCTGCTCTTGCAATGCTAACAAAAAAGTTCCCATTGAGATGTACAGAAGTCCAGAACCCCAAGAAGTGGACTTCTTGAAAGGCAGACATTTTTAAGATCTCTATTCAGTTTACTTTTTACCAGTAAAAATATTCCTGTTTGGAGGGAAGAAGTCGGTAGAATACATCCCAGAAATTCAATGTAAAGAATTTTTAATGTTGTTTTCCAGTCTGGTAGTAGCTCTGCAATCTTATCTACATATCTTTCTTTTTTGGCAAAAGTATGGACGACAATGACCAGCTTAAAGATGAAGTGATGAACTGAGCTCTTCCTTTCTTTCTTTGAAATATTTGCCCATATTACATTGATGACACTCTTCCTCCCTCTCCTGTTCTCCCTGAAAGAAAGAAATCCAGTGATGTTAGTGTCAAATGAAAGTGTGAGTAGTTGGGAATCCACCAGTTGTGCTGCCAGACAGCTTCAAAGGGTGAGGCTGTTTGTTTCCTGCTGCAACAACAGTCTCCTCTTGGTGTTGGCTCCAACTGTTCTGCTCTGAAGTCCCAAATTCAGAGTGCTGCGAGGCTTCCTCTGCATTTTAATCCTACCTTTGTTCCTCAGTGTGGAGTCTGGGCCAACTCCAGGACTACGCAGTGAGCGCTGGTGTTCTGGCAGGAGACACTGCACTGTCTGTACCAGGGCAGCACTGTGGTCCCAATGATGCTGAGCATCAGAATTTTTGAGATCCCTGGAGAGAAAGATCTCAGCATACATTTCTGGAGTACTAGATCACATTTCCTTAACAAATGATCAAATACACAGGGGAAAAAATGACATCACTTTGTCCTGCCTCAAGTAATTTTTAAGAAATATAAAGTTAAATGCCAGCAGTGCTCTAAATTGTCTTCTAGGAATAAAAGGGGAAAGTGAAGAATGGACTCTCATTTTCACCTACTCAAGGTGATGCAGGGGACCATTTTTTATCCTTATGTCCCATGTCCTGTTGCCATCAAGAACAATGACAAACTGCTGTTGACTTAAATAAGAGAACAGTTTGACCTTTTATAAGGGCTCAGTTCTAATTAAGCCTGAGAAGTGGGTTTTTGGCCAACGGTGCTTTGTAATGTGGGTGTCACTCCTGGCCTGCATAACTTTGCACTGTCCATTCTCTACTGTTTGTTCCTGCCTGATTGAATTTCAGCCAGCTTTGCCCTGATGCTGTGGGCACCTGGAGCTCCTCTGTGATCTCTGAGATGCTGAGATATGGCTGCTGCTAAAAAGGTTGTGATGTGACTGCCAGGAGAGGCACCAGGGGTGCAGCATCCTTCATCTCTCCTACAATCATGTCACTTCTGGCTGGTCTGTGGGTTGTGCTGAATCAGGTCCTGAGAAGCTGAGAAGGAATGGCAAAGGAAAGTATGAGGTAACACATGAGCTTTGTGTTTTTATGGTTTGTGGGTGATAGCTCCCGGAGCCAGGACTTTGATCAAACCACAAGAGTGGGCAGTGCTGTGCCAAGGGAATCATAGAATAGAATCATTAAGGTTGGATAAGTCCTCTAAGATCATCAAATCCAACTGTCAGCCCACCCTCACCATGCCCACTAACTGTGTCCCTCAGTGCCCCATCTCCATGTTTCTTGAGTGCTGACCCCACCACCTCCCTGGGCAACCTGTGTCAATGCATCACCAATCCGTCTAAGAAGTTATTCCTATTATACAGCCTAAATCTCCTCTGGCACAACTTAAGGCCATTGTCTCTCAATGTATCACAGTTACTTGGAAGAGGCTGACCCCCACCTCGCTACAACCTCCTTTCAGGTGGCTGTGGAGTGATAAGTTCTCCCTGAGCCTTCTCTTCTCCACGCTGTTCTTACTGCCTGGTTTTTGGATAGGTCTGTCCTTTCTAAGCATCCCATACCTAACAGGTGTTTACTTCTGTTCTGTGTGGGTGACTTATGCTAAATTCTAGTTTAGTGCCAATGTGGAGTGGAAACGGGCAGCCAGATTGTTTGCAGCCTCTCCCAGCTGATGGTGCTCCTTGGTGAAGGCAGAATTTAGGTAACCATAGGGTCACAGAATGCCTTGGGTTGGGATGGACCTCAAAGAGCATCTCGTCCCAACCCCTCTGCCACAGGCACAGGTGCCAACCACTACATCACGCACTAGATCAGGTTACCCAGAACCCCATCCAGCCCGGCCTTGAACGCCTCCAAACAAGGGGGGGCTGTATTTATAGGCTACATTTGTATGTGTGTGTATTTATAGCACCTCTTCATGTTCATGTTTGCCTTCCCACGCTGAAGGGAAGGAAAAAGGCAGTGTGTTAGTCAGTGTCACAGATACCTTGACAGGGACAGCAGAGAAGGGTCAGTCCTCCCTTCTGTGCAGTGATAGGGAAATGGAGGCTTTTATAGGAGTATTTGTTCCTCATGGCTGACCATGTGGATCCCACTGGTGGGTGCACTTGGAGTGCGGGGCTCAGTCCCCCTCCCAGGGCTGGCAGTGGTGTATGCTGTCTGCCACCTCCTCACAGCTCCAATGCTGTGTGTATTTATTTCTGAATGCAGATTTTAAGCTGGCTCACGGTGGGGAAAGGAGGGGAAAAAAAGGCTTGTCATGTTTTCTTCTTTCAAGAGCTCAAATGAAACCCTATGGCTCTGTACAGCCCAAGGTTGCATTGGCTGTGGCCAACATCTCCCTGCAGGGGCATCTCGGGCTTCATCTCGCTTGGTGCTGTGTGTCTCTGAGAGAGCTGAATGGCACTTTGTCACCCAGTGACACTCGATTTTTCCGGACTAAATTGCTCTGGAAGATATTCCCCATCTTTTGCGTTTCCTTTACATGTTGTTCGTCCTTGATAGGGGGTCAGTGGGGGGGGGGAATAAAGGGAACAAAAAAAAGGGGGTCGCAAAACCAACCCCTCCAAAGCAAACCCTTGAAAGCGAACCTCACCGAGCAAAGCCTTTCTTTAGGCTTTGCGTCCCCCTCCCTCACTTCTCGGCATCGCCCGCTCTGCCGACGGGGAGGGGGGTTGGGGGGGTGGGGATCATGTGGTTCGTGCCGCGGGGCCGTGTTTATCCAGGGCCATGTGGAGGTGGGCGGGTGCCTGCCCGGGGACGGGGCACGGGAGAGGCCGGGCTGGCGCAGCATCCGCGCTGTGAATAGCCCACATTGACCAAACCCGGACTAATTCGCCGTGCCTGCGGGCTCGATAAAAGAAGCAGCTGCCGCCGAGGGCTCGCTTAGACGCATGTAGATGAGACGGTGGACCGCAGATCGTGGTTTCTCCTGGAATCCTCTAGCTCCGGCTCGGGGAAGTTGCGTCCATCAGGTAAACTGTTTCAGCCCTTCCCCGCGGTCCGCGCTCCGGGGAGCCGAGCTGCGGGCTGCCACCGCTGCTCCCTGCAAAGCTGCTTTGCAAATTGTGCAGCCATGTTCCGCAGGCACAGTTATTTCCCTTCCTTGTCCCCCCTCTCCTCCCCCATTTTAATTTTGCCGTGATCTAAATGAGGCTAAGTCTGGTGTTCCTCGTTTGCATCTGTCGATGCACCAGCCAGCCATGTTTTTCGTGTGATGATGTGCACGGTGCGGGTCGTCTCGCTGGGGACGCAGGGATGCTGGCCGTCCTTTCGGTGTCGGGCCCTTTGCATCTTCTCCGGGATGAGAAAATGAATCGGAAAACGTCTCTAGGCACGCCGCGTGGGTTATTGTGAGTGCCGGGGGAGGGCTGAAGGGTTCATTGGGAGCAGGGAGAAGGTGAGAGCTGAAGGCTCACCCTCCGAACCTCAGTGGTTGCATGAAATTTGCCATTCGCCTACGTTATCCCCTCCCCCAGATTTACATCTGTTTCTTAAGTGTTGATTGAATAAACAACGCTACGGCTCAGCTTGAAAAAAAAAAATGGAGAAGGACAAAAAAAAATAGGATGAAAAGGGATGGCCTTTTGTGCGGAGAGCTTTTGTGCCGCTCCCCCACCCCTCCCGCAGCTTCGTGGGGTAGCACCAGCAGCCTTCAGCTTAGCTGGCTGCCGCCTGCACAAACAGCCTTGCAGAATTTGTGGGGGAGCTCAGATGTGTCTGCTTGCGGTGTGAGAGAGATGTTAAATGGGATTGAGGATCTGCAGACCGGAAAATGCTGCACAGTTTAATGGAATGGGTATTACCTGCAGGGATTAACCCTATTTACTGACAGTCTCTCCTCTTCCTGCTTCTTCACTTCACGCTTGCCGTGTAATAGCTGTTGAGTTTCTGCAGTGGCAGTGCTGTTACCTGGTGCCTTTAAGAAATGCCTTGTAAAATGTTTTTTAACCTGCGTGGCATGCAAGACAAGTTAATCAGCAGGTTACATCTCGTGAAGCACTGCGTTGAGTTTAGCATTCACTCACTGTGAATATTTTGCCACTTTCTAACCCTGAAGTGCTTCCACCCCAAATGTGCCTTTGTCCCATCATACCTGTAATGGTACTGTGAAGTTGAGTGGTTTGCTGCTGTGGGATAATCGTTCCTGTGGTCTCTTCCTGGAGGTGCTATTGCAAAGGACTGTCTTGATAAGTGAGCGTTAACTTATCTCCATAGGTGTCTTTTCCTGAGGAAAACGGGAAATTTATGACTGGCCCTTGCCTGCCTTGAAGAGTGGAGCTTCTCATTGATATGATGCCTTCATTTTAAGGGTTTGCTGCTTTACAGATGTAGAACACAATATTTGGTACGACATGCTCATCTTGCTCCACTCTTCCTGGACCTTAGCTCCTCACCTTTGCAAACTTAAACCTGATAGAGTAATCTGGCTCTGGTCCCCAGCAGTGAGAACTGAGCATGTTGTGAATGCTGAAGCCCCCATGGGGCTGTTGAGTTTTCAGAAGTGTCTTTAAGAGCTGCAAAACCGGTAACAATAGGCACTGCAGTAGAGTAGCTCTGGGTGGACATCATCCAACCCTGCAGGAGTTGTCGTCAAGCAAATGTTTTCCCAAGTGTCAGGGAATGGAGTGGGTCCAGACCTCTCCTGGAGGAAGCTGGAGCTGTGGGAGCCGCCTTTCTTCAGCAGCCTGAGGTTTGTTCTTCTTTTTGGTGACTGAGCAGAGAATGGCTCTTTCAGTGTGAATTATGGAGGGGACAAACGTATCATCTGTTGCTTTTTAGTGGTATGAGTGTAAAACGCTCACCCAGGCAGCTGAAGTAAGCTGAGAGAAGGTAAATTTGAAGGAATGAAAATGCTAAAAATGGGGAAATTTCCACTTGCATATGGTCTGCCTCACCAGAGGGGGTTGCTTTGTGGGGATTCATATGCCTCTGGTAGGATCAGTGCATGGAAACATATGTCTCACTTGGTTGGCAGTAGACTCCGAAGGTGTAATTAACAATGTAATAAGCAACAACAGCAGCAAATCTACGTGGAGAAAGTCTCTTTTGTATTCCATATCTGTGGATAAATTTCCAGCTGTGATTTCTGTTTGCTTTTTCACTTTTGTCCTTAAGGCCCAAAACAGGTAAGCCTGGAAAGGAAACAACAGCACAAAGTATTTTGCCAACCAGAAGTGTAAAACAGAAGACTATGAAAAAGTAATTTTAAATAATAATAAATAATTAAAAAAAAAGACCTCATTTTCCCCCATTATCCGTGTTGCAGTCATAGTTAGACTGGGGACCAGATTTCAGGCAGAGGAATGATTTTCAACATGACAGTGCCTCTTTTAAGCCCACGTTGGTTTGCTCTCCAGCGCCTGGTGTGTCGGGATGGATACACGATTGGAAAATCACAGCTTGCAATTTGAGGTGCTGTTTTTCAGCTGTCCCTTCACAGTACATTTAACATTCTGGTCATCGCGTGTCTCCTGAGGTTTTGTAGGATAGTGAGATGGTTATGCTGTTTCCTTAGGTTTCATTGTAAAAAGAGAAGAGTAAGATTTTTAAGGTATTAAAAAGTAATAAGTAAAATAATCGTAAATAAAACCTCCATGCTGCTGCCTGAAATGAGTTTCACCCATGGTGATGATCTGCTGTATAGGTTGTCACTCTGCTTAAATTCCACAGCAGAACTGTGACACCATCTGTTCCCTTTCACTGTGTGCAAAAAAAAAAAAAATGGTTTCCTTTCATTAGCATTAAGCTGCATAAAGAGACGGAGATCAAGAAATACCCCAGTCTTTCACTGACACATTCCTCCTCAGGACGGGATTCATAACAAGCATCGCTTGTATTCCTGAGAGAGAATGGGAGTTTTTGAGTAATGTGCTGTTAAAAGTCACTGCAAAGTTGGATCAGGGAGCTCGGAGGTGGGGCTGTGCTTAAGGTGATGCGTTTTGCTTCCATTCTCTCTTCCTGCTGATCTCACTGTGCTTTAATATCATCGTAACGTTAGCACCGAGCTGCTGGCACTGCTGCAGGGGTGTGCATTCAGGAGGACCCTGTTGCAGGCTTGTCTGCTGGCTGCCCTGATAGGCTGCCTTGGAAAATGAATGCCAGGCAAGAGAAATAAGCATCGTTCTTCTCCAAGATGTTATCTATATGTAAATCTGCGGTACTTTTTTTTTTTTTCCTCTTTAGAAGTTGAAAAGCGCTTTCAGTTCCTGTGTAGTGGTTGATCCCTCTGAATTACGTGAAGCAACGTGAGAGGTCAGGCAGAGCTGTCCTGCTGGAATGAAGCCTCCTTGAGCTGCCATTCCACAGAACTGTCACAAAAAAAGCATTGGAGATGCAGCAGACGTCGAACACCAGCGTCACACCGCATACCCGGCGGATTGCAACCATCAAATATTAATCAGGTGCTGCAGGTCTGGGTTGTCATCTCCTCCTATGGATCAAGGCACGTAGCCCCCTCCAAAGTTCCCAAATTAAAATATTTGTCAGCTGTGATTAATATAGACATTTGACAGCCCTTGTTGAAAGGAAGAGCCTCTCAGCATTTTGGATCAGGTTTGACGACCAGACTTTGGAGTCTGATGAGCACAAGCACGCACAGAGTGCTGCAAGGAGCACAGCTCAGCTGGGTTCCTATGGATGTGACCATGTTGCTCCATGATTTGCAGAGTGCTTTTATCCAGTTCTTTCTCATTTCTGTGCTTGTGAGCAGCAGTTCCTCTTTCTCATTTCTGTGCTTGTGAGCAGCAGTTTCTCTCAGGAGCATCTTCAAAGTTCAGGTCTGCTGACATCTCCCGTATCAAACCATTCTTCCACCACCACAGCTCTGTCTCTACGAGCTGGCAGGCTGGGATGGATCAGCCATCATGGAATAGGAGCTCAGACTGTTGTGTGCTTGAGGGGAAGAGTTTGCTTTAGAAGAAACTGTCGTTGGTTCATGGTCATAAGAACAGCACGTCCGGAAGATGCAGTGTGGTTCAGGTGGTAGGTTTGTTCCAGATGAAGAGCTGCTTAGTTCTCTGAGATGTTGCTGTGCATGCCCAGTGTGCTTACAGCTGCTCTGGGCTTTTTTCCAGCACAGACTTCTTCCAACCCAGCAGTAAATTTCATATAATGTTTTGGGGACGAATAAGTTTGAAATTTTATCCTGATGCAAAATAAAATGGTTGCACCATTTAGTCATCGTGGCTTAAAGTTGCTTGCATCCCCTGGCACTCATCAGCAGTGGTGGGTACCTGGGATCCGTCACTGGCCAAGATGTGGGAGGAAAGGGAGGCTTGGGAAGGGGGAAACCATGATGCTAAAGTGTGTGCATAGTCTTAGACGGTACAAGGAAAAGAGTCAGATCTTCCCCCTGGTGCTAGCATGTGTGTTGTTGTGTCTTGCAGCTGTATTGAAAATCTGTGTTAGAGCTGTGAGCAATTAACACATTTCCTGAGGACACATGGAGAGAAGCTGAACTTGCATGTGGTCTAGCATACTTCTGCCTTAATAAATCTTGGCTATGGCTACGACTTAAAATTGTGTTGCTGAAACACAACCATATTTCAGCTCTGGTGGTGGTGTGGTTGTGTGGAGAGGGTTCGAGGTGCCAGCACAGTCTGCTTACCCTCCTGTGTTTGAGCGAGTGACTGGGATGCTGTGAAGCTTCCCATTGAAATGGATGCAGGCTTTGATTCAAATTCATGCTGGCAGTATTCACCTTGAAAAATACGCTTCTCCTTCTTTTTGAGTACAGAAAAGGTGTTGGGCTTTTTGGTGCAAGGCTCCTGGCCTTAAGCTTCATTGGTTTGAGATTCCAGATGGGTTTGAGGTTAAAATTATGTGATCTGAGCATATCAGTGCCTTATCTCTGTAATCAGAGCTCCTAGTGCTCCCCTGGATGCCATGCGTGTGCTAAGACCTTACTGAAAACACTTGAACGCAGACTTCAGTACTCTGGATTGTGGCCTGTGTGATAAATACAAATGTTAATGACCTTCCAAGCTTATGCTTAAAATTCCATGGTTGAAGTTTGCAAACTGATTGTGCAGATCACCAAATTAGGTTAAATTACTCAAATTTAAATGAGCTTTGCATAAAACCTACAAATGTGTTCAACACAGTATTTTGCTTAGGTCTGTGATTTTATTTCACCAGGCTTCTATTCGCATGAGTTCATTAAAATTGTTTATTCTCTCCGACTCTTTTTTCTTTCTGGTACGGTTTTGAAGAAAAAAAAAAAGGATTTAAGGAGAGAGAAAAGAGTAAAGAACAGGGCTCGTAATTATAAAATGGAGCTAAGCGAAGTCATGTTGTAGCCTGTTCTATGAAACAGAGATCTTGAGAGCTCATTACTGAGCCCAGAGTTGAAACTGACCACTTTCTGCCAAAGGTTTCCAGCGTATCCATCAGTTAAATGAGGCCTTCTGCTGCTTGGCTATCCAGTCTCTGTGGTCCAGTTGTTTATCAATGGGGGAGAAAAGCATTTCCACTTCATCGGGACTGCTGTTGGCTTGTATTCTAATTAGTATTTATTTTCCTTATTAAAAATAATAACTTGGACAAGAGAGCACTGCTTCTCTTCTCTTTGTTAATCCCTTGAAAAAATGCATGACATCTCTCAGCCTGAACAAATGAGCAAACCTCCGGGCAGACAAAGGGCTTTAATGAGGTTGCTCCCTCTCTCTGAAGCCACCCAGCCCTTTCCGAAAGGTGACAGCCTGGCATGTCCCAAAGCATGGAGCCATGGCTTCTTGCCTTTAGCAACCACTCTGTTTATTGCCACATGAGGTACCCAAGTGTCAAAATGTTAGTTATGTTTGTTTGGAAGTACCATTTAGTGCTCCAGTGAGTTACAGGTTTGTTATATGAAAATGGATGCATCCAGTTCTCAGCCGAGATGGGAAAAAGCGTGTTGAGTTTGCATGCAAAATCACTTCTTAAAAATGAATTGTAACGTAGCTATGTGTGTGCATGCTGTAATGGCATACGGATGAATTATCCATGCTGTGAATCAGTGCACTTTTAAATAGCGGTTTAAACAATAATCAGTAGCAGTCTCAAAGAAGCCCTGGTGTTTAAATAAATTGATAATGAATTGCTTAAAAATGTGTTATGGTATCTTAACAGCAAATTTGTAGCCAAGGTTGCAAACTGATTCTCTATAGTAAGCAGGCCCTGACCCTGTGCTCTTCCCAAGCCTTCTCCAACAGTTGCTTTTCAATTAGAAATTCCCTGGGAGCATTGAGGAGGGGTTGTCCCAGTCCCACAGCGTCTGGAGGTGTTTGCTTCCGTGTTTTTATTTCACTAAGGTACAGGGATTTTGCTTTTGGGAAAAAAAAAATAAAAAAAAGTGTTGTAGCTCTCAGACAAAGCGGAGAGTGTCAGAAACAATTCTGTACAGAAATAAAACCCACTGGTGTTTGGTTGTCTGCCATGATGTCTGCCACGGGTACTTCTAGAATTGTGAGGTTGTTTGCAGGCTGTGAAAATTTGTGAGACAACCCTCTCCGACATCAGTAAACCGTGCAGACTTTGTGACTGCTTGGGTCTGGTAGCTTAAATAGCTTTGTGTAGTCCCTTTGCTTGTGGAAAATTGCCAGGAGGATAGAAACCAGTTTCTGAAGAGCCCCGTGCTCTGTTTCCCCACTACTTTCCAGTGCAGCGCTGTTAAAAACCCCCATTCTGGATCCATCGCTGTCAGCACGGTCCTCTCAGTAGGTGCTCGTAGTGTGTGAGCTTCTCTTGATTGGAAATGCAAACAGTAGCCCCATTATTTCCCGATTATTCCTGGCGAAGGCGAACGGCTCAGCCATTTCCTCCGAGCGCTGCAGTGCTGTCGGTGTGGGGTTCTGCATGCAGAGATGGGAGGTTGTGCTGAACACGCTCAGATTTTGCTTCCACGTTGTCACAACTGAAACAAGCAAGATAGTCTGGGCAGGAACGTCTGGCACAATTGATTTTTATCTTCTTTCTCGGTGAAAGCTGTTGCTTATTCATTTCATTTGTTTCTCTCCCATGTTTCAGGAGGAAATGTGTAGAAAATACAGACCTCCAAGTGATGCTTGTGTTAAGACTATAGCTGTCTTTGCATTGTGGGTGGTTATGCCTCAGCATCGCCACTCCATCTCTCACTTCTGACAGGGCACTAATGGCATGGCTCGTGGTTGTCTTGCCTAAAGAATGCCATGTGTGGTGGTCAACCATCTCCCAGGATGCAGCCCCACACCGTGTCCCTTCCTGCCCCACAGTCCTGCTGCTCATCCCAGATGCATTCGCAGCCGGCAGGAGCAGAGCTATTTGAGGTGCTCTGAAAAATGAGGCTTACAGCAAAAGTTCTTTAGTCTTTGCCTTACAAAACAAGGCAACAAACTGAGGCAGAGGAAGGAGAGCCAAGTGGTCAGCTGGAAGCTCTGGTACGTTCCTGTCCTACCAAGCCAATGCCCTGCTGAAGGAGCTGGGAAGGCAGTGAAGCCAGCGAACGCTGGCTGCCTACAGAAACCAAGGAGAGCAGTCACTGTGAGGAAGGTTTCAAGTGGACGAATCTAATTGGAGGTGCTCCGAGGCTTCCCTTTGCCTCTGGAGGTCGGAGAAGGCTGCCATCTCAAGCTGGTCTGGCCAGAATGGATGTGACAGAGGGCAGCGTGACTCGCGAGCCGTGTTTTGTGGTGCATGGAGGTGTGGGGAGCTGTGTTCCAGCCAGGACATCTTTAGTGTCACCTCTCATGCAGGGAATGTGTTGCTATACGTGTCATCAAGCTTGCATTGTGTTGCTTCACGCTCTTCCTTCTGAAAGAAGGGTGGTTTCAAATTTGAGTTAATGTGTCAGCTCCAGAGTCCAGCTCTTGTAACTTCCACCTAGAGATTTACCAAGCATTACCTACATTTATACTGTCAAGGCATGAAATTCCTTGACCTACCTATTTAACTGATATCCAGCGGGACCATACGTATTCCCTGCAAAGTTTAAGCAAAAGTAACTCTCATGTTGGGAGAGGCGGAGAGATGGGCTATCAATGTTGTGCACTGTAGGGACTAGCCTAAGGCAACACAATTGAGAAGACAAAGTACTTTGAATGCTTGTAGGTTTGTTGAGAAATGAGTTAAACACTGAATTAGAACCTCAATCTGTGGTGCTCTTACATAGTGTGACTTCATGCGCAAAGCACAAGAACTAAGGTATACAGGTGGTGGCTGCAGATCTGAGTTTCTGACCTTCTGTAACCTTGGGAAGCTTTACTGTAAAATAGGGATACTAATGCATCCCTGCTTTAGTGAAGTGCCTGAAGTGTACTGATGAGGTGCTATATACGAGCCAGCCTGGGATAAGAGCCTTTATCTGCTGGGTCCGTCATTCCTGTGCTAAGGCTGGCCGCCAGAGCAATAAATAGAACCTGCTCCTCTGCATTTAAGTGGCTGCCTAAGTTCATGCCTGCTCTATATTTAAACAAGCATTTATATGTTTTAAGATGTGTTTCTTTACAGGTTTTGTTATTAAGCATATGTGCCTTTCACAGCATCGTTGGGACCGTAAAGTTTAAATGCTGGATGCCGAAAGGGGAGAACAAGAAAACCTTTTAACCTGTACATTATTAGAAATTCATTTCAGATGATCCCTGTGGAAGTGTTGCTGGTAGTTTTGTTGCTGAAGGCAGACAGTAACTGGTCGTGAGTTTCTCCAGAAATGAAACAATAGGAACTGTGCAAAACCTAACGAAGGGGAACTGTGCATTTTCACATTCATTGTCACAGCTTTCCTGCATTGCCTGGTTCGTATGTTAATCTCATTGGGTGGACTGTAGGTTGGGAATAATTGAGATACACAAAGGAGAGGTTTTGTAGTTCACAAATTGTCTAGTGAATGTCAGTTATAACCTTCACCAGCAGCAGCATCCATCTCTTGTAGAAACCTTTCCAGAGTTGTAGCCACGTGAAAGTCCCAAGCTGCGAGCAACAATAGCATTCAGAATAGGATTGTGTCCACACAAGAGCTCTTCAAGGAGGGATCTCTTTAAACCTCAGGGAGGGAGGAAGAGAAAAATGAAAGAAAACTCAGCCTATGCATAGTGGAAATTCTCATTGAAATTCTGAATGGAGGTTTCTTCACTTCTAATAAAGACACAGTGGCAGCTCGCTGCCCCATTTGCTGCTATTGCAGAAACCAGGATGCCGTGTGAGGCCTTCCACGCTGGGAACGATCAAAATTCCCCCCAGGTTTTTGGCTCATCCTTTGGTCTTAAAACGCCTTTTGAAGAGAACATATGGGGAAGAAGTTAGAGCGGAGGATGTGGTGCCAAGGTTTGTGCCAAGGTGCCCAGTGCTGCTGAATGGCAGAGCAGCTGGGGCCGGCAGCAGGGGAGCACCCTTGGGCCGGCTCCCGGAGCCCGTGAGCTCAGCTCTGCCACCAGCCATGCTGCAGGTCTTTATTTTCCTCCTGCAACATGTGCCAGGCTAGAGCTCCTGTTTGCAGCAACTTCCTTTACTAAAAGGAATTAATAGATAGCCAAGCACATTAAAAAGTTACTTTAGAGGTGCACTGTATGAATTAGGCTCCCGAGGAAGAGCCGCCTCTCAGTGCTGAATGTCTTTATATAGAGCAAAAGGAGTGTTTGTGTGTGAGTTCTGTAGCAAGAATGCGGTTGTGATAACTGAGGTACAATTACAGTATAGATTTGAGCTCAGCATCTCAGCTGGACTTCGAACTGGTGACATCTTCTACTTAAAAAGAGAAAAATAATCCATCTCTGGCAAATCCCCCCCCCCTGCTCTCTACCCACAAATTAATCTTTAATGTGATGTTTTTAATATTCTCGGTCACAGAGGTAACTGGGAAGTCCTTCTTCCTCTTCTCAGAGCTCAGTGTGTGAGAGCTGAGGTCAGGACGATGTGGACTTGCCCTGCACCAAGCACAGCTTTCCCAGATGCAAAACTGTGGAGTGTTTTGAAAAGAAGTTTCCTAAATTGCTGGAGAAACAAGAGCTGTATATTAATGGAGTATGGAATTTTTTTCCTACCCCGTGAGCCCTCTAGACTTGAGCAGGGACTATGCAATCAGACTTGAAAGCTGTCACACTTAAAAACGTGTTAAAAATTTAATATTTCCTGTTGAGTTTCTGTATTCGTGCAGAACTGTGCTCCAGTGTAGTGTGCGAATCTTTATTAAAGCAGAGTCTCACCGTGGATGCATATCAGCTCTAGTGTAAGCAGAAAAGAATGGAGTGTTAGAGGATGTGGAAGCACTGCTAAAGGCAGAGGGGGTGGGGGTGAATTGCTTGTGGATATTCCTGAACATGAAATTGCAGTATGCAACAGAGAGAGGCATATATTGCCTTAGTTAGGTCTCTAATTAATTAACGTTCAATGGACAGAGGAGCCAACAGATTCTGCTTTGGTGTTCCCACCACTGCTTGGACCCCCAGCAATTTTAGTGTATCTGCCTATAATCTCTGAAGCAGCAGAAGCAAAGGTAGAAAGAGCTTTTCTACCCTCGCTGGGCTTTTTCATTCCTTCTGCTTGAGGGAGATTAGGATTTTCTCTACCTTTCACCCTTGGCACCTTTCCATGTTGTTTTTAATTACGAAGCAACGTGGTGCTTTTCCATCTGCCCGAGGAGCTGGCGCGTAGCTCCTCGTGCAGCCGAGGCAATAACCTGCTGTATTAATGCTCACTGTGTGTGAGGTAATAAACCACAACAGAACCGTTAACTTCTGCCTCTCCCATTTCTGCCCAACAAGCGGTCCAGCGTTCGGAAGACTTCTGAAGTGGGATCGCAAAACCAGATGTCAGGCTGTGTAGTTCCTGTCAGTGCTTTATATGCATCTCGTCTGTGATGTGGTTCCTGAAATGGGGTCTTCCTTGGATGCAGAGGTGCAGCCAAGCTTTGTGTCTCTACCAAATTCTCATCTAGGTGTGGGGAAAAAAGCAGTCACGTTGTCGTGCTTACATCCTGAGCCATATGGCTTACTGTGAAATGTTACTCCGTGAGTACTACTAATTCTCCAGCAAGATTAAAAGGAAAACTGAGGTAGGATGCCCATTTGGGGTGCCTGGAGATGGGATGTGAGAAACCCTTGGAAATTCCCTTCCTCAACATTGCATGTGTTGCCGAAAGCACAGAGCGTGGCACACGCACCACAGAAGATAAAGGGAATTTGGAAATCAAAGGCACAAATAGGTTTTTTTGAATGGTGGGATTTGATCTTTTGAGATGGACACAACTTTGCTTCTCCAAAATACACTCATGAACACCATTGTGGGAAAGCACTGCAGGAGCCAAAAGATCCACATGAGGGTTATGGGCTGCTGAGCTCTGCAGCGTGCAGAAGGAAGAGGCTGCACGTGTCTTTTCTTTTTTAGAGAAGGGAGACTTAAATGCATTTGAGTGCATTTGGCCCAGCACACAGGTAGGGTGAACTAAATTTTTCTCCTTTAGTTCTTCATGCTTGGAGTGGTTGCTCTAAGGAGGACTGCGCAGTGAGGTGCTGCAGCACAGCTGGGTCACCGTTGGTGCTAACTGGCACCAACTGGGTCTGAGTGCTTAAAATCTCCAAAAAGGTCATGTGATGTTTGTTGGTTTTTTTTTTTCCTTTAAAAAGCGACAAAGGTTGCTTGCGATATAATTGCTTGTTGGAATTTAAATACACTTTAGATGAAACAAATGGTGGAACAGAGCCATTTTTCAGGTTAATAGTGCTTGCGGTCGTGGTGGTAATATTTCCGTACAGGGTTCTCTTGCAAGCTAGGCACAAAGCAAGAGTGCTTGAAAAGCAGAAAACAGAAACATTTACAATGGAAAAGGCTCAAACTTTCCCTGCTGGGACAAGGTGTCCATCAAATGAACAGCTGTTCTGAGCTACAGAGGACGCTGCCAAGGTTGTTGGTGTCTACAAATTGAGTTTCTTGCCGATGGTCTTTTGTAAAGTATTTAATATCTAGGTGAGGGAGGGAGGAGTGAATAAATTACTTTATCCCTTGTCAGTTCTCTCCTTTGTGAAGTGCAGCCATTTTTAATTACAAAATTAAAGTACTGCGATGATTAAACTTTGCTCAGGTGCAAGAGCAATCTCAATTGTTTAAGGAGAATAAAAAAAAAGATGAAACCCTATAATTTAATATGGGTCATATACACACTGAGTATGCTCAGGCATGTTGGAAGCAAGGTCACTGTAGTGTTTCAGTGTATCAGGGTGGCTGTGCTGTATTGCTGAAGTCTGACCCTGCTGCCACAGTTTCCCAGAGAGGGTCAACAACGCTACTGTGAGGGAGAGGAAACACCAGAGCTGCAAGGAAAACTGTGACATTCTTCATGGTTTGGCACCCAGAGCAGAATGGGTTCTGGGAAGATCTGCTTCCAAGAGGAATCACTGTGTTGGGCAGCCAGAACTGTAACAGGTTCAAGAATTGGTCCCCATCTGATTCCCAGATGCCTTTGGTGGATGTTCACCATCAGCTATGACTTTTTTTTTTAACCTTTTTAAGTGCAATAGAGTGATTTCCATTTTCATAAATATCACTCGGAATCTGTGTCTGCAAGCATGGAGTCCATTCGCTGAAATCAGGGAACAGGAACATTGTTATGCGATTTTTCCTTTAAAAGACAATGGAGCATGGATTCAAAATGCAGAATTCATAAGATGTTTCTTAATAAGTACATGCAGCCCAGAGGAGAATGGAAAACTTGACCTACATTAGCAGTCCCATCCAAAATAGCACACCTTGCAGGTGATTTCCGTGTGTTTTTATTTTCCAGCAGATTACTGCGCTGATGGCAGAATTTCTTCCTTAGTAACGTGACAAAAATATAAGTAGGCAATGGGAGCTCAGCTGCCAAGCCGCAGCCTGAGGCTCATGGTGCTGACAAGGGAGCTGCTGGGGAATGTAGCAGCACGACTGAAAAACCTGTGCAGTTTTGTGCTGAGAATGTAGGAGAAGAGAGAGAGGAGGTTGGATGGGAAATCCCAAGGATAGGATAAAGAAGTGCCAGGGGTTAGGTGAGATGGGTGCCACCTTCAGGACGTGGCCCAAGCCCCTTGGAGCTGTGACAGTGCTTTTATGGACGCTAAGGGGAGTGGAGAGATTTCCATCTGATGAGGCTGAGCTTCTCAGTGCAGAACTGAGTGCCCTGAGTGCAGCCCATTTGTAGGTGCACGCTGAGCGCTAATAAGATGGCTTGTGTTGTGTTATTTCATGGGGTGGTGTCAAAGGCTACAGAAGATCTTGTTAGTAGCTGCGGGAGGACTGTGATAGATTCTGATTGTTTCCTATTCTCCCAAAGGAAAAGGGTAATTTAGTACTTTTCTCATGGGAACCAAGTGGCGGAATAAACTCCGGGGTCATGAAATCCAGTGACCCTGCTCTCTCAGGCAAACGCATAATTTCATCCCTTTCATAAATTGATCAAATATTTGATCTGGCAGAAGCCTAGCAAACTATGGGTTGTACTAACAAAAACAAAACGTGCTTTTGTAGAAGAGAAGGAGGCATTGCTCCGTGCCTTTTCGTAGCCCTTCTGTTTGTTGTTTTATGCACTGTGATGTCAGTACTGATTAGAGCTGTAAGTACAGGTTTTAAAAGAGGGATTGGGTTTGCTCGGTATTTGAGTATCTTTGTGCTGTCCGTGGTAATTCTCACCTACCTCCTTGTGGCTTTGAAACAGCAGTCTTGTTTATAAATGCCTTTAAGATAATTGATGAAAGAGGTGATTTATATGAAGAACAAAGTAGCGCTCAAACTTCGGCTGAGACCTTTTCGCACCTTTCTGGTGCTTGGGGAAATAAAACACAAGAAAGGGAAATGTTAGGTTTTTTTTTCCTCAACTTCCAGGTTCCTTTTTTTCTGCTTATGAAGAATACCCATAAAGCACAACTTCCACATCCCCGTGTAGACTTCACCTTCCCTGGGAGGCACTGCCTGCCTCCGTGGCATCCCCCACCAGCAGGGCTGCATCCCCCAGTGCACCACTGGCACGTGGTGGTGCAGGCTGAACAGTTAGAGCTGAAAATGTAGGCTTGGCTTGAAAAGTGCTTGTAAATACTTGGATTTGGTGGAGTTCTTTTCCCACCTCGTGCTTCCTTCCCTTGGCATCTCGTTGGCATTGTGGTGAGGCTGTGTCCCCTCCTGCTGCCATTTGGCTGCACCGCTCGCTGCCAGAAGCCGATGACTGATGTCGAGGCGGGGAGCACGCAGCTGCTGATCTGATTATCACTGTTTCATCTCCTAACCTTTCGGAGCACTGTGAGAATATTTATTCACCTAGCTGTGCTTAAATGGCATTTGGTGCAGTGCTTCTCCAGGAACAATGAAGCAGTACAGAGGTGGTTCCAAAAATCTCATTCTTGTTCTTTTGCATCTGTTTAAAGATACGGGGAGAGAGGTGAAGGTCTTGCCCTACAGGAGAACACAAGATTTGGCTATTTGGCTGGGAGCAGTTACAGACATGGATATGCAACTTGTTAATAAAGTAATTGTGCTATGTTGCTATAAAGAGGATGGCTTCATTATAAAATTCTTGTTGTAATACTGTCATTATAGTAGATGTATAGCATATGAACTAATTTGCATGCAGATAAGGAGGCTCTGACAGCTTGGTAGCATAATTACTGCATAGCATACAGCTCATGAGTGCTGGGAGTTGATGCTGTTACTGGAGGTTACTCATGGGACTAATTACATTGGCTTTGTTATATTTAAAGTAGTGTATAGCCAGGAAGGAGACCCCTCTCCTGTGCTCCATGGCCATGCCTGCAGTAAGTCACAGAAGCCATGAGCTGATGCAGCCATTTTAAGCGATGCAAATGCTGGGGTTTCTGAACCTCCAAGCACAGTGAAGCAATAGACTTGTGTTTAACCAGGGAGCCTGGCTGGGCACTCACACAACAGGCTTTAAAACGCTAATAGCTCTGTGTGCTCCATAGCTAACTCAGTGAGGTATGCCTACCTCCAGTTGGGTCTTTTTCATGAGAGATCAGCCCTAGCTGCAGTACCTTTGCTTTGCTCAGCAGATGCTATGTGAGCTTTCACTGCTGAAAGGATTCTCTCCCCTTCTGCCAGTGTTCCCATTGCTGGACCTCACCATGTCTATGTCTTAGTGATTTTTCTCTGCTTAATTTCAGACATATTTCTCCTTCATATTTTTTTTTATCCTGCTTTCACTGTGTCTGCAGTTTTTAAAGACCTTATTATTGAGGTTCCTTTATGGGCTTCAGAATGTTTATTTCATTACCAAGCCATTATAAACCGAAGGCATTTTATTTTCCTGGGTAAATCAAGACAGTACCGCAGGAGATTATTTTTCCCTTGCTACATTTCCCTCCCCCCCCACACTGCTGTCAGATCAGCTTGCAGAGAGGGGAGGAATTTGTGAATGCACAGTTGACTTTGATTACGTAAGCTGGAAATTGGCAAACAGTATGGATTTATTTCAATCCCACTAACTTTAAAAAGAAATACTTATTAAATTGGAAATGCCCTAGGGCGTCCAACCAATGGGAAGCCAACCAGAAAGCGTGCACCCATCCGCTGACCCCCTCCATGCGTTGGGCGAATGGGGTGGTGGGTGGTGCTGGAGAAAGGTGGGAAGGAAATGGGACTGTTTTGTGCCCAGGGGATGGGGCTGTGCTGCCATTGCTGCTGATTTGGAGTTGATGCTGTGGATAGTGCGAGATGTTTCCAAAATGGTTTGTTATTCTTATCAGCGTTCATTATGCGTTCATTAATAGCGCTTAGAGCCAATCACAGAGCTGCGTTTGGAACTTTTTGTGTCGAACAAACAAGTGCTTTTAGAGGAAATTACCATCTTGTGGGAAATTCAGCATGTGGATATTTAAAAGATGAGCTCTGTAACAGAATGAGTACAGGAAAACATTAAACTTTCTGAGCAGTTCTTGCCAAAAGTCCCCTCTTTCTTTCCCCTCTCTCTTTCCCCTTGTTCCCAAGCAAAGTAAAAAGAGGAGGTAGGGGGACAGAGCATACCCCTGTTCAAACAAAAAATTACTGGCTGAAGCAGTTTTATTAGGCTCTTTTCCACATAATATCAGTGATTTTAAGGCAATTTTTGCAGGTTATCACGGCAGTTTTAAGGTAGTATTGCATGTTAGTAGTACTGCTTTGAGAGACTGATTTAAAGGCATTTGATTTTCAAGAAATGGGGAAGATACTCATTTCTTTGGAAAATCAGTGCTGTGATTTTCCCCACCCCAGCCAGCCCTACACTTCAGGGAGCACCGTGATGTCCTTTTAGCCCAAGTCCTAAATGAGTCCTTCAGGTCTCTTGCAGTCATGGGAACGACAGGAGGAGTAAGAGCATCCTTGGGGAATTGTGGCTGGACTTTGTTGTCATTTCCTTACCATCTCCACTGCTCTGCTTTCACTCTCAGAGCCTGCTGTTGGCACTCAGCAAATAGATTATCCCCACACTTCTCCGTTTTCTGCCCAATCAGATATTTCTCCTGAATCAGCAGTGCTTATCTCCAGCCGTACATAATTATGGCAGAGAGGTCGTACCCCCATTGCTGGATAATGTCAGTGCTTTTATTACAGCCCCCTGCTTGTGGTACCATGGCTTTCTGCAGCAGACTGCAAGTTTGGGGCATAAAGCAATGAGCATTTCTCTCCTGTTTAGAAAGCTTGTAACCTGCATTGGTCAATTACTTTCTTGCAAATGTATTAAGCATCTGCAGTGAGTGACTGGAATGGCTGTGGAGTGATCAATAGTGCACAAACTAAGAAGGATTTGCAGATCTTTGCAACAATGGAAAAAAAAAAAAGGATGTGGATTCCAGTTTTAAAAATGCAATGACTGTGCCAAAATGTTGGGACTGTTTACTGAGGGTGAAGAATGACTCCTGCACAGCTATGCTATTCCAGGAAGCATTTGGGTATACATAGTTAACAACCTAATAATACAGTTATATTCAATCTTTTATATACATATGATGAGTTATGAGGATGGTACTCGGCACAACAGTCTGTCTTATGAAGGTCATCTTTTCATGGTTGGTTTTCCTTGATTCTGTAGTGACGTTTTTTTCGCTGCAGACTGCCCTCTCCCTCCTGTTACCCCCAGCCCCATTTACAGCAGCAAGAATGATGAGCTGAGATTGATGTATGTCTGTGTCCCTGAGGTCCCAGCTGTGTGAACGAGCCTGGTGCTCTTTAAAACATTCAGTATGGTTGTTTTCAAGCTGGAGAAGAGGATGGGACGTGGTCTCTAACAACTCTGCCTCCTGCTCTGCTGGTTATCAGCCTCAGGCCAGCAGAGCAGAGACTCTGCCTGAGTTTTGACACATTTCTAATTATAGCAAATGGTGCTGTGAACTCCAGAGGTGATAATGAAGCCCAGACTATGTGTCAGCAGAGCTTTGATGGGGTAATGCATTCCTATTTCACAACATTGTTCCTTATTTGTATGTTTATGGGGAGCTACGGTTGTGCAGCCAACCATGTCTCACTTGTTTTCCTTGAGCTGAAGAGGTGAAACGTGCCGAGCAGTGGAAGACTGTAATTTTATCAAGGTAATTGAGTATTATGTATTTGTCTTCCCTTTGGGATGTGCATGAGGGGAGAGGCAAGGACAGGAGGCTGTTCGTGAGACCTTCATAAAAACCAAAATGGTGTTGTAATGCTCTGATGTCCCACGATACTCTGTCTGCTTCCAGGCCTGCGCTGTAGGAAATGGGTGAGCCTGTGGAATAGCCCTAACATGCACTGTACAAATTTGGCACTCAAAAAAAGTGAGGGAGGGTCTGCATTGCAGATGAATTAGAAACTTGCTCTAGGAAGCCCTTGGTGTGTGATGAAGGTGCTCTTTTCCCAAGAAGTGAAGAGCATAACTACAGCATTCTCTCCTAACTGCTGAACCCACCCTGAGCAACAGGACATGCTTTGCTCTTTCATCTTAGTGCACAATCCCAGCCTGCTCTCAGAGAGATATTAGGGTAGTGAACTACAGCTCTGCACAAAGCTTGGACCTGAACAGTGCAGACATTTCTTCTCATTTAATGCATCTCTGTTTCTCTAAACATGTTTTTTTAGTCATCATTTCCCAGCACTTATCTGCCTGGACCATGATCATCACACACAGCTGTTTCCAAGGTTGTATGGAACATCATTTTAAATTAGTTGGTATTGTTTAAATCCGAATGCAGCTGCTGAGAGCTGCTAGGCTGTGTGCTGCCTGAAGCAGTGCAAGGCTGAGCCAGATGCAGGAGATGTGATATGCATGAGGACAGGGGAGGCAGTGGCACCTGGAGATGGGGATCTTAGCATTGCCCAAACGTTTAAACCTTTTCTTTGTAAAGTGAGTTTTTATAAGCCTCTATTTGTAGGGGAGTGCGTGGTTTCACCTGTGTTTAAAGAGCTGTGGCTGGGTTTGAAGTTGTGTTGCTCATAATCGAGTTGCAAGAGCTCTTGCCCTTGGCAAGCTGCACCTGCCTTAAGAAATCCATAAGTATTTGGCTGCTGAGCTTCGTCCTCGAGTGACTGCAGTGTAACTGTGCCCTTTGTAAAAACTGCATTTAAGGGAGACTCTCAAAATAGATGAATGAGTTGGCTTGGATGCATTTAAAGAAATAATAATCCTTTTCTACCAGCACACTTTACTACAACTCTGACATAATTTAGAGTAACTCTGCCTCCCTCCTGAAAGTTTTACTACACGATTACAGTCTTGTCAGCTCTTGTGATTAATAGACTCAAAGAGGAGACCTTGATGGAGGTCATTTGCTCCAGTCCTGTGCCTCTTGGCAAGAGTTACCCTGCGTAGGCGTCATCCCATCAAGGAGTGGTGGGGAGGGTTGTTCTCTGTCCTTCATGGTTTTCAAGAGACTGGCCACTGGGAAAAGCTGTAGTTGCCAGCTTTGGTTCCTCACTTATAGTGCCTTGACTCTGCTGGTAGGTGCCTTTAGTGAACCATCCGTTTACTTCAAAATTTGTTGTGATGGAGAGAAGGGATGATGTTGCCCTGAAAGTTATAAAATCAGAAAGAAAAGAGCACCGCTGCTAAGACAGCTATGTGTGTCTTAAAGAGGCCCGTTTCTGTCCTGCAGTGTTCTCACCTTCTGTTCTCCCCCAGCCCCTGTAGCAAAAGTTTTACAGTGTTTTGGTGTCATCAACGGGAATGGGCTACTGAGAATATCCCGTATAAAATTCTTTCCAGCAGCTCATCATTCTTTGTGCTACCCTTTGGTTTAGGAAGAGGGACAGCAAGTGCTGTCTGTCTGAGAATGGGCAGTTTTATAAATGTGATTATATAAATATTGAGACCGTTGCTACCTGGTTAACATGTAGAGCAGTCTGGATTAATACACTGATATTTCAAATTCACACATCATGGTAACTGTGTAGCCATGATTTCCCAAAAGATAAGGAGTGTAATCTAAAGATCATGGAACAGTACATCATATAGCCTGTAGATGTCTTCAGCCCTTGAGCTTTAATTGCTGACATCTCATAGCCACGTGCGTAACTCCCATTGACACTAATGGGAATTGCTTACACTCACCAAGTGGAGAACAGCCCAGGAAATTGCTTATTTGTCCTTGGGGGATGTTGTATCTTGATGTGTGACAAGCAAGAGTCACAGCTGGCCTTGCTGACTGTCAACCATTTCTGCTGAATGACATCAACACGTGCACCATGGAAAGTGTCTGCTTTGGTTCGAGGTAGCAGGGCTCTTGTTAATCAAAGCAGCTTTCTCAACGTTAAACTGTTTTAAAAGTGTGCGAGTTCATCCCCATGTATTTATCTTGCAGGAAAATTTGGAATCTGAGCTTCCTCAGGTCGATGGTTGCATTAATTATGCACAGAAGGTTGAATTCTGCCAGCCTCACTTGCTTTGAGTTCTGCTTTACTTAGAGAGGAATTGACTTGCATTATTCAGGGTGGACAAATTCACCTACAGTCTGAACTTCTGTAAAAGTCTCCGGGGAAGGTCAAGTTTCTGTTGTTTTCAATTATAAATGAGATTCTCATTGAGCAAAATGATCCAGGAAATCAGCTTCAGCTCTGATGGAGGCTGGGAAGAACCGAGAGGGTGGGAGATCTCTTCCACCCTGCAGGTCTTGTGATTCCAACCACATAGAGCTGGCTCCAAGGAAGCACAGTAGTTAATGACTTTTTATGTGTTTTGAAGAATGTCTCAGAGCTGTGATGATCAAACATATTGCTTATGGCCTTTACCTATCTCAAACAATGTTCTTGTTGCATGAGAGCTACACCAGTAAGAGAAGGCTATGGTATTTATATAATGGACTTGGCAAAGTTTTTCCCTCTCCATGTTGTTGTGGGTTTTTTTTTTTTACCCCCCAAATGGATGTTAAGCATTAATACCCTCTAGAAGTAGCCTAATTTGGCTTAACAGTCAGAGGGAAAAATAACAGCATAATAATGAGCGTGACTCATTCATCTGAAAAGCGTAAAGCATATCTTAAATGGCAGTAGTGGTAGGGAAAATGTGATCGTGGATGTTTCAAACTTCAATTTTTTGCTGAGGTGTGAAGTGCACTGAAAGGAGCGAGTGGCATCTCAAAAGGACATACATTTCCTCATAATGCTGTTTCATTGGCTCCTTTCAGCCATTAATCTTAGAATTGCTAAAAATATATGGGCTAATGGATGACAGCTATATAGAGCTCTAATTTACTTCCCTGCACAGTCACTGTGGAAATGTACTTCAGCTAGTTTGGCTTTTCCGTGTTGCCTCCAGAATTTCACCCATGTGTTTTGCTCCAGAAGTCATCTGTTGTTTTTCAGTGTATGTACATAAACAGTGCTTGCTGCTACACCTAAACATTGAGTCAGCAGTTGCCTCTGATGAAGCCATCACCGAGGGCTGTCACTTTTATCTCAGCACATCAGCATCTCGGAGAATGCTGTTGGCCCCCAAAGGCTGGCTGCTTACCACAGCCTCGTGGGACACAAGTGACCTTCTGCTCTTTTGCTTCCTGGTCTTGGCTGTTCTGTGGCTCAGCATTCTATCTACAAAATGGGCTCAGATCCATCTGCCCACCTTGCAGAAGGAGTTTTCAAGGCAAAATGGGTGTTGCTTAGATTTTGTAGTGGATGTTGGCTGTTCATTTTATTGTATATTTTATTTATAATGCACGTGACTGTTCTGTGTCACGTCCACTGGGTGCTGCCCCCCAGCATCCTGCAGTTGCAGAGGGAGATGTGCAAAAACCCTGAGCGTGAGTTTAGTGCAGAGCATGGAAAATAGCCTTGGAGCCATTGTGTGCACCTGTGTGCTTGAAACAAAGCAGGTGATTTGCAGCAAGTGCCATTAGGTTCTGTGCCAGCATCCATCTGGCGGAGCGGTTTCACCCGCATCCATCATCTGAAGGGCTGAACACAGTTGTTGCAGGATAATGCCTCACTTTGAATGTAAGTGCTGGAGTTTAGGTTTAAGCTTTTGTTTTTTGATACCGTCTTATCTGCTCTATAACATCCTTGTCCTGAAGACAAGCATTCTGTCTCTGATAATCACTCAACTTGTCCTCTAAGTCAAGGAATGTACTGGGACTAGAGAGAAAATCTCTTTCAGCATTTTCTAAAGCTCAGTGTGTGTTTTCAAGCGGTCATTTTCCAGGAGTGTGCCCATCTGGTGGTGTGAGGCAGCAGGTTTCTGGGTATGCTGTCTTCTTGACACCCCAGATCATGATGTCCTCCACCGACCGTGTCTAAGCTGCAGAAGTACTTGTGGTTTTCCTTATCCTCTGTGTGGGATGCGCTAGAGCTGATGGTGCTCTGTGTGTCAGGAGCTGAAAGCAGGATGAGGAGCAGCTTGCTTTCTTTGGGCTTCCAGACAGAAGCATGAGGATAATTGCAGTGTGCTGTCTGTTTGGGTTGGATCCCAACCAGTGGTGGTGGGGACCTGCAGGTACTTGGGAATTACCGTGGTGAGGGCAGGGCTGCTGGCAGCATGGCTCCAGTAGCAGCAGGGCACTGGCAAGCTGGCAGAACTTAACGTGGCGTTTATAATCGTGCCACTTGTAGAAAGTGATTTGCAAGAAGATAATGAAATGACAAAGAGTGTAATGTGATGGAATGATTGTTTCGTGTGAAGGCAGAGCTCTGGACACCTACACAGGGACATCTAGCAGAGGGAAGGTATAACGAGAAGTAATCAGATGAAAAGAAGCAAAACCCATTTGAGCCAAGTGCTGTGCCATTGTCCCCATTTTAAGTGCAGGAGTATTTTATAGGGTGGTGCTTGGCTTCCGAAAGATGAGGTACAGCATTGTGTGGGCAGGCATCCTGTGAAACACAGAGGTAATGACAGTGTTGGGAGGTGAGGATTTCATTGCTTGTGTACCACTGAAAAAAAATCGAGAGGAAACCAAACAAATGGAGAAGTGTGCATCTGTTCTCAGTATCAGGACAGACAGCTGACCAACCAGTGGGCTTCCTATGTCAAGGAAGGGTGTTGTTAAAAATGAGCCAAATGCATTGTAACTTGGGTTTTCTCTAGTGTTTTACTGCTCTTTCAAAGCTGTAGGGATTAATAAGATTCTGCTGTGCGAGCGGTGGTGGTGTGGAATTTACAGCAAAGCAATTGCAAATAATAAACTATTTGAATGGTTTTTACTTCAGTGAGGTAATAAAAGAATTAGAATTAATGTATTTGTTTTCTTTTTCGTTTTAGTGCTCCCAATTATCAATAGGGATGAATTCTAAACTCAAACACCAATCAACTCCTAAATGTTTGGCATTTTTTCAGCATCCTGAGCTGTTACCTAATCACAGCATTGCAGAGAGTGAACCGGAATCTATTCAACCACCTGAAGCATTAGCAATCATGAAGAACTAAAGCGTGCTATGCATGCAGAGTCACTGGGAAAAAAAAATAATGGTAGCAGTTAAGAACAGGTAAAATTAAGGGACATAATCTATAGGGAATAGTGCCTAAATGAGCGTACTGCTGGGTAGATTTGCTGTCTGTTCTAGTTCTTCCCTTGAGTTTCACAGTAAGTGCATCCATATGGCTCCTTAACCACACATTTCTGTCATCTGCATACTTCTTATTGTAAATAATACTTAGTATTGGATATGAAGCTGGAAAACTACCAGGAAGGGTCAGGAGGATTTGTCTGGGTACAAGACCTGTCTGAACAAAGGGGTGATGAGAGGACAGACTTCTGCCTTGGCAAAAATTACAGGGCCACGGGAGACCGGTGTTTTTCTGAGAGTGCGATGAGGTTATCACAGCTGGGAGTCCATTAGGTTTAAAGCATTTCACAACTCTGGGCTACAGGGAAAAGTATACCGTGGTGATTGTATCTCCATTGGATGTTGTTTGGGGAAGAGAATGCCTTAATAACTAGTGTGTAGCATGATGGAATGGTGCTCATTTTGTAAAACAAACAAAACACCCCCTGTCTGGGTCCCTCATTCATGATCAGAGCGCATGGCCACTGAAACAAACTTCAGCCAATGCCTCAGTGATAAATGTGTGAGTTTTTCATGACTTTCTGTGTTGGAATTTTGCAGAGATTAGGCTAATGAACTGATCTACCTAAGGGCACATGCTGTTAGGTGAGCTGTTTTATTGGGACTTCTAACTGTGAATTAAAAGTCTGCTAGAAGAGCAGTTAAAGTCAACAGAAAGAGTTTTATATCACACCCAAGCAGATATGTTCCACATTGAGGTGTACTTACCTCGGTAATACAAACAGCCTCAGAAGACAAACAGCAAGGGAGGTGAGCAGTCCTTATCGAAGCAGTTGAGCAATTGGACATCAAATTAACCTAATGATTGCCATGGATTTAAAGCATACAACATCTTTTCATGCATATACGTGCACCTAGGTACGCAGATGTCAAAAGCAAATACTTCTTTTGAATAAAAATGGCATTGAAATACTGCAGTTGTTTGGTCTATGTTGGATACTCAATTTACTGTGCGCTTAATTCCAGCATTTGTTTGTAGCATGTGTCTGAAGCCTTGGAGTAGAGCAGGGAATAGGATCCTTTTTTTTTTTTTTTGGCAGAGAATACATTGATTTAGTACCCAAGTTTTGAAAGAAAGAGGTAAGCTTTCCCTTCCAATATTTGTGACAGCTTGTGTAGTCGTGCTGTTGTAAGGAGCGAGCAGGCAGTCTTGCTCCTGGAAAGATCTGCTGCTCGTCTCCCTGTGAGACAAATTTACACCTACATGGCTAACAGTAGCTTCTGCTATTGATTGCTGTTCTTTCTTTGATTTCAGTAGTCACATATATTGCCCGAAGAAGTTTTTACTGTTTTTCTATCTAAAAACCTATGGTAAAGCTGGTTACTGTGTTCTTATCCACCATGTGTCTGCCACTAAATTGAGAAATTCCCCCAGCACTTCATTGTGGGTGAGAAAGATTGTGTCGTGTTAACAAAACCCCAAAGTGTTCCTGGAAAGCCAGCATGCTCAGCTTGTCTGACAGCGTGGTTTTGTGTCTCTTTGCTCTGTGTCTGGGTAAATCATCTTGAAAGTGTTTACATCCAACATTGACCCCTGTCCTGGCTTTTTGTCATTCCCACAGCCCTCCCTACCCAGTCTTCCATCTCTGATGCTGAGCAGCAGGTTTGAGAGCGCTTTGCTTTTTACCTGTTCTTTTATTTTACTCGAATGCAACTTGCTCTAGACTTGAAGCTTGCAACCAGCAGGATCCAGTAGCAAATGGAAGCCAGCTTTCCATACTGCCCTGCCTTCATCCCGGCCACTTAGCAGGAGGTGACAGTGTGTGGGTGCTACGTTACCAGCAGCTGTGTGCCACTGGTAGTCTGGGCTGTAATGATGCATCCCTTGGCTCACACTGAGCTGTACCTCTTTGGCAGTGTGAGGAAATCAGATAGCTTTCCAAGGGGCCAGGAGAAAAGCCGATAACTCACAGGTTATGAGATAGGTTGTACGTTGGGATAAACATCTTCCTACAGTGGGAAAGTGTGAACGAGATAATGGCGTATTGGTTTCAAAGTGGTATTTGCCTGAGAGTAGCCGTGCATGTACGTGTGCTGTGACTTAGAATCATAGATTCACTGAGCTTGGAAAGACCACTAAGGTCATTCAGCCTAACCATCAACCCATCACCACTGTACCACCAAACCACGGCACTCAGTGCAGTGTCAGCTACAAAGTACATTTTCAACAGCTGGTGTTAGAGGGAGCTCAACCCCACACCTTCGGTCCACGGTACGTAGTACATGTGTGCACATTTGCATGCAGTCATCGTAATCCACAGTGCTTTTCCATAGCCACCTCTGCACAGAGGAAGGCATGAGGTGGCTGCTGTGTGGCAGCTTCTGTAAGTATCCTCTGTGTATATTTAATTCATCATCCTCATCTGTGCCTTTTTCCAACGTAGACAACATTGCTACTGCTGAAAGGAAGTGCATAAATAATTTCTACATGCAAGAAAGTTGGCTCTTTTGAAGTAAAGGTGCATGTCATGGTTGTAGCATCATCTAGACTTTAAAATATATATATATGCAATAAACTGAATATAAATGCAAGGGTATAATCACCCTGTTAATTTATTTTCAGCTAATTTCACTTCCCATAAGTCACATATGCACTTACACAAATGGCAATTTTCATTCATTCCTTTGCCAATATTTAAAAGCAGAACATTACAGAGCAATCTTGTTACTACAGTTTTATTGATTTATAAAATTACAGTTTATTACACTAATCCATATATTAAATAAACCTGTGCATAGTTACATCTAAGGTATTCTTGCCAAGCAGTCGTTTGCTTTTTCATCAGTCCTTCACAGTTTAAGTCAGTAGATGTCATGCTGTTGGACTCCATAAGCACAGGATTAATGCCAAACTCATTAGTTCACAAAGTTTAATCTTCTTGGTGGGTGTCCTGTCTTGTGGGAAATGAGAGAGATTTGGCTGCAGGTGTCTGGTGGGGCACCAGCAATCACTCAAAGAGGTATTCAGAAGGTGAGCTGCTGGAAGAACATTCATTATTTATTTTTATTTGCTGCCATAATACTCATTTTTTTCCCTTAAGATAAAAGAAAATAAATGTTCCAAAAGGCACAAAAAGAGGTTTTAACTGCAGCAGTGACTGCAGCTCTGATGTAGCACCATTGGTGATGTGTTCTTGGTTTGGGGAGGTGCTGTGGTTTGGAATATTTGGCCTAAATCCTTAACAAAACAAAACAAAAAAGTGTCTTTCTTGGGGTGCGTGGCAGTTTTTGTACCCTTACTTCTTGTAAGCATCAGCTTCTCTGAGTTGATGATACAGTCCAGAACAGCCCCCTTCTTTATGTAGCCATGGCATGGTGTTTCACTGCACATAAATGAGCTTGCAAAGCCTCAACACAGCGGCAAGTTATTTTTGTCCCTTCTAATCTGTCAGATCCTGATCTGTAGGGTTCTCTAAATCCCATTGATTTCTCTGGAATTAGGCTGCTGAAGTCCTTCAAGAGCCTGGGTTGGACTGATCTTTCCTTCCAGTGCTGTAAAACAGAACACAGCCTGCTTCCCCTGCCTCCAAATGCTACAGGGATAGATGTGTTGAAGATTATCAACATTCTTACTTGGTGGCAGTGAGGGCCATGGGAATACCATAAATAGATTTAAAATGGACAAAAATAACTTGCTGCCTTGGGGGTGCACAAACCCTGAGCTGTTGCTGTACAGTGTGGCTGAATCATTTCTCCAGGGAGGCTGTGAGCGGTCAGAGCTTCTTCCAGAGGAAGGACTGAGAGATGCAGCTGGACATGGTGTGCCAGATGGAGGGAGAGAGCAGCTCTTTATGCTCTCTGAGGTCATCCTGCCATCGCTGTGTGGTCTTTGGAGCAAGAGGGACCTCCGCAAAGTCTGGCTATGTCATCCAGCTTTGGCCAAGGAGCCTGGCTGGCAGGCTGGTGGGAACAGGAGGAGCTACTGAGCTCTTTGTCTGTAGGGAAGGGATTTGCCCAAAGCATGTAGACCTCAGGCATGAAACACATTTCTCTCCCTAATGTCTCTGTAGAAAGATAGGTTTGTCTCAGTCAGCTGCTTTCTGGGTTTAATCAGTTGTTTCTGCTGATGGTGTTGACAGAAATTCTTCTTTTCATACTGCCGATGTCTGTGTGGCCAGGAAGAGTCAATCAGCATCTGTTCCTGCACATGCATCATTAACAGAGCTGTGAATTAATTTGTAGTGACAGACCACATTCTCCTTTGGAATGAATTTCTCCGCCGCCACCAAGGCTCTATGGATGCTTGTCACGTTTGTGCGGTTTATAGGTATCAAGTCACTGGCTTTGAAAAGGGACAGACAGCGTTTAAAATCCCAGAATGGGTTTCCTGAGTTTGGAGTTTCAGGAGAAAATTGTGTTTATGAATCGAGCACATTTGATTTGTGGCAGACCCATTCTTTTCGAAACTTGTGTATTTTCATGTAGTTGCAGCTACAGACCGTGGCCCTCCCCTTAGGTCAGTGGGGATGTTAATTGTACAATGGATAATGGAAGCGTCCAAACGCAGCACCTTCTGCTGCTGTTAGAAAAAAAATCAGTAGCCCTGGTTTGGAAAGCCTCTGAAGTCAATAGGATGAAGTGTTCTGTATACAGTGTTTAATTACAGATAGGTTACGCTTATTTTTGCTGGTGTAGACAGGGGTATTTCTAATACCGTGCTGCAGATAAGTTCTGGCTAAAGCTAGGCTGCTGATCAAGTGTTTTTTTTTCCTGGAGAGAAGCCGGGTTTTGTCTGCCCTTTCCCTTCTCCACTTGCCATCAGCAGATGCTCAGAGTTGGTCCTGCCTTCCAGTTAGCTGGCACCATAGGTGACAGATATGGGAGAGCCAAAGTGCACTTTCCAAATTATCCTGTGGCAGGAGGGAAGAAAGGTGACCTCTAAGCACTGTGCAGGGGAAGAGGGGCTGGTTTCTTCATGTATTTCTCAGTGGAGATGAAGAGCAAATGGTGTGTGGTTCGATGAGCTGTGTTTTGGTGGCTCACTGTGGTATCACTGCCAGGCAGTGGAACTGGATGAGGAGTTTGCAGAAGGTAACTTCCAAATGACTTGCTAGAGGCTGTTTTACTGCATGCTTACAGAATTGCTGCTTAAGAACTGTTGTTTGATGGTTTTCTTTAATAAGAAAATAAGTGACTACAACCCCTTTGAAATCTTATTTTTAGATTAAAATAAGCAAGATTCTGATTAATTTAGCAGCAGGGCATCAGTGGCTATTAACAGCTTAACATGAGGCCCTGATAGATTGATAAGGAGCTAAACAGCCCCTGAATCACATATTTACAATCTGGCCATGCTATAATTGAGGCTCATGTTGGGTAATTGTCAGCACGGTTGATAGGCAACATAACAGCAGCAGCTATTTGTCTTTTAAATGGGCAATTAAATTATTCAGAATGATGGTTGATAGCCCTCCGTACATCTGAGCCCTAGTCAGTTACTTGAGGCATGGATGACGAGCTTTAATTTAGTTTGTGCACAGCGCTAGGCTCTCCTTGGGTAAGCCCACCTGTGTCTTTGGACAGTTTCTCAGATGGGCTTTCCAGCCCATGATGAGAATCCTTGCTCTGTGGCTTGGGCACTAATGGTGACCTCCTGGATGATCTGTGCACCAGCTTGAGTGTGACAGCCAAACCAGCAGCTGGGCAGATGTTTCACGTAGTGTCAGAGCCATCTAGATGTAGTTTTACCTCCAGAGCAAGAGAGAAGGCAAGACCTGCAATGCTAACCAGCCTTATTTTTCCTTGTTTTCTTCAGCCTGCTGTGGTTGCTGGAGATATAAGTGATATAGTAAGTGATATAAGTGCTGACAATTCAATGTCTCTCCATAGTTTTGTATGTTGTGGGACATTTTAGCCACATAAGACTGAAAGTTTATGAAGAAATAAATGTGCACGAGTAGTCGGGACCACTTGGTTTCTCCTCTAGTTACTCTGTGTGCATTTGCAATTCTGAGCTAGTCACGCAGTGGGACATAGCTCAAATTAATTAGCTAAATTGCTACCTAATGGCAGTAAGATTTGATGCCACTTAATATTTCAGTGCAAACGTGACAGGCAGGTTAACATATTTAAATATGATTGGGTCTCGTTTTCTAATGGTGTACTGAGCTCTTGTTTGGGCCGTCTGTGGCACTCATTGTGCTCAATTAATTCTGCCATTATCTCTAGCCTGATCTGCTATTAGCTCTGACAAAACATACAGCCACCTCGCAGCCCTCTCCTTCAGTGATGACCAACCTGCTGTAAGGATGCTGCAATGAAATACAATGGAGGAAATGCGCTCTATGCTTTGCACATAATTAAGTCACATGAATATCAAGAGACTTAATTACAATTTCAAGTTTATCAGGAGAAAGCTACCAACAGCAGTAGCTTGCAGCCTGCAGCGTTGGGCTGCCCTGTGTGCTGTACAGTTGTTTCAGGCTGCAGAGGAACTCGGGGTGGAAGGTGCCAATTCTTCTTGGTGCCCCATTTCCAAGAAGAGCCACCGGGTTTGCGTAGCACCTCCTGGTTTTCTTTTCTTTCACGCTTTCTTTCTGCCCGCCCTCTCCCCCCACCCCCTTGTGAAGCAGCCCTTCTGGCTTTGTTGTAAGTGTGGTTTGTAATCATTGTACACATCCCAGATGGTTCATGAAAACTCTTTGAAATGCCATCTGCCAGGCGTGTGTCCAGCCGGCAGCCTGTCATTCTGCTACAAGAAAAACGGAGGCGGGTTTTCTCTTCCCCCTGCCTCTCTGAATTGCATTCAGTAACACTTGCTCAGATGTGAGGCAGGATAACAGCCTGAGCATCTGCAAGCAATCTTTGCTCTAGACAGCAACATGGAAAGTGGTTGGGGATTTTTGCTTCGCCCAGATAAGATATCCTAACCAGTGTTGTTTTTATTTTCCCCCTGTTTATTGCTGGAGACCAACGGGAGGTGACAAATGTTATCTCCGTGATGTAATGTTTTTCTTTACTCCATGGCTTGGTGTTTCTAATGCATTCAGTGTGTGTTGCAGGCAGTCGTGCTGATAGCGAGCACATCTGCGATTTTTCGACTTGAACATATTCAGGAAATTAAGAACACTGAGATGAAACAAATAGATCCATTAAAATGGCTCAGAGGAATTATGGCAGGGATATAATTGTCATGTCAAATAGGCAGCCAGCACGAGTAAACTGCTGACTGCAATTTCACCGCTATAAAAATTCAGAAGGAAAAAAAAAATGATTAATAAATACTCTCTGTGGGAAGATATAGATAAAGAAAAGATGAGAACTTGAGAAGATAAAGTAAAATGAATCCTGAAGTTCCTTGATCTTTGTCTCTCACAGTCATATGTTGTCAGTTACTGGGGATGAGCACGTCCCAGTCCCTGCCATTCAGCTCACCTGGCTCGGGGTGATTGACGTTTGGTGGATGCATTCGATGAGGAGTCTGGTTCTCGTTCCATTGGGCTCCAGGCATGGGGAAGCTACAGAACAGCCTTGGATGTACTTATTGCTGCAGTGTTCTGTTCCTCTGATGGGCCTTGTTTAGGGGAATTTGACACGGGCCAAGAGCTGTGGTGCCTCAGTGAGGACCGTTGCAACATGAACATCTGCATCCAAATTGGAAGGAGTTGTTCTGCTAATAGGGTGAAAGTATTCATCATCATCTCCACCCCTTTCTTAGCTTTCCTTCCTCCTACATTTACCTGTTCACACACAGCTTCAGGAGAAGGGATCATAGCAAAAGCACGTATATAGGCTCTCTGAAGGTTGATGATAAATAAAATAAGACTTGAGTTTCTATTTTGAAACAATAAATGGAGGATTTTGAAGGAAGTGGATGTCTATCACAGAAATTAATCTACTGATAGTGATTCAAGGGTGTCATTCCATCAGGACTGACCTCTTGAATAATCTCCTGAATGAATAGGTCATAAGAAGACTTTCCGCTTTCCTGGCACTTGAGGAAAATGTTTGCCAGGTATAGGCATGGTGAATTTATGCTCTTTCAACTTCTGAGAGCTGGAATCTTCCAATTAGTTTCCAGAAGCTCAAGTTCTTTATACTTTCTTTAGTCCTTTTATTACGGGTTTCAGAAATTGTATGCACTGAGGAGATACTGCCCAGGGGCCAGGGTAGTCCCACAGAAGTGAGAAGTCATGCTTTATTAAATATTAGACATGGTTTCCACGCCTCTAAAATTACTCCCAAGACAGCAGCATGGTTGCAACCACAGCACTCAGACACCTCCAACCCGAAGACAGTGCTCTTTTCTCCACTTTAGTTCCTCCTAACATAAATAAAGTATTAAGTAGAAGTAAGGGAGAAGAGGTCTTTATGGTGTGAAAGAATATTTGGTGAGAAAAGGTGATAGAGAAGCAAGGGAAGGCACGTGTTGTCTTATCTGAGAATACAGACTCAATTTTAGAGAAGCTGAAGTGACACTGCTAACGACAAGAAGGTAACTGCTGGTTTCCCAGATACTCAACTCTTTCAGCTGTGTTTCTGCATGGAGTACAAGATATTTGTTTGCCAGTGTGCCTTTAAGGGAATATCAAAACCACTGTGGTTGGGTGGAACAAGCAGTAGCATCAGCTCAGCCCAGGATTTATGTCTTGGTTTGTTTTTATGTGGGTTCCCAACTCTTGCCCTTGCTCTCTGTGTAACACAGAATTGTATTTTATGGATACTGTTGTACCGTTACGATCATTTTTATTGTCCCTTTTAACACTTGATAAGAAAACAGTATTAATGTGCCATTTTTTTTCCTTTTAGGCACAACCCGCCCTCCAAGAGAAGGAGAAGTGCCTGGTGTGGACTATAACTTTCTGACTGTGGAGGAGTTTCTGGAGTTGGAGAGAAGTGGGACCCTTCTGGAAGTAGGAACCTATGAAGGTAAGGAGTCACGGGCAGTGAAAAAGCACTTCAAGGAGCTGTGGTAGGATGTCTACTTTGAATCACCCTTGCTCGAGTTAACGAGCCCCATTTAAGGCCTCGCTTTCTCTCCTAGCCTTCTTGCTTTCCATTTTTGCCTGTACACAGAAGGAATTTCAATATTACTCTGTGCTTCTATCTCTTCTCGTCAGTTAACTAAGAGATTAGCATCGGTAAGCCAGGAAAATCTAAGGTGAGATCTGGCAACAAAACATTGAGGGAAGACAGTGTGGCAGTGAATGAAAATACACCTTTCCTTTGTATCCTTTATAACCGATCTCTCTGTTCACTTTCTCTTCCCTCCTGCTGTCTCTTTCCCCTTCATCTCTTCATCTTTTTCCTTGTGTGCATATCCTTCATCTCCCAATTGTGTCTCAGGGTGCAGCTACATACTGCACTTCTTTTGGCCTTTTTTTTCTTCTTTCTTCTTGGATAATTACTTAGAAACTGAGTCATTGTGTTGATTCTTTCTACAGCACAGCTTTGCAAACAACAGTATTCAGCCAGCCAAGGGGCACTGAAATGTCACTTGGGGTGACAGCAGGGAAAAGATAGCTTGGCCTCTCAAGAAAATGTGAGACAAATTGACTAAATTCAGTTACACAATAGGATTTGTTGAGCTAAAGACGCAATCATTTGAAACTACTTTTGGAGGTATGGGGTTTTTTTTGTTTTTGTTATTATTTTTTCATGGTTTGCATCAACTGTTGCTTGGTCTCACTCTCCCATTTCCCTGAGCTGGCTGGCCCCATCATTACCAGCGCTAACATTCCAGCAGCATCACTTCTCTAAAATGAGCTTTTTCCTCTCCATGTTTCTAATTATAACGTTAAATTAGTTTTCTTTGTCATGGTGCTTGAAATAGATCAGCTGAACTGCTTTGCCATTACTTCCCAATCGTATTTGTTCTGGTAACCTTTCCACTTGGAAAGACAGAGTGGGTAAGTGTCTGTAAGCTGGCTCCTGGGACATGCTGGGAAGTGGCATTCAGGAGCTGCTGCTCCCACCCGGGACAGCTACAGCGTGGTCATTTTGTTGTGTATGTGGTTAAATGCTGTAGCAGCTAAACTATTCGGATTTCATGGGTAACTCTTTTTGAGTTGCAGCGTATGAGGTTGATTTCTCCAAGTCTAATGTTGTTTTTTTTTTGGAGGGACTAATTTGGTAGATGGGGAAGGAGCTTCTCAGCACCATTGTCATCAGCAGTTCTGATGCACAGTGGTGCTGGAGAGCTGGCCCACGGAAAGCCAGTAAGTAGAAAGAAAAAATGACAGTGTATGCACACGTACAGCAAGACATAGATTTTTTTGAATGTAATATGGAAGAAACACAGCTCATTTTTCACTTCCAACTTCAAGAAATTATTTTGCCACCTTCCAGTATTTCTTTAATAGTACTGGTTTTTTTTGCTGGAGGGAAATCTTGTGTATTGGTCAAGACAGTTTTGATCTCAGTTAGACCCCAGAAGATGGTGTGGTTCAGACTCAAGATGGAAACACCACTCATTTTGTTTATCATCTTCCTTAATTGTTTTTAAACGTTTGATTTCTGCTGTCCAAGCTTTGGTTTTTGACCAGTTTTATAGTCCTAGGTTACATCAATTTGCATTTGGTTTATGCTACATTTCACTGCTTTTTTCTTTTATGCCCCTCTGTGGTACAGTTGATTGTATTCTTGACCCTGCCAGTTATGGCTTATTCTAAACCAGATGGATAGAAGTCAGAACAAGGAAATATTCTTCTATTTCTCTCTGGAGAACAGTAAAATAATACCGTTAATGCATAGCTTTTATTATCAATAATGCTGTTTATTGTACCACGCAGGAATTAAACAGTTGGAGAGATTGAGTTACTTTCAGTTACAGTGTAATGAGATGATATAGAGACGAAGCAAGGGTTCAGGTAGAGAATGGAGAATGGTGATGCTGATTAGGGAAATTCTGCCACATGATGAACTGAGAGGGGCAGGAAGCTCCTGACTTCTGCACTAAGGTAGCATGGAGAAAGGACACCATTTCTTTGTAGTGCAGCAGGCAGTTCTTAAGAAGGTGGTGAAATACAGACCCAGTGTGAGTGGTGGGGAAGAACACATTGTGAGGAGCTCTTGAAGTTTGAGATGTCGGTAGCAGTGGCTGAAGCTTGTGTTTCCAGCAGCCCCAGTGCTGACTCAAGCAGGATGATGGTTTGGGGACAGGGTTGTCCTGAGGTTCCCCTTTGGTCATTTGTATCATGAGATGTTGGGTGGGAGATGGATGTAGGTATACTCTGAGTTCTGTGCTACATTTCAGCGAAGTGAACATTGTGTTTTGACATTAACAAACGACATTCATTTGCCTTTTGAAGACATAAAGCCCTCGTGAATGTAGCACTATCACTGGGAAAAGCCCTGGGGGAGAAGATGTAATGCAAGTTTTTGTTTAATAACAGTTACTGAAGAGAGCTTCTGGGGAGAAAGATTAGAAAACGGAGCTTTGAGAAGAGGGGTAAAATGCAGAACTTTGATGCTGATATAGATACTATTGATTTGGAAGGAATAAAGAACAAGCAGAAGAGAACAGCTGGAAACCACAGAATAGTAGGAGAGCATATCAAGTTTTGAAAGAAAAACTTGGGTTTTGAAAGTGCTCTAATTGCGAGGAGAAACTGCAAGCTGAAAAGGTGTTGCCTACCCACTGGGCTGCATAATATCATCAGTACTTCTTCTGGTGCACTGCAAATGTGTTCCTCTGGACAGTTTTTGATTCATGTCCCTGTGAATGCAGAACAAGCATGCCAGCCTCTTTTCTGGCCACCCCCTGGTGTGTTCTACACCCAAAATACTCCATAAAATCACAATCAGGTGGGAGGGTGAATTTGAAAGCCTTAATTCTTGAGGTTCCCAGATACAGATTTAAGGTGCTGCTTTTTAACCATAAAACCTAAAAATCTCCTCTTTCTTCCCTTAAGAAAGTTCTGTTTTGATCAGATGAATCCAGGAGCTCGAGCTGAAATGCTATAGGAGCTGCCCAAAGCTGCCTTGCTGCACCAGTATTGGTCAGTTTTGCACCACATACTTGAGCCAGCTGGTAATTCCCATTGACAGTTCTCATAAGGAAGAAAAAATCTTTTTAGCCAGCACATTGGCTGGACCTTCTGGTAGATAGGAAACTAAGATAATTGCAATCTCAGGCATTTATTGACCAATCCTTCAGCATATAAAATACTAATGGATGCATGGAAGTAATTGTGTAGGTTACTAATTATTTAGCAATTACTTCTGCATTTGAGTTGCAGGCTCTCACAGGGACCCCAAGGGAGTACTGTTTTGAGCAGAGCCACAGCTTCTAGGTTTTATTCCCATTTCTTTCCCAGCCTGCCAGGTGGCCATGGGAAAATCAGGTGGCTGCTCTGTATGTCAGGTTCTCAGCCTGGAGAATATAAAAACAACACTTCTTCCTTTCTTCATTAATATTTCAGCAGATATCCTGTGCCTGCGGTTATCTCCTGTTACAAACAGGAGTGAGATGGTGGCTCTGATGACATTTTGGAGCTGGATGCAGCAGTGGCACTGCGTGGAGACAAGTGGGGACGTTAGCATGGTGGCTGAATTTTGAATGGGGATGGCTGTGTCACCAGGGTCTGGTGAGGCTGGATTAATGAATGCCTGCCCAGCACTTAGTGATCCTCAAAAGAAAAGTGCTGCACTTTATAACATGTGAAGGGTTATTATATTATGGAGTATTATTGTCAAGGCATCATCTTTCATTCACAGGACAAGTGTTATGTGATTGCCAGGAGAAGTAATAAGTAATCTGCATTAGTCTCATGACTAAGATGTAATGGGGTGACTTGCTAACATTTTTAAAGTTTATAAAACTAGCTACTGTAGACAGGGTCTCTGATTGTGGTACTTAATGAGTGTAATAAATTACCTTAACAGTGCAGTTAGAATTTCAGCTGAAGTAGAGAGGTGTATTCAGCAACATGCTTTAAATCAAGATGCCTTTAGCCTATCATGCCTGATGTGCACACTCTGCTTGGTTTTCTCTGCAGCAGCATTGTTCTCCCATGCTGCAGCAAAATGGCAGGATTTTCTTAGCTGTTCTTCTGGTACCTTTACAACCTGTGGGGGCTCGTCAGTTGGTCCAAACTTGAAAGGAGTATCATGTCTGTGCTATGCAGAATGCAAAAAGATTGGGCGAGTAAGGCTGGCAGATGCCGGGGATGCCCATGCAGCAGATCAACATGTTCCACTTAATAAGATAAGATCTGCTTATTAATGTCTCTGTACTGCAGATTGACTCAATAAATCAATGAATGGCTCCTTTGGCACCATATTTTACAGGCAGAGGAGGTACACAGACAAGTGTGTTGGTGCCTGTGACAGAGACAGCAAGTAAAGGCTAATTTCCATTTTTTTTTTCGTTAAAGCAATATCTGTTCTAATATAATAAATTAAGGAGCTGTTTTCTCCTCAGACTACTTGGTAATGGACCAAGAGAAAGAGATACCATCCAGAGGGACCTGAACAGAGTTGAGAAGTGGGCTTACGTGAACCTAATGGGGTTCACCAAGGCCAAGTGCAAGGTGCTGCACATGGGTCGTGGCAATCCTGCACATGTACGGATGGGGAGAAGGGCTCAAGAGCTGCCCTGCAGTCTTTCCTGACCCAATCTGTTCTGTGATCCTGATGAGTATTCACTCACAAACATCTGTGCACTGCAGAAAGATCCCTTGTCTACCTTTGGCTTTTATGTCTAGCTTTCTTCTTCTTTTTTAAACTGTTAGTAAGGTATGTTTTTGTCTGGTTAGGAAGGTATGTTTTTGTCTGGGTGTGATTATCAGTATTAAACATGAGTGCAGCTATACTGAAGTGTCATCAGATAACAATGCTTCATTCTACAAACAGCTAATGTCACGGGTGAGTAACTCTTTCTCTCTAAAGGCAAAAAATTCAAGTATCTAATAGCATTTTAGATTGGCTTTGAATTTCCTTTGGAATTTCTGCTTGGCTTCTCTGTGCGTTTGCAATGAGAAGTTTTCCAGTGTGAGCTCTGTCTGAAGTTATTCCATGACAGTCTTGCTTTTCACTGCTTTTTAATATATCTTCAAACACAGAACTCTAGGCCAGAGGTTGTCCTGAAACACCTCTGATGAAATGGGCATGGTGCATGGCATTTTCTTGATTCCTGCAGCCATGTGCTGGATAGGCTGTGTTCCACTCACTTACCCCGTGTTCTCCATGTATGCCATGCTCAAGTTCATGCTCCCTGTCAATTTATTTGCATGTGAATATAACAAATTATCTAATATAGCAGAGCTTGGAAGCATCCTGAGATACCATGCTTGTCCCGTGCCACCAGTATCTTTCTAAGTATGTGTTACTACAATTATCTTTATTTTGGCTTGTTAGAAATGTTCCATGCATTATAGGTGCTTGGATGTAGCTGCACACAAGCACTAACAATAGCATGTAGCAATACTTGGTGATAACACATGAAAAATTAGAATAAGGGAGACTGATTTGATATTGCCAATAGGGGCACTAACTGCAGTATTTGTTAGATTTCAAGCATAAATTGAAATGTGCAAATGTCATATTTTGACTAATTTAACAAAAAATCCAGACTGATCTTTCAGTTAACCTCACCATTAATAACTGAAGAAATTGACAGAGAATCTGCTCGTTAAAGCAAATTGGATTTGCATATATTGTAAGCTAATTTCTCTGAGCTCTGTTTCGTTGTCTTCGCTTTGCTTCTGATCCAGATGCTATATTTGTGGCCTCCTCCTGGTTGCCTGGATACTCTTGAGTTTCCTCGAGGCAATTGCTAATCAATGTGCAGTTGCAGCTAGGTGAATCCTGCAGACAGCAGCCAGATCTGTCATCGGAATGTGGAAATCTGTAGCAGAATATGATCTGGGAAGAGAACAGAGAAAACAGTGTAGCAGGAGCTCTGCTCCCAGGAATCCATTCATCCTGTGCTAATCAGACATGAGCACTCTTGGCTGTATTAGTTGAGCAGAGGCCTTTCTGCTAAAATGAAGGGTCAGTGGTTCGGTACTTATAGAGTGTGGAGAACACGAGCTGCATCTCAGAAAAGAAAACAATTACATGAATAATTATATTTGAAGTCTTCATGTCGAGACCTTGCCTTAATTTTGGCGCTTATCTCCAAGTCTTTTTGCCCAAATACGCAGTTGCATGAACACAGTGTGCTGCAAACTGCTTTTTAAAATGTGAGCTCTTAATGGAGTCCTTGTTACTGTGGAGAGGTATCTTTGAAGATCAGATACATTCTCATGGACACAGGGTCCTCTGTGCTACACAGAAGCTTTTGATTATCCTGTTGGTGTTTTGTTGTTGTTGTATGTTTGTTTTATAATTGCAAAATTATACCTCACAGCAGGCATCAATAAAAGAGCTCTACTCGCACTTTCCTGAGACAAATGCACTTACAGTCCCAGGCCTAAATCTTTACAGCAAAAGAAAAAAAAATCAAGAGAAATTCTTCCTACAAAAAGAGAATATATACAGTAAAGCCAAGCCTGGAAGGCTCAAGCATCTGAAATGTAAGGCAAGGGACTGCATTCTTCAGTTGGTGTTGTGTCATTGGGGTTAATGCTTGCCCTTGCTCACCGTCTCTTTGCCTCCTTGCGCAGCTCCATCAGGTCTGCTACCATGTCCCACTTGCAGCCACTCTGGTCTCATTTTGACTATCTGCAAGAAGAGACACCTGGCCTCATATCTTTTCAGTTTTAGACCCTTCTAGATTGCATCTGCCATCTTGTGCAGCTCTCTCCATTCCATGAATGGACTCCTGACCACTGTGTCGGAATTGAATGGCAATTGGCAGCAGTTCTTACGGGTTGCTTTCATAGTTTCTTTAATGTGAGGGTAGTAATTGATGCATTTTTTTAAATTACATTTCAAATTCCAGGTTGCTTAAACAACTTAGGATCATGGATGGATTTACTTCCCTTCAGGGGAACATCTAATAATAGCATATTGTTATTTTGAAATACAGCACAAATTTTTCATTATCACTGGCAATCTAAAACTTAAACAAACAAAATAGCCCAAGTTCTCTGGACAGGCAGCACTGCTTTAATTCATAAGCTGCAGGACAGGGTAGATAGCTTTCACTGATTACAGTCTATGCTTGAGCTGGCAGAGGAAGAAGTGTTATGATGATGAGAACTTGTCTTATTGTTGTGATTAGCTGTAACTGAAGTCTAATTACTGTGCGTGATGCTGAAATGTGTAAGCTGCCGACACTTAGAGATAAGGAGATGAAAAGAAATCAACTCATTCCAAATAGCTATTATGCTTTCCTCATTATTATTGGTATTTCTATGTGTTCTCCTGAGTGGTACTTTAGAATACATGGATTAACTCATGGTTTTGGCTGCAAAAGCTGCCACCAAACTTGAGTTGTGGCTAGATGTGTTTTAAGCGACAAAGGAGTGAATCAAATAAGGGTTAGTGAAAGGTGCTTGACAAAGAACACTGTTAATGGTATGTGCATCTGCTGAGTGAATGCATTATTAGCTATTTTTGCAGTTACTGTAGGCAGGATCCCAATGAGAACGAGGAGAGGGAAGGTTCAGGAGCCTGTTTCCCCTAGCAGTCAGACATGAGAAGATGCCCAGGTATTTTATAACTGGTGCTTCAACAGAAAAACAGAGGTTTTCCTGTTGCCTTGCTGAATAAGTCTCCTCATTCCAGCCTCGGGTCATCCCACTAGAGGCATCCTGCTAAGGCACCCATGCCTTGCTGGGAGCTCAGCACCCTGGAGAGTTCTGCTAGAACCACTGTGCTGAGTTCCCAGAATGGTTGGGGATCCTTCGGGCTGGCAGATGCTTGTGTATGCTCATGTACCCTGCTGTTAATAATTAGAGCTGATTGGATATTCAGTACAAATTACGCTGGCTATGGAGTTAGCCCCTTCTGTAGGCTTACAAGTGGCTCACAAAACACTGTTAAAGCATATTTTTAAATGTATGTTTTTTTCATAAACACTGTCAGATTTAATTTGAGCAAATGATGTCAAGTCTGAGTGCTTAAAAACTCTTCCTGGGCTGTTCGCTATCAGTTGCTAATGGTGCGTGCTTGGATTTCTGAGTCACAGGGTAAATATTTTCTCTTTATAATTTGTAGGAAGATAATTTTAAGTGCCAGCCCCTTCTAATGGTGTGTTTGCCCCCACGCCCAAGCCCGCGTGCTGTGCCTTCACAATGAGCTGCTTAGCAAAGAAGAGGTCTGACTGCATCCAGCAAACGTGAGGGGAAGAATATTTCTGTTCCCTCCATCTCTGTCAGCTGGAAGCTGCCTTGGAGCTTTCCTCTGCAGTTCCTCCTCATGAGCTGGGTGCTTTGCCACACCTGTCTGTCCCTGTGTGCATCTGAAGGAGGAGCTGTGTTGTTTGTTGTTTTTCTTTAATATTGGCTCAGACTGAGTCTGCCTCCTGTGGAGGAAAAATAAAAGTTCAGCCCCCATGGCTGCAGTTCCTATGCTCTGCAAAACAAAGCCCACGCATGCATAACCACACTCCATTTCCAGTTCACATTTACTCTTTATGTGCATTCATATATATCTGTGGTGGCCCTCTAAGACAGCACAGACTTTTTTTAGAAAATAATTCTTAGCTAATAGTTGTTCCAGCCAACCATGGCTAGTTTGAGCAAAATAAGTACTGAGGTGGTTTTGGTGTAGGCAAAATCGGCACCACTTCAAGATGCCTGATTTGCTCCTGGGCAAGAGCTCTCCATGAGCTGTTTGTAAGCTCAGCCTTGCTTGTTGGTGGAGGAACTGAAGATGAGCAAATTCAGGTACGTGTCTGTGACTGAAGGAATGATGGTAACATCTATGCTATGGGTTTGTCCAGAAGAAGTAAAAATGTATGTTAGCAACATGCACTGAGCCCCTTCACTCACTTTGTTGCATCCATTGCAAAAGGATTTACAGCAAACCTGAAGTAAATTCGCTCATGTTCCCGTGTGTCGCACTCACATGGATCTGTGGCTTAGCTGTTAACATCCTTGTAAAACACACCTACTTTTTGGAAAAAAAAAAAGAAGCAGAAATAAACATAGAGTAGCAGCGTCTGCCTGGAGAAATGCTGAAGAGGACAGGAGGAGAGCGGAGTGTTTTTCTTTTTTCTTCCCACCTACTTTTGTATTTTTCCTTTTGCACTTTCTCTCCCCCGTTCTTCCTCTTCTCGCATAAACGAGTTCTGCAGTATGTAGAGCATAAGAATAATTTCTCTAGCAGAGGCTGCAACCTGCTTTAGGAACCTCCATCCCCATTAGAGACTTTCCAGAAGAAGTAATTTCCTTCTCTCTATAAATTATGCATCAATGTACATTTAGGATTCTGAAATGACGAACAGAAGATGAAAGCGTTGTGGAGCATCGCCGCTCCCATGGAGCTGAATCCATGACATTGTGTACAGGCTCGAGCACACCTTGTTAAGACAAACCTGCACGTGTTGCTGTCCTGGTACTCAGGCTGTGCTAACACAGAGCAGATCCAATGGAGCCCACAACGTTGGCTTCTGCAACAAAAGCATGCACGCATATGTATGAAAGTAAATAGAAGAACCTTATCTTAGCACCAGAGAGGTTTTTAAGTGCCCTTCATCACGTGCCTTTGGCACGTGGCTTCCTTCCAGTGTAATTGTGGCAATAAAAGGATTTTTAGTACTTTCTGGTGAGTGAATGTTAAATATATTACGTAATTATGGCCTGAAAAATTGAAAAATAATCCTGTTGTGTGGAGCCTATGGAGATAGTTGAGGAATGTAATCAAATGTGCCTGTGTAGTTTAAAGGAGAATCTTATGCTGCTGCAAAAGTGGAAGCTGTACTGGTGTACCCTCACATGGGTATGTGTACAGCCAGGGAGAATATTTGAATCCACTTGTGATTTCCAAATAGCAATCATTGAAAGGCTAATTGCATGTAAACTGACGCGTGTCACTGATCTCTGCGTGAAAGGATCCTGTTGGGCAGAGGAGCAGGGCCTGGTGGTGGAACCCAAGCTCCTGTAGCTGCAGAATCCGCTTCCAATCCTGAGCTTCCCTGAGGGTTTCAGAGCACGTCGAGCACTGTGGTTCTGCTTGGGGTGAAGTGAACCCATGCCAAATCTCCGCGTGGTTCCTATGCCACTGCATTCCGTGCTTCTTCCAGCATCACTTCAGGGGACACCGATGTATCCCAGGCGCTTTGCAGTGCTTATGTCACCCCTGGAGCTGATGCCAGGGGCCGTGCTGGCACAGTGCCACTGTGTGTTTGTCCATCCCAGCTCTGCCTCGAGGTTTGGTTGTTCACTTCTACCCACGCTGACCCAACTGCTGAGCTTCCTCTTAGGAGGAAGCAGTGCCACGTGGTGCCCCTCCTTTTCTCTCCTTTGACAAAGTTTTCCTTCAGAGAGAGAGTGACTAGGTTTTGCTTTTAAATGCAACATCCACTCTAAAAGAACCTGTGTGTTAAAGCAGGCCATGGAGCCTTTCATCACTTCGCTGGGTGATAGCAGTCATGAATTTTTTATTTTCTGCAGGGCTCACTCCAGATCTGCCACAGCATTGTGTGGGTGCACACATGTAAAAAGGCTACTAATTGAAATTCAGCTGTAATGAGATGAAGTTTGGTATTCACCATGGCTGCCTTTTGTTTTAGCCCTTGTACGCTCAGTGCACCTAAACAATGGGACCATTGCTTCCGCTTTTAGATCTGACAAGGATAACTTAAAAGGCAAAAATATTTCCGTGCCTGCTCTAGAGATGAAATATGCCCCTCAGAAAATGGAAACGCTGTGTTCGTTTATTTATTTATTTACATATTAGTGGGGAGGGACAGAGATTTTGATGGAACTGAGAATGAAACAGAAATCTCGCTGCTTTAAACTGCTCCCTTCTGAAGATGCAAATGTGTTTCTATTGCCTAGGTAACTATTATGGAACACCCAAGCCTCCCAGCCAGCCCCTCAGTGGGAAAGTGACTTCCACCGATGCTCTGCAAAACCTGCAGTCTGGCTCCAAGCAGTCGACTCCAAAGCGAACCAAGTCTTACAATGATATGCAAAATGCTGGCATAGTGCACACAGAGAATGAGGAAGAGGACGATGCACCTGAAATGAGCAGTAGCTTCACAGGTAAATGGAAAATACCACAGTCTGACAGTTAGGACACACGGGAAAGATTTTTGGAGGGGTTAATTTGTTTGTCTGTTTGTGGTCTTTGCTTCCTGGGAAGCATTTTATTTTGCAGCATTGCATTTTGAAGTCCTGCGGCGTTGGAAACTGCTAGATTTTTAATAAGGGTTCTTAAACAGTGAAGAATAATTGAGAATTTTATAAAAGATGTTCTGTGGTAACGTGCAGTTTCATCATTAAGGACACATTCATATTTCTTTCAGAAACTGTCTGTTGGGTACAGACAGATTCTGCTTTCACTTACTCCAGTGTAGATTTCAATTACTCCGCTGAGCCAAATGACAAGTTTAAGTACAGAAAGATGAAATGATGTCTGGTAGAAATTAAAGGTAACATTTGTAAATCCCTTTATGCTCTGAGTTAATCATTCTGGCAAACGCAGAGATTTTTCTTAAAAAGAATCATGTAATTACTTCTGATGTCAAGGAACATGCCATCATTTTGAACTTCGCTTTGTGGACAGTCAGCTTGAAATATAAGTCTCCCACTGGAAATCAGAAACTTTCTAAGTTGAAATGATCTTGAATACTACATGAGATACACTCATCTTCATTGTAAATTAGCCCAGAACCTCAATTCTGTCTGTAGCTTTGTCAGCTCATTGCGAGTTCAATCTCAGCCAAGCTCAGAAAGTTCAAGGAAGAGCTTGACCTGTGGTTGAGTTCCAGTCATTAAAATCAATATGAAATGGCTCAGGCAGGGCACATTTGAGACTAATTATTGCTCCTTCTAAAATAAATGACTATCCTATCGCCCTCCTTGCACCAGGAGGTACTGCATGCAATTACAAGATCCTCTTCCCCACGGTGCCTTCCAACAGACTGAGAAATGAGGCCTCATGTCCTGCACAGTGCAGATCGTAATGTCCCTCTGGCCATACTCAATCATTGGCTGAAAGATCGCTGGAAAATTCAGTCATTTGAAGTTACACATCTCTTTGGAGCTTGAGAAACACTTAGGCCAAAATGTAGTTTTGGTCTTCTCGTGGCCAAGCTGTCAAGTGGTTTTGAGGGTTGTGCTCTGCTTGGATGTTATCCTGCACATTTTTCCAACCCAAATCACTGCTAACTGGTCTCATCCCACCCAGGCTAGGAATCCCTGCCTCAGCCTTCCAGCTCCTTCATGAGGTTTTTCACCTGGGGGTCATTTTTCATGGGCTGTGAGGTGGCAGCGAGCTCAACTCCTATTGCAGGGTCTGATTTTAGGAGGAAGCCGTCGAGAGATGCTATTTGCCTTCCTTTCCACTCATCTCAGTGCATTGCCCCTGAACTGACTGTAGCATCATTTATTTTCCTTGTTTTATTTCAACAAGATGAAATACTGGAAGATGCGACTCATTTGTCACAACGTTCTCACACCTTGGCCCCTTGCCTCCATGAATTGGGCACAGAATCAAGAAAAGAGAGATATTCCTCCTATACCAAAGTGATTCCTTATGCTCGTTTCATGTGTAAGTGTGCTAGTCACATTAAAATGCTCCCACTTCCTTAGCAGACCTCTCAGTGACTTGTGTTTTTCGGGCTGTGGCATGTTTACACTCACAGTCTTAAGCTGGTGATGATTCATTCATGCCTTTTTATCTTGTCAGCTTCTACCTAAAAATATCAAACAGCGGGAAGGCTGAAAAGCAAGCATCTTGAGAGTGCTGCTGTAGTCTAGATCTTTTTTCTTCCATCTTCCGTCTTATTATTTTCAGTATCTCATCTTTTTGCCAAGGCAGCATGCATGGTTGAAATAGTACAGGAGCTGCCATTGGAGGGTCCCCCCAAAAAATAGGGCTGGGCACTCTGAGCTGAGTTGTAATTATGGATAGAGTGAATGACGAACGCTGCTTCAAGTATATAGATCAAAACAGCACAAATATAAGCGTGGATAGTATTTCCATAAAGGGAGAGGGAACAAATAACATCATAAAATACCCCTTAGTGACTTTGGTAGAATACAGTGAAGATCTGTGTAGTAGAGCTCTCTAGACAGCTCAAACAGACACTTCTGAACAATGTGTGGACACGTGGTGCAGTGCTAACATTCATTTTAATTTTTAATTAAAAGAAAAAAAAAAAAGCATTGCTAGAGAAGTTCACCACTGTCTTGTTGACTTTGAGTTTCTGGCTGCCTTGTAAAGCACCTCTCCTTTTGATTGTTTTCTTCAAATAGGAAGTGTTATTCTCCTAATCCTTAATACTGAAAATGTGTTCAATCTACAGCAGAGTCTGGTGACCAAGACGAGCATCACACACATATCGTCAGAGACACAGCCCCACCGTCTGCGATTGATAGCCACACCAATCTTCCCACCACGGAACCATCTCAGAGCCTCCCTCAATACCTACCTCCTTCAGCTGAGGATAACCTAGGTCCTCTGCCGGAAAACTGGGAGATGGCCTACACCGAGAACGGAGAAGTCTACTTTATAGAGTAAAGCACATTCTCATTGCTGTGATTCCATCTCTCTCCTCCTCTGTGGGCATAAGTAAACCTCTGTGGATGCATTGTGTGTGTGTGTGTGTATGAAATATTTAGTGTCTGTGTTATGTTGCAGAGCTAGAAGTTCTTTTACTGCTTGAGAAGGGCTTTTGCATTTCCTGATTGGATTAACGTCCAGATGACTCCCAAGTTCAAAGACAGGGGAATTCCTCCACTCCTGCACAGAGCCAGGCTTTGTGCATTGTCAGAAGAGTCAGACGTGTTAACACGCTGCAGTGATCTGCAGAAGGCATAGTTCTGTGCAAAGCAGGAACGGTACATTCAGGAAAGCAAAGAGCACCAGGTGTTGTACAGGCTTTGCCTAAAAGCTCTGCGCTGTCAGCAGCTTTATGATGATATTGATTTTTTCTTCGTGCCATAAATAATAGTCTCTAATTATACTTGTCTAGATTTATTGGGATAGTAGTAACTTATAAAACAGGACCTGTTGTGGAGCTGAGCTAGATTAAAATTCAATTAGCTTATGAAACTCGAGGCCTGAGCTGTGCAAGCAAAGGGAGGGGAGCGGAATTGATTTGTGCTTTGGGAGAAGCCAAGAAGCAGTTTGTCACTGCAGGCTTTCTCTTGGCTACAGGGTCAGGAGAGCACATTAGAGAAGAGTGCCAGATTGCTGGAGAAACTGGGGGAATTTTGAGCACAGAAGCACCTTAAATGCTTTGTTGGACCTTTTGCAGGAGAGCCATAGACATGGTGGAAAAACATTGTCTGCATCCACACCTCACTGTCTGATGGGAAAATCTGATTTTGAGGGTGCAAACACGTGGGGTGATTCTGTGCGAGAGTGTGTTGGTGTGGATGTGGTGCTGAATGGCCACAGTTCCATTAATTCTAAGGACAAGCTGAGCCTAGAAACAATTTAGTGTGATTTGCATCAGGCTTATGTGCTGTGTGCATCCAAGATGGCTCAGACACCTGTAGCCACTGTCTGCACCACTTTGAGTCATCAGGTTGGGTTGCAGAAGGGAGCAGTATGGGAACATCTGAGCTGCATGCACACCACCAGCACAGGTTCAGGGGGGCCAGAGCTGTGTGCTGGAGGACTGACCCTGCCAGCTTGTAGCTGAAGTGATTTGGCCCTCAAAATACATTGTTCTGATGTGCAAATTGGGATTTTCCTTACCCCGAGTATCCCAGCCCTTGTTACCCTGTATGCAGATCAGTCCATGTTGCATGTATGTCACAATCCCATCTGTCTGTGTGATCTGAAAGGTGTTCAGCTAAATTCTCTGTGCCTTAACTAACCACACAGTTGTGAGCCTTGGGTTACTGATGCAAAATTGGAGGAAATATGTAAATTTTCCATTTCTCTCCTCCCACAGTCCTTTTTCTCAGGTATGCTACAGAGTTTCCTATTTATGAGTTGACAGAACCCCTTCTGCTTTATTGTTTTGAATTTGCCTGACTTGCTGAATTTCTGCCATTCAGTTTTCTAGCTGGAGGATAAAACAAGAGGTTTTAAAAGTTTGCTCATCTCACCTTGGGCAGGCAGGGCAGCAGGATGTGTAAAACAGGACTTCTTATAGAACTGTGGAATCATTGTGCTTGGAAAATCCACTAAGGTCATCAAGTCCAACCCCAACCCATGCCTGCTAACCATGTCCCTCATTGCCACATCTCCAAGTTTCTTGAACACATCCGGGGATGGTGACCCCACCACCTCCCTGAGCAGCCTGTTCCCATGCCTCACCACTCCTGAGAAGATTTGCCTGATATCCAACTATTTGGATCCTAGGAGCAGGGCACTCATATGTCCTAGCAGTAAGTTTGCTGGTCAGGTGTTAGTTTCTCAAGGATCACAGCTCTCATTATGGCATTTCCTATGTCACGAGGCTGTTGTGAGACTGTTGTGAGGCTGAGGTCAGGCTTGTAAACCTCTCTTAAGACTTTGAAGGAGAATAGTTTTACTATGGTATTGAAGCTTCAATTAATGAGGAGTGTTGATTGCTAAACCAGACAAATAGCACCTCAGGGACCAGCAGGTTATCTTTGCAGGTCAGGTCTGTGATGACATCAGGCTGTGGCATTACATTACAAGCTCGTCTCCATGTGCAAATGAAACGATGGGAGAAGATAATTTTTTAGGAAACAAACTGTAAGGTTGTTGACACTGCAGCCTTCACTGCTGGGACAAGCTGCCAGGGGTTTTGTAGGAAGAAAGAGTTGAGAGCAAAGCTGTTCTGCTTCCATAGAACGTTTCTGTTGGTGTAACTAGAAGTTGTCACCAGAAGTTTTGCTTTTGACTGATGTGAGGGCCAAATCCCAACAAATGTTAAAGGTCTTCTGCAGTGAGAAATGTCACTGCATGTTTTATGGGGAAAGGGAAATTTCTCAGAGCAAATGGCTCTGAGACAGCTCCTGGAATTAAGAGACAAATAAGACAAAAGTCAGGAAATTCATGCTATAATTTTGTAGCTTTCGCATGCCTCCTGCCTGTCAGGAACACTGATTTTCATATTTTAGCTTTTTGTTTTTCACCTTTGTTTTTACAGTGCCATGATTCCCGTGGGATTTGGTGGGGCTAGCTTGCAGAATAGCAAATTGCAGTGCTGCTGCTACTGAGGCAAAAGTATGCCTTCAGGTCTGCTGAATAATACAGAGGAATATATTTTTTTGTCACTGATACTTCAGCTCTGGTTTATTAACAAAGGTCAAATTTCCATTTTTTGTTTCCAGCCATAATACAAAAACAACATCTTGGCTAGATCCACGGTGCCTGAACAAACAGCAGAAGCCTCTAGAAGAATGTGAAGATGATGGTAAGAGACTGGGAGTAGTTAATTAATAATGTGTTTGGTCCGTTAGCTTTCTCTTTTGATAACCTGTGTTCAGAAATTTGTAAAAACAATAATAAGGTTTATGAGTATGTGCGTAGAGGTGATGTTCGTTATGTTGTAAAATCACTGTCTGTGTGTGTAAGCCATCAGGAAGGCTGATCATTTAATGAAAGTCAGAGAGAGATGGTAGAAGGAAGAAGCTGTTTTTTGCAGTGGCTTTTCAGTACCCACCAGTGCTGACTGTCCCCCAGCACCATGTGGGTCCCTGTGTACCAGGAACACAGCAGGGCCTCAGTGGGCTCCATTGCATTAGCCTGCTTTACATGAATTGAAAGAGTTGTGTTTGGGCAGAAATAACTCGATTGCTTCACTTTTAATGTTAAAGTCTGGAGGTGCACTTGGTGTTAGGATTGCTGTTGGAAATTGTAGTTTCTTGCCACTGATAATCTGCATCGATGTAATTTTGTATTCCTTGAGATGTTGGAAATGCAAGCCATTGTCCAATTTAGAGCAGCCAAAAGCAGGACTGCTAAAGGAGGTTCTTTCCCTGCGCTGGAAGAAAAGGGAGTAGGGACAAAAATAACATAAACGTTCAGGATAACTTGCTTGGAAATTTTGCTCTACAGACCAGAAAAGATGTTGATGTCCTAGTGAATAATTTTGTTTAACATAATGCTATCGTGATGGACAGATAATAAGAACAGGTTTAGCTCATCCGTGTTGGTCCTGTCCTGGTAAAATTAATTTTCATAACTTGATTAACCTCCTACTGGTGTGAGTCAGCTCATTGTGAGTTGTGATTTTCATAGAGTCATTAAGGTTGGAATGACTACTAAGATCATCTAGTCCAACCACGATTTTATTTTGGAAAAGGATCAACTTTTACATTTGACCGTTTTTTACTGGTAGGTGCAAACCCCCATTCCTATTTTTGCACCATGCAGCTTTTCAGACCTCCCCTTCCTCTCACATGTGAGGTCTGGAGGACGTGCCTTGGCAGTTCACCCACCATACCAATAGCCCTGGTGACACCACACTGCACTTCTTGCATTGGGGAAAGCCTTCTAAACTTCTTATCCTCTTTGCAATTACAAGACAAGCTCTGGGATGATTTCTTTAGTGGGGATTGTAAATGTACAGCTGTGTCACTTTTTTTAATTTAGTTTGTAATTTTACAGAGCAGCAGCATTTTTGTTTATCGTGTCCTTAAAATTATCTAATTGCATTTTCCTACATGCCCCTCCACTTCATTCACCAAGTTGCTCATTAATGAACGTTTTTAACATTCAGTAATTAGACAAGTTGCTTCGTAGGTGCAGCAGTGCACTGCAGTGTTTTGCCTGGCTGCTCTGATCTTCCTTCACACATAAGAATGATTATAGGTCCAAGCACTAAGAAGTGAGAAAATTATTTTTACTGCCTCATGGAAATTGGGCGTTTCTTGGCAAGGGTCGTGTTGGGGTCCCATTGAAGTTACAGGACTCCAGCTCCGTTTTCTGTGTGTGTGTTGTGTGTGTATATGTGAGTTTCAGGCTCGATCCCATCCTGTTTGTGGGTTTTGTGACCGTTGGATGTTCTTTCTGACTTGTCGGGTGTTATTTCTTTGTGAGGTGTGTCCCTGACAAGTTACTAGTGGTTTTGAGTTGTTCATACTATCAGAAGACCTCGTGGTTCATATTTCACGTTAATGTTCCTGAACAAATGTTGTGGTAGAATCTATTGCAGATCATGGAAGTGTTTTCTAGGTATCCACATTCTCAAAAGCAATGCTGTGACACTACACCTTCTGTTTGCTTCTGTCATTCATTTATATGGCTGATGCTTTAGGTCCACGATTGTTTTTACCACCTTTGTTCTGGTTTTGTCATCATCTTTCATTTTTCTGACTGCATTATTATTATTTATAGGCTGAGCAATACTTTAATCATCTGTGTCACTGTTAACTTATGAATATGGAGCAGATAATGACAAATGGAGCAAGAGCGAATATTGATGGCTTTGTGTATTTGAAAAACTATGTGATCTTTGTCCCAGGTTCCTCTAAAACTGCAGAATTCCCATTTGTGCCTTACCAGCACCTCTGGACTTTGAGGTGGGCCTGTGGCTCCAGTTAAATGACTCATGAGTTGCTTCATGTCCATCTTAAATCATCTGAGTAGTTACAGTGAAGTCAATTAGACCTTTCACGTGCACAAATTTAGCTCTGTTCTTGAGAACCTTGCTACGTTAGTTCTTATTTAGATGCAAGGTTTTTCTCAGATTTCTTCATTGGCATTCAGATCTGGACACCTGATAGATCCGTATGTCTGCAGAATGGATGACAAAGGTCAGACCATGCAGATCTGAGGGAGAAGCTTCACTGCAGTGAGAACTACACAAGTGTGTTGCTTTGCCACTTCGAACTGTGGCATGAAAGTAGTCAATTGATACAGGTATTCCATTTTTTTTCATTATGTACATGAAATCCATCAATATTCTGGTCACTAGATTGTGATTAATGGGAAGCTTGGGCTCAATCTGTAGAACATTAGTGCTGGTTCTGCTGTTTGCTATAGGGAATTTCTTGCTTGGTGCTGGTATCTGAATTTTTCTTTTAATTTTTTCTATCTCATTTACTGCTCTTCCCTTGGAGAAGAAGGGGTACACACGGAGGAACTGGACAGTGAACTAGGTAAATCATCCATCTCTCGTTTTGATGTTTGACTTCAACTGCACTGTGTTAAGCCTTTAATTACTTTCTCCTTTTTGTCATTTTGCATCTTTCAAATTTGCTCATTTCAACAAGTTTAATTTAGCAACAAAACTTCCCTATCCCACAGAGGTATTGGTCTTCCTCTAGTCCTGCACAGATTTTCTTACTGATTTGGGGTTTGAAGAAAGCTGGAGGGCCTTAAATGTGCAAGGTTTGTTAGAAGTTATGTCCCCCTGCAGAAGTTAGGAGCTTTTACATTGGTATCGCTGGTTCAGGGTGAGGCTTAAGGTTGCCAGAGCTGAAATGAAGTGGCTGAAGGTCAAAAATACTTTGCAGACAAGAGAATCAAATTGTGTTCTAGGAAGTTTCAGTATTACACAGGACGCTTTTGCTGAGCTTGTGAATGAAGCAGGAGAACATTTTGCCTCAGTAGGTGATTTTATAAGCAGATGATTTTCAATTATGTGGTACACTTACTTGCTGCATCCTTTTGTGAAGAGTGCTGTCTTGATATCTAATCTCAGCTGTGCTCGTTCTGTTTATCCTGATGCTGGAGGTAGTTGTTGCTTCTGTTCAGCTATGCTCTAGAGCACTGAGAGGCATGAGATTGCATAGGATTTTGTTTCCACTACATCTGTTATTGTTTTAAGATGACTGTATTTACAGTTTAAATTTTTGCATATAGGAGGGTTGCAGTACAAGAGAATTAACCTCCAGTGTCTGTAATGCTTTGCAAGTTATTTTGCTTTCTGCTTTTGTGTGATTGATAGGGCATTGGCAGCCAGCAGCTTTTGAGTGACTTCTAGCACTACTCCAGGAGTTGTTCTCCTGGGTAATATGCCTGGAATAGTGCATGAGGAGAAGGTTTGTAAACCAGATGCAGGAAAACTCATTAATTGATAAGCCTGACCCCAGGTCTGGAGGCACTTCTGCACCCAAGTGTTTTGCTTAAACATCATGAGATGTTCCCTTTGTTGTAATGCAGGAAACCTTTATTGAGATCATAGCCCATTGATACACATTGAGATTAGCAAGTAATGCCATGAGAGGAAAGAGATGTTCAAATGGTTCAACATTAGCGAGGGGGCATGGAAATACTCAGGCTGTTCACTAAGTGCACTAGTGTTTAATATAAACATGTTGTTGCCAGATAAATAGCTCTGCAGTGTATCTGCAGTTTGCTTTATGAATATGAGAAAATGGAAGGTGGAAGTATGTTTCAAAGAAATGGACTCAACGTGGAGCAGTAGATCACCTCTTATATTATCACCCTTCTGTTCTTAGAAGGTTGTACTAAAGGGCACAAAGATGCATGCTTTGGAGTAGAATTGTTAGGTGGTTGGGCAGATCCTCCTGGACTCAACTACATGGGGAGAAGTATGAGTGGAGCACAGTGAACTCATCTTCCAGCTCCTTTATGGTTGGGTACAACTCATATGCCTGCTTTTGGAGTTCTGTTGTAATCCATCCACCCATATTCCCTCAGTAGAATAGGGTACTAAACAAGTGCACCTCAGTAGGAGTCTGAATATTTACCTCAGACTTAAAAGTATAAAACTGGGTATTTTTCCTGAATTTACTTGCTAACAAATGCCCTGAGACTGCAGAACACTACATGCCAAATTAAAATCCACGTGGCTCACTCAGACTCCTAATGGTGCAAAATGTATTTTTGAAGTCTTATGTTTATGACAAATTCTAATACCCTAGGTCATCTTTAGTTCGGCAGAAGAGGTAGAGAAGGGAGATGAATTATTTAAAGCAGCTAAGAAGCTCGACTGCGCAACGTGGCTATGGAAAATAATGGTTTAGATTGCTATGGAGATTACTGCCATTAGATAAATTTCATGAGGCTTTTAGAAGTCTGAAAGTGCATCTACGTAATCAACAAGTAATGTGTTGAAAGCTGCTGTTTTTTTTGTATTGGTATTTCTGGAAACATAGATGTAGGTTCTTTAAATGGAATGCTGAAGAGATAGAAAACTGTCCAGTAGCCTGACATCATTTTGGCACGAGAGCATTTTTGGGGTTAAGAATGCATTGAATTTTTGTCTTTCCATGGACAGTCTTTAAAAGAAAAGGAAAAAAACCTACAAAATTTAACACAAAAACCTGCTGTAAATAGAAGAAAAGCATAGTATTTTTGTTTGAACTGCAAAAATCAAAAACAATACTAAAAACTAAACATAGCTGAGCAAGAAAAATGGTGGGAAACTACTTTGAGGCATTCATACATTACCTCTCCCTTCCTGAATTCACGTTTTTCCTCCTCCACCGCTTCATCTTTGACATTCTACTTTCACCATGGGGCAAATTAAGAGCAAAATGGCTGCTACAACTTGATGTCCCTGATTGCTTGCTAAGTTTTAATCTAGCTGTACCAAAAATCTTCAAGCTGGCCTCAGGATGTTTTCACCAGAGAGGACTCCTTTGCAAACCAGAGTTACCTTTGCAAAGAGACTTTCAGGATTACCACTCTTTCTCACTTTTGTTCTTGTACAGTTCTCATACTTCCTTGCACAGTGTGGAGGATTATCAGTTTCTGAAGCATTCATTTCAAATCAATCCTCTGATAAACTTGTGTAGTATTTTTATACTCAAAACTTAGCACTGGCTTGCATTTAATTGCTTATGTCTCAAGGAATCCAAAGGTGTTAAATCTAATAAGGATAAAACAGTGGTAGGAATGTAAAACCTACCTTCTATCTGCAAATAAGGGAACATGGAGCGAAAGCCATGCAACCAATTTCATCTTATCTTCAGCCAGCTCTGAACACAGACATAAACTTTGAGCAATTAGCCCATGTGTGTTTGTGTAGATTCTGTTCATCTCCAGTCTGGAGATATTTCTGTCCTTATGGTAACATAGCTGAAGTCTATTAAGGCAGGATGAGATAGTTACATTTATCCAAATTAATGGGCCATTGCTGATTGTATTGGTTGAGCAATTGATACTGTGAATGAAAATAAATCTTTGCATTTGATAATAAACGAACACTGATTGTTCACTATCGGTCTTGTCAATTTAGTGATAAATGTTGGGGAATTATTTTGTGTTGGGCATTTGAGTGCATGTTATCTGACTTTAAAAACAAATGAACATGCTGAGGCTGTGGGATAGGTAGCACACTTGCAGTCCATTGCATAGTAGAGCTTTCTTTTGAGTTGACTTATAGTATTGTAGAACTGCACTATTGGATCCAGTGATTATTTCAGTACTCACAGCCAATCAGAACATGGTGTTTAAATGAGTAGGGCAAGGATCAGGCCCTTAAGTAATACATACAGCTTTAATAGCCCTCAGTTGGATGCTGAAGTGATTTTATTACATTCACTATTTATGGCTAAAGTACTACATGCAGTCTAGAAAATCAACAGGAACAAAAGTGGATACATTTCCAAACTTTAATTTTGTCTTCAAAACTGTTTTGTTGGGTTTTTTTTTTGTTAATTATGCTAATTAAAAAAAGGAATCTCTGTTACATGTGATTATGGCAATATGCATTTTTACTTTAAGTACTATGCAGTGAGATTACATCTGTGTGTGCCAGCCCCACTTGGGTGGTTTCCATATGCTGGGCGTTTACATTAAATTCCTTTTGTCCCATTCCAAGATGTCCATTTGACTGGGCTGGAGGCTGAGCTATGCAATGTAAATATCTAAGAAATGAGTCAAAAAATATACTTTTATCAGCAGGGGTGATCGTAAATGGTCTGGCCCTCGTACAGAAGAGGAAAATGATCTTTCTGTCAGTCTGCTGTAATCTCACCCATCTTCATATGCTGGTGTTAAAATAAATCTGACCTGTCTACTGTGTCCGTTCCTGTTGCACTACTTCCATAGAGGGCTGCTCTGCCTCTGGTGGCCAAATCAGGAGGGTACTCATGGTGTCCCAGAAAGAAAAAGATCACTTTTTCATTTAATGCCAAGAGCAAACCTAACGTTGAACAGCCGGGACACATTTGCACTGATCTCCAATATTGTTTTTTTCTATTTCCAGAGTTGCCTGCTGGTTGGGAGAAAATTGAGGATCCCGTATATGGTGTCTACTATGTAGAGTAAGTGTTGTGCTGTGGTTCTGGTAGGGCTGGTGGGCAGTGGGGGCTCTGCAGTGCTCCCATGGCATCCTACATGGAGCCCTGGTGCCTGCTCCATTGTAAGTCACTGGTAAGGAGGAGTGGAGGAGCTGGTGTACCCACACCACCCCACAGAGGTTCTTTTGCTGGGCTGTGTTGTTCAGACTAGAGTAACAGGGTTAGTGCAGCTCTCACCAGAATTAGAACAGCTGCTGCTTTATCTGAATGACAAATCCCTCCCTTGGGATACTGGAGAGCTGAGTTTTGTTTCATCACTGACCCCATAACATGAATTTTTAATTATATGTATATTCCTGTCTACTAGGATGGCTTACGATAGCCCTCAGAATAGACATGGAATACAATTTCTGTCTGCTTTGGCTTGTTTCTGACCCTACCATCTGTGCCTAGGGAAACAAGGTTAGCAAACTGTATAATTAAGGCTTGACATTTATTTATCAAAGACCTCGAGAATATTTTTCGGCTATTAAATGCCACGCCAAGAGATTTTTTTCCAGCATTTTTTCCCATCACTTGACATAGGCATGCCAGTTACTTTTGTGGCACTCCTTCCTGGTGGAATTAAACTGGAAAGTAATAACAATGAGACGTCAGTTTATTTTACTTACTATCTATAAACAGGCAAAACGGTTATAATTTAAGCATCTGTCTCCTCCTTCTAACTCAGACACTTTGTTTTTACTGCCTAATGTTTTTCTGAGAAACAACTGTATGGCAGAAAGGTTGAAACTGTATCATTTTTTGAAATAATTCTAATTTCTCCTAACTTTCTGAAGCTATCTTGAAATTGAGAATCTTTTACAAAATGCACAGACTAGCTTTACTTGTTTCTTTCATTGTTAAAATATTGATCTCTAGCAGAAAAGTCCAGAAACAGCACTCTACAGTGCTCGTATCGTAATAGCTTGAGAATGTGTTTGGTTTTTATTAAAGACATTGTGGGATGAGAGACAGTAAAATGAAAAGTTTTTAATGGTGAGCCTTGCCTTGGAGACAGAGGTGGGCTTTAAGAAAATGCAGTTCACTGAGCGCATCCCCTGGCAGTGGGAACTGTTTATAGTGATGGAGAAACTTTATAGTAGAAGGAAGATTATGGAAACTATTGAATTAATGGGTGATGAGCAGCTCATCTCTGCTGCAGATGTTACCAGGTATTGGAATTTTGTGTGTTTTCTGTCTTTAGCTCCAGTGAGCTGGAGAACGGCTGTGCTCCTTAAAGCAGAGATGATAAAGTAGGCCTGTTTTCTAAAATACAATCAGACAGACCTCACCTTTCCTGCTTTAATTTCATTTATATACAGAATGATCACTACTTTAATGTATTTGATGGAAGTAGCCATTCCTACTTAGTCACATCATACTGATACTGGAATCCACTTGTTTTCTTCAGTAGGTTTTTTTGCTCATCTAGATAAGCGTTGCTCCACATACACGACTGTCGATATTGTTTGGGATTTCATCCCTTTCCTCAGAGAGATTTCACACCTGCTGATGATTCCTGCTTGTCCCATGACAGATTTCCTAAGTCACTGCTCTCTTTCATCCCCAGCCACATCAACCGGAAGACACAATATGAGAACCCAGTTCTTGAAGCGAAGAGGAAGAAGCAGCTTGAACAACAGCAACAGCCTCCAGAAGGTTAGGAGCATCAAGGGCATGATGGTTGGGGTGTTCAGGGGGAACCTGCCCTCCCTCACTTTGGCAGCCCCATGCTGATGGTTTTGTCCTTCGTTCTGTGGCCATAGTGTGTTTTAGAGGCAAAATGACACCCACAGGAAAGACTACTCTTGGACTCAGTGTACTGAAGGGAATGAGGAGTGAGCATCTTACATGTATACTAGAGAAACTTCTCTGCGTGGGGGAGTTTTGGATTTTGTGTAGCTCAAACATCTGAAGTAATTTCATGATTTCAAAACACTTCTCCATTTTTTTCCTTTATCCCTTTTCGGATTTTTTTTTTCCTTTTATTTTCTTTTTAAAGCAACCCAGTGGCAGTGAGAGACTTACAGGTTTATTTTTGGACCTTCATAGCTTTCCCACCCCTTGTTGAACATCAGCTCCTGTCAAAGTGGGGGAAGATTTAGGTCTCAGCATTCATCCTGCAGCCCCATTTGCCACAATATCATCCCTTCTATTTAACAGTCAGGGTGAGCAGATGTTGTGAGGACTGTGAAGAATAACTTCAATGTAAACGTTGAGACCACTTCATTGCAAGTCCTGAGTGGGACTGTGAGGTATACTGTCCCAGCACATAGACCGATTGACTTGAACATAGAGAATCCTCCAGAGCTGTTTTTTGAACATCCCATTCATTTTTTTCCTTCTCTCCATGTCTCTTTCTTTTCTTGCTATGCTTCACATGTCTCCTTTGCTCAAACCCCGCACTCCCAATGTGTGTACGTGGAGGAACTCGTGTTGTTGTGAAACAAGTAACATATTTCCCTCTCTGCCCTCTCCAGAATGGACAGAGGAGTGTCCATCTCTCCCACCACCCGCTGCTCCAAACCATGTTTCAAACAACCAAGAGGCAGTTCGGGAAGCACCAGTGCAAGGTAACAACCTTGTTAAACCAGTTGTAAAAGTGCAACAAGGTGTTTTCCTGCAAAGGAAATTCCCACCATGACCAGTCAAGGGAGTATCATACACCAGGACATCTGATTTCCCCTAGACTTTGAGATTAGTTGCTTCAGGACCACGTGTTGCCAAATGTGAGGAGCAAATGAGATTACGTGCATGAAAAAAAGAATCGTGACTGTTCTTCATGTAGTGTCCCAAGTCTTCAAAGTGGCATGAAAACATGAGTTACACTCATGCTGGATACTGGTGCAAATAGTAGATCTTTTTCTACAGAGCTGTATTGTTAGGCAAGGATTAGGCTTTTGTATCTTCATGACTGAGTTTACAGTGTAGCTCTTATGATAAGATCCAGGGCATATATTTCTTTTTGTTGACTTTCCATCCCAAAAACCACAAAATTGTTGCAATGTGACAAAGGTATAGACATCCATTAGCATGGCCATATTTTAGTTTGAGAGCCAAAGCCAATGTCACTCCACGTCTGCATTCATGGGCAGGTGGAGTTTCAAGTTCAAGTAGTAGAAGAGCCCTGGAAACCAATCAGCATGTCTGGGAGCTGCCACATATGTAGGTTTCTACAACTATTGGGAATGATTCCTGGATATTCAGCATGAGCTGCAGTGATGCTGATCAGGTTGCCAGCAAGAGCAGAGTTTCACCTCTACCTGCTGGAGTACTTCCTAGTGCTTTCTGCTTACAAGTGGTTGTAAGTAGGCAGCATCTTTAGCCACATCTAAATTGTGTAATAAGTGTGTGGCATTGCCCTGATCTTCAGGAACTGAAGGATGAGAGAGGTGATAGAGGAGGAGACAAAGGAGCTGAAATTGCTGGGAGAGGCTGGTTCCAGGAGATGGGAAATAACTCCTTGGGCTCCAAAGGCAAGTCTTAACAGTGGGCTTAACATCCTGGGTTGCTTTTCCTGCCATCAGGAGCCAGAGGGTGCTTTTCTGCTACAGGTGGCAGTAGATCAGACCTTTAGAAAAGATGTACCAAATTTGGCAGTATCACAAAGCCCCAGCACATTGCCATGGGATATCAGATTACATTAGGGTAGTCCAGATCAGCACCAAGGAAAAACACATCTGGAGATGGTGAATTCACCAGGCATCCAGCACTGGTCATCTCATCTGAGTACTGTTTTACCCTGTTCAGATGGAACAAGAGCTGCCCAAACTCCATGCCTGGCAGCGCAGGATCCATTGTGCTGGGACCTCACTCAGTTCTCTACCTGCTCCCGACTGCCATCCACCAAAATCTCGCACCAGCATTTTTGTTACCCTGCCTCAGTGATGTTCTGGTCCACACTGATAATCCTCCTCTCTCTCATTCCTTCCTCTTCCTTTCTTAGTGCTGTTCTTCCCTCTCTTGTTCCCTGTTTGTAGCACTATTCCTAGCTTCCCTGTCCCCTTGCCCTGCACCCTGGTTTTCCCATTTCCCTTTGGTGGCACTGCTAGGATCTTCCAGATACACTTCTTTAAAACATTCTCGCCCTGCAAACACTGTAGGTGGGATTTAGCCTGTGGTGCTACTGTCTCTTGTTACTACAGGGCAAATTCAAGCTGTGTTTGTAGGCAGATGCTGGCAAGCTTTGCTTGTTCTGCTCATTTTTTGAACCAAAAATGAGCACAGGGCCAAGCCCTGCTACATGCTGCCTGTGTTTTTCTGCACCTTGGGGTCTGAGCATAGCATCTGCCTGCTGTGTGCAGGATTACCACATTCCTGTGCTACCCTTCAAAGGCAGAAGACTGAGTCCTTGCACTGCCCCCTCATGAATAATCTTCAGATATGCATTTTATTTTTTTCACCATTCAAAGGCTTACAAGCCTCCAATTTCCCTCAAGGTTTGCTTTCTGAACACAGCCCCACGGCAATGCTGCTGAGGTTTCTGAAAGCATGCCAGCTCTGCTGGCTGTGACACAGGCTGCTGATCCTGGAGCTGTCACCAGAGGGCTTAGTGGCACAGGCTTTTCCCCTCTAAGCATTAAAAATAATTAAAAGTGCAGAGGTGTGTAGCGTTGGCACGGTGAAGTGCACAACCTTGACTCCTTTCCCTGTGCAGTGTGCTGTGCAAGGATGAGCTTTTGCTTTTGGAGCACCTTGTTCTCCCTTATCCGCGCTCCCAGAGAGTGTTAGCAGCCCTCCAGCACAGCTCCTGCAGGACTCGGAATGCTTTTTGATCCACACTTCACTACAGCACTGCTTCATCCTCAACAGGTGAGGAGCAGGAAGGAAGGAGTCAGACTTGAAACAGCATCTCCCCTGCTCCTCACCAGAGGAGATCATAGGGGGGTAGGACAATGGGGTGGCTGAAGGGTTACGTGGTGTCTGGCCACTGCTCTGGAGCTGCTGGAGAAGGCCAAGTGGAATAAAACAAGTGATGCCCATTTCTGCAGAAATTCTCACTGCAGACTCCACCCCATCCTTACTGGGATGGATGTAACCACCTCGAGACAGAGATAAGACACGTTATCAAAACCAGCATTGCTAGCTTTAATATATTCCCTTCCAAAAAAAGCTTTTTCCCCCTGTGTAGCCTCAGGACTGTGGTGCGTACAGACACAGCTAAGACAGCAGCTGGAAGTAGGGGGGGTTTGCTCACTGCTTTCCCTGCATGATTGTTCCCAGGGAGACAGGTGGAGGGCAGTGAGGTAACAAGGCAGCAGAATCTGATCCTGTCCCAGCTCCCTGCTGTTTGTGCACTTGTTAGAACACAGAGGGACGGAGGAGAAGAAGACCAAATGCTCTTGCCTGCCTTTTTATAGATTTTCCAAACTTCCTACACAGGGAAACCTTTTTTTACAAGAAACCCTTCTGAGTTGAAAGGGAAGTTCATCCACACCAAGCTAAGGAAAAGCAGCAGGGGGTTTGGCTTCACCGTCGTCGGAGGAGATGAACCAGATGAATTTCTGCAGATCAAGAGTTTGGTGCTTGATGGCCCCGCGGCGCTGGATGGCAAAATGGAGACAGGTACTGGGGCTGGAACTCAAAATCACCACCACCACTTTGGTTTACGGTTTTACAGCTGTTTTTATATGCCATTCAAAATGACCCGTAGTCCTCTTGCCACTTTTGGGGAAAGGCATTCAGCTTTCCAGTCAGCAAGCAGGGATAGGTAGGATTCACACAAGCATCACACGCCGGACATCCCTGTCTCGCAGCCACGGCATTAAAGAATTGAACTGTAACTTAATGCTGAGATTTCAGGCTGAAGTCTGTCTGAGACGTGGTTCATGGCACTGTATGTGAGCAGCTGCTATTTCAGCCTTCTGTTACTGCTCTCAGTTTTGTTCCTGTCAGATGTCAGTGTAGAACGGGGTGTAACAGTGAGAGCTGGGCCTGGCCATAACTGCTGAATGGGCGATACGTTGTCGCTTGAATTTATTACTTCTTTGCATGAACCAAATTCCATTTTCACTTTCAAAAAACGTTTATGCGTGTGAAGGCTTTATGTGGTGAATCCATCGTGTGCTGAGAGTTCTCACTTGCCCATATGTTACCACTGCTTTTCTTTGCGAGATGCTCTACTGCTGCTCTTCACCCACGAGTGGTACCCATGGGGTGCTGGGGTTCCAGCTCTGTGTTCCTGGGGTGTACGAGTGTGGTACAGCCGTATGCACCCGGTATATCTCTCTCTCTGTCCTCTGCAGGGGACGTCATAGTCAGCGTGAACGACACCTGTGTGCTGGGGCACACTCACGCCCAAGTTGTGAAGATCTTCCAGTCCATCCCCATTGGTGCCAGCGTGGACCTCGAACTGTGCCGAGGCTACCCCCTGCCCTTCGACCCCGACGACCCCAACACGAGCCTGGTGACGTCCGTGGCAATTTTGGACAAAGAGCCGATCATTGTGAACGGGCAGGAAAATTATGACTCCCCGGCCAGCCACAGTAGTAAAACAGGGAAAGTCAATGGCACAAAGGAAGCGAGACCCAGCAGCCCGGCTGAGGTCTCCTCCAACGGACCCCATGGGTACCCCAATGACACAGTCTCTTTGGCATCTTCAATAGCAACACAACCTGAACTCATTACTGTGCATATAGTGAAAGGGCCCATGGGCTTTGGCTTTACTATAGCAGACAGTCCTGGTGGGGGTGGCCAAAGGGTGAAACAAATTGTGGACAGCCCACGGTGCCGGGGCCTGAAGGAGGGTGACCTTATAGTCGAAGTGAACAAGAAGAATGTGCAGAGCCTCACTCACAACCAGGTGGTGGATATGCTGATTGAATGTCCGAAGGGAAGCGAGGTCACGTTGCTGGTGCAGCGAGGAGGTACGTCTTTAAAACTGCTCGGAAAGATTTCTTCTTCACATTACCCAAAAACATGCACGTCGTGAAAGATCCCCTCCCTTAAATTTGTCTCTTGAAAAGCTTTGTGTCCCGAGGTGTAGGAACTGCCACGTGTGGCAGCAGTCACGTCACACAGATGATAAAAATTATTTGTTGTTTGATGTTATGCTGGGAGAAATGTGCACGGAGCTCCTGTGTGCTCTTGCACTACACGTGGCTTCTGGTAGGGGGCAAGCGGGTTGTATGGTTACACCTTTGCTTACACGTCATCCCCTGATCTGCACATAAAACCTGATTTGTTTAAAGAATGTGGACACTTCCTGTGTTGTTTTGAAGGATGGAGGAGGCTTGTGATACATTCTGTAATTTGCAGTGTCCAAAGCCAGATTCCCATGGACTTTTCACCGCGGAATGGTTACACCTGGCTTGCAGCTGGGATTAGAGGCAGAGGATTTAAACTTCCCCAGGTTGCGAGCAATTGAAATACTGCTTGACGTGTTTATTTGCTGGCAGTCAGGAGCTGAGCTCAGTTTTGGTTGTGTTGCTGAGGCATGGTGGTTTTGCAGGGACAACGCTCAGCACCTTACAGGGCTGGGCACACTGCAGGGACAGAGGGACTAGAGTGAGGAGTGGAGGCTGAACGCAGCCCTGGGAGCAGCGCTGGCTGTGAAAGAGCTGAAACCTTCCCAAAGTGTTTTAATTGTAGAAAATTGGTGACCAAAGCCAGTCCATTTAACAGGGACAAGCTGCCTTCTGAATTGGCAGCTCTGGCTTATTGTTTGTGAAGGGCTATTTTAAAGAATAGAGGACGTGGATTCTGCAATTACTAGCAGTTCTAGAGCAAGCAAAGCCTTTCTTATCCTGCTTCTTTTCCAAGTGCTTACTGTACTTTAATATTTTGTTAGTAAATTAAAAAGTAGAGAACAGAATATATTATGAGTTCTCTAATTTTCCAAGCGTGAGTTCCCTAGAGACTTTGAATACTGTATAGGCTTAAAAAATGCACCACAGTCTCATGATTAATATATGTATTTTGGAAAAAATATGGTTGGAGGAAAGATAGCAGCTATTATTAATTCTCCATGAGAGCACATATATATCTGGTACCACCATACATTAATTATTTGAATTATGGCTGACATTTAATAATCCTCCTTATGCCTCGAAGGCATAATGAAAAGATTTGATGAGGAAATAAAAGCGTAGTTTTAATAGGATAGTAAATAGTTCCCTGGTAATCTTGCCGAGTCTCTTTTTTAATTTATTTATTTTTTGCTGAATTGAAATACCAAACACGTGGTGAGCATCGGCTGTCTCCTTCCCAGGTAGACAACATGTCAGTCTCCTTGATCCCATTGCAGAAATACTTTAGGCTTCACTGTCTGCAAGCAAATTCTGGGCTCCCAGAGCAGTTCTTCCATAGTGTCCCTATCGGTTGTCCTTTCCTCCTCCTCCCTCTGGTGTCCAGTGAAGAAAGTGCTCAGCTGCTGTCGGGCAGCCACACATCAGCCAGACATCTGCATTCATTTGGGCTCTGCACGGAGCATCCCTGCACTGCTATGGCTGGTTCAGAGCCATCAAAAGGATTTGTCAGAGTGATTATTGCTATTATTAATATCAGGATGAAAAATATCAGAAGGGGATGAGTCGTATACAAGATAAGGTCTACCTGCTCTGAGCAGCTTCTGCACTCCCAACAAGATATAATTGCTAAAGCTGGAGTGTCCCCTCTGCATGAAAATCATTTTGTAGGACTTCTGTGAGATTGTGGGGATGAATGCTTTATGACAAGGGCAGTGTCAGGTGATTAAAAGTTGGCTTTTGAGCAGTCCTGTGGAAGACCTGCTTACCTGAGTTCCATTTTCAGTGTATTTTCTCAGCTCTTCTGTAGGGTTTGGTTATATTTTGCCATTTCATCCCTACTCAGTGCTGGAAAATGCTCCCTAAGCCCATCTCATGGTTTGGACTCTTAACACTTGAGGAGTTTGGGAGGAAAGTTGTGTGTGGCTGGTAGGGCTGTATGAGAAAAGCAGATTGGAAAAGCTGCTCTTAGCAAAATGAAGGGACAGAGGGGATAAGAGCAATGTCTCTAGCTATTACGCAGGAGGGAGAAGGTCCTCGAGACAAAGAGAGATCTTGACTGAGGAGCAAATGGGTGTTGTTCGGCTGTGAGTGATTTTAAACTGGTCATAAGAAGGTGCCAAGCCATTAGAGCCTCTAGGTGAGACTGGAGGAGGCAGAAAGCCATTGCTGGGAGAAGGTGAAGCCCGGCAGGTCTGAAGGGGATGCGACATGGAGATGCTTGGCAGTGGAGAAGCTCTGTTCAGAGCCTGGGTCTGTAAAAGTGGCAGCACTCCTGGTTACAAAATACAGGATTAAGTATATGTGTTTGTCCTTGCAATGCACTATGTCATGGCACATGTCCTTTATTTTAGGGAATGATTGTTAATAAGGTCACAAAAAGGCACATCTTTATTTCAGATATTTTTAACTGAAAAGGATAATGTTTAAAAGGCATTGAACCTACCAAGTAAACATAGCACTTTCCTGAAAAAAGAAAGCAACAGCAGAACAAAGGCTTATTTGCCACCTGAAATCCATTTTTCATTGAAGCCTTGTCTACGTGGAGTGATTGGCTGAAATAAGCAATTCTCAAATACCTCTCCATTCTGCACAGAATCTATTTGTAATAAAAACAACATTCTATTGGAATAATCTCCCTGTTTCCCAAGTGACTTCTATTGCAGGGAGTCATGTCTGTGCTAAGGCAGGTGGGGGGCTGTTTCAGAACAAGTGATTCTGCCAAGCTACTGTGCTGCATTTATCTGGGTCAGTACGATCTAGGATTTGTCTCAGTGAGAGTATCTGCATGCCTTACCGATGTATTTTTCAAATAACCTCAGATTAAATAAGATTTTTATGGTCGTTTTTTTTTTCTTTCAATTCTAGGTTAGTTTTCAGTACAATCCACCCAACAGTATTGTGAATGTTTTGTGTACAGTTACAAGAATTGGGCTGAGTAGCTTTTCTGCAGGTTTGAATGGACACATTTCCCTTCAAAGCTTTCAGCATCTCTATTGACCGGGAGGTTGAAAATAGCACAGACCTTGAGCCTGATCTTCATAATCCCCTCAGAGATGTCTTCTCACTTTGCTCCAGATCAAAGTAAAAGCATGCAGGTGGGATGTCACTCACATGCCAGCTGCAAACCAGTGCAGTTTGTAGTTGCTTACTCTAGTGCCAAATTCACATTAAACTGGGGAATGGAATTCAGTCTTTTGAGACACAGATGATAAATACCAGAGTTTCAAAAGTAAGTGTATTTTATGGGAAGAAAAAAATAAGTAATATCAAACGCCCTTCAGTGGGCACCTGAGTGCTGCTGTCCATGTAAGTGCAGTCAGAAGTAAAATCTCTGTTCATGGTTCAGCTGTGAATGGACGATGTTTGCCAGGAGAGATGAAGCAGGATGAAGTGGGGAAGCCTCTCTTGGTCTTTGACTCAGAGGTCTCAAGAAGGTAATATGTATAACTGCAGCAGAGATTTGCAGCAGTGGAACAAAATTGCAGAGCTTTCAAGCAATGAAGCTGTTGAGGCTGCTTATCTGTATGGAGCCTCCCCTGCTGTTCCAGGGGTGCTCCTGGCACAGGAGGCTCATTAATGTCCACTGCTTCCCCTGGAGATGAGGTACCTCCTTCTTGTGCCAGAATTGTGTGCTTGAGTCAGCTGCTCTGGACTCGAAGTGTCTTTTGGTAGCGTAAAATGAAGGACTTCTATTTTCTCACTGTTTATCTGGTGTTCAGGCCCTTGGAACATCACATAGTCATATGAAGATGTGTGTCTTTTTCTTTAGAGTGCTGGCTGCAGCTTTGGGTTCCCCCCCCCCCCAGCCCCGATAGAGAGTCAGAAGATACTTCAGGCACAGTGAGAAATCTTTACAAAAATAGTATATCATAACTACTTTGAACTGCATGCACGTTATGAGAGTGTGATTGAAATCAGATTGCTCTTGGGATCTGGTGTGTCAAAATACAGTGCTTGAGCATAAGTGAGCTGTAACACCCAGCATGAAATACCCAAGTAGAGTGAGATCTGCTACCACTGCTGGCTTCAGAGGATGTACCCTCACTTTTCTAAGTGAAAATGTATTTATACTTCATTGCTTTCTCCCGATAGAAAGCAAACTTTACCTTCCTGTCCTTACAAGAAGTGTTGGAAAGCAGTCATATAGTGATATGAGCCAAAGAAAAAAACTATAGCTGATCTCAGCATTAGAATTAGAGCTCCTTTTCAGTTGCTATCCCTAATGATGTAAACCCATGGTAATTAGAACTGCAATCAGCTATTCAGTGGAGACTTGAACTCTTTTGAACAAGCCACTCACTCCTGTTTGCCCTTTAGGCTGCAGTGAAGTGCAAGCTGAAAGTCAAGCCACTTGAGTATCTAGCTGCCAAAATATTTCAGACTGCCTTAGCAGCTGCTGAAATAGAGAAAAGTGAGTCCAGAGCACTTTCAGGACAAAATCACAACCTGGGAATCGGATGACCGTTACCACAGAGCCCGTGTGCTTGTGCCAAAGCTTCTGGAAAGGGAAGAAATGTTCAGGGTTTCCAGCAGAGATTTCAGTTCTCAATGCAGAGGGAGCAGAGCATTATACTGGGCTCTTTGTCCCACACTCGGATCCATAGAAACCCCCATAAAAATCCAACCCACTGAGCTTGGAACTGACGCCTTCCTTACAATACAGTTTCCTACTGTATGTCCCCCACAGGCCACCACCTTGTGGCAGCTTCTATTCCCACCAGAAGCAAGAGCAGATATTCCTCTCTGCTTCTTGGTGTGCTGCACTGGTCTCAGCGTTTTTGAAATTTCCATTTTGTGTCCTCCCTTTATTCCTTACCTGACCCTGCTGTGTCAGCCACCACCGGTGCTGCCTGGGCCTTCTGCTCAGGTGTCTCCCATCAGACCTGTTGGTTGAATCCCTCAGCAGTTTGTCATTCAGTGTCTGTTATTTCGATGTGCGTGCTGTAAGGTACTTGCTATTGTAAGTGCAATTAGCACCAACAGAGATAGCATGTGGGGGTATAGTTTTGAGAACTCATAGGTGCCCCTATTTAGTAGATTGCTTTTTAAAAATGAGGACAATATGTGTGAAGAATATACATTTTCAAGTGTAATCTCAAGATTTGTGCTTCATTTCTTTCATAACTCCAGGGCTACTACTTTGTCATTCCTGATTTATGCACATTTAATTGCAAACCTCTTTTGGCACTTAAAAACCTGCTTTCGGTTGTTTCCTCTTGTTTAATTTTGTTACTATTCTCTTTAAAGACTTTTCCTTGGGAAGAAGGAAATCAAATGAGTAAAGCTATTGAGTTGGTCTACCAAAAACATAAACATGAGATGAAACATGTTTTAAGTGATTTGCAGTGTTATCTTTCTGTTTTCAGACTGTAGATAATCCTAGCACAAATACGTTGCATACACCCCGTCAGGGTTCATACAGTTTCAACACACACTGCCCAGCTCCATTGAATGACAGAAAAACCAAAGCTGGAATAGATATGGTGCAGGAGAGCAGCAGATCTTGGGGAACCTTTCATCAGAAGTCTGTGCATCTCTTTTTCCGTACTACCAAGTCAATTTTCACCATTCTCTTCTCTCTGCTGAGTGCATTTATATTCTAACACAGCCAAAACAGCTGATGAGACTTTGAAATAAGTTTGAAGCAAGTTTTGATGCCGCATTTACTATTCTCCTACAGCTTTATTCTGATTAGGGACAGTCTGTTGAGGAGCAGGTACAGAAATTACTTGTAGTCAGAGAAGGATGAAATAAAGGCAGTGTTACACATTCTTATATTTTTAAAAAAGAAGCTTGAAGTTCATACTCATTATTAGAATTGCATATATGCGTGTATTTCAATCCGCTGTGCAGTTAATTTTCCACTAAACAGCTCTGGAGTGTTAGATATGCCTTTTTGGGGCAGTGCTGTGTATTGTTATGCAGCACAACACAATGATCACTGGTAATTGGTTTTGTAAAGCAAGCTAGCAGGAACTTGTTTTTCTTTGTGATAAAAATAAGCCAAACTTAACGTTTAAAATCAGGTCGTCTTATAAATAATGTAATATTTGGGGATTATGCAGTGTTTTTCTCCTTCAAAGGGCTTTACAGGTGTTAATCTTTGTGACATTAGCCGTTTGTTTTTGATGATCTGAATTTGCAAGGCTTGGGATAACTGTGTTTACCAAAAAGATGAAGGATGGAATTTGGGTGCTTTTGTAGCTTGAGGCAAAGCTCCCATTAGACTGCAGGAGGCAGTAGGGTTTCACCAAGGCTTTGGATGCCTACAGATGCCTGTAGCCAGTAAAGGTAATTGTTGGCAGCTTGCTGAGGCACCTAATAGTTTGATGTGCATTACTAATATTCATATAAATAGTGAATTTGCAGGAACTAATTAATTAGTCTTACTAGGCCATGCTGGAATTTCTCAATGCAAGGCATCCCGTTGTAAAAGGAAGAGTGAAATTCATGTGTCAACCTCCAGAAGACCTAATACTTCATTTAGAGCCTCAAAATTAGGAGAGGTTTAGATTGGGAATAAGGATAGAGGTTTTTAGGATAAGGGTTGTGAAGCAGCGGCACAGGCTGCCCAGACAGGTGGTGGATGCCCCATCCCTGGAGACAGCCAAGGTCAGATGGAGCTGTAGGTGTCCCTGTGCATTGCAGAGGGGTTGAACTGGGTTACATTTAAGGGTCCCTTCCAACTCAAACGATTTTATGATTCTGTTCTGTCCTTTTATTTCCAGCCTCCAGTGTTCATGTTCAATTGCCTTTTCTCAACCCTTAAGGTTAAAAAACTTCAAACAGCGCAGATTTTCATTGGAGCACCTCACTCCAAAGCTCAACAGCTCTATAACATCACAGTCCTGATAATAAAGGAAAATTGGCACTATTGGCATGTGAACATTTTAATTGCGGGCAGAATTTCCAGCTCTCAGTGTGTGGTGCTTGCGGAGTGCTGACAGTGATCTGCTCACCGTTTGATGCACAAGTGTTCTCGCCTCAGCCACCCCTCGTTAACTCTGTTTGCACCGCTTCTCTTCTAGAAATGAGTAAGCAAATGGAGAGGTGCTGTAAAATCTGCTTTTTGGGTCAGCGTTAGTTTCACATCTGCTGCCCTGCATTTTTGTGGCACTGTGGCCTATCCGTGCCCCAGCTCATGTCCTGCAGATATGTGTGTCATCAAGCTCCAGTCACTGGGACAGGGGCGGGGGGGTTGGGAGGGGACAGGATAGAACAGCTGCTGATTCACTGCTTGGCATTCTGTTACACACTTTGCATTAATTTTAAGGGCGGAGAGAATTTCCCCAACTTTTAAGATATTTCATGCAGCGTGCCTCGAGACTGGGAGGAAACCTGTGCTTTGATTATGAAGGAGATGAGCAGTTTAACATATTTGGAATCACAGTGTAATTTCACTTTCTCATAAGGTCGCGTGCTGACAAGGCGATAGCAGCGCTGTGCGCGTTAGACGCCTGGCTGCCTTTCTGTGGCAGGGAATCTGCTGTACAATCAGGAAGAAAACCAAAGCAATTGCTGAACACTGGGAGAAAGAAATGCCCCAAATCTTCCCATCAGGATGTTTTATTGCACGAACCACCTTATCTTTCCGAAAGCGGGATGTACTGAGGTGCGGACTGAACTGGAGGTTGCTTAGCAAGTGAAAAATGAGAGCACTGAAATTCTTCCTGTACCCTTTTGTACTCCCTTTTGAAGCTTGAGGTTTTGAGAGTTGCTGTGTTTTTATATGCTTTGTTTTTGTGTGTGTGCGTATTTTTTTTTCTCTTACGTTTGATCTGCTTTTGTTACTAAATGCTGAAGTGGTAGAACTGGAGCAATCCAAACCCACATGGTGTTGTTTTGTATCAAACGTGATGTGATGTAACACAAGGTGGCACAGCAGAACCTAATACTAGGCACTAGATTTAACTGGAGATGTTTCTCCTACATCTTTGTCAGGATTTGCACAGCAAATGGAGCAGACTTGGAGCTGTGCAGCTCAGAGGGGTTTATTCCACCTGGTTTTCCTCCTGCCCTTACACCCTCCTGCATGGCATTTTAGTGAGCTTGTGCCTGTAAGGAGTGGGTTTTTATCTGCCACACTGCAGGCAGGTGCAGTGGCTGCTGCCCTGATTTGGCATTACGATAACCAGTCATAGCAGAATTAATGAGGTATCAAGAATCCAAGAAAGGTCTTTGTTTATCACGCTAATTAAATGCATTCGGAGGCTCATTAGAAGCAATAGCAGGTGGGCAAAAGCGAGGAAGAAAGATGGTTTTATAATGCACTCGTAGATGGTTTTGTTCTGAGACAGATTGTTTTTAAATATGTGTCCTCATGTCTCTAATTCTATGCTAAACTCATTTATTTATTTATTTTGCACTCTCCGTTGGGATTTTCTGTTTCTTCGCTTAGTGTTTCTTTTTCCTCGGTCAGGTGTTCTCCTCTTTGTGATGGTGCTGGTAACTAAGAGTGTTAAAACAGTGCCTTTTGTGCCAGCAAACCTGCAGTGTACCTCGAGCTGTACGTGGGGAGCCAGGAGGGCAGGTAGTGCAGATGAGTTGGGTCAGGAAGGGTGAGCTTTGGGCGGTGGTGCAGCTGGGAATGGTGCTCCCATGACCAGGAAGGTCATGTTGGTAGGGTTGGTTCCTGAGGTGCACAATTACATATATGGAATTACACTGAGCTGCTGGTTTATTTTCATAGAAAACTGTACTCTAAATTGATAAGGTTACGTTTCTTGACAACACGTGCAAATCCATTGTCCTTCATAAAGATCTTCTGCCTTAGTGTGCCGTGTGTGCATGTGCACACCCTGGGGCTGAATCTGGCTAAGCATTTTGTAAATATTAGCATATTGTTAATGGATGCTACTTATTAATATCAACAGCAAACTAATGCCAGGAGGGCCCTATTTGCAAGCATCCCCTTTGTGCGTGCTGCTCTCCAAATACAAAATAATAGAACCCACCATAAGACAAACAGGTTTGAGCACGTGGATTTACACCTTGTAACAACAATGTAATGAGTCTGGAGACAAACAGCAGTTGCTGAGCAGAATAAATACGGAGGTGACAGCTGTAAAATATGGTTTCTTCTCTAGTGGTCTGCTCCATGCTAAGCATGGAGGGTCCCTTGAGATAGCCCATCAGGTGCCACCTGTTTTAGGGACTTACATGCCCATGCTATGGGACAGCCAGCTGAGGAGTGGAGTTTGGGACCGAGCCTCTCCAAGCCAGAAACAGAACCCTCGATTTATTGCAGTTAACCTCAGGGACAATAATAAATTGCAGCACACTCAAAGGATCACAGTGTGCTCCTGAAGTTGCATGCAACTCATGGGTTTGGGTGCTGTTGAGAAAGGGTAGGTGTCTTCATGCAGAGCCACGTATATATGCTTCTGTACATGAAAATGCATTAAAAATATATGCAATACAGGTGTACACATGCACACATATATACATATATATATATGCAAAGCACATGGGGGTTTCTAATTGCTTTCTGATTCTGATATTCACCTTCTCAGATTCCCGAGGTTTAAGAAATCTGATATGTATGTATTTGTTTAAATATTAACCAAATTTTTCATTTAAGCAAACGACTCCAACAGCTTGAGCTTTAGGAAAAGCTCTTCTTTAATGAACTTCATAAATAAAGTCATAACAGTGGCTGACGTGGTTCCAACCATTGGCTAGATGGATGAGGGTGACACTGGTTTTTAGTTGCTTTATTATCTTACTGTGTTGGCTTTGCCATATGTTTCTTACAACGTAGTTAAATTTATGTATTTGTAGTAACTAAATAGCATTTTATTGGCCCATATCTTCTTTATTGCTTCTAGAATCACCCCTGGTTTGAGATGCTGAAATATGAATGAACTTGGGATTGTGAGGAATTGTTTGACGTCCTGACCGAGAATGAGTAATTGGAGTTAACACGGTTACGCATCTTTAAAGCACCTAGAACTGAAATTCTTGTTGATTTTAATGTACTGTGTATATTCTTTGTAAGTGCCAGTGGGTTAAGAAAGCCCGAGATGGTCTCTTGAAAACACCACATTGTTAGCATTAGCATACAGCTAATAGAAACGTGGCAATTTTCACGTTATTTGGTCGGTCAAACTTGATTTATAGCAGGGTTAAATTCCTTCAGTGTGCATTATTCTCTCATTTTAAACCTGTGTTGCAGAGCTGTGTTTCTGCAGTGTCACTCCTGCAGATCACGATGACAGGCAGGGACAAGGAACTTCTCTTCTTGGTGGTGCTCCTTGTGGCTGTGTGCAGACTTGTGTCTCCTGCTGCCAGTTACTCTGGCGTGCTGCTCTGTTCTTTCTTCAGTCTGGAAAAGATCAACTTCCATCTATTTTTTGTTAAATAATATTTGTCCTTTATTAAAAATTCTTTGGCGGTGGATTATACAGAACCAAGGGGATTGCTTTGTCACCACCAGCCTCCCCGCCCTGCCCCCGCAGCACTAATGGCCATTAGCGTTAATTATTTAGAGTTCCTGGTTTTGCACGTAGAAGAACGCGATCGATGTGAGGTGCCAGTTGTGTGGCTGTGTACTCCCTGACTTTAACCCTCATCTTTCAAAGTGTCTCCTTTCTCTGATACAGCCTTTGGCTCTCATTCAGCACAGTGTAAGCAGCACCATTTAGAAAACTTGTGTTGGTTTTCTTTCAGATGCAGAAACATTTTCTCTATAATGTTAACCTTTGTGACACAGTCTGAAATGCTCCGTTCCTTGTGTTTTGATCCTTCTCCCCCTAATTTTCAGCTGCTGTGCATTCTGGGCTTCACTCATAATGGCAAAACCGAACCAGTGACCTTTACACCTGGGCTCACCGATGGCTTTTTTGTTGTTGCACACAGATGGACCACACAGTGCCCTGATTGGAAATGTTAAGTGATCACGAGAAGTGAACATCTCATCACAGTTGCTTGTTTCCAAACCCAAAAAAATGTTTAGCAGTAGCAGCTGGTGTTGTAAGCAGTAAATATGTCCACCTTCTGCATATGCTCTTAGCAATCTCAGGTACCTTTGTCCTGTGGTGGATTGTGCAAACTGGTATTGAATTGTTCCAGTGTCGGTTGAAACCTTGCTGTAATATGTTTATATGTGTATATTTATTTATTTATTTGATGGAGGGAACTATTCTTGCCATCTGACCTTCCCGTGACCAAGCTGTCCAGAGGGGAGGACTGGATGTCTTCCTTCATACTCAGCCTTCGATCATTTTAATCCACAATCTCTATTATGTGTGGCTGTGGGACGAGGTGTGATGTATCTTGTGTCCATCTGGAAAATATTGTGAGTGCCTGTCGCCTTCTGAGAACTGTCACCCAAATCCAGCCCAGGTTGCGGTGCAGATTTGTATTCCATATATGTTCACTGGAACAGAATTTGCCACATGTTGTACTCTTGCTGTGTTATTTTGGTTGCATAAAGTCAGAGGGTTTGAGACAACATTCCTGTACAAATTGAGGTCTGCCACATGTTGCACTGCAGCAATATGTAGGGTGGTTTCCAGTTCTGCCTTAGGGTTTTTCGATGGTCCCCATGCAGCTCAGGCTGGTGTACTTATAGCTTCCCTGCCTCAAAAGTTTTACTGCAGAAGAATGCAGAAGTAACACGTGCTGGATAGTACGGAATGAACTGCTTTGTGGCCTCACTTCGTGCACTGCATCACTCCCAACAGAAAGCTGATCCTGATGGGTAAAAGCATTAAGAGTGCTGAAGTCATGGTACAGGACTTGCGTAAGGATTTGCATTTTTTCCCTACATTACAAAACGTAGTTGAGCAGATGGATGCAGCCAGCTGTACATAGAGCTTTAGGGAGTGCTGGGGAAAAAAGAGAGAGGTTTTTGTTAAGATAAATGTAATAATCTTTGTGATAATTAGTTTAATTTAGATCCTTGCCTCTGACTCATTTTTTACTAACCTTGTATGAAGCCTTTCTTCCCTTACTGATGAGTCTGTGAGGTTTTTTTGTGCTTGCGGATTGCTCACTGATCACTGGTATTTTTCATTAAGCAGTTGCTTTATTACATTGTTATTTAGAGGAGAGTAATTTCTGTTTTCTAATTAATTTAATTCCAGTCACATTTTCTAAGTAGCTACAATGAGCCCATTCAAGGGGGTTTAGGTCATATTGACATTGTTTACCAGATGTGCTGCTTTGTTTTAAAACACGGTTAACTCTGTGATGACAGGAGCCTCTTCCATGGCTCTACCTTCTGTCTTCTACAGTCTGCACCTCCAAAAGCCCCCAAGTTTAGGAGATGCATTTCAAGTGATAGATGTCTTTGTGGATTAAATCCCAGAGCTGCATTACGAACAGTGTTGATATCAACTCTCACTGCTCTGTTATCAGATTTGAGGAGCGGCAGCAAAGTCTTGTGGCTTCTCTTAGCCAGGGATGGGAATGTTGTTATTGTGACCACCAAAACACTAGGAAACAGCGAAGAGAAGTAGACTGGGTGTCAGGTCTACGTGTGGTACCTCCTAAAAGCTTTCAGAAGAGAACAGGGAAGATGGGCACAGCCAGGCATTGTGAAGCATGAGCAGTGCCTGGACAGTGATGGGATGTGGTTAATGTAGTAGAAAGACAAATATAAATCATATTCAATGCAATCCTGAATTCAGAGGTGTGGGCACTTGTTTCTGCCATAGACATTTTGGAAAAGCTTGGTGTATTTTTTGCTAGTGGCACACCCAGGAATTAGAACCTATGCAGGCTTTGTGCTCCTCGCTGTTAAATACAGCATCCCTTCCATCATCTAAGCATGGAAACTAGACATTATGCCTATCATTGGCTCATTTGGCCTGCTGTGTCTAGAGCTGGGGTTTTGGAATCGGTCCCTAATTAGGTGAATAAATAACTCAGACACAGGAAAATGCACAGACAGGTTATTCCCCTGACTGGAAGCTTGTCCCATGAAAAACTGGCAGCGTTTGTGAACATGTTCTGCAGTCACATATTTTGGTAAAAAATCAATTACTGCTTGTTCTGCAGTGACACTGTGAGATTCATCGGCCTCCGAAGGACCCTCCACACAATGGCCTCGTGTGCATTTTCTGTCATTTTTCAACCGTTTCCCATCTCTTTGGGGTTGGGACAGCTGAAATTAATGACAAACTTCGAAGGAAAGGTTTGCTCAGTAGCTCGTACTTAGTAAATCTTAACGTTTAATGGCTGTGATGCAACACACTAAATCTTGGTACAGTTTGAGCCAACAGCCCAGCTGCATCTCAGCTTTGTTTTTTGCAGTAAATTGCTGTAGTACTTCTTCAGGCTCACGTTGGTCGGCCAAGGGTGCATGCATGCATGGAGATCTGTTCTACCTATTGATTTAATAGGAAAGAGCATCTCTTGGAAGGGGAGAGTAAACGTGTGTGCATGCATGTGGAAGGAGGGAGAGGGAGAATTTCTATCTGTGTGCTTATGTCTATGATAAATGATGCCTCTTAAAAATTAGGGCTTTACTTTTTAAGGCCCGTTATGCAAGCACAATCACTGTCAGCAGAAATTAAGCTACAGCCTTAGTTGTTTAGTTCAGACAGTTTTGATGTTTTGCTGTCCCTCGATCAATCGCTGCCTGGAGGGGTATTTGCATCTGCCTGGAAATGCACCAGAGTGATGTGCAGAGCACACATACTCCTCAAAAACTGAAAACGTACCATTAGGAATACTCAGGTTTTGTTTCTGTCTGGGAGCAGGTAGCAAAGTGAGCTCTGTTTATCATTTTTAATTGTGGAACTTCCCAGTTCAGAACTAGCATTTCCCTAATTACCTTAAAATGAGCTTCTTTCAAGACACATTTGTAATTCGCTCGCTTCACGTATTTTATTCTCCATGCAAAAGTTAGATGAGGGCACGGTTCTTAGCACAGACAAAATGCATGAAGTGGTAAACATAATGCAGCATAAACGCCACATAAATCGCATCCTAAAGACAAAAGCAGATTTCAGACGTCTGAATTGCTGAGCACTTAGTGTGGAGGGTAATCTGCCTTTTGGTTTACGGTTGTTTTCTGGAGAGCCGCACAGAGCAAAGCAGGGTTTCCCCTCCTCTCCAGCAGCACAGGAGATGGGGGGAGGATTTGCAGTGTGCCCAGGGGGCAGCTTGTCCTGCGCTGTACACAAACTGCCCCGACAAGTGTCTGCTTTGCTGGGAACGGAGCCACGCGGAAAGTAGTTGGTAGAAATCCCACTTGAGTTCTCCCTTGGCTCACACTTGTCACAGGCTGCTCCGAAATGCAAAACTGTCCTTGAAAAAACCTTCTCCCGTGCTCTCCTTCTGCATGGAATGCTACCTACGTGAGCCTCCCCCTTTTTCTGAGCCCCCCAGCACCCCCCTGGGGTTAGGACTCGCAGTGCTGCTTTCAAGCCCCGAGATTGCAGCTGGCAGATAAAACCTCTGCCTTCAAACATTTATACTCAGGATGGGCAGGAAGGAAGCGTGTTTTCTCCACAGCGTTCACGCTTTTAGGGATAAAAGCTCGCTCCTCTGCATGCTTTTGTTTCACCTCGCCTCGCAGCTCAATGCACATTTCCCTTAAATAATAATAATAATAATAATCTATTCCTAACGAAATACTTTTTAAAAAAGCAACCTGTTCCCCCCGCAACGCTGTGATTGGCTCGGTGCAACCGACAAGCGGATCGCGTCAAAAGGAAACATCCTCAGCTTAATTGCGAGCCGGCAGCCAGGGGAGCGCCTGGGACTGTGCCGGGGCTGTGGGTTCCTCTCCACGCTCCCGGCAGCTGCGGCACAAGTCAGCATCGCTCATGCGGAGCGAGCTCTCCCCCCCGCGCCCCCACTGCCGCACGCTCGCTCCCCCTCTCCCCGGGCTTTGATTCGATATGAACAGACTGGAAACTCCGACGCGAGAGCGAGAGCTGACATAACTCCGCAGATGGCTGCGTTCGGATGAAACACCTAGGCGGGTTGTTTTTGTATTTTTCGGTCTGTACGAGGAGGTAACGGTTAGATGCTAATGTTTCTTTTTCCCTTATTGCCATTTTTCAGGACTGCCGGTCCCAAAGAAGAGCCCAAAGTCGGTAAGCACTTCTCGCTGCTACGTGTGTCTGTCCGTCTGGGTGGAGGAGGGATGAGTTGGGCTCGTTTTCTTTGTGGGTTTTGATCGTTTTAAGTTGCCATTCTGTTGCAGCCGTGGTTACCTTGTGTGGCTCGTACTGCATGGGGAGATAGGAAGGGAATGCAGTGCGGTGTTCAAATAAAGCCTCAGGTTTGCAGATCCCCTTTCCTGGCTGATGAGCCTCTCTGCTGTTTAACTTACCAAAAATAAAAAAGCTATTGTTTCCTTTCGGAAAGTCAGGAGGCTCCACCTTCTTGCCAGATAGCAGTTTCTGCTGTGTGTTTGTGGGCACCAACCTTTCCCATTAACTCCCTGAGTTTTCCTGGATGCCCTCAGCTGAATTACAGCGAGAATATAGCGGCAAGCAGTGTGTCAGGAGAGACAAAGCCCCAGCAGAGCGTGTGTGCAGCTTCATGTGAATACAGTCTGAGTGCTTGCTCTGCAGGCATTTTCCTACTGAGCAGGGTTGTGCTGCAGGTGTGTTTCCTTGCTAAAAAAAAAAAAAAAGGGTGTTTTCTTATCCCTTTCTTATCCCTTCTGATCTTATTTCCGTGTAAAGCGTTTAGCTGGGTGACATGTTAGCTAATAGCATGCAAGCTGTGATCTAAAGTGTCATTAAAGCTCCGTGCATGATATTGTGGAAGATATTAATATGCTATTTAAATGCAGAAGAAAGAAATCTTTTATTTTAAAGGAAATGAAATACTTGAGCTTGAAAGTGTCGAATTCTCTGATGATGGGGAAGGGCTTTTCTCTCCCAGTAGCTCTGGGGAATCAGAGTGCAGGAGAGATCTTTGCTGTGTTGTAAGATGGTGCTTAACTTGACCCACACTCCTTGATGGGCACCAAACCCTGCAGCTGGCACCAAGCAAATAGAAGGACACTCATTTCATGGAATATCCTGAGTTGGAAGGGACCCACAGGGATCAGAGTCCGTCCCTAGAGCCAGGTGCTGGCCATAGTGCTGCACCTCGGATGAGAGCTTCGCTAAGGGGCTGAGCAGAAGGCTTCTGCTTACAATACGAGGTCTCTTATTCTTCCCCAAAGAAAGCCCTGCAATAATTAATGTGATTCTGATGGGTTAGGGCAGCACTGATTACAGTCACGTGAGGGCAGGCCTATACCACTGTCAGCTCGCATTAATGCGGGGAGGCAGAACACGGGGTGTGCTCCCTCACAGGGCTCATGCATGTCAGACCCTGGGCGTTCACTTCTATGTCATATGCAGGGATTAATTCAGCCTTTGGTAAAACAGAAGCAAGCGTGTAGGGTACGTCCACGTCTGGCACGTTTCTGCTCCCGCCTGCACATTTTCCCTCAGTCGGAGCAGGAATTGTGCTCTCAATTCCAAGTCTGGCTGCACCAGCTGAGCCCTGGATTCTGCCCACATTTGTTTGGAGTCGGAGTAAGCCCTGAGTCCAAGCAGCAGCTGAACCCGTGTTATCCTGCCTGGGGAGCAAAGAGGCTGCAGGGCTACACCTGTCTGCAGGCGGTGGTAGATTGCCTCCTCCTGTCTGCATGGATGAGCTGGTCAGCCCTGGGGAGCAGCCCCTCGTGCGTTTCTCCTCACCTATTGCCTCGCTTTAGGCTGCCTCCAGTAAATTCTGCTATAGCCCCAGGTGATGCTGTGGCCTTGGAAGCGCAGGATGCACAAGCAGCAGAACCTCCTCTTCCTGCTGCCTGCACGCCGGATCATTTGCATTGACAATTAGCAGCGATGATGTGCACCGCTGCATCACTATGCTCCTGCATTGCACATTTTTGTTCCCATCCTATCCCATCCAATCCCATCACAGTTCTCCCTGCTGGGATGGGTTTGGCATGAGCTCTCTGTCCTCTGCTCCTCCCGGCTCAGTGCTGAGTCTGCTCTGATTGCCCCCATCCCCTCCCAAAGTCCCGACACACTCCTGACGCACCGCTAGCAGCTGTCTCCTTCTCCACCAAGCACTATTCTTAGCAGCCAGCCCCATTCCTGCATTCCCAGAAGGCTGACATCAGGCTGTTGGGTATGTCCCAGCTTGGAGAAGGTGTCTTTGTTCGTGCAGGAGCTGTAGCAAGGTCTGGGAATAGGTTTCTACCTTGAGCTGAGTTTTCCTGGTCTGTATTTTTTCTCCTGTGCATCTTCCGATGAGATTTGCTGCGTTTCTTAGCTTTTCAGAGGGGTTTTTAATGTTGGTGAAAGAGCCAAATGATTTGTATTCTTTTTAATCTTCAGTGCCAGCTCTTCAGATCTCAAAGTTGCAGCCCAACAAGGGACTGGGCACTTCACGTCCTTCCTCCCACCTATGCTGTGCCCAAGGCTGTATCCGCAGCAGCTCCCTGTGCTGCTGCTTTGTGCTCAGTTTCCCATTGATTCTTCTTTAAATGCAAATAGACAATGTTTTTGTATTGACTGCCTGTGGGTATACTTTTTCAGCGAACAAGTTCTCTTTGTGTAGCAATTTCCCCTGCAATTATCCTGCTATAACATGGATGAAAACAAACTTTTCTGTTCGTTTTTTTTTTGTTGTTGTTGTTGCTTGCATCAAAACGCTCCACCAGGGGGCAAAGATTCTCATTCCCAGCTCTGCTTGCTGTCACCACTTTCCCAGCACCAGCTTTCCCAAACAGCACAAACTCCCCAGCACGATTGTCAGAAGGCAGCATCATTGCAGGAGGAGAAACTGCCACGGGTTTTTTCTTGCTTTTCTTTTGGGTCTAAATAAGCACACTGTCAGCATGGCTGAGTGGTGACCCAAAATGCAATTCCTATGCACAGCCTTTCCCTAAGTTTTTTGGCTGGATGGGCAGTACTTGGAGCACTGCTTGATGTCCTGTTTTTGTCAGGAGAAAGTGTCTCACAGCACACACGTGTATGGTGCTTCCCTCTCCATTGAAAAACCTTTTTTTTCACTACGTGAGCAAACCACAGCAGCTCTTCCCTCTTGCAGTTTTATGCCTGGAACTCAGGTGCCACAACCTGTGGTCAGTTGAGATGCAGGTTCCTCCTCCCAACACATCCCCAGCTGCAGCCACCTCCATATCCTCTATATCTTCCCTATCTTACATTTTGCAGGATCAGCACTACAAACTTTCAGCATAAGCAAAGCGAAGCTGACAGCTTAAATTGCATCTCAGACCCGGGGCTTGCATAGAGCTTGAGGCGCAGCAGCCTTCCATTTTTTCAGTCCTAGCTCTTATAGAAGAGCAAAATGAATGGTTTTTCCAAGCACTTTTATTTCACTGCACAGTCTGCCTAGCTGATTCGAGGTTGTCATTCTCGTCTTCATTTCTAGCCAGTTTTGGTCAAGAAAAGTATTTTAACAGGCTATTTATTGCTATTTAGTCTTATCTATAACTCTAGAGAAGAGCACAGACTCTGCAAAGTCAGGCAGAGATGCTCTTGCTGCCTTGGTCAGTTGAGTGCCCCTTCTCTTGTCTTCTTCAGCTCCCAAACTGAGACATTTCAGCCTTTCTGAAGATACTACTGTTGGGAAAAACAACAGTCTCTCTGAATAAGTTTTCCCGTTCTTGCAAGGTGCTTGTGTGCTTGTAATTGCAACCCTCGTTTAATTAGAGGTGGTTTTGCTTGAAATGTGCTGACACTTCCATGTGCAACCTAAATAGAAAACAGAGTTCATGGATTGTTCAGTATTTAGGCCTTCCATATCATACAGTGAGAGTGCTCTTGCAAGTTCCAACTTTGTTTCACTTCAAATCAGAATGTTTTCAGAGAGTTCTCAAGATGTCCCCAACAACTTAATAAAGCTTCCCATCTTTATCCCCATACTCCAAGTTCTGTAAACCAGCTATTTCCAGTGAGATTGACCTGAAGTTTCAGAGGATGCTTTTAGTTATTTCAGTAGTTTGACCAAACAAAGCAATCCAGATGGCTGGATTGAGAATTGTAATGTGGATTGGTTGGTTTTGTTTGTTTTGGGGGTTTTTTTGTGTGTTACTTTTTTTTTTTTTTAATTACAAAGGAGTGACTATAGCATTTAAAGATTGAAGGACTGCATGTGAATTAGCTTCTTTTACCACTTAAAAAGCTAAAAATGTTTGAAATTTTTTCAGATATTTGTATTTGAAAGTCTGTGGATGAGTAATCACAGCAGGCATGCTTTGTTCAAAATTACTTTAAAGGACAAAGGCATTTTCACATTCTAGTCAATCAAGATAACATTTAAAAAAGTGCTAGTGGTGGAACAGCAATGTGAATGTGAGGCTGCAATGTCAAAACCATTTGGACTGCTGGAGCTTTTTTTTCTTCCTTTTTTTGTCTCAATGTAAGCCCAAAAATATGTGCAATTTGAAAACCAGAAAAGATTATTGTTAAGGTTCAGAAAAGGGCACGCTGGTACAGTGACTTTCTTCTCTGTCATCAGTTTGTGTGGAGCAATTGGCCACCTGAGGTTTTATATTGGGAGTGAAGGAGTGGGTCCCCACACCCGTGTGCACTCAGCCCCCCATACTGCCCTGCTCTGCTCCCTGTCCCAACTGGGCTTGCTATGGTAGTGTCTCTCAAAGCTGAGATTCCTGTTGCAGTGTTTTCAGTCAGTGGGAGGTTTTATTTTTTTTGATAGACCACTTTTGACCTGGGAATCGTGGGTGTTGTAAGAACAACGCACTGGTTCCCTGTGCAGGAGCAGGTGGGAGGTGGGATGCAGCCTTTGAGCCAAGGTCATCTCCATTGAAAAGCCTTTGGGGAGCTCTTCATGAGGGAGAACTTTGCTGCATATTGAGTAGTACAGATCATAGAATTGTTAAAGTTGGAAAGGACCACTAAAGTCACCTAGTCCAACCACCAGCCCATCACCACCGTGCCCGCTGAACTGTATGTCTCTCTCCACAATGCAAATGTGATCTGTGCCTCATTTGGGCACACTGCTGCAAACTGAAGAATTATGTACCCTGCTTAGCTAAATACTGAGCAGACAGAGCTCTTGAGATACTGCTTTTCAATGAGCTTTGAATTAGGAGCACATATTTACTCCTCTCCTAACATGCTTAATTGGTTTAAAGAAATAAAAAAACAAAAAATGTCTAATTTTCATGTTTGTGAAGGCCTGCTGTAATCGTCTGGATGCTCTGGGAAGCAGGGACACGAAATTGGCACTCAGTTGTTAACCCACTTGTGATGTGGGGGCTGCAAGGGAAAAGTGTTGTTCACAGTAAGGACTGTGCCTGGCTCTGTTGCAGAGAGGTGCTCAAGTTCTCACAGTGAAATTTGGTCATATTTCTGTTGGCTCGAGTCAGACTTGAATGCAATCTGAGTAGAAGGAAGTTGAGTTTTTCTGACTCAGGAAGGCAAAAGGATGCTGAAACTTGCAGCCTAGAATGAGATTGAGATTTGTTTCACGTGCAAGATGGAGAACTGCATTTTTTTATGATAAATGACTTTGTTTTGCATATCTCTTTCTGTCAGTCTATCAAAACGTGTCATCAGGGAATTTAATCGTGCCCAGCACTAACCGGTGGCAGCAAAACTGTGATTTATATATTTACTTAACATGCACGCAGAAAGCCTGATCAAAGCAGGGAGAAAAATTGATGGAAAACACCCACTCAAAGACCAATAACCGTCTGTTCTCTCTCTCTCCACTCACTTTCTTCCTTACAGCAACCACTTGAAAGGAAAGACAGCCAAAACAGTTCTCAGCACAGCGTCTCCAGCCACCGCAGCGGGCACACCGCGTCCCCCGCTCACAGCGCGCAGGTGCTGCCGGAGTACCCCGCTGCCGAGCCGCCGGCTGCCGACCAACCCGACGCTTCTTCTGGGCAGAAAAAGCCAGATCCGTTCAAAATCTGGGCCCAGTCCAGGAGCATGTATGAAAGCCGACGTGAGTATGAAACAGGTGTGGTTGCTAAGGCTACGGCTCCGGCAGCTGCGCTCTCTCTGTTTTCTTTGCGAAGAACTGCGTCTTTTAGATCTGTATTGCAAATAGAAGGGCTTCAGGTTGTTAATCTATCCGCCAGCAATGCTGGCATTTTCCTTTCTGGTGAGGAATAACTTAGATCATCTCCAGAAAGGGGTGCTTAGACCAAAGCTTAATACCAGGAATCTCATTAAAATGAAGGACTGCTCTTTTCCCCCCCTCCCTCCCCCTTTTATTTATTTATTTTGCTTTTAAATCAAACTGAAGGAAAATTTCAGACATTATGATCTACATCCTAAATTCTTTTTTGAGGTTAAGACGCGTTGTCTGATACGCACAGGAATTTCAGTAAGGAAGTGCTGTGTTTGCTGAAATTCATATCAGATGCTTTCCAGCCTCAGTCTAGGGAGGAGAAAATCCAGCTAAGCCATTTTACTTGGACCAAAGGAGACCCTGTTAACAATACAGATATCAAATGCATATTGTAAATGGCTTTTATGGCAATTAATAATCTGCATACTTGGCTAATAGTTCAGAAGGACTTCGACTTTGCTCCAAGGCTATAAATATGGTTTCAATCAGTTTCTTCTCTGCAAACAAAATAAGCATTCTGGCTTTGCTTTAATTGCTCTGTTGAAGATGATCAAATCTGCAACAACTTCTTAAAGAAAGAGTTAAAGAGTTTTAGGTTCATTTCCAAGGACAGTTGTTTCTGTAGTTACTGTAAAGGGAGATTCAAAGTCTTGGTACTGTAAGAGTTTGCTTTCATTCCGCTAACAGGAAATTGGTAGAAATGATCTGAAATGAACACTACCCCAGAATGAAAAATGATAGGACTGTTTTTTTCTGACCAAATGAATCACTTCTAGATCTTCTGTCCTGGAAAAATTAAACGATGAGTCACAGTTTCTTGGCTAAAGATGCATGTCTTCAGAATGAATATCTCAGCCATGCAGTTTGTAGGTGTCTTTGCCTCTTCGCTTTGCTTTCTTTCCCTCTCCAGGGGTTAGGTGTGCTCCTGACTACGAAAGCTTTTGAGCTGGTTGTGCAGGTTGGTCTACAGACAAGTGCTGGGACTGAACTCACATGCGTGTCTCATTGAAATGGAGAAATGGGCAGAAAGAAGAGGGATAGGGGTTTCAGCCCCACAGAGCTGTGGGCAGAGACCCTTCTAGCCTTGCCTGGCTGGCCAGGGCTATCTCATGGCACCAGCATCACCCTTGCTCAGCTCGCATTCCCATAGGCACTGTGCAGGCATTGCCTCTGAACCCCTGCAGCTACTTTCCTAATTTCTAATTAACAGTTTAACTCATACTAATTAGTCATTAGTATCAGCTTAGCAGCATTAACTCCTGCCTGTCTTTCTCGATAAAATCCTGAGGCTGAAGCAGAGAAATCCTAAAAGGCACATTCAGGCTGTCACCTTCAGTGTCCTCCTCCAACACCACATGCTGAATCTCTTTTTCTAAGTGGCTGCAGATATCTCGTAGAGGTTTTGTCCTTATTTGTGAGCAGAGCCCTTCCAGAGTCTGTTCCTCATCTCTTGACTTGCTGTTTTTTCACACTGCTCTCTCCCCTTGCCACAGTCCCTTCTGCTCCAGCCTTTTGCTGTGCTGGATCTACTCTGCCCCGCAGCTTCCCTCCTGCATCTTTCCATGGCCAGTGTCTCCATGTAGTGAGGTCAGTCCTCTTCTTTTGCTTCAGTCCATGTCTCCTGCCTCTCTACCAAATGAGACCCAGCTGTGTGGACATCAGTGCTTTTCTACCAACGTTTTGTCCTGTTGCTGTCTTCTTACCAGGAAGGCGTTTTCAGAGATTTATTGATTTCATACATTGTTTTTTTTGTTTTTTTTTTTTTGTTTTTGGGGTTTTTTTTTTTGAGAATGTCAAAAGTGTAATGATGTCATATTAGAAGTATCCAAGAGCTTATGAGTTTCAGCCTCTAAGCTGAAGTGAAACCTGTTCCCTGCTTTTACCTATGCTTTTACCTTGCGTTGATGCTTACTGCACCCAATGGAAGGTAAAGGAAACCAGGAAGGCCTGTGTGAACAAGTCTGATAGACACACTGTATTTCTTCTTGTAGTCTGATCCCAAAGTGTTACTGGTGGTTTCATTTGTAGATCAGGGTCAGCTCTTTCTCCTGCCCCTAGCAAGCCTTTAGCTTTCATCTCACTCCTCAGTCTCATGAATGGTCTGAGATCCTCGGCCCGAGGAGCTTGAGGTGAGCCACCATGTTTCCTTCCCTGCACCGGATCTGCTTGAAAAGTGGACAAATACTGGCTGCTCTGCAAAGAAAGTAAATTAGCCAATGGAGACTCGCTTCCCAGCGACTGTTCATAGGGACCATCAGCCGTGGGATGGGAAAAACCATTCCCTGGGCCTCCAACTTCAGTCACCTCCACCTGTGTGGTTCTTTGTGTTTTCACCCAGTTGCAGTTCAGTTCAAACCCAGTTCTTCCTTTTACTTCTTGTGGGGCAGTCATAGTTCCTCTTTGCTTGAGGACTCATTCCTGTTGGCTTTGTGGCTGGGGTTAGCATCTCTTCTCCCTTAACATCTGTTGCTTTGGGTGCTAGGTGTGATGAAGACATGAGCAACACTAAATGAGCATCTGTTGCATAGCAGGGGGGTGCCGCCCTTGTGCCAGTGCTGAGATTGGCTGATACATCCTTTATTTGGGGCTTTGGGTGAGTCCAGGGGGCCTCAGGTTGGCTCTCCTTGCTGACCAGTGTAGGGCTTGCTGCCTGTTGATTCATTATTTTACATTTTCTATAAGATTGAAAGGAATCATAAAATGGTCTTTCAAGAGGCAGTGTTTTGAATCCCCAACAAGTGTACTGAGAAACAGAAACAGTCCTGTGTTGAAATACATGGTGAAGTTAAACAAATGAGAATTTCAGGGCATTAGATCATCATCAGTGTTTTATTTAGTCCCATTTGTACATATTGAACATAGTGAACATAGTGCAGTTTTTCAAATGCAGTTGACATAAAAAGATGAATCGATTAACCACAGATCAGCCAGAATTTTTTTTTTCCATCTAAAAATAATAATATAAAGAGGCCTAATTCAGGATGTGAATTTATTGTCTCCAGGATGTTTCTAAAAAGAACTGAATCTCTTATGACCAACTGCTGCCTTTTTGACTGGGTGTGCATCCCACTGTTAATAATGTTAATGGTGTGGATGTGGGAAGCACACAGGCACCCATTTAATTTTTCAGGATTGGTGAAGTGCATTCTTCATTTCCTTGACTGTTTCTTGGATCGTTGTTTGATAGAAGTGGACTGTATTTGACTTATCTGGCTTGTCTCACTGAAGCTGTTGGTAGATGAGAATTTGGTTCAGAAGTGCTGAATAACCCATAATTTTGTAAAATCATCTATGTTTCAATTTTTCCGATGCATTTCAATATCAGGAAGCATTCTGATTCTGTGGAGGAGAGCTACAGACATGCCTAGGGGAAGAAAAAAAGTACAAAGGAAGAAGAAAAACAGAAAAATTAAGCTAGAATTAATAATGTGAAGCTAAGTGATGGCTCCATAGCTGTGTCTGGGCTCTGTCTGAACGGCAGCAAAATTGAACTGCAACCTTAAGGTCCTTCACATGCTGCTCTCCTAAGTGGGGGGATCAGCCCTCCAGAGTGCTCAGGGCTCAGGCTGCTGTCCAACAAAGCTTAATTTTAACTGTAAATCGAAAGAGACTTGAATGCTTTAAGGCTAAGACTGAGCTCAAATGCTCTGCTGCAGTGTGGCGCTGAGTTGCAATGCTTGCTGGATTAAGGCTTTCAAGAATAGCCAGCTTTGTGGTGAGTGAATCTGAAAACAGATCTTTTGGTGGTGGGAGCAAGTGCACTCTTTTCTGGTGCTAAGCTTCAGCTGCCTGAGCTCCTCTTGATGGGTAACTCGCTGCTGCCCATGGGAGCTGTGCACAAGAATCAGAGAGAAGGATGAGCCCTTAAGGCTCAAAACGTGGAGCAGTTCCAAGACCCAGGGATGATATGCATGAGGAGCACTCAGTGAGACAAACAGTAATTGAATAGTTTACAAGAGAGCTACAATTCTCAAATCTTGTACTGTTTTATTGAAAATATATTTTTATTATATGCTTTTTATTTTTCAACGTATTATTAAACTTCCTCAAAGATTAACACAATCTGTTGTCAAATTTTTCTCATGTGGCCTGATTGCTTTGAAAAATACCATATCCTACATATGGCCATCTGTCAAAACAGCAGTGACAAAATGAATTAATCTGAATTGCAGATGTGTTAATGAATCCCTTTGAAGGGCTTAAGCATTTAATTAAAAGCAAAGCAGAACACTATGGATAATTGTTAAAGCTTTGAAAATATTCTAATTTATCTTTAATATTAGAATTTTATTTTCGGGCACGTGATTTATTTGGTAGGATTTTCTCTCCTCAGATCTAATTAAAAAAATACAAACAAGGCATGACCCCAGTGTGTAGCACTCACTCACTAGCAATTACATAGAATTAAAAATATTTACACAATGGTACCAAACATTTCTAACTTAAACATAGAGAAGAGAAATGCTCGCAGGAAATTGCAGCCACCTTCTGGTCAGACTGACTTAAAAGCAATAGTGAAGGGCCCTTGCTCCTTCAATTGAATGAATGGGAGACAACACTTAGAGCCATGCACTTGAGCACAGAGGTGTGGAGGATGTCTGGTTAGGAGGGGCCTTATTTTTCATGCAGGAGTGTACTTAGAAAGTGGAGCTTTCCTGCGAATGAGTTATCTCATGGGATTTATAACAAAATCACAGGTATTTTCAGCACTGAAACTCTTCAGTAGCTCCAGTGAGACTATCCATTTATGATTTCAAGTGTGTCCTTATATACTTTACTGAATCTGGGCCTTAAAGCTCTTGCATGCTGCCAAGATGTGAATCACTGGAAGTGTTGCTGCCTCAAATGAGCTAGTGACTAAAGCAAGCTCATACTGATATTTCTGAATCCATCCTTCCTTGTAGCTGATATCAAACAGAATGTTTTTATATGTAACATGATAGCTTCTAAACTTTATATAGGAGAAGTTTAATTAAAGTCAACACTAATTAATCTCTGGTTTTATTGTTCACCACCACACATTTAGAATTTCCTTTAACATTAGGGAAAGAGATTTCCACTTGGAAAGCTTGCTTTGTCGTGGTGTTGATTTTTGTTTGGTAGAAAAGTATTTTTAAGGACAAAAGAATGAGTCTCAAATATGCCTGCATGCATATGCATAAATGTATAAATTCCTCTGTGTGTGTATAATGTATCCACATGTACACAGACATGTGCAAGTCAATGTAAAGGTTGGTATGTAATTATCCATAGAGCTATAACAGTAGCAATTATGAGCATGCAAGCCTAACATGATCCATATAGTCAAAATTAATTAAATGAACTAACAAGAAAGCAGATACATGACGCTTTGCAAAACTGTAAAATTAATATTACAGCTATGTCACCTTCGCCTGCAACTGGACTGAGCAAGGGTGAGAGAGAGAGAGAAATCAATTCCACGAGTTTTGGAGAATGTAAGACTGTGCCGGGAATGTATCTGTGTCCCGTGGTGTTTTGTTGTGATGTCACTGCTGCTCTGTGGTGGGGGCTCTTCATCACCAGGGCAGTGTGGAAGGTTGGCCATAGAGGTGCAAGGCACTTGCTTGGCTGCATATTGGCTGGTGGTGGTGGGCACGTCACCTTCCTAATTCCATCATGAACCTGCCCTCAGGGCTGCAGCACTCACATCTTCCATCCCTTCTTCTGGCCCTAACACAACACTTCTTACCACATTTGCAAGGCTCTCCAAGCACTCTGGTTTAGGTCAGGATGAGCAGATGGGCAGGTTTTACCCCTTTGGGCTGTGTACATGAATTTATCTTGTCAAAGTGCAGCGTTGTTACAAACTACTCCTGGAGACCTCTTTTTCATTCATTTTAAGCCTAAAAGTTAATCACCACCATGAAATTTTCCCTTTAAGTAAGGAAGGCGAGGCACTGGCAGAGGTTGCCCAGAAAGCTGGTGGATGCCCCATCCTTTGAGACACCCAAGATCAGGATGGATGGGCTCTGAGCACCTGATGGAATTGTAGGCGTCTCTGTGCATTGCAGAAGAGTTGGACCCAGTGGTCCTTAGTGGTCCCTTTCAATCAAAATGACTTTATGATTCTGTGATGAATTGCTGCTGAATACTGGAGAAGCTGATGTGATTCTCCAGCATGGCCCCGCTCAGCCGTGTGGCAGCACGGAGGTGGATGAGGTTTTCACAGTGCAGAGCTGGAGCAAAAAGTGGTAAAAAGAGTTCTGTTGGGTTCGTACTCACGCTGTGTGTTGTCTGCGTGTTTGCTGTATCTGTGTTTCACCTTCCTGTGATCCTTCCAGCAGCCTGTGAATGAACTTGCTGCTTTGGGTGTAGATGTGTGTTTTGTTGGCCCCGCTGCCGCACCGTGGCGTGCCACTGTTCCCCACAGCCACTAATTGGCTCATGGTGCCAAACTGGGAGCATATGGCACCATTCAGCAGGGCTGGAGACATGACAAATGGGAGGGTACTGAGAGAGGCCGAGAAAACAGGCCCACACTGCAGCTCCCTGCAGAAGCCATTTTGCCTCTGACAGATCCAACCTGCAGTATTAATTGGTTGGGGCCAGCCTTTGCCAAAAAAAAGCCTGCAGAGTGCTGGAGAGGTACTTCCCAGCGTGTCTGCTCTTCATGCTCCCACTCACTGAAGGCAGTGACAAACAGCAATTAATTCATTGTCTGGGTTCTGTGATTGGGCTGTCCTGGCAATGGCAAGCTGCCTTCAGCCACACTGATGGACAGCAAAGGCTTCCAGCGTGCTCCTCACCTGGTTATTCTGTAGGTATAGCTGGGCAGAAATTAGCCTCTGGTTCAGCAAGGTTATGTGCAGAGGCCTGAAGCTTCTTGGTTTACAGCAGCAAATGCTTAAAATGTGAAAGCATTTTTTGCAATGCCAGTGGCTGTGAACCAGTTTGAATGAAAATGTCAAACCAGACACGTGCCTGAGCACTCACCTGTTCTTGCAGTTTGCAGTATTTCCAGAAGTTCCTATTTTTTAAACCCACTGATGAATCATTGAAGAGAGAGCATCAGAACCAACCAAAAGCCTTAACACTGAGAAGCACCAAAAGACCAAGCCAACAGACAATAGTGATGTCTGCTCATATATGCAGATAGATACAGAAGTCTAGATAGTGTTTTCTTGAATGTGTCACATCCACTGAGTTGCACTTTCTGAAGTTGTGTTCCTGGCTGATACACTTTGGTTTCTTTACTAAAGATATAGGCAGCTGACTTGTAAAGGAATTGCTTTTCTGATCATTAACTATAAATTTTGGGAGTGGATCGTTACAAAATTAGTCAACGTTATAGATACCTACTGATAAATATTAAATGAACCTGAAGTTGTCTTCTGATATGATTTAATGTTAGCAATTAATTTTGCATTTAAAAAAAAAAGGATGAAAGCAGCCATGAATAAGTTAATATAAAACATTTCTGTTCAACTGCACTTCAAGGTTAGTGCTTCGCTGTATGTAATATTCATTGTAAAAACCTTGCTGGTGTTCCATACTAATGAGTAGGTAAGGCTGATCTTTTTTCATGTTTCCAGCTGGTTTTGTCTCTGCAGTGGTTTTATAAAACCCATACATGAGCAAGTGGAAGTCTGGAGAGCTGCACTGTTATCAGACGAACCCTTCTGGTTTACACCAGTCGGGGATCTGTCCCATCATTATTTAAAGCAGTGTAAGCAGACAGATAGCAAACTATGCTCGTGAAAGTTAATTAAACAGTAGAAGTCATAACAAGTGGCTCTTTTGTCTCCAGTGAAAGAGGAGGGTGCTGTATTGTTTCTGTCAGAGTGATTCTGTGTTGTACACACACATGTATTGATGGTTTGGAAGAGGCTCTCACACTGGGTAATAGTGCTAATAACGGTGGAAGGAAAAAGTACGGTGATAAAATCACAATTAGACAACTAGAAAGCAGAAACCATGGGACAATTTTTCATAGCGATTTAATAATCCATTACTATACTACTTAAACCTATAAATGTTCTTAATTATGTCTAAAAGTTAAAGAACACCTCATTTAATGATTAAAATTGTGCAACGGATCCTTCTGCACATATATCAGAGTAGTCCTGATGTGGGTATATAGTTCTGATTAAAACTAATAGCTTTCTTTCTTTCTTTCCTTCAGTTCCAGATTACCAAGAGCAGGATATCTTTCTATGGAGAAAGGAAACCGGTTTTGGATTTAGGATTCTGGGTGGAAATGAGCCTGGAGAACCTGTGAGTACATCTCTGAGTGGGCTTGTTTTAACTCCCCATGTCTTCCAGAAGCACAGCAATAGCGCGTACAAATGTACAGAGCTGCATTGTGGCATCCTTGTTAAAATAAGCTATGATTACTAAATCTCACAACTCCTCCCCACTGTCCTCCCACAAAAAACAAATCCCAATCTTCATACCTGAAATGAGTTTGACTTGCTTTGCTATTCCTATTTTTTTTTTTTAGTAGACCAGTATCTCTGAAATGGATTGGACATTGAGGAAAAGATGTCATGGGCAGGTTTACAAGTAGGTTTCATTAATCCCTCTCATACCAGAGCAACTCAAAGCAAAACTGGTGGACAGTCCAGTGGTACTGAACTTGTAAAACCCTGGAGACACCTGGAAGGATAACTCAATCTCAGCTCCCTGGCAGGAATATCAGTGCTTTTAACCTCTGGTCACTGTCTGGTTGAACACATTTCCCAAGGCTGTCTGTCAGTAGAGTGGCTGGACTGCCTCAAGCAAAGAGATGTCAGCATCCTGATTACAGTTTTCACGGTGTGCCCACATGAGCATAGGGCTGTTTTCCACAGGAACAACTCTCCTGACCAATTGTCAACAATTTCTGGTCCCCACTAAATTGATATACCTCTTGCTTCCAGCTGGTTACTGAGCGTTTATGGTTCTCATTTAACATTCTTCTTTTCTTTCCTTCTTCCTGTTTGTGCCAACTTGTCAGATTTACATCGGTCACATTGTACCGCTGGGTGCTGCTGATGCCGACGGCCGCCTGAGGTCGGGCGATGAGCTGATCTGCGTGGATGGGACACCCGTGGTTGGGAAATCACACCAGCTTGTTGTCCAGCTTATGCAACAGGCGGCCAAGCAAGGTCACGTCAATCTGACCGTCAGGCGCAAAGTAGTTTACACAGGTAGGCTGCGGTGCCCATCAGTGGGATGGATTTTCTAGCCACACTCCATTGGTTCAGCACAGGTTTTTAGGAGCAAAAGCTCTTCCTTGTAATGCTGGGAGAGCTCAGGGAATGTGGTGTTACTCTTGTGACTGGTTTTAGCCTTTTGTCTTTTTTGCTCTTTATCAAATAGGCATCACGTATTTTGTTCGTAGTCGTGACTGTCTCCGTTTCACTTTTGTTTTGTAGTCTTTGTGTTCAGTCTCAACAGACCCTTTATGTTATATACATTATAAACATGGTCTTCAAATTCAGGCATCTGCAGAAAAATAGGCAATGATGTACTTCAGGCTTAAAGGGTATCAGTACAGCAGAAAATGAGACCCACAGTGGAGGCCAAGAGTGGAACAGTACTTCTAAAACATGTCTTTATTCATATCCAAGGCTGAGTGCTTTACACACAACATTAAATAAGTGTTCACTTCTTATTTCTCTCCATCTTCCAGTTGTGGGTTAAATGCTGAGTTATATCTCTGCTCTAATAGCCTACATCAGCAGAATGCCTGTCATTCCTGACAAAGTTATAGGAAGTGGGGCTTGAGAGGAAGAGAGGGGCAGCTGAATTTTAGTATTGTCCATGTGCATGGATTTTATACCTAGTTTTACAGCCTCCAGGCTGGAAATTATAAAAGATTTAGATGCATGAAAGATTCTGATATAAGCCCTTGCTATTTCATTCAGGGGGTTGTGCAGAGCTATTTCTGTATCATTTCAAATCTGGACACTTACTCTAGGATAAATTATTCAGTATCCTTTTTTTCACCTTATATTTGCAGGCTTTCAAATTCCAACATAACTTTGCAGAGGAAACTCTTCCTGAATTTTGGGCCCTTACTGCTTCTCTCATCTACATGCCACTAGAAAAAGTGTTCACAGAAATGGGTACTCCATGGCCTGAGATCCATATAGGAGGATGTTTATGCGCTCTTAATAAATGTATTAATATGTAGAAAATAGTACGTAGAATATAATGTGTTTAGTACGTACTTGAGTACTTGAGTATGTAAATGCTATCGTGTGGTCTCAGGAATACTTTCAAGTTTGTTTTCCTCTGGATTATGGGTTTACAGTTTAGATTCTGTTTGGCATCCATTTTGTTGTTGCTGTTGCTTTTAAGATTTTCAGCTTAGTTTTGATTTACCAGACAAATTGAAGAAGCAGCAAGCAACCTGGTTAACATAGTCAATCATGCCACAGGGATCAGTGCAATATGCTGCTCTCAGGTGCAGAATTGGACTGTGGAGATCTGTATGGGTAATCAGAAGTGGAAATTACCACGGGCCGCTGTTCTTACCTGGAGTTGGCTCAGGTAAAGAACAACATTGTGCTGGAGTGTAGGCAGTGGGGAACTCTCCTGCTTCCCCAGCAGATGATATCTCAGCTGCAGCATGGTCCAGCACTTCAAGAAAGATATGTTTGAGTTGGAGAGGACCCAACTGGAGCGAGTCCAGAAGACCATGGAGAATAAGGAGAGCTTTTGAAAGCATGGTCTGCAAGGAAATATTGAACGAATTGGGATTGTTTAGCCTAAAGCAGAGAAAGGGGGGAGGTGTTAAACTCCCTGAGACTATAAGAGGCTGCAGCAGACAGGGAGAGAATAATATGTTCTCCATATGCCTGCAAGATAAAACTAGAAATAATAGCCTTATGTTGCAGCAGGGAAGATTTAAGTTAGATATTACAACCAATAGATTGCCTGGGGAGATATTTAACAGCAGATTAGACAAACATCTGTCAGGACTGACAGTAAGTATAGCTGGCCCAGGCTTGAGCAAAGTGTGGACTAAGAGAATTTTTGAGATTTCTTCAAGCCTTGTGGTAGCTGATTAGATTTTAAACTAATGCCACCTCCAGCTTCACTTGCTGTTAAATACCTGCTTAATATTAATGTTAATAATGTTTAAAGGTTCCTCCCAACTGTGCCAGACTGTACAGATGAAAATTGCTAGTACTTCCATCCAGAAAAGCTTAGTTCACAAATCATTTTGTTTTAATGTCGATAGTTATTTTTAATCATGATCGTGTTAATTAAAAACAGTCAGTGCTACCCAACTGATAGCACTGATCTAAAAAAAAATATACAAGTGTTGTGTGATGGATGTTTACTCTGACTCTCTATCCCCATGGCTTGTGCACATAGAAGGGCAACAAAGCTGGTAAAGGGTGTGGAGCACAAGTCTTATGGTGAGCAGCTGAGGGAACTGAGATGGTTCAATCAAGAGAAGAGGAGGCTTAGGGGAAACCTTATTAGTCTCTACAACTGTCTGAAAGGAGATTATGATGAGGTGAGGGGTCAAGGTCTTCTCTTGGGTAACAGTGATGGGATGAGAGGGAATGGCTTCGTGTTATGCCAGTAGAGGTTCAGGTTGGATGTTAGGAAAAATTCCTTCTCAGAAAGAGTTGTAATGCACTGGAACAGGCTACCCAGGAAGGGAGTGGAGTCACCATCCCTGGAGGTGTTCGAGTAAAGGGTAGATGTGACACTGGGGAACATGATCTAGAATGATCAGGCATGTGTTGACAGTTGGACTAACTGATCACGGTCTTTCCAACCTTAATGATTCTGTGATTCTGCAATTCCGTGACATATGTAACTGAAGTGAGGATATGGTATCTAAAGGGGACAGCTTTGCCTTGATGTAATCCAAGCTGAAATGCCACAGAGCATCCGTGCGTGCAGCTGTGCACCGAGTTGCTCTGTATATGGCAGTGGAAGGCTTTGGCTGCATGGGTGTACACAGGAGAGGATGAAGGTGTGTGGTCAGTGCTGCTTCTGAGCAGAGCAGGTGCTGTCAAAAGGAGATGGAGGACAGAACCCCTGGTTCTGCTTGTGACTTATAGATTAAAGCCGGTACTGTCTTCTTTTAATTCTTCCTCTCAGCGCACAGCACTTGTCAAGCACCAAACAGCACAGCTTGCTCAGACATACTTCTTTTTCCCTCCCCAGTCCCCAAGGCAGAGAACGAGGTCCCATCCCCAGCCTCTTCCCACCACAGCAGCAACCAGCCGGCCTCGCTGACAGAGGAGAAGCGAACACCGCAGGGCAGCCAGAACTCCCTCAACACCGTCAGCTCGGGCAGCGGCAGCACCAGTGGCATCGGCAGCGGCGGCGGAGGTGGCAGCGGCGTGGTCAGCACTGTGGTCCAGCCCTACGATGTGGAAATCCGCCGTGGTGAGAATGAGGGCTTCGGCTTCGTCATCGTGTCGTCGGTGAGCAGACCCGAGGCGGGGACGACGTTCGGTAAGTCTTGGGGTTTGGCACTGCACCTCGAGTGAGACGCAGGTTGTAGAGCTGAAGCTCAAGGAGGCAAGTGGGGATGTTTAATTAAAAGTCACGAATATGTCCTAATTTGCGTAGTTAATAGTTTAATTAGGGGCTGAGACTTAGTAGGTGTTTGCCTCCTGGGTTTTGTTCAGCACTGAGTCATGAAGAGCAGAATGAGAAATGCCACCCTTGGCCATTCCCCCTGTGAGCTGGACCCCTTCCTGGGGTTCACTTGCAGAAGAGCAGTCAGGGACCCTCTCAAAGGCACTGTTTTCTAATGCGGAAAAGAGCAAGCAGAAGGAAATATGTCTTCTGATGGCTGAATCGAGCCATCACTAAAAGCAGTAATGCCTCAACTGATTAACTTCTTGCAATCAGGGATTATTCTGATCCTCATTACAGAGTGAGTGTGCCGATAGCTGGCAAGTTTTAATTAATAGTCCTTGCTAGAGTGACATAAACTTGAGGGTTTTTTTTTATTTTAAGAAAAAAAAAAAAACAGGATTTTTTTTTTTACCCATTCCACCTTGTCTCTTCCTCCCAAACCCATTTCATCAGTGTCTGGAGATAGAATGTTCTTCCAGCATCACACATGGTATTCTGCCCTTACACTTGTCAGACAGGTACTAGTGAGGTTCAACAAGGCCAAGTGCAAGGTGTTGCCCTTGAGTCGAGGCAATTCCAGATAGGAGTGCAGACTGGGAGAAGAGCTCATAGAGAGCAGGCCTGCAGAGATGGACTTTGATGGGGTCTTCATGGATGTGCCAGCAGTGTGCTCTTGCTGCCCACAAGGACAACGGTATCCTGAGCTGCATCAATAGAGGGGTGGCAGAGGGTGAGGAAGGTAATTGTCCCTTTCCGCTCTGCCCTCGTGAGACCCCATCTGGAGCACTGTGTCCAGACCTTAGGCCCCCAGCACAGGAGGGATGTGGAGCTGTTGGAGTGGGTCCAGAGGAAGGCCTGGTGATCAGAGGGATGGAGCATCTCTCTTGTGAAGACAGGTTGAGGGAACTGGGCTCATTTAGCTTGGAGAAGGCTCCAGGGAGATATTACTGTGGCCTTGCAGTTCTTGAAGGAAGCTTAAGAGCAGGAAAGGGACAACTTTTTCTTTTTACACAGTCTGCTAGTGGTAGGACAGAGAGGAATGGCTTTAAACTAAAAGAGGAAAAATTTAGGTTCAATATTAGGAAGAAATTATTTATTCAGAGGGAGATGAGGCCCTGGCACAGCTGCCCAGAGCTGTGGGTACCCCATCACCAGAGATGCTCAAGGCCAGGTTGGATGGGGCCCTGGGCAGCCTGAGCTGGTGGGTGGCAACCAGCCCATGGCAGAGACTGGAACTTGATGATCTAAAAGATCCTTTCCAACCTAAGCCATTCTGTGATTCTGTGACATGATCCTATACTTGTCACCAGATATTGTTGCAAGAGAGGTGTGATTCTGTTTTCTGAACAAATGGGTTCTATATTGCTAAGCACATATAAGCTGGCTTTGCAGGTGTGCACAGGACTGCCAACTTTAGGGCAGAAATGTCACTGCAAGGAGGAAGCCAGTCTGAAATGCTCCTTACTTCCCTTCCTGTGGTCTCCAAGAGGCAGCATCGACTTTGACTTTATAGGGGAAAAAACTGTTCTCTCTCTCTTAGTCTGTGTGTGGATGGAGGAAAAGGAAGAACAGAACAAGTGTTCTGGCTATTTTGCCACTGTCTCTCAGAGCAGGGCTATGTTTTGTAGACAAAATAAATTGCAGTCTCCCTCTGCAGGTTGAATGTTCCTGGGGCATACAGGTTCTGGGCAGTCAGACCAGCAGAGGTCACAAGGATGAAATCTCTAGTGTAGACCTGATGTAGTGAGCTCTGTCAGTTCTCAGGTGCTAGGCTGCCTTTATGCTGTCCTCATTGCTGGAAACTGCTCTTCCAGAGTAGATATTTTGGTGCCTGAACACAACAGTGCAGTGCTATATTGATTAAACTGAACTCCGTCTAAACCAGAGAGAGAGCTTTTGTCTTCTGAAAGCATTTGCAAACATGCAGTAGTAACTCCTACTGTATGAAAAATACGCTCTATTTTCTACAGAGAAACCTTAATGTGAGTCTGTAAAGAGTTGTGTTTGCTTTAGCCCAAGATACTCTCTGACTGGAAGTTTTCTGTGCAGGGACTCCTCATGGAGATCTGTTGATCTGTGACTGTTTTTCCTTTAATTTTTTCAAGCGTATTCAACTTTTTCCCAATACTCTGCATGAGATGTGTTCCCTCTCCTGTGTGGTGCTTGCTTTGTACTTGCTTTGTAGTTTTTCCTTTCATGAGTAGTATGTAGAGATGGGCCAAACTGGTTCTAAAACTCACCTTGGTCACTTTGGTGTGGGCTGGGCCATCAGTGTCCAAGGGGTTGGGTTGAGTAGGAATTCATTCCTTACTTCAGGAACTTGTTTCGGGTGTCTTTAACAGAGCCTTTAAACTGAATGGGGTTTTATATTACAAGAAAGGGAAACTTTATAACACCACAGTAAAAAAAGAAAGTTCCCCAACCATTTGCAACTAACACAAATGCTTCTTGGTAGTTTTCATCACATCTTTCCAACCTTGTTCTCTCACTCTGTGTTCCTTCTTTATGGCATTTCTGGTATTTCATGCATGTGGCAGTGTTTATCCCTAAAACTACTAATCAAAGAAGTTACATCACAGATGGGAAAGCACATCTTGAGGGTGAATGTATCGTGTTTGGTATCTGTATTTACCTTCCATTTTTTCCCTGCTTTTCTGGGTGTAGTTGATCTCATTTGCTAATGTTTCTTAACTAGAAATATAATTCTAAAGAAGTTAAGGATGGAAATCTCCCATCATCTTGTGAGTCCATGATGTGAAAAAAAAATCACCTCTTTTACATGTACGTACATGTGAAGCATTGGATAATCACTCTGCATACCTCAGTGTTTTTCACCACGCTCTTCATACCCGAGAGTTTCATGCCCTTATAAAGATGCCAGATGGAAGCCTAATGGGTTTATCTGAGTTATGTTTTATATCTCATGTGTCCCAAACCTGCATTTTGAGGAAGACTGTGTTTCTGGGGCCAAGCAGTTGCATGGAAGAGGAGGGAAGTTTTATTTTCAAAACACATTCATCCCAAAATGCTCTTGCTCTGTGTGTCAGACATTTCCGTGACTCTGTGTGTGGTTTTAGAGGAATTTACATGAGAATGCCTTTACTCCTATCCCTATACCATCTTGGATGGTAAAAGAGGAAGAGTTAACAGAGGCTGAGGGGGATGCCTGCACCAAATGGATTACTTTTGTCAGTCTTGGTCCATCTGTAGTGGTCCTGTACCTTCCCTGGTAGTACCTTTGTTTGCAATGGAAGAAAACTGTTTTGTGTTGCTTCCCCATCCAGTGCTGGTAGATTGAGGCTTCATGGTGGAAAGGGAGCCACACTCCCTCCCAGGGCTAGAAGGATTTAATCTTTCTAAATGTAGAAAGAACAAAACATTGGCAGAAGCTTGAACAGCAGTTGATTTAGAGAGAGACTCGAGAGGCTGACACCGATGTAATCTTGGAGGAGGAAGGTTGTGTTTTCAGCACACAGTTTCAATTTTTTGGTACAAAAATAAAGTCAGGGTTTGGGTTGCTCTGGGGCTGCTAAATGCAGCTGTAGTCCCTAAAAGCTCACAGAAATCAAGGGGGAGGGAGATTTGAGGGATGAACAGACACCTTTTTGTAAAAGAAGTATTGTGCACTCATACTAGTTGATTGCCAATGTTTTGAACACTGGCAGCAAAGCTATCCTATAATAACTTTTGCTTGATGCATTAATTAATTAACCCTTAACCTTCTCTTTCCCTTTTCAACCCTTTTTCTCCTTTTCCCCTTCACCATATTCCCACGTATGTAAACAATTAAAACCAAACAAAAACAAAACAAAACACAAAACAACCCCCAAACCAATACAAAAGCGGGAAATGCATGTGTGGCCATGCCTCACAAAATAGGTCGGATAATTGAAGGGAGCCCCGCAGACCGCTGTGGCAAGCTGAAAGTAGGCGATCGCATCTTGGCCGTCAATGGGTGCTCCATCACCAACAAGTCGCATTCAGACATCGTCAACCTCATTAAGGAAGCGGGAAACACCGTTACTCTGCGCATCATCCCAGGAGATGGTAAAGTATCTGTTCCCTGCTGTCTTTTCTGACCCTTTTGTTGCTTTGTTCCTGGGCTTTTCTCATCTGTCAGAGCTGCAGAATGGTAAAGATTTCATCTCCTGCTTGGGGAATTGGAGCCCAGGGGTTGTGAGTGCTCCGTAGCTGTATTTAACAGCTTTTTTCTTTTTTTTTTTCTGTAGGAATATTGTTTTCTCAACAGATCCTCTATTTAAAAAGTCATTATTCTATTCCATTCTATTGTATTTCTCCAAGTATCTCCTTAAAATGGTCTGCAGATTTGATGCGTATCTTGGTACTCTCTGATTTGATTCTTAGGTTAATGGTACAGCTTTTAGAATATTTGAGAGTTGCTGCACACTCATAGCATGTGGGATCCCTGAAGCTTTCCACAGCCTCTAAAGAGATCACAGAAAGGGATAAACACTTTGTCATGTTTTAAGCTGTTTGAAAAGAAGATTTGTTTTTATTCTGAGTATGTTGCTCTTTGAAGTGATTGAGCTGCATTTGGAAATGCCTTTGTAACAGCAATGGCTCTGCAAGCCATTGCAAGATGCATTGCAGCTGATAAGGAGTGTGAGTTCCCCTGGACAGGAAGGATCTAGTTGCTTCCGACGAGAGGGAACTTGTAGGATCCCTGATAGTGTGCTGACACTTGGTGCTAGTTTCCCCTCGTTGAACTGTTCAGTAAAAGTGAAGATCTGTGTTATAAATCGTTTTCACGAGACGAATCCCTAGCTGCAATGCAAATAGGAACAGAGCAGACATACAGGTATAGACACAGCAGATACTTAGCATAGCTAGAATGGCAAGAATTTTGTTTGTTCTTTGTCCTGTTCTGCAATGGATAGGTTCACGAAGAGAACTCAGAAGAGATTCTTTCACATTGCTCTTACTTATTTAAGCTGAGTCCGCTGGTATAGGATTTGCTGGCTCAGACACAGAAATAATGAGCATTTCTGTACAGTACATTCCTTGCATTCAGTTAAATGTAGGGAAAGCTCAATTAAGTTTGAAAGAAAGGCTGAAAAACAGTGAAAACTACTGGAAGGAGACCTTTTCATTCTGCAGCCTGACAGGAGACATTTTGCTGTCATTTTGCTGTGTATGTGGACCAGCACTACTGCACTTAGTGCTTCCAAGGAAGCATAGGAAAGCTGTGAACTGAGCCGAATGCAGAATATAGAAGATAAATGATGTGATTTCCTGTAGTAATCTGAAACATAGATTTAGTTACCCCATAGAAAATGGTGGTGATGTGTTTAGTTATAGTGCAAAAGCTGGCCAGGACCAGAAGTGATCTGCTGTAAATCATTTCTGTTTAGAGTTATCTATTTTGCATGAAGGCTTTAGTTTCCTACTGTCTAGCAGCTACCAGGTCAAATGGTATGTGATCCTTTTCTGCTTCCAGCTAAATCAGAATTCATGAATAACAAAATGGCTGTGAATCAGGCTATGGGCTGAGCTGGCCTGTGCATGCTGCTTTGGGAAGGTAAACCAGAAAAAGAATTGTTTGTTACCTTTATTTTGATACCTGATCAAAGTCAAGGAAATTGAATCTTTGAAATGAACAACTTGTGAACCATTTGGATTTTTTAAGAGGAACATAGCATCCTGGTGTGAGCACTCAGCCAGCCTTGTTCATGCAAATGAGTGTACAGAATACCTTGTTAAATTGCTTAGGTTCAAAGAGACCTCTGCAGCTGTGACTGACATCAGGCATTCCTAGAGATGGAGAGCTGTAATTTAGAGAAGAAGCCAACTCTTTTCTGTCTCTGCAGTGCAGACTTTGAGTCTTGGTTTTCTGTGCTCTGTCTGCTTTTAATTTCCAGAAGCCAGTAAGGCCAAACACTCGGAAACATGGTGAGAGGTTTGCTCAAAACCCATGAAATTTAAGGAATCAGTCTGAATGTTGTTTTCTTCTTGTTGCCTTCTGACTTCAGGGTGCTTTTTGGCAAGTCTAAGCATTCTAGCAGCATACTTAAGTGGGGAAAGAAAAAAGTAAATTACAAGCTGTGCTTCTCAAATAAGGATGAAACTAAAACTCATCACAAGTCTCACCGTAAACTCACATTGCTAATCTTTTCTAACGTTATTAAAACCACCAAAAGTTTTTGCTCCTTAATAGTCTTGCACCAACTAATTGTAATGGACCACTACAGGAGTGTATTTGCAATATTACAATGGTTTAGCATGATGCAAGGGGATGATTAGCCAAAAAACGCCAATCTTAAATTGGTGTCCGTGTGTTCTAGGTCAGAGCGGGGCAAAGAAATCAGTGAAATATGCAGGGTTCAGGTTGTACTGTTGTAATTATGATGGAGATAAGTTTTCCTATATTTGTGTTCTGTCCCAGTTTTGCATGATGGCTGGCATGTGTCCTGAACCTTCGTCTAAAACACTAGCAAAAATGATGCACCAAACCTTCCTCATGGGATAGGGTGGGCCAAGTACAATTGGTATGAAGATACATCTGTACCAAAGATGTGTTGTTGCTCAACTCATTATACTTAGTGAGCCACTAAAGGGTAGGAATGTTACTTTTTCTTTGAAGCCCATCTTCATCTGATCTACAAATATTTGTGGAGGATTCCAGAGGTTTTGTACTGAGTGAATACAGTGCACTTAACCATGTTTCGGGACCTTCTGGTATTGGAGACAGATTTAAGCATCAGGGAAACTTAACAAAATACATGGAATTATTTTGTAGAATCCAAGAGTTTAATAGGGACATAGGGATGTGGGAACTTCTCACACAAGCCACGCAAAGCCTCTTGCTCTCTGAGCTGCTGGACACGGGCCAGTTCTGGTCTGGAAGATGTTAGGGCTCTGTATGTTAAGGTCTTGGGCACGTTAACTTGCACACAGTGCTGCAGGCAAAGGAGCTGTGCTCTCATTGAACCCATCTGTTTGAATGATTCTTTTTTTTTCCTCTTTCCCTTTTCCTGGGTTTCCCTTGACATGGATTGGCTGTGGAAAGGAAAAACCTATAGATCTTCTAGGTATCTCCACGACTGAAGTAAATCCTTGAAATGAAATAGGTTCCCAGGACCAAGTAAACCCATGACCGTTACTTTTCCTTGACTTAGGCAGAGAAAACTCCTATTTCTGCAAATTCTCATTGTAGCTGGACTCTGTTTAATAACAGGAGCTATTCTCATAGTCAGTGAAGTGAATTACTGGATATCAAGAGTTTATGAGGCAAACAAGGTCAGGACAGAAGACAAAATTTTATGTTGGAAAGCCAGATATTTCCACCCAGTTTTTGTTTCTGTTGTCTTACAGTGGCTCTTTTTTAGGAGGCTCTGGAAAGGGAGAAATTCGGTATAGAAACAAAATATATATTTTTAGCCAGTGATTCTGCATTCAGCTTAGATTCTGCTCTTCAAAAATTCTGATCAGTATTTTGTAATCAGCTGTACCCTCTTCTAAAGATACAGTGGGAATAGGCGCATGGTGGGGATGGATGTCTTGCCTGCAGAACTGTTCCACAGAGGAGCTGTGATTCTGGCTGGGAATGCCATGCCCAATGTGTGGATGTTTCTACTGACTGTAGTTTCTCAGTCCCAACAGCCATCATTGTCCTAGGCAATCATTCAACTCTTTGAGTGATGATACACGTACCACAGACTCTTCCTCTGAATTCTAGCTCCTTGTGACTCAGAGTAGCAAGAGGACCGTTTTGCCAGGCTGCGCTGTGAGGGACAGCTGGATGGTTCCTTCTAAGTCATGCCTACAGCAACTTCCTTCCCTGTTCTGTGAAGTACCTCCTGCTCATGGAGAAATATGATGTTTGTGCATACTGATGTTGGGCTGAGAGTCCTTCATCATGGTATAGATTGAGTTCTGAGGTTAATCCCCTTCTCTGTGTTCTCTTGGTGAGCTGTTCTGTAAACGGTGCCCAGAGCAATTGATGTGTTTGGTGCAGGCAGTTGCACATCCCCACATGCAGCTTTGAGTGCTCAGGCAGCAGTGTGTTGCATTTCAAAGACATATTTCAGTAATTTGGGGGTTTAGTCATATTTGATATCACCTTGTGATGTATTAGATAAAAGCCATATCTCAATCCCTCTGAAGACTGCAGTTTGTGGTGGGGGAAGTACTGATAAGCTTATAATACATGGGATAGTTATTGCTACTATGAAATTAATCCAGCCAACCTTCCATATTTGGAACTTTAATGATTTGAATTCATGTCATTATGTAACAGACAAAACTTTCTTCAACCCTTCCTTCACAAGTTAGCCTTTGTTCTGAGTATGTCTGACAATCTCCAATACAAGATTGCCTTTTTTTTTTTTCCAGTTGAGTGGCTTTAGGGTTCCCTTAAAATTGTTGATAATAGTGATGTATTTGTTTACTAAAAAAGCTTCATTGGAGGAAAAAATATTTATTATTTAAATATACTATACATGAAATAAATACATAGAAATATTTTACTCTCTGCTTAACGCTCTCTGCAATGGGTGGCTATGGTAGTTTCTGGTACACTCGTTATTTTCAAGTGAGATGATTCAGCAGTGGAGCTCAATATGATGTTTTCACTGAAGCCTTGACATTTTCAAGAGCATAGGCTACAACTGCAGGGATGTGATGATGTTTCTTAGCTGGTTAGAAGCACTTAGAAGTTTTTTTTATCTTACATAGAAGAAAAACAGGTTAGAAAGTGATTTTGTTCATCTGATAATGGATTCCAGAGAAAGTAGATGCATGAGGGTAGAGCTGTGGACGTCCTGATCTAGTGGAAGATGTCCCTGCCCACATCAGGGGGTCAAAAATAGATGGGCTGTAATGTCTTATCTGCCCCAAAGCATTCTGTGATTCTATGATGGATAAAGCACAAAGGACAGTATTTCTCTGCTAGAGATGCTGTGCAGTTTCATATATGTAACTACTATGACGTATCTTAGTCTTTATCCTGTTAATTTAGAGATTTAGGAAATATAAGCCTGTTTCAAGTTCTCTGAAGCCAACATACTGATGCTTTCCAGTGAAATGACTTTGCAAAACTTCTTTTCAGTGAGCAGCCAATGGTCTTCCAACATAATGAAAAAAAAATAAAATTTGTTTTGCAGAATCCTCCAATGCTACTTTATTGACCAATGCAGAAAAAATTGCTACAATTACAACTACACATACTCCTCAGCAAATACCACAGGAGACCAGGTCAGATTGTTTTCCTTGAGGAGAGCGCGATGCCCTGCTCTCTGTTTGGTTTCTTCTTGATCATCTTCACGTCCCATGAGCTGTCTTTTTCCTCTCTCCCTCTTTCTCTCATGCACTGCAGCAGGAACAACACAAAACCAAAGCAGGAATCCCAGTTTGATTTCAAACCACCCCAAGCAGCACAGGTAAGGAATGCCTTTCTAATCGCATTGTTTACCACACACTACTGCTTCCAATCAGCTTAAGGGCTGTGCTCAAATGCATCCCTTGAAAATCCATACCATGAGGCTGTTCTCCCTCAGTCTGTTTGCTGGATAAAGAGGGATTTGCTGATTCCTGTCTTAATACATGTTGCTTTTGTTTCAGCTAACAAACATTTCCAAAATACTCTCACTAAGACTTTAAAGAAGTATAGCGTTTTTGTGGCAGTAGTGATTGATGTGTTTGTTGGTGGAAGTGTATGTTTTAAGGACTCTCCACAGAACACTGCTGTATGCAAATGATAAAATCAGGGAACAAATAAGAGCAAAACTTAATAAGGAGCTGTTGTTGGAGTGCTCCAGGTTTTGCAGACTGTGCCTTATTAGAGAGATTATTCCACTGTTATCTTTCCTTGCCACTGGCTATCCCAGAAGTAACCTCTTCCATCAGGGACTTCAGAACATCCCTATGCCAACAGCATTGTGCTGTACAGAAAAACAATGCATGTACTTCTGACCTGACAAAAGAACAGAAGGAGTGGTAAGAAAATGGAGAAGACAGCACTGTGGTGTAGACTCATCCCAGTTACCAGCTAATTAGAGCCTGGCTCTGGGAGGGGGTTTTCTTCACTGCCCTTTGCAAAGGAAATCCTCATGTGTGTGTGAAAACTCAACTGATTTTGTTTTTAACTACAGCTAACCGAAATAATACTGTTCAATGGCTGAATAATTTCAAAATGAGAACTAGAGACTCATTTAGCTTTCTGTTCAGTTGCACATGTGTTGTCTTCTCTCCAGCAGGACCAAGATTTTTACACTGTTGAGCTGGAAAGAGGAGCCAAAGGGTTTGGCTTCAGCCTGCGAGGCGGCCGGGAGTATAATATGGATCTGTACGTGCTGCGGTTAGCTGAGGATGGTCCAGCTGAGAGATGTGGGAAGATGAGGGTATGCACAAACAGATTTTAAAAGCATGCTGCTTTGCAATGAGCTGATTTGCCTGCCTCTCCCCTGCAGACACGCCTTCTGCTGCACTAGCAAATGGGAAAAATAAATGTTAACTGAAAGGAAAGTAGTTTCTACTCGCTGCTGTCAGTGGCTTCTGGCACTCTGAAATTGTGTATGCATTGGAAAACTTCACCCCATCCTTGTTGCAGCCCACATTTCCAAATTCTAATACTTAAATGGACCTTTAAGGCTAACTTTAGAAGCGGTGAAAATAAAAGTCACAATCTTTGCCAGCTCCATTAAAGCTGAGGATATGAAGAGAATTAGGTTGTCCTACCTGATCTTAATCTCTTCTGGGAATGGAGTAGTGAGGCACCGTTCATTTATGTTGATAGACTGTTGGGTTGAAAAATTATAATATCGTTTTAATTAGTGTTAACTGTTCACTTTGCATATCATCTGAATTATAAACATTATAGCACAGTCATATGTTATAAAATGCCTACAAAAGGGAAGTTAGCAAGTTTTTGTATTCCTTACCCCTCTGATAGAGAATGCATAGTAACTTCAAAGTACTTGTGTCTTCTCCAGACAAATTAACTGGAGGGCATTTTCAAAATTCTTTTGCTCGAGCTAGATTTACAAGTCCAAAAATTCTGCTGATGAAAATAAATCATCACTGCCCTGTGGAAGAAAATGCTTTGATGAATTCTTCCAAGTCCTGTTATTCTATCCTGATAAATGATTATATTTACAAGAGGAGGTTTGCTGGTTCATGCCAGGTGTTTTTATCCAAGGGAGAAATGAACCTGAAAAAACTACTTGAACGTCTTGGTTACAGCAAGTCATAAAACAAGCAAGCAGTTTGACCAAAACCTTGAAAATACTCAAAGCTAAATAAGAACAATTCTAACATAGTCCTAGTTACTAAGTAATGCAGGGTGTTTTTACAGAACGGCAGTGAAATAATTTGACACCTCAAGCTTTCCATGTCCTCCTCGTGTCTCCCAGACCCCCAGTACAGTTTTCAGTGGACTCGCAGCCACAGCAGTAGATGTCACTGGAAGGAGTCAGGCACGCGTAGCCCTAACTGGTGCATATTTCATCCTCTCCCTTTGCTGAGGCCATTGTCTTCTGTTCAGTGTGCTGGAGGGGGCCCACTTCAGGGCTTCTTTCTAATCTCAGACTCTTATTGCTTTGACAGATTGGTGATGAAATCCTAGAGATCAACGGGGAAACTACCAAGAACATGAAGCATGCTCGGGCCATCGAACTGATTAAAAATGGTGGCCGCAGGGTCCGCCTGTTTCTGAAACGCGGAGATGGCTCTGTCCCAGAATATGGTGGGTCAAACTATGAAAACATTCCTTTCTTCCCTGGCATCACTCCATGAATGATTTGTCTCAAGATCTGAAGCGGGAATTCTTTTTTATTTTCCTTTCTCACCAGTGTCTTACCAACCTTTGCAACATATGGTTAATTGCCTCGCTTGTGCTGAATTTTCTACACATTTCATCCTTTGCTTGCTTCCATGGACTTGGGGCGCAGTGTAAGGCAAGATCATCATAGCAGTATTTTTGGTGATCAGAGAGGAAAACAAAACAAACAAACAAAAAAACCTTATTGTCTTGTCCAGCCAAACAAGGAATGTCATTGAACTGTGCCAAACTGTTTCTCAGCGGCTGAATTGTTGTTCAAATAGGTCTCTACTTCTAATCAATGCAAAAAGTGGGATCCTGAGTTGTTATTCTGAAGCAGTGATTTTATTTTTTTTTTGTTAAGATTTTCTCTTAGTTCCTGTCTGTATTCATAGACATGAATGCCAAGATGGCTTATGGGATTTTTACCTTCCCTTAATATTTATGTAAATATTTATAAAGTTATTTAAGGAAAAAAAGAAAAAAAAAAGGAAAAAAAAAAAAAGCTTTACTGCAAAAATATATTGATTTGGCCTCCTGAGCCCTTTTCTCCCCCTTTAAACAGTCTGCTGATTTCAACTTGTTCATTCATAAGGCCTGAAAAGGTGTGGAGGTTATGAAAAGGTGCTCTCATCTCTGTGTTGGGGGAAACATTCAGCCCTTGTTTCTTACTAAGAATTGCATTGGAATTCCTTTTCTTCCCCCGGAGGTTGGATTGCTGGGTGGCTTAACATAGCACACTATTTAATATTACAATTATGTCTTATTTATTTGAGATAATTGTCATATATTGTGCCCTCGATGGAGGGCTACTCCCAACCAAAGGTCTTTGAGGTTTCTATAGAAACTGATGATTGAAGGGATGTCCTTTACATTTTTCTCCCCTTATTTGGGTTATTTCTGTGTCAGTAAGTTTCTGTGTTTATCATTCGCTCCATGTTCTAATAACAAAACCAAAATCATTCTGCACAATTTATGAACTAGATTTTCTTCTCATTTACTGTACGAAGTTTGAGAGTTTCTGCTCACTCTGTTCACTACTTAACTTAAAATGACCGATTCAGAGTATAACCAACCAACAACTGAGTATTTAACAGTACAAAAGGGAAGTTGTGGGTTTATACTTCTGTAATATAAATAGCACACCAGAAGGTTCAATGATGGCACTGAAATTCTGTAATGTTCTTTCTACTTTTGTCTTTTCCTATACTCCTTTGGATGTACAGTACTGTATCATATGCTAGACTGCATCAATACCCTGTAAATTAAGTGCTTCACATCTCAAAGCATATGTCTGTTGCACTGAGGATGTAAATCCAACGCCAGTTTTCTTTTGGCTAATGCTAAACCACTAAACGTTCATTCTTCACGCAAGGATTTAATATACAGGGGCTGCACTACTTACTGTAAAGAATATCCTTGTAACATTTGGGACTCCTTCCTCTCTTTGTTCTGTTCGCTGCAGTCACAAATGGTTCCTCTAATAATGTTAAGTTCCAATATTTTTCTGACTTGATTGGAACGTGCTTCTCTATGAGGCTGTATATTTTTGTAATGAGTTTTGTACTTATTTTTATTGTTGTGGTCTCTGGTGGACTTTATTTTTCGTTGTTGTTTGATTGTTAATGTTTTTTCTATGACATTCTGTGTCGCTGTTCCAGCTGTCTTTTAGAATGGATGCTCTCGTTGTCTGGGTTATTGAATCACCTCTTAGATGTCTCTTTATGTCACAGTAGTAACAACCGCTGTCTTTGCAGCCTTATATTTGGGTGAAGCCTAGACAATCTGACTGGAAAAATAAACTTTCTTTATTCTAAGATAAAATATGAAGATTTTTCTTTCTTTCACCTTTAATATAGGGAATCTAAACTTTCTACTTTTCTCTTTCTCTTTCTCTTACTTTTCTTGGTGCTGGGCTCTTCCTTCCTCAGCGATGATACCTCCTAATATCGCTGCATGTATGAGAAATGACAAGCTCGGGGAGTCTTGCTTCTACCTTATGGGCCATAATCAAACTACGGTTTGTAGCTAAAATCAATATTAGGTGTTTTTGTGCTGTGGCCTAATTCCCTCACATTGCTTTCCGCTTCGCTATATTTTATATGTACAGCAATTCATTCCGAGCACCCTGCGTCCCCTGAATTGTAAGTACACCACTGAGCACCTTAAAGCCTCACTTGTACCTTGTGTGATAGCCAGGTTGCTGCAAGCCGTGTGCTTACAGCTGTGGAAAGGAGGTGTGGTCCTGCCTGGGAAAGCTCATGGGCAAAAAATGCGCACACATGAGTCCCAACATGGGTTTCACTTGGAAATCACCAAAATAATGGCTCATGCCCACACCAACCCTGCCAGGCTAAGGAACGGAGATGTCACCAGGTGGGAGACACTGTGGTGGCAGGAGCAAGCAGTATGTATAGGGTTTGGCATGGGGGAGGGAGGGCAAAAGGGAGAAAAGTAGAAAAAAACACTCTGTCCACATACACGTCTGTGAAGGGTTTCGGTCGTTGCCATTGGGTTAGCTCACCTCGAGGTCAGTGTGGGCTGCAGGAAGCGTAGCAGCACCAGCTTTAAAAAAAATGCAGTAACAAAAACAGCACCCACATTAAGTCAGCATGGCTACTTTAATGATTGCCACGTCTGTAATGAATCATTCATAAGCATCATTCCAAATGACGTGAGTGATTGAGGCTAAGCTGCAGGGCAGGGCTGCGGGCTCGGTTCTGGGGTTTTATTCAGCTTTGCAGTTTGGGTTACAGAGGTAGCTCGGCTGGATTTTACACGAAAATAATGAGCTGGAGATTAGGTGTTAATCAAAGCCATTCTACATATTATAATACCTTTCCATTGCTTTGATACGAAAAAATCATACCTTCTGTCATCATCTGTTGAATCATTGTGGCAAAACCAAAATCTACCGTAGGACTTCTCATAACATGGCAGAATTAAGTGAGATTAAATGACGTCTTAAAATGGAAATTGCGTGATTACAGCCTAATTCTCACACCTTCAAAATGTTCTTTTGCAAGGTCAGAACATAATGATCAATTCTGTTTTCTGCGCTTTTTCCGCTGTTTGAAACAAGGCCTTCCACAACGGGAAGGCAATGCTTTCAAAAGGCTTAAAAGAAAAAAAAAGATTATGCCCTTAGGCCCTCCTTATTGGAAACTATTACAAAAAGTCCAACAACCCAAAGTACTTCCCCCCACCCATTGGAGAGAAAGTAGCTTGGGGAAATGTAAAGTGCCCCATGGCAAGAAGAGCATAACGATGCTATGGGCCTGGACCAAAACACAGCTAAGAACAGAGCAGCACCAGTACTAACCTGTAACTCTCCTTGTTCGCAGTTAAATTAACAAAAGCTTCGGTTAGCCCTCGCTGAGTGCTTTAACAGTTGTTTGTTTTTGTCACTAATGAAGTCTGAAGAGTGCTAAGTGGTGTCACGGCGCTGCGGAAGGCTGCGGTACCAAACGCTTTGCTGTTATTTTCTTTCAGACCCCAGCAGTGACAGGAACAGTCCCGCCACAGGTTCACAAAATGTATCGGAAATGAAACCCACGCCATCCGACCGACGGCAGCACCCATCATTGGAGTCCAGTTATCCACCAGATCTTCACAAATCATCACAACATGGGGACAAGCGGACTTACGTTAGAGACCTAAAAGGCAGCAGAGAGGTTAGCAGACATCCTAACGAACACCACACTTGGAACGGGACTTGTAAAGCCAACGACACCGTGCCAGGCAGGAGGACGGAGCGGTCACCGGAGAGGAGACGCGAGAGGCAACCGGAGAGGGCGGCGGTGAATGGGCAGAAGAGGAGGTCACCCGAAAAGCAGCGCAGGGAAGGGACGAGGAGCGCCGACAACACCTTGGAGAGACGGGAGCGGCACGAGAGGAGGAGAGACCTCTCCCCAGAAAGACGCAGGGAGCGGTCACCTGGTCGACGCCGGCGCTCACTGGAGAGACTCACGGAACCCAGGAGGTCGCCAGAGCGGAGAAGGGAGAACTCCTTGGACCGGCGAGCCAAGTCATCCGACCGGCGGAGAGAGCGGTCGCCTGACCGTCGGCTCAGGGAGGAGCGGGCCAGCCACCGGCAGAGGGAAGATGGCAGCTGGAAGCAGGAGGCGAGCCGCCGGCACCCAACCGAGCAGCGCAGGCGGCCCTACAAGGAGTGCAGCACCGACCTCAGCATCTGAGGGGTCCCCAACACCTTCCCTGGAACAGCCCAGGCTCCGCGAGGCGAGGAGGCACCTGCTGGTCCTACAAACCTTTTATGCAGATGAAATCTTACAACAAAAGAAAACATTAAAAAAAAAAAAAGTGTTGTGCCTGATGTATAATATTAAAGAAAGTATTTTTCAATGTATTCTTTTTTTTTTTTAATTACTTGCCAAATGTTGGTCCTAAAGGATTATAAAGTTTTGTTTCTACATTCTTTGTAGATTTCTTAAGAGCAATTCCTTTATCGAGCTACTTTCCCTCCCTCCCCAGTATAGTAAACGGGGGTAGCCAGTAATATAACATAGGTAAAGGATTTTATGACCAAGTTGGAATAATTTGATCCAGACTGTTCTCTAGTGACTCACTGCTACACTGTATGTAGAAAATTTTTTAAGGGTTGGGGGTGGGGAAGGAAGAAAATTGTTCATCTCAGTAGGAATGGAGCGCTCCTGCTGAAGGAATTAAAAAGAAAGAGACAAAATGTTCCTAAAATTGCAAGAACTGTTTGAAGAGACTACTGTTTCAATGAAGGATATTTATAATAATAAATAATAATAAATAATAATTAAAAAAAAAAGAACAAAAAACCCACACAGCACAAGATGATTTGCGATAAGGAATTTTTAGTTTGTTCCATGAACAGTTTATACTTTCAGGCCCCCTCTACAGGATGCGCAAAGGCAGAAAGACTGGTAACCACCATGCCTGTGTCACACTAATGTAGACTGTTGATCTCTCATTAGCCTCAGCAACACTTAACAGTATTTCATTAAGGCAGCCACCGCAGCCCTCCTCATCTTCTAGATGTATATGGACAGCAACCCGAACGTGCATGGTATTGTGTGTCTGCTTTGGAGCAAGGGAAGGGAGTGGGATCCCGGGAAGGCAGTGCGGTGGGGAGTCCTCCCTTGGAGCAGGTGTATTCCTTCTGCTCAGGCAAAACCAGTGGGCTCTTCTTATTTTGCCAAATTCAGACAAACTCTCTCTTCTTCTCGCTCCGTATTTAAGTTTTTATTTTACTGGTTCACCCTTACTGAGACAAAAGGAGTGCACTTGATGAAAAATAAATAAATAAATAAATAACAGAAGTATCAAAGGAAAAACACAGGCAAAAAGAGGCAATCCGTGGGACAACCTGGTTGTAGAAGCCTACCCGTACTGGTTTATATGCTGTAAAATTGAGTCTGAGAACAGCAGCAAAAGGGAAACCTGCAAGTTTCTAAGTTGTGTTTTTAAATTTGCAAGTTGTGTGGTAAGTCTGCTGTAGTATTGGTCTGAGATTTTAATGGATTACTGCCTAGCTGAGCCAAAATGTTTGCCGTTACTGTTGGACCACTAAAGTAACCTGCTGCTTTTTACAGTGCATTGATGTGTACATGTATACTGTTTCACATTTTCCATATGAACACAAAAACATTGCAAGTCTATCACTGTTGTTGCCATGGTACTGTAAAAACGAAACCAAGAAAGAAGATGGCCAATCATTGTGTGTACAGTTTAAATTGTAATTAATAGAGCCTGTTGGAAAAAAAATCACAAAACTGTTGCCTTTTTCTTGTATAAAAGAGGATTTATGACAAAATTTAGCTGTGAGGAATGTGATTTCGTGTTTATATTTCTGAAAATGGAACAAATCGATTCAGGGGAATATATTTTAATGTAAACTGAATCAGGTATGTAAAGCTGTTTTAAAACGGGAGACTATATAAGTAATTCTAAAGCTTTTGTTGGTTCAGATATCATTTCTTTCTTCATGGTGGGCCTGCTTATATATTCTTAAGCACATGTATGCAGTCTATGTTCTTCAATCATCATTTCTTGCAATGTGCTATCGACATGATGCTCTTTTCTGTGTTGATGAAAAGCAGTATGTGGGCCAATCTTTTTTATAAAACACTATGCATATATAAATACTACATTGTTCATAGCTTTATTTGACTTATTGGGTTTATACATAACACTAGGATGAGTAGATGTGGACTTACCCAGTATGAGCTTCTTTCCTTGGAACAGACACTATGTATATGATGTAGCAACAAAGAAGGAGAAAGTCTGTGAATGCTATTTTTATTATCAAATAAACTTTTCCATACAAAGCATACATACGAGTGTAGTGATAAGATGAAGGAAGAGCCACACCTTAATGTTACATACTCATCCCTTTTCTAAAGCAGTAGGTTGCAGGGTCCAAGAGCCATCCATTAAATATGGTAATATTTGACAAGCCATATAGCACAGGTTCCCAGTTTTCCAATATTAGATGTTCTTCCCCAGAATAAGAAGAATCTGAGGGCTTAAGTGGAACACAGTTTGATATTATGCCTGGGGTGCAGACTGAATCTTTAAGGGTACATTTGGGTCTATAGGAAAGCCCACAGATACTTTAGGTTTAACTCATTTATGATGCCCAGTGCCTTTTCACTATGAAATTATGTTGGGGTGTTACTCATAGCTCCTGAATTTTTGTCTTCTGCTGCTACCTGTTTGCCCTCTCTTGTAACAGTCTGAATGGTCCTAGAGAGCTGATCAGGTGAGTCTTGAGGTTATTTTTCAGCCTCAAGATAATGAAGATTGTGCATTGGTAATACTGAAACTATATAGTATAGAAACATTCAATTTTAAAAATACTGAAAGTTGGGGGAAAAAATATGTAGTTGTTCTTAGGTTTTTTAGTAGTGGTGGTATTCTTTCTACTGCTTCCAAATCCACTTTAGCTGGAGCTAAAGCAGGAGCATTGCAGCTCCATATTCCGTGGTACAGCTTTATTCCCCTTAATTCATACCAGCTTTACTTCTGACCGTAAAATACTTACATTATTCAAAACTTCTAAAAATGAAAGGAAACACTTTTTTTTTCTTTTCAAAAATGCAGCTTAACTGACTGCTTTGTCCAGCAGTGTGCAACCATTAGGGGGCTGCCAGGAGGATGAATTAGTTTGTTTCTGATGAAGAACTGAAAAGTTTATGAAAAGTGGTAAGTGAAAAAGCTCAGCAATTTGATATTTTTTGTCTTTCTTTCTTTCTTTCTTCCTTTCTTCCTTTCTTCCTTTCTTCCTTTCTTCCTTTCTTCCTTTCTTCCTTTCTTCCTTTCTTCCTTTCTTCTTTTCTTCCTTTCTTCCTTATTCATTTTAAGATCTTTTTTACTTAACAGTGTTACATGGTCAGATCCTGTGCTACCAGTGTGCTCAGTCCCATTATTTGTGTACATGTCAATAAATACCTGAACTTGGAAGTTTCTGTCTGCAGACACAGAGCTGTTCAGCAGCGTGGAGAATTATGTGGGGTTTTATCTCTGGTTGGAGCAACAAGTAACTTCTGAGCTCCATTCACCTTTATACACTTTCACTCAGTTCCCTTCTCCGTGAATATTCATTTCTTGGCACTGAACCCAGTGTTTTGTTTATAGTGATCCCCTGTTAAATCCATCTGCTGCACTATGCTTGTTTTATCGTTGGAGTAGTAATTATAGATACTGTTCTCCTCCTCACTTTGGTACCTTTTGTCGCTTTCAGCTCTGTCTCTTGGCCGGCTGCTCTGCTGAAGAACATTATGAATGGCTCATAATATGCTCTGTTCATTTGGCTATCATAAATAGCACCAAGGAAAAGAGGTCCTTTATGACCTGCCATCTGTAAATGTGTGTTAGGCCTTTGGGATTGTATCTCTTTTTTTTTTTTTTTTTAAAGGGGGTGGGGGTTAAGAACTAAACAAGATTCTCAGTTTACTCAGCAGTCATTTGAAATTGCGTGACTCTGATGATGCCATTTTCTGAGTTGGATGTGTTGCCAATCCATCAGCATTACGTCCTATGTGCGTGACAAAGGGGCAATATAAAGTGCAATGCAAATGGAAAATCCATGGGTGTCAGGACAGAAAGGAGCATAAAATACATGCTGCCACAAGCACTGCTGCTCAGCACCTGTAGCAATTCAGTGGTTGGGTGGACCACGTTATGACAGTCTGCCACACAAACCCTAACTTTAACTCAGGAACTGTCTTTCAGAATTGAAGGCATTTGTATTTCTTCTCCCATACTGCTTTTATTGCCTTGAACTTGCAGCCAGGTAGTTTTGTACCTGTACAACACAGTGGGAAAATCAAAGACTGTCTTTGTAGGACGTCCTCTTCCAAATTCCTACAAGAAGCCATTGGACCACATCTTCACCCAAACTCAATGGCAGTCAGCACACAGGTTGCTGTGATGTGAAATTTACCCTTCACAGTGCTCTTTTAAATAATAAACGGCCATCACAGTTTAAAAATGCAAAGTTTAAATGTGGACATAGTTCTAAAATATTTAAAATCATTATGTTTCTTGATATTTTCAAGGCCTGGGAGAAAGAGACAGGACACGTGCTCCTTCCCAGATGGAGCTGTGCTAACTAACTGCAGGATTGTTTCTAAAACAAACAATTTATATCAAAATGTAGGAAGTTGTCTTCAGGACAATGTCTGAATTTTCAGTTAAATACCCATAACTGTGTGGGGCTCTGAGCACATTGTATCTGGGATGTAGTATGTCTGGTTTAGGGCCACTAGAAATGAGCTCTGGGCAGTCAGTGGAAGATAATGCGTGCTTCAGTGCTTCCACTTCAGAGCACAAGGCATCTCTGCACAAAGTCATTTCAGTTGTACTGTGAGCTGAAGTGATTCACCCCTCACTGGAGCAGCAGGTGAACCCACAGCGGTTGTGCTGACCGCCTGGGCAGGTGTGAGGGAGCTGAGGGGGGCTCTTAGCAATTGTCTGTCAGCATGCAAATTGAATGAGATGTTTCAAAGAGCTGTCTGAGCTTCAGGATGGTGGAGTTGAAGCAGGCAGTTTCCTCTCTTCGAGGAGTCTCAGCTTTAATTTTGCAACAGCTGGTTTCTTAAAAGAGAGCTGTTGAGGAGGGCTGTTGCAGCAAGGGGGGAGAAGAGCAGAAAATGCTCTGCAGAGAAATAAATACTTTATCCTAGCATGTTCTCTTTGGGTATATCCATGCAAATCCAAATGGCTGGCATTGTGCCTCAGCCACAGTTTTTGAGTTCATTCCAAAGCCAATGGGACTTCAGTGCTTAGAGTAAGAGCAAGTCGTTTTTGTAGGAAACAGGAATTAGACCTTGTTTATGTGGCTTTATTTTCACTCGTGTCTCATCTACAATCAGCCTTAAATTTCCTCTCTTCCAATTGCAAATTTTTAGAAATTTCACTCTTTTGTCTTTTATTAAAGGACTCAGCTTAAGTAATAGGAACCTGCATTTGCTGTGAGCTAAGGACAAATGCATGGATATATATCCATTTCTGAGTCAGGAAATGGACGGAGAAAGCAGTCCTTCGAGCCTGGTGACCCCTTTAACATGAATGTGATCTGCTGCACTGGCTATATTGCTTCTGTCTGTGGACAGCCAGGAGCAAGACTGTCTGGGGGAGGAAGCTGGCTGAGGCTCATCCCATGTGCGCTAAAGAAAATACTGATTGGATACGGAAGTAACTTGGAGAGTTTCTTGAGGACCCAAGCTTTTGTTCCACATAAATGTGCAGCTTTTGCTCATTGTTTCTCAGTTACATTCTTCTGGATCCTGTTTTCACTTTGAGGATCCCCAGGCAACTTCTTTCCTCTCTGTTTGATCCAACAATTGTTTCCATTGCTTTGAAGCGTTGAGTCTGCTGGCAAAGCCTTTGTCTTTGTAACCTCTGAACTGCAGTTGTGTAACACGGGGCTCACATCCAAGAGCATGAGGCAGCTCCTCTGACATTCAGTACAGCAACAGGCATGGTCAGCATGTCTGTATCCCAGTGGAAGTAGAGGTCCCAGCCACAGGCATGGAGAACAGAGGAGAGGGAGATCCACACAAAGCCAAGAATCACTCTCTGAAGGAGCACCGAAGTACCATGTCCTGTGGGTTTCCAGATGTGACATGAAAACTAAAAGCTAAGATTTATATAGCTGATTCACAGTGCTGACTTCATTATTCTATGAAATCTACTGAATGGTTAGAAGATGTTTAAAGACAATCCCAATGTGTCTTATTAAAATGGTATTAATAACAGTAAGGGAAGACAATAAGAAAATTTATGGCAAACGTTTTCTGTCGTGCCTTCTTATTTTCTTGCAGAGGTGGCTGCACTGTTGTGGATGCTTCAGACATCTGTTTTCCCTTCCCAGTCCCTTCTCTGTTTGAAAGGGTAACTTGATGGGACAGATGTTTATGGACAAAATGTTGGGCATGTCAGAAAGAAATAGCACTGAAACCTCAGTGAAAATGTCTAAACTAGGTCTTCTGTGCTCCTTGGAAAATATCACTTTATACAAGCAGTACGTGCTATCACTTAATATATATTTTCTATCCTGAAAAATCATAGTTCTTAAAAAAGAAACTGCTAACAGAACTTTCTTCACGTGTGGCACACTTCTTCCCTGACCAATTAACAGGATTCAAAGTTAACTACCACTGAAGTTCCTTGTACCTTGAGGACAGCTCAATCTCAAAGTTTTCAGTTTAATTGTGCAATAACAATGCAAAAATATGCAAATGAGAAACAGCTCTAAAGTGCTTAATATGACATGGCACACACAGCAATGATTATCTAGAGCCTGTGTCAAGAGCTTGGAGCAAGCCTGTGCAAGGGACCCCATACCTGTGGGTGCACCACTGTCCCACCGGCCGTGCTGCCCAGTCCCTGTGCACGGTTAATCTGCATATGCAATTAATACTAATAGTTATGGTCATTGCTTCTGCTGTTGAATGCGTCGATGTACAGGAAACATTCACGTCCTTCTGCTCACTACAGATTTCTTCATTCAATCAGGTTGACTCTCCTTATTCCAATTATGATTTAATGCATATAGCTCCTTCTTCAGACACAGCTTCATGGCCTTTCCAAATTATTCATCCTTTCTGTTACAGACCTATGTATTACAGCCACACATTCTCATCATTTTTACTTTAAAATTTCTTCTATAAAAAGGATGCATTCAAGTTCAGTCAGACAAAAATAGACACTCACTGAGTAAAGGTTTAGAATTGTTTTAGACCCTGTTTCATTGTGAAAAATTATCCATAATGATACCTCCTGGGAGAGAGAAGTCAAGTGAATTTCATAGTAAAGTACTGAGTAAAAGGCAAGCAGGCTGTGGTAAACTTCATTAAGAAGTGGATGTGTGTTTATTTTTACTTCCATCCAAAATGAGGTTGGGTTTTCTGTATGTGTCTCAACATTTGGGGATTTTTTTTCATGCTTTCAGCTTGCCTTCCTACCTGAATTCTCCCACAGCTGCTACACCTCATGATTTATATCATTGTCTTGTCATATCTCTTGATAAAGTGGTGTACTGTTGATTCCTTTATTTTCAGCACATTCTTTGTCTTCATCAACTTTTACTGCAAAGCACAGCAATTCATTCTTTCTCAGTCTCTGTTTGCTACAAGGTTTTCTACTAAAGGCAGGGTGCTGTGAGATTCGGGACTTCATTTATCACAGTAGCATTGCATCAACAGTTTTGCAGAAAAGTGGAAAAGTTAGGAAAATGGGGAAAAGCTGCACCAGCAGATTTCATGCACCAAGTTTTCTTTGCAAAACTGATTTTCCAATTGTGAGCAAAAAAATAATAAAAAAAAAAATAGAGCAACTTCTGTCCTGCCAAACCCACATTAATTGTATTTAATTTGCTTGGAGCCCAGATGAAAATGCTTTTCAAATAATTAGTTGATTGTAATCATGGAGATCCCGGTTCAGAGAAAAGCTTTGTTAAGGAAACTATACAAGCATATGCCTGAGTTGGGTTGTAATCATTTAATCAAGAATCTTTCTGAGGTCAGGAATGTTCATTGGAGTCCTAACGACCAGCATTGTCTCAACTTATGCCAGAAAAAACACCACTTGCGGTCCACTGATTAATGGCTTTCATGGTTTTCCAATCCTTGGCTATTTTCTTAACCACTCCAACAAGGATCTCTGTTGCTAAGACATGTTCCACATGTGCTATCAAATGGCAATGCCACTTGTGCTATGGGTGCACTCAAAGCCTGGTTGCATCTTCTCATCCCATATTGACCTCTCCATCCCTATGGAGTTCACGATGTCTTCACAGTGTCTCTGTGCCTGCCTTGTTCGTGTTCTCCAGGTTAGAAATTGGAGGTAGTTTGGGGATATCAGTTCATCTAGGTGCGTTCACTGAGAAAAACATCTCTCTCATTATGTTCAGTAGCAAATATTGAGAGGGTTTCTACTTTTTATTTTCCTGCAAGTTCTTATGCAGCCTCAGCTGGGGCAATATTCCCAGTCTTGCCATGACATTACATAGGCTCAGATGTGTGCTCTAACTGGTAGGATGTATTTGCATCTCAGCTGTCAACAGACCCTGGCTGAGCAGGGCTCAGTATGAGGATGCAAACCAAAATGCTGTGCCACATACACCCTTGAAAAATTCCTCAGTGCTGTCAGCAAGCACAATTTTGTATTAAAATGAAAGTGCCAAAAACCAGGTACACAGAACAGTGTGGGGTGATTCAAATAAAACAGTGTTTCCATAGCAATGAAGTGGCTATGTACTACACAAATGGTCTAGAATTAAAAAAGAATCATGAGACACTGAAGTTTGGTATTTTCTGTGGTGGAAGTGAAGCTGAAACACGAAGAGAAAGGCAGACGTTGAAATAAAGATAAAAACCAAGTGCACAAAAATCCATTTTCTTAAAAATAATAATAATAAAAAAGACCTGTCAGAATGATAGTCAGGGTAGCATTTAGCTCTCAGTGACTAAGGGAAGAACAAAAAGGCTGCAAAAAGCAAGCTAACTGGAAAGGTAAACAGCTGGAGACAGATTTCCTCTCAAAAGACAGTGAAAAGTTTTCTAAATGTTCTTATATTTTGTTGAAGTGTTAAACTTCCACAAATCCCACCTTCCTATTAGCTTGTGCATGCATGTTTACAAACAAAAACAGCCCACTCCTCACAAGTAATTGTGTTTTTTCACCCAAAGATTGGGCATTGGAAATGTTTCAATGTGAGATGAGCACAAGAATGGACAAAAGCAGCAGAGAAATGACGATATGGTGAAAAACTTGGGCTGCTATTCTCTGCACGATCTCATTTGCTGTCTTTGCATATTTAGCAGGGTTAAAACTAGGTCAGACTCTACCAGCCATGTGCTGTGGCTCTGACATTAGCCTGGAGCTGCCTACAGCTGCTGTCAACTTGCTGGGCTGCTACAAGATGCCCAGCGGAGCTGCAGTTCCCAATCTCACTCTTGCAAACCGTGGTGTGGTGAAGAATGGAGAAGCTTGTGCACTGGGGACACATTGGGAATGAGCAGGAGACAGATCCTGGAGGCACAGCCAGGACTGACAGGGAGGGACTGTCATCCTGGAGGCAGCAGTCCTGCATAGCAGCAGAGCTCGTGGCTTTGGCTGGGATGGGCTTCACATTTTCCTGCTGGAGAGGCAGCAAAAGGGTTTCCTATGGACACAAACTGGGTGGGGGCAAGGCCAAGGCTCAGTAACTAAAGCTCCATAGGTCTCTGAAATGAACCTGTCTTTAAAGGCAAGCATAAATCCCAGTGTGCTGACACTGCATCAATATATTTGCCCTGACAAATGGACCTATAACAAATCAGGGTCAATATTGACAAGGTGAGATTTTTATTTTTTTATTTAAAAGCACAGAAGGAATCAATGAGAAGGGAGGCCATCCTCCAGCATGCCTCTGAGAAAATCTAAAATAAATGCACCCCACAACTCTGATGTACTGTAAGAAAATCACTGAATCATTGAATTATTCATGTTGGAAAAGACAACCAAGATCACCAACTCAACCAATCCACACCATGCCCACTAACCACGTCCCTCAGTGCCACATCCTCATGTTTCTTGAACACCTCCAGAGGTGACTCCACCACCTCCCCAGGTGAGAGGCATGGGGCATAGAGACTTCAAGAGGAGGAGAAAGCACACACGAAAATGGAACAAACCCTTGGATTTGGCCAAGCTGAGCAGTGAAATGAAGGCAGCCCATCAGTCAGCACTGCGGTGTAAAGGATGGAAGAACACATCTGTCACACTTCACAGGCTGCAGAAGCTATTATCCTTTCTGAAAGGCAGAATATTTCACTGGGAACATATGAACCATCCCAAATGCAGGCCCTGCAGCACTGTCAGGGTTGAGCTGAGCAGAAGCAGTTTGAGACAAGGTTTCTTGCATGCTAAACACAGCCACCGGCGGCTGCTTTTTTCCCTACCACCAAACAGGTGAATCAACTGTGATCCTCATGGGACAGGGGAGAGGAGAGCTGGAGGATGCCCGCAGCTATGAGCAACAGTGACCCATCCTAACACAAACAAAGGAACCTTACCAAAGCACGGGAACCTTTTGCACTCAACCCACAAAGCCCTGTCCCTGGGGTGGGTGCTGAATCCAATACTGTGCCAGGGATGGGAGGCATTTGGTGTTTCCAGGAAGGCTTTAATTGAAGTTCTCTATCAAATATATGCATGTTTGTCTTGGAGAGCTTGAAAGAGTTATGGATCTGCCAAGTACGTATCAGGCTGAGGTGGAGAGCACGAGAACAATCATCATTGCTGTGGCAGGCAATATATTATGGTTGGCTTGCCAGGTTGAAGAGTGAATGCAATTTGTCTTTGTGTTTGCTTTAGCGAGGGATAAGAGACTGTTTTGCTTGCTCAGGTGTTTTGAGTCTTTTAACTCTGTCTTTGTCTCAGTAGGTTTGGGAATTAGCTTCTAAGTGTTTGTGCATTCCTCCTTCTGAAACCAGAGGTGATTTGTGTTTGCTTAGCGTGAAGCAGGGCTGCTTTATTCGGTATTACTTCACTCTCTCATTAATTGCTTTGCTGCTGCTGAAGTTTTGAAGGAGAAGAGACACAAAGAAGCTGAAGAAGTGTTTCTATGCAAGGGGGATGAAGCACAGGAGTGTGCTATTTATATAAGAAGCTGTTGCCATGTTTGTTAAAGCAGCACTGGTACATAGACACCTCCTTTGCTGCTGTAAGCAAAGGGGATGAAAAAAAAGCATTCCAGTTGAGGTTAAAGGGCTCATGTGCAAGATACACATCTGAAAGGAGGACAAAAGGAGCAAAGAGTGACATTCAGAAGCCATACAGTGTTAACACATTTGTCCCTGCTTCTTGAGTGAGCTACCTCCTGGTGTCTGCTACTGGATCAGAACTCATCTGCATTGGGCCAGCTGGGGGCTGAGAAAGGAGCACATGTTGGCAATCTCTGTCCCTGGAGTCGTGCTCTCAGTGTGATGTTATTTCCAAATATACAGCTGGCAATGTTTTTTTGGACAGTATTATTGGGTTTGACACTGATATAGTAAGGATTTTGTAGGATATATCCAAACTCTGTTCCTGCAGGAAAAAGGGATCATTCCATAAAAATTCACCACCCAATTTACCCAGAAATGTCACAATACTCCCTCCAAGCATTCTGCAGAAGTCACAGGATGGACAGAGCACTTTTTGTGGTTCTTTATTCACTAGGAATAATTCATCGCCTGACAGCTGCACTGGTGGAACGATGAGGTGCATCCCTCAGAAGCAAGCCCTTACAATCCACTCGGCACCCAATTTGCTTGTGCTGCATCTGTGCACTTGCCGTGCCTCTGTTATGCAACCCCTGCTCCTTTACCCACAGTCTGTTGACTTTCATTTATTCATTTGTTTTCAGCCCTGCATGCAGCCACCGCTGTCACTTCCATGTTATGAAAAGAGGCTGGGAACATGTTGACACAAGGCTTGGGCTCATGTCTACACTCAGATGGCAGATGGGGAAAGCTCTGTGCACTTCAAGGATGAGAGGGTATTCAAGGACATTTTCCCTTTGGATTGAGGCTCTATTGGGAGAGGTGAGCAGAAGGGGGGCTTCTGTTCCATGAGAAAGGCTGGAGTCAACATTTTGCCCTATTTTCACAAAGACTCCAATTTACACGACTGGGAAGACACAAAAACGATTGTAGTCTTCAGTACAAACCGAACCCTCTGATATTTCTGAAACAAAAAGTGAGCCTGCAAGCCCAAGGTAGGATGTAAAATCAGCTCGGAGTGCTCCCAACATCCTGTGCGATGAGGAAGCTCCAGTGTCCTCACAAAAGCTAGAGCTCCCATGCCTTGCCAATGGGTGTATGGAAATATTCACAACGATGTGAGAAGTGGGCAGCCTGCCATAGGCACACACAGAAGATTTAGGACTGGCTGTTGAAGTGAAGGGTTTCATGTTTGCCTGGAGCTCTGGAGAAATGGCCTGGGTAGTTCTTACTTGATTTCTCACCATATTCATCTTCCTAGCTAATGCTCTACTGTCTGCATCGTCTACATTTGCCTCCCTGATTCCCAAGCTGATCTCTCAGCCTGACATAAGAAATGTGGTATGAGTGCATTTCTCACCTGTGTTACAAGATAAAATCTGCTCTTTTACTGTCCTCATTAGGAGAGTTGAGAGAAGGTGGACAAGCCCTCCAGAAAGAGGTGAGACCAGTGGGTGCCCTTTAATTTTCTGGGGTTGTCTGCTTGAGAAAGATAAATCTTGGCTAAGAGATAAAAACACAAAATACCTATTGAATAATCTACAGGTGAAAAAGACAGCAGTGATGAGGGAAAAGAGGAACTTCCTGAAGGCAAAATGCAAGTCACCTGGAAACCCTGACTTCAGTCTTCTCACATGTCTATTAGAGATCTGTCTCAAGCCAGCCAGAGCTCAGAGAGGACCGACTTCATCTTTCCACAGGTGGGAAATCTGCCTCTCTGAAACTTTCATCTGAAGTAGTTATGTAGTAAAAATGTGATGACTGCCTCTGCAGTGTTTCTCTGCTTCTGTAATGGGATAATGGCAGGCAAAGGTAGTGTGTTTTTAATTTCATGTCATTATTAGTTTGCTGGTAGGTATAGGAGATGGTTTAATAAAATGAGCTGGAATTTCTTGTAGTTGTAGGAAGGACTTATCAGCTGTGGGTAAATGATGCAGCCTGCACTCAGGAACTAGCTCCGAGTCTTTCATTTCACATGTTTTGTTCACGACATTTTACACAAAAGCATTTTCCCCAGCTGTGAAGGCACTGACATTTCTCTGTACTGAATTTCTTCTTCACTCTCTTTGTTTGGAAAGAGGGGGGGATGCAGAACCATGGTGGCCATCCAGTTTCTCTAACATCTCTTTTTTTCCTATATTGTTCAAAATCAGCTCAGTCGGTAACACACACAGCCCTTCAGCCACCCAGGGAGCATCAACTCACTCTGTAGTGCTCAGGCACTTGATTCTTTACACTGCTTTTTCCTTCCATTTTTATACCTGGCTTACAGCCACATTCTTCACCTTATGGAAATCTCATCTGGTATCTGAGTGGGAAAAAATATGTTGTTTGATGAGAATATTCTTCTGCTGCTTTCTTTCAATTTGTTACTTCTTAGGGTTCAGCCCCTGACTTTCCTACCAGGTAGGATTGCAGAAGCTGAATCTGGCTGGATTCACGCATTAAAGTATTCACTACATGGAAATAACACCGATAGCTGTGAAATTAAAAAGAACACATATTCTTCTGCCTAGAATGGGGCTCTCATTAAACTCATAAATATTGTGTTATTATTATTTTTTGAATGTTTGGATAATCACAAATGGTTTTATATTAATATTAACAAAGTGAGGAGTTTTATTTATGTCTATGCCTTGTGGCTCTATTATATGATAATAAATTCCACTTGTCTGCTTAATTAGTGATCACAGTGCAGAGAAGAGGGCTGCCCAGCAATAGAGAGCATGCCATTTGACCTGATGCTTTGAGAAGTCATGATCAAAGGTTATCAGTGTTACTTAAAAATGTAGTTGCTGCTTGGCACAAGGCAGATTTGGGTCCTCCAACCGCTGAGGAGGTGCAGGCTGTGTGCACAAGGCACTTGACGCTGCTGGTGTTGGGTGAACCTTAAACGTTTCATGACTTCTCTCACCTTAGAAAAGCTGTGGTGCAAGCCTGTCACAGGAGCGCGCTTAATTACTCTTTGACAACATTTTCATTGTTCCCTGACTATGCACCATGGCCTGCGTGCCACCTCCACCCCTGCCCTCAGAGCTCTTGACGTTAAGAGCTATTGATGGATGAGCTTGTTTTGTTTGATTTTGAATCCACTTGAACATTTCAGGTTTGAAAGTTCAGTGCTGATGTAACTGGGTTCACATCCTGAGGGGAAGGAGGATATTGGCAGAGGGGAAAAAAATTCCAATGGGAAAGGCTGGTGAGAGAGAGAGGTGGTGAGGAGATAGCAGGGTTCAGCTGGTGGTAGAGAAGAGTCAGGCGAAGCAGAGAATGGAAATTTAAACAGAGCATGTTTGTGTGGGCATGTATTTGAGTCAGCTTGGCTCATTCCTGAAGCTGTGCTTAGCAGTGGGCCTTCATCCTAGGTAAGAAAATGAAATTTATTCTGCAAGAAAAAATAACTGTTGAGTGATAGATGGGCAGAGAACCTGATGATCTTGTCTGTGGAAACTTAGGGTTTCAACTGTTTAAAGAAAAACTCCCCTCTCTCCCCACCTTACCATTTCTGTTATTCCAGCTCAGGAACATGGGGAGAACAGGAATTGTGAAGAAACACAGTTCTGGTGTGCTGGGGAAAGGAAGGTTTCAATTTGAATGAATAGAAAACCTCATCCAACTCATGTTGGCATATTGTAGGTCAGCTGCTCTGTGGGGCTGAGCTGAAGGCTGGTACAGGATGCCCTCTCTTGCAAAGGGCTTCCCTGCAACAGGGCTGCATGATCCAGCAAAGGAAGTATGTGGTGTCTGGCTCAGGAAAAGTTAAGACTGCATAAAGTGATCCCGCACTGCTCCCAGCATCTCTTTCAGAGTATGAGCTCTATTCCATCACCATTCAGAAGTATTAGTATCTGCTCTACTCATTGCATCACATCTGGATGGCTGGCAGCATATAATAGAGGTCAAAAAGGACTGTGTTTCTTGGTCTGCACTTCACTGGTCAGGAACTAGCTGCTGTGGATGAGGCATACTTACAAGATTATGATGGTAATTTGTAAGCTTTTGCTTAAAGCACTGCAACGGAGTCTGTTGTACAAGTGAGGCTGATGGCTGAAATCCAAGGCTTTGATAAATCACTTTATTGCTGACCTAATGAGTCCTTCGTGACAGGAAGATTTCTGTGGCAGCTCATTCAACAAGTTATTTTCTCTACTGGTGGACAGGACTGCAGAAATGGTCAGCAAAGAAGAGCTAGGAGGTATGCTGCTTTTCAGAGACTAATTAGAGAGTGGATTGGTCTCACCAGTGAATGGTAGATATTCTCCTCTTTGTTAAAAATATAATAATAATAATAGTTATCAGGCAGTGGCTACTTCATTAGCAGCTGATGTCACTGTGTCCCACCCTATTAAAGTAATTGAGATTAGTGTCTTTCCTCCCTAAGACTTATTCTCTCCTTCAGCTAACCATAACATTTCAGTTTAGGGAGAGGAGAGGGGAAAAATTTATGAATCTGCTTTCCTCTCTTCCTCCTTGTATGAAGGGGATGTTGGCATTCGTGAGATTTTGGATGGAGGAGCAACAATACCTGTGGGTGGAAGGGGACCACAGACCAGTGGGGCTTCTCATCCTTTTATTGCACTGAGGCCCCTAAAACTCCAGTATAATCAGAGATGGAGCTGTTCTAGGTCTCTAAAAATTGCTATCTTAGATGGCCAGTTATAATGAGGTGACTAATAGCTACTGCTTCTGGGCAGAGCTGTGCCTAATACCCTGTCTGCACTCCATTTGCTCAAAATGAGGGGGGAAAAAGAATACATTTTGCCTGAGAAGGAACTTTTTTCCAGGTCAAGTCTCCTCTTATTTCACTGTTAGTGTTGAAGTATTATGTAAAATTTGGGACCGCTAAACATCTGCAGGATTGGACAGGAGAGAATTAAAATGAAGCCTTTTCTCTACTTCTTTGAGCCATGTTTTTTGTGGTTTATTTTCCTTTTCTGCTCTTCCTCAAGGAAAATCCCCATGGTGGCAATGGTTGCCAAGATTCACTTTTCGCTAACATTTTGCCTTGAACTTTCTTCCTGGGAATTTCCCTGTGCTGCACAGAATTCTTCATTTCTCTGTGAGAGCATTTGGAGCCCTTTCAGAGCTTGGAAGAAGGACAGGGATATGTCCATGTCCATTAGTCACCACCCTCCTGGGGCAGTGTCATCTCTTCTTGTACAGCACCTATAGGAGCTGTAGGCGATGCCCTCTCTGTCCTGCACAGTAAATGCCTCACAGAGTAAGTAATAAGAAAAGCCACTTGGTCTGCTGTAATTCAGTGTTGCTCTGCTGACTTGTGACCCAGAGCATGCTAACAAATTGTCTGTGTCAGCAGCACTAAATGATGTGAAAACATGAGATCGCTGGGTGTCGTTTAAAACCATGAAGGGTTTAAAATATTCACCGGGCTTCGGTCAGTTTGCACAAGATGACTTTTTACTTTCATGTGCAATAATGAGTGTGCACTTCAACGTAAAAGCTTTCTAATAGCCACCATTTTGGAAAGCTTTTTTCCTCCATGAAGTCGTCTCAAAACCATACAAATTTTGCCCTAATGGTTCTTTCAGGTCATGTGAACTGTGTGCTTTAAATGATTGTCTAAAAAGAAGCTTTTTGAGGTTGTAGGCAAGCTCAAGCTGCTGGGACTGTTATTTTAATGGCTAAAATCAGGCTGAGTTCCACCTAGTAGAGATGGATTTAATTCATTTATTTATTTTCCTTGTGACCGACTTGTTTGGCTCATTTGCTTTTGCTTTAACCTTAATGTAAACTTAAGACACAGTAATCAGTGCTCGACACCTGTATATCCTTAATTGTAAGTTGGAATCTGCCCCTAGGATTGATGTATTTATAATAACCAGGAGAAGAAAGACGTGTGACATTTTTGGGGAGTGTGTGTTTGTGTGTGTGCTGAAAATTAGGCAACCAATTCAGTTCCCTGTTGAAAATCACAATGTGTTTTCTCTGCTCTCTCATTGTGCCCGCACAGACCTATCAACAGCTGTGATATCACAGCTGTCAACCCATACAACCTCACAACTTCTGATTAACAGGATTTCCTCCCCAGTTATTAGAGTAGCAACAGAAGATACTCTGTGAAAAGGAACCAAATCCACAGCAATTGAATGTACTGTTTTCCTGGGATACATCTCAGCTTATTTACTGGCAACAGGCATTACTACTTGCAGTGAGATGGAGGTTTATGGGCTGCAGCTCACTGAACATGAGCTGGGTAAGCTTCCTTGATTTCATCTCACAGTTGCACTGAGCCTTTGGGTCTCCCTCAGCTATTTCATTTCTTGTGTCTGCTGGGACCTGGAGTCTGTGGGATCTTTCCAGTAAATGGGGAACGCTAAGGACATCAAGAAGGCTTTGAATTATTAAACTGATCACAGGTTGGGTGTCAAGAGCACGCAATAAATCAGAACACTTTTGAAAAGAATTAACTTGGATCTAATGAGTAAATAAAGTGATTGGAAAGCAACCTTTCTCCAGCCTTAGATACCTTTGGGCAGGATCAACTTGGCCCATGCCTGAGCCCTTCACCAACCCAAGGTCTCCTCAATGTCTATGTGAACAAGTGAACCAAATATTTTGCAGCTTTTCCTTGTTGTACTCCAACATCACTTGTTGCTCGTTAGCCAGAAGCCTGATAGTGCTATGGAGGTCTGTGTCATGGCTGCATGCGTGGAGTCCCTGAACATGACAAAAATCTTCATCTTCTCCAGTTAGGCTCATATGAACTTCGGCAATTCTTAGTCTTCTCTTTCCTATTTGGAAAATGAGATTACTGCTCTGCCTTTATCTAGCAAGATGTTTGATGATGCCAGGTGAGCTGAGCCACGATCTCTTCAGGAACCACCTAGATACGCTTTACTATAAAAGATAAAGCAAAATTGTAATCAGATGGATTGTGATCCCACTCCAGCTTGGGTGTCTGTCAGTCTGTCTGTGCTAGTGTTTATTTATCCATCTATCTTGTCCTCCTGCCAGTTCCAACACATGTATATATAAAATTACATTTCAGCCCTGATTCACAGAAGTATTTAGTGTCTCATAAATCCTTCTGCAATTCTGGATGTTTCATCTTCTTTTCTTTCTTTTTTTTTTTTTTATTGGAGTTTTGGTGCAAAGCTGACAGATAGCCAGGCAATGAAAGATTTTGCTGTTCACTGTAATCAACTAGCTATAAGAAGAAGTGGCAAAGTTATTTATATTTTCCAGAGAGAATAATTCTTTTCTCTCCTTGCACATGGCAGAAAAAATGCTCTGGTAATGTAGGATCTTAGAATTTCTTTTGAAAGTGCCCCTGTTTACTTATGAAACAAATGAGTGCAGTTTACTTGTATTCAAAAATGCTTTATAACCCTTGTATACAGTGAAAATGATATGTGTGTGGTGTAAACATTTTGGAGCAAAAATTGCATCTGTTAAAATTTGTGAAAGAAATCACTAAGGAAAATGATGTTGCAAACCATTTTCTGCCTGACTCGGGGCTTGGTATCTCATCAGCTCTGTGGTCCCCTCCCAATTTCTCTGTCCAGGTGTGTTTATGCAGTGTGTCTCAGTGAACAGCTGTGCAGGTCAGCAATAAATTGGATGTATGCACTGAAGTTATACTTTGATACATTTCTTCAAGAACTGGTATCAGACCTCTTCAATATCTGAGGCAGCTCTTCAGGACCCTCAGTGTCCCTATGCTAAAGACTGGTGGATCCTCTTTTAAATCAAGGAATTTGGTATGTTCAGGGAGTCTTTCTTCATCTTTGTAAGGGAGAATTTGAGCCCCACATATTGGGTAATTTTGTACCTCGTATGTATATATATCCACTTATGGCTCTCTTTCCCATTAAGAATAAAATAAACCTTTCCCATAAATGTCAACTTTCCGTTTACCCTTACCTTGAGAAATGCTCATTCTTTGCATGTTTGTTCCTAAGATGAAATGTACCTTTTCTTCCTACTCATCACATACAAATCTACAATAGAAATGAGGCATCTCAGCCATCAGAGACATAGCTGCAGGCAAGAAGCAAAGTGGGCTTAGTGACCTTGATGTGCATGCCGCAGTTGTTATGGCAACAGGCAAGTGAAATCACTGTTGCTAAGGCTCAGAGAAATAAAGCAATCTCAGTCACTTAATGATCATTATTCTCCAGTAACTTCATTTTGAGTTTGCTGCAAGCAAAACTAAAATGAGTCAGCAAACAGATCCAAAATAACTTAGCAGAAATCTGAATGAGAGGGGTTTTCTGCCCGTCCCCATCCTCGCCCCACCAGCCCCATCAGTGCTGTTGTCAAGAAAGGTTTTCCAGCAGTGAATCACATCCGTAATCCACAGCAGTTATTGGGAGCTAAGGTGCGATGCCAAGTGCAGCCCAGAGGCAGAGGAGTGGGTGGTTTGTGCTGAGCACTGGGAAGAGCAGGAGACAGGGCAGCCTGGGAACACCTCACTTTCTCATCCTAGAACAGTGATTTGCAGTTTGTAGTAACAATAATATAAAGTTTAGGTCATCCCCCTCTCTTTAGCTTATTTCTTGCTGAGATGCAGTACTTTTATTCTGGCTTGACCACCACTAGCATCTGGATGATGGATGTTGGTGGTTAGTGTTTCCTGCCCAGGACAGGTGTGTAGTTATGTTGGACAAACAAAGAATTCAGTCTATGGGGAGTTTAACAGTTTAAAGGAAAGATCTCTTTAAGAAATGCCAGTAAATGAAATGTTGGAAAATGAATTTTCATGAAAACATTAAATGTTAAAATTGTTTAAGTAGGATAAGAAATAATGGAACTTCAGGAGTTAAATTGGTGTCCAAATATTAGTGCCAGTTTTCAATGAAGATATTCAAAACAAACCAACAAAAAAAAAAAAGCCATGGGAAATCTTAATCCTAGTAACACTCATGAGAAATGGGTGCACCCAGTGGGAAACAGCAATCAAATCATATTTTGCTGTGAAAGTGAGTATCAAGGTGTATTTGGAGCATCTCTTAATTCTTTCATAGACTCATCTGGTGCCAAACAGAAGATGGCCCTCCCCAGAAATAAATACACAAAGAGCCCTATTAAGGGCATACCCCCCAGTCCCTCTAAATATCACTGCAGGCTCTGGTGCCCTGTTCTATGATTGTGAATGAGTGTGGATCTTTCTAAAAGCTGATTGCAAACCACCTCGGTTCCTAGTTAATTTCCAATGAGACCAGATGTGAATTTTCAGTTTAGATCTCTCTATTGCACCAGAAAAAGCAGAGGCATTAGCAGCTGAAAGCAGTCAGCATGTGTTTGTTCCTGCAGCAGGCTGATTGCTCATCAAGCAGAGCTGAGTCCCATACAGGCTGAGCTGGATCGCAGCACTATACATATGTATTCCTCCTCAGATGGACACAATCAGGCCATCCATGCATCCTGCCAAGATGCCTCTTGGTTTTGGATGCCCTGGGTGATTGCAGGGAAGATTTGCTTCCACGTCTGTATATGTTGGCAGTTATCAGGATGGTTGAAATCAGCGGTATTTCATTGCAAGTACATGAAATTGGAATCAATCTAGGATGTGAATGCTGGTCCTATGGAGGACAACAGGAATGGTGCCCCAAATTCATGTGGCTTTGGAAACACGCCTGGTTCATCTCTGTAATGCTGGGCTGCAGGAGTTGGGATGGGCAGTAGCACTTCTGCCTTGTACCCGAGGGAGATGAGAGAAAGGTAATGCTTTCCTTTTACGTGCCTCGGAGGGATGGGGATGACACACCTATGGACCCTACAAGCCATCTGCCACCTTCTCCCTGCAGCTGGGGTCATGCATCTCAAATCCAAGCAGGTCATGTAGAAGCTCAGGAGCTGACTGTTGGTAGGGCCTCTAGCAACTGCATGTAATTCAGGTATTCATTAAAAAAATTGATCGTAAAATTAAATGGTTATTGAGAATGCTGTTGAAAAACAGTCAAGCAGATGATTCAGCAAAGATTTACATGAATATTCAGAATAGAATTAACAATGGCAGAAATTGTTGTTCTCCTTGACATGAATGGCAGCAGATTTCTATTTACACAAAAGTTTTCAGCTGTATCATCAGAAGGGGAATAGCTGCAAGACAGCTGCCCCATCAGTGCATTGCTGAGTGGTAAACAAGTTCATACAGTGATGTCTGGAAAGACATGTGCACAAGATTTCATTGTCTGTAGCATTATGTATGGGAATATGGGAGTCTGAAATGGCACACGAAGAAGTCAGGCAAGAAGGAGTAGGATTTTTTCTTTTTACATGAATGGAAATGTATTTCAGCTGAACTCTTGACTTGCTGAACTTTCTCTTTTATTCCTTTCATCTTTAAAACTTCTTTCCCTTTTTCTTCCCCATGCATCATTCAGAAAGACAACTCCAGCCAATGTAGCAGAGATTTTTCTTTTTCTGATCAATGGCATCAAAAGTGCTGTGTCTGAAGTTTTGTGGCATTTTCTGATATAGAGCTTTGGTTTTTTTTAATAATGCATTGTGCTGGAGACCAACCTCTGTGATTGAAATGTCACTTGGAGTCAATGTGGCCACTTCTTCGATGAGGGGGAGTAAGAAAGGTCAACTTTGAAAAAAAGATAGAAGAAAAATCAAAGAATTGGTGATGTCCAGAGGCTTGGGAAAAGTTGGAGATGTCTGTGAGTACTTTTTCATACACATTCACAGGTTCCCAACACTTCTCCTAATGCACTGTCTTCCATTGCAGCTACAGCCACTTGTAGTTCTTATCTGCTTCAAATACTGTACTGTGCAGAAGGTACAATTACTTCTGCTCATACTAATAACAAGAGCGTTACTGCTTGGAAACTGTTCTTATTAAATGAAAAAAGCCACGTGGTTGGAAGAAGGACCTTTCTTCCTGGAACTGGCTGCCCAGGGAAGTGGTTGAGTCTCTGACACTGGAGGTGTTCAAGAACTGCAGAGGTGTGGCACTGAGGGACGTGGTTAATGGGCATTGTGGGGGTGGGTTGGGGTAAGACTAGGTGATCACAGAAATCTTTTCCAACCTTAATGATTCTGTGATTCTTTCTGATAGATAATCTCAGCATACTGCAACATCCACGATCCAAGCTCTCAAAGGATGGCCGCGAGAACTGGTAGGAGTTCACCCACTGTATTCTGGATTCCTTGGGATTTTGCAGTATGTTAGGGCCCATTCTTCGAGAAATGTGGTTAGACTTCAGTAATGTAGTTTCCCTGAGAATATTTTTGGGGAAGTGAGTACTTATTTTTCTGTACAATAAATGATATAAGAATACAGTTGGGGAAATAGTTTGCTAGATGTGCTCTGGCTTTTTGTGCGTGTTTAACCATCATCCTTGCTCAGTATTTTCCTGTTTTTACTGTTGTATCTGATACTTGAAGTACTAAAAAGAACAGCAAAGAGAAAGAGGTATTTAATTTTAGAACAGAATTGGTCTCAATCTGAAAGGAGAATCCATATAAATCAAGCCTGTAGCACTTTCTGATCATCAGTGACTGACGATACTTTTCTCTGCAACCTCGATTAATAATGTCCTGTGAAAAGCTCTTGTAGAAAGCTTGTGGCACTTGGGAGTAGCTCAGCTGTCTTGTCTGTGCCATTTGCCACAGAGACTCTGAGTAGTTTTACTTGTTTGCCAGAGTTCAGATTACAGCGTAAAACATGACAGTGTTTCAAATCATAGTGTAAACATGAAGATGGCATAAAAGAGTTCTCCTAATTACTTGGTAATTTGATTAGAGAGAATAATGTTGCTTTTGTTGATTCCCAGTTCCTGAAAACAGCTTTTAGGGGGGGGAATGGTCTATTTATCTCTTTAGCAATAAACATTTGGTAGCCCCAGGCTTCACCTCTGCCTGGAAGCTCCTCTGACTGGGGAGGGAGCTGCAGTCAAAGCCTCTGCATCATTCTGTCTGAGGCAGTCAGAAGGATGTCAATTCATACCAAGCATCATATGGCCCAGAGGTGAACTTGTCTCACTCAATTTGTAAACAAGTATAGATTTTACACGGAGAGATTAATGAGAGAGATGTATGCCTTCACATGCTAAGAAGATAATAAAGAGAGGCGATAGATCCTGAGGAATACAGAAGCTCTGGGTTTTTGCAGGACCAGTAGAATCTGCACTATAAACAACTTAGAAAGGAGTGTTTTGGATGTGAAAGTTTACACTGAGAGAGGAGGGGGAATTACCTCCTGCTCCCTTGGGTAGGATAAGACAGAAAACCATATGGGCAGAACATCACTGAAAACATCTCTGCTGAAGATGTGGTGTTGGAAACAAGACCTCGGTTTTGCCTTCCACCATACAAAGGCATTGAGGGCTTCAGGAGGCTCAAACTGCCTGGGAGTCATGATTTTACTTTAAACAACCTAAAAATTTCCACTCTTCTTCCACACCCTCACATCAGCAGAGCACTTGTTAGCCTCAGACCTGGGATCTTTGGAGAACTGTCCGTGGAATAATGTTTGCAGCGTTGGCAATCATGTTAGCAGTGAGCAATCAGTCAGCTCCACTTGCATAAACACAGGAAGAAAGCCATTGATTACTTGCAGCTCTGCTAACGATCTCAGGACCAGCAGGCTTCCGAACTCACAATTCATGGTTGCTATTTGGATATGATCACCTTTCATCCTACCGAGAAGGTTAAAAATACATTGTTTTTTTAGTACTGGTATGCTTATAAAAATAACCTTCTTTAATGCAATCCATAAACTCTCTCCCATGAATGACTTGCTGAGCATTAAGGGGAGCATTGGATGCTGTTCTTATGCACTTTTGCAGCTATTGTGCTGACTTTGGCATCTGGGCCAAAGCTGGCCTGGACTAAGTGCTACCAAATAGAGAAAGAGCAAATTTATATTTGTGCAATTGGTGTAGAGTTTGGCTGTGTTGACCTGTGGTCTCCTCTTAGCTAGTGTTATTTTTCAGAATGAGCCCTGAAATTTGTTTTTTGAGGTGTGACTGTGCTGCTTGGTGGTTATGATTAAGGTTATACAGCTTTTATTAAGCTAACGTCAAATTACTTCTCAGTGTTTCTTCAATTAACGCGATGTGTTAGCACTGACATCCCAGTGACTAAGCACAGTCAGAGTTTAACAGATTTAATTGAAATATCTTAAGGCAAAGGAATTATCCAGGGTAAATCCAAACCCTGTGTCACTTTGACCAGCAGTTTATTGGTTTTGAATGCAAAATTAACTTATCAAAGAACTTGCCAGCATTCAGACATTTTAACATCTTTAGTTCCTTTAATATTTCTAAAACATGTCATTACTGAAACAAATGTATAAAGAGAATCACAGCTCCTGTATCAAACAGGACTTCAATTTTACATGCTCAGGGAGTGGTTCTGCCCTTATTATCAAGGCTGGATAATGAGTCATACCTCCAAGATTGCAGTGGAACTTCTCAGCCAGACAAAAGGAGCAGAAAACATCCAGAGGACAAAGTGAACAACACACTCTTCCATATCTTGAGGTAAGCCAGAGATTTAGGAAACCATTTTCGCTATGTTGTAAATGTTTTATGGCTCTGGATATTTCCAAGCAATGGGCTCCACTGTGTTAAACTGGGGGTATTAATGTAAATCATTCTCAGAGCAGGCTGTAAATATACACAGGGATGGAGTGAGGATGCACTGGAAAAAAGCACTGCTAAGTACCAAATATGCGAAAAATGCAATTGAGGCAAGCAGCAAGATGCTGGAGTGGGGACCAGCATGCGGTGCTGGGTGGCACAGGAGCTGCTGCTGTCCCCTCCAGCCCTGCTTGGCAAGGTGTTCAGCTCTGTGCTGTTACCTGAAGTTGATTTCTTCGTCGCTTTTCACAGCATGTTCTTAACAGCAGGCCCAGTCACACCTCTTTTAAATGAGCATTTCTCCTTCGCTGCTCTTCCCTGGGGTATGAGGGAATGATCACCCCATCAAGGAAGTATAGTGATGCTAAGAGTGAGGATAGCTTATCCTGGGACCAGCACTATGGTGAAGCCCTGGAAGAAGACAAGAACAGCTGCAATTTCATCTGAGAATTTCCCTGGATTTAGGGGAGCAAGAGAACCCAACACTCCATGTAAGTTCTTGTGTAGGACTTTCCCTATAAGAGCATAAAAGACAAGGTGGCCTCTACTCCCACCAAACAGTTCACCCCTTAACGATGGAGTGTATTACCTGTGAAGTCTGGCAAGTACAATCATTCTTTAATTCTAACTTGATTTGTGTACTTGAAAGGTTATTCTGGTGTTTTATGGCTGGCTAGTTTATCTTTTAATTAACTGCCCATCAAACCTCTTTGATCTGAGGAACAAGAGCTCAGTAGATGCAGAATCCCTCCTCCACAGCTCTGCCCAGGTGACTCTCAGTAATCCAGATTGTCTCATCCTGCAGCAAGGAGGCAAATTGAATGGAGGCTGCAGGTTGCTGCTGGGCTCTGTCTCTGCTGAACTTGTTGATTTGCATTCTGAGAGGGTATTGCTGGAGATAATGGGATTTGTGAGGAAAGTTGATTTTACCTTGTTATCTGGAGGGAGAATGGCATCATCCTCTGAACACGAGGCAGTGCAGAACAGTAATTACTCAGCCAGGTGGAAGATAGCAGGCGAATGGGGAGGCACAGCTGCTTACCCTGACCAGCCCTGGATTGTCCCCTGTTATAGAAATGTCATCACAGAGTTTCTTTAAGCAATTCTGTGAGGCTAGGAAACAAGAGAAAATAAACTCCCGCTCCTAGCTTGCAAAAATCATGAGCACAATTGCAGAAAAAATGGAAAAAGCTTCGACTTCGAAACTCAGATAGCTTTGAGTTTGTTTTGAGTGCATTTTGTGTGCCTTTTGGACCTCTAAGTCTAATGTATCATAGTATCACAGAATGGTTGGGTAGGAACCCCTGCTGTGAGCTGGCTCTCAATCACCAGATCAGGCTGCCCCGGTCCCCATCGGTGGGCAGTGGGGCTGAGGAGCTCCTAGCAGCTGTGGTCTTTGCCCAGTTCATCCATTATGTCCTTCTCATTTTGAACAGAGGTTTCCAGCCACAGCATTGTGCTGGTCTCCCCTCAACTCCCGGACTTTCCTAATGTGTATCCTCAACTCTGGTTCTGGCAGGTCCCAGGAAAAGCCTTCCCTTCCTCCACACCCTTTCTACCCTCACAGCTTGAGAACCACTGTGTAAAAATGCACAGCATTTGGACAGCAGAGTCCAAAACAAGCTTAGGCAGCAACTATTTATACACACAAATATGTGAGCCTGCGTGCCAAACTGCTCTACAGAAACGTGTTTGTTTTCACAAAGGAGCTATCTTGTTTACTCATTCCTCAGGATAACTTCTCTCACCATTGGAGCTCTGCACCCCACACAGTGGGACCAGCTCTCTGCTGGAGGAGTCCCTCTCCTACAGAAGCACTTGGGCACATTCCAGACCTCAGTGCATGTCATTTGGCATTCATCACAAGTTAGTCTGTAGTGGTGCTTCGCACCTTCTCAGTGTAGACCTGGAAGTAGTAGGGAAGGGCTATAGAAAGAGGGTGGTTTAAAAAAAAGCATGATCTGTTTCCAGCATCGTCCTGTCAGATACTTCCTATGACCACACAGCTTCTCTTGGTCATATCTGCCATGCTTGACTCCTGCTTAAGTGTCAGTGCCTTTTTTGTGCACTGCTTGTAACATTCCCCTAGGATTAAGCTTCATGTGTTGATTTTAAGAATCTACTTGGTTATCCTCACCGTGGAATGAATTAACAATCACTCAGTTCATCTTGAAACCACTGAGGTCCCTGTGGGTCTTCTTTTGTTTGCATGCAGTGCCATTGCATCTTCCTCAGCCCCTCAGGGGAATAACCACATTTATTTATTTTTTTTCTCTCTTATCCTTTGGATCTTGCTGGGTTTTTAATCTTATTCAGTAGGGGAGGAAAGCACAGTGGTTACCTGCAGGGGCTGTCTGACATAATTCACATAAGCACATGCTAAGTACACCCTCTATCACAGTAAGTGTGTTTTACATGGGAGTTAAGACACTTCATTACATCAGTTAATGCTACGGTTAAATCACTCATATGTAATACCATCACCAGAGGCTGTCAGAGGTCAGCAATTTGCTTTTCTCTTGAAAGCCAGAGTTTGGGCTCACTAACGTCTTATAAGGACATGAGGCATTAAAACATCGCTTCTGTATAGCTCTGAGGTATTTCAAACTCGATTCACTCATTCCAGAGGTAATTATTCTTACTTCTCCATTAACAGGAACTTCATGCCCTGTTGTCCATGAAGGCAAACCCCAATGTCATTCTCATCTGTGATCTTAACTGGTTTCTACTGCACAAAATGTTCTCCTGTAATTTTGTAGATGTTAAACCATTTTTTGATCAGACGTCCAAAGGCCTCGCTGCTCTCCATTTGTAGGCTTTGTTTAGATATGAGTTGTAGAGATAACAAACATTTTGACTGAGTCACTACTCCTACCATAAGCATGCTAATACTCCTCCCAAAGGGAAGTGGAAATAAAGGCAAAGTTTTCACCCTAATGTCTTAAAACTTGTACCCAGTTTAGAAAAACAGCTCAGCTGATGTTCTCTCTATCCTTTCCCTTCTTCTTAGTGCAAGAGTAGGGAATCTGAGCCTTGAGCCCCTTTATGGCACTGGGGTATTAGTGCTCTTTGTGCTGTAATATTTGAGTTCACAATGAATAGGTAAAGTCTGTTATTCTTTCTGGAATCTATAATCATTTGTTTTCTCTGGCCCTTAAACATAAACTTTTATGGTATTTTCTCCCAAACTCCCTGTACAGATTTGGATTTGTCAGTTAGCATCCATGATGCAGCCACATGAAGTGTCTGGAATAAACAAAATCAATTTCATTGATTTCTGGGGGAATATTCACTGCAGGGCTGGCTCTAAAAGTCCTTAAAGCTGATTTCAGTACTGAACATTCCTACAGTCAGGACTTTTTTTTTTTTTTTTTTTTTTGTTAATGCATTATATGATGTGCTGTATCCTATTAAGACTGATGGATTTGACCATGACCTTCTATATGATGGCTGTGAGAGATTGACTGCCTGCACCTGCCCTACTCTCCCTTCAGAAATGTGCAAAATGAGTCTTATTTGGGACTTTGAAAGTCTAGAAATGGCGGATGCTCTTTTGGAAAATGGTGTAGGAGTGGTTTTGCATTAGGTAGAAAGAGAGGCACAGCTACTGGAAATGGTCTGTGTTGAGGGGAACTCAGAAACAGCCTCAAAGCTACGAAAGGGTTTTAATTTATAGAGGTATGACGTTTTTGTTTTTTTTCCTAAGCAAGCTGGGTTTCATACACTCAGCACTGCAGCAGATCTACTCTACACAATAGCTTCCCCTTAAAAGAAATAATTCCCAGGTCTGAATTTTGGCTAACTGCTTGGGTCAGCAGTACAAGTAGTATTGGTGGTTTCTGTCCCTGTACCTGCTCATCGTGTTGCCTGCTCCATCACCAAGGCCTCTGATCCTGTGGAAAAAGATTAAAAACCAAGGAAGACAGAATATGTCATCACTGCTGGTGCACACAAGGGAAAGCTCTGTACCCTGGATGCACCTGCAGATGCTTGCACTGGAGCCAAGGAGGCCTCTGGATGGGCCCTGGGGAAAAAGAACTATCACCCCCCGTGTCCTCTGTGGGTCGTTTCCCCCCTTTCTTGGTTGAACTCTTTTCAGCATTCAGACTCTCAGCCTTTTAGCAGGTTTAGCTTTGTGGGTTATCTGTTACAAAAGGACTCATTTATGGCACATGTGCTAAAAGTCTAGCTCGATGTATAGGTTTTTATCAAAATCTTCCTTTTGTAAATGCTCAGCTGTCTGGTAGCACAATTATATGAAATTTTTAGCATAGGAGAAACAGAGCCCCTCTGGGGAATCCTGCATTTATACCCAGGTGGTAGGAGGAGACTTCAGATTACTTACTTGGACCTTCCCTGCCTGACTTTGAGAGGACCAAAGGAAGGTGAAATGAGCATCAACCAAGCAATAAAAACATTGTACTGCAGCCCATTGGCCACAGTCCTCATTTCTTGCAAAGCCACTTCTGCAAATGGGTCATTTATGCCAGTAACCCATTTCCAGGCACAGGCACATCAATTCTCTAGTGTATGACCACTAGAGCTCCATTTAAGGGAAATCTTACCCACAATGGAGGCTCTTTGCAAACTTTGCTAGTCAGGAGGAATGGTCATCTTAAAAGGTTGACATCTTTGCATGTCATGAACACCGTATTTTATTGAGGAAAATCTATCAGTTGTAGGTACTATTGATTTATAAGTGAGCTGACCTTAGAGAAGGAGGGTCTTGTATTTGTTTTTGGAAGCTCCTTAATAAGTGTCACATAGTTCAAAATAATCATAAAACCCCATCTCAGACCTTCCCTGGAATGTCTGGGTAGAAAGAGAAGCTTCCCTCCTCAGTCCTTCAGGACTTGAATTCTCCATGAGCTTCACTGTGAAAAATGACATAATTATGTAGCACCATTTGTCTTTAAAATATAAATTTTGGAACAAAGCCCAAGAAAGCTCCAAGCTTCCCCAGCCTAATGCTTGTCCACTTCTTTACATATTTTGTGCTCTTTGGAAACGTTTGTTGTTGTTTGTATCAGTGCCTTCTCTCCCTAATTAGATCTGCACCATGCAGATCACAGCCTGTCACGTTGAGGGATACAGCTGAGATAGTGCCTTACACTGCAATGGCAGAGGCTGCAGCAGTGTGGGGGAACTGCTTTAGAGGCTCTGCTTTGATTAGCAGCAGGATTTAATCACAATTAGCTGATACAGTGCCGGCTGCAATTTGGTCTGGTCTAGGGAAAACAGCCAGCGTCATGTCAGCTAGCTCAGCTCTTCACACATGACCACATCTCTAATGAAGGCTCGCCCTTTGGTGGACATCTGTCGTGAGATTCTCCATCCCACTCTCCTGCTTTCTCTTACATGCTGCGTTAGACAAAATCATTATAAATGGAGCATGAGTATAGATATTAGCTTATTGGTCTGGCTTCCCTAATGTTCAGGGCATTCAGGCTGTGCTGTGCTTAGTAAAAAGCTGAACTCATTAAATGTAAGAGATGATGGGGAGGATGGGTTGTGTTTTCAACAGTACCTCCCACCCCTCAGCGTCCATGATGGGATTGTGTCTCCCATATACACATCTCCTAAAAATCGAGGGATCCCTGTTGGCCTGGAGTGTGCTATTTGTCTTACATTGACTTTTCAGCTTGGGTAGTGAGTGTGCAGCCCTACAGATTGCTGTGGATATTTGACTCTTGGATTGACTCTTTGCTAGGTGCTGTTAGGTGAGAATTCTATCACTGGAACCTGCACTTCTGAGATGCTGATGGCTCTTTCAGACCTTTTTAAAAAGCCAGTATTAAAGCTCTCCTCTTCACTGTTTTCTTTTGTTTCTGCATTTTTAGTATGCTTTCTGCTCCTGAACTTAACACTCTGTTGGTTAAGGTTTGTAAAGGCATTTAGACAATGAAAAGTCATCGTTAGAATGAGGTACCTTTTGAAAATATTGCTACACTTTAAATATTTATCTACTGTCTAACATCTGGCCCTTAAAGCATATTATGAAACCAAATGGGCTACATCTGAGCTCTATCTATTATCTAAGGCCTGTGCCCCACATTTCGGCAAATCAATCATTGCTATTCCAGTTTTGGAGCTGTGGAACGAGCTGTCAAATGATATTAATCAATCTTTGTCATTGCTCGTTTCCAAAAATCATTAGCATGCTCAACCTCACATTATATTCTCCAGCAGAGAAATAACACGTTGTCAACTGTACTTTGTTATGAGTTCCTACACAAGTGACCTTATTGATTGCATGTATGTAACCAAGGTCTGTATTTACTGAGAGCCTCCTGGTTTTTGTGCTCGCTTTTATTCTATTTCCACTTTCTCCCTCTCTCTCTTTCTCTCTCTTTTTTTAATAATATATATTACTTAGTTTTCCTTAGCAGACAAAACATCTGTTTCCAAGGAAATGAAGATAACTGAGAAGCTGGTGTGAACTCTTTACTTAATGAAGATATCAAGTACATTTGACTGTTGGAGCACCAGGAAATGATTTATGACTCTATAGCACATTAAAAAAAAATCTGCCAACATATAGCTATTCCTGTTGTCACACAGTAACACTTTAAATTTCTATAAATGTGGCCACGGTGTAGCTGGCATGTGTAGAAATCTTTCTTCTTAGCCATTGTGGCTTTGCAGATAGATTTCTTTTGCTAGTTATTCTTCACAGCGCTTGGCAAAAACTGGCTGTAGGAAATTACTTCCTTATATATGTGTATATATATGTACATATTTCCAGAGAAGAGCAATTCAGTTTGGAATGGACTTTGTACCATATCATTTGGCTGGCTTTGTTTCTATTTCTCTCTCCACGCTCAGGGAATGAAGTGGTACATGCTATGTGCACTGATTCACATTGCAGGATGCTGCAGTCTCCAGAGTGATTTTTGGACCACGGTGCCTTGTGACTCCCAGGGGCTGCAGCCCCATCACTGCCACCTCACATCCTGTGAAGCCACAACATTTTGTGCCCATGCTCCCAGATGTTTAATAATGAAAAACGTTTGTGTGCTCAGGACCACAAAATCAATCCTCTTCTGATAATAAGGTTGAGTCCCCAGAAGATGGGACAGTGCAAATGGTGGTTAATGTGCTTTTCTTCACCAGCAGCTGAACGTGGAAACCTGAACAGTACCAAATGTTTTAGCATTGCATCAGTGACTGCCCTCTGCATTCAGCAAAACCTGTCCCCTGCTGCCAGAGGTAAGAGCTTCAGGAAATGTCTTTGTGAATGGACCAATCTTTATATTAAAGCTACCTGCAGTGCTGAGTCAGAAGTGGGTCTAGCCCAGGAAAGTTATAAATGTGTTTCTCATTCCAGGACAAAACGCATTCTGGCAAAGAATAATAACTGTTGCTCTTTCTGGCAGTCCCCTCTGTTGGCTGGAACCTAGTGCACACTTGCAATAAGTATAAGCACTTGGTGGAGACAGTGGGGCACAAGTCAGATTTCAATGGACATTTTCTCCTTTTTAAAAATTTTTGAGAAAAAAACAACAACAACAACAAAACCAACCCAAATCTACCATTCTTAATAAATCAGTATCCTCACTGCTTTCCATTTCTAGATTGCCTTAAGGTGCAGCCTCAGGAAAAATACATTACAGGCTCAAGTCCTGAGCTGATGAATGCTACTCTTATGGCAGTATGTTCAGGATCTGAAGCACACTCTTTAGAGTTGTTGTTAGCTAGAGACAGCAGGAAATAAGTGGAAATGTTCCAGAACATTGCTGCTGAAAAACCTTTTCTAACAGCAGAGCATCCATGAACCCCCACAGCACAGGCTGTGACATCAAGATACCTTCAACTGGAAAACACAATATGAGTGAGGGCTTTAACAGCCCTCCAATACGCCATCAGTTTCACTGGGGCAAAATCTCAGTCTGCTCACCCTCTGCTGTATTCTCACTCAACTTTGTTTAACTAGTTTACCAGGAAAAAAAATAAAAATAAAAATCAAACAGATAAAATGAGAATGGTGGTAACTCTGGAAGGAATATCTCCTGGCTAGTGCCAAAAAGAGGTAGCAGAAGTTTTGTGTCAGTTCACACAAGGACACCTTAAACTCAACCCCGTGAAAGCTTTGTGACATAATTTGGCTGTCTTTCCTGGGAAGTTTTATTATGAGTACTTAGTAGGAGATGTCAACACAGAAATGTCAGGTTTCCTGGCCAAAAAAGAAAAAAGAAACTTGTCATCTTCTCTTACCTAGGTTTTATTTAGAAAAATGTATTCAGGAGTTTCTGACAAACCAGATCCGGCCTGAGCTGGTGACAATGCTAGGTAATTGCCAGCAAGCCACTTAGTGCATTTAGCAACATCTGAAAAGCTTCCCAAATCCTCAGCCAGGTCTCTCTCTGTCATAAACATCTTCAATATTTAATTTAGGTGATGCCAAGGAGGACTGCATTCCCCTTTGTGTCAGCTGCCCAGCCATGAGCAGCAGCAATGACCTGCCCGGGCAGAGGGACAGCTGTGTGACCATCCCCTAGATGCAAAATGCTGGCTTTGGAGCCCACTGAGAGGTGGTGGGGTTTTTTCCTACATCTTTGTACTGTAGCATATGAGCTCTATCCCCTTTCAGCCAGGGTAGCTGGTGTAGCTTTGGTGATTACGTATTTCATAGGCCATTGATTGAAGTGCTCTTACAGTCCTTCCCCTTTTGAATGAATGTTCGTCCCCTGGAGGCTTCTTCAAAGGGCTCGGGGACAAAGGATTCAGCTAAAGAAAACATTTGTGCAGGTCCACGTAGGCAGCCCTGCTCTGCAAGCGGGTGAGCACGTACTTGAGCTCGTTGGAGAGGACAGCACATACACACAGTTATATGCGTGGCCGAGTGAGGTGGGTGAGGACGGCTTGTTCCAAAACCATTGTGAAAACAGTGCTGATATTCATCCAGTATCTCGCCATTTAATTTGTTTCTTTTCCATGTTATTTTTTTTTCCTTCTCCTCTTTTTTGCTTATGCAGTAATCTGTTAAATGGCAGTACCCAGGACAGACTCAGCATTCTGCCAGAAAAGCACCTTTTTTCGCTGTGCCATTATCAATTCTCCTTTCTGTGATCATCATTCCTTACTCCTCCAGTGAGCTTCTAATGACTTTCTGCTTGAGTGCTATGGTTACCACTTTGCAACAACTGCTTTAAAAACTAAGTTTTTTACTGCCTATCTCTGTCAGGAAATGAGTGTTGTCCAAGCACTTCTGATAAAGATTGAAAGGAAATCAGACCTGATCCACGGCCCTCCTGCAGAAGGGAGAGGTGATATTTGCAGCTTTTTCGGTGGTGTCATAAAAGCACAGGCCACTACTTTGCAAACAAACCTCAGAAGAGAGATACTGCTGTCCTCAGTGTCCTCCTGTGCCCAGTCCTGTGCATCCTCTCTCTGCAGGCTTGCTTGCTCCCTCCATGATTCTAGCTCTGTTTTGGGGGCCTGGGAACAGCAGATTGTATGGGGTGCACAGCTGCCAATGGCCAAGATTGTCTCCATGTCCTTCAGATGTCCGAATCAACAGGAGACATGACTTCATGGATTGGGTGTCTTCTCAGAGGCATAGCTTTATTATCATAACACAAACACCCGACAGAAATGCTTTCATACCCATCAACTAAATGTGGATCTTGAGACTGTATTCCCTATAGTCTACTCAACGCAGTACAGAGGAAAAACCCATAGTGCCAGACCTGTTTTTGCTCATGATTACTGTGCTGGCTATAGTTATTTCTGGGTAAAACATCAATTGTGATGGACTGTTTTATTTTTTTTCTGTTTGGTATATGCAGCTCTAAAGAACTAGATTTTAATAAAGCATTAATTAAATGCTGATTCCTGCATTACCTGGTGCTTTCAAATGGTTTAACACAGCCCATGTGAGTTAAATGTTCTTATAATGGTGCAATTTTCTGTTTGCTGTTTTCCATTTTTCCTTTACTTTGGTCGTGATTTTATTGTTATTTTCCTTTTGATTTTATTATTATTTCCCTTTTGATTTTATTATCTTTGCCTGCATTTTTAATTTCCCCACTCTGAGTGGATGGATATCTGGACTGTGCTGGCTACTCATGCATTGAGAATGACAGTAAACAGCAACTTGTTTGAGTTCTTGGGATAAAATACCACAATCATCGCCTTACCAACAACTGGCTTTGTAAATTGCCTCTCCCTCCAATTAAAAATTAATAAAAAGTCATCTAGCTACAAAGGCCCCTCATGTGATGGAGCACAAGGGGGCAGTGTTACGTTGAATTGAGTCACGCAAGGGTGCTATTAGCGTGGGAACTCTTCATGGCTGATTAATTTTGCTTGTTTGCAAAGAGGCACCTTCATCTCCGGGTTTGGTGCTGCTGCCTTGGGCACAGCTGTGGGGCACTGCGGGGCATGGATCTTGCACCGGGGCCCCAGAAGCCACCTTCACCCCATGGCAGTCTGCTGTGAATGACGACTGCTGTTCATCTCTGCCCATCAGGATTTCCATTCCTACCCTGGGCACTGGTGTGCATGTGTGACCCCTGTCTGAGGGCTCAGCATCTGAATCTGGGGTTAGTGGGCAGAAGCACCAGTCCTGTACTGGAGATGTCCCAGCTCTGTGGGAGCATTCGTGCCACACAACATCTGCCATAAAGGACAGGGCTGCTCCAACAAAGGCAACTGCCAACCCCAAGCTGTGCCAGTAAAAGGCAACTTTTCCTCAGTGCCACTTATGGGGCAATAAAAGAGAAGGATATATATATATGCATGGAAACTGCTGTGAGTGACTAAATGGGAGCAGAGATAAAGGTATCCATCCTAGGAAGGAGGGATGGGGAGAGGAATCCTTCCACAAAGGCAGCACCACATCCCACAGGGTACCAGCAACCTCATCTTTCACAGCATGGTCCTCTTTTACTCATGCCCTCAGGCCTTTGAGGCTCCTTTGTCAGCCTTTGATTTTCTGCAGATGATCTGAGAGAGTGGGTTCTCTCCAACTTTTTCCCTGTTTTCAGGGAAGAAAGACTTTAAAAGCAATGTTTGTATGTATAACTGTGGCAGTGAATCTTGAAATATGTATACTGCACACGCAAACTAAGAGTTGAGCATAGACATGCATAATTTATTTGTGCCTGGAGGCTACTTGCTTTTGCGCTGTCTCATTTTCTGGTGGCTGGATGATGCCTGAGAATGAACTTAAGCCATGGACATGAGCTCAAAGCTCTGATCTGCCAATGAAGGCCACTGATGGACTCCTCAGCGCTTGACGCTGTGTCAGCCAAGCTCACAGCCTCAGCTGCTGTGAAGTCCTAGGAGATCCCTCTGCAGGCACAAAGCCTCAGGCACCACTTCTTGATGTACACAAAAGACCTTGTTTTAATAGGAATTAATTAGCAGTTTAAATACTTGCAGGGTAGGAAATCCCCCACTGGGTGTACTCATGAAGGTTTCTTTACACATTACCTCCCAGAAGGATGCAGACTTTCCCTTACTTTCCAGCATCCCTTGCTGCTTCAGCAATAGCTGCAGTAATTGCATTGCAGCCACAAAGTACTGCGGCTGTAACCATAATATCTTTCCAGTGCTCATCCATTCCCCAGTGTTAGATAGGATTGTGATGGGCAATGATTTATCACAGAGGCCGAGGTTATGGTGGCACATATTCATGCCCTGGGTGCCTTTAAGCGATGATGAGGTGATAATGTCAGTATAACCACACGTTCTGTTTGCATTATTTATTGCTCTCATGAATGACAAATTCGTATTTCAAAATGGCTGAGAGGTTTATCTGCTGTCTCAGAAAGTCAAACGGTGAATGTGGCATAATCTTATCTACAGGGCAGATGCTTCCTTTTATTACTGGCATTTAATAAGAGAGGGTATAATTAAAATTAAAAAGGTAATTAACCCATTTCTAGGGTGCCTTGAGTAAACAGGCAGGAAATAGAGATCTCAGTGTGCTTGCAGAAGTCCTGCTCTCGGAGCTGTCTTTGGAGACAGGTGGGCTGCACTGCACTGAGGGAGAGGGCTGTGTGTGAATGGCTATGAAATGCTGCAGAAGAATTGCATTCTCAAGAGCTTTAGTTGAGGTGGCATTTTGCTATGGGGTCATCTCTCCTCTTAGGGGGTGACAGTGCAGCTGGGGTGGTGGGTGAGTGTGAGGAATCCCAGCTGAACTCTGGCGTGATATTACTGCAGTCTGGGCAATCCTGGCAATCTGGGGAGCTCACACAACTGAGGTGACTGAATGAAGCAAGAATTTCATTTGCTTTTCCTTGATTAATGGTGGTCACCATAGACCAACGGTGGCTATGGCCAAGTAGAAGCAATTAGAGGTAAGTAATGCCAACTTTTCCCCTCAGCAGTAATCAGCACCTGCAATGTGGGCTGGCTGTCCTTTGACACAGGCACTCTGCACAGTGTATAGCTCACTGTGCTGGGCTTGCTGCAGTGCAGGATGCTTTGCTGGAAGAAAAATCTCCTATGAGTCTTCTATCACTATTCCACATTCTGTATTCCCTCATTTTTGCATAAATATGACTCGTTCCTATCATTTAAAAAGAAAATCCCAGCAGAGCATTTACTCTTTCAGTAGCAGAACACGTTAAGTAGGCCACGAATGTATCCAGAAAGAGGCATAAGTATCAGCAAGGGAAACTGCAAGCAGGTATATGTAAAAACTTATTCGAATGTTAGAACAGAACTGGAATCCCAGAGAAATTCAGGTATTCAGCTCAGGGCCCTGAGCAACATGAGCTCTACTGGGAGCAGACAGATAGGGAAGAAGTTAGAGGTAAGATGAAGATCTCCAGTGATCACTCCTGACCCAAATTACTGAGTCTGGGCCCTGCTCAGCTCACCAACATTTGGAACAGCTGAGAGCACTTGTCTGGCTGTTGGGGCACTGGAATGGGGGGAGATAAGGATGGGGAGTGCTGGATGGAGAGCATTTAGCTGCTGGACCTGCAAGGTACAATGTGGGGACTGCCTCCTGTCCCCAAGGGACACCACTGCATGGTGACTGCTGTCACCTGGCTCTTCCACTGGGTATCCAGGTGGAGAGGTGAGGCTCCGCTCATCACTGAAGTGTGATGCTGGCTCATCTGAGATTTGTGTACTCCTACCACAAGGTTAATTACTTTTCTTCAAACAAATATGGCAGTGATATTTTCCATTCTTTTCTGTAGTGTACTGACAGAAGGGTCAAGCAAAAGGAAGCTGATGTGAATTTACACTTCACAATTGCTGTTCTGTGCCTGGAAAATATTGGCACTACAATAACTCTAGTGCAAACACAGAACAACTGGAGTCACTGATAAAGTGGTTGGATGGACAGCACAAGGCTTATCTGTGTGGGGCAGCAAACTGTTTCTCTGGTCACCAAAGCAGAACTCTGGCCAAGTGCAGAGGAGGCTATGGCAAGATGAAGGTGCCACATAGCTCCAATAAGTGGCACCTTATCAATCTGCTTCCAAAATTCCTGACTTGACCCGTGGACTGTGCAGGTGATGCAGCATGCAGGATGTGCACAGGACAGCTGTGACCCAGTTCAGCACAAGGCAGCCCGTGGTGGCACTGAGCTCATTCTTAGTTTGCATTTTCTTAAGCAAAAGAATCACAGCAGCTTTAACTTTGGAGGGAGGTCCATTTTGTGCAGTGAGCTCATGCACCGAGAATGGGCTGCCGGGCTCATTGCTAACACGTGCAGTGCCAGACCATGCACAGGGAACTGCGGAGCCCGTTTGCCTACAGTTGAAAACAGCAGGAGAGGATTACACTGGGGTGACAATGACAATTGCACCTCCATGGTGATGGGAGGTTGGGAACCAACAGCCAGATGTTAACGCAGCGGTGTTTCAACCAGGCACGGTGCTTTGATGTGTGTTTTCTTTCTGAGCTCTATTTTGTGAAGGACTAAAATAGGCTTGGAGTGCTGCGTTGTCACCATGGCTTCCGGCCCTGCCCTAGGGTCTGCCGGCAGCCCAGAATAGAAGGAGAATTTTTTTTTGGTAGGGATTTGGTTTCTGAATGAGCAAAACATCAAGCAATTGCTACAAAGCTTTTCTCTGAGTAATGGTCTTGTCCTTCTAGATTTGGGAGACTATCTGACACTGTCTGCATTGGCTGAAGATTAAAGGGTAAAGGGAGACTGTGGGTCTGGATGGAGTTTCCTTCCACCCTGTTCTGACAAAACAAAGCAAAGACAGACGTGCGTCCTGCTCTGTGTGCTGGGTATGGGAGCAGCTTGGGGCTGGGCCCATGCTCACTGTGAGGAAGGAGCACAGTGGGAGCACTGGGAGGATGCTGGTGGAAAGGCTGATGGAGCATCGTGGGACGGATTTCCTGGAGAGGATGGTGCAATCTTCTGCAGGGCTTGAAGGACGGGTCAGTTTGGGAAAGTGTAGATGTAGCTGGTCCTAGGGATAAGGCTGTGCTAGACTTCAGAGATGGTCATTTGAGGGCCTTCCCAACATTTTGGCCCCTGTGAATACCAACTAACCTCCCTCTTTGATGGGGACCCACAAAGAAATCTTGTTCTCCATGTCCTCAGACTCTGGTTCTGCTGGGAGCCTCATACCCATACCAGCAGCCACATCCCCTCTTCTGTCTTTCTGGACAGCAAGCAGCAGTGAAGGTAGAAAAGATGGGGAGGTGGGCATGTAAAAAGCCAGACATGGTTTATGCCCAAAGGTCAGACGGAATCAATACGTTCCCACAGAGCATATTGCATCTAATCAGTGTTTTCTGGTGGAAAATTTCTGACAAGCCTGAAACCTAAGGCTGGATTTATTTGCAAATGCCTGGTGAGTGATAAGCAGGTGATTTAGTACAACATTTATTTTGCACTGGAAAAAGGAATATATTAAGGTCAGTGTGATTTTTCCTCTTCTTTTTTTTCTTTTCTGTGCAATGGGGGGAATGGTGACTGCCCAGCAGGTTGTGGCAGAAGCTGTGTCTGCTCTACTTCTGGGCCAACTGTTGTGTTTTTGCTGCTGGAGATGGCAAAAAATAGCTGCCATTAATTAGAGTTGGGGAGATGCCAGTTCTTGAACTGGAATAAAACCGAAAGTGCTGGCAACTTTTAGGGTCAGTTTTTTTCTTGCAAAACAACCAAGATTCACAAGTCACTACATCACAAATCCAGTGGCACCTGCATGGAGCAGCAAAAAGCCCCCTCAGCCAGCTGCAAAAAATGCTTCTTTTTGTTTGTATGCTGCATTCAGTTCTTCCTAGGTGAAGAAGATGAACAGATTTACCAGCAAGACTGAGCATCCTATTGCAGACCACTGTACAGTAAACCACGGCATGAGAGAGCCCAGGCTGTCATCATGTGCTGAAAAATTCTACTCAAAATATCCTACCCCAAAAAAGAAGCATTTAAAAACAAATCCCTCTTATGCATAATAAAAGCATAGCAGAATTTGTTATTTGTACACAAATATGTGAAAATCAAATGAGAGACAAGAGGACACGTTTCAGCTCTATGAAAATGAGGTGATTTGCCAGCTCCCACTTGAAGGCAGCAAGCTGAAAGTGAAATGCTTGTGTGGAATGTGCCAGCATGGTCCAACTGTCTCTTCCTAATGTCAGTGACGCAGCAGCAAGACAGTATGGTGTGCAAAATTGCCAGTGCTCTATATTAAATTACTGCTGCTCTTTTGACTGATGTTCAGAATAGAAATTATTAGTGGGTAGTCTTTCTGTGGAAGTTGATTGCATTTAGGCATGTCTAATTGCAAAAATCTCATCTGCACGCAGGAAGTGCTTGTCCTATCACCTGTCTGATAGTTTGGAATTGCATTACAGTGCCTCTTTGTACTCAGAGTATGTGCCCTTTTAGACCCATATCTAGATACCAATTGCAGCAAGTGTTTTGGTCATCTTTTCATTTAGTCTCTCTCTGGCTGTGTTTATGGAAAAACAACAAACATAACCAAAGTATAACAAAAATAACTCCCTCTGCGTATTCCGAGCCCCCAGTTTTGCTGTGGGACTCAGAAAACTCAGTTCCACAGCTCTGACTTCAGCTAGGCACTCATCAGCCCATTGATTTCTGCACAGATCATGGTCTCTTTTCCCAATTACCATGACTGCAGGAGGCTTAGAGTTGGTGGTTTCACGTTGTTTGAATACAAATTGATCGTTAGAAATATTAATAATGACTGCTTGACTTTATAATTATCTGTGCATTTATATTGTGTGCAGGAGTTGTTAATCTTCAATGATCACGTTCCAAATAATTCGTTTGTATTTAAATAAATTGACGTGTAATAGTTATCTTAATCAATCTAAATTGAATTCTTATGTAGGCATCTTTGCTTTGTTACTTATAACTTTTCTTTGGCTGGCAGCAGTTTGTTTTGGAGGACGACAGGCTTTGCTTGGCATCCAGAGCCCCAAAAGAGCTGAGTGAGAAAAGAGCCATAGGTCTGCTCCCCTGGCAGCTTCTCCATCCATCAGCTGTTAGGAACATAGGTCATGATCATGGGACTGGACTGCTGGAGACAGAGGTTTGTGTCTTCTGTCACTGAGCCATTGGATGTCTCCAGAAGTGGATTCCTTGGATCTGAGATCACTAAAAATTAACTTCCCTTTTTCTCATCTGTAAAAATTCTCTATTATCTGCTAATATTTATAATGGCTTGTTTGAAGTTTGTCACTTCATTGATTTAGCAAGATAACAGCTCTCCTGGCTGATTGTTACAGCTGGCCAAACCTCAGGTGAAGGACACAAGCTTCAGAGCAGCCATAACAACATACAGAAGTGATGGCTGCAGTGGGCTGGGAACTGTGTGCTGTTTTTTTAACACTTGTTGCTCTCAGTCCCTCACAGGTGAGCTGAATTTTGTGCTTCAGTTCCCCACCCACAAAGTGCAGATTCAGTTTTTCAGGACCCTGCAAATTTCTCATCTTAGGGGAACAAATATTTGGATATCTGCTGAAGTTGAAAGGTTTTATTGAGAGAAGGAATTACATTTTGGTGTTTTTTCTGGGTAATTGTCCTTGATCATTTTTTGGCTGTTGAAGTTAACCATATTGTTTCCACAGATGAGAGGAATGCTCCTTTGTGATGGATGATATTGCTGAAAGCCACATCAGCATTCAGTAGGTGAAGATCACAGCAATTCTCTTCTCTTCTGGAGAAATTGTGGTGGTATTTTTTTTTCACTAACAAAAGAGATGTAGTCTTTTTATTGAGAACAGTCAAAACCTGAGGAAATGATTCCTCTCTGGAGGACTAGAGTGGGTGTAAATATCTCTGTAGTGAGCAAAGACTTTGAAATCCCACCAGGGAGTTTCTGGAGGTGCTGAAAATACTGTTCTAAATAGTTTTGCAGTATGTTTCTCATCCCAGTGAAACTCCTGTCAAAGCAATCACAAGAAAAGGCATATCCTGCTTCAGACTGATATTATTTTTTTCTGTCTCGTTCTTAAGGAAAATAAACAAAATAATAACAAAATATAAAACAAGTTAAGATGCCAGTGCAGGTTGCCAAACACTGCTGTGCTTGGGGCAAGTAGGGGAGGCGGGGTGCATTCCATGTTGTGTTGGGTGTGCTGCATGAGGATGTTGACCGAGAAACAAGTCAGAAGAAGCAAAATAAAAAGAAGTAAAGGTACCAGAATGAGTGTGGGTGTGGTGAGTGGCAGGACAACCTCATCTGAGGTATGGTGTTGTTTATTTTGTTAGCTGTTCCTAGCTACATTCTTTATTTTGTAGGGTCTTGTTAACTAACTCTGTTTGCTGTTGCCTTACATTTTCCCTCATCACTCTCCCTTCCCAGTGGCCAACTGCTGTCTTCCCTTATTGCCTGGAATCATCTGAGTGATGTTTATTTTTACTTCTTTAAAAAAAAATTCCTCTACCTTTGCTACAGGATGAATTACATCCTATTTAAAGTCTACAGAAAGACTTCAGTGAGACTCAAACTGGACCTGAAATTGTTGCTTCCTTTCAGGTTTCTAAATATGATATTTGCCTCCTAGCAACCATCGTTTGCAGGCGGTGTTCCAGCAATATTAAGCTCTTGCTTGTGTGCAGCCACTGGCATCCCTGGGCATCCCACAGAGCTTTACAAAGCACTCAGGGGTAGCAACTCAGTCCACTTACTACAGGTGTCACAGAGGGAGCAGTGTTGTGCAACAGCCTGAAATGCAAGATGAAGTATTGATCAGCAGAGGCTGTAACAGGAGGAAAGAGAGTGGTGTAGGTAAGGTTGATACCCCAGATGTGACAGAAGTGCCCAGAGGATGTTTGAGAATCACCTGTGGGTTTAGTGCCTGGAGCATCTCAAGTGGGTGATAAAGCTCAGCCTGAAGGCTGCACTTTGTGCACAGGCTTGTCCCAGCTACAGTCTTCGTGTCCTGTTCTTTGGCAGCCAATTTGGTAGCTTTTTCTTCCTTTAGCTGTGGCAATTCATCAGACTCTGCCACTTCACTCTTTCTGATGCACTGGGATGTGAATGTCACTGGTTCAGATAGGGCAAGGTGAAGCTTTCCTGCTGGGAGCAGTGATTTTTCCTTCAGGACCTTGCAGGTGCTCTAAGTTGGGTGAAGACTTTGGGCTATTTGGTGCCCTTCTGCTCCTTTCCTCCTGTTCCTGTGTGCTCGTTCTTTAGCTTCAGTTCCTGCAGTGTATCATTTTCTCTTGCTGGTAAGCAGCAGGCTTTCAAAGGCAGATCCTCAAAGCAGTCCCTGAAATGACACTGTTGTTTTCTTTTCTCCCAAGTGATTTATACGTACAGTTTTCTCTATAGAAAATACCATTAATTATCTAGAATTATTAGCCCTTTTTTAGAGACCTCAGCATAACAGACATCTTATAGGGTCTGCATGTATAACTCTTGGTCTACTGCATCCTATCTGAAAGCTGCCAGTGTCTTTTCCTTGCTTGTTAGCCACTAATTTGAGATCTGAAGGACTTGTTGCTGGTGATACTGGTAGGATGATTCAAGGTTACTTTGTTGTGGTGTTTCATGAGATTCTCCACTTTCATTAAAGGAGATGACAGAAGTAAATATTTAGTGTGCTAAAACATGTCCAGAAAGCAAACTGAACATGCAGAGCAGCAGGGCTAGAATTTGGATGGCAAGTTAAGACTCTGCAGCCTTTAAAAAGTTAGTTATTATTTTTAGATGTTGTGATGTTTTTAATGAATTGTTGATTTGATTTTATTTTTTTGTCTGGAGCAGTTTTGTTTATATTATAGTTTTAAGCAACAGTGCACCTTTTGGAATCTTCCCTGGTTTTGCTGAGGGGGAAGGGGGGTTTGCTGAGAGGGAAGGGGGTGCACAAGATGATTACTTATGTATATACATACATTTTGTATGTCGCACATATACACATGCATTTGCTGTATCTGTTTTGCTAACTGGAGAGTTTGTGCAGGCTGACTCTGTTCTACAAGAGAAGAGTTTGAGAGGAATGACACAAATATACAGTGGATTTTACTGGTGCAACAGTCATGATGTCTGGACCATATAGCAATTGCTTCTTAACAATTTTCTCTTTCACAGTAATTAAGAACCTATGAAAGCTGAAAGATGATGAGCCTGAGATGATAACTGGTTTGTGCAAAGTCTAATGAGACTATCTTCTTGATAGAGTATTTCATGAGAATAGGAAGATTAATTGATGAATATTTATAAATTAATCTTATCTTTTTTTCTTTTGGTCATAGAATCTTCATCAAAAACTACACTTCAAAATAAATGTACTCACTTTAGAAAAGGGGGTTATTTATTCCTGCTTCGTATTTGTACTCTAGTGACGCTAAGAATACCTGGTCCAAGATCTTGTGTGCCTCATGACAATTTGTTGGGCACATGGATCACACTATACTGAAAGCCCAGGCAACTCCAAAGCAGTGCTGGTGTCCATTCTCTCACAGAATAATGCCCAGATGTCTCCACATGCAATGCTCAGATGGCTGTGGGGGCTGCATGAGGAGTGCTCAGTCACTTGTTGATGTTGTTTCATCTGAGGATATTGGCTGACCAAGGTACAAACCAGATGCATCTCTGGGAGCTGCCCCTTTGAGCAGCAAAAGCAATATAAGGCTACATATGATGTCTTATTCTCTTTCTCCAGCTTTACCTGAGGTTCTTCATGTGAGTTTTAAGGGATGTTTTTCAGTAGTAATTTCAGTCACCATTGATGTGGCCACTTCAGAGCCATTTTGGCCACAATGGGAGCTGTACACATGCAGCCTGAACCCACTTTGTCAATGTGGATTATGGAATGCTGTCACGTTAGATCTCTTGGCCAGCTCAGATGACATATGCTATAATAATGATTTGACTGCAAGTAAAATAATACGGAGATATATATATTGATGTTTCAATTACCTCTTAAATTGCATTTGCTGAGATCCCTGGACCTGACTTGGGCATTAAAGTATAGATTGTATCTGATTCTGAGAACATATCATTTTTTTTCTGCTCAACCTATATGAGAGCCTGTGTTTCCATCCTTGTATAATTGCCTCTGCCTTAAAGAATGACCCCAGATTACATAGTCAATTAGTGTTCATCTCTTATAGAGAAGGGATTGTTCCAAGGAACCTGTGTAAGTGCATTTTTCTCTGCTCCTCTTCTGCAGTCCCAATCATAAATAAGTAGCTGAGTACTCATAGGACAGCACGAGGGCTTCTCAGAAGCAACTGTTTTTACAGCTCTTTTACAGCTGGAGTGTTGAGGAACTAACAGTTTGAAACTGAATCAGTGAGGGTTGTAAATATGTCCCTTAATGTGGGTTTTGTTTTTCTTCTAGGGAATCAGGTGATGGTGGAATGGAGATTCCTGAAGAAGCTCCTTTTGAAGGCAAAGGTGACCTCTTTTCAGCAGCATATTGGTTGGTGTGGTGTGGACAGCTTCTTCTTTTCTGTAGGAGGAAGAATCCATACATATCACAGGAATAATTTCAGAAGTGCAAGAATTCTCATATAGTATGAAATACTACTGAGCTGTTTCCTGAGACATATGCTTACGTAGAATTTTCTCTGGAGAAAACAAGGGGGAACATTACATGACAGATGTCTTCTTAAACTCACTTGCTAAACAAGATCATTTTAATCAGTCTGGGTTCAAAACAACTTCACTTGCTGTGTCAGGAATTACTGTTTCCCTGACACTCAATAAAAAGTGCAGGTCTTAAAAGAATCAGATGATTTTTATCTACTTTTTTTTTAGTTGATATTCTGAATGGAAGTAGTCTCCTCTCCTGAAAGTAAACCAAATGCAACCAAGTGCAGAGTGCTGCTGTGCCTCTGCTGGGAGTAGGGACGTGGGAGAACAGAGTGGCTTCACCTCTGTCTACTGCATTGCTACAGCAAGACCGGAAGATTGCTCACAGTTCTGCTTTCCACATCTTGGAGAGGATGTTGCAAAACTGGAAAAGATGCCGGAAAGAGCGATAGTAATGGTATGAGCACAGGAAAATGTACCTTATGGTTGGAGATTCAGAGAGTCCAATCTGTTTAACTTATCAGAAAGAGATTGCAGCTTAAAATGGATCACAGAGTTTACATACTTTTGTGTGGAATAAATACTAGGTAAAAGGGTACTGCGTGATTCCCACAGAGGGTGGTTGTGTAAATACTGCTCTCGTGATGGTTAACCAGCTCAAGGAATTAACCCTGTGAGGCTGAGGTTGGAGGCACAGGTGTTGTTCCTGTGATTTGTCTTCCACACTCCTCTCTCCACCACACTGTTGGTTAAAGGACATCCTTCATCTGAAGCTCCAACGGGACTTTTAATCAGATTAATGCACTCCAGAATAGTTTCTCATTTGTGCTTCCCGCTTCCCTTTATTTTTTAAAACTTTTCTCACTAAAAGAAGAGGCAAAAAGGGCAGGGAGGAACATGGAAACAAGTTGCACTACTCATTTCCTGGTTTTGTTAAAAAAAATAAAAAAATTGGAAAGCTTTCAAAATCCTTGAAGCCCTGGTTGTGAAAATGCTACATTTTACAATCAGATCAGTAGTTGGGCCTGGGGGAGAAGTCCTGCACTCCTTTCAGCCAGTTCTCATAGCCATCTGAAAGGATTCTCTTATTTTTCTTAGGCTAATTTTAATCTATTGTATTAGCCACTAATATGCTAATATAATTAGGATGGAATATTACCTCCTTCCTGGAGGAGGAAGTGGAGCAAGCTTGGGTGACGTGGCAAAGGACCTTGTGGGTAGCAAATTGTTGCTTGTTTCCTCTTGCAGAGAACCCACCCTGCAACAAGGGGTTGGGAATGGAGGGGAGAGATGGGTTCCTTGGAACAGCCCCAGATTCTTCAGGGAAAGGAATGTATGGGGCAGAAAGAGAGCAGTCAGACTCCACAGCTGGGCTTTGGGGTTCCCTATCAGCCACATGGGAACAGTGCTGTGTGTGCACATCATGGCATCAGAAAGCACGCCGTCAGCTGCAGTTTGGTGGTTGTTGGTCCCTTCCCCCTCAAGATCTTCAAGGAAAGACCTTATTTACACTTTGACGTTTTCTTTGCTGGAGGATTGTTCTTAAAATGCTGTGGTTTGTGGATAAAATATTGTTTATGCATAAAATACCATTGAAGTTCAGTTGGGTCCTGAGCTGACCTTGCCTAACACTCTGATCTTTCAGCTTTCATTTGATCTGCCTCCGAGTGTAAGATATGCCGCTCCTCCTCCATATGCTACAGAGAGCTTGTTCCCCAGTACATACCTCATTTGTAGCTAATACTCTCATTGCGGCTACTTTAATAAGAGTACTGATTTTTTTTTTCTAAATGGGATACACATGTGGCTCCTAAACTGGCATTTTCTGTCTCAGCTTAAACTTTTCTCTTCAAGATGTCAGATCATACTTAATTTTCTATCAGCTTTTCTATTGATTTCATTCCTTAACCTTCATGGGAGCCCTGGCCATTTTCTCCCTTGCTCTTCTCCTAGAAAGCATCTCTTGCATGGGACACAGAGCTGAGAGGTGGTACCAGCTCCTTCCAGGACGGGCTGGAAGCTCAGAAGATGAATGTCTCACTCTTGCAAAGCCGCAGACACCGAGTACAATAATGTCGAGCCCAAATCCTGATGGGGAACGAAGTTACAACTCGACCAGCTGGAGCTGAGAAAGGCCACTGGCTCTGCTCCAGAAAGCCTGGCACGTTCTGATGGCTGTGGAATATCCTTTTGTTTCTTACCAGGACACACTGCTGCGATGAGAGCTTATTATGCTGAGGGATCTCCTGGGTTTGGCTGGAGCAGAAATACCTCATAGTTTCTCTACATCTGGGGCAAATTAGTAAGTCCTGGAACACATGAAGATTAATAATAATAAGAATAAAAAGCTTTCCTTCCACCCCCCATCACCTCCTCCCACTGACACGATCTAAAGATTTAAAATCAGTTTGTACCACGGCCAGAGATTGGAGTTATGATTGTAATGTTTCCATTTAGAACAAGGAAATTGAAGTAGGGCAATTAATCAATAACAATATGGGAAAGTACAGGCTGAGACATTCACTTGAAGCTTGCATGCTTAGCTGGCTGAGGGGAATTTTAGGAACTTCTGTCTCTTACTGCCCTATACGTTTTATATTACCAACTTCCAAGTGCCGAGAGAAGCAGTGCTTTGTGTTTGTACTGCTTCACCCAAACCCATTCATTTTCAGGGAGCGGATACTTAATTATGAATAATCCCAAAGTGTTTCCCTGTCTGTTGTACAAACTGTGCACTCAGGCCCATTTCATGCAGCCATGAAATGCCATCGTCCCTCAGGTGAAACAAAGCAACTCTTCAGCAGCACAAAGCAAGGCTGCACAGCAATTTAGGGAAGGAAGTGAAGAATAATGGGTTCATTTGAAACTGCAGGGGGATTTTAACTATGCAGAATGCAATTACCAGAACTGGAGTTTATCCAGGACACTGGGGTTAAGACCCCATCTATTATAAAAGATGCCACGGAATTGCCAGCATCCTTTCCCTCATTTCCTATGTGTTGCTCATTGGAATCCCGAGTGCACACTGGAAGAGGCCAGTCCTGTTTAGGTTGTGAAAAATGATGGGACCTCAGAGTAAGGTGCAGAGGAAAAGGTGGTATTTATTTATTTCGGACCAGAGCTTTCCTTCAACATGGGATACAAAAGCCTTCATATTAGGGAGGGAAAGGAAGGGCTTGAGTGTGTGACTGTCCAGAGCTACAGAACCAGGGCAGCTGCTGGTCTGTGATGCAAGTGATGGGCTGCTGAGCAAACAGCATGGATTTACAGCCTGTGTTTTGTCATCGTAACCTTAACCTGGGAACGGACCATTTCCTGATGAAGTAGATGAAATCTAGACTGTCAAGCCATTTAAACAACCAAATCCTTCCTATTCTAGAACAGAGTTTCCACTTTTTGTGGAGGCAATAAAGGAAGGACAGTGTCTCCAGCTGCCTGGTTAGAAGAGTATAGCAGTGTCACATCCCCAAAGATGTAAATCTTGTCTGTATAGCATCTGTTCGGGGCTGTCTCCAGCTGTCTGAGCTCTGGAGAGTTTCCTGACACCTCAAATGTCCCAGGTCTTCTGCTGCCTCTCTCTTGTACACATGAGCCTTCCCTTGTTTTACAGCTCCAATGGACAAATAATCAATAATCCATTTCGCCTGCAGCATTTACACCCTGGTGGGAGCAGAGAGAAAAAGCAGATATGCCACAGGCTGGATTTCAAAGGAGAGAAGAGGGAAGTGAAGCAGCACAGCTGGCATGGGCACCTAGAGCAGGGCAGGTAAGCAGTAGTGGCTCTGCAGGGTATATGAGAGGCAATGTGTGCTCAGATACGTGTTATGTTTTTAAGCCCCATGAAAATAAATGATGTATATTAGTGATCAACATATCTATTTCCAGGCATTTGTCTGATTAAACTGGGAGTTGGTAAGTCTTGTGTCCTTTTGCCTACAGGTTCAGGTATTAGAGATGCTCAGTGCTGAAAGTGCTTGTCCCTCATGCCTTCTTTCCATTCACACTTGAGAGTGTTCAAGTCTTCTTTAAATTTATGTCATTAGCTACCTGTAATTATTGCTTATTTAAGTCCAGTGAGAACAAGCATATAAATAAAAGAAGGAAATATCATAGCGAATACAGATAATATGGACTGCTTGCCCTCTCACAGGTGCTGGATGAAAAGTTGCCATTTACTAGTGAAACCCAAATAAATAATGCTTTTGTCTTGTATCTGCAAATCTTCCTAATAGAATCTGGCTATTTCATGCCCTGTGCTATAAATCAGTGCCCCCGACAAGCGCACTTTGAATTCCTGGACAAAAATAATTATCAAGGTTAAATCAAAAGCATCATGCTGCATGCAAAGGCAACGTTAGCCAGGATGCTTTCCTGTGAACAAAACTGCTTAAAAGTGGCTTATAAATCTGGGAGATGGCTAAGGTTGAACTGAAGAAATGTGACTGGGATGGATTATCAGGTTTTATGATGCATAGGTATGGCATATGGTTGAGGCTTCTAGCTCCTGCAAGACAGCATTCATGGCTTCCCCTGTGAAACCTAGCAGGTGATGATGCCGGACCCAGTGACTATGCCCATACCCCTTCTGCAGTGGCATTCAGTGGCACAGTCTGATTTATATGAGCAGAAATACAGAGAGGACCACAGATAGCAACAGGGTACCCAGGTAGAAACGGTTTGTAGTTTTACTGAGAAGAGGAAGGACAAGCAAAACCTGGAGAAATAAACACTGCTGGAATAGAGATTTACTCCATTTTGAGAACTGTGTGTATTTCCAAGCAGATTGGAAGCGAAAGTGTGATAGCTACTGTGTTGAGCATCAGCCCAGGCAATGAGTCTTTACCCACTTTTTCTGTTGTATTCAGTGACCATTCATCGTATATTTCTCATGGACATGGGTTGAGTCAAAAATTGTATGTGATACAGCCGGGAGCAACGCTAAGAAATACAAGAATATATGCTTTCCAACTTCAGCAAGTAAACTATTACACACTAGAGATCATCTATTTACTTAATGTGAGAAAATGCTCCGTTTCAGATTTATCCTTAATATCCTCTCTTAAACTGCTCTAATGTATTTTTTTACACGCAACATTCCTGTCTGGAATAGTTCTCAGCTTATTTTCTTCAGTTCTTCTCTAGGGGAGCAAAGATTTGCATAACATTAAGTCAAAAGCCCATTGAGGATATATTACATGGAAATTTTGTAAAAACAGGTTCATTCTTGGGTTGTGAAGAGGAACTGGGCTCAGAGCACGGCTTTACGAAGCCACCAAAGTCCAGACAGCACCCAGCAGTTCTGCTTGCTGCCAACAGTGCTCAGCAGACAACGGGAAGGCACTGAAGAGTTAACGGATCTATCACTCCAGGACATGGGGCAGACACCTCTGGGGCAATGTAACATCTCACCAGAAGAGTGCTTGCAGAAAAACAATTGTGATTCATATGCTCATGGAAGGGGCATGCATAACACAGCAGCTGTAAATATACACCTCACGGAGCATGCCCTGTTATCCTCAATTCCCATCTCTCAGCACGGACAGAAATTTATATTTGGGAAAGTTTTTAACTTTTAAATAGTGAGCAATATACATTTCCTTGGAATTCTGCCTTTCATCAGTTGAACAATAATCTTAACTTATTTTAACAGCCTTCATCATGCTGAGAACATTGATAGCAACAGCTATATTTCATCATTTTTATAGCAGGTTGTAAGGGAAATGAATGTTACTTGCTGTGTCAAATGAAGGTCACCCTGACCACTGCTCGTTCCAGAGAAACTTTAGTGGAACTACTGCTGTAGTTCAACTTTGGGTAGCATTGTTAATGAGCAAGGGGAAAAACAGACTTAAAAATCCAGTGTACAAAACTATCTGCAAAGTCCAAATAAAAATCAATAGCACAGCATGAAAAATGGCATAGAAAGTAAAATAGCTGGTCTGCTGGCTCATTTAGTAATACTTCACCCTGACCTGAAGCTTCAGCTAAGGGAAATGCAGGTTTTGTGTTCATTGTTCTAATGAGCTCCAGCCTCACTGAAGAACAACCAGCTTCCCCACTTCTGTCTCTTTTTTCTCTCCTCCCTACCTGGGTTAGCCTGGGATGGCTCCAGAGGTCAATGCCATGGCACAAGTGTGAGATTTGTGTTCAGAAAGCATTTTGCTGCTATAAGCACGGTGCAAGCACCTTCTAAAGCATCTCCAGCAAGTGGAGCTCAGGTGGTGTGGATGCTCATGTTAACACTCATGAAAGATTTTAGTGTAGTTTCCCTTTCTCTTGTACATGCAAACTTACAAGCCAGACTTGTGTGGTTTGTACTTTAGTTTGTTATGAAAACGTGCATATTTGCAGCCTGAGTCAGAGCTTGTGGCTCCTCAGCTGCAGATAAACTTTCCTCATTGACTTCTCTCCCAATCCCACCAGCTGGGCACAGTGCTGATATAAACATCTTCAGCTGCAGGAGGTTCTCCTGAGAGCCCAGTGGCCACAGGTGTTACCCAGCCTGCTGAAGAGGTTTTAAATTGGAGAAAAGATTATAAACAACTAAATTCTATGTATTTCCTCAATGGGAGGAAGCTGACCCATGGAGGAGGAGGTGTGTCCAGTATCGGTAGCACCATCTTCTCATCTTGAACAGCGGTGAGTGAAGCTTGCTGGCTGTGCTAGACCAGGTTGAACTGTGTGAAGCCTGGGTCAGAATTAAATCAGGGGAGTTTGTGGCTGCTGCTTTGAGGTTTTACCCCAAAAACGTTGCTTTCTTCTGTGTTATGGATTATGACTTTGCCTATTCTGTTGTTATTATTTTTGTTATAGACTGTTAAATCATAGTTAATGGGAGGACGTGGGGGAAGAAGCAGTGCAGTGGATCTGCAAGCGCAGAAGTTATCCTTAAAGTAGATTGGGGTGGAACAGCAACAATTAAAAGAGGATATCAATTGTCTCTTTATCTACTAGAGGTTTTCCCCACCCAGAATTAGTCCTGAGAATCTTCCTGCTTTTCTAAAGACAAAGGGCTTCTCATATCTAAAGCACTTCAGAGTAATTTCATCTCCTGTTTAACTCCTGGCTAATAATTTCATCTTTCATTTCTTCCTATTGTTCCCTCTGGCATGCATCCCATCTAGTATAAGCCCCAGATATCATAAAGTAATTTTTTTTAGATTTAGAGAGAGGGAAATAAGAGTCAGATGGTTTGTAGTAAGATTTTTATAGCAGCACAAGTTCTGGAAGCATTGCACAGAGGCTTGTATTAAAGAAACAGCTCCATGGGAGGAAGCAGGAGTGAAGAGACAAAGCAGCCCTAGCCTTCTGTAAGAGCTGCATTACTGCCAAGGCAAGAGTAATTGCTCCTATTTAGGGATCCAGTGCGAAATGGTGCTTTGCAGGCACTAAGGAGGGCAATGAGATTTTCACAGGCACGAAGTAGCCACTAGATTATTGCTCATGGCAGCTAGGCATTTCTGAAAGTCTCTATCTAACTGCTGCCTTGAAAAAGTTGGCTGCAAGATAATGTGTTTGCAATATTAATGTCTGTAAATATGGTTCTTGCCACTCTGTCTGCATGCGTAATGGCAGTAACAGCAGGTTCATGCTAGATGGGCACGAGTGTGAATTTTTCAACTGGGGCTGGACTCTGGTGCTTAATATCTCAAGGTGCTGTTCTGCTTCCACATCTTCCTGTGTTTTTCCAAGAGAGATCTCTAAGAACTTAGCTGGGTGCATCTATCTTATGACGATGGATCAGTATCCCCAAAATACCAGCCCAGTCTGGAATTAGCAGGCTCATCTGAGGGAGCTATGTGTGCAGCTCCGCTAATGAACCCCTCTGGATGTGTTTTTTGTTCCCTCCTGTCTACATTGGTGTTTGCTAACCAGGATGAATGTCTGTGATTTCTCCATTTAGACAAGAGGAGATGATGAGACTTCCTGGTGGACACATCAAACTGGTCCCACTGGCACAGCTACAGAGGAAGTGTGTAGAGGAGCAAAAACTGGGTTTTATTTGCATTGAGTTCCTTGTGATGTTTAGAAACAAAGCATTTAGCATGCAGGGGATGGGATACTGAATCGACAGACAGTCCCAAGAGTGCTAAACTATAAGAGATCTTCTACACAGTAAAACTAACTTTGGGTCAGAGAGGACAGTGTTTCTATTCCAGTCATTGTTGGTTTCCTTTCCTTGCTCTGAAATGTAATGGTTGCCTGATGACCTGTTGTGCAAACTGTTGGCTATAGTCTGATGCGTAAACTTAATATTAATTAGAGCATATTATAAATCACAGCTTTCCACCAAACTCAGCTCCCCCACCTCAAGGCCCTGAGATAGAAGGAAGGCTGATGCTTTGCAGTCATCTCCTGCCATGTGGGTTTGAACTCTCTAAGAGCAACTCTGGCAGTCCCAGGGAGACTGAAGTTATTTGTAAGGATATCTTTTACCTTGTTTCCTGTGCCAAATCAGCACTGATGGGAAGCAAAGGCTGGAAGGCTGCAGTTTGCTTTTTCTGAGGATTTTTCTTTTAATGTGTAGACTGTAGGAGTTATCTTGGGGGTTCAGAGCAGAAAAGCTCCCTTTTAGAGAAGGAATTAAAACCAATGTATAGTATACACTACAGGGCAGTGGCTCTATCAAATCATCCAGTGTTCCAATTTAATTTGAATGTGGGATACCAGCACTAGAGGTAATAATATCCAAAAATACCAGTCCTCAAAACGTTGCTCAGTGAATTCAGGTCTACAGTAATTAAGTCAAGCCATATGTTTTTATACAAAAGTACTAAGGGGCTAAATACTCATTTCTCTTTGAAGAATTACAGCCTTGATAACATCTCTCTAGTTATACTTGCTTTAGACCAACAGTGTATGATCCTCTTTGAGGGATACAAGACGAGGTCTTCTTGTGGCAGTGTGATGGCTTGTGCAGTGATAGGTGCCAGCAACAAGGAGCTTCGTGTTGCTTAAGTTCTATATCTCCAAGTAGCTTTCTAGGACTTGTGCTAACCATTCTGTTAAGGTGTAATCCTGCATCTCTCAAATCTCCCAGCACTCCTGGTGATTTCGGTGTGTTTAAGAGTACAGCATGGGGAGGTAGGTCTGGCCGGATGAGTGTTAGGTTTTTAAAACCTCCCTGTTCTGGATTAATTGCTGTTCACCTGTAACTGTGTTTTGGACTTAATGAACAGTTATGATGATAACCAGATTCTCACTCTTTATGGAATGGCAGCACTTCATAAATATTGAATTGTGCTCTTTCTACATCTGTGTTGGTTTCCTATAAATCTGGAAATGAAATTATGTGGCTGCTGTCTTAGAACTGTAGCTATTGAATAGCTATTGCCAACAGATTCATCTAAAATACATAAATAAGGAAAGGAATTCCATATGGCCTGGGAAAAATAAATAAATATCATACAAATGTGGCACGGTGTTTCTTGAAGATGAGGAAAGAGTGTGTTTATTGTTCTTTTCTTGCAGTATGAAATACTGCAATATTGCAGTAAAAGCCCTGCTGTCTTTAGCTTCATATTGGATCCCTGAACTCTCAGGGGCTTCCTCTACCAGCAGCTCTGCTGTGTTTTTCTTCAAGTTCCCTATGAATCTTTGGCATGATACCTGCAGCTGCCTATTATGAAGGACACCTTTGAAAGGAGAAAATGGGTATGATCTCTGTACTGTGGCTGCAAGAAGTTAGTATCCAAACAGGCCCAATATCTTGGTACCACGTGTCTAAAGGTTATAGTATTCCAGAGCTCTCAGAGCTCTGTGTCACTTCATTTATAAAATCATCTTATTTGGATTGAGAGCTTTTTTTTTTCTCTCTTTTTCCCTTCACCCTTCATTTCTTGGAAGGGCAGCTGAAATTGGGAGAATAGATAGCAAATGGAAGTTATTGGAGGATGGGTGGAATGCAATATCTCAGGTTTGTTGTTAAGATGTAAAGAGTAGTCAGGGTTTCTTAGAGACATAAGACATGGAGAAAGTAATACAGGGGCTTTTCAGAAATCTTTTCTAGAACTTTTCTTAACCATCTGTGGGATTAGATGATCTTACATAAGCCCAAAAGTATGTTGCTGTAGCTCATGAATTAGATATGGAGTCTGGGACCAGTTCCTATCGTGTAACCTGGTGTAACCTAGTAGCAGTGATGTAACTTTGCTGTAGGATATGGGTTGGCTTGATGTGATGAGTTTGGTTGAGCTTTAAATCTCTAGAAATGACAAGAGCACAGTGTTTCCTGAAAGCAATGGAATAAAGGGAGGTTAAAAGAGGTCAAAAGAACAGAAACCCTTTCATAAGAGAAAGTAGAAAAGAAGACTTTTAGGAGGTAACAGCATGGAGGAAAAGGAAAGAGGGAACGAGATCTGCAGAGAAAACTTTCAGCCTGGAATAATCTGTATTGAAGACTATGTTTTTAAATTTGTTTTGTTTTTGTTCTTAATTCTCCAGTGGAAATTATTCAGGAGAGCTGTGAAAAACTAGCTAAACGTTTTTATAAAGAAGGAGAATTGGCTGTTTTTCTGCATTTTGGGGAAGGGAAGTCTGTGAAATTCCTGGAAATGTGACAGACCAAAGGAAAAAGCATTATGATGAGACGCAAGAGTTGGGGGGTTGTTCCAAGTTGGGTCTCTGAGGAGCCTTGAGGGTGTTGGAAGGGATGGAGATACTGGTCTAGGGCAGCACTGAAGCTGCTGTGTAGCTTTAAATCATCGTGGGAATGAGATTGCTGGATGTGCAGACCCAGAAAGATGACCAGAGGTCACTGTGCTTTTCCCCTTAGCCTTTCCCCTCCCCTCTGCCCAGGGATAATGTGCAATAATGGAAAGGCTTTCCCAAAGCAGCAAGGAATTCAAAACTGCATCAAACTCTAGGTAGATTAATATTCTGACACGTTATATTAAACAGTCAATTATTTACTAGTAGCACCAGAGAGCACATGAATTCTCTAGATCAGAACAAATGCTGTGATGCAGTCCAGGCTATTTTTAATAGTAATGCTTTGGACATAGTGTGCTGAATGTGATGTGTCTCATCACTACATGCATCACTTAAAGCCTTTGTAAATAGTCACACTCTCCCAGAAACCAGACATTAGGCAAGCACTTGGACAGCAGCACGGAGCAGTGACGTAGCAGCATGATAAACATTTGCAGAGATCCAAGTAGGGTCTTCAGATGGCTAAATGTTTGTGAAAACATGACGTAGGAAGGAGGGCTTGTTATGGGACTTGGAAGGCTGTGTTGACTGTGTCAGTAATGTTTAAGAAGCAAATTCTCTTGAGCTTCCAAATTCCCAGTGCTCTCAGGTTCGGTGCCAATCAAAACAGGAGCAAGTTGCTGAAGAACTCCTTCAGCAAAGGGTAATGTATTTCTTCTGCTCTTTGCAGTAATGTAGCAATAGCAGAGGAAACTTCCAGCAAATGTCAGAAGATGGTTGTACAAGGCAGGATGCCACTTACTTACCTGCCTGAGTCAGCTGCGTGGAGAAGAGTTGAGCAGCAAAGTGCACTGCCTTCCTCTCCTGTAGTACTGCTACACGCAAATTGTGCACTCAAGGGCAAGGAATGCTACTGTCAATACTATAGAGGGAGCTATTTTTAATTCACACAATGGTCTAATGGAAGCTGCCCTAGTTTTCTAGTACCTGTGCCTCAAGCTGACAACAGGGACAGAGCAGAACCCACTTCCTCAGAGGCACTGCATTAAGAGCTGCTTCTTGCAGAACCACTAGTGTAGTAGGAAGGAGCTGTAATGAATTAGTGCATAGATGTGGGACCCAGTATATTTACTTCAGTGACTTGCTGTTGGAAGCTACCTACTGCTGATCCCTGGGGAAGGAAAAGAGTGGGCAGATCCTGTAGGAAAGCAGAACGCTGAAAGAGAAAAGAGTACATCATGCATACATGGGACACGAGCACCTCGAGCTCCCAATGTTATGCTGCTGGCTGCAAACCTTTCATAGCTGGCATAGACATTTTTCTGTTCTGTGTGACAGTACGTGAGCTTTTATATGTAACTGAAGCAGAGAGGCACACTGAAATACGAGTTGTATCAGAAAACAGACTGTCTAGCTGACCTCCAAAGTAATATCATTTAAGAGCATCAACAAATGTACTGACAAGCTGCTGGAAAAAATACACATAAAATATGGAGCAGCAGTTGCGTGATTTAAGCCCATAAGGGCAATGCAGAATTGATGTTCAGAATCTGTTCCCAAGTGCTTTTGTCATCATCTGTTACAAGTGTGGTACACTAGCCCAACTGATGCAATTCCTGTGGATGTCTTGGCAGTACTTGAGTTACATCCCTCCCTAAGGGAGCTGACCTTTTCATCACTGTGAAGGGAAAGAAGTCCCTGTGGAATTCAATGACCCTGTTCCAGTTTGACCGTGTACTTTCTGATGGCTTGCTGAGGTCATTTGTGTTGACTTACCCTATTCCTGTGCAGTATGATTTGGCAAATCTCTTTGGAGGGAGCCCATGACTCTGCACTCACTGTGCAGTGTCATGCTGCTGAGTTGTGCCTCTCATCTCAGTGTTTCTCATGATGCTTTGACTTCTTCCCATAAGCTGGAGCTAAGAGAGATGCAAGGCAAAGAAGTCAAAATAGAACAGAGAGAAGGAGGTGCTGCCTCTTGCCATGAAAAACCATCCTAAACAACTTGGCTGGGATCAGAAACACTGTGTTGAATTGTAAATAAATGGAGGGAGTGTTCGCAGCAATCTTTTCCTACCAGTGGAATGGAAGTAAGAGAGCATGTGATTCTGAGGAGTGCATCATCAGTAAGGGATTGATGGGTGTGAGCAGTGCGTAACTATTGGCTTGTCAAATGTAAAGATCAAAACTATGGAGGGAGAGGGGGAACAAATCCATGAAATACAGAAACAAAACTAAAGGGAATATAAGTTGAGGAAAGGAGAAAGAAAACAGAGCTCAGTTGAAAAATGAAAAGAATGCTGAAAAGCGCAATTAGAAAAGAAACAGAAGTTGAAGAGTGGCACTTTCCTTTTGCTGTTGGAAGCTTAGTTCAAAATTAAAAGTGAGATGTCTGAAAATGAAGGTAATTGGTGAAGCTGGAAGCAGATGAAAGAAAAACTCCAAAAGGGCTCTAAAACCAAGAGAAAATATGGAAAAAGTTCTTGGCTCTACTGTCATCGGCATCTCCCTCTCTCCATCTCATTCCTGCAGCGTTGCTCACTCAGTTGCTGGAGCACTGATTATAATGGATGGGGGTGGGGGAAGAGAGAGGAAAAAGAGGTGAACTTTGGCTCTGGTGCATATTAGCACAGAAGGCAGCACTTCTGAATGTTCATTATTTTTCTAGCTGGAAGTTATAGACAACTTTAAATGGGAAAACAATTGTAGTGGCGCAGCTGAAACTTTTCATTCACTGCTCCCCAAGTGGAGCACTACAGAATGTCACAGTGGCATGCTTCAATCTCTTTTTCAAATGACTTTAACATAACTAATGTGGAGAATCTCTACAAAAGTCAAAGTGGGAACGCTGTATGCCCATCACAGCTTTGTTTTGATGCACAGAAATAACAGCTTGCACTCAGTACTCTGCTGCTGCTGTTACTGCCCTCACTGCTTGAAAAGATGTTTCTCCTCAGCTGACATCTGCCACTTCTTTTTGATAAATCATGTCAGCTCCTTCAGCACAGAAACCATTGGGGGAAAAAAGAAATAATCATCAGAAATTGAGAACAAAGTGCACCCTGAGATGTTAGCTGAGTGTTAGCTACACATCTCGCCCGGTAGTCTGAATTCCAGAGACTGAATTTTAGGAACCAGTTCAAATATTTGCACCTCTTAACACTCCTTTTTAATAGATAAATAAATAAGCCTTTGTTATGGTGCTATGGAAAATCTGACAGCGTTCACAGGCTGAAAGAGCAGTCCTGAGGGCTGAGATCACTACGGGGATGGTAAGGAGGCCTGGCTCTGCCAGCATGAAGGGATGCTGCATCCTGTGCTCCCCATCTGAGCTTCTGAGGCAGTTGGGCTTTTTCATCCCTGGTTGGATACAGTCATTCTGACAACAAATCCAGCTACATCCTGTGATAAATGCAGGTGTTCAGATCCCCTTTCCTCAGCACCTAAAACTCTGTTTTTAGTGAAAAATATTTTCATAAAGACAATGAAGACTCATTTGCCCTGCCAGTGGGATAACTGCTAATGTACTGCACCTTGGATATGGCAGAGGAATTGTACTGGGGGAGGAAGATGTGCCCAAAGGGAGATGGGCTTCAACAGAAACTGTCTGCTTGAAGCCCAGAGCATTTAAACTCAGCACATCCTGTGCTTGCCTATCTTCCCCATTTTGATACTTATCTACAGATCTGCATTCCTCATCGATTTCATACTATCGAAAATAACAGCTCTGGCAGGCAAAGCTACCAGTGATGTGCTAGGACTGTTTAAAATGAATGGCTGTTTTTTTAGATACTCTGAAAAGACCATAAAGTAAAACTGTCTCTTTCTCCATATATTAAGCTCAGCTGCTGCCTCCCTTTTTCTGATCTAATCTGTAATAGGTGGTTGTCATATCCTGAATGCTTCTCCACCTGGAACTGTCTGTGGTTTCTGTAATAAGTCAGACATTCCTACAGAGAAATACAATACACACGTAAATCTGGCGTGCTGTTCGTTAGAGAAGGCTAAACCCTCTATCATCCATCCCATGACAAAGTCTGAGTGGTTGCAGCAATGTACCACCATAGATTACATCTCCAGAATGTAATCACCACAAACTTTTCACTTTCTGGAATAAACAGTACAGCTGAAATGTGAAAATATTTCTGCAGACGCTGCAGTGTCACTGCAGTGAGAGAACAACGCTGTGTTATCGATTCTGAAGCTGAAATGCTTCTTGCAGAGCAAGCATCAAAGTAAGGCTGTTTTATCAGTTTACATATTTTAAACGGAGAGTTTATTTCTTGCATAATCCTCCTTGAGGCATTCTGGTGGCTGAGCGGAACCATTGCGAGAAGCATCTGCTTCTTGATCTGCAAATGCAATTTCTGCTCCCCTCCTTCCATTTTTCTGGGCTGACTTCTGGAGATTTTCCTGTTCTGTTACTAAACCTGATATTGGTGTTTTTAATGAAGAAAACATGGTTTTGGATGCTTTTTTTTTTTTTTTAAGGGATTCCTGAGTTTAGACGAGAAATGATTGCTTTGCTGCTCTGAGATCAGACTCCTCATAAAAGTTTGCTGGAACATCCTTCTTCCTGTGCAAAGGATCTTACCAGTGTAAAAACTACTGCATCCTGCTTGGCTTCATGTCTGCTGCATTGCCCTCCAGATAGCTGTTCACCAGTCCCTGTATGTACTGAGCTGCTTTGATAGCAGTGATCAGCTCAAGTGTTAGGGCCCAGCTGGTATCCACAGCCAGGCCTGATGGCAGGCAGAGCATTTTAACGCAGGCTTCACACAGCATGAAATCCTTACAGATCTCTCCAAGGCCAGGTTGGATGGGGCTCTAGGCAGCCTGATCAGTGCCTGATCAGTGGTTGGAAACCCTGCCTGCAGCAGGGGTGTTGGAACTTGGTGGTCTTTGAGGTCACTTTCGACCCAAGCCGTTCTGTGATTCTCACTCTTCCAGTTTCTCTCTTTTCATTGATGTTAAGATGGTTACCTTATGTGGTTTATGTCAGAAATCAGTTGTGGGGACCATAAAAAGAAGTCTAGTAGCTACGCTTTTACATGGATGCTAGCTTATAATCTTCCTCCATCAGCTTCATGGGAGATGTAACAAAGATGAAGCTGTTTTAAGATGTAGGTGAGCTGAGCTAATTGTTCTCAAGAATGAAATATCTAACTCAAGTGGGAACTCTGCTGCAGTTCCTAGCAGAGAAAATGATTTGGAAATGTAAGCCCTTCTACTGTGTAAATGCTCATAGGCAGCATCCTGAATATTTGGATATTTCTGTCTTTGCAGTAAAACCTGAGTGGTGTGGATTGACTCATGCTTACATGCCTGCAACATCCATCTCCTGTGGTCTCCTAATCCTCTGTGCCCTGCATCCAAAATTGGGTTGAGATTCCACTTAGATATTTTGGAAATTATAATGCCCAAGCTGAGAAACAGTGCTGCTAACTTCCCTTCCTACACTGTATTGAAGACCCCAGAGTCTGATTGAGGTGGGACAGACCATTCTGACTGTGCTGACAGTGCCCTCAGCAGTTGAGGAGTGTTCTCCATCCCCCTCTATTGACTGGGGAGCTGTTTTTACCTTTGCTGTTGTCCTTTTCATTGCTGCTACCACCTGAATTGTTTTTTCTTTTATCCAACTTTTAAGTCTCTAATATCTATTTTTTCACTGTGTGGCAGTTTTGAGGAGAAAGAACTAGCACAGCAATTCTTTTTTGGCACACTGTTCCTAAGCAGAGGAAGTTGTAAAATTGCTGATAATGAACTACCTCATTCATAGCTTGTGACAGAAATGACTGCCTCTTGTCAAGGCACAGTCTTTGTGAAGAAGAGCTAAGGATTGAGAAATGCAATGAGTTGTCATTCTGACTCCTTCTTTTACCGTTGCTGCTCTTTTGCCTTGAAGCTCTACCTTGAGTTATTTTCCAAGAAAGGAATTGGCAGGTTTTCTCAAGGATCTGCTCACTGCTTGAGTATTTAACAACACTTCCCTGGTGCCATTTCACTGTTTTGGGCTCTACTGACCAGATGTCAAACGTTATTTTGAGCTGTTGTAAATGGCTGACATTCCAGCTCCTGCCTTGTTACTGAGGTGTTGTGAGAAATGCTTTTTTTTTAAGTGTGTTTCCTAACAGAATAATAATTCTATATTTACTTCTCAAGATGCAAAAAGATATGTTAGTCCCTGAAAGAAAACAGTGCAAGGCTGAAACATGATTCTTGGAAACAAAGTCAGACTATTTTTATGGGTGTAACTTAAACGAAGTTATGAGAAAGAGAGACATACTGTCTCACTCATCTTGTATCTTTTGTATTAAGTGTAGTAAGTCAAAGATTCATTTTCTCAAAGAGCTTCCTATTTTGCGTACTTAACAGAATTGTGGAAAAACAAATTATCCAGGGGTTGGACTTCGGTTTTGTTTCTGTTTTTCCATCTTTGGTCCCATTCTATCTCTGGAACATCAGAAGATATGTTATGACTTCAAAGAGAAAGGATCATGGCTGTGTCTGGTTACAGTCACTTCTGGGACTCTAAATAATACTAAGTGATATGGACTACTTAAAAGAAGGATACACTGACCCAAGCCTCTGTCTTTAGTTACTGTTTCTGGTTTTTATTTTTTCTGAGCATTTCTAAGAAGCTATTTTCACTATAAAATTGCTGTTGGTTTGCTCCCCTCTGTGCCTGGCTTTGTGGCTTCCCTCTGAGACTTGAAGTGCGGGGAGTGATTTAATTGTCTGGGAGTCCAGAGAATGGTGAGTGATGCAAGGAGGTGGCCTGTAAGTCCAGGTCTCCTTTCCAGAATCCTCTGCCTTCAGGGTATCAGCTAAGATTTTGTGGAAGTAGGAATATATAACGTGGACAGAATGCTATCTATTTCCTGTTAACATATATCTATTGGGAGAGATGTCTTTGGTATATCCAGGACAAAGCCATTCAGGGCACACATTCTGGTAGTTTCCTTGGCTTCTTGGTAGGGCCAAGAGGCAAGTACATCTCAGTGTTATTTTCCCACCCACCATCTCCTCTCTGTGTTTCTGGCTCTGGTTTTAGATGCAGTAGAAGCTGCTCTTCTTCAAGGTAGGGCAACTATATGGAATAATGTTCTTTCAGCTAAATAAGATCAGAGTCATCTAATCAGGCTGCAGTTCTTCCTGTCTCAAAGGTCTGGTGCAGTCATTGTACCCATCACACCGGGTGACAAATGGGAGTGAAACTGTGATGGCTACTTTATACATGTGCTGTGTTAACTTGGTAAACGCAATTTATGTTACTCCACCTGGGGCTGTGCTTAACAGGATATAATCTAGGAGTTCAATGTTTATACATTATAATGCACTGGTATATTTGTTGCGATCCACTTTCATTTAAGCTTGAACTTTAAAATATCTGACTTTTAAAACTAAAAATATCTGGCTCTCTTTGTTGTGGATATTGAAGAAGTAGAAGAGTTCCTATGTCTGAAATCTCAAGTGTGTTTGGCCCCAGAGGTCTGAAGCTGGGGTCTGCTCTGGTCATCTTCTCTGCAATTTTGCAATAGTATTAGATGCAGAACAGCCAGTGAGTGGGGAAAAGGAAAATCTGCTGTCACTCTGGCGAGTGCTGGGAGACTCTGGGTCCTCCTACAAGCTCCTTCTGGGTCCCTTGAAGTTGGTTTACACTTCTAGACATATCTAGCTATGTTGCAAAAAGGAAACAGCTCTTTACCCATAACAATCTGCGTAGATAAGGATCGCTTAGCTGCCAGAGAACCTGCTTTTCTGAGTAGTGATGTAAATCCAGCAGGGCTGGTGACAAGGGCTTGCCTTTCCTAGGCAGGATTCATCCCAAGAGAGTGTAGTACACAGCAGTCAACAGCTCTGGCAGTGCTGCCACTGAATAAGCATGAGCCTGGGGTGCTTCCTAACCTGTGAGTACTACAGAGACTTTCTGTTGCTTCTAGCAGTGACTTTTTGGGTGGAATCATTAGGCAGGATGCAAATAATTTAATAGTAAAATTACAGTATCGTGTATGCATGTTTTACTCATCTTGAGAAAATAATAGCACCCTTTACTACTGCACAGGGAGTTGGAGCACTCCTAACTGTGCCCTGCACGTATTCTTAAAAGAATTAAATTGCAGGGACGCATCTGTCCAGAAGACAAATCAGGACATAATGTTAAATATGCTAATTTTTGTGCCTCTGTAGCAATAAGCCTTTTTAGCTATGGGTAGCTTTATGTGTAAGTCTCAGCACACATGCCAGAAGAACCATACAACTGTTACAGTTGCTGGTTTGTGCTGATATATATTTAAACAGGATCTTTCCATGCAAAAAGAAAACATGTGCATCTTTATTAAAGTTCCATTTTTTTTTTATGTTGCTGTTCAGCTGTAGTGATTTCAGCAAAAACGTATGACTTACCAACACCAGGTTTCGGCTTCTCTGTGTGTAATGACATCAAACAATGTGGGTTTGCAGGAGGCTCCAACAAAGCAAAGCTTGCCACTACTCACTGCAGAATTTCTGTCACTGGGAGAAGTTGTTATATTCACACAGGGAAAGGCATTAGCTTAAAGGTTGGTGTTTTTGTTTGCTTGCAAGTCAAGGGTGGAAATTTTGAAAGCAGCGCAGCGAACCAAATTAACTGCCTCCCATTACTGGAATGTGAATGCGAAGTTGCTGAAAGCAGCTGAAGTTCTGAGAGAGCTGGGATATCTGCAGTCCACTGGCTGCACTAACACTGAGAAACATCTGCACTGCCTGTCCCCTCTGTCCTGCTGCCTAGTCTTAATAATTTAGAGCAGAGCTAGCGTTGGGAACTGTTTTTTTGTGTTGTCTTTCTTTTTTTTCCCTTACGTTAGCATTTTACCAGTGATTTGTACAGACAATGGTTCCAAGTGAATTTTAGAATGCAAGATATCCTTTAGGTGATTTTTCAGATACTAGTGATGCTTTGTGAAGACTACAAAATAGGCTTTCTATTTCATCAGTCAGTCAGAGTGTAAAATGCTCCTTGTGATTACATCGAATGCAGATGAAATGTTTTCTCAAGCAGTTCAAGATATTAACAAGTGCATAAAACATAAAGTACTGTGAAGTGCAATGTTGTGCTGAAGTCAATTGCATGCTTGATGGCTATAGTGGAGATCTGAACAGGGGACAGGGCTGCACACAGGGACTTGGAGATTTTTTGCTTCAAGAAAAGATCAAGTGGAAAACTCAATCTTTTTTTTCCTGATTATAACAGCTTATATTACTTATAGACTTTGTACACTGGAAACTGAAATCATTTGTCATAGACTGAAACACGTGCAGTGAATAAAGAAATGCATGCATCTCAAAGTAACATGATGTTCTGAAAGTTAGGAAATGTTTCTAATAAGTCACATAGGGATGCGTGCCATCCATTAGAGGGCAGGATCCTCTGAGTTTTTATCCAGAATTGGGCACTTATTTTCTTTTTGCTTGGTACAAGCCATTTGACTTTTTCATCAAATTACATTCTCTGTTTCACTTTCTTCCCTGACTGTAGTGCTGTAAGGGCTGCTCAGGGATGGTATGTACAATTAAATAGGGAAGAAAGGTTTCACAGAAGATGGGTGCTAGTTACAGCTGTTTGTATGCTGTATATCAGAGTCTGGTGATGCCAACAATGCAATGCTTTGGTGTATCACCTGCATCACTTACTGGTTTGAAAGTATGCTAAATCTGGTAGGGGAATGTTAGGGGCCATTGCATCCCTCACATTTGATGGCCACTTGAGCAGTGATCTGTGTTATGAAGACAAAAGTGGCAGAGACTTTGTGTAACTGCTTTTGGTAACTGAAAGTTGGAGGCAGAGTTACTGGCTGGGATGTCTCCCTGAGGTGTCAATGAGAGAAAAGATGGCACGTTTCATACAGAAACTGTGGTGTGAGATAACCATGGAAACAGTATCATTTGAGCCTGCCTGATGGTGTGAACAGGCTTTCTTCCCACCATCTCCCCTTATCACAGCTCCTGTGCAGTGGGAGGACAGCAAGGATCAGACAGCTGGATGACAGCCAGATGTGAAGGAGCTCAGCTCTGCCAGGCAAGGAAAGGCCTCCTTGGTGAGGCCATTGCTTTTGCACCAAGAGTATGATTTGGGGCTATGCCTGGAGGATCATGACTGCTTTTCCAACAGTAGAGTGAGGCTGTGCAATTGAATGGCTCAGGGATGCTTGCCAACCATGCAGGCTGGCTTATCCAAAACCTATGTGAACGAGTGCTGAAAGGGGCAAAACTCATCTGAATATCCTGAGCATTACTAGATGAGCAGGAAGGATTCCATTGCCCATTTGCAGTCTTTCTAATAGAGTGCATAATCAAGAAACCTGAGGATCTCCTAACCCATCTGCTGACAAAGAGCTCCTGACCCCCTCATTAAAGTGATGGAATGGGAGCTGCAATCAATTACAGAAGTGCTAAAGGCGATGAAAATTAGTTCCACTGGGAATTTGCCTACAAATTTTCTTTTGCCTGCAAAAGTCAGATTACGACATAAAATCCCTGAGGAGAGAGGGGAATGCATCAGAAGACCAAGGCATTCATTGTATGGAAAATAAACAATTAAAAATGAAATATTGAAGGCACAGCTCTCCTCACACACATGACATCTGTCTGGTTATGTGGGAGATGGGAAGGACTGAAGAGATACCACGTGCACTGAAAGAAAAGATGGAGAACAGAAGTGCATGGAAATGTTTTCAAGAAGAAACACAGTTCAAGGAGGAAAATAAAATAGATAAGATTGCTTAGAGAACAATCAAGACTAAGTCAAATCACTGTGAGCGGACAGTGGTGAGATGGATAAGGTGCCACTATTGTCATATGTAACATTATTCAGCCAGAAGAAAGAGTATTTCTGCTCACACAGATTTTTCTAAGTGAAATGTAGTTGCTCGTTTTCTATATTATGGCAGATGACACTTTGTGTTTGAGTGTGGGAAAAGAAATGGTACTGACTGCAAGCTCTTTTCCATCCTCACACGTTTCTCAGTGGGCAATTCCTTCTCCAGTGTTCAGTAAATTATGACTTTGGAAGACTTTCCCTTAACCTCTATAAAATTATGGGGCTTTCTTTCTACAACTTAACAGAGCTAGTCTTGTGCAGAACAGCACATGTGGGGTTAAGACAATGATCCCAGCCTGAATAAAAGTTTGTTCCTTGAGATATCTGCAAGATACTGATTTCAAAGTGTTTATAAAGGACAAGTAGAATGTGAGGAAAAATGTTTGTAGGGATGGAAGGAAGAAAGGTACTTAGGAAGGGTGAAAAGCTGCTAAAGATCTCAATTTCCCTGCTTAGAAGTCAAAGTTTGAAGAGATGATTGATCTGAAATCATTTCAAATCAGGTTTTATTTCTGGTTAATCTGTTATTTATCAGTGCCCAGCAAAAACAATCATATTAATTCTTTTGAGTGGTACTACAAAATAATGTTTTCTATTTGATTTGAAGGAGTTAAATGGTATGTTCACACTGGAAGATGCTATATTAAAGTGCTGACAGATGTCCAGGTCCACTTTCCTTCATAATTAAAGCACTACTTGAATAAAACCTGAAAGGTTGTTGCCAGATCTCTTCTTTCAACCTTCTTTCATTACATTTGCGGTTCAAGTTTTGTACAAAGCTTGGCAGAAACTTGAGAACCACAGTTAAATCCAGACTGTATTTGACAAATAGAAAGGAGAATGGCTGACAATTATGTCTTAAGTGCAAGTTGAGTTCTGTGACTTTTTGCAATGGAGACTCTAGCCATCCTTTGTGGCGTTCTTTGCCAATTAGCTTCTTTTCTACGTTCATTTTCAGAATTAAGTTTTGTAACAGTTTTAGAAAGCTTCAATATTATTTCTGTTGGACTGTTGCACCCAGAATTTTCAGCAATAGTATTTTGTTTTTCATTCACCTGCTTCTCTCTCAGAAGTGGAAAAACTTTTGCTATATTTACTTCAAAACTTCAGTTTTGTGGTAAGATCTCAGTCACTATGTCGTGGATGCTCATTCTAACAGTTCAGCTGATCTGATACACTTTGTGCATGACCGAATTTCACAGGCTCCTACAGAAGCATCCTTCTCCTCTACAGTGATCAGAATCTATTGCACTTTGCTGTATGACCTTGTAGCGAGATTTTTATCAGCCAGAACTATGTTGTTTTATGCGTATTATGTTATATGAAATCCCTGAATGACTCTTACTGACCCTTGCCTCCTGTTCTAGCTTCAGGAAAAGAATTTGATTTTATTTGAGTCTGACTCTGATAGAATGTACACCTCTTGCTGTAATTTCAAGTGTTCATACTCTGGATGAAACAGGTTCAGGAAAGTATTTCAAATCAGATAATATGCTTGCTGCACATTAGTGTGTAGTAGCATCAGCTACTGCATATTACATTTCTGCATAAAGTGGGAGGTCTACTTTTAGCAAATGTGCATAGGTGCCTAATATGCTCTCCTATTTCCTGTGGAGCATAGATGATATGATGTCCCTGAAAAGCAAGGTAGTAATCACTGAAGTCCAGTAGGAAACTCATCCTATGTGCTGAGCAACTGAATTGCATTTTTAGTGCTGAAAACACTTGGGATGTGGAATAGATGTAGTACTCTAGATGGTTTTTCTGCTGCTTTTCCTACCATACCTGCCTTTTATACCAGTCTGAAAAAAAATAAGGACAGGGTATTTGTGAGCTAAGAACACACAACTCTAAAATCTTCACAGCTGAGACATACTGAGTGTCCTTGCTGTGAATGCAGGATATCTACAGTATGTGTTTATCTCTGTGTAACCCATGATTAGACTGAAGAGAGCCTGTGCTCTTCTAAGGTGAAATTTGTTCTCATTTGTCTCAGAGGCTTAAGAATGATGTAGGGATGAAATTGAACCTCTATGTTGGAATAAACTGTGCTGGTAGGAAAAATCTTGCTGCTGTACTCAACGTGTATTAGTTGTTGCTCTGCATCTATGTGCTTACATGGTGGGGAAAAGAAGGATTTTTAGCAGATCTTATGATGTGATTTGTTTGCTAGCAGATATGTATCTGCTAGAAACTGCTTCATAATTATTTTTAATGCCTGTCCTCTCTTAGCACCTTTCAAAGTATGAGAGATGCTCTCTTCTTCCTTCTTGCTCCTGGAAAAATAAGCAACTGTGTGTCAATAGAAGTACCAAAAAAGCACTGACTTGTATGTATTATTAAGGATCATGAATAAAATGTCTGGATTTGTCCCATGAATATAGATGTCCCTTTGTGGAAAGGGGTTTGCCAGCCTGATGGGGCCGATCACACGCAGTAGGGTTGCATGCTCAGGAAATCACAGATCACCAAACCGGGGAAGAGCTGGATGTAGGATGAGTTTTGATACCTTAATATTTGAGCTTGTAGACTGGTGTGGTAGGAAGTACGTGCCGACAACTGCAAGAAGCTGAAGGGTTATGATAAAACAAAACTGTAGTATGTATTCCTAATCTGCTTCTGTTGCTAATTTTGGTGTATTTTTGGTGCACTAATCTGTGCTTGATGCTGTTTTAAACATTAACACACACAAAAAAAAACAATTTCAAAACACTTGGTAGCAGTGAATTACCTAAATTTACTCATGTCAAGTGTTCTAATTTGCCTCTCTGCAGATTCCTTGCAGTTTTATTTTTAGTTATTTCCTAGGGAGAGTGAAGGAACAGAAGGCCATACTCAAGCTTTTAACATAGGTTAGGTGTTGTTTTTTCCTCTGCTACTTGTAATAACTACTAACTAATGCTGTAGATACTGCGGAAAATAAATGGTGCATGCTCAGTTTTAGAAGAGTGACCTAAGAGTGACAATAGAAGTAGAAAGCAGTGGGGAAAAAAAAAGATTGCTGCTTCAGATGCAGAAAGCAGTGTGGCTGAGACAGTCTGGAGCCGAGCAGAGAAGCAAAGCCCAGCTGCTTATGTAGAGTGGAGTTTGTGGGACACATCTTTACCCCCTTCTCTTTGGAGAAGGTTGGACAGAGTGACTCTTAGCTGAGCTACGCTCCCTGCTCCAGAAGAATGCTTTAACCACTGCAGGGACGCACCACCATCTGCTTTGCTGATCCTGTATCCTTAGAAGCAAATATCTTGAACAGGTGACAAAACTCAGCTATGCAAATCTCTTCTTCAAAAAGGGAACACCCACAGCAACCATGTATTTAAATTCTTACTCTGGAACCTCTGGTCCAACTCAAATTCTTTTTTTTTTTTTTAATTCTTAGGAAGTCATTTAGTTACACGTGGAAGTTATTAAATCTTCAGGCAACTGAAGCATCTAAGAATGGAGTTTCCTCCCTTCCCTCCCCATCTGCAGGGAGAAAGTTAGTTTTTATTAGAATTGCGTTTCCTAGGCTTATGTGCAATTCAGTAATGCCAAGGATTGAGTATCCATGACTATGGAGTAGTTATAGGGATGTATGGTAAAACCGGAGTGCTTAGCCTTCTTTGAAATGGTCATCTCTTTCTGGACAGACCTCCAAATACTTGAGGAGCAATCTCAGCTCAATGTGGTATCAGGATTTTTATGATCTTTTTCTACTTGTCTGCGTTGCTTTTGTGTCACTTGTGTATCATACGTCTGCCTGGCATTGTGTGGTTTTCTGGTTTGTAAACTGCCATTAATGCTTTGTGAGTATTTGTTCTCAGCACTTCTCTGACTTTTAAGTTGTTATTACCTTGCATCTGCATGGCCAGTGTTGTGGTTGAGGTCAGACCAGTTTCACTAGTCATCTTAGATAAATTTTTGAAGAATTCTGGTCTGTATTCCAAGTGAGAAATTTGTTCTGTGATACTGTGATTAAGTTCTCTTTAATCAAAAGCTTCTGTGACTCCTTTGCTAACACTGTTCTGAGTTTGTTGCACAGATGACTCAGTGCTTTGCTGTAAAACTTGTAAATTATCTAATTAGATTTGTACAAACTGTTCTTCTGGAATGAAATGGAGTCAGTTGGCCTTTGGGAGGGGTTTTGCAGCTGAAGTGATTTATATTTCTGTTTTTAGGGCTTCAGATTAACAAAGCAACTAAGTGTGTGCTGAACTTCAGTAGATGTGGAAATAGCGGTTTGAATGTTTTATTATGTGTTACAGTAATGCAACCATAAGCTTCCAGCATCTTCTGTAAGCAAGGGCAGAAAGGGGTGTTTCTATGGTGGGATTTGTCTTTGAAAATCTGTAGTCGTGACTTCTCTACACTGCCTGCCTAAAGTGGGAGCAAAGAATGGCATTTTACTTAAGTGCCTTGCATTTGTGTGGCTGAAGTTAGGAGGCATTCATCTCTGGCTCTGCTGCTCCTGTGTGGAAGAAGGATTTCAATTACAAAGCAAGAATGCTGCTCAACAGAATTAAGAAGGGCAGCATTAAGACCTGAAGCAACTTCTAGACTGATTACTGAAAGCCACAAGGATAAACTTCTGGTGATTTTAATAAGATAATACTCTCCTTTTAAGACCAGTTAACTCCAGCTGAGCCTACTGAGGTCACTTTTCAGCCAGGAGCTCTGTCTGTGGAAGGGGAATGGTACACTGAAATGGAGAAAAAAAGATTGCTACAGGGAGTAAATGTGCAACAAGTGGGACTCTGAGCAAGCTGATGGCACAACTTGAGCTAGACTTTCCTAAGAGCAGGCATGCATTTGAGAGGTAAACCAGTATTCAATGATGAAGATTGAATACTTGTGCCCCTCGCTTCCTTCTGCCCATGTGATGTCGTCCACAGGCAGCCTGCTCTGTATGAGATTTTAAATCAGCTTCCTCTGCCTCCCCTTTGCTGTCAGCTGTGGCATTTTCCAGATCCCTTTCCAGGACTTAGCTCTCATTCTGTGCATGAGCAGCCCTGCCTCCCAGGCTTGTGTTAGAGCATCTGCCTCGGGTGGGAGATGATATACAGTAGTCTCCTTTATTTACAGGAACATTTCCTTAATGAGAAATGTACTCCCGCGTTTCCCCTGAAGAGCCAGCTGCCTGCTGTACTTATGCACCCTGTGTCCCAGGACACCCACAGAAAGGGCAGCTGGATGTCTTGCTGTCCCCAGTGAAAGATGTTCCCTGGGAATGTAAATTTAGCTCTGAAGTTCGTAGGTGTACTTGGATTCGTGGTCCTTTTCTATGGCTTGGAGTGCTGCACTGCTTCTTGCCTCTAAAACAGTGATTGGATTTATAGTGGTTCCTTGTGAAAAATAGTGACATGTGATTTATAATGGTATTCAGCCAACAGCAATGATTTCCCAAATGCTCATTTTAAAAAGAGTATATACATACAAAATGTGCAGTGGGAGGCTCAGCCTTTCTTTTAGATTCAGGGCCAACTTGACCATGTCCAAAGCCTCAAGCTGTGAGTACTTGTGGGAAGACCTGGAGGAGGTCTAGGTTTGTTCTGCTGGGTTTGGCAAGGGCGTGGGGGTTAGGAAAAGGTTTTGCACCAGAGGGCAGTGGGCATAGAACAGACTCCCCAGGGCAGTGGTCATGGCCCTGAGCTGCTGGAGTTCAAGTGGTGTTTGCACAGAGCTCTCAGACATGGAGTTTGAATTTTGGGTGGTGCTGTATGGAGCCAGGGGCTGGACTCAAGGATCCTTGCAGGTCCTTTCCATCTTGGCATATTCTGTGATTCTGTGGTGAATTTGGTCTGTCTGCTGCCTATGGAAGCTACAGGTCTTGACTGAGTCAGATGAAAAGCCCTGCTAATTAGCTGGTCTAATTACATTACATGCCGTGCATATATGGATAAAACCAGAGATATTCTCACATCCATGAGAGACCTGGGGAGAGCTGTGCTTTTGGTTGCCAGATTGAATAGTCGGGGCTTCTGGATACTGCCTGGGGTCGCAAAGAGCTATTGCACATTGATTAATTTTTTAGTTGCTTTTGTTCAGTAGTTTCCTTCACCTTGCTTTTCTGATAAGACCTTTCCTCCTTCCCCCAAATCAGTTTTCCTTGAGGTATGTGCACTAGCACTTCATTGGTGCTAGCCCCTTTTCTGAGGAGGAGCCAACCCCTCAGGGTGGATAAATACCTCTTAAATAAATGGAAATTTATTTATTTTTTTTCTCCCTAATGCCTAAGAAATGTGATTGCAACAGCAGCAGGCGGTCCCTGCCAGCACCTTCTTATCCTGGTGTATCTTAGTTGGGGTTTTGGCTTTGGTGATGAATTGCTCTCACAGATGGGGAGCTGTGGCCTTTTCTCATCTGACTAAGCCTAGCAAGTTTGTCCCATTAAGAATATTTCATTAAAACTTTATCCACGTGTGCTTCAAATGGCTCTTGTCATAACAGTGTCCAGATGTGTCTTTAAAACTGTCTTTATCCGTTGGTTTTGGTAACCTTCCTTGGCAACCTACCCTCTGTGCTGAACACTGCATTCATTATCGCAAGGAGTTCTGCTTGAGTGCCTGGGTCTCTCCTGGTGTTTTCATTTTTCTAGCAAGCAGCTCAATAAACTGGGAAATACAAACTTATTTCATGTTGGCTGGGGCTTAAGATTTATAGCTCTTTGGTCGGGGACCAAACCAGTTAAAATGCAGTCCTTCAGCCTTATCTCACTGGTGAAACGCCGTGTCTGCAGAAGCTGCATTCATCCTCTTGTTTCTGCTGGTTTAGCCGTCCGTTATTCCCCCTGCATCCTCTATTCAACATGTCCCAGCCTCTTGCACAGCAGAGCTCTTCTTTCCCATGCTTTGATTGAAACTTCCTCTGTCTCAGCTGTGCTTTACCAAGAGGACTTTGTCCTCGGCAGCAAAGGAATGACCCAGCTCCTCTGCGCTGCTGGCGAAGCCCATGCTGAGAATCCTTGTTCCAGCACAATGCCAGCCTTCCCCGGGCACAGCGGCACACACACGTCACCGTGCAGGGCGGCATTGCTTGAGCGGGTGGGATGCCCTTTGTGAAAGCACCCTCCAGACCCATTTGCATTCATACGTTGAGTGGGAAATTGTAAGGACTTCATGAGAGCTATAACCGATAGAGCTTCTCATGGAATGATTCCTTCTCAGAGCTTATGTTTCCAGTTCAGAGGGTTTGCTTTTTTATTTTTTTTCTTTGCTTGCAAATACTTCTTGTGAATGCCTCACATCGGACTTGGATCTTTGTTTTCTGTTCTATTTGGATGGCATATTTTGAATTCTTAGCAGGATTTTTCTTTATGGTGCTCCACAGCAATCCTAGTGTAACAGCAAATGTTTAATCTTCATTTTTTTAAGCCGTTGGCAAACTTTTTCTGGTATTTCATTTTCCTTTCCTCCTAACAGCACACAAATACCTATAACCAAGGGGTGGTTCGTATCTTTCTCTTATCAGAATCTTTTATCAATGGTCACTGCTGCTTGTGAACACTTGCTGCATCCTGGATTTAAGACTCTTTAGTGTCAATGTGTTGTGTTGAATGACCTGGGTGCTGGCATCCCTTCAGCAGTAACGAGGCTGAGCTTGCAACCATAGTTTGCCTTGGTGGTGACACATTATCTCCAGGAGAGCCCTTGTGCCAGCCAGGTGTAGCATGTTCTTGCCACCTCGTGTCCATGGTCAGCAGAAGTACCAGGGATTCAGCATGCTGTGTGCCCACTGCATCCTTACCTATCTGGAGGTGTGATTTTTTGAAAGTGCTTCTTGTGCCCTACACTGCTCCTCTCACTAAGCTTTACTCTGTAAACCTATTTCTGACGCATCTGTGCTCTTGAACATGTTCTTGAATATTTTTCCATCGTTACCTTTTAAATCTTATTCCAAGCCATTCTCTGTGTTGAAAATTCAGTGTCTAAAGACGTAAAAGTAGCAAAGAAAAACATTTCAGTAGCGACTTAAAGTGTAAATCCCCAGGTTCAGATATGTTTTTCCCTGACAGGAAAAAATGACATTAAAGGAATAAAAGTAGGTAAGACTGCAATTAAGGAGTTAAAATTCTTGATTGCCTCATGCAAAAAGATAAGAATTTCATATGTTCCCGGATTTCATTATTCTCCAGGCTGTCATTAGCCACTTGAAATGAATCAGCATCCTGCCTACAGTCTTGCTCTAATATTGCAAGGATTGCATCCGAGTCAGTTTGAGGTGAAGCACAGTGCTGACTGCATGGATAGGAAGGCTTTAGTCATTTCAGCAGATGAAAATGGAGAGCGTGTATGTCCTGTAGTCCGGTGGACTTTCAGAAGGGCATTCACATTTCATGTCTCTCAATTAAAATATGTATACTAAAATAACACATTTCCCTATGTTTGCTATCATAGCGTGGTTCTCTAATATTTACAGTGGAGTGAAGACTGTTATGAAGCAAAAACAGCTCAACCAGGTGCAGGCCTCCAAGCATTCAACATGACAGCCCCAGTCAGCACAGAGGAGGGAAAGAAATTAGGAAGAAAGCTCCTTGGGTTGCCCAGGCCTATGGCCTCTATTTTCTGTGTGCACTGCAAAATGGTAAAACCTGTGCATCCTTTTTTCTATAATGAAGAGAGATCTGACCCTCTAATCCTCTTTCTCTAATTACCTCACATCCGTACCTTACTTGATTTGGTCCTTAATGCAACAAAGATTTTTAAGTACTTTAAAGTGCTTTGCTTAATCAAATCCTCAGGTTCAAATTCAGATGTTCCCAGAGACCTTTCTTTGCCAATCTAGGAAGAATTTCTGCTTTTCTAGGCAAAGTGTGTTCAGGTTTTTGGTGGGTTTTTTTTGTTTGTTTGTTTTGTTTTTTTCCTCCTCTCTGGCATGCCTCACAAATTTCTTATCAGCACTTAAAGGCATTTTGTCTTCTTGTCTCTAAGCACACAGGCAATAAATCTGCTCTGCTATGTAGGTACCATCAGGACAGACTCTGCACTGTGGTCTGGTGTTGTTGCTCCAGAGCTGAGAGCACTTCAGTATCAGCATCCAACCCTTGGCTGCACCAACTACAGGTCCACCTGCATCTTTCTGCTTGCTACAGAGAGGCAAAACCTAATAAATGCCCCCCAGCCACCCACCTTTCCTTCCCTTCCACGGCTAAAGGTCCTTCCTGAATATCTCTGCTTTGCTTTCCATGCAACTGTAGAAGTGTAAAAGTAGTGACCCCTCTCTTTTTTTTTGCAAGTGCTCACTTTTTATTTGGTGCCAGTCTGGTTTCTGGTGGACTTTGTGGGGTAGCTTTGTCTTGCTGTAGACACCCAAGTATGTTGAGTTTTGCCACTTGGGGATGTTTGAACCCCTCAAAACCTCTTGCTACCTTGCCATCTCTCTGTCTGCTCCATTTTGGCTTCTCTCCGTTTCTGTCTAATTGGGTTGGAAGAATTGTGCCCATTCACATTCAAGAAGTAAACCTCAAAAAGGATACGCAGGGCTCGCAACGTCTGCAAGCAGTCACCACAATGACTTTGCCTTTAAGCAGTGCTTTTTGCATATCTGTCTTTTCTATTTAGACTGCAGGGCAGCGATCCGCTCTCTTTTCCAAGAGGATCGTGATTTCAGATGAATCCTGCGGGCTGCTGTGTAATGCAGAGTCACATTTGCTTTAATTTAATTAGCAGCCTGTATTCTCCTGGTGCGTTGTGTTCTGCTTTGAGGGTGTTCTGTGCTGCTAGGCAGCTTGCTATTGCCCAGCAGCGCCCTGCTACTGAAGAGCAATCCCTAACCTTTCAGGAGGGGTAGTTCAGGCAACGCTGAGGAGCGTATCGTGATGGGCAGCGTATCTCTTCTTCAGTGAAATGGCAGAATTTATACCCCTATAGAGTATTTTCTGTGAGGGTCTCTAGGCTTTTAAAGGGAGCTTTATGAATCTGTTCAGGTTTTATAGAGCTGTATGGGTGTTGTCCGTGCTTAAAATTTTATTGGTCATCTTCATTGTGACAGAAAATTGAGTTCTTCTTTTATTAGTCTATACTGGGGGCACGCTGCTCAGTAAAATACCCCAAAACCTACAACAAAGTCTATTTTAAAATTGGAGACTGCTCTATTTCATGTCTTCACTGCCTCAAGGAAAAATCTTAGAATTACTAGACTACTTTTAAAAGAAAAATGTTCTGTCTGGATTTGGAACTGAAGTGGACTGTATTATCCCTATTTCACATTAAAGAAGTTAAACTGTAAGGGAGAAGTACATCTACGCTTATCACAAATCTGTGGCAGAGGGCCATAGGATATACAGTGCAGATAGATGCAGAGAATATCTCTGTAATAAAAAGTGTGGAAACAGTTTCACTGCCTCTCTATCTGCACAGCAATCTGTGGGCATACACAGTAAGCAGTAAAGGGCACCCTGAGGTAACCAGAGCAGCCAGGGGATAACAGCACATGGAGGTGGTCGTGCCCAACACCCAAGGGACACAGCCTTCAGATAGTTCTGCTTCTTCTGCGACTTTATGGACAGCTCTGTTTCTCAGTGGGGACTTTAAGGTATTACTGTAATACCTTCGTAACCGTTGCAGATGGAGGGCCCTGTAGAAGTTTTCCCTTAGGTCTGGTTTGCATGTGCTGTGCTGCTGCAGTCTTGTCTGCAAGTGTCCACCATTTACTTCTGGGATTCATTGAATGTGTGGTTAAATTACTTCTGCAGGTTAATTGAGGAAGCTACATGAGTTCAGGTGTTAGCAGGAGGTGAGCACTAATCCCGTCTGTGTGTTTCGAAGGCCCTTTTTAAATTCAGTAAGCACACTGTTATTCTCTCCTTCGCACAAATGTTGCCACAAAGGTTCTCACCAGAACCTCTTGGGCTGTTTATGTAGGTAAAATTGGAGAAGATTTTTGATGTTCTTTGGAGAAGGACACAAAAGGGTAAAACATAAACCCAATGATAAACACTATTATAGAGTATGTCACATTAAAATCAAGCAGGTTGTTGTGGAAATTATGCCTGGTTTAGCAGACTTCAATCTGTTTCAGGTTAGCTTCACTAATTAATCTCTTTTATGGTTCATACTACTGTGTACAATTGTGTATTCATGATGTGATAGTTTGTCCCAATTGTTGGCATACCCTTGTAAAGTAAATAAGTAGTCATTTCTACTAACGGGTGTTTTCTGTGAGTTTCCAGTCTTTCAATGACTTAAATGAGTTGCAGAGGGAGACTGGAGCCTCTGCATGAGCAGGGGCTGGAGCAGTTGGTCTCTCGTAGGATTTGAGCCAGTATCAACCTTGAGAAATAGGTCTGTTTTGGGGAGCCATAACTCCTTGATAACATCTCTGCATGACTGGTGTGTGTAATACAAGCCTTGTACAAGTACCAAGGTGGAGAATGTGAGATGGTTTTCTTCATGGATGGGGTCATCATGATGAAAATCTCCAACCTGCAGGAGTGAGAGAGTCAGAGAAAACAAGGAAGGAAATGTCAGAACTGACAGCCCCCTTGCATGCTGCTATACCAAAATCCAACTCCAGCTGTGGTGGCTGGTGCAAGGCATGTGACAGGACTTTGTCTTTAGGCACAGGAATAATCCAGTTTCCAAAAGCAAAGGCATTGATGGATCAGGCATAACTTTCAGCCTGCTCTCAGCAGGGCTGCCTCCATCCCGGCAGATGAATGGGGGACTATGGCTGGCAGATCATGGGATTAAAACACTGACACCTCGTATATTATAAACGTGGAAGGAATTAGATTGATGCACAAAGCTGGTTAATGTAAGTGCAGAGGCTGTGTTGAACTGAGCAGCAGGAAAAAGGAGGCTCCCGTATTTCTGACAAGCTCTTAAAGGTTTTGCAGATCCTGGGGAATCATTGATATCTTGCTGGAGGGAAGCTGAGAAAAATGAATTGCTGCTGTGCAGAGAGAGGCTCATTTACTGCATTGACTGCTGGTGGTGTGCAGCATACTGCCTCCTAAGAAAGAAAAGAGGGAAACAAAGTGCGTGTGGGAGATCCATGACAAATTAAACCTCTGGATAACCCCATGTCAGTAAATCACTTGTTCCAAACCCCAGTCCTTGGTGCTTCAACATGCCATGAAATCTTGTGAAAGCTGGATTTTAAGCCCTGCTTATTTGAAGCTGAAGCTTTACTTAAGTGTATGAAATAGATCTTGGGAAAACCTTGCAGGGCCCTTGTGTTGAAACATCCCATGACTGGATGAAAGTAGGAAATACCACTGACATGGCATTGAAGGTATGCTTATAGTTGGGTGAATATTACATTTAAATCATAACTGGAAAGCTGAATCCTTTTAGGATCAGCTTCAGTTCTGCATCTTTGTGACAAGTAGAGCAATGTAAGGTCTCTTTCCCATCCTTTGTGCATGATAAAATGGTTTAATAGAGGAAAGCTCTCATTAGTTACTAAATGGTTGATAGAACCATTGATATACACTGATTACAGGTAACACGGAGTTCCCGGTTAACAGTAGACACACCAGAATTCAGAACTTTGGGCAACCTTTCTGCCCACAGTGTTTGCCCTGCTGCTGACAGGGTAGAGAGTCAAAGCCAGATGCAGCCCTTGTGTGTGGATTTGCTTTTTGGTGCAGGGCAGACACGGAAAGGATCAGTGTCTGCATATGAAGTTTCATTAGCTGACTTAAAACAAATGATCTTGAAATTAAAGAAGTTAAAAGTGACTCCTGGATATATCTGGACAGATGTGACATACACTGTCCTTCATGCTGTGCACGGCACACCAGCTCTGGTCTTTGGGCATTCATCCAGACTGTAACCACATGCAAAATAAAGCAGTGAAAGCAGCTATTCTGTTTATAAATCTCTGTAATAACACTTCCATGCAAATGCTGAGATGTCAAAGTGTTGGTCATGCAGAGATGCTGATAAAGAGATGAGGCATGCAGACAAAGTGTTGGGCTGCTGCGACTGCACGTTTGACTGTGCTGGTGTGACCCACTGCTACAAGTTCGAGCAACACTGTGCTATGGGGTTTGTTTCATTTCAGAAATGAAAGATTGACCTTAAAATCAATAAGGTGAAATTTCTCACATTTCACCAGTAGTCATTTCTGGAACTGCAGGGGTTTGAGGCAAGCGGAGGGAAAATGGGAAAACACAGGATCTGTAGTTTAGCAGGGGCTGAGAGTGCAGTCTGACTTGAGGACTGTTGCTGAGCATGGGGCAGGCTCCCACCCCAGCCTTTCCCTGTGGGGCTGCCAGCTGAGTGCTTGCCCCTGCTCTGCCCTCATGTATTGCAGCAGCCATGGCTGTGTATGCCAAGCCATAGTGCTTCAGACCTTCAGCTCATTCTGGGTCTTGATATCCCCTCTACTGTGGGAGAAGCTTTGTTTGGCTGACTCTACTCAGTCAGCACAGAAATGAACACATGGGTTGGTTTTTCTTCATTCTCTGCAGCCTGTAACAATTTTTGTCTTTAAGTCACCCTGAACAAACAAGACGCTGTTCACTAGTTCTGAGCAGTGTTTGTTAGTACAAGCCCCCTCCTTCTTCCCTTGTAGCAAAGAAAGTTAATTGAAGTAACGAGTGGTTTAACACTATCTGGTTAAAAAAAAAATCTAATAAATGTTTAACATTTAAACAAAGTTCACTATATGCTCCAACAGTAATGCATCTGTGTTTTCTCTGCTTTTTTTTCAGCTTGGCATACAAAGTACCATTTAAATACCATGGTGAAAAGGGCAAGCATTCAATTTAATGTCTTTGAAATTATTCTGGAATTAAATGCTGGGCAGTATATCTCAGCCAAGCAGTGCTGCATGTAGTCACATGCAGCTAATGAGCCATCAAAGGCAGTGCTTTAAACCCACATGCGTACAGTATGTAGATCCTTTATTTTTGTGGTCATAATACAAATCACCAACCTTAAGTCTAAATCAAACACAGGTAAAAGGAAGAAGAAATATAAATAAAAACAAAAGGAAAAGAAGAGGGAGTCACTTTGCGGCTAACTGGATAGAAATTTGAAACAACAGTTGGGGTTTCTTTCAACACCATTAATCACCTCTGCTGGAACATCCCTCACAACCCAGGCTTTCTTTTCCTTGCTGTTATTTTCCCTCTTTAACATGGTACAAAATGTACGCATTCTTTGTTGTTCCTGAAAGTGATTTCCCCCCCGTGCTGTGGAGGAACAGCTCAGAGCACGGCCCATTACAGCTCCCTCTGCTCCTGGCTGTAGGTTTCTGCCCTCCTTCAGTGCCCCAAACTCACCAGAGAGGATGTGGCTGCCTCTGCCCTTGACCAGCATGGCAGAGAGATGCTGCTTTGTCACTATCTGGGATGATGCTGAGACCTTGTGAACAGACGCAATGAAATTTATAAGCCAGAAAGGGAGGATGCAAGGTGATATTTGTGTATGGAGTTGAGACATGGGCTGTGCCAGAGTTTCCCTTTCTTACCTGTTTCTCCCCCCCCCAAGCAAAACAAACATATGCGACAGCATCGGATCTGTGCTGGTTGCCTGCAGGCTGCTTAATGGCCAGTGCAAAATGACTGATGGCTTTTAGCCAGCTCTGGAACAGCAAGAGTTCACCTTGCTAAAATCCTTGAAGGAGATGGAAGGGCTCCTGCAGCCCTCAGGCATCTGCTGCAGGGAGAGCTGCTCCATTGGCCTCGGCCACCTTGGTGGTCACAGGGAGAACAGGGTAACCAAGGCTGGGGAAGTTGTGTTGGTTTCTATTTATGTTTTATTGCTGAAGGTGGGAAGTTGCTGCACAGAGATCAGGCTGTACGTGGCGCCCAGTGCCTTTTGAACGGTTTGTAATTTGGACAGCTTAATGGGGCAGATTTTTAATGAGTCGCATCAGAAATCTTTTAATTGCGCGATGATGACGGAAACTAGAGAATGAGCAACTGGGGGGAATATGTGTTTGCCTGAAATGAGAGGTAGTACCTTGCACGAAATGTGCAAGCTAGTGAAAAGGTGGGAGGGAGCAAGGCAAGGTTGTTATTGCCTCCTCATGTGTGCATTAGTATGCATCAGAGGGATTAACTTGTCCAGTGATGGTAAGGGAACACTTAAACCCAGCCTTACACGTGGGAGAGTTTGAATGCTGTTCTCTACGTCCATATGCTGCTCCTGGAGAGCTGTGTGTGTGCATGCCTTGTATCTACATGTGGAAATGTGCTTGTTCTCTGCAAACAAAGCACAGTTGTGCTATTCTCAGGTGGTGGCTGAAGAAGTCAGAGGTGGGATTTGTAACTATTATAATCTTTTAAAGCAGTAAGTGATCTAGAAAGTAACCATGAAAAATGATGAAGGGATGGGGAGAGGGATCTGTAGGTGTCCTTCAGCCTGCTCTCTTAAGTGGAGTATTCCCAAGCCCCTACTGTTTGTCTTTGCACTGTAATTTTTGATCAAAGCAATGTATGTGCATGCTTGTTTAAATGTTATCATCCATTCTTATTAGTGGAGTAATTAAGAGGTTATAATGTTCATTGAGCTCTGAATTTTTTTTACTGTTTTTGATCCTCAGGCGATATGACTCAGATTTTGTGAGATCTGCTTTCTGGCAGAAGAGGTGCAGAAAATAAATCAAGCTTTGCTATTATACTTAAAGTAAATTTTCTATTTTGAAGTGTTTTGGTTTGTGTATATATTTATGTATGTTTACACAACACGCATGAGTCTCCAGTTCTTTTCCTATGCTGAAAATTCTCTTCATAGTGGTGGGGGAAGAATAAAAGCATCAATGGAGACGGCCGTCTTTGTATTCAGCATACATTAGTGTGATGAATAGAGATATTTTCCCTCTACCATTGCAAATATTTATAAACGACACATCAGTGCAATTTACTTTAAAATGTATTTTCTCTCACAGGGGTTTCCTCTGTTTGTCATGGTATTTATCCAACTGGGAAACACTGAAAAATGGGAATGTGTTAACACAACAAGCCAGAAGGATACAAATCATTCTCTTTCTGCCCCTCTGTGGGAATAATGTGAATATTTATAGATCTGGAAAGCTTTCAGGAGTCTTTAATGAGTGAGAGAAAAACCATTCTCTTCATGCTGATACCATTTTTTGTTTAAACCTGAACATCCATCAGTTAGTATTTGTAGCACCAATGTCACTGAATTAAATCAGCTATCTATACTTCAGCCAAATTTGTTGGTTTATTTTACTATTAAAATTGCGACAGGGCTGAGCAATGACACAGAACCCTGCAGGAATGGCGTCATTTAGAGAATGCAGACAAAAAAGAGCATTTAAATGTGATGAACCTGGAGAGTGGGTTTCTTGGAGAGTGGGTCAAATGTGAGACCTGCTCAGATAGCTTATGTCATGCAGCAAGCGGTGTTCCCAGTACAACATTTAGCTGAGGTTTCCAGGCCCTCCCCAGTGGTTGCTTTTTGTTGGACTGTTTTATGTGGAAGGTGGGTAGGATTTTATGAGAAGTGAAAGAGCACTGATAAGACAAAAACAGGGGTTCCAGTGAGCTCCTCTTGCTTATTAAAGCCAACTGATGGAGTGGGGAGAGGAGGAGGGTTAACGCGATCCAGTGGGAACGCCGAGAGCAGAGAAAGCACTTCAAAGAGAAGGCTGAGCAGGGGTCAGCAGCAGTGTCAGGTCCAAAGAGAAATGGAGAGGGGAAAACCTGAACTCTGTGCACCTTGCCTGACAAAGAGTGCAGTGTCAGGTCCTACAGAGAAGTGTAGAGGTCGGCTACAATGGACATATGGGAAGCAAACAGAGGTTGTAGAAATCTGGCAAAGGGAGAATTCACTGTGACAAAAGAGAAAGCAGAGTATCTCATGAAAAATCAATCACAGCTCTCGTTTTTTGCCTTTTGAGTTTCCAGGAACAAGTTAGGAGCTGAGCTCCAGAAAGGGAATGGGAGTGAGTACAACTTGTAAGAGGAGATGAGAGGCTGGGCTTTAGTACAGCTCATTCTTCAAACAACTCTTTCATGCAGAGGTCATATTTGAGTCTTTTGCTATTGTTGGCTCTAGGACTGAAGGCCTGATTCTGAGCAGGGTAAAAGCTTCCATTTCTGTAATACAGTGCCAACATAAGAAAAGCTCAATTCTTTGTTCACAGTCAGTCAAAACAAATCAATAAAACATACTCAAAGACTCACTTGGGATCAGAGATCCTATACAGTCTTTCGAATATTAAGTCTTACTATAATGTTTTGCCTCAGGATGTCATTTGGGCATGAAACGAATATATCCTATAGCAGCAAAAGTAAGAGTTAGAAAGATATGTTATAAAATACCCTTAATAAATGTATGTTGTCTAAAGATGCAGACAAAGCAGCCAGCAACCAAGAACGTGTTGTGGGAAGAATGGATTACAACTGCTTTGTCATTGCTTTGCTTCTTCTTCCAGTGTTTAGAGAAAATTTCTTGCCCCGATTTTCTCTGAAGGCCAATTTGAATGCTGTTTTCTTATTAGTAACTGTATTTTTGCCCTGGAATGCAGTGGAGTCAACTCAGACCAGGCCCAGCCCATAGCTTCTGCGTTTGCACCTCAGCCACACTGCTGCCTGAGGGTAGAGGATGCTCTGGAGAACCTCAGCTGTATTAAAAACAAAAGATTTGGCCTGAGATGAATACCATTCCACATGTCTGTAGCAAATACAGTTACAAAACATCTTCCATTTGATGGGTGGTGTGTTGGAGCACTTTGGAATTTAATAGGTCAGGTTGGTGTAGCACAAGTGCCCCTTCCCTCACTTCAGTATTATTTTTAATCAAACTGTTAAATAATAATGCTTTTAAAAGAAACAAAACCCACTTCAGGAGAACATTGAGTCCTGAAGTACCCCAAACAATACCCTGCTCCAAATTCCTGCTCTGTGTGTGGTGAGGAGACCAGCACAAGCATGGGACTTTCTATTCTGAGGCTGAGCTATAGCCACCGATGAGAAATGGAGCAAGAAGGGTGGAAGGGAGTCTGTAACAACACAGCAGCAAGGCTGCTCTCTAAAGCCAGCCCCTTATATAACTGAAGACATCAGCAACACTTTTACTCAGGTTTATTTCATGTTCTTTCGTGGTTGTGGCTGACAGACAGCCCCAGGCCACGCACCCTGCCTTCTAGGGCAGCCTGGTGGCACCATGACCTTCTCCACACCCTGCCATCAGCGTGTCCCCACCCCAGAGACTGCGGCCAGCCCCCAGCAGCTGCTCACCCCTGCCCTTTTGCTCTTTGCACTGCCTGCTGAGCCTGGCAAACAGACCTCCAATTACTTCCAATTGTGGTGACAGTTCTGTTTGAGGTGAGACACTACGTTGGAGACTGATCCTGCTGCCTCATTAGGCCACCAAGCTGCCTCTGGGCGCTGGCTGCTCCCCATCCCAGCTAACCTGGCTTGCTGCTGCATAGTCATGACCCCACTGCGTGCCTCTCAGTGAGAATATGTATCTCTGGTTTACAGAAGTAGTGTGAGGTAGTTAGATGCCCCAAAGGCAGATCCAGACCTTGGGTAGATCCAAACCAGTTGAGATTGGAACCTCTCACATGAATGTAGCAAGGAGAAGTAATCTCCCACTTCGCTTGATATTGCGTGTGCACAAAGGCACAGTGGATGCTACAGTATGCTCCAGCTTACAATCTTTGGAGCTGGAAGAAACTGGAATTTTGGAGAGCTGGTGAGGGATAGATCCAAGCAGAAGTAAAAAGCCTGCAGGGATGAAGGAAAGTGGTAACTGGAGGAATAAAAACATGATTTTTGGATAAGAGCTGGGCTTATTTCCCATTCCTGGGGGAAAGAATCACTCTCCAGTACCTACAAGATCTCTAACCAAAATCAATGCTCTCAGAGGAGCTGGGACCAGGAGTCAGAAACATGCGAAGTACCAAACATTCAATGATCTTGTATTCTTGAATGGTTACCAACTCCTGTGCAGAACAGAAGTACTCAAACCAGCAGTCTCTCCATGCAGCATGTCTGAACAGTTGCGATTTCAGGATTATGTACTACTTGCTGAAACTGGAGACCTCCACAACTCAGTAGAATTTATGTGGCTGATTTCAGGTTGGGCAGGACTTTGCTCTCCCTAATAGAAGACCATTCATGCCGTAAATAATTACACAGGGAACATATGATCACACTCCCCAGTACTTGTAGTTCCTTCTCAAACATGTGCTGAAGTTTCAGAACAAGGCATTTTTGGGGTACCTGATTATGAGTTGTGTGTGAGTCAGCATGATGTTAATTCCTTTCTGAAGGCCTTCAAGAAACTTTGTCCTTATTTATAGTAACAGTGGCATCTCAGGAGACTTCCCTATTTTTCTAAGGCACTGGACTGTGTGAACATCTCTTTCAATGGTCTTTCTTTAACTCCCTTTGAGCTCTCTGGTTCACAATTCAAAAGCAGACAACAATAAAACACATGCCCCTGAAACATGGTAGCTTTTGCTCCACCCTGCCAATAAGCTCTCAATTTATTTTACACATTGAAATGAATTAGATTTTCTTTTATTAAAAAGGTTCAGATGCATTCATTTAAGATGTTTGTATCGCTATTTTTGCGTTGCATCCATCCATATTCTCAAGGAATGAGCTTCTGGATGCAGTTTGATTTGTGGTGTTTTGGCTTGATTTTTGACCTTTCTTTTATTCCAGCAGTTGGGTGCCTGGAGCAGTAGGAGGCATCCTGCAGAGATGGATCTGTGTGAAGTTCTGTCTGTTCCTCTCTTCCTTCTGTCATTGCCTTCTGCTCCTACGTCTGTTTCTTCTTCCTTTGTAAGGAGGACAGATGAATTGTTGGTTGGGACACACTGGACTCTTAGTTCAGAATTTTGCATTTCATTTTCTAGATTTTCTATAGTGTATTGCTGAAATAACATGAACAATATTTATGTTACTGTGTTTTACAATAGCAGCCTGAGGCAAAAAGTAAGCATAAGACCCTTTGTACTTTCCATCGTGCAAATGTTAAAATGCACAAGACAGGCATTGAATTAGAGAATGCCCAGTCACTGGGAGTTTCCCAGTACTTAGGCAGTCTTATTCTGGGACTGGGTTTCTCTCTGTAGAGCTGAAATAACAATTTCATCTCTCAATACTGTGTTTAAATCGTTGTCATATGTAAAACATTTAACTATTTTGGCACTGAGTAGTGAAAAAGTAGTGAAACCTGAGCTCGTTCCCATCCTAAGGAACTGATTTGTAATGTCAAAAATCAATATTCCTAACACACACATTTTACATTCTTATATTAATCATCGTCTCTGCCTTTAATTAAGGCCTTTACACCTCAAAGCTGGAGTGTGATTATAATGAAATAGCAGCAGTGGACAAAAATTTTATAGTTCAATTGGTAATTTGGATATCTGTTGTCAGCAGAGACTGATAAAGCATAAAGGGTGATGCATCATTTTTCATCTGTGAAGAAAAATGCTTTGAGTTTAAAAAACAAAACAAAAAAGAACTTGAGATTGAAGTTAAAAAAATTTTACTTTGTACAGATATGTGTTGAAATTTATGTATTGATTGCTATGCTATAGAAATTCAGTAAATAATGTCCTTAGGAATGTTGTGTGATTGTTTACCGTCACAAGGAAAGAGAGCAGAGCAGAAAGCTGTTCCCCATGTTCTTTGTCACTAGCTGTGAAGCACCAGAAGTGATGAGAGGTGACTACAGACACTGTCATGTGAAAGGGAGTTCCCCGAGAGTTGAGCAAAGACTACAGATAGTGAATACTGTACCTGTGTGGAGACCAGCAGGGACAAGGGGCAGTCAAAGGGTTCCTATTTCCGAGCACAGACCCCTTCAAGGCTCAGCTGGTGAACACAAGCCATAACCAGTGATTTCACCTGTAAAGCAGCTCAGCTGAGGAGCAGATTCTTGGCTCAGTTTTCTCCTGGCCTACAGGGTGCAGTTCATTTGAGGTGAAGTCATCCTTCCCTGCCAGAGAAACACTGCTCCAGGGAAAATAGGGTACACCTGGTTACCAGAAGAGCTTTGATGGGTCTTTTCCATCAGTTAGAAACTACGTGAGGAGCCATAGTTTCCAAAGCAAGAGTAGAAAGTGTATAGAAAACATCTGAAAATACATGACCTTGCCTAAACTAATGCTGATAAACATTATTTTAAAGCCTTACTAAGGGCTCCAATTTTGCATTAGTTACAGATGTCATGAGGACAAAGCCAAATGTCAACAGATTTGCGGAATAAAGCAGTAAAGCTTTAGATACGTCCTGTTACTATTAGATGGGTTTTGTCTTTGTGGCAGTTTTGTATAAATCAGAAGGTCAACATTTGTGTTAGATGCAGTAATCCCATTACAGAAAGGAGAAAAGCAGCTTTTACAGCAGGCCCAACCAAACCAATTTAATTTCTGCCTTGCCAGAGATATTTCAATCTTTTTATTATAATTATTATTGTGTTGTGAATTCCTTTTCTACATTTTGAGTATTTTTTGTTATCTTTTGAACACAATTTTACTATAAGAACCAATATAGTACAGACTCTGTATACCCACAGAGCTTCTTTGCAAGAGATGTCAGCTCTTGTGAAACAGTTTCTTGCTCTCTGAGTCTGGTCACTAGGATTTTCAGGGATCAAGATCAGTCTGTTTAATGCACTCATCCTCTATTCACATCACTGACAATTGTCCAAGAATATCTGAGTGCAGTTGTTTCTAATAAGTAGAATAATTTATCCTTCACATATATTGCTACTATATAGGGGATTTTTTTCTATGTTTTTGTTGCTAAAACTGTGTTCATTATTTTGGACAGGAACACTGCTAAGAGAATGTATGTCATGTAACTAAGATGTACTCTTGTACCCAAATCATAGAATGAGCTCCAAACTGTAGGCCTACTTCATTGTGAGTTGCAGCATGTGCCACATGTTAAGAAAGTAAGTTACTTTACACAAAGGATTTGGAAATTGAACTTTTCAAAGTGCTTCTGGGCTTATAAATCCCTTTTGGCTCTGATGGATATGAAGATACACAATGGGCTTTTGGTGATCCTGAAAGTTATAACAGCATCTAATTTTTGTTAGGGATGTGTAGAAAAGTATTTATTGGTGCCTGACAACTGGTATGGGAATATTTGTTCCTTGTGCAGAAGTAACATTCTGAAAAACATCATGAAAGGGACTTCCTGCCATGTTATTCCATGACTGCTGTCGGACATAGGAAGAATGTACAGCCATAGTTACCTACAGGTGCTGGAAGAACACCATCTTCTTTCACCTTTTCCTGCACTGCTAATGGTAAAGTATGAATCATAGTTATCACTTGGTACATTTTCATGATGATGTATGATGATTTGGATGCGTGTATCTGTAATTAATGGGAGGGAGTTGCATGGCTAATTCCCTGTGCACTGCTGACATCCTGTCTGCAGCTTTGTCCCTGACTTTTAGTTACGTGTATCAAACAGCCGGTTATTGCATTACATCCTTGTATTATATAAATAAAGCCTTGACCTTTGTCCTTTGCAATATTTGTTCAGGGCAGTTTAATTTGATTTGCGTTAGAAGCCTGAGTGTTAAACCCATTTGAATCTCTCACACACCTTGAGCGTTGATTGGATCATTTCTGCTCAAGAGAAAGCACTAACTCTAAGAAATTGCCTTCTACCCTTTTGTCATTGATATATGAGTGTGTTTCTTCAGACTGAAACTATTAGGAAGCCCTTCCTAGGCAGGGAGTATACCTACTCCCCTGCATTACAAGGCATCATGGGTCCACAGAAATTATTAGCAGTGCCGTACTTTGTTTATTATTTCATCAAACAGTTCTGAGACAATAACCCTCCTTGGGAAACTTCCTTCCCCTGCTGCAGGCAAAACTCCAGCAGTCTTCCAATTTTTATTCTTCTCCAACATCTTGTACTATAGCTTAGTTAGAACTTCTGCTTGTGAATCCTCCCTAATTAAGATAGATTGGCCCAGAACTGTTGCAGTCTTTTAAGACATTGGTGCCCAAAGCCTTTTCCAGAATGGATCTCTTTCTTCCTCCACCATCACTGCCCTTGTGTTGTGGTTTCTCCTCAGTGTGTATGTGCTTTAGAGATGCAGGTAAGCAGGATGCTTAGTCTGTGAGCATCTGAACCATCCTACCAATGAGTTTTAGTTCCTTGCTGATAGTAAATGTTGATAAAGGTGTTTAATTGTCTTCTGTGGATGTTGTGGGCTAAAGCCATTAAAGATTTGAAGTGTTAGTGGAAGACACAAGCTGGCCCTTATTAAAATTTCCGTGATTGTAGCATTGTTAATACCACTGCACAAACCCTACCAAAAGTAATCTTTTATAATGATGGAGATGCAGATCCTCTAATTATCCAGGACAACTCAAATTAGCACCACAAACAACTGTTAAAAGTTGAGACAGCATGATGCATGAAAGATAATTGATTTTGAATATGTTAGGGCACAACTGCTGTTAAGTGATGTCCAACAGGAGAAAATAACATTGTATATTTAATCACACTTTGAAGAAACAGAGATGTGATTTATGCTGTCGCTAGAGGCTGTGGGGGACACTAGCCTGAGAGAAATAAGGAGAACTCTAAGAACTTGCTTGAATTTTGCACTCGCTGCTGTTTATATCTTGTCTTGTATAATTGAAGGAGGCTTTAAATCAATGTCGTATTGTTTTCTGGTTTTGAACTGAGTGTAGTTACAAAACCAACATGAAGATATAATTTTCTTTGTTAATTTCAGATTCATTGCATTAGTAGAAAAGAGGGGTTCTTGGTGAACCTCCACAGGTTCCCTCTGTGAGAAGTACAATAAACCCTGACCACTGCTAAGCTGACTTACTCCATTTAGACTTTTTTCCCCATTACTTTTGGTATAATTATGCATAAGCAGTGACTGAATGAAGCTACCTGGGTTCCATGTAAGTGATATGTCTTTGGCATACTGCACTTTTTGTAGACTGCTTAAAGCAAAGCATTCTTCTGTGCTTCGCAGAAGAAGGATACAGAGAGCTTTTGTACCTTGGTTGCATCAAATTGGATATTTCTTTAATCACCCAAGGGAAGAATGCACTTGATCGCATTCTGTGAGCTCTGCAGTTATTGTGTCTGAGTGGATCCAGCAGCTGAGCTAATTCCATACCACCCCTCTCACAGCTACCACAGCCCCCTTGTTGAGACATCAGCTCAATCTCCTTGGGACAACTCTGTTCCACTGGGCAGTAATGTGTGATAGTCCATAGAAAAACATGGGGGAGAGATGATCATTCATAATGAACCTGGCAAGCAGATATGAAAATCTTCTCCCAAGGAGTAATGAAGCCATGCTTCAGTTGACCTGTTATCAGGTTATATGGGAGGTGATCTGCAGGCAAGTGCATTTTTTCTTGAGTGTCCTTTCCCAGTTTTTTTCACTATTAAAGTAATAAACTGATAGAAAAACCCACTTTTTTTTCTAAAAAGATGGTGCTAACAAGGCAATAACTCTTGCATGAGGCATTATTAATCCTCCAGAAGAGAAGAGAAAAGGTGATTAAAGATTGGGTCCATTTTTGCAAATAGCTGCATAGTGATGTATTCAATTTTGAAGAATATTAACTCTGAACCTTTCCCGCCCCTTTTTTATTTACAGAAAATAGTAGATGCAAGGACACTGCTAACAAAGTAGGTTGCACTGTCATCAGTTTAGGTATTTCTCTCAGAAATATTATGAAAAAAAACAATGGTGAAAATGAATGCCTCTTTTTGTATGCTCAGTGTCAACTCATAAACTCCAAGTTTAAAATGGTCACAAAGTTTTTCCTTTCTTATTTTTCACTCTGAGTTGGAGTGAGACTTTGCTTTGACATGATCAGCAAAACCTCTGGAATTCCATCCACATGAGCAGGTGCAAACATTTGCTTTATCATCTCCATGTGGATGTGAGGCAGTCCAGGCTGGGAACACTGCAGCCAGACTTTTATGTGCTAAGGCAGCTTAACTGAGACTCCATAATTAAAGGAAAAATTAAAAAAAAGCATTTCCCAGCTGTAAGCAGCTTACATCTGGTGGGACTCAAGCAGGGCTGAGCGGGCGTGCAGCTGCCCTTGCCCACATGTGTGGATACATCAATGTAAACACGCATCCAGTTAATTTTCACACGTTGGTTATAGCTTCCCTTGCCTCCTCCAAGGCCTCCCACAGCCCTTCTCTTCCTTGATCTTGCTGGGAACGCCTGGATTTATGGCAGTGCAGACTGCTCCTTGGCCTTGTGCAGGGCAGCAGTCTGGTTGTGTTGGGTAGCACGGAGCGGAGAAGCAGACCAGGCTGGGATGCAGCCTGAGCAGCCCATGTCATCTCTTTCATTCATTAGTCCCTGCCTTGTAGAACAGTGCTGATAGAAGGGGAAGGCTCTCCAGAAGAAATACTTGCGAGGCTGTAAAATACATTTTAAACTGGGAGGAAGGGCTTACTTGTAAATCAGTGCTTTCCTGCTCCTATTTTTAGTGAGAGATGTCCACAGAGTGTCCCTGGTGTGGCTGCTAGATGAGCACGTCCTTGAATAGAACAGTAAAGATAGGAAGTGCTTTGTCGCCGTGTCTGACGCTTGTTCTTTTGACCAGAATCAAGGAAGGGAGAGATATCAATGAAGTCTCCAATGTGCATTAGGTGTGCATGCTATCACTTTTCTTTTTCTTGGGAATATTTGGTCCCATTTAACATGGCAGCACTCCACTTTCCTCATGCATCATGCCGGTGGTCAGCTTTCAGCAAAGCAAACTGGGGGAAGCTTCCTGTGCTCTATGACTTTTTTAAGTCCCATGGAGGTTTTGGGTGCCCAGGGCATTGTGGTGTGTGGGGCGGTGGCTGGCTGGGACCAGATTCCTTCCTGTGCGCGGGCGGACAGGGACAATGGCTCCGAACTGGCTGTGAATAAGGGCCTGGGCTCACCCTGCAATCAGCCCACAGCCCTCAGGATGCAAGCCACCTGCCCCACTTCCTCTCATTTAACAGATTTATTTTTAAGTGGAAAAGGGTATGAGCATTGTTCCTTTTATTCAGGGACTCTGCGTCCTTTAGAGATCCCCAAAGGGTGTGGAAGAGTACAACAGTGCAGAAGTCCTCTTTTAGGGACTGTGTGCTGGTATCTTTACTCAGCATCTTGGTATTGAAGCCAGAACTATTTATAAGATGCTTGTGGACCAAAATACTGAACAGTGCAACAGAAACTCTTGATGTTAAATGAGTCTCATTCTACACTCTTCCCAACAAGAGAAGTGTAGTGTTACCATTACCTCTTGTCCTATCAAGATATGTGATATACCTCTGCCTATAGGAAAAGGAGGAGTGAATGGCATCACCCCAGAGCCATTATTTCCCGTTAGGTTCTGGTAGAAAAGGCATACTCCATTTCACCTCTGCAGAACTGTGCACATAGATAGTGGAAGAGAATGGCCTTACCTAATTGTGCCTTGTCTTTGCATGGTTATCACTGCATACCAAAGCTCTGTAGATACAGAAGTAAAGTCAGGTTGAGCAGAGTTTTAATTTCCCAGTTTAATCATTTCTATGATATTTCCTCCTGATTTACCAAGCTCCTGTAACAAAAAACTTGGTAGTGTTTTGTGTTGGTGGTAAGCATATTTTCTATTGGTGATTGGTTTTGGCCTATAATTTCTTTTGTTTGCAGTTTTAGCCTATGAGCAAGCCAGAGGTCTGCAGGGTACCATCCAAATCAACAGTGTTTATTCTGGACTCCTAAAAATTCCTTTTCATCCCTTCACTCTATTTTTAAATATCCTTGCTTCAACAGATCTCCAGTCTTGGTTCAGGAAGTAACTAACAATATTAATATAAACCATATAAACAAAGCAACATTGCATGCAGCACTATTCATTGATATTTCTAGCTACAATACTTTCAATTCTCCTTTAATTTTTTTTTTTTACTGCAACCTTTCTTTCCTATTCAGTGTTTATCTTTTCCCAATTAATAAATGCTGGGTTTTATTCTGTTTCTTATGAAACATGAACCATCCTGGCTTTTCTCATTAACTTCCTTATTATCATAAGTACTGCCACCCGCAACATCAATCATGCTAGCAGCATGGGGCTGTAAGCTGCACCTATTAGCTAACCAATTTCCCTCTTAGGTAGAATAGAAAAATGTTGCAAGGTCATGCTTTCAGGATAGATCATTTCTCCTTAAGTATTTGTAAGGATTGCAGTAAGGTATGTATGCATTTAAAGTACATACATACAAGGAAAATATAAGAAAAATATGCATAATCGTATATTTTATAATACAGAAGCTCTTAAAAAGCTGAAGTCTAGAGGAGATTGAACTCTGACTCCTTATGCACTGGGAAGCCAAGCAACCATGCAACTTGCAGGACTGGTACCCTTTTCTTCTCATGCTAAGACTACCTGGAGTTGAATAACTTTTGTTTTAAAGTCACTTTAGTACCCTATTGTGGTTTTCTGGAAGAATACAGTACATCACATTAATGATAACCTGAAAAATACCTTGAAGTTTTAAAACAAGATGCACAGTTCATACTGGTTGCTGAGTGATGAATAACACAAGCTGCACTGAAAAATTATATAAACACATTATTTCAGCTAGCACAGCAAAACAGTTCAGATATAAATCAAGAATAACTGCAGTCTTGCGGTCCTTGGCAGTTATTTACAAGCCTCTTGAAATATTTCCTTATCTGTCATTCTCATAAGAAATTGGGCAATTACAATAAATAAGTTTGAAACTGGAGAACATCAAATAGTGAATCATTATGGCATCATTACAAGGGAAACAGTAATGAAGAGAAAGCCAAAAGCAAATGCAAAGGTTCTTCAGCTTAGAGAAATCTATTTTAAATAAAAATGAAATAAACGCCTAAAATAATCTTAACGTAGTTCTTTAGGATAGGCAGTCACACAATAATTAAGGAGAGGTATTTGCAGTAAGAAATTGAACTTCATCCTATTCTGGGGTATTTCTAAACAGGAAGAAAACAATTGCCATGTCACTGAACTTGTTGCAAAACTTTGGATAGGGGAAGCTTACATTAGAGAGGAAAGGAAATGTAGAGTAGGAGTGCTCCGAACCTAGATGATGGGGAAAAATGAAATGTTTCATTTTGATATTGTCTGGTAACACTGGCCTATATACATTTTTTATTGGTTTGGTCTGTAGTGGCAAAGCATGTCATGTATGCTCAGTATTTAGTACACAAAAACATAACTAGTATATAAAACATAACTTGAAAATATAATACGTCTTAATATAATACTGTATTACAAGAAAAAAACTGGAGACAAGCTCAGCTGGGGTTTTAGGTTGTTGGATTTTTTGTTTGCTTATTTTATTTATTTTATTTTCTTTTTAATTGTTGGTGGTTATTTTGTTGCTGATTTGGGGAAGGGGATGTTTTTGTTGTTACTTCTCTTGCTTTCAGATCTGGTATTGGTTTGGTTGGTGATTTTTTTTGTGTGTGTGTGTATGTGTGCTTGTGTCTGTGGTTTTTTCTTTCCTTCTGAATCAGCACAAAAACACATCAAGATGCTTGGTGTTATTTTCAGGGTGGAAAATTTGAGTTTTGTTCAAAATAAAATGAAAATAACGATATTCCTTGCAAGTCCCATCAGGCATTCAAAATGCACTCAGTTCCCCAGAACATCAAAGGGAATGCTCAGCAAGCCTCATGCTCGCCCTGATTTGACAATTTTAAAGTACCATTTCTTTGACATTGCCAATACAAACGTGGTTAGGTCTGTGGAGCATCGTTCCACAGGGATAGACATCCCACAGATGCAGATGGATTGAGCCACTGGTGCTCACAGGAGTTGCTGATCTCCTATTCTGCTTGTTCTCTACTGAAGTTGAAATCAGGGAAGTGATTCCTGCACTCGCCAGAGATTGTAATCCGATCCCAACGGGCAGGACTGATGGCTTTGATTGCTGAACGGTCCTCTGCTCTGGCTGCGCTGTGATTAATCACAGAGAAGGGCCATCATATCTGGGAAAGTTTTCCATCATTTAAGAAAAAAAATTGAAACGTCCAATGTGCTTTTTACATCAAGGGTTTTTCTTTTTAATAAATGGTATCAGAGTAGGGCAAATCGGGTGGGAAAGACTATTTGAGCTGCCTCAAGTTTGCTCAAAGGTAGTGAGTGCTTTAAGGATACCTCTTGATCATGCACTTAGAATGCATAAGCTACAAGGACGTGCATGGTTTCTAGCATATGTCTGGGTACCAACATGAACTATCAGGCTTAGGAACATGGTATCTTTCCCAGACCTCAAACGTGCCATAATACAACACATAAACTTCCAGCTTTCAAAGGATGAGAGTAATCTGAGGCAGTCATAGGTCAAGAGATGTGTAAAGTTCCTTTTGTACAGACTCACCACTCACTTAACCATGCTGAGCATGAGAAGCTGTGGCTCATTTTCCTCTTTAGAAATATCAGACAATGCGTGAGATGAGTGGTAGTTATCTCCTTTGTTGCTTTTTGTCTGCCTTTGGATCCTGTTGTCTCAATGGGTGCATTTAGCTTCACTGCGTTTGTTGCACAGAAGCCGTGTTCACAGAAGCCATGAATTTGAATGTATCACGCTAAATTGCAGCACGTATTAAGGGCCCTGGAGAGGGTGAGGATCCATTCTGCAAGGTGCTCTCTATAGGTGTAGCCAGTGCTTCCAATCTGGGTACGTAAATTGGGAGCAGAAAAGTTCATTGGGATGCAACAACCCTGTGAGAGGAAGCAGCAGCCTGGAGTCTCCCCAGTTGCCTTTTCCTCTGGACGTTGCTGTACTGACATCTTGGATTGTGTAAAAAGTATTGAACAATATATACCAAATAAGAGGCTTATTGCTGTTATCCCTGTAGTCTTTCACCAGAAGGAATTGAAAAACAGACATCAGGTTATAGACACGTAGCTGTATCCTGAAAGTATCTGTTTAACGCAGTAATATACAACTTCTTGGTTATTGACAATGAAATCCTCATGCCACTACTCATCTCCACCTGTCTCAAAATGCATTGAGATTGGCCCCTAGATCTATTTCTTGCTCTTGGTCTCAGGTGTAGCAATTAAAGAAATGTTCTGTATTGCTGAGAGCACCAGATGTGTGCGGTGGAGCATTCTATACTGACAAACATTTTGCTTTTAATAGTTCCTTTGGGTACACATTGGCATCTGGTTTTATTTTTCTGTTTATTCTTTATTTTTGTTTTATGGAGCTGTTTCCTTGATGGGGTTTTTCAGTTTCTTGCCTCAGAGGATAGTTTTGGGGTAGCATGGATTATGACACAGCAGCGATGTCTCCTATTTCTGTTTCCAGTCTTTAAGGTCATAATTAGATCTTCATTTGAATCCTCCCACAGGAAATAAGAGGAATGTGACCCGCTGACTGATTCTGTAGCCTCCCTTGTGGGTCATGCTGGACCTTCCTGATGACTTCTCAGGGTCTCTCTTGTCTTCCTCAGCCTTGAACGAGCCTCAAACATACAACAGAGTCCATTCAGGAGCTAATATCAAGGGAGCAAGGTTTTTCAGTTATGGTAGGTACTAACCTTACACTCATACCCTACAGTTGATGGGCACCTAGAATGAGGTGGGTGATTTTCTTTCAAGGTCTATGTTTGCAGGCTTTCTTCTCCAATCTAACTTTCAGCTGAACCTTCTTTGGCAAACAGAACAAGATTTTTTATCGTGAATCTCAGTGAGAGTCAAATGATGAAGGGGTGGACTGTGGGACCAAGTATGTTCTAAGGATTTTGAGAAGTCTGGTTTATTTTTCTCAGGGATATTTTGCTCTAAATCAAGAGTGCCAGGATAGATCTTTGTATTTTTTCTGAGAAGACCCACAAATTATATTTATTCTTGCAAGTAGAATGTATGTCTTTCCTGACTACTGCAGGTTGGAATGCAACTGCTCCAGCTACCGTATGAACCCACTGAATGTTGTTCAGTGTGGTAGATGCCATTTTCACTGACTCTTATTTTGAGAAGAAACAGATCTCCATATCTCTATTATTTATAAGGAGTGGCAGATGTATCATGACTAAGAACAAAGACTACAGAGTTCTAATTTGGGATTTCCTTATCTTGCAAAAAAACTCATGCATGTATTACTTTTTTTAAACCACGGTTCAGGTAAAACCATGGTGAGCAAAAGATTAAAGCTTTGTCAGATAAAAAGAAATGCTACACTTATTTCAACTCAGTTTTCAAAGGAGAATGAAATATGCAGTAATTCACACAGACGACATAAATATTGAATAACCATTGCAATGGATTGTATTAATAGATACATAAGATGAATAACAACATATTTGATTTAGTCCTTTTCTGATGTTGCTAGTGTATTTCAAGGATTAGACCATCTTCTCTTGTGCTATCTATTCAATAACTATAATTCAAGCTTCCCTTTATTTTCTACTTCCTCCCCTTCCTTTTCCCATGCCAGGAAAACAGAATAGTTATGATAAACAATTGCACTTATGTTATTTTGTTTCTCTGAAGTCAGATCCTGATTGTACCCATCAAACTTCATTCAGGTGAATATTCTCGTTGATTAAAGTGAGTAAGTTTGTTACATCCTTAAATATTTTGGAGACTTGAAGGCATGATGGGTGAAATGTAATCCTTCACCTCACTCAAAAACCTGTACACCTACTTGGCTTTTTTGTTACATGATATAATTTTGGAGTAAATTTGGTGTGAGGACTCTTGAAGCAAAAACTGAAGCCAGAGTCCTGTTGATTTTGTCAAGATGAGCTTTCGGGGCTGGAGGTTACAGGGGTTCACGTACACTCCTTTATGCTGACTCTCTCATTCCTGAGAGGCAGCTCAAAAAAAAGCCAAAATAATAATGGAGAGGTTCATGTTAAAAAATGTCTGTGGAGTTCATCTTTACTGAAAACTCCTATTGCTAATTGATTAGCTTTAGGTCAAAGCTCCAAGATGATACAGGTATGGCACATTTCCCTCTTTACTGCATGGCAAAAGTTGTGCTTTTGAGAAGTGCTAAGTCATACTTCTGTTTGATTAGCTTTTCTCCATTTCCAGTGGCTTCTCAGATCAAGTCCAATAAAATAATTGCCCATGAGCTTGCATTAGAGCTCTAGGAACTGCATTACCTGGATTAAAACGTGCTAATGTAGAAATGCCTTTCCTACCCTTTAGCTGTCCTTATTAGGGAAAAATGTTCCACCTCAAAACTCCAGCTAACTGATTACCCACCTGTTCAGAGGCAGTGCTCTGAATTAATCTTCTCTAAAAGCCAACAGAGATGACTTATGTTTGGGCACCTCACAGGAAAGTAAGGAGATGAAAAGCCTTAGGAAATCTTTGGCAAACATCTCTGAGCGTTTTACCCACTCTGCACATCTGTTGCTGCATGAATATTGCACATAACATGCCAAAGGGAAAGACAAGAGGTGATCAACAGGGAGGGCAGCTTTCGTGTCTGCACTGAATGTTTTCTTTTTAAGGATAAGAGAGAAAATATGCTGCATTACCTGTAGGAGGTGTGCCTGCTTTTGGTAACAGACGATCCTGCTTTGAGAATGGATGTCTAACTGGTCAGATCCTTTCCTGATGAACCCTGGTGTCTCTGGGGTAAGTGCAGCTACACCTTCACAGAGGACCTTAACAAGGCTGATTTCATCCCACTCATTTAAATGTGCCTTACAAATTTGTCTGCATAGTGGAACCAAAGTATTTCTACTCCCTCCATTCTCTGATTCCAGGTGATGAAGCCTCCTCATAAATCCCAGATGTGATAGCACCAGCATGACCCATCACTTCATTACATCAACACGCAAAACTGTGTGTTGTGCTGAAGGGGAGTTTATCTGTTCAGAGTGGATCCAGTCCAGGAAATAAAGGAATCTGGTTATTTCTGGACGAGTTCTGCATGATCTACTGCTTCTCAGTTTTCCTGCTGTCAGCTAGTTTTTCTCCTGTTCATCTTCCCTCCCCATGCAGGAGGACAAGTATCCAGATGGCATAAGAATTTTGGTTAATTCTACCACTTAGATGATTTCTTAGCAGTGCAGCTGTCAGGAGAGACAACCTGAATGTTGGTTCTGATGGGGATGAGATGCACATATTCATTGTTGTTTAGCATTAGCTGTTTCAGTACAACAGTTTGTTCCCAAATCTGCCCTATTGCACAGCAGCTCTCCAGGCATCCCTGTCTGACTTCTTTTGCTTGGTAGAATGAGGAATCTTTGCACAGAGAGGTGATTTCCTGATGAACGGATATTGTATATCTTTTGTATAACACTTGTTTAACATTTTTCACTGTCAACAGGAAGGGATTAAAGCAAGATGGTATGTCAGGCTCTAAGCTGCTCTGCATTTATTCAGTGCATAGTGAGAATATGTAAGTGGTAGGTAAAAACAAGCATGTTTTCTATTGTATTTTTTCAAGCTTTACTTTATGATTATTTTCCAGCAATTTTAAAAGGCAGTACCAGGCCAAGAAAGAACAACTGGCATGTTTAGACTGATGTGTTACCTATCACTTGTTTACTTCTTCCAGGACATTGCTTTTCCATGCATTTACTTAATGGTTTGTATTTGACTAATGTACATCTTTCAGAAAGGCATTCAAGGTTGATTCAGTGATTGCTGGAATTTCCTGTGTTTTCTAAAACATTAATAATTACCCTTGTGCCAAGCCTCCTTTGCAAAATTCTGCTATGATTCTCTGCAAGTCGTGATGACTTCAGCAGACATAACTCTTGTAGCTACTGTCTCAGCTTTAAAATCATGTCATTGGTCTTGTGTCTTATCTTTCATCTCTCCAAATACAGGACTGCAATATTTACTGACTACTTTTGTCCATCCTGCACATTTAAGTTGTCATTTCTAGGTAGCCTGAAGCTTGCACAGAGTCACAGTTGGAACACAGAGTATTTCTGTTTGGTTTCTTTCTTAAGCAGATGTGAATTAATCTGTTCAGGTTTCTGTCCATCTGTCAATTGTTCTGTGATGAGCTCTGTGGGTTTTTACAAGGTGTGTAATTTCATCTTCTAAATTTTAAATTAATAGATTTCCTAAGATTAAACTTGAGGGTATGCGTTCTGGAATGATGACAGCCTGAATTCAGTACAAATACCTTAAAAAACCAATCCTGTTTTCACATTAATGTGCCTCATGTGAAAACAACAGTTGAGAGTAGACATTCACTGCAGAATTTGTAAAGAATGTCAAATTACCAAACTGGAGAAATGACTAACCAGACACCTGGAATAGGAGCTCCATGAGTAATAACCAGCTCTTGACAGCTGTGGCTTCTTTAGCAGGTGCAAAAGGAACAACTTTTTATTTCATCCACTTTCCATTAGTTAGAATCTTCCAAGAAGTGAAAACAGACAGGAGTTGAAGCAAGAGGAAAACTAGTTTACCCTCTCCTATCATATGAGTCTACTGAGTGAGAGGTGCATTGGGAGTCTGAGATCAACAAATTCTGATCTCAGAAAACGTGGAAGCAATTAAAAAATAGCTCAGGTTGTTAATCACTGATAATACTTCTAACGTTAGGTGTATCAGCTGCCTTGAGATGTTTTGGTAATGTTTCCTAAATTATTCAGGACACAGTTAAATGATTGTATTCTTCTGCATATTTTTGTTTAGAAGCAGCATGACACAGAACACTTTAAAAAGGTAGTTGGATGACTAAAACTGTCACATTCTTTTTTTTTCCACAAGTCAAATGTAAAAATCAGGATGAAATAAATGCTGATGTATACGGTGATGTACTCACAGTTTTAATGTGTTCTCTCAGTGAACAAAAGCAATTAATCACAATATCGAAGCTACCTTTTTTTTTTTTTTGTAATTAGACATTTCTATTCACTGTTAGTCTTTGAGAATAATACTTTCTTATGAATATCTGTTAGAAGGCACAAATACAATACAGTCTGAGTTACCTGAATTGGTTTTCTTGGTTCTGATTTAAATGACAATTAACTAAACTGATTTAAACCACAGTGTTACAAATGGCTCTGTCTTGCTTTAAAGCTAATTAGGGATGTACCTTAAAAACATGCCTCTTCCAGTGCTGTAACTCAATGAGTTCTCAGAATAACTGTAGTCTTAATAAACCACAGCAAGGTGTGGTATTCTTATTTAGTGCAACAGTCTCAATATCTGAAGTTAAGGCCACTGAAGAGTGTATTAACATTTATAATTGCTAAGCTGATAATAAGTAATAAGTAATAAGATAAGTAATGCAAATAAAAAATGAGAATTTCAAAACAAATTAACCTTTGCAGCACATCATGTGGAGACAGACAGACAGTGAATTCACAGGAAAGGTTCCTCTTGTCCTTCCAGTGATTTGTCACAAATCAGTGTACCCTCTGTGCTGCTTTCCTGCTCTGCAGCAGTCTAACTGTCCAAAAAAATAAACTCTGATAACAGAGAGAACAACATGAACAGTCTGAGGCTGGGAAGTCACTGCATGGGCTGTTGTTGCTTTGCATCACTGCAGGCAGATTTGTACTTTGGGAGTAAGATTAAACTTTTTAAGCTAGGGTCACATGGGTTTATAATTAGAGGTATACAGGCTCTGACCTATTGTTTGAAGCTGATGCTTCCCTGTATCTATACCCCATATTTAAAAAGATGCGACTCTAATGCAATCAGTAGAGAAAGGGTCTTCCTTCTCCACTTACTCTCCTACTTAGTATCTCCCAGTTTCATGCTTTGTCGAGAAACCTACAGTGCTCCATCAGTTCTGAGTGTACCACACCATGCCCAAACACCCAGAAGAGGTGCTCTCAAATGAAAGCAAAAGTTGCTGTCCCTCATGGAAGGAGATGTGTGGATGACTGGAGAGGGAAGAAAGGACTAAATGTATTTTCTCTCATTACAAACGGCTTTGGCCTCTTCTCTTGTAGATATGTCAGCTCCTGGAAAGGTTTTGTCAGACAATGCAGCTGATGAAGACTCCAAACTCACCATGCAGTACTGTCCCAGGGAACAGAAGACAAGGTAACTGAGCTCTCTGCATGAGCACATATGGTTTGTTCTACTGCCATGGTCTATAGGCTCCTGGAAAATTGTTTTCACACCACTAGTGCTCTGCCCATAGCTTCAGCTCCTTTAGACAAACTTTAGTACCTTCAATGTGCATAACTGATGAGGGAAGAGAAACGTGGAAGAAATATTCCTTTTTTTTTTTCCTCATTTAATTTGACCCTACAGTACTTATAAGAAATGAGAAATTAGAAGCCAGTGTGGACTATGTGACCCATTAGTTTGGCCCTGTGGAAAACATTAGGTTATGAATGCATCTTGTGCAACAGTAGAGCTCTTGTATACCTATACCTCATCTTTTTTCTGTGAGTCAACTGAAATTAAGGGGAAATCAGTAATATTATCCCCTGATCACAAGGCTCAGAAGGGCTCAAAGAGGTAACTAGCAGTAATATTAAACTAAATAAGCACAGAACTGTAGCATGTATTGGCATTGCAACTGACAGCAAGTGAGTAGTATTTTGGACTTGAGAAGTACACACAACCCTGCCCTTCCTGCTGGGGCTTGTGGAGTTCTTGTGGTGTCTGTCAAAGGATCTCAGAATTGGATGGTAGGTGAAGAAAAGCTGATGCAGCAAGTATTGATAAGGCTGCTGAACCATCAGCCAAATGCTTGGAATATTTTCCAACAGTTTTGGCAGGTAATGCTTGGTTGCAATCCCCACCCAGTCACCAACGCAGGCAAAAAAAAAATTAGGGTATTCAGTAGATGTTTTCAGCTACTGGTAATGATGCTAGGAATAAGAGCCAGACAAGTAAACAAAGTGATTTCTCTTTCAGTGCATGCAAAAATTGAGCAACATCTGTAGACACTTAGTTAAACATGGCTTGCTTCGCATACCTCATCTTTCTCATCTAAATAAACTGCATTTTGCTCAGTAAGTTCTCCCCTTCCTTATGCTATATTCCCTGCTGGTTTTGGTGGGTTTCTTCTTTCTACAAAGGGGAATGAAGTAGTTCTCATAGTCTCCTTACAAAAATTAAATTTATTTGGCATGGTTAGCCTTCCTGATCTATCTTATTACTGATATTTATACAGATGTTTCAGTAAGAACAAATTTATTGCAATATACATTGGACTGAAATTGAGGTTGTTTGTAATGCAAATGGATGGCTATTTATGAGACTAGTCATAGTATATATTTAACATATCTATAGCTGTCTAGCTGGGATTATGACATTAGGCAGTATTTATTGTGTATAATCCATTAAATATTACAGGAGGAATAAATTTTAAGAAAAAGTGATGCAATCAGCAGCAAAATGAAGGTGCAAAGAACAAGAAACGCAGTTTTAAACAGCAATTCCCAGCTGTGCTGAAGGAGGGGAATATTGAGGATGTGAGGAAGTCCAGGTGCAGATTTGAAGTTCTTTAAAGTGCACCAACACAATGTCGAACAGCTGACCTTTCCCTCATGAAATGGACATTTTTCATTTAGAAAAGGAAATGAGAATCTTCTTCTTTGATTTTTTTTTTTGCACTGATTAAGTAGAGTTAAAAAGTTCTGTGGGGACTATTTTATGTAGGAAGCAGTTTCATCAAAATCAAGTATTTCAGAGGCAGGTGTTAGTTTGACACTTTTACTATTTTGTGTTAAGGTGGTATTGACTATTATATTTCATCTGAATGGATTCCAATTACTTTCCTTTTTTTTCCCCTTCGTTCTGTGTTTTTTACCATCTCATATTTAGCTCTACTTTTCAGTGTTTTGCAATCATGACAATACTTGCACCGCCAGGCTAAAATGTTTTATTCTAAACAACTAAGAGCCGTGCTTGATTGGCTTCTAATGATGGCTTACATCAGAAATATTGAGCTTCCAACGAATCCATCTGGATGAGGCTTGCTTGTAATGAGGAAGAGACTGTAAGGACAAAGATTTCCCAAATAATAACAAATTTCCTTTAAAGGTAGTTTCCTGTAATCTTCAGAAAATGCAGATTCCTTAGAAAAACCAGTCCCCAGCTTTCATCTACAGATGGACGATCTTGAAATATTTCTCTGGAGAAGCCCATTGTGTTATTTCTGTTGAACAGATAGAGCCATTTGTGTGGGAGGACATGGAGGAGAGAGGAAATGAGGCTGCTGGCAGACCTTGCAGGTGTGAGGATCTCCCTGTTTGCGGGGGCAAAGCTTCCCATTTCTCATGGAGATACAAGAGGGACAGAGGGAGCGTGGGGCGAATGGAATTGTCCTTTTCTCATGGCAAAAGGGTGTGTTTGCAGGCAGTGCTGCTGCTGAGCAGAAGTGCTGGGCCCTGTCCCAGCTTTTCCCATTCCCAGATGGATTTAAGTTGTCCAACGCCTGTCCCATGAGACCATCTTCCCTGCATATGCACAGTTATGCGTTGTGGGACATCATTTTCAGGAGTGGCTGTGTCTGCTGGGAACTGATAAATGCTTATTTATCCTTTGCTTAATCTGGGGGAAAAAGAGAGTTGAAATACTGTAGTTTTAGATCCTAGAGACTGGAATGGTTGAAGATGATATGTGAGAGGGCAATGGGGAATGCTCCTTGTCCAAATTCCCCTCGTGGATTACTAAGAGTTTTAATAACCATTTTTTTAAACAGAAAGCAGTCACCAACTGAATATAAGCTATCATCAGTGGGAAATTACAGCATGTAATTCCAGGAGACCCTATGTTTTCTTAAATTTATCAGAAGCCTGCAGAGAGTTAAGGAGAATATAACTGAAAATAATTGTATAGGAATTAAGGAGTTCAAGCAGAGTGACTTAGTCTGCTCACACAAAACTTCAGGGGAGATTAATTGGAATGGATTATTAGCGTATTCCACTTTTTCAACACACTTCACAAGGAAGGAAAAACGGAATAATGTAAAGGAGCTGAAGATGCATGTTTCCATAATGGCTGTATCTGCACTACCCTACCTGTGAAAACAATTCTCTGCGGGTGGTGATGCTGTTGAATATTTTTTATTTCTTAGCTATCCTATTTCTCCCCTGAAAGCTGCTCTTCTGGGTATGAATATTAACCACTCTTAGCTAAACCTTATTTTGGCTGCATTACATCTGGGTGAAGAGCAGCATATGAAAATGTTAAGAATACGTGCACAATAATTCGTTTTCACTTGAGCTCATCCCTTCTAATTGTCCTCTTGAGGCTTGATCTGGAGTGCAGTGAAACCCAAAGGGGGCTTGCTGGGCTGAGGGTCAGGTTTTTGGGTCACCCATGCAAGGAGTGAATAATGAGCAGCAAACCACTTGGTGCCAGCTCCTCAGGCCAGATCCTGGTGACAGCAGCAAGAATTTGGCTACCTATTTCAATCATTACAGACTTAGGGCTGGAGGAGTGTATGGCAGGTTTGCTCCTTCTGCAGTAAAAGGCAGACCCCAGTGATCAGCAGACAGAGATGTCCCAGTAATGCAACTGATCGTGTCCTGATTAACTAGTGTTGACTGTGCCCCAGGGTCCTCCCTGCAGGGTTGTCTCTTTTCTAGATGATGGTGGTCTAAGAAGCTGTGAAAGTCACTTCTGGGAATTTATATGATTACAAATATACTTCTGTATGAAATTACAAGTACTGTGATGGCTGATTTCTCCTTCTCACTGATATAAGCAGGCTGGGATTAATTATGCATTTTGCAAAAAGAACTACATATATTAAAACTGTCTAGTGTGGATTTTATTTCTTCTCCTTTTTATTTTTCCTTAATGAAACCCTTTCAGCCATTTAAAAAAAGTTTGTTATTGTAGACAGATACGTCTTTAACTTCTCTCTAGACTTGGCATCACAGGGAGAAATGGGATGTGGGGACCCTGACCCATCTTTTTGTGTGATCATGCTGTGACATCTCCTACCAAGATTTACCCTTCTTTGCTAGATGTAAATGTTTATGGGGGGTGGCTGTCTTCTGTTGTCATTCTTAGACACAAGTGTGATCTAAGACCAAGGTGGGTCTGGACATCACCATGCTAGTCATTAAAATGGCTTGGGAGTTAGTGGGAGCCTTTGGGCAATCCCTACACTCTCCTGATTCCACAGCAGCAGAAACAGGTCTCTGGTGAGCTGTTGGACTGTAACACTTAATATCTCTGTGTGTCCCCTCCTGGTGTTCCAATTCTCTTAGCGTGCTGAGCTCTATCCATGTTACCAGGATCTGGAAATAGATGTGCAATGACCAAGTAGAAGTCAGATTACTCCATGGCAGAAAGAGAAATGTTCAATCCTGGAAACACAGGAGTTAATAAAAAACTCATTTCTCTTGCTTACTTTCAAAGAACAAACCTGATTATATAAATTCCCTTGTCATTAATCTAATAAAACTCTACTTGGTTCATAATTTACTATACCATTCAATAAGCATTGTAATATTAGCGCAGGGCAAGTATATAAATCATTGTTGCCCTTCTCTACCTTTTTTTACTTATCTGGTTCTTTCAAGGTCACTAACCTACCTTATAGCTCTCATCTGGTTTAAATATTGTGCTGTTACCTTTTACACCTCGCTTCCTAGTCTATGCCTATTTAGATATCTGTGGTTGCATCTTCTCATATGGTTATTGATCCATGTATCCTTGCTAAAGGTTACTAACTTCATCAGCAGTAATGATATAAATTACATCTGTTAAGGCTCACTTGCATCTTTTTACTGATCCTGAACATCTTTTCCGACCAGGATATCTGAAAGACAGGGAAAAAAAATTTCTCCAGGAAAATATCTTTATTTTGACACCCACAGATGTACTGCCCCTGGGTCATGCAGAGAGTTTAATCAATCCATACTGATCTCCAGGAATCTGAAGTATAGCTGGATCAGGCCCCAGTCCAGCAAAGTACTTACGGATATCCTCAAGTAAACACATGATCAGCCCGGTTTTTAGCAGGATTTGGCAAGATTGCCTTTTGGAGAGGAGCATCTCGGAAGACACTGCTTCTTGGAAGTGCTGTGTAAGACCAAGTTTCACCAGGAGCAAACACAGTCTCAGTCCAAGTTGTCTGGTCATCTTGCACTCAGCAAAGCCACTCTGCTCAACAGTATTGCTTGCAGGAATGTCCCCTCAGGGGAAGCTGGTGTGACTTCTTCAGAGGTGCACATTTGTGACTGCACAACTCTTAGGATCTTTGAGTTTCTTTTGCTGACTGTCTAAGAGACAACAGAATGATTTAGGAGTGGGCAGAGAAATCTTGTGAGTCCTGCAGAACCAGCAGCTGTACTTGCTGTGTGATGCCTGGAGACCTCATCAGATCTTCTGGCTTTGGAGTTTCTTGGACTGTATGCATCAGTGCTTTCCTATACTGAAAAACACAAAGATGATCAGGAGACAATGAGGGGTAGGAAGCCCGATGCCTGCTGTGGTGGGGCACTTGCTCCTCCCTCCTTGGCTTGTCTCCTTGGCTGCGTTGTGGCCAATGAAGAACAAGGCTGGGACTGTTTTCCTCACAGCACAGAAGAAAACAGGGCTGAAATAGACCCAAGGAGGTCATCTTGTCTGACCCTGTGCAAACAGTTCTTGACACTTGTTTGTTCGATGCATTTCCCTAACCCCGGCAGCAGCAGTAAGCTCCCAGGTGATCTCCAACAGTCCTTTTAACAAGGAAGATTTCCTAGATATTTTTTTTAAGTCTGCCTTGCTGCATTTGAGCCTATTATATTATGACCAAGATCTGCATTTGAGCCTATTATATTATGGCCTATTATATTATGGCCTATCTCTTTGCAGGCTCCTCTCTGCCTCCCTTGCTCTAGACTAAATAGCCCAGTAGCAACACCCCAGCAGCACCCACTATGAGCCCTGGCATGGAGTCAGGGCGGTGCCTTTGCCTCAGCTCCACGCCCTGCACACGGATGGAGAGCCACCTGCCACCCACGCTGCGACATGTGTTCCACAACCTGATGGATGTTCGGAAAACCAGCACGTGGAACAGGAAAACGCCGTCTGATCCAAAAAGCCCCGGGGTGTATTATGTCAGTGTCAGATCCATTAGGAAAGTACAGCGAGCGCGCCGAGTGGCTTCTTATGCTCAGAGCCTGTTTCTATTATTCACGTCTGCTGTCAGAGCTGCAGCACGTACACAGCCCTGGCTTTGTGGCTGTCCTAACCTGCAGGAAACAAAAATAGCTCCCTGCCTGGAGAGCTCCAAAAGCACAAGGTGGGGGATAATGTAGGAAAAAATGTGTCTCTTTACTGCTTTAGTCTCCAGAGCAGCTTTCTGTGCCACCTGTAGCTCAAAGCGTTCCAAGAGCAGCACTTAAGGTAGAGCTGTTTTCCCCATGCTATGCAGAATGACAGTTTATTTACGTTAGAAAAGGGCTGGCCTTGAAGAAAACCAAGAAATAGGGGCTGTTTTGGATAGCAGAGCTCTTTGCTTTGCCAGTGTGTTACAGCCCAGCTCCAGCTTTCCCCATTGCTCATCACTGCAGATGTTAAGATTCTTCAGTTCAATTTCACAGGAAAAGAGCTTGATAAATTACAATCCAAATGAATTTTCTTTACCTCTCCTTCCTCCCCAGAGTGATTTTGGAGGTGGCACTTGGATTTCTGAATTAAAACCACATTTGCCCAAGGCCTGGAAGGGAGGAGGCGGGGGCAAAAAGGAGAGAAACCCTTTTGTTCTCTTCCTGGTGGTTCCCCCTCACCTGCTAGGGCCAAGCTCCAAAATAATTCCTAACAGCTGAGGTTAGCCAGGAACATCTAATCCCAGAAAGCTGGCTCTACATTCCTGCCCCAGCACACTGCACTTGTGTTTCAGCAGCAGTCATCTACATGCCATTTCCTCAAGCCTCTGGAGAAGCATGAGAATTCGTGCAGGTAGGTACTTATTTAATTGAAAAGAATATATATATATTTTTTTTTTCATAAAACACAGCTCAAGTAACATCAACAGCAGGGGCAGCATGCACATTTTTAAAGGTAAAAAGGCTTGGGAATTGCATTAAGAACATACTAGGGTCTTTCCTGCATACCCTAAACAGCTGTGTCTATGGGATGCATAAGAGTAGTGGTTTTCAGCCAAAGGAAGGATGAGACCTCTTTCCTTGATTAGCCTTAATGCAAGAGGATCTCACTTGGATTGTGCAAATGGTGTTTCAGGTGTCTTATGATTTGTTACAATGAACTGTCTGCTTACAGGGTGGGTGCAAGGAGTAGCCCAGCACCCCAGTGGAGAGAAACCTCCTGGGATTCAGCACACTGAGGTGGGAAAATGCAATGCCAACAGGTCCCCTCCTAGGTATGAATGGGGACAAACTGAGTGCATTGGTGTAAATGGTGTTTCTAATTTTTCCAAAGAGATTTGGCCAGGTGTCACCACGTGAAACTCCCCATCAGTTTTGCTCTGCTATTCCCAGTGAGCAAATTTCCAGCAGCCCCCGTTTTGGTGTTGTTTGCTCTAAAAGCATAAGCTTTTTATTAAGAAGAAAGCCTCATTTCTGCTGCTTAGCCACTTGAACGTGAATAATGAAAATATTATTTGTATGAGACAAAGGATGGCTTGTTTTTAAATTATCTCATCTTACTGGTTGGTTACAATGGAGCTACTTGCATGCGTGTGTGAGCAGCATCTGGTCCCTCTGTTCCAAGCAGGGCTCTCCACACTTATGCAAGCAAACTTAAGAAAACAAGAGCAGAAGTTACAGGTGTTCAGGGCCCTCTGTCCCATGGAGACAGAATCAGTCCCATCAGGATGTAACCCAGGTGTCTGAAAAGAATCAGTCCCCAAAATATTAGAAGTTTCTGAGAAGATGGACTATTTAAAAATGGTCTGAAGGGTACTTGTTTCTCTCACTGTGCCCCCAGGTGACAGATTTTATCATCTCTGTTTTCAAACATTCTTCTCTGCTCCCAGGATCCTGCTCTATTTTCTTTTCTCAAATTATCCAACAGATTAGCTTAATTTGGATAAGTTCAGCAATTGTTATCCATGTATATTTACTTTGAAGGTAACTGGAGGACACACCAGAATATGCTCTGATTTTCACTGTGTATTATAATTAAAACAATAGATTAACCTGAAGGTAGAATCTCTCCTTACGGACTTGTATCATTCATATCTCTTTGTCTTGAACACCAAAATCCATTTCTCACTGCCTTGCCCCTCTTACCACTATGAAGCCAAGGCTGGTGGGACAGCAGTGGAGACACCCTGTATCCCACCACTTCTGGAGAACAAAATGTCTATCCCCCCTGGGTGAGACCTTGTAAAATACTGTCCCCAAGTGAGCTGTTTTCCATCAGCAACCTCATCTCATGCTCCCAGCTCAGGGCAATGCAAAGCAGTTGCTCTGTCACTCAGCTCTGAGTCCAGCTTTATCAGATTGATTCTTCCCTCTTCACAGTGCATCTGTCAGGATTCCCCCTCTAGAAAAGAAGATCACAGCAAATGGGGAATGAGGAGAATAAAAGCTGTCCCAAACCTTTGACCTAAACTTAATGTAAAGCCAAATGAAACCCTAGAGGTTTGTAAACTTTCGTGGAACTTTTCCACCTCCTACTTCCCCCTCCTTTATCTTTTACTTCTTTATACTTCTACATTCACTACTTCTAATTGAAAGTCTAATGTAAAGCCCTGGCACCTTAATGAAAAGACTGTCAGAGCTTTTAGTGGCTTTTGGTTCAGCCCCCTAAAGAAAGGAAATCATTTCTTTAATGGAACTGTTTTTAAGCTTAAGAGAAAACAAAACCAGAAGGAGAAATGGAAAACCAGAAGTCAAATGCAATTTTCTATGGAGTAGCCAAGTGGTGTTGGTCTGAACCATGCCTGTAAGACTGTACAGATATTAGATGATGAGGATAAGAGACTTCTTATCTGAGCTAAAATCATGGATGAGGGAACTGAGGGAGGATCGTGCGAGAAGTTCAAACGTGGCTATTGAGGGTAATTGTTCTGTTGTCATTTGGTGATGTGGCCGTAGTGACAGTTCCTATGGATTTGTGCTGCTGGTTGAGAGTTTGGTCTCCTGTAAAGCATTAACCTGCCTGGAGCTTCTATTTGCACGTACAAATTGTGTGCTTTGTGTGTGCAGACTGGTATGGCTGCATATTTTACTTGCAAATACATGCACAGCTTATCTAGAGAGTTATTTCCCAATATTTGGGTAACAGACGCAGTTTTGATTTTCACAGTCACTGGGTAGAGAGACACGAACAGAGTGTGCTCCAGAGACACTTACTCTGTCGTAACAGAAAACACAGATGTGGAAAGTGGTCCTGGGAAGATTCTGCCCATAAGCAGCTACTTCTTGTTCATAATGATGCTATGAATGAGTGCTATTTTGTTATTATCATTTATCATGCAATCATAGGATGGCTTGGGTTGGAACGGACCTTGAGGATCATCAGATTCCAACCCCGTGCCACAAGCAGGGCCACCAACCTCCAGTTCTGGTACTAGGTCATGTTGCCCCGGGCTCCATCCAACCTGGTCTTGAACATCTCCAGGGATGGAGCATCCACAGCTTCTGTGGGCAGCCTGCTCCAGCACCTTTCTTATTTATATTTTTATTTATTTATATTTTTATTTATTTATTTTTATTTATATATACATATTTATATATTTGTATATTTTTATTTATATACAAATGTTAAACTTTTTAAAAACTATTTTAATCATTTTCTGTTGTCTTTTTCCACCTGGTTCCCACCACATTTTCTGTTTCAGACCTTCTCCAAAGTTCTCTTCACAGGATGGTGCAATTTCTGCCACCAGTACATATGCAATCTGTATTAAAGTACCAGCACTGGTGACAGCAGTGACTCATTGGGGTACATTGTGGTGATACTGGAAGATTTGGTGCCTTCACAGCATTGGTTGGCTCTGTCTCTGGAGGCTTGGTTAGCTCCAGCTGTGCACTAAACACTGGTCAGCTCCAAAAAGGAAACAGAGACCTTGGCTCAAAGGTGCTGGTTGAGGTGGGGTGGGAGGAATCCTACTGACAGAGTTCAGGGACAGAATAAATGACCCTGTTTAATTCTTTCATCTGAAATTGGAAGTGGAAGAGTTCTGTTGTTGGCCCAATGACAATCAGCTTTGATTGTCAGAACTGTTAGAAATCTTGTATCTTTCTCCCTGCTTGGGATCCACTTTTTCATTGGCTGCAGTGGCTCAGCTAGAGGTTTTTGTTGTTGTTGTTGTTGTTTTTAATGTTTGATCTATTTGTTTCTAGAAATCTTACAGGGCGTGAATTACTGGAAATGAAACAAAACGTACCAGACACAAAATCAGTGCATTCTCTGCAACTCATATTCTCCAAAGACCCATTTGTCCCTTTCCTTCTTTTAGATGTTTCCTCTTTTCTTTCTGGCCTGGTCTTACTGTTTGCTTCGTCGGCCATTTGTTACATGTCATTTGGCGAAAAAACAGGGAAGTCTTCCTAACAGTGAGCTGAACAACAGCAGCAGCTTGTGATGGTTGTCCATAGAGAGTCATAGAATGGCTTGTGTTGGAAAAGACCTTGAAGACCACCCAGTTCCAACCCCGTGCCATAAGCTGACTGCCCCCTACCAGCTCAGGCTGCCCAGCACCCCATCCATGCTCTTGAATACTCTCAGGGATGGAGCACCCACAGCTCTGGGTAGCTGTGCCAATGCCTCACTGACCTCAGAGTAAAGAATTTCTTCTTAACATCTAACCTAAATCTCCCTTCCTTTAGTTTAAAGCCATTCCCCCTTGTCCTATCCATTTGGGCTTTTGTTTCATATTTTTACTGTGTTTATTTATTTAAGGTGTCATTTCTCCCTGGAAATCTTGCCTCTCTGCTGTGGTGGATGGAGCTGAGCTCCACATGTGTGGCTCCGTGGCTCTTCTTGTTTCAAGACAGAAATGCCTTTCCAGCAACAGGCATCTCAGACAGTCATCTCTCCCGAGTCCACAGCTTCCTCAGCACAGTTGAAATGGGCTTCGACCCAGTCTAGGTCTCAATAAATTTTTCACTTTGGAGCTTCTCTGAAGATTTGAATTTGCTCTGGGATTGCCCCGACATTCGGCTGCTCCGGGGCTATTGGGTTGTTCTGTCTCCTCTCCAGCTCAAAGTTTATAGCTGCACAAGCTTGTCCCAGCTTCAGAGCAGAATCAAGCCAAGGCAGCTCCAGCTGCAGCATGCAGCCTGCCAGACAGGCAGCTCTCTGACAAGCCTGTTACTACAAGTTCACCCCAACCAGCAGCTCTGGCAATCTCAAAAATTTGCATGAAGTTCATGTTAGTTCAACGTTAGCTCACTGTGCCAGCAATTCAGTAGCTCCTTCACGTTTGAAAACTCTGAGCACACCTACCACACAAACTCTCTGGGAATGTCTTGAAGGTGGGCAAGCATTTATTTTTCACAAATACCACAGCACGAGTGAGTTTGATTGAAGATTTTAAGTTCTACTGTGTATTTGCCTTCTCTGCATGATGTAATGGCATCTAGATTAACTTCCAAAAACTGTATAGCTCAGAGAAAAAGTAGGTTTATATAAGAATATTCTTTTCCACTCACTGGTTCAGTGAGATCTTATGCCAATTGCATTAAAACAAATATTTATAAAGACTCTTTTAAAATAGTTTCTGATGCTTTGGCTGTACGTAATAAAACACAGCCTGTTCAAAAGCAGTTTTTTCCACTGTAGCACTCAGTGCACTATAGCTTCTGTAATATCTTTAGCAGTTACTGAGGATGTTCATGCCATACAGGCTTTGTGTATTTGTTCCTTACGTGTGTCAGTAAGTATTTGCTCAGCAAACAGAGAAAACAGTGCTGGTCAAATGTGGAGATTTTGCTGGAAAAAAATCTGATGTGGTTTATTTTTTAGTCCAGGCACTGAGAATTTTCAGTGTTTTCAGTGAATACTGTTTTGCAAATATTAGTAACGTAGCTGACATTTTCCCTCCTCTCCTGACTTCGTGTGGGAAATGAAGGTTAATTTTTGTCTCAGTTTTTGTGCTGGATGAATGCCATGTACTCTGGGCTAAAGGTACATGTCACCTTCAATACTCTGTTAGATCCACAGACAGTTCACAGCTCCCCAGAAATTTATGCAGAGCAGAAGGTCCATACCCAGTGACCTGTACTGGTCCCTGTCTGCACAGTGCCATGGGATATTATGCCAACTATTGGAGCAAGTTCTGCTTCCATCCTGCTGGAAAGAGTGTTACAAGGAGGAAGCAGAACTCTCAATGCAGAGCAGAACAGATGGTGGCTGTGCAGGGCTGCCCATGGGAAGGATCTGTGGGAAGGAGTGACCGTGAGACATGCAGAGCAAGGAATGGGAGGCATGTCCGCAGTGGGAGGCAGCACCCATGGGGTTCCCAGCTCTCACCATTGAGCATTGTTAGGAACAAGCGTTGATGCTGTATACGAATGTAAAGCTTAATTTGTGGTTTTTACACCCACCACATTTCTTGGAGTTGACATTTTCTGGGACTTTGGGGCTTTTTATCTCCAGGCTATTGTTTTGTTTTCTTTTCTCAGCCATTTTACCAGAAGTGAATAATAAGTTTTCGTCTTCATCACAAAATAGCATGCAATCAAATTGTTCCATGCTTTATTCTACTTGAAGATGCATAAACCTGGTGGGCAGTGGAATGCTTGGTTGGTATAACATGGTACAGCTGCACTGTGAATCACTTAGGTTCTAGGAATTCCCTATGTAAAGGTGGCACTGAGGAAATGAAAAGGCCTTCTTTGTCCCCTGTTCTGCTTGTGTTCAAAATGAGGACAAAGTAGATTGTTTTTCCAAAATGCCTCAAAATGTCTGTGACTGAAAGGTACAGAGGTTGTTCTCGTTCCTGGTGGTGTCCAAAATGTGCCAGGCATCTTCCAGGTGGAAGAAGATTACAACCAAAGACACAGGAGAGGGAGGGAAGGGATTTAAGACAGCATGCATTTAGTGTGAGTGCAATCATGTTCACAGTGCTGCTTCAGCCCTTTCTGATAACTTTGTAGACTAAAAGAAGTATTTTTCTTACAGAGTACTGGAAACCTTGCTCCTCCTGCAGAGGAAACAGAATATACGGCATTAAGGTTTGTAAAAGGCTTTCACCTGAGGTGCATAATACTAACCACAGAAAGTAAGAATATTATTCACTCTGAGTATGGAAAAAATATGGGGCAGGCATTCTTTTGCTGTGAATTTCCAGCCAAATTGAATCAGAACATCTGAATTCATTGACAAGCAGGTTGAAACACAAGGTGTTGGGTCTCCTGGAAAGAGATGGGGTGAACCCTGATCTACCGTGATCATTTTCTCCAAATGTTCTCTTTTTCCTTTAATAGTAAGAATAGAGGATTTGGCACATGAAGCAACAGGATCAGACAGAGCCAGCTGGAAAAAACAGCCAGGTTGATGTTGATAGACTTTGGTAATAGATATTCTCCAGCCCATTGGCTGGAAGTTTCTGGTCTAGTTTCAAGGGCACTTTAATTTTCAAATTTCTTTTCCATTGAGCATGTACATGCAAAGTTGAGTAGGAGAGAAATAGGCTGGCACAAGGAGATTTGCCTAGCTGCCCAATTTCTATTGTATACTGTAATTACTGCAGGGTACACTTTGGACTGACAGCATTTTTCAGCAGTTTGGTACTTGAGAAATATTAATCTTACATCAGCTATTTGTGTGGACTGTCACCTTCTCCAGCAGGTTAGTTGTGCCAATATTATCCAACTTACATAGGCAGCTCAAGAGGGAGAGAAACAACAAGTAAATGGCTCATCTAAGGTCAAGCAACACTGCCAAGGGAAAACCTGGTTTATCCTGGGGAATGATTGCATCACAGTGTCCAAGAACCGTGTGCAATATTTCAGAGAAATTAAGGTGCATGTCCCTAAGATGTTAGAAATGACACTAGCTTGAAAAGTTGCATATTCACCAAGTCAAAGGACATTGTGATGGCACAGCTCTGCAATAGGCAGTGGATCCTTGTGCTTATGGATGACAATGGCTAGGTGATGAAAAACATCCCCGTGTTACTACTGGTGGAAGTCCCATGATCCTCTCCTCCTTAAAGGAGATTCAGAATGTGTGCAGGTGACCAAATTGAGTCGAGATGTGTGATGAGCTGTTTTATGGCTTTAGCTTGTTTCAGAAAGAATTATTGTTAGCTATCTCTTGAAGTCTGACAAAAATGGCTAAAGTTTCAAGTCCTTTATCCAAAGTTAACCCTTTCTCTCCTGTTGTCATCTGCAGCCAGCTGCTGTCCCATTACCTGAAGGAGATTAATACCAATGGGTCTATTTCCCAAATACAAGGGGAAGCTATGTGATGAGAGGAGCAAAATAAGTTATACGTCCACAGAACTTGTACAAATTTCAAGGTAAAAGCACCTCTGAACTTGAATACAGAATGAATGGTAATTTTAGGGAAGTATTTATCCCCTAGACAGCTGAGTAAATTTCAGGGGAAAAAAAAAAATGTTTACATTGAAGAATTGGCTAATAACAGAGCTAATGTGTTTATACATGGGGGAAAGGAGAAGCCAGGCCTTTTGTTCCTGGGCTGTCTTCTCTTATTTTGTGTTATGATTTCCACTGAAGGAAGCAAGCTCTGCAGAACAGATTTAATTGTTAACTAATTATGTTTCAGCTAAAATGAGCAGGGTCCCAGATTTTATTTGGCTTGGATGTTTAAAGGCAAATAATAAGTTACATAATAAAACAACAGAATCATTAAACATTGATTTACATGTTTATTTTGCTATAAGAAATGAAATTTTTATTGGAGCTGAATTAAACAGAGGTTTATGTGCTTGTATTCCCCATAGCCCTTTATACTCTACTAATATAGCAATATTCATAAATCATACCAGAGTTTTCAAATTTCCTTAGGAGTGACCTAGGCAAGAAACCCTTAACAACTTGCTGAGAGACTTTAAATTAAATTCAGCTGTAATATCATCATGACTAATTTATGGCTTGTTGGGTTGCTGCAAAGATGCATTTAAAGGAACCAGAGTATGTGGTGTGGATAAGATAAAACATTGGTTTAGTATCGTGAAGTTATTCCACTAGAAAGATTTATTCAATGGCAAAGCAATCAGCTCCTTGAGAAGGAATAAACCTGAAATATGTCAATGGTAGATCTTCAACCAAGAAAACACTTCATGGGAAAGCACTTCATGTGAAATTAAGATTTTGTATGATTATTGATGGGCTCCATTCTCTTCACAGTCAGATAAGTTTATGTATGTGTGAACACGTATGCAGCATCATGCACACACATGTACTGCCTGTATGTGTTCATGTATGAACTCACAAGTTCTCGTGCACACATACAGTCTTCACTTTAGCATAGATTTTGCTATAAAATATCATTAAGGTTCAGAGAGGCAGACATTATCTGGCACAATCTGAGCTATGTTTCTGAAATGCGTCCCGTCTCCAAAGCCAAAATCTTCTGTCCCAGTACATCTTTAGAACTTCCTATAAGGCTGGTTACACTGAATGGAGATTGATGAGAAAACACATTTAGATATTATTAAAGGTTAATATTTTGCCTTTCATTTCTTTTACCACAGAATGAAAAGGGTGAAAAATGATATTTTCCCCCAGTAATTAAATATATGTCTGACTTCTCAGATTTTATGTGGGCAGAAGAATCCCTCTGAACTCCATGTGAATTGGGACCCAGCTCAGAGCATCTCGCTTTATATCACTTCAGTGCCATCATCACCTCTTGTTTGAGACATGGATTTTCACTCTATCCATGCTGGTTAACACCAGCAAATCATTCCAGGCAGGAGTTAAGCTGAAGTACTTCTTGGTCTATGTCTTTTTAATCCCCATCTTCAGGTAAGTGCATTCCTCTGGTGTTGGACCTTCTAGGACACCAAGCTTCAAGAGGTGAATGGGGAATGGGCACAATTTGTAGGCATGTACAGCTGTAATGAGAATCTACCATGGTTTCCCTTAAAGAAAGTGATGGGTTATTGCTGGTAGTTACTGCCTTGCAAAGTATTAACATTCGGATATAATGCAGTCATGTAGCAAAAATTAGAGATGCCTAAAGGATGTTACTTAGCAACACTTGGTAATGTTCAGTTAGTAATGAAGAAATGGAGTAAAAGAAATACAGAAGATATTGAAATCATAAAATAAACTGTGGTACAACTTGTGAAAGCTGTTCTGCAAATAAAGCTGTCTGTTTCTCTTTTTGGCATAGTGAGTATGGTAGAACTTGAGATCTGATCTGAAGCAGCACATTTAAAATACCTAACTCACAGAACAAGCATGTTGTTTCCTTTTGTCCTTACTTCCTGGGAAAAGTATCAGAACTGCTGAGCTTTTGAAGATTTTCTCTCTGTCATTTCAAACCCATCCTGAGGCACTGGCTGGCCAATTAAAATAATCTCCTTCAGAAAGCATTCACTGGAGCTAAGAATGAAAGCTCCTCTCTACTATATCTATTTTACCCATTCATTAATTTACATAACTCTCATTAATCAGGTGTCTGTAGGCATATCTCAAAAGAAAGAGAAGAACACATAAAATAGAGACATTTCTGTTAGAGATGAACCCATCCACATGTTGCAGATCTCTCTTACACACTTATCTTACCTTATCTCCACCTGTTTAAATTGGAAAACTGACAAAAATCCATCTCCTGTGAGATTTCCAAGGTTTCTTGATTTCATTTGGGTCAGAGCTGCCACAAGAGATGCATTTCTCAGAGCCCTTCTGAGCTGCTGCCAGGAACAGGGAGTGCTGGGCTGTGCCACTTCAACAACAACAAAAAGAGTTTTCTTTGAAAAGTCACCAAATTTTATAAGCTTTAAAAAAAAAACACCTTAGCCTCGTTCAGCCTCAGATCTGATTAAAAGAGCTGCCCTGATTTATTGGTGTCAAACAAAGTATGTTTGGGTAGAACGTTATTTTGTAATGGAAAAAGCATCAGTGGAAGCACTGCCTCTCAGCGCTGCTTGGGTTGGATGAGTGCTAAGCCTTAAATTATGATTGTGCTGCTGAAGAGAAGGAGGACTGCTGGAAATGCTGCAGCTAGAGGCCCATCTCTCACTCTTCCAAATAAAGGTATCTGGGGAATCAGTCTCAGCAGCACCACCAGATCTGCTGGTTAAGTGCTGGGCGGTATCTGCCCATTCTGCACTGTGCAGGCCCTGCAGATTCCCTGATGGGAAGGGGTTTCTTATTCCTCTTCCACCAGAAGTGTTGAGGTGTGAATGCAGATCAAAGTTTTGGCCAATGTTACGCAGCAGAAGCTTTCTGTATGCATGAACTTATCTAGAAAATAATAATCTCTAGTTGTTTCCTGATGCCCTTCTATTTATTTTTATCATTATTTTTAATGGTTAAGCCCTTTTATTTTACCTAACTTCTTGTTTGTGCATATTCCTTCACCCAGGAACCTTCTACAAGAGCACTGCCACCAGGATGGGCCAGCCAGGGGCTACTCAGAGACACCTGGAAAATCAAGTGCAAAGACACCAGTGGTGCAGGGGAACCAAGACCTCTGACTATAGCTGAGACTAGGAAACTGTTACCAAATATAAATTTACTTCAGTAAAAGTTATTTGGAAAAATCAACACTGATAGGCAACTGAGAAAAATTACACTGCCATTATCAGAGTCCTTTGCACATTTTTCCCAGTGTCTGTCACACTTACAGAGAACTACTCCTGGTCAAAATGCTGCAGATATTTTTAAATAGTAATGTTTATTTTGCGTGAGCAAAACTGTCTTCTGTCTTAAGATGTTTAATGATTATTTGAAAGTGACTTGATGAATAAAAGAGCACATACTCCCACACGGGACAAACGTATTTTTAGACTGATTCATAATAATTAATATCTGTCAAAGTGGAATGCACTATTTTCTCCTACTGGTAGGGATTTTACTGCACTTTCTTTCCCTAAGGAAGATAGTTCTGCTCCAGAAGCAGATTAGCTGATATAAGTGGACACAACCAGGTACTCAGTTACGTCGCTATAATCTCAACGATCTCTTAAGGAACACAGAGTACTTATTTTTGTGGATACGGTGCAGTCCGCATTTCATCACAGACCTTTGTCACTTTGTTATTTATAGAATTCAGATTACTGCGATTTAAAAGTCTCTCTGTCCTTGCTAGTGCTCAGTGACACAAAGTAAACTCATGTATTAAGGAAAAAAAAAAAATAAAAGGAAAGCAGCAATGTAGAAATGCACAGCTGTAAAGGGGAATGCAATTATTTGCTAATATTTTCCATATAGAAGTTCGCTGTGTGGGTCTCTGGGCAGTGCAGGAGGACACAGCCAGGCATCTGCCTCCACGTCTCTCCTCCCAGTGGCAGCAGGGATGCAGGCAGAGCCGGACCGAGCTCTCCAAGTTCCTTTTTTAGTAAAATCATTCCGTGTCCAAGTGCCTCTGGCCCCACTGTGCCAGAAATACCCGCGGTCCTTTGGGACACACAGCCCACGGCCCTGCCAGAGGAGCCCCAGTCCTCCCAGCCAGGGCTGGTGGCAGCACTGCTCTTTGCTTCATTTCAAGGGCAGTGGACAGAAGGTATCGACCATTTATTTATTTATGGCACAGGACAGCAAATAACTCACAGGAGGCTGTAGAAGACTGCACGCAGGGCAGGATGTCACAGGCTGCAGGGTGAGAAGATCTGTGTGTTGTCATCAGTTTCTTCCGTCCCCGGTTTTGCCTTTTCTGTGGTGTTCCCACCGGGGCACAGAGAGACCCAGAGCAATGATGGGGGACAAACTCCATTCTGCTGCTGGCCCTGCCTGAGCTCCATTCCCTGCTCTGACCTTTTCCAATCTCAGAGAAGATTTTATCCCTAAAGCCTTTGCCACTAGGAATCATCCCTACAAAAAAGATGTTCCCCCTCCAAGTGTGATGATTCTTTGGATGGGGCAGGCTGCTATCAGGCTGCTCTCAATGGAGATGTGTGAGCAAGGCTGAGGGAGAATGAGGAGTGGGTGGAGCCATACAAAATGAGCTCCAAGTCAGCATAGGTCTCCAAGGTGGTGCTGGGATTTAATGTGGTGTTAATTAGGTTGATAAGGAACCTGTGAGAGGGAAGGAAGTGGAAAAGATGGCTGGAGGTCTGCTTGAATGTCAATGAATATGAAGTAGGGATGGAATTAGGGTGGAGAAGTTATGGCCGGTTAAGGATTGAACTGAGGTATTTGGGATAGACTCCCATTGAGATGTTTAATGATGATAGAGTCATAGAAACGTTTGAATTAGAAGGAACCCTTAAACCTCATCTAGTCCAACTCCCCTGCAATGAGCTGGGGCACCTATAGATCTACCAGGTCCTCAGAGCCCCACCCAGATCCTTGAAAGTCAAGTACTGACCAGCTACTGACCAAATACTTCCTATGCGCTGGGAGGTGAGTCTGGGGCTTCGGGGCAAGGCAGGGTGATTCCATGCAACTGAATGGCATCCTGATATACTGGATTTAGTTTCTTCAGCTACCTGAAGCCTACTTCTGTATTTTTGGAAAAGGGTTTGCTTTTTGCAGGCACTGAGTGTTCCCAGTTGCAATAGGTATTAATAAGATTTGAGCCTTACAAATGTAATGTTTATGTCTCTGAGAAACAAGATTGGATACCCCAAAACTGGAAAAAAATTTATTTATTTTAATCTGATTATATTTCATCTCTCCCTATTCTCACATGTGATTTGTCTGCAGGAATACTTATGTTGGTTTTTGGATGACCCATTAATGAGAAGTACAGAAAGCCCACGAGGCTCTGAACAGTTTTGTCTTGCTGTTACTTGATCTCGGAAGCAAGACATGGTGTCATGCAGTAAACATGAAATGGAAAACCAAACATAAAGCCATTAAAAATGTACCATCTGCTCTGTGCAGATGAGAAGCAGAAAATTCTTAGGGAAATCTTGAGGAACTTAACTACTGTTATGGAACTGAAGTTAGGGTAAAGGTGGAGCTCATGTACTCCTTGTACTTTTGTGTAGATGAGGTCTTGAGTTCATCTGCTCATCTAACATAGAGTCATACTCATTTTGACCCAGGTGTTATGTTGCACTAGGAATAAACCCACCACTTGCTGACAGAGTAAACTGTACTCACAGTGAGGGATGGTGGCACTGCTTGGCCCAGTGTTGGAGGCTGGAGATGGCTGATCTGTTCCTGCAGCTCCAGACCCTGCTGGGAACCTGAACTGTTAACCTGAGAGCTCATTTTTATGTGTTTTCCGCTGAAACTGTTTAAAAGCATCTCTGTTGCTGTGAATTCCTGCTTATTTGTCATAAAGGGGGAAAAACACCAAACAGAAATTAACAAGAGGATTTTCTTAGTGACTTCAGTGCCTCATTAGGAGGTTTATGATCAGGCTTTCCTTGAATTATTTTAAGGTTCTAATGATAAAAACCTCGGGGAGGTCATGCACATGGGAGATTTAATACCCCTTCAGAACCATCTGGCATTAGATTACATGCAGGGAAAGAACAAAATCTGGCAGTAATATTCATCTCCATTAACCCAGAATACAGGCTCATATGATTATAGCAGAGAAAATGCTCTCACTCTGTCACCAGGAGAAGCTCTTAATAGACCTGGGCTAAATTGGTTTATAAAACAGAAGACTTCTTGAAGCATGGATCTGCCTTCTCACTGAGTGCATTAGCTTTGTCTTTTAATATGTTTCATATCTTTTTATCCTCAACAACTAATATGTTAAAGCATAAAATATTGGTGAAAGATGGTGTTTGGAGCTCCCAGCTTACTCTGTGTGCACGGCATTAGTGGTGTAAGCACAACTTTGGAGCATGGTCCGCTCATGCCCCTCAATGTGGTGGTTTTTGGTGCAAACCCTTCTGAGTGAAGCTCTTCAGGAACACAGCCAGAGTCACTGCCCTTCACCCAAACTGCTGGCTCTCCTCTGCTCATCTGCTTGGTAGTTCCTGCATCACTCTCGCCTTGTTACTCCCCATCTGCACAATGACTTCTCCAAATGTCTCTTCCCGTTCAAATTTTCCTTTCCTTTCACCTCTTCTTCCCTCCACTCGCAGCTCCATCTCTGGACAGCTCCTTTCCTTCAGCCAGAGTTATGATTCCCTTGTTACATGGAAAGCAAAACCATATGGGAGACAAGAAAAGAGCATTTATCTGAAAGTCTATTAAGATGTGAAGACCTCTCAATTAAGACTCCAGTCCAGCCAGCCTTTCTTGCACATGTTGCTGTCATCCCTTTCCATCAGAAAAGGGATGTGCTCCTGAGGCAGACTTGCTAAGGTGCTCTTAGTTTGTCATCAGGCTTGTACTTAGCATGGCTCTGCATACAAAACATTTGAAGTAAATAAAAAAATTAAAAGCTTTTCCACATCTTTTCCCTCAGTCTTAGAAGCCACCTGTGCCAGTTTTCCCTATTTTATTATCATCCTAGGGCAGAGTTGTAGAGCAGTAAACAGAACGGGCATGAAGCCTAGTGAAGGGAAGTTAGCTCTATGTTCACCATTTGGGTGCATCTACCTGACTGGCTAAGAGGGCTGACATTACTGAATTAACAGCTGCTTTAGGATGAGAGAGCAGAAGACAGCTGCTCTTTTAATTTGGGGTGAAAGCCTCCATCTTTCACACTTCTGGGGAGTTAAGATATAGGGAGCCCTGTAAGACACAACTCTGCTGGACTCCCGCAGTGCCTGCTGTTATGTTTCTGCTCCCTTATCCAGGGTTGTAACATATTTGCTGACGGATTTATGCAGTTGGAAACAGAACCCGGGACAGCCTGTTCTCTTGCTCCGTGCTATAAACATAAATACGTTCGTGCAGCCATTTGTAGCTGGTTCTTTCTATCTGCACAAGGATTTTATTATCTTTCTCTAATGCGGTCTAAAGGGGAGCAAGAGACCGGCGACAAAAGGAAGTGCTTGAACAGGAACAAGAATAAAAAGGAGCAAAGGGCAGGAAGTTGCTAAGAGACCATGCAAGCAAGAGCGGGGAATTAATGGCAGATATCAAAGCAGCTATTGGAAACTGCGTGTTTTCCTACAAGGGCTCATTTATTGAGGAGGAGCTGCTATCGGAAGGCAGCAGTGTTGCTCTGGTCTGAAATGCATTTGTAACACAGGGAAAACTTTTTCCCCTCTTCAGTTTTGTTCTTTGCAGGGTGAGTTGCTAAGTTAATGACAAGCCTTTAAATTAACTAATGTTGTGGGGCAGCAGAGCGAGTAATACGGAAAAAAATGCAAGCAATCATGGTTTAAATAAACCTTATCCACTGCATTATTAGAAACTTCCTGAGCCGAGATTTCAGCAGTGTTAGAATTTGTCTTTAGCTCTCCCAGGTGAGAATTGGAGCCCCACAAGGTTGAAAAAATGTGGGAAATGCTGAATAATTCCAGCACTGAGCTCACAGTTGCCGTCTCAAATTCCTTATTTTCACCTCCTCGTTTCGTTGTTACTTTGCCTCTATTACACTATTAAACTATGTGCCTTTTGACTATAAAAGAACCAATAAGACATATCAAGCAGGCGAGAGAGGGCAAGAGAAGAATAATTGCTTTAAAAGGCATTTACCTGATAATGTTGGCAATGGCTAGAAAAACCCACACTAACCTCCTCAGTACCTCCCAGTTCTGGACTCATCTTGAGATTACATCTGCCATGGGACAGGTAGACTAGATGATCTCAGTGGCCTTTCCAGCCTTAATGGCTCAGTGATAGCCCATCAGCCGCAGTCACTCTGAGCAAGGCAGGGTGCTTTGCTGGCTTTGCTTGCATAGGCAAAATTATTGCGGTCTTTCAACCACTGCTCTGGGAGAAGTGCTCCAGTTCTGCTATTCAGAATGGTTCCAGCTGTTCTCCACTCCCCCAGAGATATCATCAGAGAGCAGTCGCTTACACTGAGATTACGTTAATGATATCAAAGGGTGTGGAAGAAGGCTGCTAATTAGTAAGCCCTCAAGGCACCAAGATATATATAGCCCTGGAGCAGCAAGAGAGCAGATTCCAATCTGTAGTCTAACATTATCTGGGGCTGAAAGCATTATGTGTTGACTGATTCCACCAGAGGAGAGTGATTGAACTTTCCCGTTGAGCAAAAAAGCAGGGCTTGTTTTGATTGATAAGGCTTCATGTCAGATTGTGCAGCATATTATCAATTTATCGTGCCACCTGCCATGCCTGAGACAGGAGCAGCAGCAGTGAGAACATAGGCTGGGATGAGCCATCATTTTGGAGAAAAAATATTGGCTCATACTTTTACTTAATAAAATAAATAAGTAAAGTAGCACCTATCTCTGTTTCCATTGCCAAAACTTTAAACACTTCTGGGATCCAGCCTAAAGGCAAAGACTGTGGTAAGCAGCTGAAATCTGTCAGCAGAGAATTTGCTAGAAAAATAAGACTATCCTACCAAGCATGGTCATGGCAGAGGGGAAATGTCTGTGCTGAGGGAGATGGAAAGCACAGCATGGCCCTGCTGAGTCTCTGCAGGCTCAGGAACCACATTACTCACCTCACAGGCAAGCCAGTCAGCTCCCCTAAATTGACATCCTGTATTTGGATCCAACTCACTGTACTCCTCCACACTTCGCTTTCTGTAAGGATCACTTACATAAAGTTGTTGCAATGGGTGTTTTTTCTACTGTTGTTGGATGTTTTTTTTTACTGTTGTATTGTTGTTTTTTAAGTCCAGGACTGTTTTTTGAGCACCATACCAACTAGCAGTATCACCCTGTGATAAACTTACAGGATTTGGTTTTTCAGTGAAAGCTGGCTTAAGGAAAGAGGGGAGCAGGAAAGCACAAGAACTAACCCAAGCTTCCCTTCCACGCACCAGCACAACTATACGCAAGGACTTGCACAGATGTTCCCAAGCGTGGTATTGGAGCACTGCACGTAAGGAGTGCTTCTGCAGGACCACACAAGTTTCCTGCTATTCTTAAGCTGAGACTCACAACTGGGAAACTCCTGCCAAGTTGCTTGAGACAGTGGCACCTGGGAAGTATTATACGAGTCTGTATTGCATCATGAGAACCCTATTTGCACTTAATTACACAACGCCCGCCCTCCCCCCAGTAGAACAAGCGGGACAGATGCTACATCTACAAAGTGAGAATCAAACACATTTTTTTGAGTGGAATCTGACAGCCTGAAGCCTAGAGGCAGGCTTCAGACCAGATCCCAGCAACAAAGATCCTCACAGTACTGAATGGCTCAGGTCATTGAGTTTTTGTGCAGTGATCCCACATACCCTATTGCAGGTCCCATGCTCCTGCCTCCTTATACAGAAATGTAGATGGAGAGGTTTTGATCACACTCCTCTGTCAGTCTTTTCACAGTCAGAAGCCTAGATATTATCTTCACAAGGCTCCTGCCAGGCCTTTTATATAATGCTGGTCGCAACATATTAAGAAGCCTTGCAAGGATTCACCTGTGGATAGAACTGGTGCCTCTGAATTTGGGGCAGCAAGTTAACAGACATCAGTTGGGCTAACAGATGAAGATGCTGTGACATGGGTGAGTGATGGAGAGGCAGGAAAGCCTCATGCAGGCTTTGCTAACCCAAGATGTGTAACAGCAGCAGTACCACATCATGTTTGACAGGAGCAGATCCTCTCAAAACAGAGGCAGCTGGCAGGTGGGCACAGATCCATCACCTACCTGAAGCCCTGTGTGTGCTGACTGGAAGGGATGGAAGACAGCTATTGCTGTTCTGCAGGCCATCCTGGGTTGTATGTCAATAAATGTGCAAACTGCTCTTCTTAAAGCAGCTCATTAGAAGTTTGGATTCTCACAAGCATTTCTAACCTGGGCTCATTTCTTACTTACTCTTGCAATTATATAGCTGGGGGCTTTACCCTTTTATCCTCCCCTCACAAGTCAAATCTCTCATCCTTTACCATGTATTCCAAGACTGGAAATACCTTTTCTGTTTATATCACACCATGGTAATGCAGTCACCATTCTGCCACAAGCTTCAGCTGCTGTAAATCCTCTTCCCACTGCACTTTCCCCACCAGCTTTCTTGAAGTGTTTTATGAGTCCTGGGTCTGGGAGTTGATTCAGTAGTTTCTTTAGGGAAGGCCCAGAAAGTACGTTGGAAAAGTATGTTTATCAGATGTGATATAGTTGAATGAATACAGTGAATGCTGTCCTACACAAACAAAGATGCAAATCCAGCAAGGAAAGTTTAAATGTGCTCAGTTCAAAAATGTTGCAGGTAATGATTAATGCTGTGGGTGAGAAGTGGGGTTCCCACAAACTTTGTGTTGACAGTCTGCATGGAAACCACTTGTACAGAGTTTAAGGCAGTGCAGATCACGAACTATTTCTGTGCAGCTCCTCTTATGGTGACTCTCAAAATGAAATGGGAAACCTCCCATGCTTTCACTTTAATACTTGTCTGATTCAATTTGCCACTTGTTTAGCCATCGTCTACATTTTAAAACAGGAGAAGTAAATATATGTGAGCAAAGGCAAGCTGTGATGCTCTTCCAGATTTTCAGTATCTTCTCAGATGCTTGGTAAATTCACTCTATGGATGAATCATTGAGGCTTTTTATTACACTTTCATTATTATATGCATTAAATGAGGAAATGTTAGGGCACACACAAAAAATAGTTCACCTTTCATGCTTCCTACAGCGTGTGGTGTAAGCATGTTCTTCTAACCACATACCAAGGCTAGCTGGTGTTTTGCCTATTTGGCACATTCAGAAAACATGCATGCCTAGCTTTGCAGCTCAAATATGAGTAATCATTACAATTAAATGGTTTATATGCTCAGAAACACCGTGTCTTTGAATACGATGATCAGCAGATGGTGTTTGCAATGCAATGCACACTGAATACTGTTAGGTGAAACAGTATTTCTTGTATTAGGACTGTAATTGATTTCTGCTCTATGAAGAAGGTTCCCCTCAGATCTTCTTAAGGGGTTTCCCCCCCAGGACTTCAGGAGCTCTGCCCTGTAGTCAGGTTCCCCCACAAGGCAAGAGCTCTGATTTCCCCTGATGCTGGAGAAAGCACCACAGGATGAGCTCATGGCTATCACTGTCTTTTAACAATCTTGAATGGGATAGAAAGTTTGCATGATTAAATTCCTTTCAGAATTGGAAAACTGATATTCATTCACATTTGGGCTTTTCTGGCTATTTCATTATTTAAGGAGCTCTGCTGGCCAAGGAATGTGAAATGGAATTGCTGTAAAATAGCTGTAGTCTGGGATGGTACCCATCATTGTTGTTGTTTTCCTCACAGCTCTTTGAACCTGAATTCATTCTGGTTTTCACATCAATAATTGGGCAGTGTTCAGCTGTGCAGAATCTCATACCTTGTTTCGTGGGTGTTTTTCCTCGTGAGGGGTAGGACCTGACATCTCTCATAGGGAGTCCAATCCACGGGCAGACGGAAAGGAGATGGAGTTAGAGTCTTGGACAAACAACAAAACAACAACAAATTGAAACTTCTTGGAAAGCTGGGATCCTGGCTGCTTCATGGAAACACCATATCGACTCCAGTTTCTGCCTTCCTGCTGCCGAGTGCAATCTGTAAGTTGGCAAATCCAGTTTTGAGCAGTTTTAGATTTGAGTACATCAGGTTTTTGAGAAAACCTGAGTTTCTTTTATTTTTTAATAAAAAGAAGGAAATCCACCACAAAAGTATGCACACTGAATGATTCAGAAAACTCTGAAAAAATGAACAGATCATTTCAGGGAGGACAAGCAGTGGGACTGGGTTAAACCACTATTAGTATCTCTTTCACTTTCTGAGTGATTTTAAACTGCATAGTTATACGAAAAAAAAATGGAGTACAGAAATCTTCCCTCAATATCTTCCTATCTACTCTTTCATTTTCTCAATCAGTATTGCTGTGCTTTGCCAAACTTCAGCACAGTTGTGTGACCAGTACTAGACCCTTCTAACTGGATAAGCCAAAGCTTTCTCATAACAGTACAAAACAAATATAAATAGATTCAGGGACAATTTGTCCAACAAGGATCTATAGTGCAGAGTAGATTCTGGAGTCAGAGTGTCAAAGTGTTTCTAAAATGACCTATGAATGTCTGTCTAGTTTGTTAAGAGTCCAGAGGGATTTCAATATGATGGACTTGGTTTATTAAATTACTGCTGGAAATGTGGAGTTGAACTCCAGTGGAAAATATTTCTGCAAAAAATGTCAGCGAACTTTCTAGTGAACTTTCCTCTACTGTTGCTTTACATGAATCAAAATAAGCAATAGATTTGTACTAGGTGAGGCAAGAAAACAGAATGAATCTGTTTTGTTGTATTTTCTGATAAGCAACGCAGTCTAACTGCTAACAAATGTCGGCCACGTCTACTTCTAGCAGATACTCAAAGTGAAAGATACCTTTGAACTCCCTCTTGTAATGGGATGAAATCACCATCCCCTTTCTGCTGATTTTGATTAGAGCCAGTGAGAAACGTCCCCCCCGCACGGGAGTTTCTTTGCATGAGGATGACGGATGGAAAGGTGCCAGGGTCAATAATGGGATGGTGGGAAGCATTTGGTTGGGATGGGTTTTGGGCTCAGAATGAGCTATGATGTTCCCCTGAAATGCGAGAGGCTTGTTGTGCTTGGTTTGAAGACCTGCACAGGGGTTTCCATCTCCCCAGTGTTGTCTTGACTACCAGATTATGCTGGCAGGCGCTCTAATCCAGTGAATGCTTCACTGTTCAGACAAATTAAGCAGTTTCAGCAAGATAAAGCAAAAAAAAAAAAAAAAAAGCCTGTAATGAGCAGAAATAGGAGCTGAACCTGAGCCTCCTTCACTGAGATGAGTACTTGCATGCATATTTTTCAAATGAAAGAGGAGGTTTAGCTTTTGACCATTATTAAGCCCAGCCCACGGTATTCAGATGATGGATTTGTCAGTGCTTTCAGGCTCTTTTGGGAGGTTTTTAGTTCAGCTCTTTAGTAATGGCTTCAAGTTTTAAGGCATTTCCCTTTGTAGTCTCCAAATGACCTATTGAATTTCCAGACTCAGGGCACTAGAATAAGACCTTTACAGACACACTGCCCTAGTGCTCATGACGTTTGTTTGACATTAAGACTGCCACGAGACCTCGACTGGATGTGCTGGCTGTCTCCAGTGCTGCTTAACCTTGGCCAATCCCCTTGTGTTAGAGAAACTCCCTCTGGTTATTGATCCTGCAACCACCTCTGCACACCCTTCAAGGCAAAGTCTCACGTCTGGCATCTGTCCCCCTCATGGACAGAGGGGCCCCAGGGTCCAGACCCTTAAGCCAAAAGCTTCTTGCTAGAGCAGCTACGTGCCCCCAGAGCTCACTAACCCAAAAAAAGAAAAAATGTGATAAAAGACCAAGAGACACCGGATTAGCAGAGATATGTTTTAAGTACAGGAAATGTTATTTTTAAACAGCTTGAGAGGGTTAAATCAGCAAAATTCTCAACCCCATTCCCATCTCCTTGCAAGCACATGGTCTGGACAATGTCCCTGGGCTGGAGCACACATCCCATCTCCTGCACTGTGGCACTTTGGAGCCATGGAGTGCCCTTAGCTGGTGGCCTCTCTTTATGCTTCATTTCTGGGGTGATGGTTCACTCCAAGCAAGCAGTCATTCCACAAGGTATCAAACTCTGCAGAAATGTCTTTGATGTTTCACCGTAGCACAGTGAAAGAACAAAGCAGAACAGCAATTACAATATGAAAAAAGAGTTCAGGAAAAAAAAATCGAGGTCTATAAACCAAAGCGAATGTTGCCATTGTCTGTACTGTATATCCTGGCAGTGAGAAATACTATCTGAGGTAATTCTAAAAGAAACCAAAATAATTAAGTGACACAGGTCATCTCTCTAAATCCTGATGTTCCCAGTGTATGGGAAGCAGTATCTGTGCCGTGCACTCGAAATCCATTTCCTTGCAGCAAGAAAATAAACAGTTTTGTGGTCAAAAATTAAAGCTGAAACAAAGTATTACTGTTCTGCAGACATAGGCAGAAAAAGTTGACACATATGGGGTATTGTATTTTACGGTCACATAACTGCTTTCTGTTCAATGCAGGAGAACACGCAATTTGCTCATTGTTTTGTGATGTGCTCCACAGCATTAAGAGGAATGATCATTGATAAAATGGTAATAACTGGGGGAGTGCAGCTCCACTTTCTCGCTTCGGCTTGCCAAGACTGGGGGAGCTGACTAAGCACTGTCCAGGCTAGGAGTGGACAGAGAGCAGATCTGGTTATCTTCTTATATATCAAGTGGAAATACCCCAAGGGGAACTGCAATCTGAAACTTGCTCAAGCGGTTTGGCACATAACGTGATATAACCTTCACATCAATAGCATCGCCCATGAGATGCAAAACAAAGGCCACGCTATTGTATAAAATCTTTCTTCCCTCTGGGCAGAAATGGATCTTGCTTCCTCGCTGCTTGCCAGCTACCCAAGTCATTTAGTAATTGTTTAACTTCATGCTGATGAATGAATAGTAAAACTGAAACAGAGCTGCAGAACACAGTTCAAACAGCGAGATAAAAAGGATGGTTAATGTATGGATTGCAGCATCCAGAAGTGAAATGTGAAAATGCTGATAAATGAGAGCTAAGCTTCTAAATGTCAAGAAAGCAACACATGGAATGGATAAAAACTGAGGTGAAACATAGAAGCTTATAGAGGCCTTGTTTGCCACGTGTTGCTGATTTTCTGGACATCTGAGGAAGAATTTTGGGGTTTGCCATTCTTCATCATCGATGGAAGCATTACCCTTTCTGCTCCTGGGTCAGCCTAGAGGTCTGACTTTTGTGGCACACTGCCAGCCTCTTGTTTCATATGTCTCCTCATTATTCTCTGACTGAAGTTTGAACTTTGCTTGAAGTCCTGTAAGTTCCTACCAGTGTTGTTCTGGATAAATTTGTTTCTTAGTAGGAATGTCTAAAGGGAGTTGTTAGCACCTACACAGCAGATAGGGAAGTTTGCGGGGGAGCTGACAGGTATGTGACCCCTTGGGATCAACAAGGCTTAGTTGTCTGATGGGTTCAGGGTATGCTCTATGAGGATTGGGAAAGAATCTTTTCCCTGTTAAAAATTATGTGTTTAAAACAAGACTGTTAATGTTCTGCTCTAAGTATTTCTGAGCCTGGTATCCCAGAAGGTGAGGACAAGAAGGTTAAGTTTTGATGACTGATGCAAGCTCTTTTTGTCCTGCAGAAAAAATAAAATTATGATCTCATATGTCCAGATGGAACCATGGTTGGCACAGCAGCTTCTTTTATAAGCAATGCCAGGGACATTAGTAGGACTGCCTGTTGTGCATGGTACAATTTACAACAACCTATTGCAAACAGTAGGCCAAAGACCTGAGGGCATTTCTGCGTTTTATCATGTTTTATTGAGTCAAACATTAGGAGAGTTTAAAGACTAGGTGGGACCATTGGATTACTCAAACTAACCTCCTCATGCCTCAGGATGTATAACTTCACCCATCTATCTCTGTGCAAAGCAAGAAACTCAAATTTGGCTTGCACACGTCTTCCAGGAAGGCATCCAGTCTGGGTTTAAAGATACCAAGAGACAGACAATCCATCACTTCATCGAGTATTTCATTTCAAAGGTTAATCCTTCTCACTCTGAACATGCAATACCTTATTTCTCATCTGAATTTCTCTGGCTTCAGTCCCTACCCAGTCATTCTTGCTGTCTTCCCTCATTATTGAATAGCTTTTCAGTGCCTAGTATTTTCTCCCCAAGAATTCCTCAGTCCTGTTCTTATTGCAAAGAACAAGTTCTCTAAGAATGGACTGAGCAAGCATTTCCCCAGTGTTCAGCTCACTGAAAAAGCACCTCCTGCTTTTCTGCACCGTTCAGAAGACAAACACCAGCACTGTCAGTGGCATTGCATTGCTGTTCCCACACACCTAAGGAAGGCTGTGCCCTTTCCATGCTCAGAAAATACTTTTTTTAGTAACAGGGAATAACTTGAAGGTGTTGAGCCAAGAGAGTTACAAAGAACAAATACAAAGATTGTTTCTTCTACTTTTACCGTTATTTTGACAGTTACCTCTTTATTTCTTCCATAGGCCACTGCACAGAGCAGCTCCAGCCCAAGCTGGGGTCGAACAGGGGGTTACAAACATTTACTCACTGATTCACTCTATGCACAGTGGGTTTTGTGAAATGGATTCATTTAGAAGTTTAATTACTGAAGATTAAATGTATGATGGTAGGGATAAACTCGAACATAATACTGATGCTCAGCTGACCTTGAACCTGTGTGTTTGACTTGCTCAGCAAAATTCCATCAGACCTGTAGAACCACCAGATTTACCTATGTACATTTTCAGGTTGGTGTTTTGTGGGAGCTGGTTTTTAATTCCACGATTTACGTGATGTTAGAGGATTATGTTAAAAGTACTTAAGTCTTCATCTCCTTTTCTCTGCCTTCAAAACATGCCCAGCTGTGGATTAAAGAAAGTTAATACTATATACACAGTGGTCCTTTACGCAGTTTTTGCAAGATGCTTCTCCAGTTTTATTTTAATAGAATCATTAAGGTTGGAAAAGACCTCAAAGGTCATCTAGTCCAACTGTCCACCTACCACTAGCGTATTTTTCTAACGGAAGCATAATATACAAGGAGACCTTATTACAGCCTTCCAGTTCTTAAAAGGGGATTATAAAAAGGAGGGGGATCAACTTTTTACAAGGGTAGACCGTGATAGGGCAAGAGGGAATGGTTTTAAGCTCACGAAAGGAATGTTTAGATTGGATGTCAGGGGGAAGTTCTTTCCAGAGAGAGGTGAGGTGTTGAAACAGGCTGCCCAGAGAGGCTGTGGATGTGCCATCACTAATGGTGTTCGAGACCAGGTTGGAGGGGGTCCTGGGCAGCTTGATCTGGTACAAGATCTGGAGGTTGGTGGCAGGGGGATAGGAACATGATGATTCTTGGAGTCCCTTCCAACTCAAGCCTTTCTATGATTATATATACATCTATAATCTATATATACCTATAATACATGAGTTAAATACCACTTTCAGCTTTACAGGGTCATAAAACCTACAAGTGTTGATGGAGAAAAACAAATCTGTAACTAGAAAACAAACAAACGTGCCTACTTAACCCTATTACTGAGATGTTACACCTGCCTAAATGATGCACTCCTGTGTCTGATGAACAGTACAGCTGGGGAGCAGCCTGAAGCTCAGCCACCTGTGGCAGAGCATTAGGGATCCACACAAAGCTCTTTAAAAGCCCTAAGGTCTGAGCCTCTCTTGTTTGCTGGCACTGTTCCCATTCTACTTTTGAGGAATCCAGAGTGCAGGTGCAAGCCCTCCATGGTACTACTATGCTCTTGTCTATGAAGGAAGGGGACACACTTTGGATGGCTTGCACCAACTGCTGTCGCACCAGCAGCAAGCTCTCCTCGGTGCAGAGTTTGCTTTGGCCAGGGGCGGCTGTAGCAGGTAGGAGATCTATGGAGTGTATTTAACTGCTCCTTTCTTTCCTGTTACAATTCAAAGTGGTTTTGTGCTATATCTTTTTTCTTGTTTCAGCTGAAAATGTGGGGCTAGCAGTTGGTGAAGACATTATTACACTCCCCCTGATTTCATTAGCTGGTTTAATTCAATGAAGGAAAAGTTTATAAAAAATAATGTCCTGAAATAGATGGGGGCTGGTGTTGTGTTGTATCACAAGAAGAAAGGACCTGCAAGTCCCTCTTCTTAATGATAGTTCCTGTACCACCAGCAGAGCAACATGGATGTTCCTTGTGCTCTGTGTGTGTTGTATGATTCCAGAATATTAATGCAACATTTTAGGGATCTGCAATTAGAAAATCCTTGTTTCTGCCAGCAGCCAAGCTAACGGCTAATTTTGAGAAATGTGGCATCAACTGCTGCATCTCTGTATCCTGCAGCCTATCTTTCCAGGAGACGCATTTTTGGAGACAGCAATAAAACCACAGCAGTAACTGTATGAGGAAAAGAACAATAGCAGCATTCTCATACATCAGGGAGCGCTCTTTCATGTGGTGAGCTCAGCACCAACCCCACTGCTCACTGGGTGATCATGGAGCAGTTACAAAGCACAGAATGAGTGAAAACAAATTAGCCTTCTGCCATGTTTGTAAATGTGGGGATGCTTTAATTCTCCCAGCTAGCACCACCACAACAGTATTTGTGCCCATGGGTCAGGGTGACCACTGGCATTGTGTGAACTTCATCTCCCTTGGTGGCTGCTGCAGTGCCCATGCAAAGAGATCTGCCCCTGAAAGGCACAAACACAGGGGTCACACCTGCAATCTTTGTGGCTCAGAAGATTACAGAGTTAAGGCTTATTCAGGACATATGGGAATAATTTATTGGCTGATGTGATAGAGATTGATGACCCTTAGGAACAGTTTGATTCTTGGGAATAAGTTCCCTGGGAGCTGCACTCAAATGTTGATTAGCTGTGATACTTTCTTCTACAGATCTGTGGTCTTTATATCACTGTGTTTTGAGTCAATTCTTACCACTCACATCAACATGCCAAGTAAAACTTCCTGAACGTAGTTCCTGCATCTGTGCAGTAGTTGGCTTTCAGTGTTAACCATCCCTGCTGCTTCATATTTTCTAGATGCCAGCAACAATTAGACGTTACCATGGGCTAATTACTTGTACAATTTCAGTGTTTTGTTTTGTTTTTTTTTACCTTGCAGCTGCCTTGAAATTTCCAGCTGCAACAACAGGAACAAGCCCCACGCTCTCAGAAAATACGTATTAGTCCAAAACAAAACTGATTTTTGTCTTGTTTGCAGCTGTTTGTCTCAAAATGTGAGTGTTACCTACTCCTGCTCAATCTGAACTTTATAAACAGACCTTACCCTGGTCTGAAGCAGTGTGTATCTGATGCCAGCCCAGAGTTCAGTGAAAGCATCTTCTCAACTCAGAGTGGAATAGTCATCTGATTTTTTTTTTTTGCCTGTATCTCCAGGGTTTCCTTTTAGTGCAAGGGATGCTGAATCCGTTGTTTAACAGATTAATGTGACGTGTTTTCTTTTCATGTCTTTGATACCGCAGTTCAACCCAGATGTACGTGCAAACTGGATTCTGTTCCTGCTGAAGCTATTGCTTCACCTGGAAGCCAGGGCTAAAACTCCAAGTCTGCAGTTCTGTAAGTATGTCTTCTTAGCCTATGACTGTGACATGTAAGCCAACATTTGGAAATAGAAAGTTGGTTTATTTTTTTTGTTTTTGTTTTTCAACAATATGTGCACAGAATTTGGAAAACACTGCTGCAGATGCACACACAGAGAATGCTGCCTCTTTGGGGCAGCGTTGCCCAAGGCTCAATGTCTTTCTCATTAGAACCAGTTTCAGTGTTAACCAGGTTGAGCATCCCTAGGGTGGGGGTGCATGGATGATGGCAGGGTGCATGACATTGCTCTGGCAGCTGCAGCTAACACTGCATGTTTCCAGCCTGCCTTGGCTTCAAGCTGCACTCCTGGTCATCCAAAATAGAGGAATCACCTTGCTGCCTTTTGCAAATGTTGGCATGCTGTTATTAGATTCAGATGCTGGAACGTGAGCTCATGCTGGAGAGCCTGCACTGTGCCTGTGGGTGTTTGCAGATCCCAAATCTCAGAGCCTCATGGTCTTTCCAGAGCATCAAAGCTCAGTGAAGCATTGCAGTCCAGATGAGGGCATTACAATGGGGCTGTACACAGCAGGTAATGGATTAGGGTGTTCAGAGGAGTGAATGTTTGGATCAGGAAAACGGTAGGTATTGATGAACTGCATGGGACTTGAGATGGTTCCAAAAAACAAACAACAACAAAACCAAACAAGTAGAAAAACAAACAACCTTAGTCACACTGTTAGCTCTTAACACCTAATGGAGTCTCCAGAGCAGTGTTATTCCCATACAAAGACATACAGCAGCATTTCTTACCACCCAGTCCTAATGCTTCACAAGTACTATAGGTGCTAAGAGGAAGACTACATCCTATAGAGATAAAGGTTGTAGAGATTTAGGATTTGTTGTCTAGTCCAGAAGCCTTTTGATGTGAGCTGTGGCTGGGTTAGTTGCCCAGAAAGAGAGGTAACTTATTTCACTGGAGCTGCTGGGAATTAGCTGTGTCCAGGAAATGAGAAAATGTGGCTGTCCTTCACTTGTATTCTCATTGCTTTCTCCCCCTCCATGTTTTTATCTCTCCCAATATGTCAGGAGGCAATCAGTGGCCTCAGAAAAATGGTTCTGCTCTCTGGAGATGGGGCAATGCCTCACTACTGCTATTGGCAAGTAGAGACAAATCCTTAGGAAAAAATGGCTTGGCTGGCACTGCATCACTGATGGCCCTGAGGCTTTGACCAGTAGGCCATGGCCTTATCTGCATCCCAAGCACTAATTGGGCTGTTTTTTTGCTTTTCTTCCTCTCTCTCTTTCTTTTATTTTTTTATTTTATTTTTTTGTCACAAGCGAGAAATAAGAAACTGTCCTTTCCCCTACTTACTTCATTAGGGCTTTAATAACTGAAAGCACATTTTTGGCAATTATAGTTGGCAGTCATCAGAGTTCTTTAAAAAAAAAAAAACAACAAAAAACAAGTCTGAACCTTTGCAGCAGTTGCAACAATAAAAGTTCCCTCCACCTCTTTCCCTCCCCCTGCAAAAAATATAGAAAAGGCCACTATTGTGTAATACTCTCAAGTGAAACAACTAGCATCCTATACAGTTAGCAAAACGAAGGAGTTTACAATTTATCCAGCTGTTTTGTGATGCAATGTAAACAGTAAGAGTGATGGCCTGCCTTGGAAATTGTCCGTGCAAGCCACACAACTGGATTCCAGCATTATGAGATTAGGTTGTGCTGTCTGCTGCTACTTCTCGTTCTTCTCCAATTTCTGAGTCAGCAAAAGTGAGGAGAAAACGTGGATATCTTACCATCGCCCGTTCTCATTCCTTTCCTGTGTCAGTCATGCAGTAAAATTTGTGTATGAATGTGGGGAGTTACCGAGGAAGTTTCTGTGGTCTCTAGAGAAGAGGCACTGGGTTTTTCACAGGGAGGAAGGAAAATCTTGTTGTATTTCCAGAAGTAAAACTTGCAGAATAAAAGAATTTTCATGGCTGTGTGTGAGGCAAGCTCTGTAAAGCAAGGTCTCAACCGTCAGGGCAGGGAGCACAAGAGGGTGACAATTGGCCCTCACTGTGAAACATGATGTAGTAGCCGTGAGTGCTCTGCAATGCTCTGGTTAGGCACTTTTTTACCCATCCACATGGATAAATCATCCCTTGAAAGAGGCACAAAGAGTGTGATCCTTTCCCTATCACATGAAAGTGTGAAGGACAGCAAGCTGGTGGCAGGCATGTTGTAAAAGGGATAGTGGAAGTCTGTGTGCTAACTGTGGTTGTTTTAATATTGTTGCTTTTCCAGCTATAGAGGAACAAATCTCAGTGGCTCTAAGGAGTGGAAGGTAGGAGCTGAGCTGAAGAGAGCCAAAATAGTGCCCAAATGGCAACAGAGCAGCAGATTTTAGGTGGTAAGCATATTGTTTGTCTATCTGAGCTAATACCTCATCTGAGTTTGGGCTCTCTGTGGGACTGAGCAAGTGCAAAGCTCCATCAATCATGTCCGCAAGTGCTGCAATTGCACACGCCGATGAAGCATTAACAGAGCCAAGGACTTGAGCTGAAGCAGCCTCTGAAATGGATAAACCTTCCTAGAGATCAAAATCCACTTGCTGAGGGGAAAACAGCCAATGAAGTGCATTAATAGTTTATTTTTTGTAGTTATTTTTAAATGTTTTGTTTGAGCTTTCTAAAGCAACCATGGCTCGCATTAACACCAAGGCAGAGCAGGTACAGGAACTCTACAGTACTTCAGCACCCATGGCAATCCACAAACACGAGATGCTTTTACAGGTCTAGACACCACATACCTGCCAATACTGCAGCTGCAAAGGAGCCTTTCCTGCAGATGTTGTTGGTGTATTGCAGAACTTCAAGTGGAAAATTAAGTGGAAGGCAGCAGTGCTACTAGCATCTGATTCCACTTCTCAGTTATGCTTTATCCTTGAACATTCCAACAGGTAAGAAATAAAAAGGTCTAATGCTGTTTTTGTGCTGAAAGGAATTATCTGAACACAGTCCTCCAAAGGGATTTTCAACGGATTACAAAGTTTTTCCCTCCATTGATGTGCAACAAGCCCTCTCCTGCCTCCCCCACGCCTGTATTTCTATGGCTGCAACGTCTGGTCATGCCCTGCTCCATGGAGAAGAAGCCAGGCATGTCTGAAGTGTATCTTGGCAACGACAGCGATAAACAGGAGGAGGTTTGGGTCTGTGTGCCAAGCTATTAGCTGCTGACAGAGCACCAAGCCAAGGGCTGCAAATGTGCAGAGTGACCTAGTCAGGGCTGGCTGATGAGCGGGCAGCAGGCATCATACTCTAGCAGCTTTGAACTGTTCCTCCAGGAAGACCGGGGTGGAAGAAAATGAATCTGACATTGATGGTTGGACTAGATGATCTTAGTGGTCTTTTCCAGTCTTAATAATTCTATGATCCTATGTGGTGGGTGAATAGCTGAGGATAGAGCAGGAGCTCTGGAGCTCTGATCAGGAGTGAGGATGTTCTTTGCGGAATCCACTTGTTGAATCAATGGCTTATGGAAAAAGAAGCTGGTGTGGAGAGGAAGGAGAGAAACACACAACCTATGCACAAAGATTTTTTAACTGTTAGTTTTTTTTTCTGTTCTTTGACACAATTTGACACAAAGTCAAGGCCTCCCAGAAGATTCTGCAGGGAAAAAAAAAAAAAGAGGCCTATCGGGGAATAAATGAGAGCCCAAGAGCAAGGCCAGCTGTGTGGGACTGGGGGGGTGCAGCTTGCTCTGAGTCACACTGCAGGTTCTTGAGTTTGGTTCTCCCATGTTCCTGAGCAGCTGCCCAATGAGTAGGAAGTTCCTTGCTCTGTGGTGAGTCTCTATCAGCTTTTGCTGTGGAATACTGCTGAGGAGCCTAGAAACCTTTCCTGATCTGAGATCTTTGTTGAGCTTACATTTTGCAGAGTACGTTTCCTTGGCAGATCCCCAGTCTCCTCTAAATAAAATACTGCCAGGTATTTAGCAGCAGTTTAACGCCACCTCTGATGGAAGATGTTCCACCAACTATTCGAATACTGTTTCTTGAACACTAGTGGAGCTTTCATGGCATTCTGTAAAGCAGAACACCAGTTTCCTGTTGTGCTGCTTGAGCTTTCCACCCCCTTCAGTTACTGACTGCAGTGCATCAAGGTTTGTAGCTAATTGAGAGATGCATCAAGACAGAAACCTGACAGCTCCAATACCCTCATTCAACTCCACCTCATGTGTCCATACCATGTGCAGTGCAACACATGAATTTATTCAGCAAGACTGCATCTCTGGAGGGGGAAGCTCACCTATAGGTAAGTTTCTCATAGAAACTCCTGTAGCTCTTCCAAAAATGTATGGCTGCGGTTACTCTGCAGCTGAACCTTTTCACATAAGGCTGAAATAAGCTCCATTATAAGCTAATGAATCCCACAGTGTTATCAGAACAGTGCTGTTAACATGTGGCTTCATTGCTGTTCTGCCCATAACTTCAACCTTTGCAATGTGTTCATGCTTCCCTAAAAACCATTGCATCTCATTTCCAATGTGCAATTTTTAGTCTTCACGGTTGAGTTCATTTGGGTTTAAACATGACCTTCAAGGCTCTCTAGAAAACAATAAATCTGCTGGTCCTAAGTGCATTACTGCTGTGAAAAATGAAGAGTGGCTGTGGTTTTGTTACCTGTATTACCATTGAGGCACTCAGTGCAATATCTGGTGCTGCAGGGGGTGATGTAAACCAGCCTGAGGCTGGAAAATCTTTCTCAAAGAATGCTTTGAATAGGAATGGGCAAAGGGAAATGAGAGCTGCCAATGCTGGGACGTTTTTGGAGCCATTAAGGCTGCCATGGTTGTGTGTCCCACCCTGTGACTGTGGGTGGGGGCTGACCCTGCTGGATACAATGGCAGAGCTCTCACGGGTGAGCGTGGGGGCATGCCCTGGCACAGCAAGCTTTGCCCATTAAGCTGTTCCTTTCTCCTTTATAAATTGTTGCTGGTTGGTATCTCCTTCCTGCAGAGAATTTTGGCTCAGCTGCTGAAGGGTGGGTTCTGTAAGCCAGCTCCTTTATTAAGCAGAACTTGGGGTCTGATCTGTCCTTCCAGTGAAGAGCAGCTCAGCTCTGAGTCCACTTGTCAGCTTTGGCAAGCTCAGTGATTTCTTCAACCTTAAAACAGGTCTATACTTCTCCCGATCAGATGACTCTGGGTTCTTTACATGAAAGATTTGTAAACCACACCAGAAGCTGGGGGGGAAGTTAAGATATTCATCCAACTTCTCAGCATGTATATGAAATACCCCTTTTGCTCCAACAATCAGGGATGTTTTCGCAATTAGATTCAATATTTTCAGGAAATGGACAAAAAATTATTAATAGCTTCCTTAATACTGCTATATATGATTTATCTTTTTTTTTTATATATAAAAAGAACCCTCTCTGCATGGTGTGACAGCACAAAGTTCATAGAAATTCAAGTTTCAAGTAACTGCATGGACACCTGTAGTAACTTGGCCTTGGATGTACTGATGGCCTCTTGACAGATCTTCTCCAGTTTACCTGGGATTTAACCAGCAGTAATTAACTTTCAAGAATGGACTAGTGATTTCCTTTTCCACACTCAGTGCCAGGTTCAGGATACAAATGCCTGTGTTGGAAGCAGAGCAAGGCTCAAACTTTTGTCAGCTAAAGCTGCACTGGATGCAGATGAACAGAGCAGGAGATTTGTTTCCCTAGCTCCCAGTGTGCTTATATCTATCTTTATTTTCTTTTCTTTTTTCCCATACTCTTTGGTAGGAACGTGATAGTCCAAGCTACTTTTATTCTGTTTGCTTCAAAGCAGAATGCAAGGGGCAGGGGCTCCAGCAGCAGCACCTGCAGAGCAGGATGGAAGGCAGGGTCACCCCTTGATGTTTGGCTCCATGGGAACGGGGAGCTGGCACCACCTTGTGCCAATAGGAGTGGATCATGCCCCTTGGCTATGAAACGCTCTCCAGTGTCTGCTGTAGCTGCAGGTGGTGGTGACATGCAGCTTGCTGGCTGCGCATTAAACCCAGCATCCCTCTTTGTGCTGCTAAGTGTATTCTTCTGAGCTGAGTGAATTACCACTGGACATCTGTAAAACACATTTATGTGGCTCGAAGGTTTCTGTAGACAAAGATGGGCTAGCTCTAGCTACCCTCCCAGTTTAGCCCCAGGGTAGGTTTCTGCTGTGGATGTCTCCAGTGACAGCTGCATTCCAGGGCAAACAAAAGGCCAGGAAAGCACTGTGGTCTGTGTTATCCATTAGTTGCTGGAAGCCTGTGCCAAACAAATTCTTGTTGTTGCAGTTGATTTGTGTGTAGATATCAATGAATATACCTCTGAGAGCATGGGAATTCTGTCTGCAGGAACTCGTCTCCAGTGGTCCACATTTTCGTGGATTTCCACACACTGCACTGAGTGTGAGCATTACTAATACGTATGCTATCTGATAGCTAAAACTCAGGGGGATGCAGTTGCTATTCCTCATTCCTCAGACTTGCAGAAGTGTGTTTATATGTTCCACTTCTTGAACGGATACTGTCTTTATGGATCTCACTGGACCATGCACAGCATGGTGTAAGGCATATCTGTTTTTGGAAGGCTCAGAAACATATTCTGACCTTCTCAAAATAAAATAAATATCTCCTGTAACTTTAGGACAGAGACAACCCTTCTGTTCTCTGCCTAAACACTGATGGATTCCTGACCCATGAACTCTGTACTAAACAGCAGTGTAGAAAAGCAACAGAGCACCCAGGGATGCACTCTTCCCTTCCTGCACAAAGGTCTAGAGCTCCCTTAGCAGTGACTGAATGATTCCAATCCCTGCACAGAAAAAAATGAGGGTACATGGGGTAAAATACATACACTGATCAGTTCAACAAACTTCACCAGATGTCACAACTTCCTCATGGTACAAGTAATTTTTCTGTCTTCTAAGATATTTCAAAGAAACTAAAGCAGTAAATCTTTTTTTTTTTTTTTTTTAATTGATAAGGGCCTCTTAAAAATTGGGAATAAAAATTACCTTTTAGTGACCGCTTTTCCTTGGCAAACAAATGTCAACTGAGCCCATTTGCTGGAATTATTTATGCCTTGCTCTCAGTCCTTGTGTGAAGTGTATTGCTAACATAGGACTCACCTAATTCAAAGCTGGGAGTGAAGCCATTGTGTAGTGGAAGGTATGAGTGGGGGAAATCCAAAGATATAATTTTTCAGGCCATATTTGTTTTTAAACCTGAGACATGCTGCAATCTGGTTATTCCAAAGGGGACGGGAAAAGGGAAATGTCTCATGAAGTATTTTTATGAACCATGAAGATAAATCACCTCCTTTAGAGCTGAGTTAGCAGTAGTCAAAGAAGTCATAATTCCTGAGCAGGAGGAACTTTGCGTAACCCTGTTCTGTGTGCTGACCACATGCTGCAACCTCACAGAGTTTAGGAGGGCTCTGGAGGGGACAGCAGCAGTGGGGACAGTTCTCACCTCTCCCAGCCTTCCCACCCCCCCAGCCCACAGCCTTTTGATGGACCCATTATCTTTTACAACTGGGCAAAGGGGCCCCTCTTCTGGAAGAGATCTCCTGGGGAGGTATTTCTTCTGCCATCCAATCTCTTCCTTCTGGCTGAGCTCAGCCAAAAGGCACTGCAGGATTAACCCTTTAAAGTCTGATTCTCTTCAGGCATTTGGGTGACTCCGTTGGGAACAGCTTTAAATGCAAGATCAGGACTTTCATTTTGCTTTTTGGTGAGCACAGCTGAAAACAGAGTCTAAAGCACCAAAACAATCAAGGCAAAAATAGAGACCAGAAATGTGTAACTCATCTAAGGTACTAGACAGTGACAGACTATATAAAATGTTATTGTTCAACAAACACTGTCTCTAATAAACTCCATTTACTAGTGTTAGCAGCTTGGCAACTTGGAAACCCCATACTCCGGTTAAGTAAAGAAACAAAAAGCAGAGCCATGTGATGATACCCATAAACTGCACAGCTGGTTTCTGTTTTAAAAGATATTCTACTTTCCATATTAAATAAGGCTGCTTAGAGTGCAGGAAAAAACATATGGCTTTCTGCAAAATGAGAACTGAGCTCCAAAATCCAAACTCCCCAGCCACATACAGTCATTAAAAATACAAGTGTGCTTTTCTCTCTAGCTAGCCACTGATACATCAGAGATGAACCCACCTTGGCAGAGTGAGAAATGGGAAAACCTGCTGCTTCAACACCAGTTCCCAGGAGAGACCTGGACCTTGGGAGTGCTGCAGGGGGAGTTGTGATGCCCAGCATCCTGGTGATAGGCATGTAAGTCTAGGTCCAGCATCCCTGCCTGCTACAGGTTTCAGGAGGTATGGAAAGAGCTCAGGATTTTGCTTGGAAAGCTTTAGATCCATATGACAACAACAAAAAAGTAGAGAGATTTAGATTGGGTATAAGAAAAAGGTTTTGTACAACACGGGTGTGAGGCACTGGCATTAGTTACCCAGAGAGGTGGTGGATGCCCCATCCTTGGAGACATGCAAGGTCAGGCTGGACAGGCTCTGAGCACCTGATGGAGCTGTAGGTGTCCTTGTTGATTGAGGACATTTGGATTGATGGTCTTTAAGGGTCCGTTCCAACTCAAGCCATTCTCTGGTACTATGAACAAGTGGACCTTCTCTATCACCTTGGTATAGTTTGACCTAATGTATCCAGTTATTGTTATTGCCTACAATTTCTAATTAAAATATGATTTAGTGGTTCTTAAAAAATTGCTGTACTTCATAACTCCCAAAAATTTTGAGTAAAATGAACATACATGAAGTATTGCTATGTTTGTTGGAAAATATTTAAAGCATCCCCTCATGAAACCTTCAATTAAGCTGCTGGTGGCAGTGAAAGAGGCTGCTGTTAATTTTGCCTTTGGTTTGATCAGCCTCCCAGAGCATTCCACTTTCAGTGGTTGTCTGCTTTATGATAATTCTGTTACCATTCCTGTCTGTGAATACTGGTTATGTGTACGTATGGCAGGTAAAATGAGCTTATGTCCTCTTAGAATGCTTTTTATGTTAAGAAATTGGAATAGTACTGCATTCCCAGCAGCAGAATTCATAGAGGGCACGCAGTGTGGTGGCCCCTGGTTGTTGCTTTGCTGGTGGGGGATTTGTCCTGATGGAGTCTGCCAGCTGTTTAAAAAACATCCACATGATGGTTTACAGAGGGTTTTCCACGATAATTTTGAATGTAATGCATAATTTTCTTCTATCATGTGCTGTCATAAGTAGCCTTTGATGAATAACAAAACAATGTAAGCAGCAGCACTTAAATTTGGGGATGATTTTTGGCAGACTGAATAGTTTTAGAAAGAGAATCTTTCCGGAGGCCAGGATGTAAGTAAGAACATATTTATACACATGTGGATTAATATGGGGAGAGAGATACTTCAGAGCCAGTTGTTGATGTTGCATCAGAGACTATTGAAGACTATTAGTCAGCACATCCTCAGCTAAAGAAAGTCGTCAAAACACAGAGCAGCACCTGGAGGCCTGGAGAGTGGGAAAAGGCAAGATGGAAAGGAAATAGGGGCAATCTGAAGGGATTCAGCCTCCAGGGACAACTAGACAAGTGTTATGCAAGCTTTGTGTGAGAGGTAAGTGTATCCAGAACTGGCATTGGAGCCTGGGGTGATAAAACAGTCCTATCTATTGACTTGTGTTTATCTCATAGCAAGAAGGTAAGGACAAGGTGAGCAAGGTAGTGATCTCAAAAGGGGAGCCTCATTGTCCAGACCTAGTATCCATCATTATTTAGGATTGATAAGCACATCGATCTTAAAAAGGAGGTGAGTGATGTTTTCATTTTCAGTTAAGAGGAAATAAGGTCTAGAACCACAGGTTTGGAGACAGGAAATTTTGCTAACTACAGATCAAGTCCCTCACTCCATAAATAACCCTATCTTGCAGGGCATGGAAAGATGGTCTATTTCTAAGCTGCGGTGCAAAGAACATGGAAAACACCTTTGCATTGTCCCAAAGCTTCAGTAACTTCAAAAACTACAGGAGAAACCAATGCAAAGACGATACAGCAGTGCGAATTTGACAGATACAAACTCAGTAAATCAAGAGGTAGGAAAGGACTGCCAATCATTCAGCTGCTTTCACACTTGCTTTACGGAATCAACAAGCTCTTCTCTGCCAGCTGGGCTGTCATCTGATAAGCAGAAAAAAAAATAGGCTTCAGAAATACAACAAAACCATACTGAGGGCAGTGAGAAAATATAGACTGGAGATAAGAAGCTCCCGGGACAGGCAGTGTAGCTGCCTCAGCTGCTGGCACAGAGGCATACCACCCCCAGCAGAGCAGATAACTCATGGGCATGGCCATAGAGTAATGTCACAGCACACTTGGCTTAAGCACAGGATGACCATCCCACTACACCTTGTCTGGGGCAAAGGCTTTGCCAGACCTTATTCTGCAGAGAGGGAATTTTGCTTAGTCTTGATGGAGCCATTAAATAATGAACTGGCAAGCCTTCAAAGAGGAGGCATTAATGCACCCATAAATAGTAACATTGAATGGATCAGCAGCCACATAAAGGAAAGAAAAACCTTAAGAAAAGTAAAAGAACAGCTTATCTATTTGTGAAAACCCATTTAGCTGAATACTGAAATGAAGTTTCTCACCACTGTCTGTGCTTTGGGACAGGCCAGCTCATCTACCTGGAGCACAAGTACCCTGCAGCTGGGAGACCCAGAAGGATGCTGGCATATGAAGCAATGTGGACAGCTTGGGGAGAGACTCTCCAAAGGAAGATCTGTGTTGAAGAGCCTGGAAGTGTATTTTCCATCGATTCTGAACGCCCTTTGTCTTCCTGTTTTAGTTATTAGGATGTGTGGTATAAACCAAACAAAGAGGTGAAGAGTACATAGAGTATCTCAGGGTATTAAGCCAATAACAAATCCAAACAGATCAAAGCAGGAGCTGCTGTGTGTAACACAAGACTACTGCACTGACAATTCTGAGATTAATGCTCGTCCAATGGCCTCCTCTGCGCCTCCTGGCATCCCTCAGGATTCCTCCTGCAGGTTCATTGAACACACTGGCATGTCTGGCACAGATTCTTCTCAGCCACATTGTGTCAACAGTCACTCAAGAAGAGCCTACGACTTCTGAGGAATGGAAGATGCATCTCTTCATGCCCACATAAGTCAGTTTATCATGGCTGACATTTTCACTTCTGAACAGCCCTTTTCATTTCTCCCAAACTGCCTCCAAATGCAACTGAAGAAATAGAAGTTCTGCCCTCCAACATATAGGCAGCAATGTTTTTCTCCCATGCAGTGAAATAAGATTTCAATAAGCTTTCAAATGAAATGAGAACAGATTCCATGCCAGGACAGAGCAGGATAGAACCTTTGTATATCTGTAAGGGCTTGTATAAACCACTGGGGATTTCTCTCTTCACTTGAGTAAAAAGTGGTTGCTGTCTTTGGACCTCCCAAGTTCATGGGCTTCCCTGAGCTCAGACAAAAAAGCATACTCAGAGAAGACTTAGAGGTCATGAGGCTGGGACACAGCTTTTGATCAAGCACCAGACCTGCTGGAAGCACCAGACCCAATTGCAGCACCAACCCTTGAAATGATTCTGCTGGGCACCAAAGAGTGTAATAGGGATCAAAGAGTTTGGAGTGGTGGAGCAGGACTGGGAAGAAGAAAGGAGCAACCTGAGCAGAGAAGCCTCAGTGTACAGCAAGTAACAGGAGAGTTTTGAGCTCAGTATGTATTGGAAGAGTTTTCTCATGTCTGATCTAACCCAAGTGACCCTGTAAGTAGCTGGCATCTTCAGTAGGATCAGGCCATAATGGATTTTAAAGAGAAAAGAGCTCCAGGCAGGTTTCAGAAGTGTGGGTTGACAAAGCACTTGCACCTGCAGTCTGCTTCTTTCACATGCAGTCCCCGTAAGCACATAAGCAGATTAAATACAGACATTAGGTGTATGGCTCAGGCACTCCAGGTGAATGGGCAGCATTTCTTTAAAGACATTGCAACACACTGTAAGTCTATAGCCCTGCTTTCATTGTGACCCTAACCACACCTTTTTTCCTAGAGAGTTTATTTCACCCCTCGACTGACAACTAACCCAGTCCTTGTGACAGAGGCACTGGGAGCTGTAAATGGCTGTGTTGATCATCACGACCCTGTTCCATTACTCCTCATTTGCACAGCCCTTCCTGACACAGTTGTGATATTACCAGAGTGAGCCCTCACATCTCAGTTTTCATTGTGAGTGTGCCAAGATGTTTTTTCAATGCTGTGCTTTAATCATGTTGTATCCTTCAGCATTAGTAGAGACATGGCTCTAAAACCTTGACCCAGTGTTCATCATGATTAAAGTACCACCTTACCGTGATTCTGCTAAAATATACGAACATTCTGAACTGGGACAAATGCTGGCTATCTGATTTCTGGGAAGCAGATCAGAGTGCCTAAGTTGTATCAGATATTGTTCATCCTTTGTGCTTTTTTTATTCTGTTTGCTCTTCCCAGTGCACATTCCCTACTGCACTAACGCAATGATGCTAGTTAAAATTGTCTCATCATTTGTCTATTGAATTAAAAGATCATCAGGGCATTAAAATGTTATTTAGTAGCTGCTGTTTACACAGATTGGTCATTAAAGATTCCAAGCTCCATTTAGCTTCGAGCTTACAAAGCAGCTCATTATGCCATGACCGTAAGGTCCCCACTCAGCAAAGCAACAAGCACATCCCATTATGCCGCATTAAATTCAGTGAGTTTTAGGTTCATCTTGCTGTATTTTGCCCTTTTTTTTTTTAATTGGGCATTTCAGCTATTTCTAATGGTTACTTCAGATTTTTTTTTAATGTCACAGCATATCCCGTGAAAATCATCAAAGTCAGAGCAGTGGGGACCATTTAAGAAACCAACTTACATCCAGTCGTGCCGTGAATAAAGCAGTGTTTATAGATACAAGCTCTGTACTTGCATGTAAAACCCACAGGCTGTGCGTTACCATTTGATAGGAGGAAATGACTGGGAAACACCTTGACCTCTGCTGACTCATTACTTTTTGGTAAGACTGAAAAAATTAAACCAGGTCACAGAACACCTGCATCGCTCATTTATTATGTTATTCAATAGAGTTTTTTCGTGTTGGTCTCTTTGTTTAACTCTCTTCATTGATGCTATCATAGATTAATTGGCACCACTGCACATGTTCGCAGCTGTCTGCAAGATGTTGGTGAATGCATCGTGTCAGTCATGCATGCTATCACCAAGGAGATGAATTTATATCATTCCTCAGCAAGATAGTTCTGTAAATGACCTAATAAAATAAAGTCTTTCATCAGGAGTCAGGAGAATACCCATCAGTCTTTGGGTTAAACTAAGAAAGCCAAGCTTGTGCTGATACTGTTATTATTTCAACAGTTATCCAGTGACATTTTTAAAAAGAGGTCATGGGACAAATCCTATTACACAACAGAAGTAGGATGCCTATTAAATTCGACATGTATAGAGCTTCTTATTCATGTATCTCCAATCTGGTCCAACTGCGGGGTTTATTTAATTATGTGTATCCCCACGCACACAGGCATGTTTTGTAAGAATTGTAAGGACAGCATTGTATGTGGCAGCAGAAGTGCTGTCCTTCAGGTTGTGCTTGCAGGTGGTGGTGGGGCTGTGTAGCTGGCTGTTAGGCATGGTGGCAGCACAGCCCACCTGTAGCCCCTCAGCTCTCTACGCAATCTAGCTCTAACAAAGCAAGTGTGAACCTTGCAGGTTCAAAGGAAGACAAGGTGTTTTCACTTGGGAATTAGTGCAAGTCCATCATCCCCCTCTGAGGGGGAGGAGCGGGAAACTGGTTGGCTTTTGTGGTGAGTCCTTTAGGGTTGGAAGGTGACTTGTGGTGGGTTGTGCTGGAGTGGAAGAAGGATTTCTGTGTTCTGAGAAGCAAAAGCTTAGCAGTAGGCTACCTCGTGTCTTTTTCTGCATGAAGACAGATCTGTATATGTGTTTTCGTCTAAGGTAGGGAATTTGCTCTTACACTTTATCCTAGGATATCGATGGAATTGGAAAATCATGCCTTATCCAAGGACTCTTTGCAGAATGTCTTAGATCATGCTACTTAGAGGGGGAAAAACAAAAGGGGGAAAAAAAGCCTCTTTTTTTCTTGTTAAATGTTTTTCATAACAAAGGCAGCATACTATATCGTGTTTAATGTTATATTGACTTTACTGCAACAGACTGCCTGCTTACTGTAGCTAGAGTGGTGTCATTATATCCTCTATCAAATTTCGGTAAGTAGTAACCTTTGCAGACTTGTTTTTTAAATGACAGAATAATTTATCTAGGATCATTAACCAGAATCATTTTGATTCAGGTCTACAATCAGAAAGAGCTAAGCTACCCAGAGCAAAAGCATTTTACCAGCTATGAAATTTTCACTTTTTGAAGTTCATTCTGGATGCCTTTATGGTACTTGTTAAGTGAGTCCCGCTTAAAAGAGCATTACAAACTCATTGCTATAGTATTTCTCTTGAATGATGAGGGTTACTTGAAATGACAGTGTATCAGTGTCAAATGCTGGTATGCTGTCAGTATTTCTGAGTTTGTTGGAAGTAAGATAATAGAAAAACTTAAGTACTGTATGGTTGGGAGGTATGGAAAGAGAAAAGGAAATTGGCTCATCAAAACCATTTTGCTTTACGTTCTAGTGCAAGCCTAAAGAATGTCTGCTGTGAAATAGTGGTTTCCTGAAAGCCATAAATCTTTCTGCTTTGGTGGCCTGTCTTAATTGTTCCTAGCACTGACTTATTCGTTCAAGTTCTGTGCTCTTAATAACTTTCAGTTGTGATGCTTAGCCTTTATGAGAAAGATGTGCAGTTATATCAGCAGCTTGTACTCAGCAGAGGAGTGTATGTGTGTAAAATTTCAGTAGTAGCCGTGACTGACACACCCAGGGCTGCTTTGTAGCCCTCCTCAGAATGCTGTGATGTGAGTGTGCTTCCGGAGATTGGAAGTCGAAAGTGGTGGACTTCAAAATGAAGGAGGTGACCTGGAAACATGCCTTTCTCTTTCAAGCTGTGGCTGCTGCAAAAGTAGCTGAGTCCTCAAACTTTGTGTGGATTTCTCTGTGCTTTGCACAGGTAAAGAGCTGAAGGGAGTGGTTTTGATGCTCCCATTAAAGAAGGAGACAAACTTATGCTACAAAAGGCCCTTGGAAGTGGGATATGTCTCTGAGAGAGGGGCTGTGTTCACACAAAGAAGGTGGTACGATTATCCCACAGGTGGGTGAAGCTGGTTCAAAGCTTTCTGGTAGCTCAGGCATTGCTGTTTCATGGGAAAGGTTAGCAGCCTGGCTCTCCTCTTGTGCCATTTCTGAGGTGGTAACAGCATGCATGGAGAGCCCTTCCTTCCTCTTTTGAAGTGATGGCTTCTTCCTATGAGTAGACCAACAGGTGGAAGACCAGCTCTCTGCTGTGGTTGAACCCAGCCCCACCAACTATGGCACCATTTCCAAGTTTTTATTTGAATTGTGTCAAATAGCATGGAATATCTCTTGGGCCATTTTAGGTCAACTGTTCTCGTGCTGTTCCCTTCCACATCCTCATGTCCCCTCAGCCCTCTTGCATGTGGAACAGAGTAAGAGGCTGATAAACTGAAATAGCCTTGGCTCTGTATTGCACAAATAAAACACTAGTGTGTTATCAACAGTGTTTTTCTTCTAAAGCCAAAACATAGCATCATAACAGACACCATGAAAGAAAAATCAACTCTGTCCCAGCTGAAACTAGGATACTCTCCAAGTCCATGGAATCAGCAAAACAGAGAGGAGTATATCAGCCCCTCTTCTCAGGGCTGCTCTGCTGTTCCTACAGCCATGTCTTAGAATCACAGAAGCAGTAAGGTTGGAAAGCACTACTAAGATCACCAGGTCTGTCTGTCAATGCATCCTCATTGTGTTCTGTGGTGCCACATCTCCACAATTCTTTAATACCTCCATGGACAGTGGCTCTACCACCCCATTACCACTCTTTTTGAGATAAATTTTTCCTGGTATCCAACTTGTCTATAAATTGGCCTGCAGCCTTGCAAGCTGTCATTTCTATGCAGTGCTGCTGTATCTGAAAGCTCTTGAGAGAGCCCATGGAAATGAATAACAGTTATGATAAAACCCCTTCTTCTGGTCCAAGAGACATGTAAATCATCAGCTCTTGAAATAAGCTAACTTCTATCATCTGTTGAAGCATCTTGTTTTCTGTAGACTTCTTGTTTGTGCAATGTGTGAATGCCTCAGTACTGCACAGTAAAAGAGCAGTCTGTTATTTTTCACTTATTTAGGAGAGTTGCTTTGCACAGTACTTCTAGAGATTGTATTTGGTTGGAGTAGATGTTCCTCTGACAGAGCAACACGCTTGTCTTCTGTCACAGCAGGAAAATCGATCTAATGACTTAATATACCTCAGAACATCCATATTCTGAGTTCAGTCATTCGTATTGTTATTGCATGTATTTATTGCTTATGGTATTGATTTCTTAAAAGGTCTTTCTGTCTGAGCTAACAGTCATCTTGTGACCTGCTGATGAACTTTATTTTAGGCTCTCTGCTGCTATTCTGTAGCTGGCTTGTCATCTGAAAATCCAGCGTCTTTCACCCTATAGATAAATGGCAGAAAGGTCCCTAATTCTCAATTACATTAGCTCTCCTTCTCACCATTTAAAGAGAGAGGTGAGAAAGGCAGGATGCTTGGTGTTCTCTGCCTGGTTTCTTTTCTAGTTAAAAGCAGGGAAGTTTGAGTCCCCACCCCTGTGGGACTTCATTAATACTTCTCCCAGGTGAACTTAGCCCTTCACAAAAGGGTTCTTTGTATCTTGCCTTTAACCAGCTCTTTGTTTGGGCAGATATCCAGGCCAGCAAGAATAAAATGTCAATATTCTGTGTTGAATCAGTGGCTTTTTCCTGCCTTAAGTTTCAAAAGAATATTTCAGAGATGGTTATAACTACATAGAGGTAAATGCATTTGTGTGTATATAAATGATGAAGTGCAGAATTTAGAATGAAATATGTAAATTTCAAAGAAAAACTAGATGTTAAGGGTATTGTGGCTTTTTTTGTGTGTGTGAAACAAGGGGTTTTGCCCATGTGGACATGAACTTTATGAGGCTTAGGAGCTACAGTTTGTAGGATGCAGTGGCATGAAAATAACTAGAAATTGCCCTTAGAAAACGTATCTCAATATCAACACTTTTTCTATGCATATGTTAGGAAAATAATACTGTTCTCATTCTAACAGTAGAACACTGAAGTGGAGACACATCCAGATTCATCATAATATTCCCTAATTAATAAGAATTAATTCCTTAAAATAATCCCTAATTAAGGACATCACAATGAACACTGCACTTTAAATCTGAGGCTGTTATCCTGCTTGCTGGGTGCTTTCCCCCTATGTAAAACAGTGGGGAAGATCTTACAAGCTGTTGTCTCATCCTGCAGGTGTTGCAGAGGGATTCCTTTTTCTTACTGCAGACATCTATGTAAAGGAAGTTTTCTTCTGGTAAATACATCATCTGTAGCGATAGAAGGAGAAGTAGGTGTTACAGTTAAGTTAGTTCTCATTTTTGAGTTGCAGTAGGCATTATTCTCCTGTAAAGACCTATACCTGAATGAACGATTTTTTTTTTCCCCTTTTACCATGGGGAGATCACGCAAAAAACTTGACAGGCAACCATGACATTTTGCTGTACTAGCCCAGAGCTGAACTCAGACCCATCAGTGGCATGCATTTTTCTAAAGAGCAAAAGTAGGAGGAAAGATAAATTCAAAAACGACTCAAACAACTTGCATTTACTTCATCTCACCAGAATGTAAACTAGAGCGAATCTTTGATGTTACATGCACAGATGTTGCATCCAACATGGCAGGCACCAAGCAAGAAGCAACTGAGAGGCAGGAAGCTGAGTAGACCACATTCAGCCCTACAGGGATGGCCCAGAGATGCAACCTAGGCAAACATAGTGACCTAGCTCAGATTTTAATTAAAGCAGTGATTGCCGAGATATGATAGAGAATTACTGTTGTGATTGCACTCTGATTTTTAGCTGCAGTTACTCATGCTAAAATGAGATTTGGAGCCGGTGGTTGATGTGTAGTCTCCTGCCCAGAGAGATGCATTTACTGCAGTGCAATTGCATGTTGTGACATCTGGGTGTTCATTCAAGAGTTACAAACTTTTGGATAGCTGAAAATCTAACATATCTCAATTGTCTGCTATTAATTTAGCTTTTATTTTGTTAGCTAGACAGAGATTCCTATTTCACAATCTATTCTACTTTCTGTTCTCAGCGCATCTATGGGCAGAGAGAATGTCTTCTGCTTGTCATATAAATTTTTGTAATAATCCTTTTAAAATCTATTTGAATTTAATCACAGGCTCCAAATTTGTGCTTAGTCTTAAGGTGGGGTTTCAATCATTCAGTTCTCAACAGTTAGACTTGTGGTTGGGGTCTGTGAGTTGAATGTGTGGTTGTAGAAGCATCAGTTGTGCTATAAAGGGGACAAAGCAGGAAACTGTTTGGGTTATTTTGCTTGTTTTCTTCCCTTTCCTTATTCATGCTCTTCTTTCTATTGACCATGTGCCTTCCTGTGTGCTGCTATAGCAATGTGGTACTACAATGCATAATGTAAAGTTCAACCCAGGCCAGAATATGCTTTTTAGAGTGGATGCAGTTGGATTCTATTGTATGCACCACTGACACTATTGTCATGGTCCTCAATGCACTGTTAGCTCAATGCATGTTAGCTTTCTATAGTTTCCATGTAGGCAGTGGATGGTTCTAATGTCTCCAGACTTGATATATTAAAACATGAACACGCACAAAGAATAAAAGTAAAAATGTTAGGAGGCTTCCCAACATATTTGGACCTAAATCTTATGGAAGTGTAAAAATGGATGCATGAAAACAAGCAAGGAAGTCTGGTGCAAAACTGTTAAATGTCACCATTTTATCACCAATGCTGTGTCTCTGTGTGGAGGATACGTTCTTTTTCAAGTGTTTTATTGAGATCATCTGGACGTACTCTAACTAATATAATGGTAGTCTACAGCTGCTGAACTTCCTGTGAGAAAGAGGAATTAATCAGACAAGCGTAGATACTATAAAGAGGAGGAGTGGAAGTTGTATCAGTTGCTGTAACATGATGGAAAATGCACTGGGTCAGTGGGTGCAAGGTGGTTTCAATACAGTGCTGCCACCGGAGCCATGTTCACGTTCCCCAGCTGAAGATGGTGTGTTTGTGTAATGGGTGCTTGCAGGTTCAAGACAAACCGAGCAGGAACGCTGGTACAAAAGCTTTGGGAGCTGTTTTATTTCTATTGCAGTCAGCAGAAGTAGTGTTTGGAAACTGTGGTTGTTCCAAGTGTGAGGTTTGAAAGGGAGCAGCCTATTGTCTGCTGCTTACCCAAAATGCGTTGCACGTCGTGGGGTGCCGTGAAGGCGTGTGCCTGGAGCTGCTGAGCCATCTTGGATGAATCGCTGCGTAATGTGTGCATAGAGCAACTCTGGTTTTGTCACAGATGAGAAACAAATGTGGAATTGGTTCCTAAATCTGAAAATGGAGAGACAAAGCTGCCATTCAGGATGTCTGATTTTTGCGTAGTGCAAGCAAATAATGGCTTGCCCACATGTCACTGGCCAACTTAAACTGCAGGATGCTCTGCAAAGGCTCTTTCTGAAGGCACTTGTATAATTTACATCTGTTTTAGGGGGGAAAAAAATACTTCCCGATTGTATGTTATTGCAGTTGTCTCCTTGCTATAATGCTCACTAATCATGCACTAAGTGACATGGCTGATACAGATCCTTTGTGTTTCTCATCTGGAGACAACTATCTGCTTAATGCTTTAACTTTAGTGTGACTTCTTTCCCCAAAATTCATATGTTGCTTTCTTTCAGAAAAGAGATCTAGCTTGAAAGGTGCTTTTTATTCTTTCTTTCCTCTCTCATTTTAGAGTACTTTTTCTCAAATAGATGAGGAGGAGAGTTAATAACATGAGCCTTGTAGGCAGATTATTTCTTTCTCTATGCCTACAGATAGCTGGGGAAAACCTTATTGTGCTTTTCAAGGAGCCAGCAAGTTAATCTAAAAAAAAAATAAAAAAATGTGGGCATGGTCTGTCTGAGCTTTACTCTGTTACCTGGGGGATAAAGTCAAAATGTATGGAAGAGGGAAAATGATGAAGACTGTGAGACCACAAGGAGACCAGGCAGGGAGGCAGACTGATATGGGAAAATGTAGTGTCTGGCAGGGAGATAACAGGGCTTGTGGTGTCTGTGGCCAGATTGGTTTTGATGAATGACCAGCTTAGTGGTGTTGCCTCTGACTCACTTCTCAGCAATCTGAAGAGGTCTCAGCTAAACAGTTCTTGTAGTTTTGCACTCAGCTGTTTTGTCTTTCCCACTGTGAATTCACTGTTGGAAAACACTTGAATTAGCTCTGTCCAGGGTGAAATCTTGGTTTGGAAGCTTTGTTTTCTATCAGAAACATATTTTTACGCTTTGAAAGGAAAGGAATTCCGAAAGAAAAGGCTTTTGTAACATCCATCTTAAGTAAGCAGCAGATAATGCTGGTACTTGTCTTCAGATGTGCTTAAAAAAAAATCGCAAGGGATGGGCTATTCACCCGTTTACACCTTTCTGGGGACGCATACATTGGCAGTCGATTTGGAAATGTTATGTGGTCACGGATTCTTGCTTTGAGTTTGTTTTGCCCGGGTTGGCAGTTGCCTTGGGACATGGTGATGATTTCCTGCGGGGTTCCCAGGCAGCAAGAGCAGCCTTTCTGTCAAGAGGATCACTGAGAAAGGACAAGTTCTGGGAATTTCCATGACTTTCCAGCAAGGAGAGAATAGTGAAGATGCGGCTTCTTCCTTAATTCTTTCTCTTCTCAAGTACCATTCTTCTTCACCCATGAAAAGAAGCCTCCCACATGCCTCAATGCACTGTGAAGGGGATGGTTACTTAACATCCTCATGTGTAGTGGATTGTCTAGCAGTCTGCTGGTTGATCAGCATGAGGGTATTCCAGTAACTCAATCCAGGGTAATTTAAATGTACATTTCAAAGGTAAATTTCAAATGTAGCTATCTGCCCAGAGGTTTGGTGCATATCTCACCCACCATGAGTTGCTTATGCTGAGTGTCCATGCATCTCTGAGAAGTGTCAAGACGGATAAGCAAGTGCTGAAGATTCCTCTCACAGCTGTATTAATTTTAGATGCTTCCTGAAGCCAGCCTTCCTACCCCACTCATTCTCAGTGACCTCTTTGGTTTTCCTGTCCCAGAGAGCCCCATTCATCCCCTTCACTTAGCATATGTTAGAATTGGGCATTTTTTATGATTAAGTCCCTTATGCCTCTATGTGAATTTTGCATATTATTTTTCATATTCTTGAACAATATCCACAAGCCTCTTGGTGCCAGTATAAATCTGATATTTTTTTTCTTCTTTTTGCTTTCCAGTTGCACAGAGAGTTACTGGTTTGTAGGGCTTGGGAGAAACAAGCTGCAGTCCAGCTGTAAGCCCTGTGCATTTTTATACAACTTCACTCAGCAGCACTCTTGACTAATATGTACAGTGCGTTGCTTCCAACACTTGAATTCTATGCATATACACAAGCAGGCAGGAAAAATATCTCTGAAAGCTGACTGTCGACTCCTGTATCTAACCTTAGGCTCATCACCCAGGGTTCTAGGAATGGAAAGGCTAGAGCAGTCACCTTAGTTCTACTGGTCACTTTAGTCCTGTTTAAGAAAAAAAAAGTATTTTTTAGGCATATGAAGTTTGTCCTTTGAGGACTGGAGATAGCAAAATCAATATAGGGATCTCCTCCTGCTCTAACATTCAGAACCTGAGCTGAATCTTCTGTAACCCATGATGCCCTGTCAAAGCAAGCTGCCAAGGTTGGGGTTCTTTACAAGGCTATTCCCAAGCAGTCATCTATCAATCTACCAGTAACCTGACACAATCAGTGATGTCTGTAGAAAATGATGTAGCTTTCAGCAAATTACTAATAGAAGTTTCAATTAACATATATCCCAGAACTCCACTGGCAGTGGGAGCCAGTTCTGAGACAGTGCAATGACAGCAGCGAAGCAGAGCAGTGTGTTGGTGTTTTATGTTGTAGTTTTAATACTTTTTATGTGGTCTTTGGGAAAAGAACTACTCATCCAGTTGTATTTGTTAATAGTTTTGCTGATTTGAGCTTCTCCTGACATCTTCCTGGGTTTTGTCTGACCCTTTGTTTTCAATAAAACCCAAAGGGTGCTGTATTTCTCCGTGACCCATGGCTAGCAAATGAAGTGAGGGTACAGGTCCATGTGCACAGCAACACTTGTGCCAGAAGGTGTTACGTTCAAGTGAAATGTGCTAAACAGCAGCAGACTCTCAGGATGGTGAAATGTCTGCTGTGGAGAATGGGGAAAATGCTCTGGGTTTGGGAGGACTGGTTCTGGGCAGAAATATTCAATTATGGATTCTGGTGTGGGCTTATTGCTGGGAGTCCCCTTCAGGCAGTCGTGAGGGGCTTTCCCCTTTTCAAAGTGCTATGGAGATTCACCTTTATCTGAGTAGTTCTCTGTATTTGGGCTCTTTATCATCTAGAGATGGCTTTGTGCCAAGTTTTTGAATGACAAAATCTGCATCCTAGAGCTGTAAATTTCCAAGTATCTGTTTATGGATAGCAGACAGAAGTCAAGTTTGACTCTGTGCTATAGACCCTGGCACCCAGGGGCTCACAAACCATGCTCTGTCCCCACCACCCATGGGCAGTAGCTCTGTCTTTGGTACAATACACATCACACTCTTTGTGCCTTGGTGTTAAATATATCCCCTGGTCTTCACATGAGAGCGCATCTATTTCCTGGCAAAAGCAATGCAGACATCTTTCCCACCAGCAGTATGTTTTCAGCATTTCTTTTGCTTTTGTTTTACTTAGCTATCTTGTTCCACTTAAGTGCCTCTGAAACATTTGCAGAACAGAGAAATATCTCCTACTCTGTTTGAACAAGAATGAATTTTTGCCCACCTGACTTCTTACAAATGGATTAATTACATCAATTGAAAATATGTATATATTGTTGTGTGTTGCTTGGAGCTCAGTGTGTCCAGACTCCTTGCTGGGTTCCTGATATTGGCCCCTGTGAGCGTTCTGGGGGCATCCATGTAGGTATTATATGTAATTGCCTCTCAGTCGCAGCATGACAGAGGATATCAGATTTTGTCTGTCAAATGACTGATCTGGGAGGTAGTTTGGAGGAGGATGGAAGCCATCCCTCAGGCAGGGGAGATATCCTTGCTTATCTCAGTTTTAAAGTCAGATCTACCTTTGTTAACCTTCAGAAATTTGGGATCCCTTGGGAAGAAGATATGAAGTGACTTGTATCTCTTCTTTCCCCAGTTCAGCTGAACGATTTCTAGTTTCTGAGTTGTTTAATTGCCTAAAAGGAAAGCTTTTGTTACAATCTTGGAATACACAGAGCAGGTGGCTGAGGGAAGCAATGCACTTTAGCTATAGAGTCAGACAGGCATGGAGGGGAACGCTGGTAATAAATCTCTTAAAGAAGAGATACTAGGGGTGATTTTCTTCCTTCCTGTTGTCTTAAATGTGCATAAATAATACAAAACTAAATAAATGCATCATACAATCAAGGAATATTTTGCAATATGCTCTGAAACTAGAAGTCCATCATTGCAATATTTGAAAACTGTTGGTATTCCACTATTTCTCTGTGAAATGTGCTAACAAACCCTTCACCACTGCATTGGATAAATCGATGAGTGAATGTGTGCACTGAGGGCAGTAAGTGGGGCAAGTTGCCTGCCAGCACTGCTGGAGCACAGTGGTCAGGAGCTGCTGGGTTGTCCTCACTGAATCTGGCTCTGCTCCAGTGCTCTCCTCTCCTTTGAGGGAAGAGGTCGTTTTAGGGGTGTGACTGGAATGGGGCAGGATCACCTTGAGGTTTATGAATCCTCTGCACCTGCTGCCCTGTTACGCAGTGGTGGTACATGGTCATTTCTGCTTCCTCTGCCCAAGCTTTGCACCATGGATCTTGTCCTGACCTTTACCTCTGCCCCATAATTACTTCACTAACTTTTGTTCTCTTAGCAATTTCCTGAGGAGATTTTAATTGATTTTCCCTCCTCCTCTACTTCATTCTCCTGGGTACTCGTCATCTATTCTTCATGCACCAATATAAATAAACAGTCAAAAAGTGATACACCTCTGACTAATGTCTTCATCTTCAAAGACTTCAGCTATCAGGACAAGGAGTTGCTGGAGTCATGTCCACCTTTGGCGTGGAGCAGGCATCTTTTTTTCCATTCAACAGGATCATAGGGTTCTTCCCCCAGGTTTACCACTTCGAAATTGCTTAATGTGAACGATTGCCCTCTGTGGAACGTCTTTGTTACAGGAATGAAATCATCATCTGTTTGTTTTATTTTTCTCTCTCTCATTCTTCCAAAAAGAGGTTAGAAATTATGGCTGGATGCCATAATTGGTGAAAGGTCGTTCACTGTGCTGTTTCAAAGCGGTAATTACAATTGTAGCTTATAAATCATTGGGGAAGTATTGGACTGTCCCCTCCTAATGTGGCTTTTTGCAAATGAGTACTGATTATTTTCTTCCTGATGGTGTAATTGTATCTGGTCTGAACTTTCCATACAGATTGCATACCGTTGTGATTATGTATGTATTTGCCTCACTGAGGCTGCCAGATACGTACAGGGAAGCATGTGTGAGCTGACCTCTAGCACTGGCTCTGCAATTGCTTTTCCTTCTCCTTTATCCCATTTCCAAGCAGTGGTACCACTAAGGCGAAGCTTAGCACCTGAACTATCTTGGTGGGTCAAAGGACAATCATGCTAGGGTGCATGTCCTCCTGGGGAGGATAACTCACCCCATTTGTTTAACTGGTGCAAATGGCATTGATGCTGGGGCTGTGTTAAACTGTAGCCAAAGCACAGTGGCTTACGTGTTGCATTAACAGGCTCATAACTAGAAATGTCACTTGGGGCTTAGACACAATATGGCCCAAGCTTGAACTTAATGTAAATTCAGAAGGAAGCTGGCAGCGACCAGTTCCAGTAGAGAAAATCTGTGACAGCATCGTACTAAAATGGGTTGACCAGGCAATGCTAACTGGTGGTTGCTTATGCAAATGAGTAACGCCAAGGGAAAAGCTGAACTGTTTAGATTGCAATGTTTCCTCTCCTTACATACAAAGGAAGCCTTTGGGATAAGCAACACTTAACACAGCACAAAAGCAATGCTATCTATGTTTTTGGCTGGTGAAGATATCATGGAGAAAATAATCTACTGCTGGATTTCACTGTGTGCTTGTGTAGCATGGGGGAGAAGACAACAGCTACCCAGGTCCTATAGGCCCACAGCTCCAGGAGGGGAACATCCTCCCTCTGGCTGATGGGTCTAGGTGTAGTGGATCCATCAGCTTCCATCATGCTGATATTCCTTTCTCTGCCTTTCCCAGGGCTGCCCAAGCCATCGTGCTATGAAACAGCCAGGACAGAGTGCTCCTCAGCTACAGTAATGCTGATTTTCATTGAATGATTCAAAGATGAGAGTAAAGAAAGTGCAAAAGTATGAGAGCAAATCAGAATGGTGTTGGTTAGGGCATTCACCTGGAAGATGAAACACTGAGATCCAGATGATAGAAATTATGTGACATGGTTTAAATACAAGATATCTGAGTCAGGGCATCATATACTGCTGGAATGGCATTGTATACCCAAGTACTTTTGTCTGTTTGGCTATACAAACAAATATTTCACTATCTAGACTTGGTGTGGTCCCAGTGAGATATTTCTGAAGTATCCAGGATGCCAGAAGCTTCTGATGTCTGTTAGCGTGTTTAAATAGCAAAAATACTTTTATCATTTATGTTCTTAAGTCATCTATGAAATGAAACCTTAGATTTATGGACCCCTTAATCACTTGTTGGTCACTGTAAAGTCACTCATTGTGAAATAAGACAGGAATTCATTGTGGAAATTGTTGAATTTCACATTAGTATTCTTACCGGAAGTCTGTCTTTGCAGGGATAATTTTTATTCCCAGTGAAGTAATGGGAACAAAGAACACTTGAGAGGAGGAGAGAGGAAAAAGTATTTTTATCAATTTGGAAATTGGTCTCCTTTTTTCTTTTTCCATTTAAGTCTTCCAGATGTAGACAATCCATAGAAGTCACAAGAAATATTAATATACTCATTTAGCAGATCTAAATAAGAAATATTATAGCACATAACTTCTAAACTGGGAAACTGTGGTATTGCTACAAAACTTCCATGCATATCCATCGAGTATTCAAACTATGCTGTTTCATCATATCTAAAATGAGCTCTTGTTAACTTTTGTATTGAACCTAATCAGTTATAAACATTGAAAGTAAGTATTCTGTATGTTTACAAAACTTCAGTGCTTTTCTTCCATGATTTCTTTAATGTTTCAATCTCATTTGATGCCGTAATGTTTTGAGAAGAGAGTATATGTAATTTGAACTTTGGAGAGAACAGGTGTAGGATTTAACCCTACTGCCCTTTTAGATTGTCTGTTCCTCAAAGCCATAGCCCAGTTTCGGGCACTTTCATCTCCAGCTTCCTTTTGCACCAGTGACTGCTATTGTAACTTCTACCATCCTTATCCTTGACCCTCGGTAGGGATAATTCAACATCTTCCTGCCTGAATGGTGACCATGAGTTTCTGTACATTGCCTCTGTGATCCAGCAAGTGAGGTCACCTGTCACCACTGCTTGACATTGGGCTTGCATGTATCCACCCCAAATTGCTGGACAGGCCAGCTCTCCTGCTTCACAGTTTCATTCAGATGGCGAAGTTGTCTCAGATCTGAAGTGGTTCTTGTGTGTGTCACATGAAGCAGGCAAGAAATGGATAGAGGCAGTCAAATGAGGAATGTGTCAACTTCTGTTGTGTATGATGTAGCTGGTGTTGTGAAATCAAGTCCTGCAAATTGAGTGTTGTGATTGTGCCTCACTGTGAAATCAAATGTGATACGTCTACTTCTGTGCTTTGTGTCGTGATGGGAAAGGCGGAGACCAGTATGTTCGAACTGGCCTGTCTTTGCTTGCAGTTCTTAGGATCTTTTACTCTTCATACTTCTGCATGTGAAAATTTTCCATGGGAAGAGATATTATGGTTATACCTACAATTATTAAAACAATTTTTTTTGCATGTTTGTAGGCATTAGTTAAGAGAGAAGCTGCGTACATACACCAAATAACATCAGCATTTGTTAGGTGGGCATTGGACTATGAACATAATGTTCAAACAATTAAAATAGTTTTATAGTGCATTCAATTATCCTAGCTTATGAGAAGCATTTGCAAATTAAAGCAAGATAGTAATTATCCTCTGAGTATCTTTCAGTGCTCCAAGTAGCACTGGAGTAGCTTTACTGGCTCAGATGCACTGCGTGCATCTCAGCATGGCAGCAGCAGTTAGGCTTTGCTGTTGTTATAGTCTATCTCATTGTGTCAGTAAGTACTGGAAACTGGAGACAGATAAATCTTCCCCTAAAATATGTAGGGAAAAGAGAAACAGAGCCAGCCAAGGACTCTAAGCTTTTGTTGGAGCTTTGCGTATTCACTGGGTTAGGGGATAGGAGGAGGAGATGGACCCAGTACAGAGACCATCATTTCTGATGAACCCAGGGTATTCATCACAAGTGATACTGTTCCCTCCAAAATCTCACTTTCTTTTTTACTCCTGTGGCTTTCCACTTTTGGCACTTTCCCAAGGTGGTGACTCAAGCTCGTGTGTCCCTGTATTTCTGCCTACCAATGGCCCAGCTCTCCTGTCTTCTTTAGGCTGAAGTTTTATTTAAGTTGTGTATCCATCAAGTTGCACATCGTTGCTTCCTGTCTTACTGCCCCACTTTGTGACTAAAGGCTTCTACCAGCTTTCTAAATCTGCTGAAAATTTGGTGTATCCATTGATGCCTTAAGGGGTAAGTCTTTGGGATGCTGTGCAACCTCCCAAGTTGGTTATTTGTGTACATACGTAGAATGGAACTCAGTTCCTCTCTATAAAATCAAAGTGAAAAGGTCCACTTAACCTCCTAGAGAAGATGTAGCTCCTCTAAGCATTACAGATAAAAAGCCTTTATATAAATACATCCTGAAATTCACTAAAATTTCACTCTAAGCTTGCAGTTGCAGAAGGTGGTGCAGTAAGTAGAGTGGAGCCATATAGCACATGCTTTAAAGTAGTTTACAGTACTGAGAATCTAATAAAGGTAGCTGACAAGATAATTGCCAAATTATATGTATTCATTACCACTGCTCGTGCACAAATGCTCTTTAATTATTTTTTGGCGTCTGAGGAAAGGAAGAGAAATGCTGAGCTAATAGACATCATGTAATCCATCTGTGTTTGTTTTGGTGCATCCTGGATTTGTGGAAGATACTGACAAGAGAGGTTGCCTGGGGTACAATGACCTCTGAACACAGGAACAAAATTGCTGCTTGCTGCTCTAATAGTATAAAACAAGAGAGTTGCTTGTCTTCAGATTATGACCCGGTCACCTAAAGCATGTGGGAAAAAATGCGTTCCGATAAAGGCTACAAAATTGTTAACACTTTTAATTATGTTTAGATTACAGAGCATTATACAACTAGCAGTGTCCATGTTATTGAAAATCTTATCGGCTGCCACTCAGTGAATGGCCCTGCTAATAAAGTGCTTTGTGGAATTTCTGCATGTATTTGTGTCTGGTGTTTGTCCAGCCACATCTTGGGGGGTTCTCTGAGGCGCCCATCTGAGCCTAATCCCAGCCAACAAAAGCCTGTTTACTCTATTATACTCTATCACAGAGTACTTACAGAAATTGTTTCCTTGCTATCGTTATCACTGCTCGTGTATGCATCACACAGATTAAAATAAGAAAAACGCTTCTTGTTTAGACAGTCATCTGAAGCATTATTCAGCCATTTGTCTGCTATGCTTTGTTGATCCATTTAGAAAATGCCTTCAAATTGCAGTGGTAAGGAACTTTTTAATAGCATCATTGTGTGATTTCATTTTTTTTTAATTAAGCCAGCAGTCTGTTCTACAAGGAGTGAAGGGAGAATATTTTTCTTGTATAATACAGCATCCAAAGCTTGCTACTTCAGGTGACAGAAGTGAAGAACCTAGTGAATGCTGACTTAAATTGGAATAAGAAATATTGATCAGGGGCTTCTTGTGCATAGTGCAGATGGATAAATGATCTTTTGTATGAAGGATGGCTCACTGGCAGTGTGAAATTACAGGGTTAAGTGGCTGTGTGCCTCTCCTTGCTTAGCATGTTCACCTTTACCAAAGTACTCCATGGAAGCAAATTAACTTGGAAACCAGAAAACGTTAGTTGCAAGTTTGGTTTGGTGCTGAAGAGGACATCACACAGGTGGGTTGGATCACCCACAACTGCTCTGTGCCTTGGGAGCCATGGGATGAGGGGAAACCTAGGAGGAACAGGCAGGAGCTTGGAGGATCTTGCGATTGTGCCATAATAGCATGCAGAGCATTCTCCTTATCTCAAAAGGAAGGATGAGCTTGATCCCACGTGGGGCTGGAGGCATAAAGCTGGCACAAGCTTGTCTGATCTCTCCTGAGAGCTGGCATGACCAGGTGCTTTGGGAGAGTGAAAGCAGACTGATAAGAGATACCTGCAAACTGTGAATTCCTTGGAGTTCTTTTCTGCCCATAGTTCAGAAGCATGCAGTGTTTCAAGGCCCCAGTGTAAGTGTCCGAGCAAAACTTCTAAGAAAAAGCAAAGAGTTGCCCAGGGTTGTGTTGGTCAGCAGCAGTCAAAGGGCAGCACTTTCCCATTTTAACTGTTTAGTTTCTTCCTTGTCAACACAAAAAATTGCATCATCAGGCAGTAGTGCCCCAGACATGCAGAATTTGGGATGGGCGAAAGTAATAGTAGGGAGAAAAAATAATTCTCCACAGGAGATCTTTGGAGTTGCTTTGAAGATCTTTATTTCTTCCCACAGACCGTTTCCAGTTTCAGAAATGCTCTAAGTACGTGTTTTAGCTCATGTTTTGGATAATCCAAGTATGTCACCAGATTGCTTTCTCCTTTTTTATGAGAAATAGGATAAGATCAGCAGGCCAGGGTTTAGCTCAGCAGTTTTAGTGAATAAGGTTTGTGTATGACTTTTTAGTTGTAAACAACTTTCCAGTTGTTAGAGTTAATCACTTCTTATTTTGTGAGGTCTCTAAATCAGAATTCACCTCTGTGCAGTTAAACACTGAAGAACACTTAGGCCTAAATACATGCTTAAAAGCAATGGTGTAGATGTGTGTTTTTCTGGACATAAATAACTGTAAGTTCATGTTGCACTAATTTCACTTTATTTGCACATCACAGCAATCCTTATTCTCATTGCTGATTTTTCTCTTTAATGTTCATGGTACTTTGAGTCATTACACTGCTAGCAAATAGAATAACAATCGATTAAAACTGTTTCTGAACTATTTCTTTTTATCAATTAGGATGTGTAAATATTTACCCTGTAGATATCAGTAATGTATATTCTTCAAGTATCAATAGCAAACCAATCCTCTAATTAGGATATTAAACAGCTGGTTGCATTCACAGAAATGTTTTCCCTTGATGGATAAAGAACAGAGAATATAGCTACTTTCATTTGGACTCTTCCAAACAAATAAGGAAAGAGAAAGGGAGTATTAAATACATATTCTATGTGTATGTTAACTCCTACATTGTTTTTTGTCCAAGATTATAAACAGTGTTCACTAGAGAGGCTTTGTTTTTGTTTTTGAGAGATTTGTTTCTGTTTCAAGCACGAATGATTGGGTGTACTGAATGTTGGTTCATCACCTTCATGTTGTGCACCCAGAGCTAAACCCTGCACAAACAACTGAGGTGTGCTCACTCAGTTAAACTTCCATGGGCTCCTCTCAGTGCCTGTGTGATGATCCTCAAGAACTGAGGAGATGGATTGGTGCTGAATAACTACTGTTTGGATCCGAAAGGCTTTTAATAGCTGTGTTAAAAGCTCTAGAAACTGTTTAGTGATTCCTTAACAGTACTTAACGATTGTCTGAGCGGTGGGAACAGTATAAAATCGGAGTAGGCTGAACTCTTCCAAGTGATTTGTAAATCCTAAATGTGTGATCGATTTTATTCTTGACTTCATTCAGCAGTTTATAAATTCATATGAGAATGAGGGAGATAAGAAAAAGTATGGCTTATGGTCAGCTGTTGTCTCATGCTTTTGAGAGCAAGCAGACTCAGATTCAAAGCATCTGTTGCAAAACTGAGTTCCAGTTGAAATTTATTTCTAGAAAAGATGTCCGTTGGGACATTCCTGTAGTAAGTTGAATATTCATTTCTGCTGTGAGACAAAATTGCATCTGCTGTGTATGTTTTTGATTTCTGAATGTCTGAGGGCCAAATCCCTAATGCGCTTAATGGGTATAGCTGTTCTCCATTTTTTTGTTTAGAGGAACTTTTGCTTGAGATATCAAGCCAAGGGGCAGATTTCTTGTGAGGAGACAACTTTGGATGTTGTTTAGTTCTTTTTGAGTAGAATAGTGGCAGAAATGATGCCCTGCTGTGGCTGGTAAAAAGCCCAATTTGAATAGCTTCCTTCAGGAGAACTGTGCTGTTCCAACGAAAGTTACTCTTTTGTTTTGTTTGAGTTACTGTTTCCTATGAGCACAATAATATTTCACTAAACAACCTAAATGTTTTCATCCAGAGTGGTGCCACTATGGGAGAGAGTATGAGGGATTTGCATCCCGATCCTTCTTGGTGGGCCAGGTTACCAGGCTGGACTGACTACATAGGAAGAACACAAACCTTTCCTGTATGTTTTCAAATGACAGATGTTGGTGTTTTGTTGTTAGCTGGCTGGCTTTTGTTTTAGGAAGAAAACACTTGATTTTGGTTATCTCTAGCTTTGTATTTTTTTTTTTTTTTAAATCAATGTCTATGGTGAGTACATTGCTCAGCACTTGAAGTACATTGTTCTGCACTTGAAGGAAGAATCATGCACAGGTCTTCTACTGTGTCCCAAAATATCCACTCAAAACTCCTCCAGTGTTATTTACTACATATTGAAGAAGCTTTCCGTGGGATTAGTGACATGCAGATGGCTTAGGTACACATCACTTTAGATACCTCATCACTGATGCCTTAGCTTCGTGTATCTTATTGTGGATGTAGTAATACACAGTTGTGTATGAGAATTTTCCCCCTCCTAGCCTTCCTTTGGGCTATTAGCCATAGTTGAATCATGGCCAAACTTTTTCATAAAGCATTAAGAATTTACTGAGTATGTATATTTTTTTCTTTTCCCCATGGAACTACCTTTCTCCTGCAATGCAGCCTTGAAAAGAAACCTACTGCTAGAACAACCTTGACGTTCTGCAGGCTTCCTTTACTTGTACCCTTCACCTCCTCTTGAAACCAGCACCAGTGGGGCAGCATAAAAAACTGCAAGCGAAACGCAACTTAAGTTATGCAATTCTTATATTAAAATTATAATTTAAACAGAAATTAAGTGTTGGACATGCTCCAGGGGATAGAATAGAAATCATTTAGCAGTAGAGTTGGTATGCAGAAATCCTTACTGCTGTATTGCCATTGTTACTATGTGCTGGCCTAAGTTTTAAAAATTAGGAAATAGATTTTTCGTTGCTGAGGGTGAAAAGCAGACACGTTCCGCTACAGGTGAGGAACTCAATCAAGATGTCTCCTTCAATTGCCCAGTTATCCTTGAGCCTAAGGTTCAAAGTCCAGTGTGAGTAGATATGACTGAACTATGGAGATATTCTGTCAAATATAAAGCATATAGCAAGTCTTCAGAGTAGGCGTTCTTTGGTTTTTTAGAATAAATGTGTCTCACCTATGTCTGTATTACCTGTCAGAACTCTGGACTTATCAGTAGCAGGGTTCAGTAAATGTTGGAAAGTGTGGGAGAAGCTGAGAGTAGGCAGGACACACAAGGTATGGAAGAGATGTATTTGGAGGAGCTGCAAATATAATTTTCCTCTGAAAACTGACATTCTGGAATACTTCAGCATGAAGATGAGCTCTAAAACCTGCTGTGTATTGGAACAGTTGGTTTCTACTGTGTGAGACTGTTTGGAGAACATCTTGTGAAACTTTAGAAGCAAGTTTCTCAGAGCCAACTCCTTCAAATATTTCCTCTTCAATTGTACATGAATATTTAGTGCTGACATAAGATGTCAGATTGATTGCTTAGCTGTGCAGACACAACATCATTTGCTGTAGGGCTTGACTTGCTGCAGTCATTTATCAGTGTAAGATGTTTGTCCTGCTGGAGACTGATGAAAGTTCCAGATAATTAATCTAACATGAAACCTGTTACATTTCTAATGAGGTGTTTTTTGGCTCCTGATGGCCATGTGTAGGGTGCTCAACTCTGCTCTTCTGTGTTATGAAGCCTCCCTTCATTTTGTCATTTTTGCAGGTAAACTGAGTGTGCTTTGATGTTCAACAGAAGGCAGGTGACCAGGGAAGAAGGCAATGGACCTCAGCTCACTGATGGTCTGACTTTGTCCCAAATCCTGTTCTATGTGGCTAGTTGGCTAAGAAATCCAACCATGTGGCAAGCCAAACTTTTCCTCAGTGTCAGCAACTTATTTACACTATATAAGATTCCCAGCCTGAAGCAAAATTTTCCAGTGTGCATGGAGTGCTTTAGTTTCTCAGGTCCTTCAAGAAAATTTAAATGATGAAACAGAAAAGAAGTAAAAACAAAAAAACCAATTCATCACACCTGAACCTCTGGCTATCAATTAGTCACCAGTCTCTTGTTTCTGTTCAGGCCCTGCATATCTACAGCGGAGGTACTGAAGGCTGTCCAGTTGTTCTGCAGCCACTCTCAGCATACTGTTTGCATCAGCAGAGCCTGATGTGCTGTGAAGCTCTTGCATGCAGCTGGTTGTTATCTGCTTTCTATTTTTCCGAAGAAGAAGGACTGCTTCGATTTTTTTGTCTGTTTTAATAGGGTGCTATGTTAATATTAGCAAAAATGGCATTGCTGAAGAATACTCATGAATATGAAGCAGAAGTTTTCATGAGTTTATGTCTGTCTCTTCTCAGCTGGCTAGACATTTTGGACTGAAAGCTTGGTAAAAATGAACTTTGCCTTAAAAATGAAAAGCACAATTTTTCCATAGCTGTCAACTGTATATTCTGTGCCCTGGACCTCCAAAGGCTCTTGTAAGTGTCTAAGTAATCATTGAGTGTGATTGGTAAGAGACTGAGATCTATAGGTCAGAGTCATTGCGTTAGTTTTACCTTCTCTTCCAACTTGACTGACTGCTAGGCATGGTGCAGATTTTCTCAGCACCACCTGTTGATATAGGGGCATCATTTTATGCATTTTTGCCTGTGACAGAGTTCTCATTCTATGCTCTGAGTTGGTGGTGTATTTATTTTTTTATGAACCTCAACGTAGTATTACTAGAAATAGGTAACCTTCCTTGCTTTGTCCTATATATATATCTAATGTATATCTTCCTTTTTAACTACACTTGTTGGAAAAGCTACATAAGCATTATGTTTAATAATGAGACGGTCAGAGCAGAGAAAGTTGCTGCAATTTGAGGAGCTCATATTTGGTATTCAGCTCCCAGCAGGAGTACTGAACCTGATGGTTTTATTCTGTTTCATACAGGACTGTCACTAACAATGATAAAAGTGACAAGATGACAAGCCCATATGTGCACTTAGGTAAGGGGGAAAAAAAATAACATGGGATAATTCAATCTGTAGATCTAATTTCCATACTCTTTCAGTCTCTAGAGACTTGTATGACTGACAACTCTAATAGTAAAAACCTGGATCTGAGAATCTTCCTCCACTGACCCAGTAAGTCATTGCCAAGTGGTGATGGTTGCCTGATGCACAGTCCTAATGTCAGCTGAAGAAAGAGAAACACCTGGGAATCAAGAGCTGAAAAATCAATTTCAAAAAGAATACAAGCTGAAGCAAGAGAAGATCACAAGCAGCAAGTAAAGACTGGAGTACTTAAAATAATAACATGGAGGACAAGGCATCATTGGAAATGAGGCTGTTCCTGTTGCAGTGATCATGGAAATTTCCAGCCTTGGTTTCTAGTGGTACAACACTATCGGATTATTATGTCCTCAGTCATGGCTCTTCTTTAAATGTCCATCATGTATAGCACTCCGGGCAGCAAACAGTTCCCTACATCTGAAAAGAGCAACAAGAAATGCAAGTGCAAGGAGAGAGGGTGCAGATGGGAGCACTGGGATGCAAGGGAGAAAGCCCTGCTGCCAGCTGGGAATGCCATGGAACTGATTTGTAGATCTGGGCCCCCATTTAATGCGATTTCTAGAAACTTTTGCAACAGGTTCGTGATTATGGCTGACTACCATCCTTACGTTGCCTTTATCAGGACTTCTATTGTCTCACCACTTTAAATAGTGCTTTTATGAAGATGTGGAGTGGCCTACTGAACAAGTGACACATCACCTCCTGAAATCTATCAGAACTGTTATCCTTGTGTCATCATGGAATCTGTTAAAGCGCTCAGTTGAACATCTGTCCCTCCATACTTTATACAGCACAATCTACCCTGCCAATTCCCTCCACCCAGCCAGGTTCCTGGAAACATTGTGTTTTAAATGCTTTTAGAGTGGGAGGAAGGAGGGAGTGGATTTTTTTTCCTCATTTTTCAGTCAGCTGCGTTTGATAAAACAACAATTTGTAGCACTGGGTAACCCCAAATATGTAAAGACTGCTTGCAAGCTATAATGCAGTATTATAATAAAGCTGGAGCTCTTCAAACCCATTCAATTGGAATCATATTGCTCCTGAATTTGGCAAGAAAGCCATTTAATTTCAGTGCTGAAATCTGTAACAAACTGGAAGTAATTCTCCATTAGCATGGAGTTTGTGTGAAACAAGGCTTCTGCTTCCAAAGCTGAATTATCCAACATAACACAAGCTATTGTTGCTTTTAAGACCAGACATCCAAAAACAAGCATGGCCAGTTCCAGGTGTTCAGTGCTCGTAACAGAGGCCAGGTTTTCTGAGGCATTTGGATATAATAAACAGCATGTTGCACTCTTCTGAAAACTCTCATCCTCTCTTGGCTGCTATGGAAAGGTTTTCTCTTCTTTATGGAAAAAATAACCCGACCTTTATTTTTCCTGATTCTGAATACTTTTCAGAAAGTTGTGTTTTGACAGGGTCCTTGTATTTGGTCTGATGCTGCCTGGAGAAATGACATGTGAAGAGCTTGTATCTTTGACTTAGTAGAAGTAAGATGGAGAAAGCAGCAATGAATTGGAGAGAGCAGGAGGGGAAGCAGGGCACAGCTGGAGGAGCTGGCTTAGTGAGAACTGCTCTTCCCCATGTGCTCGCATAGCACAACTTTGACTGTGTAGCTCAACCAGAAATTCATCTCCTTCTATTGAAAAGCAGAGCAGAATACTATTAAAATCCAATGGGTTTTGGAACATTAGCAGATTAGCCGTAGGCCTGCAGACACAAAATAATGATCAATTTTTGCCCTTGTTTTGATGTGGGTTTTTTTTGTTTTTTTTGTTTTTTTGCTTAATGGCAGTAGGTGTCCTGAGCTGTCCTGCCAGCACTTTACATGAGTCAGAAGCCAAACCAGCTACCAAACATGGCACAAACTACTTCTGCAATAGTTTCAACTCATTTCAACTCTCTTCTTGTGGGTTCTCTCTTCATTTATGAGCTGTACCTCTCAATGGGGAAAGTTTCCAGGTTAGTATCTCTGTTTCTGTTTTCAACAAGTCAAAAGAGAAAACAGCATATATATTTTTTTAATTTCCAATTATAGGTTTTACTAAGGAGTGTTGTTTTTATTTTCTGACACACTTTTTGTTAAAAACAGCCTGAAAGACAAACCATGTGAAAAGATTGTCTGTTTAATGCATTGCTATCGAGATTGACGTGGGATATTAGTAGTTCATTTTGAGGGAGAAAAATCACAGTGCAGGTAGTTTATTAGCTGTGATAGCTCTTGATATCTTGAGAAACTTACTCTGTTACACCTGCCAAAAGAGGCTGACTCCTGGAAAATGAAGGCAGTTTATCTCGATAAATACTTGGATACAATGAAAAGGATGTTTGCTGGCTATGTACCTGCAGACAAAATGGGTTAAGACTAAACTGAGTGTGTGTCTGCAGCCTGATTATGTGCTGCTGATAAACTCCTAATCAAACAAGCACAACTCTTTTGAAGATCAAAGGAACTCTTACATGTGGATGTGTGCAACGTATCTGATTACGGGCAGTGATCTTATGATGCCTTTCAGCAACAAGTAATGGTCTCAAGTTGTGCAGGAGAGGTTTAGATTGGATTTTGGGAAGAACTTGAATATTGGATATTAGCGTATTAGGAAGAACTTCTCTGTGGAGAGAAAGCCAGACATTGGAATTGCTGCCCAAGAAAGTGGAGGAATCTCCAATCCTGGAAGTATCAGAGACCTGTGGATGTAGCAGAGTTCGAGGACTCCCCAGGAAAAGGAGTTTTCACCAAGACAGTGTGGAGGAGTTTGATTTATACACTGAAACTTTAGTTGTATCTGCCAGAGACTGGCACCAAAATACATAAAATTTATTGACAAAATGCAGAAAATGCACGCTTGAGAAATTCTGGAGATGGCCTTAAGTTGGCCTCAGTGGGATTGGGGTGCAGTAGGAAGGAACTTCCTTTGTCACACATCTGTGTGAGCCAGCCATTATGTTGCAGGTAGACACCAAAAAGCATAAGGTAATGATAAAGTGGGTATCTGGCAACAAGGATTTTCCCCATAGCCACACCAATAGAAATCTCAGAAGAGGTTTTTCAATTTGAAACAGATCAGATGCGCTAACACAGGCCGTAACTAATCCTTCCCACATCCTCCATTCTAGGCAAAATTTTCTATGCCTTTCAACACCTGCCAGAATCACGATGTAAAGAGCACATACAAGGATGCCAGTTTCCTCTGGAGTATGAAGTGCCCATGCCTTATTTCTTCTCTTCTCTCCCTCCTCTTCCATATAATCCAGTAATGGGTTTCCAGAGCACTTATGCACATTTAATAAGATGTGTTGTCCCTGTCGTTCTTCGGACACAGAAATTAGGTAGCTCATGCAAATTTGAAGAGGAAGAGAAGAATAATTTCTAAACTAATAAATTTAAAACAAGTGACTCAGTAGTATATCTTGAAAAAGAAGGACAGCAAAGTATTGATTATTGCAAGCTGGGAGCTCTCTAAGACTTCCTTGTGAAGGATCTTGTTGCTTCAGGCTCTGGATCAATATTTATGAAAAATGCCTCATGAAGAAATCACCTCATGATTACAAGCATATCCTAGTCTTGCTGTCTCCTGGGCATGTTGGACTGTGTCTTACTCTTTAGGAGATCCAATTATGTCATTCCAATAAAGCAGAATAGTAAATGGGGCTTTATAAGCCACTTCCTCCTTATTAACTTTTGGACACTTCATGTAACCAAACACAACCTGTTGATGTGAGGGGACTGAATTTGGGTATGCAGACAAAGAACATTTTCAAACACTCGAGCACTCTGACATTTCAGTCTCAGCCATGGTTTACATCTGTAGTAATCTGGACGTTTATTTTGATTAGAATTTGAATAGTCATTTTTGATTAGCAGACTGCATAGATCAGAAATGATACTGCGAAGCTGGAGCCATGCAGATTGCCAAAGGTAACATGCTCTCTTTGCTTACTCAGCTTTTTAGTGCAGAACTTATTTGAAGTTCAGCTGAACCGTAGAACGTTTGGTTGTCTACCCATCTGATTCAAGTTTTGCTTGATTTTGAGAAAGGTTGGGCTGTCTATGTTATTTTATTATTGAGATCAGTAGGTGCATTAATCTTCTGAAATATCAGAACTTCCTGAAGATAAATTACAGATATGGGTGAGCTATTTGTTGCACGCTAACCACATGAAACAGGCATTTAGGTTGGAAAATCACCTGGAGGGCTCAAGAGAAGGACTCGATAGATGAAGCAGTCCTGTGTCTCTTTTTCTTTGATTTTATGGTGAAACCTAGCTCTGTGCGCTTTCAAGTGCCAATTAATTTCAAGAGACAAAGAGGGAAGGCAGCAATTGCACAGCCAAAGGGAAGACATTGCCAGTCACAAATGGCTTTCAGAAAGGTGGTGAGCTTTGCATCTTTTCCTTAGAGATCTCCGTCAGTAGCATATTTTGGTATTCCCGAGACTTGGAACCTTGGTTTGTTTTCCTAAGAACTCTTTGGCAAATGAATAACACTTCCTGCAGCCAACTGCTGCAAATTCAATTCAGCAGGGAGCCCTCTCTTTAGGTAGAAGGGATTCAGGCTGCAGCAGTTAAATTGGACTGCTGGAGTTCCAGTCCAACGTTGTGGAAGGCCACTCTTAAGAAAACATGTTTGCCAAATGCTGACAGATGACTGTTTTTTCCACAACAACTAAACTCTTGTTGAGCTTTATTTCAAATGTTTAGTTTTCCGCTGGGGTTTCAATAAAAGACCCTTGTCTTGCAGCAGCAGCAAGTCATCCAGCACAAGAATGGGGTCTGTAAAACTGTCCTGGTTTTGTGCTTGTAAAGCACTTTGAGAGGGACCGCACTACCCATCCTGTGTTTTGCTTTTGGAAGGAAGTTAAACATACAGGATTTAAGCTATTTCTGTTATTGTTAGATCACCATGACAAAGGGGCTGGCCGGTAGCAAGCATAAAGTGGTTGAAATAGATGTCCCAGAGATTTTCCTCAAGGAAAAAAAAATAAGAGTGAGAGGAGGGTGATAGAAAAATAGAATTATAAAGGTTTTTTAAAAAGCAACGATCAGACATTAAGTTGTGAGCTGCGTTGGTTTCTGATTTATTTATTTATCTCCTAGGCTCGACTTAGTGTGTTGTCATGCTGCTGATTTGGGGTCCATGGAAATAAGGCCTGTGTTTGTTTTCTCTAACAGATCTTGTTGCTCTTGAAAAGGAGATTCTGTGATAATATCACTGGTATATCTGGTTCGTGGCAAAGAAATGCGTCAAGCACGGTTTTGTGCAATTGCTCCCCTTTCCTGATGGCTTTTTCCTCTGTACAGCGAATGTCTCCCCATCACTGATCTAATGCTTCAGCAACTCAGAGCAGGAATCAGAGTTTTAAATTTCTGCTTGCCTTTTCTTTTTCAAGATTTAAATGGTGCTGTAGTGAAAAAGAAAGCATTGTGTATGGGCAGGAGGAGAGCAGGAGTGGGAGCTCTGCAGACACAGCCCCAGTACCCTGATGGGGAAAAATCATGGAGACAAAATCTGCTGCCCTTCTCTCCTACTGGTGTTGACTGAATCATGTGAGAGGGATTAAGGAGACCAGCAAAGCAATTTAACCCTGCACTCACTGCAAGAACAGTGGGAACATGGTGTGTTCACTTAATAATGGGGCATGTGTATTGTAGAGGAGGGGTTAGTAAACAGCCTTAATCCACTTAGCTCTGGATGCTGATGATGGGGACAGAACTTGCACCTAAGAGTTGTGTCCCAGAATTTTCTTTATGGGAGCGTAAAAACAATGTATTCCTTCTGAATGGTGAGCAGTAGGGATCCCTTGCTGCTTTTAGGAAGGTGTGAGTGTGCTGCAGTGCTGCCAAGGACATCTTTTTCCAGACCGGGGCTCCCTCCCACTGATTCCCACTTCCTGTGACCCTCCCATAGCCTGTTCCACTCTTCCATGGAGTTTTCCAAACCCTTTTGGTTTTTGATAGCAGCCCAGCTCAGTGCATCGTCCTTGTGTGCACTATGGGCAGCCAGCAGCATCATGCTGGTTATTAAGCTCCACTGGAAGGGAAGAGCAGACTGCAGAGTTGAGGTAGTTTTATGTGCTATCATCATTTGTACGGTAGCTGTTGGCTCAGTAACAGGGAATGGTGCACTGTAGCTCAAACCAGGTCATTTGATCTCTGGTCAGGAAACAACTACATGGCCTTTCCTCATGAGCTACACCTTCTAGGCTTAGGGAGGAAAGTTCAGAAGACAAAAGAAACCAAGCTGGTTGGTAGGACCCTGGCTGCTATTCATTGTCTGCCACAGGGACCCTGAGAATCAGCTATTGAGCTGTGCATAAAGTGAAACAAGGCAATAAATGCTGGAGGCACAGGTTGCACAAGCTGGTGTAACCCACATCCATGCTCAGCACTGTGGGCTTAGGGTTATCTTGAGCTTCCTTAGGTGTCCCTCCTGCCCTAACCTCTACTGGAAACTTGTTTGGCTGGGAGTATGCTAGTTCCACCTGTAAACCAGGTTGTTTCTGCACAGGTGAAGTGAAAGGTTATCTGTGTGTCAACACTGTACATTGCACTGTCCTTATTTCACTGAACTTAGTAATTTGTTGTAAAATGGGAATAATAGCCAAGCTACTGTAAGACTCACAGTAGCAACTACTCTTCCAGGCTGAGCTGAATAATGAATGGATCAGATGTCTCTCGTGTCTGTACCACAGGGAGGTCCCAGGGCCATCGTCACAGTGTGATGTTCCCATTGGGTATGGCCCCATTGTGAAATGGGGAGCCTGGCTCAAGTGTTCAGCCCCCTGGAACTTCAGATGTTTGACACTTGATATTTCTCTTACGGAAAAATAGTCAGCTCTGTATAAATAGCATAACAAGATAAACACTGAGCTCAGCATGATAATCAAGAAAAATACTGCAGGGTCAACATACAGGCTGAGATGGGTTCAGAAGACAATGCTGAGTTTGTGTCATGGTCAGGAGAGACCTGTCATTCAGATCCCAGCATGAATGGGAGATAAAGCAGTACTTTCTATCACATATGGATCAGCTAGTATGAACTTGTTCCTTGTATTTATTCTATATGTTGGCTAATGACAATACAGTTATTGTTCTTATACCTGTTTGGGAAGGGAAATGAACTGAGAACAGAACTGTAGTGCCTCTTCATGATACAAAGGAGTCAGGTTTAGTATTTATTTCTTAGCAGTGTCCCGTTTCACAAATCTGAGCTGCAGCCCAGGACAGAAGCAATTCAAAACCTTGTGTTATCATCTTCTGAAGTATGATAAAGTAAGTAACGAACATCACCACCAGGGTCAAATAAGAGGTGAGATTCTGATAGCTGTAAACCAGGCAGCCAGCTAAGGTCAATCCAATTACTTATGGCACTGCAGGATTTTACAGTGAGGACTCATCACACGTGGTAGCCAACAGCGTACAACTTACCTTACTTTGGCTCTGCACTTGTTCCCAACAGTTATACAACCAATGAAAACACATCATCTATCACTGCTCCATATTCGTATTGCCTTCTTGGTGTAGCATTAGAAGAGATTTATCTTTGCTTCCTGACAGCCAACACAGTGTTTGCCGCTGCTTTGACTCTAATTTTAATTGCCTATAGATGCTGCACAGAACTTTATTCTGACACTGAAAGATTTAATGTCGCAGTGAAACTCCAAAATCGATGTTAATGAGTCTTTATTTGGGACTATTTTATTTAATAGACTCTCTTAGCTACTAAGGGTGATTTACAAAACTCATCTTTACTGACTCTCTGGAAAAGCGGAGTATCAGCAAATATGTTTCCTCAGCCAGTAATAGAATGGATCCTTACTGGGAATCACCCTGGCCATATTTTATCTCTCCCAAAGCACTATCTGCTCTAACTTTTAACTAGATGTTTATTTGCTTCAGCAAGGGCAGAAAAAACCAAGGTTCCTATTCAGCACACTGAGATGCAGCAGCAGAGATAGAAGTACCTGATTACTTGCAGAGCAGAGCTTCTTCCCGTGCCTATCTGAGCTAACAGTGTAGTTTTAAGTATCCTAAGTAATAAGAGTCTGGACCAAATGCTGTAAAAGAAATGGTATGGAACAGCTTTGATGGAGACATGGCTGGCTAACCTAACAGGCATTCCTTGTCTTTAACAACCCTACCGCAATGCACAACGATTTGTGCAGCATCAAGTTCAACGCGTAGATTTCTGCTTTAAAAAATGAAGAAAAACATTACAGTAGCATTCTGTTCTGGCAAACAATGTGCCATAGGGGCCGTACTCCCCAGCAGAAATGCCATGGAGCCAATCTGTCCACTCCTAACCCATCACATTTCTTTCCATGCCAGTGGCTGGCAACACATTTCCATCCATATGCAATATCCAGGCTGCCAACTGCTGTGGTATTTGTAAAGGTGAAATCAGGCAGCTGTTGAAGAAGCTTGCTTGCTCTTGATCAGAAAAGTCGATGAGCATTTTACAGAAGAGCTGCCCAAACCTATCATTTGAAGTGAGTCTGCTCTGCTTCCTTTTGCCCTCTGATTTGGCTGTATGTACTTGGTAGCAAATGATATAATAAGGGGTTATTAAGTGGAGCAAATGTGTTAAGAAGTGCTGTCCACAAACCAATATAAAATATTTGAGGTTATTTTAAAGCCCTATTACAAAAAAAAAAAAGTGAAGGATTTTGCATAAATTCATTAACTAGCTACGATTCAGCTGATTCTCTGATTCAACATTCTCATGCTATGTTAGATGTACAGTTGTAAATGAAAGGTGACTGGGCCATTTATTGAAAAACAAATGGATTGGTATGATAAAAATAGAGATTGGATCCTGCCAAGAGCAATATGAAGAGCTGACCAAAACATGAGAAACCCACAGTGTGTCTTTGCACCAAAACAGTCCTGATTCTGCAGTGTTAGAAAAATCTACGTCAGGGACTTGAGTGAAGTATTATCTAACCATCTGAGACACAGCCCTATAATTCATGGGTCATTGGCACAGTAGAGAAGATCAGTGCTGTCTATTGTAGCAGCAGAGGGGCTCTTAATCCATGGATTATTAACGTGGAAAATTGAAGGGGCTGTTACAGGCTTGTGGTTTATTAGACTATTGTGGATTTAGGGAGCTTTAATTTGAAGATTATGGACACAATGGAGTGCAACAGATCCCTTGACAATGTCAGTGGCAAGGCTTTTGTACAGAAGAAAGCTTCTGCCTGAATTCTGGCCTTCCTCATTCCAAAAGATACTGCTTAGGGGAACCCTTGTGGATCACCTTTGAAACTCATTTGATCAAAAGAACCAAGAAACCCACTTTGCTGAAGATAACATTTGCTGAGGGTTCCAGTCTGGGAACCATTCTTTCTAGTGATGTTTTTCTTGCTAGAACTTGATGTGCCCCTATTGTTATTGCTTTGTGTTTTTTATGCCTCCTTCACTAGCTCCATGGCATATTCTCTTACTCGGAGACTCAGAGCAGGCATTAAGGTAAGCTTTGTAGCTGCAAGAGTATTTGAGAATGGGACTTGTTTGCCTCTGGAGGGTGAAGCTCCATCACTGATGGTGTCTGAGAGCAGATGAGAGCTGCTGGGAATGGCACTTCACAGCAGAGTAAGGGAATGAAAAATTCTGTTTGTGTTTATGGAACATGTTCCTTTCAGCTCAGTTCTGCGATTTATGCTTGCAATAAAAGAGGGAGGGGGCTGTGGACAGAACTAACAAGATGTCTATTTGGATAAGCACCTTGATGTGTCTCCACAGTGCGTGACCAGCTTGGGGTGTCTGCTTGCATGGGTTGGGTTTGCAGATCTTCAGGATGAATGTCTGCAGCTGTGAGTGGACTATGGGGAAGTAGTGAGGAAAGCCAAATGCCAGCAGATTGGCATTGTTCATTTTACTGTGTAATTGTCCCTAAAGATATGACTTCCTTGCTGCTGGATTTTGAGCAAGTCAAAGCATGAATGGAATCAAAAGGAACTGCACAAATCTATGGGAAGTGGCTCATGAATGGTTTATGAATGATGGCCCAAGACTTCTAGAAACTGAGAGGATGACAGGAAGAGCAGGCCACACTTGTCTCAGTTCTTTCCCTAAGCTGGGTACTGCTTACTGTTTCCAGCTGATTCAATTTTAGAGCTGGACAAAAACTGAAGCACTTTCCCAAGGAGGAGAGGACTAAAGGAAAAAGGCAGTATGAGATAAACCGATTATTGGATTCGTGAACTGGAGAAAGGGAAAGAAAAGGAAGTGAGGAGCTCTTCCAGGCCAAGAGAGGAGCAGAGAGAGGAACTGAATGTTCAGAATTCCAAGAGTGATGCTAGAATCAATTGGGGTATTTCACTACTTTGAGTGTTTATTTTAAATAAACTGCTATTTCAACTCTACTTACATAAAACATATAACTTGGTAAGTATGCAGTAGAAAATGTTTCATATTCAGCCTGGGACTAGTTGATTAGCACAAATAACTATTTATTCAACATTAACATTTACTTTGAATATTTACATTTGCATGCTTTCTCTCTCTTGTCCTCTTCCACTTCCCACATTGCCCTGCCCCCAACCAACGCTTCCCCAAACATTTCTTGTATTTCCCAGAGAGTATGCATGTTTTAGAATAATGTAAAACAAATGATGGATTGAGTGTGTTTGCAGTGCCCTTTGAAAACTGTCTCAGCATCTAAAGGCTGCTCGGTTTTATTCCTCTAAGTGTTCTGTGCTTACTGCTGCAACATGTCATCTACACAGCCAGGAAGTTGTACAAGATATACAAGAATCAAGCCAACAGGATAAAATCCAAGTGATGTTTTAGCCAGCTTTTGAAATGAATAGGATTTTCTGACCTAGGACTCCAGCGATGAAAATTAACTGAGTGGTCAAACGCAGATGGTCCGTATGAAGTTTTCTGTGTATGTTTTAATTTGACTCTGGAGAAGTTTTATATTATTTAGAAATATATTGGGATTTTGAGCACTACATTACTTAGGGAAGCATGTATTGTTGCAATGGAACATGGACCTTCTACAAAGGGCTTGGTTTTGGAGGAAGGTAGCTAAGCTTTAAAAACCTTTCAGAATTTATGAGATTCAGTTATGAAGTTAATGCTCCAGCCTGATGCATAGGAGTGTTGGTAGTGAAGTAGTCTGAAGATTCAGAATCTGCTCAATTTGAAGACATCTTAGAAAACTGAAGATTTTGATGTTCAGGTGAAGATAGGACATGGCTGCCAATGCTTTTGCACTCTGGTCTGTAGTCAGGCACAGTGACATGGGTCAGGGCTCCAGCTGGATGGTGCTGAATCAAAGTCAGAAAGAGAACTTATATGAGAAAATGAACTTGAACTTCCTTCAGGGAAGGAAGGCTCATATCTCCACTAGACACATGTATCTTCTGCTCAAGCCTAAGGCGCCTGACTTTTGGAAAGTAGTGAAAGTGAACCTTCATGCAATGGGAGTGCACATATTAATGGTGACAGAGTGGACATCTGCAAGTCATTTTGAAGACTTTGGTTGTTCTGAAGCTCTAAGCTCTGAGGTGATGAGAATCTTTCCTTCTTTTGACTTCAGCAGATGTTTCGGAAATGTGCATCTAAATGCTTGTCTTAATATTAGACTTAAGGTTATGAAATAAACTGAGGTCAGGATTTTCATTTTTTTCTTGAGCATAATGTTGAGCAAAGAATAGCTGAATAACGTGTTTGCTATTTGTAGTCACTGATTGCATTCCCTCAAGATATTCACATAATCACTTATTTTTCCAGCTCTGCCTTATAGCATGTCTGGAGTCTGGTAAAAAGCTGGAGTGAAAGGGAGCTAAAAACATTGTAAAACCGAGGTAGGTGACATGTTCTCCTGCTGAGTACATGAAGGAAGGAAATACTGAATTCCTGGAGTTCTGTCATCACTCTCTCAGAGAGAGGATTGTGAAATATGCATATTTTGGTTATTTAGCTCTTAACTTTCAAATCAGAATTACATCTCTGTTGTGTTTTGCCAGCAGACTGAGCTTTCTTGCTGTAGTCTAGAAAGCAGACTGGCTGTGTCTGACAGTCACCATCAGAGGGGACACATGGGCCCTTGTGGCATGGACTCCTGCTTGTGTGAGGTGAATGGGCTTCTCCAATGGGACTGTTGATCCCAATGCCACATAAACCTCCAAAACCTGACATCAGGGTGCAGGGGAGTGGCATAGTCTGGAAGGCTTCACCAGATTCCCCATCTCTGCCAAGACAACCATCTCTGCTGTGGGGAGATGAGGTAGGAATTTCTCCTTTCATATTCTACGTCTGAATGCACTGCCAACTTTCATCCAAATTTGACCAGCAGTTAGATATGTCAATAGTATCAAGGTAAGCATCTGAGGAGAAATGAACCTTATACACTTAACCCTTGGAAAAAAAAACAATAAAGAAAAAAAAAAACAAAAATATCCTGTCACCTCAAGCTAATCTCCAGACCCCACAGAGTACTCATAGGAGAGAATATTCCCACTAAAGGAGATGCTCTGATTTGATTTTTGCATGTTGCTATCCACAGATTGGCTTGACCCCAAGCCAGGGAGCCAAAGGAATCAAGTCTTTGCAGCACCTTTTGCTTACAAATTGACTTGCTATGTTTCCTAACTTCACCTTCAGAGGTTTTGTTTGTTTGTTTGTTTGTTTTTCTAAGCACAAATATGTTTTTTCTACTAAATACTGTGCAGCTGCACTGGGATATGTATTTACAGTATTTTCTTCACTAACAATTCTAAAAGACAGAAGGAAAGGGAGCTTAAGGGCAGAGAAAGCTTTATTGCATCCGATAGAATGGTGACCTGTTGCTGGAGTGGGGCAGGGGCCTCTTTAAAACCAAAAAGCAAGCATGCTGGATTCATGGCACAACACCGTTCCTCTGTCATCCCAGAACTTTGCCTGGAACACACACATTTGGATGATAAATGCTGATAAAACCCTGTGTTTCTGCTAGATGTAGGACATGTTGCCTGGCAGGGAGCACAGGGGATGTTTCTCAGCTGTATGCTTTCAGTGGACCCTTGTGACAAACTGCTTGACACAGCACTGCTAAGAAAAGATGTCGGAGCTGAATGTCACTTTCAGGTCTGAAGCTCTCCTCCAAGTCTGCATGAAGATTTTATTGGTAGAAGTAAAAACAAAGAAGGCAATATGAATAGGAATCAGTGATGTCATATAGGCTCCAGGTAGCACAGATTAACACGAAGGTAATTGTTTTGATGTTCTCTTCATATATTTCTGCCAGCAAGAATATTATCAGTCACTGGTGTCTGCTAAAGGGGAGATACTGCATATTGAGTTTTTCCTACCTCTGTCTCCTATTTTCAGCTTGCTTATGTGTTGGAGCACCTCACTTTCTTGAGCTTTCCCCATGAAGGAGGAAAGTACTGCTTTTGCCATTTTCTAAAAAGGGAAGAGTTGGGGCAGAGGAAACTAAATCTGTTGTAGGATAGAAAGAGGCACACAGAGCTATTCTCAAAATTCTCCCCAGATGTCCTGCTTCCTTGGCACCAGGCATTAAAGAAATTCCTATGCATTTTCTATCTGCATCTTTGCAAACCTAAATCCCCCTGCATGTCTGACACTAAATCATCCACCCCTGGTTACAGAAGGAATTTGGAGTATTGCAGGGAAGTGATCCTTTTCCAGCAAGAAAATGGTGTTTAATTTCTGGCCTTCCTGTCCCACGTGCTGTGCTCTGAAGAGCTGCCAGTTTGAACTGGGCACATTTCAGCGACCAAATTCTTTGCTGGGGAAAAGTCCCCAAATGCTTTGCAGCAACAATAAGCAAACATAGGTGCATGTATAAAATATGCTTACAATGTCAAGAAAGTAAGAGAACTTTGGAGATTCTAGATTTCCCTCCAAAGGAAGATTATGCCTTTTGGTAGTGGTTCATTGAAACATCTGAAGTGAGAGCTGGGTTGCACGTGGTTTCTTCTAAGAGCTTGTCAGTGGCAAATGAGCATGAGAAAGTTATGAGTAGCTCTTTTACTCTGGTTTTTTTTTTAAAGTTGTTTAATTTTTCCAGTAAACTCCTCCTCTCCAGAAGTTCAGCTGGGATTGCTTACTTAAATTTATTTTCCTAAAAACAGGAACTGAGCCTTAAAACCATTATTAATAAACAGTTTATTTTTTACATTGAGGCATCTGATGTAGTCCATAAATTATCGTCCATTTAATTAAAGACACTCACCTTTCCAGCTGTTTCTCTAACCAGCCTAATCTAAAGCCCATAAATTGAATGGTTTCTTTGCCAGTAATATCAGGGTCTTTGATGCTGGCACAGTATTTTCTGGGCTCTCTCCCTTGCCACCCCTGCAGTTAATAGGTCCACGTTCAGTTGATTTGCAGAGGCCCTCAGGCGCATGTCAATTCCTGGGGACTCTACTTTTGCCCAAGACTAGGGCTGCCATCCCTGGACCTGGGTTTTCTCTTTATATTTTTCTCTTATTTTCATTGAATACAAGAGTGAATGTGTGAAAAACTAATGTAACTTAGCCACAGCTATTCCAGAAGAGCAAGCCTGCCACTGATGTAACCAGGAACTCACTCAGTGACCCTTTTAGCTAAGCTCAAAGATAATTTCCTATGAAATGGAATGGAATGATTCATGCAGCTGGGTGCAGATAGAAGTCCGTCTGCATCTATTACCATAAAAAAAAAAAAAAAAAAAAAAAATCTCATTTCTATTCCTTTCTACAGCTCGCTCTCTGTGAACCTCCAAAGCTCAGGAGCAACCAAATGAGTTAATGGAAAACAATTCTGTTGAGAGCTGTGAAATACAAATACAAAGACAACACCCCAGCTCCTGAGATTACCCATGAACTTTGTTAGAGATGTTTAAGGAGAAATGAGATGGGAGAAAGAAAATAAAGGTAAATGGAAAACTCTGGGTTGGTAAAATCTCCCTCTGCTTCAAAACTGACCGGCAAAAAGGAGCATGTGGATTAAACTTCGTTTACAGCGATGAGCCAGAGACGTGTGTTTTTCTTCTCTGCATCTCACATTTAATTGACTTCTGTTCCCAGCCCTCATATTCCGCAGCAGCAAAAATGGAGTGATTCAAATGGATGAAGAGAGAGCTGTGATGTCTGCAGGTTGGAGAGAAAAAGATGGGTCAGTAATAATGAGTAGCTAGGTGTTATTCTGTAGTCATACAAAATACAACCAGTCAACTCTCTGATCTGCTCTAGCTTTGTGAACCACCACAGAGCTCCCTTGATCCTCTGTTTGTGTGTGTGGTGCAGGCGAAAGAGGGATGAAATGAAAGCATGAATACCAGAGCTGCATGAGGAACATGCTGGAAGTGTTTGGGCTTTTCTGCTCATTCTGTGATGTTTATTTCCAGCATCTGAACCGTTTCTACTGACCAAGTAGCTGCACTTAAGCGACTGTATCATCTGCCTGATGACACCAGCACTGCTTTGCCGTTTAGATAATGCTTCTCAGAAATGGACACAGTCTATCAGATTATTTTCCAAGTAATTTGGGGGCGAAAAGAATATAAATAAGGAAGCATTGCAAGGCCAGCATTTGCTTTTACATACAACATCCTTTAAAACAAAGGTTAGCCATCTGGTTGCTCCTTGTAGGGCAAAGGTTCAAAATTGAAAGTAGAAAAATGCCATTGGTATGTATGAGCAGAGCTGCATTTCGAGTCAGAGGCTGTGATAAACCTGAATTGCTGTGAAAACCTGTAGGGGCTCGGGTGTTGGATATTTTGGGTTATTTTCTCACTTAGTGATTTTTTCGTGTTACTATGGTGTGCAGCAAAGTTGAGAGGTTTGTTTATTTGTTCTTTATGGACCCTACAAAGAGAAGCATTTTCAGTTGGAGCGAGGTGGAAGGGAAGGGCCAAAGGCAGCTTGGGAGGCTCTTCCTGGCCTCCTCAGGGGCTGATCCTCCTCCCTGCCAGCTGACCTGGGTCAGGACTTTCCCCTGGGCTCCCCTGTCCAGGGCCATTCCCACCATCAGGATCGCTGATGGAGGCTGGAGGCCTGCACTGAAGGGATGATGGCCTCTCTGTGGTCATGGCCCCTTCATCATGCCACTTGGCATCCTGTTTGCATGGCCTTAAGTTCGTCTTCTGCTGCATGCCTCCTGGTATGAGAGAGAGCAAATTCAAGCGTGCCAACATGTGCAATGAGGCTGCAAACTTAAGGGAGGGGGAAGGAATTCCCCTCTTTCTGCAGTTTATGGTGTCCTTCTAAACTACTTATAAATAGGTCTGCTGTAGCCAGTGTTTGTGTTTGGAATGTTTTGCCGTACTTGTTTTCAAGGCTTAGGTCTGGAAGTAAAGTTTGGGTTGACTCCTCTTATATAAAGGGTAAAAAAGTTAACCATGTAGTCAGGTGGCTCAAGGCATCAATTCCCATGAACACAATTGAGTTCTCTATCTTGCATGGCTGCAGCAGAGCTCTAGAGCCACTTTTCCTTTTGCTCCATTTTCTTTTCCCTGCCCTCTTCATTATCTGATGACAGTTTCAGCTTCCTACATCCTTTTAAAGAGATTCCCTCTGCACTTCATCTGGGATTCATGAACTGAGGAGATCTGTTAAGCAGCACAAATCACACACTCCTGGCCTGCACTTACCAGAAGCCCTGGATAAGTTTTCAGCTGAGTTTATACTATGCCTCCCTCCTGCCTGTAGAGAGATAATATATGGCTCCATTCTCACCAGGAAAAAAAAAAAAAAGAGAGAAAGAGAAAGAAACTTGCACCAAAAAATAACAATCTATATTGTGAAGGATTATTTTTTGCTGATTGAGAGGTGTTTGGAGATGACAGGCATCTGATCTCATCTTAAGCCTTAAATTGCAGTAAATCCTGTATTTATTTACTTTTTACTTTAACCAAATAAAACGTTATCCTGCCTCTGAGTTAACGCTTTCATTGCTTGCTTTGGCTGAGTGCTGCCTGCTGCAGGCATTAGCATCTTGCTGTCGCTGGAGAAGAAACTGTGCAGAGCCACCAGTTCCTCAGCAAAAATGCTCAATAGGATTACATGCTTCTCCAGAATAGGTGATCTTTGAATCAAATAGGATTTCCTTTAGGATGGGTTACTGATAGAGGTTTCTAGGTGGGGAATGTAGTGGTAAGTTGGTATATTATGAACCTAAACAAAGAAGATTTATAGAACTAAACATAATTTTATTGCCTACTTAAGAGCACACAGTGAAATGTTTGTAGAAAAGAAGGCGTGTTATCCCAAAACAGTGGTTTTATTTCTGCTTTTGCTAATGCTATTACAAAGAACCAAAAGGTCTCTGTAAACTCCGCTCTGACTGAACTAGGAATTAAGGCAAGATGAATTTCTAACAGTAAGTCTTGACTGGAGGGGGAAGAACACATTCAAGAAGGCAGCTAGAGATGGTCAGTTCAATTCCAGACCTACCTCATGCATGTTGTTACTGATGTGTGCTTTTTCTCTCAATGATAGAGTAGCTATAATGTCCCCAATTGCAGAAGCACTAAAACATAAATGATTGCTTTTCCCCTTGGGTGTGTTCAGTCATTACCAGCTCTGAACATCCCACAGGCTCTCAAGTCTGATTTCTGTGCAAGCAGGAGCTGTTACTTTGGCAAATGAATATTCAGCCATGTGTTTAGAAATCTAATTTTCTCCCCTTGCACTTAGTGGGAACAACTGCATGCGTTCTTGTCACAGTATTTCTTCTTTAATTTTCCTGCATTATGCACTCTTGGAATCTCTGCAATTATAATTGGCACAGTAATTATTATTGTTCCAGTTGTAATTTGTGCAACAGGGGATCCTAATGCAGCGTTGCTTGGTGCCTTGTGAACTCCAGCACTGGTGAGTATGGACCCTGCCACAGCTTTTATTATGGACTTCAACTAATTTGTTTGTGTATTCACAGGAAAGCTTCGATGTGGTTTACCTCAGATGTTATAGCAAACAGAATTGCCAAAATTATTTACCTGAGTTATTATCTTTTACCTAGGAAAAAAAGCACAGTTTTTCAAGGTGTATTGAGATGGGTTTCTGTACTGTGTTGTTTTTTTTTTTAATTGCTTGGTGTCTCAGGAATGGATTTTAGTGTTGTATATCCCTGAGCAAAGCAAACATTAAAAGCATTATTCATGAGAACTATCTTTATTTCAAGAGTGGTTTTGATGATGACAAAATCAGTTATTTTAATGCATTGTCATTTCAGTTTTAATTTTTTGTAGATCTATCTCAATTACAGGGACAGCCATATATATCCATGGAGACCTTTAAAGTTGAATTTGCTTTTATATTTCTTCAATTTACATTGATTAAATGTCATACACTAAATCATTCCCATACCCATACCCACTAACGTATGATTTGCCCACTAGTAATTACTTTGTCATCCTTACTTCCTCAGGCTATTTTCATCTTTAAGCCACAGTTAATCCATGACCTTAGTGCTTTTGTCTCCAGGTCTGAATTATGTAAGTATTACAGAACAAAGATTGAATTGAACAACTCTCGGCTTTATTTTACAACTACAGCCACCTGATTAGCTTTTCTATTTCCACTAACTAAAATAACAGAGTGAATTTAATTCCTTTATGAAAAGATTGTCAGATTGTTCCTTTTTTTGTTTGTTTTTGTTTGTTTGTTTGTTTTGTTTTTTAGTATGGCAAGACCAAATAAGAAGTACTCCTATGGAGAGAGTAAAAATGCTTTTCTGTCTGTTTAGGGTTCCTGCCAAATGGACACAAAGAAAACCAAAGCAGAAACGTACCCCACACTCTGCAGTGGCCACTGCAGTGGTAACTGAATAACATCTGCTGATAGTGAGCTAAAAAATGAATCGGTCATGGAGCTGAAATAGAAGAGTAAGTACCTTTTTAAAGTACCTTTCCGTAGTGTATCCTCCAACTCTCTCTCCACGAGACTATCCAAGAAGCAGAACACCTGTTGAATGTCAGGTTTCCTTTTGGATGCAGGAGTGCAGCATCACATAGCATGGTCTTTACTCTAGCAGGCTGGGCAGTTTGCTATTGCTCATGTTCCAGACAAGCCGTCTGATTCTTGCTTGAAATGCTATCTCTAAGCTGCTTTTGTTCAATCAGTCACTTTCATGAAAGGTTATAATCAAAAGGCCAGATTTTAGAAGCACCCGTATACGATACTGATTTCCCAGTGGCATGTAAATAAGGGGTCACGTTTTCCAAAGAGAGTACTGCCCCACCACCACTGCTGTGAGAAATCTGCTTTGCAGCTCCATGGCTGTATTTAGGGGGAAACATTGCTGACAGGCTGAGTCAGTGGCCCAAATTCTCCTCCCTTTATCCATGTAACCACATGAAAGCTTGTGCCTCCTATCCACAGAGTGTGCATGAATAATTTGCTTGGCATGGGACTGGAGCTAGCTAGCACAATAACTATGCTTTTGTAGGCTCCATATGTCCCTTGCTTTGGTGCTTTTCAAATGATACAAAACTCTGGTACTGTGACTAAAATGAGAAAAGTCTGGGCAATGACTACAGAAGCAACTGGGAGTGACCTAACGCTCATGAAAGGACTCTCAGCTTCAATGGGTGTTGACCCAAGACCATAAGAGACTTGAGTTATATCCAGACTCTATGGAGGTCCTGGAATGACCCTTGCAGTCTGCAGAAAGATTGTTTTCTTGTTGTTTTGCTTCTTTTCTCTATTTTTTTTTTTTGTTTGTTTGTTTCCAGTCACTGCAAGGATGTTCTAATTTCCACACCCTTCAGAAACTTCAGATTCTTCAACTGCGCTTCTTAAAACATGCTCAATAAATGTGTGTATGCACTGCCTATCCTTCTCTTCTGTGCACTGAATATTTTTGGTGGAGGAGAGTTCAGTAACGGAAGTGTAAGCCTTCTGTTTACATCTATAAACAAGATAAGGTACAAATTGCTGCAATCCAAACTTCCTTGCTCTGTCCCTCCACTGACCTCAGCTATAAAAGAAAAGGAACCTTCTTTCTCATAACAGTAGGAGAGTCAGACCCCTTGGGCAAAGTTTCAACCAGCAAAATTGCTTGCAAAATCTGTATGATTTTTTTCCAATTGCCATTCCATTCATACACCCCCAGGGCCAGGGGGTGGTTGTGGTGGCACAACAGTGGGGCAACGTTGAGCCCGTGCTTGCAGGGAATTCCAGGCTCCTCCAGCAGCAGTGTGAGACTGTTTGCATTTATGCATTTTTCCCTGAGATCAAGAAACGAGTTACTCAGTCTTTTGCTACGGGGCTTGGATAGGGAAGTGCAAACTTCTAAAGCATTTGAGGAGACTGGCAGCATACATCTGTGTCACTGTATCATACACTCATGTCTTTTCTCCTGGAAGCTTTTTGCTGGGTTGAATAAATTGGTTGCAAAATATCTAAGATCCTGCCAAGTAAGCACAAATTAAATTAAAATGCTACTCATGTATTGTCTTATTTTTATAGATTTCAGTGGATGTAGAAATAAGAGCCATCAATAAGATGAGCTGGTTGTTTCTGTGCACAGGAACCTCACTCACTGGTGACCTGAGCAGACTGGAGGAAGGACACAAGGAGAAGGCAGGGCATGAGAAAGTCTCAGGGAATGGGACAGTAAAGTGAAAGGAATTTCTGCCCTTGACAACTGCAGTTATAGCTTTGTGCACCAAAAGATCTCACAGGTCTTTTTGCTAAAAGTTCACTGCCATTGGCAATCCTATTTCAGCTGAATTTGAAAGCCAATGGGACCATGTTTTTTGTTTGTTTGCTTGTTTGTTTTTAATCAGGATTTGTATTGAGGCTTCCCCAGCCACATTGTTTCTGGATGCTTCTTGCAAGCTAAGCTGTCACGCTTGGTATCAGTATCAAACAGTAGGAAAGCGCAAGGTTGAGCTTTCCAACATAAGCACTACATTTGCAAAGGGGTGAGAATTATATTGTTGCAATATATGGCATTTGTCCCTCCCCAGGCACGCCTTGGAGATGGCAGGGCAGAAGTTCTTGTAGTTTCAGCAATGCTTCTCTTTCATTCTTTGCACTGTGCAGGAGAGCAGCTTGGGAACAGCTGCAAGAGAGACTGCTGACAGTTCTTGGTCTGAACTGTTAGAAGGCTGCAAGAGGAGCAGGGCTGTGGTGTCTCTGGATCTTTCCTGATGTTCTTGGTAAGAGCATGTCAGATTGTGAAAGCTGCTGTCTCTCCTGACTCTGGGCCTATTTTCCATTCATAGTGGTGCTCAGTCAAATTTCTTGCATTCAATCAGATACTACTTCTCTAGACCAGATGGTTTTTATATATTCATAGCTCAGGCTACAGAATTACATTCTCGCTGTTATGAGGAGTTAATTGATTCACAGAATCAAACAGGTTACACACAGCCTTGTATCCGTGAGCCCAGTACTACTCATCTGTTTGCTGCAGGGTGCTGTTTTAGCTGTCATGGTGTTTGGTTCACCTGTGAGTGCTGAGAGATGGCAGCACAGCTCATGAGCTATGGTGGGTCCAAGGCTTTCAGCCAAGGGCTAACATCTCCAGGTCCTGGCGTTGTGTGAACACAAAAGCCTAACTTGCTGGCTGGTGAAAAGGCTCTGATTTGAACAATTCTCTATTCTGGATTCAGGATTTGAGTTACAAAGACCTGTGGGCAGAAACCTGCTATGAAAACAGTATAGAAAAAAAAATTGCTGCCACTAGGTCCAAGTTAGTCCTGCTCCTGTAAAATATGCCACTCTGCTGCTGAGCTAGTGTGGAGTAATGCATTAACTGAGTGCGATAAGGCAGGCGAACTCTGATACCGGCTTCGTTTTCAGACCTGTGTTTGTACTGCAGTTAGCACAAAGGGGTCTTGGTTCCTTGGTAGGCCCTGTCATGTCAAAACAATGTCAGTTAAGTCAACAAAGCCATTCACGTTACAGTGATTTCCAAGTCACGCTTCCTCCTTTTAAAAATTCTGACTGGAAATGTTAGGGATATTTAAGAATTAAGCTGCTAAAACACAAGGGGAAATAAATATAGAAACAATTGGCTTAAAACTCGAGACTGATTCCTACCTCCAACATTCAGTAATATTACTTATAATCTAGTGCATACAGCAAGTATAGAAGCCTGGAAAGTATGGCATGGGTTGTAGGATGAGAAACTAAGTCCTCAACAGAGCTGCCATAGCTGCAGGCATAGGAGGCAGGCTGTCCACGCGCACATCTCCTCAGTAACAAATTCTTATAAGTTGCTAACTAATTCCTTCAGTCATAGTGCTAACTTCTCCTGGCATCGTTATGAAGTATAAACCTACCCAAGTTCATCCTTCCTGGCAAACAAAAAATCAAAGTAAGATTTGGTGCAAAGGTCTGGGGAATTCTGAGGGTTGATCTGTGTTTTTGCCTGCTTAGAAGTTGGCAGAATTAGCTGCTTACTCCGTAGGCTGAAAACAGAAAAAATGAAATACCTTCTTGCACAATCAATAATTCATCAGTTGAAGAAAGAGCTTTAGGATATCATTTGGAATGAAAACTGCTTAACATAAGCCTCCATGATTCAGCTTGCTACTTACAAAGTAAAGGAAAGGATTCTTGCTAGTTGTCCTCTCTTCAGGAAAAAAAAAAAAGAAAAATCCTCCTCTTGACCTTTTGCATTTAGAAACAGCCTGCATTTTGGGTAATTAAAACTGATGAGCCTGACAAATATTCATCTCCAAAGAAATACTCCACAGTAAACGTAAACTCTCAAGATCCTTCCAAGCATACAAGCACAACTGCCTCTTAAAATTTCTTCCCAAGCCATCTGGTGCCTTATCTTTGTAGCCAAGCCATACAATAACTTTAAAGGAAGATTGTTTCTAGAAGGCTTTCGTCTCAGGACCACAGATCCTCTTGGAAGTCTCACAGCTCATTCTGAAATTGTCAGCCAGGCAGCTCGGCTGTGTGGATGGTCTGTTTTTTACTATCATGACCCAGAACATCCAGCTGTGATTCTCTGGGGGAGATCTCAATCTCATGTGGTTTGCAAAGGGAGTGAAGGAGTTACAGGGAGAAGCTGGAGATGCTCTGCACTTCCAAACAGGGATTTACACTCCATTAATTCTCTCTGTGACAGTCTGGGCTGAGTGGTACGACATGAATGTGGTTACAAAGGCTGTAGTTAATTCACATCATTTGTGTAGCTCTCTTGCACCTGCAGGGGAATGTATGGATTCCAGGTTCAATCCTACACAGCCTTTGCCACTGGGAAAGGTAGTTAGTGAGCGAGAAGGCAGGTAGGTGTGGAGCAGAGGTAGGTGGTGGAAATGGGAGAGGATCAGCTTTGCAGATCATCCAGAGTTTGCTCTCCTTTTGTTGCATTCTGCCAGTTCTGAGCCAGAGCTTCAGATACCTGGCAGCAGAGCACAAACCTGGAGTGACAGACCCCGTGCTAGCTGTGCCCAGCTGCTCAGAGCCATCGTGAGAAATAGGCACTATATAAGTCTGAAAACAGAACGTGCTTGACCCTCACTCATCCACAGCACACACAGCATAGCTGAGGAGAGACCAAATCACTTTTTAGGCTTTTGTCACATGTTTATGAGCTGTCTGTCTGCTGCTTAAGTATCTGTTTTCCATTCCTCATCAGTGCTGTTTTCAGAAGTACACTCTCCACCTTGGTAGTGAAATACTGCATTGTATACATGCTTGTCAGGTGGGTGGCAGGTGAGTGGATATTAATGAGCATGCCGCGAGCCTGTAAAATGCTCTCTGGAAATGGCACAGCCTCTATACATCTCTGAGTCAGTGGAAGTTTTGTCAATTGGTTTTAACAGGAGCTTGGATTAGGCCTAAAACATTCATGTTTTTTAACTATTGATGATCTTGTGATGGGTTGATAACCAGAGTGGAGTTCCTAGCACCATTCAGACACAAGGTTGCCAACACTTCCTCCAGGGAGATGCCTTTGCTTTCAGCTGGATGCCTTGTGACACCCTTAGGGAAGAGCAGCTTGGTATCTGTAAAGCTGCTGAGCTTTTTCCTACTCAAGCAGAGGGCTGAATCCTATTATCTCCAGAGACAATCTTCTATTTAGGGAAAGAGTGAAAGCAACGCACCTAAGATACGTTTTTGTGCTTGAATGATCCCTACACTGAAATATGGCATTATATACTTATGATGAGCACAGGCTGGAGTGGGAGGGTAGAAGTGATCACAGGTCAGAGCTCCATGCCCTTTGCCAAATCAACTGTCTGAGCCTCCTCTTCGTAAGGTGATGGTGATACCTTGCAGACCCGTAGCAATAATTTGTTTATATGAACAAAAGTACATGGCTCAGAGGGTAAAGCTTTTTGTACCTGCAGAACTTCCAACATTCCCAGGTTGCCTTTTGGTGTGGGGTGACAATATCTGCCCTGCTTAGTCCTCCTGATGACGTTTTGGCAAAGACACCTGGAACATAGCAAGGCTACACACGTATGTGATATCAAAAGTCAAAAGGAGTGCATTCAGGCCCCTTTTGATTTACAGTGTGTCAAAAACAAAGGCCAAACCAATATAATGTTTCACTTGCACATTGGCTTCATTTGCACAAATCCGGGAAGATACAAAATTGTTTCCCAGCTACTTCAGGACCTGCCCTGGATTGCTGCCTGCAGTAAAAATGGTTGGGGATGGGGTCTGTAAGGGCTTGTCAGGCCAGAGGAGCTGCAAGGCTTTAGTGGGACCCAGGGGCTGGGCTGCTCAGGGCATGCTGTCCCACCCTGCAGATAAGAGGTGCACTCAGTATGTGAATGGTCAGTAGCAATGCTGGGAGCCGGGGAGGGGCAAACTGGAACCAGTACTTCCAAGCAGAAAGCCTCAAGGGATCATTACATCCATCTGTGCTGACCTGAAACCAAAAATCCCACACATTCACAGCATCTACGTGGGCTTTGCTGACCCTCCCACCCAGTCCCTTGATCCTACTCATGAATCTGTTTTCCAGGGTCAAAATTGTTTCTAAGGTGAACAGAGTCAGTTCCCTTGCTTGTAAGGAGTGATCTAAGGGACGTGTTTTCTTTTCCTTCTTCATCTTCTGTTCTCAAGTGCTGAGCTGAATCTTTCTCTGTGCATCACTGACCTTTGTGGGAGCTTAAGTGGCTACTGTAGATGAACTATTCTGCATATCTAAATTCTCATAGTCTGGAACAAAAGAATAGGTTTGGCACTGAAAATCAGTTTGAAAATTAACTGTAACAAGTCTTAACCCCCCCAAACAAACGGGAAAAGATTAAGAGCTTTTACTAAAAATAAAAGTAAAAAACAGCCTTAACATAAATAGCCTTAAAGAAAATCCTTTATGTGAGCAGAACATCTTCCAAAACTGAGAGAAATAAAGCACACGGTGATATATTTGTTGCCAGAATAGGCAGACAAGCAAGCCAGGCTGAAGTCGGCTGTTTGAAGGGAATGAAATCTTTCACTTTCTGAGCGCACAGATTTTACACCAGGAGAAACTATGTTTGCTCACTTTGGTTATCTGGTGGCACTGAAGAACAACCATCAAAGGGAAACGTCTGCCTCCTGAGATAATCATTGGGCAAGAGAGTGGATGCAGCAGATAAAGGTAGATGACACCTACCCAGAGAGGCAGAGCAGCAAAGAACAAAGATTAGTGACTGGGGATTTCACTCACCTACATGGGAAAGGTAAGTGGGGTGAAAAGGAGTGCGAAAACTGCAGGAAATGTGGTCTCCTTCTGTATTCTTGCAGCCACTTCTACTGCCTGAGTTCCCTACTAAATTTTGCTGTGGTGACTGAGCTCACTTTTTGTAGTTTACAGAAGAGGCATTTGCAGCTCAACTTTTGCAGTATTTACATAGGCAAAATTCCCAGTGTTTCAAGGGGATCTTTTCCACAGTAGGTATGGGCTCTTAGGGACTATTTCTGTCTGGGTGAGGACTTGAAACCTGCACAATTACCATGCTGTAATTATCAACAGACTTTTCCTAATAGGAAGGTTATTTTAACTTAAGTTTGTTGCTTGGTTTCTACTTACACTTCAGCTTTCCTTTTGCACTTCCTAATCTCCAGCTGCAGAAATTCAAAATACTGCACAGTGTGCCATTTTTCTGTGTATCACTGGAAACAGCATTGTTGTAGGCAGTACTGTGCTCCTAGGACCATCAGAAAGCCTGGATCTGGTCCCAGGAGCACTTCAGGATCCTCCCAACTCTGACCCCTTAATTGAGACCTACTTAGCTGTTCCATGGGTCAGCTCCTCACTTCTGAAGAAGGAAGCTTTTGATCTTTCCTTCTCTCCTGGATGATATGTGCCTAGGTTTCAGATCAGAGACAGAACCCATGAGGACGTTTCTTCATACAACACCTCAGCCCAACCTGGCCAACCCACCCATGTCATAGGTGTGAGCTGCTAAGTATCACCCATGCCAACTCCTGAGCTCCTTAACCCCAACCCTAGTGCCAAATTATCCGGTAGGAAACTGAGCAAGAAAGTAAAGCTTTGACAGATTTATTAAGGGACATAGTGGTATTGGGGTGATGGTTGGACTAGATTATCTTAGTGGTCTCTCCCAGCATTAATGATTCTATGATTTTCTTAGCTCATGCCAACACCAGCCCTGGTGTGAGGGGGTGGTGAGGCTCGGCCCAGTGGAATGGAGGATGCTTGTGAAATCCCATCCCGGCATGGCAGCTGCCCTGGGGGCATGCAGATAAAGCAGCAGAGCTGTTTCCCAATAGCCCTGTGACAGGAAAGCAAGGAGATGAGTAGGGCCGCATCCCTCACCCATAACACAGAACCAGCTCCACATAACCCTTCTCCCTCCCCTCTGACTCAGCTTTTCTCTCTGTTCCTCAGGCATCTCCTCTTGCTCCCTCCCTCCAGCATTGCTCCTCCATGCTCAAGGTCTGGTACTCTAACGCATACCCCACCTAAGTGCAGGATGTGGCCTGTGCTCCCCAGTCTCAAACAGGATACAGTCCATGTTCAGCCATAGCATATCCCTCTTTCCCAAAGACTGAAAGTGTTGGGGCATATGTGGACATTGTGAGAAGGTTTTAGAAGATGGACAGGGGTTCAGTAGTCCCAGGAGCACAACAGACTGGCACCACAGCATAGGAGCTGATACTGCATTGATGGTAAGGCAGTGAAGGCTGAGAAAACAAGGCAGCCTCACCTTGATGCAGTGATGTATCAGGATACTCTTTTTTTCTTTCATCCAGAAGCCCCAGGACTTTGGTGGCTTTTCAGACTCCATCAGGACATAACAGAGCATGGGAAGGGTGAGGACATCATGCTTCTTCATGACCAGCCCGAGAAGGCTGCACAGCAGGCCCAGCAGGCTTTGCAGATTGCAGCCAGCTCAGAATAGTTTGGTATCTTTCCTATTCTGAGGACTTCTTTCTCAATGTGTGTGTACATGAGCAGGCAATTAGCCATCAGGACAGGAAGATCATAGGATGGCTTAGGTTGGAATGGATCATCTGCCTGAAGATCATCCAGTTCCTAACACATGTGGTGCAGGCTCACTCACAACAGGTGAGTGCATGGAGATGCAGCCTTGTTTCGCTATTCTGAGGAGCTGTTCCTTTGCAGATGACTGGCACTTGAACCAGTTCTAAAGCTGGGAGCAAGAGACCCTAGTGCTGATGCTAGAGCTGGTCATATACTGGCAACTCAAGGCTGGAAGCACTCTGGCTTTGCTGAGCCTGACAAGGCCATCATCTTTCTTTTCCCTCAGGGTGCTGAAAACTTCACAACACAAAATTAATTCTAAATAAAGTTGCTCAAAATGCTTCACATCTGAGAAGTGCAGAGGAAAAGCAATGCTATAGAGTGTTGCACGTGGGATTCTTCGAGTATGTGTTCACTTCTTCAAGATGCCATAACCGGCATTTTTCTTTTCTTTTTTTAATACAAGAAAACTCTGGTCTCCTGCCGGTGAGTGAAGAAGCAACTCTTCCCTCGAGGTCCTCGCTCTGCCCGGGCCACAATGGGGTTTCGGACCCGCCCGCCCCGTCCAAGCGCGGTCCTGCCGCAGCGAAGGCTTTGCCTGGCGAAAACTTAAGAATCCGCCGATTCCTCCGACTGAAAGTGACATATTGGATGATGGGATGGGAGGAGAGGAAGGGCTGTCCCTGCTTCTGCAGGGCGGGATCTTTTTCTCCTGCTTGATCTATGGAGCCCGCCCCCTTAAATTGGCTCCCGGGAGTACCCCGTCCACCAGCCCGACGGGGGGAGAGGAGGAAAGCGAGGGAGTGCAGGCAGGCGGCCGGCCGGCCGGTTCCCCCATCCCGGCCCGTCGGTCCGTCCCGGCCCCTCCACCCCCCGGGCACCATGCGCGGCCCCCGGCGCCCCGCGCCCCGCCGGCCCGCCCGCCCCTAACGCAGCCCGGCTCCGGCGCTTCCCCCGGCATTGCTCCGAGGGGCGGGGAGGAGGAGGAGGAGGAGGTGGTGGTAGTGGTGGTGGGGGGGGGGGGTGGGAGAAAGGGGCGAGGAGAAAAAAAAGAAAGAAAAAAGAAAGGGAAGAAGGAAAGGAAAAAAGAAGGAAAAGAGCCTAAGCAAAGCGGGGGAAGGTTGCTCTCCTCTGAGGACAGCGCGCAGCACCATGCAGCTTGCGCCGCTGGCGCTGGCACTCACCACGCTCTTCATCGACGGCATAAGGACGGGAGCGAGGAGGCAGAAGCTGCACCCCAGGCAAGGTACGGGGGTGCTCTGGGAGTGGGAGGCGGCCCGGGGGTGCAGGGCTGCCGCCTCTGGGGGGCGAGGTACCCGGACTCCCAGCTCAGGGACATGTGCCTCTCTTCCCTTGCAGCGAAGCTGCTGGAGAAGCTCAGCGAGTACGAGATCGTGACTCCTACCCGGGTGAATGAGTTTGGAGAGCCCTTCCCCACCGATGTCCACTTCAGGCGGAGGCGGCGGAGCACCAACGCTGCCCCCGACGCCTGGACGGCCGCCGCCTCCTCCTCATCCTCCTCCCCTAAGGCACACTACAGGCTCTCCGCCTTCGGGCAGCAGTTCCTCTTCAACCTGACGGCCAGCTCGGCCTTCATCGCCCCGCTCTTCACCGTCAGCCTCCTGGGCGAGCCCGCCGCCGAGCAGCGGAACCTTTACGCCGAGGCTGCGGACACCGACGTGAAGCACTGCTTTTACCGGGGGCACGTTAACGCCCGGCCGCGGCACACCGCCGTCATCAGCCTCTGCTCCGGGATGGTGAGCCCCGGGTCCCGGCCCCACCGGGCGCCCAGCGGCGGCGACCGGGGCGGAAGCAAGGAGGAGGAGAAGCAGGCGAAGGAGGGTGGGCAGAGGGAATAGAGGCCGGCCCCCTTCCCCCGCCCCCGGCTGGGGTTACGGGATGGGGCCGGCTCGCCCCGGTTTGGGCTTTCTCGCAGCCCGCTTTTATTATCCCGTCGGATTGGGGGAAAGCCCTTCTGCTCCACGGGTTTTGGGGCAAAAGTGCCACCCAGCGGCACCCCGCCACGGAGATCAGCGGGTGGGGAGAGCCCTGCTGTGGAGCTCCCAGCAGACAGCCTGGCACGGACACCGACCCGCAGCCCGGAGCCTGGAGCGATGGCTGAGGGGTCCCCAGCAGTGCTGCCCCCAGAGCCTTCCTGCAGCATGGCACAGAGGCGTGACCTCAGAGGAGATGGACACAGGCTGCCTCGCAGCCCGTCCTGGTGTTCTGCTGCACCAGGGGATATTGGCAAAGGGATGAGCAGAAGCTGCCTAGCAATGCTCGTCCATATTATGGCACCCTCCTTGCAGCACTGGAGTGCCAGCGAGGCACGGGAAGCAACGACTGCCTCGGGTGCTCCCCTAGGAGGTCTCTGCTGGTCCCTGCTCCTACCAGGGGATACCAGGCTGATCGTGTCATGCTTCATCCCCAGGCCCCATCCCAGCAGGTTGGACTGGAGACTGAGCTGGGCTGGTGCACATGTGTGACTGGGCAGGCCTTTGTCCAGCACCATATCCAGTGAAGTTATCCTGTTTCCTAGCCTAGGATGGCTACAGGAAGTTTTTTTGTCCTGGATGTTTTGCTGACTTTTTTTGTTTTTTCCCCACCCTGTATTCATACTCGTGAGCAACTAACTGTCAGTGCTTCCATATCATGCACTAAAGTGGTGCCTTTCCATACTCAGGGGTTTCACTGGGTGGGCTCCTCTCTTGGGTCCTCACATCTGAGTTTAATGCCCGTTTCATGGACAGCTGCTGCATGAAAAAGTGGCACAATGCGTTGGGGTTGTGCTGGAGCATCATGGCCCCTTGGGCAGGAGTGGTTCAGTCATTGGCATAGGGACAAGGTCTGGCAGGCGTCCCCCTCATGTATTCCCTCCTACAAATTAAGACCTTGCTTTTCATAAGCTTAAGTGGGATGGCTGAAGGAAGTAGGTTGTGAGCAGTGTGATGGACAGCTAGAGTGCCAGCCTGTGCTTTCACAGGGGTTGTTGCAGAGCCAGTTCATGCACCTCCCTTGCTTAATGTTGGATTGGGTATTCCTGCCCCATGGCTTGTCACTGACCCTGTCCTTCTCTGTCCCACTCAGCTAGGCACATTCAAGTCTGATGATGGGGACTATTTTGTAGAGCCACTGCTGTCACTTGAGCAAGAGTATGAAGAAGAGCACAATAAGCCACACCTCGTCTACCGACATCGGACACCCCCAACCAACTCTTCAGGGGACAGACAGACTTGTGATACTCCAGGTACTCGTTTTGTTACTGTTCTTAATGACCTGGCCCTTATGAAAAGGGTAGAAAGGATGTGAGGTTGAGGACTCTTAGAGAAATGGTACTGCATGTGCTTGGAAGAGGTTCACAGTGGTACTGCTGTCCTGAAGAGACGTGTGCCTGTGTTTTCTAGTAATCAGTTATAAGGAAGTTGTGGTCAGGAAAAATGTTATGGTTTCTATTTCATCCCTACTGTAAGGTTGGCAGGAGATCCTTTGGGCTGTCCTGCCACAAATATCCCATGAGCCTTTAAACTTGTTTCTGTTCCCACCTCCATGTCATTCATAACCATTCTAACCTGATTTGCTCTCTGCCTGAAATTTTTTTTCTGTCCTTTTGATGACAATGTTCTGTCATGGTCTTGCTGCATCCCTGGTCCCCATCCCCAGATTTTGCTTCAAGTTGCAATGTCTTATTTCTTTCTGGTGAAAACGGAAAGGTACTGCCACCAACCCTAGCAGTTCTGCTCTTATTAATCACTTTTCCACGGTTTGTTTTCAAAGGCTCTTTTTTTTTCTTTCATTATGGCCTTTCCTCCACCAGAACTGTCACCATCTCCTCATCTTCCTGACCTTTTCAATCCCTCTTTCTAGTCTTTGCACATATGAAAGAGCACAAGCCTTTTTATCTCCTCTTCATGTGCTTTGGGGAGCAATAGCCTTGCTCCTACTGTCCCTATTATCAGCAACGGCCTCCTGCTGCTCTCTGCCTCCCTGACTTCCTGATTTTCACAACTAATCCTCTCCTTTGGCAGCAAGTACCTAAATTCTTCTCTGAAGAAGCTTACTCCCTCAGTGTCCCATTTCACCTTCTGTCTCTCCCTCTTCCTTTGGCCTGAAGCTAGTCCTGCAGGAGCTGCAAAGCCTAAATAGACTAGACCTTGACTGGCTTCCCTTGTGTGAGCAGAGAGTTGCTCACGTGCTGCAAAGCAGGTGGAGCTCCTCAGGGAGCAAATTTACCACGGGAGAAGTGTGGCACTGGATTTGGCTTGCATTTAGCACGTGTGACTGGTTTGGCACACATACCTGTGGGCTGTGGCCATCCTGTTGAGCTGCTCTGGTGCTTTGTGACGGTTTAGAGCTGATGTGTTAATGACATGTGTGTCATCTAGAGGACTTGTGGATATATGTCCACATGCAAACGTGTACTGGGGGACAATGGTGCCTCTCACAAGGCTGTTGTTTGTTCTTCCAAGGGTTGCTGCTGGACTATGCCATTCTGGTTTCTCTCTTCCAGCTGTTTCTGCTCCCTTCTTTGAGATCAGATGCAGGAGACTCAGAACAGTTGGAAAGAAACATGGAATCTGGCACAATTCATCAGCAGCCCTTGGAGGAATGGAGCAGCAGATCACAGGACTCATTGAACTAAAGGTAGCTGGGAGGGCAATTGCTTGACTCTGTAGTTATAACAGCCCATTGTATTCCCCCCCCCCCCACTCCCCTCTTGTATGCATCATAGCTTCTGTTATTCTTCTGAATAGGAATTAAAATGTTGCTCTTCACGAGAGTAAAATTCTATCCATGATATTACCTTTATGATGTACCTATGTTCTCTTCTCCTCTTTTCCATCATATTTGACTTCTTGCTTGTCTTTGTTTCCTTTCTGTTTTCAGTTGTTTGCTGTAGTGGAAGGAGGAGATCTTTGCCTCCCAAATGCAGATGTGAGGGTTCCAGGTAGCTGTGATAGCCTTGCTTTCCACCCTATCCTCTTTGCCTCCACCTCTACTGCCATCTCTGCTTTTGGAACAGAATGTTCTTTTGCTCAAAGAGGAAATTCATGTGAGGAAAGTCCGAAGTACCCACCCTACAGCGAGCATGGGAGACGGCCTTGCCAGGCAGTGGGGATATTAAGAATGACCTTCTGATGGTGCTCTTCCTGGAAATGATTAATAAGTGAGATATTGTGTGCCCTTACTGCGATGATGTAATTATGAACTGCCTGTGGTAATCAGGAAAAGTGTCCCTTGTGAGCTGACCGATAGAATGAGTAAAAGGCCCCATTTCCAAAGGCCTCTGTTGCATTTCTTTTAGATTTCAGCATCCTCAGGTCAGCTTAGAAAAGTGTTTAATTTTTGTTAAGTTTTAATTAGCAGTTTCTGATAATTGTGTAGGTACCCTGACATACAGGACTCTACAGAAGTTCTGAAAAAAGGCCTTTCTTCTCTGAAAGCTGATGGATACCAAATGCATAAGCTCATGCTGTACACCAGCAGGGTCCCCTGGCAATGCACTTCAGCCGTCTGGCGTATAGTTCAACAGCTGCAGTGAAAACTTTGGACAAAGTTTTCCTTGGGGTAAAGAGTACTGTTGTTTCAGTCATAGGAAATGGTGCAGTTCCTCCTCCTTCCCTTCTTTTAGTTACTACCGTGAATCAACTTGTCATCTGGTCGAGGATCTGGCAGGATATTTAGCTGTGCTTTCCTGAGCAGCTCTGTCGGGATGAAGACTTGACCAGGCGGCGGCGTGATGTCACTAGGTGCAGCGCTGCTACCGCCCATCGCTTCATGATAGCAAGCTCTTCCGATCCATATTATTAATATCTGGAGGAGGAAGAGAAAATATATTCTGATCCTGAAAAAAGAAGAGAAGGAAGTTGCTTATTGCGGAGCTGGAGTGCAGAGCTTTCCTGGAGCTCTGCAGAGGAACCATCTGACTCGGGTGATAAAAGGCACGGAGCTGCATCCTGGGGGGCTGCGGGATGCGGAGGCAGTGACCAGCTGGCCCCATGACCTCCAGCTGGGAGCTGCCTGGCAAGACCCTCCCTGGAAGGGATGTCTTCAGTTCTGTTGTCTTCTTCTCCTCATTTCTCTATTTTATCCTTGTGCTCCTTTTTTCCACCTCTCCTTTGTCTCACATTTCTCATACTGTTGTTGTGTTGTGGTTTTTTTTTTTTGTTTTGTTTGTTTGTTTGTTTTTCCCTTTGGTCACTGCTGCTTATACATTTGTTTATTTGCTGTTGGGTTTTCTTAATGGCCTTTTACTCAGTTCTAACTCTGCCTGTTGGCCACCCCTTGTTCTGAGACAGATATAGTCTTCGTCTACCTGGTGCCTCATCTATTACAGCTGCCCCATGGCCAGCAGTATAAATGCAAGAGTTGGATATTTTTGATGCAAGCTCAGCTCTTTCATTGCTCCAAACTTTGCAAATTCCTTGCAGCTTTTACTGTGACCCTCGTGCAGAATTCCTTAATGAACTCTTTTGGGCAGCTCCTACTTTTCTCCCACTGTGTTTGCATTTCTACCCTCCTGATTTCTGCTGTTTCCTTTAGAGCTTTGTTAGCTAAATGCCTCCCTGCTCATGCCTCATTTTTCATAATTATTTTATATTGAAGACCCACCTGTGGCTGAGATTAATAAATCAAGCACTACACATACAGTGAGCATTGGCTATTACCAAGGCTTTCATTTCTGGCCTGTCCTGCTCATCCTGAGGTTGATGTTGGATGTGGGCTCCAGGGCTAGGAGTGAAGATCTTGCACAAAGATCCGGCTACTTAATGAGAGCACTTTGAACAGGAATATACACTGCAGGCAAAACTCCTCATGCAGAAGCAGCAATAACATTTGAGGGTGCCAAACTAGTAGGAAGATTATTAGAGCTTTTCCTCTGTTTGGAGTAGAGACAGAGGGCTGAAGCCAAAGCACAGGCCTTCCAACAAAGAGTGTTGCAGGGGTGAGATGCTCAATGCAGGCCTAGAGGAGAGCAGGACAAGGCAGATGTTACCTGAACTGGGTTGACTCTGTCCTATATGGTGTTAGGGGAGATGTGAAAGCCCAATGACTTTGCTTTCAGAAGATCAAAACAAAAAAAAACAAAAACAAAACCAACCAACCAAACAAAAAAAACCACCAACCCTGTACTGGACACAGCCTCCAGGCTTGTCACATGCCTTTACCTGCCAGTGATGGACACAGGGGGGTCCCAAATTCACAGCTGGCTATTTAGTCATAAGGTGCTGAAATGGTTTGCTTGACTGGGGGGCAGCATTTTGCCTCTGGCTTCTGCAGCTGGGCTTGGCAGCTCCAGAAAGTCACAGCCCATGTACTGATTTGGGCAAGGAGGAGGAGAGAAGTGTGTGTAAGTTGTACAGAGAAAATGACTGTAATAAGTGTAAGGCAAATTGACAATGGGAGCTAGATTTTGCTGCCGAGTTAGTGTAATACAGGAATAGTCAGTAATATGTCACTGATTTTTTTTGTTGTTGTTGTTGATTAATGAGTAATCAGTAATAGATTACTCTTTTATAGTAACTTTAACAACCCTTCCCACTGAGCATGACACTGGGGAGTCATCAAAGCAAAGAGGTGCAACCCTGTGCCTTGAGTGATTGGGTGCATGGTGCAGCCAACTCAATGTGACCTCATTAACGTGTGTTAATTAGCACACACGCACTCAGTCCTTGCAGGTGGTTGTCTTTTCTGAGTGCCACTCATGGGAGGTCATTGGTGGACCATGGTGCCACTGTAACCCCAGTGAAAGAGACTGGGAGATGTGGTGGGAGCTGGGTGCCATGGGTAGAGCCTTGCTTTGTCCCTTTTTGTGCTGTGAATTAGTGTTTGAGCTCCTGCCATTGTCTGGCATGAGGTGTACACTCAGTGTGAGAAACGGCTCTAGTGGGGAATGGGGTTGAAAAGGACAGCAGTGGAACATCTCACACATTCTACAGAGCATTTATGTCTTATATTCTGATTTTATACAGGCAGAAACTTTGAATGTCTTTTCCAGAGGGCTTGATGTTAACAGTCTTACTGGATGCTTTGCATCAAACTGGGTAAAGCCTCTTCACATTTTTGCTGTTTCTTTTGGACCATTTGTCTTGCCTCCAGCCATGGGCTTGTTTTGGTTTTCAAGTCGTGATCCAGTGGTATTTCGCATGCTAGGTGTCTGGTTTCCAGGCAGGTCTTCAGGCAAGTTCTGTACTGCTGGATCTCACATAACTGGGGTTGCAGAAGAGCTGCAGGGTGGTTTTCCTAAGCCTTTGCTTCCAGGTTGAGCAATCCTTGAGCTCTTCAGAAGTCTGTTTAAGCTGTCAGCTCTGCTTTTGACTTCGGGGTAATACATTGACTTCGTTCTTTCCTTCTAAAAAGTTTATCACTTTAAGGAAGTGGGTTGTAATTTATAGTCAGAGAGTAATTATTTCAGGTTTCCTTCCCTCCCGAAAACAGCAAAGGAAAGTTATGTCACAGGTCGTTATGCTAATATAATTAATTCTATTTCTGGCCTCCCATTGAGGTAATAGCTCTGCAACAGCCAACTAGTGCTTAGTTAAATGGGCCTGGGATGTCTGACACAAGCTTTTCCCATACTGAGCTGGGAAAGGGATTGGGCTGTAGCGTTTGTGCTATTTCACTGTGGAACAAGTGAAGTAAGACTTCAAACAGACTTCGGTGTAAAATAAATAAATAAATAAAATTGGATCACTGTTACTGATGCAGATCCCGTAATTGCAAGGTTTGTTGTTAGCCAGGTGCACGCCCTTTGTGGCGCTGAAAATGCATCAAAGGTCCGTCTGGAAAGAAAGGTTGTTTCTGGAACAGTGAAAGACCACATTGTTATTGATCGATTATTTGTTTTGCAACTCCGATGCGGTTAAGAGATTCTCCTGGAGTCAAAAGGGATGTCCTTGCAGTTTTGCAACTACTGTTTCATTGTCTTTACTGATGTCTGCTGAAGAAAGGGGGTGAGTGAGACATGGAGCTATTTCTTTGGTATTTTCCTTCTCTACCCTCTGGCATATCCTAATGAAAATGAACAGTCTGACTGTCCTGTGGCTTTTCTTCCCCCATTGCCTGTATTGTCATTAACAGCATCACTGTGGCCAACTTCTAGGTCAAGTTCTTTTTTCCTATTGGGATTTTGTTCATTTTTATGGAGTTTCAGCACACAGATGTGGTGATCCCAGTGTCGTTTCTCACTGGCATCGATTGGTACAGCATAGTTTGAGCCGTTGCTAGGTGTGAATGTGGATATCTTGCTAGCATCCTTATCAGCATGCCTTCTCCAGGGCAAACATACAACACTACACTGTCCCTTTCCTGTTACAGAATTAAGGGCAATGCATGGCTGATACAAAAACAAAGGCTATTTGTCATCTTCCCAGCTGCAGTAGCATCGTTTAGGTGACAATGAACTTCAGTCAGCTTTTAGAGGATGCTGGAGACAGAAATCTGTGTGTACAGTGCACATTCAGAGCGGCCATGTCTCCAGTTCATAATGAATGCCAGAGTCTCCACTGCCCACATGAATCACACAGCTATACTGACTTTTCTAACTCAGAACAAGAAAACTACTTTGCATCAAAACATTTTTCAAGAACCATTTAGATAGCTGCAAGCAAACAGCTGTCAGTCACTATGGCTTCGTTTCAACCTCTGGAGCCCCTGCAGATGTACCCTTCTGAAATCTGTGTTTTGTTGCTCTGGCCACCAAGCAGGAATATGACACACTGAAAATTTCATGAAGAGCAAGGCAATGAGCACAGGGGTTGGGTACTCACAGGGCAGAGGCCAGGCCCAGCAAGTGCATCTTCAGAAGCTCTGCAGGCAGATTTGGTGAGCCCAAAGGCAGCAGCCCCAGATGGTGTCCTGATGTGCTGGCATTCCTGAAACAGTGGGTTATGGAACTGGTACCAGTGATTTTTTTTATTATTTTTATTTTTATTTTTTTGCATTGTAACAGTGTCAGCTGTCCTTTAAACCAATTTTGTATCCAGTTCAGTGGAGCTTTTGTGCCATGCAGTTGTGAGATGCAGCTATTTATTTATTTTTTGTCTGTAAGATCACCTTGAATCATTTTCCCCCACATGCTCAACTGGCATGTGCCTTAAAAAGGTAACTCACTGGTTTATTCGTTAATCTACTTTCTGTCTGCTCTGCAAAACTGATAGATTTCATGTACAACTTCTTCATTAAGCTGAGAAAAATTCTTTACAGCCAGAATGCATTCTCTCATACATCATCAGGAAAGGAAATGTCAAGAGTATGTGTGGTCTTTGGTGCTTAGATGGTGTAAAAACAGAGAATATTTTTCTTTCAGTGGGACATTGATTGGTTGTAACTGCAGGAAGAAAGGTGGGATCATGCCAAGGTTGGGTTCAGCATCTCTGCGGAAGTCTTTTTCTCACCCTCCTCTGCTCTGCTTCATCTAAACTGCTCTTGAGGATTTAGTGTTGCTTGTTGGGCTTTGTATATTTACATTTATGACAAATGTCAAGCTATGAACTGGGAGCAGCAGCAGGTACTGCTGGGCACTGACCTGAAGATCTGAACATTGCTCCCATCAGACACCTAGGAAGCCACTTAGGTGTGTAAGTGCAAAATTGAAAGTAGAGGAAGAAAAGTTTTGGGTGGTCATGGGGGCTTGATACATTCATATAAACACTTCTCTTTGCCACATTTGTTTTAGAAGCTCATTCTTCCTCTCCTGGAAGAGTTTGGGAGGCAGCTTTCCTGTGCCAAGGTTCTTTTCTAATTCCAAGTCCTTCCTATAGCATCACAGCACTGATGTGGAGCAGATCAAGGTGCTCAATTCCCCCTGCTTCACACTTCCACCCTGGCTGCAGTCCCAGAGGGGTGAGAAGCTGCCAGCAACCAAGGGAGCTCTTCTGCACCCTGGGTTGTGCTGCTGCATGTGTGGGGTTGCAGTAGTCACAGCAATAGAGGGTTCGGCAGCCACTGTTGTAACCACTATGGGCAGAAAATTTGGGTAAGTGACTGTGACCAGAGCTTGTACCGAAGCTTTAGGACAGAGAGGGCACAGGCTGCTTCAGGGAGCCTGGCTGAATTATGATCTGCTTCACAAAGGTGTGCAATAAATATTTAACTTCTGGACTAAGATGTTCTCATCTGCAGGGCTGGATCAGAGCAGTTCTAAGCCATGGAATAGCAAACTTTATGTTTAAAAACCCTTGGTCATATGTTTAGAAAATGTACACTAGTATGCTGATTTGAGAGTACTATGCTCTGTTTCCATAAGGGATTGGTCATTAATGTCATTAGCTCAAGAAATAGATTATTTTTCCCTCTCTCACTTTTTTTTTTTTTTAACTTCCTTTGCTATGTGCAGCTCTCATGAACTTGGAGCTGAGCTGGAATTGCTTTCATTGTCACATGTCTTATTTAATTGTGCAAATTGCTTTCTATTCCAAGGACAAGTAATGCAGAAATGGAAAGGATTAGAACTGTTGATTGCCGTTTCTTTTAATTTTTGGTTTTAGCATAACAATAGCTACTATTTCAAAAGCAGTCCCTGGCTCTGCCCTGTCACCCTTCCATGCAGGAAAAGTACTGGGGTAGGACCTGATTCCCCCCTGCCCTTTCCCTCACGATGGATCCAATAGCCGTTAGTCAGTGGGAATCATCTGTAAATCATCTCTGGGCTGAGGTTTATGCAAGCCAGTATAGATGGCATGGGTTGAAAGATGCTGTCAGGAAGGGACATCCCTGTTCACAGTGAATGTCACAGGATGTTTTTTAAGTCTCACATAACAAGCAAAGAAATAAAGCTTAAAAAAATGTAGTCACATTCAGGTTTGTCTAAAGATAGTGCAACTGCCAGGTGTTGTCTTAGTAAAGCAAGCAGTAAAAAGGATGTTATTAACTGCTTTTAACCACTTTGGAAAGGAGTACTGGCCATTGAAGGAGTGCACAGAGTGGCTTTGTACTTGAATTATTGATCCATTGCATGGTTTACAAGTGATTGTCTGCTCGTTAGGGTTTTGTTTCTTTGGCAAATTAAAGAAAACGTTTGGATACTAAAACCCACTCAGTCATTGCCTTGTGTAGGTAGATGTTTCCCAGGTCATTTGTAAAGATTGAGAGCTTGCCAAGCAAACTGTTTTGCTTCCTGATTTCTGTTAATATATTAAAGGTAAAACCAGGTGGAAAAAATGTGTTGCAGTGGGAAGCTGGCGTCATGAAATGATGGTTTTCTTGTGTGGTGTGGGAGTTTTTCACTTATGCTTAATTAAACGTCAGCAGGCTGCACCATTCAGGAAAAGTGTTTCTGTTGTGTTGTGGCCATCAGCATGAGAGATCAGCAGCACGAGGCACATGGGGTGCTGGCAGTCCTGTGTGCAGCTCCCAGGAAGGCTGGTGGGAGTTTTCATGCATGGGTTGAGAGCAGTACACTGTCGTTAGGGTTTAATCTTTTACAGGTGAATGTGCACCGGCCCTGAGTGTAGTTATACACAAGATGGGTGAAGATAACAGCTTGCTACTGCCAAAGTCCAGGAGGGGCTTTACGTGCTGGGTATCCCCAAGCACTTACGCTTGGTTTTACAGTAACTAGGTTTGCTTTATGTGACTAGTGTCCAGATATCACACTGGAGTGGTTAGATTTGTGGAAAAAATATGTTCATTTTTGAGGGCATGAGTTGTGCGTTGGACAGAGGAAGCACACTGATATTGTTCTAGCATTGTACAAGACCACTGTAACTAGAAAAAAGGTGTTTTTCCTCTGTACTGGGCAGTGTGATCATGGTGAATGTGAATTAATATCTTCAAATTTCTCCAGCATAGCAGGTGCATCCACAAATCCTTGACATTTCCCTCTTCTTTTGCTTTCCTCCACACTGCAGCTCTCTTGCTGAGCATCTTGCAGTCCTTCACGCATTCTTTCCTCGAGTACCTGACTCCTTTGGAAGTTAGTTGCTTACAAGGGAAATCAAAGTGACTAGCCAAGGGTGCAGAGAGGAGGCATGCAGCATGCAGGGGACTGGGCAAAGGGCTGAGGTTAGCACTTTCTCCACCATCTGGTCTTCCTCTCACCTTTAAGTTATTTGTATGCAGAGTTGGCTTCCTGCACTGATTGGCACTGCACAAGTCAGAATAATGTCACGGTTGCCCACGAAGCTGTGCCAGCATGAGAGCACAACCTTGCCAGCACAACGGCATTGATTAGTGCAGAGGAACTAGGGCAATCCAATTATAGCCACAAATGCCATTGGCTTTCTCAAATTCTTACTCGAATAACTGTGGACTGTCTGCTGCGTTAAGGTGGTCTGGGCTGTATCAAGTAAGGAGAGTTCACAGGACTTAGGTCGTGCAGAGTAAATGGAATTTAATTCTTAAATATTCCGTTGCCTATTTACATGTGAGGAAAAACAGCATTTTTTGGATGGGTAGATGCTGGCCAACCCCTTTGCCTGCCATGATATTAGAGTATGTATTTTATAGGGGGTTTTTTGGGGTTTTTTTTTTTTGAAATTATTACCAAATATCCAGAAGGAAGCTACACATCAAAAATAGCTAAGAAGTTTCTTATCACTTAAATCTTGTTTGAACATTGAATATTACTTTGTTCCCTAATATTATGCTTCCTCTAGCCTACTCAGTGGGTCAGATAAGGAAATGGGATATTTTTCACCAGCACAACTAAATTAAACTAAAGCTGCAAAGACTGTGAGGGATGTAGCCTGGAGTCTTAGATGAGTTGTTCAGATCTGGCTTTATATTAAATGCAGAAACGAACAGACTCTCGTGGATGAATCACATTCAATTAGCAACTTCCTATGATGAAATGATTAAAAATTAAGTGGCATCAAATAAGACTGATTTTGCTCTTACATTTAAATAATGCTATAATTACACACTAATCAGATGGTAAATCTTAATTGTACATGTTCCATATGTTTTATTTGCCTGTTCTCCCTCTTCACTTTGTCGTCTTTGTGTCAGCATGGAATATATTTTCAGGCTGCTTTTATGTTTGGCCTAATTGAATATCAAAAGCAGTATATGTGAAACTTCCTGAATTCTATTCTTTAGCCAGTGGCAGCTGTGCTATTAGATGACCTTTTCCATTCCTGTAGCACAGAATAATAAAGGGAGTGGGGGAACTGAAGCCCAGCCATGTTATTGTTAGAGACAGAAATAAATCATATATAATTGCTTCACTATGAAGGCCAAATCCTGCCGTCCTTCATGCCTGAGCTAGAAATACAGGATTTGAACCTTTGTTTCCTGTTCTTTCCTGGCCACCTTGAACGTGCCCAGAATCCTCACACCACAGTTGCTAATTACCATCACTGGGCTTGGGGAAAACGAGTCCAACCACATCCTGGGTTCTATGGTGGCCCCACTGTCTGAAAACCATTGCTTGCAGTATCACTGGCTTCAGTGAGGTTACCTAAGCCTTTAAAAGCTAAGAAAAGCCTTAGATGTTGGAAAACCTGGTGGGCTTCCATGTAGGGCTTCTGTTATGGTTAGCTGTTTAGAACGTTTGCTAAACATTTGATTGAAGTAAATAGGTACTTTAACATGAAATGTATGGATTATCATGTTTATTTGCTCTGGAATGTACTTAATGATTGTGTCTGTTTTTTAATCATAGATCATGAACATAGTCATAAAAAGAACAAGCGGAAACACTGGAGAAAACAATGGGTAGAAAGCAGCTTATTATCTGACACGGAAATGTTGAAACACAGCCTGGAAGTGAATTCATTTTCTACAGATAGCAATGAGACAGGGAATGTCAGTGAGAAGAAGAGCCACAGAAGAACAAAGAGGTTTCTCTCCTATCCTCGATTTGTGGAAGTGATGGTGGTGGCTGACAGCAGGATGGTTGCCTACCATGGGGCTAATCTGCAGCACTATGTCCTAACCCTAATGTCAATAGTAAGTATTCAGCAGGGGGGAGAGATTCACCAACAGAGGCCAAAGACCCTACTTTGGGCTGTGTTTTTATGTGATACCATCACTTTGCCTCAACTAGGTATGGAGATAATGGCAAGATTAGAGTTAAGCTTGGCTGGGGAACACTGGTTAGTGTCTTCTACCTTCTCAAACACATCCTGCCCCACTTCCTTTCAGCTTTCCGAACCCCAGACAGCAAGAGAAGTGTCACTGGCCCTGTGATCCACACACTGAACCCCTCTGTTTATTTAGGCCTGTGAGGAGTAACAGCTGAATTAAAAATATGCTTTGGGGTCCATGTCTTCCCAGGGATGGATGCTAGTAGACTATGCACTTGCCTCAGTTCTCTTTCTGTTTAAAAGAGGAAGAGCCTGTGAACACCTTGGTCTTTGCTGTGGTCCATGGTTGGCTTTCCAGGCTGTAGGCAAGCATTCTTGTAGCTACTGGCAATAGGATGCTGTGCCCAGACAGGCAGCTCTATAGTCGCATGGTTACTGGATGTGAATATCCAGCTTAGTAATGTCACTGCAGGGACTTTCATTCTATTCAAAGCACTTGAGAAAACTTACCTATGACAGTCTTGATCAATAGTCACTGCACCTCTGAGCAAAGAGATCTTGTGATTTGGAGATACGGGACAGAAGTGCATCTCAGGAGAAAAATGGCTGCAGAATGAAAATTGTGCATGTGTTGTCTTACTTGCTTTCTTGAAGAATTTTGAATATTTCTTCTTAAAACAGGTGGCTTCCATCTACAAAGACCCAAGCATTGGAAATTTAATTAATATTGTTATTGTGAAGTTGGTTGTGATACATAATGAACAGGTAACGGAAGTGGTTTTCTTCTCCTTCTGTTTAACAGTGGGGTTTATAGTGGGCCTTGTGACAAATGACTGAAAACTTTTATGTGTATCACTTGTTAGGATGGTCCTGCAATATCTTACAATGCCCAGACGACATTAAAAAACTTTTGCCAGTGGCAGCAGTCCCAGAACCACCCCGAAGGAAGTCATCTGCAGCATGATACAGCTGTGCTTGTCACCAGGTATGGTGTAGAGTCTCATGAAGACCATAGCCAGCCACATGTCAGGCTGTGTGTTCGTTATAGTTGTAGCTATGGGAAACATTTCATTTTCAATGTAAGTGTAATGGCATGCAGTTGTGAGAGCAGTGTAATTATGGGTGTAATTGGGATAACATATCCACCATAGTGGTAGATGACAGTTCAGGACTGCCCAGGTCTGACCAAGACTCAACGTGTGGTGAAATCTTCTGGCTGGAAAGGAGCTGGTTCTGATTTCTGCTGGATGATGTGACAAAACAGCATGAGGAGCTTTGGTGGAGGACCAAGAAGTGCTTACGAATGTCTTTATTATTGTGCTTGTGATTTAACTCACTGCTGCATTGAAAATTAATGTGTCAGGTCTGTTCTGCTTTCAGACAGGATATTTGCAGAGCGCATGACAAGTGTGATACTCTGGGTAAGGAAAACCTTTTCTGTGTAATTTAAAAAGAATGTTAGTGGCCTGTGCTGAACTGTGAGCAATGTGTTTTTTTCCTATTGTAAACCTCTGTGTTCTCTCCCAGGTTTGGCAGAGCTGGGCACTGTCTGTGACCCCTACAGGAGCTGTTCAATTAGCGAAGATAACGGACTGAGCACTGCTTTCACAATAGCACATGAACTTGGCCATGTGTATGTTTTATGTAAATACATTTACATTTAAATAGCTTGAGATTTATGCTAGCTGAGACTTGCCAGCCAGGCTAGGGCTTGGTACCTACTGAGCCTAATTATTTGAGAGGATATAAATATACTTGGGTAGAAGGTGTACTGTCTAGGAAGATTAAGCTGTAATGTAACTTGGTGGCAATGGAGTGCTACAGATTTTATCTGAGAGCAGCAAAATGGGCGGATCCACGTTTTGGGGTGGAGGATTGACAGGGTATCCCACAAAGCACCTAAGCAGGGGAAGAGAGCTAACAAAATCCCATGTTGTATCTACGTGCAAATGTCAGCAGGAACTTCTTCAGCAGCCAGTGTCTCAGCCATGGGAACAGCTGTCTTTTTGGCCAAGACTGGGAGGTGCTGAGTGCTTTGGGGAGGACCCATGCCGGGGATATGAGCATAGCACAGCAGCTATGCAAAAGGGGGAATTTACCCAGGACATATGGCAGCTGGTTGGGGAGTATAAATGAGCCTGACACACCTGCTGAGCCATTTCACTAAGGAAAATCTCACGACAGTGGGTATGCCCAGCAAAGATGCTGTCATTCAAGATTCACCTCCTCCAGTGGAAATTTTGTTGATTTTGAGGGGGAGTACTGAGAAGGTCATTTTAGCTCATGTACTCTTTTACCCCCGGATACGGCCCTGTTGGGTAGCTGGTTCAGTCCAAAGCCACCTCACGCCTGGTTTGCAGTGGAAGCCTGTAGGTGTGGGACGGATGAGTACTCAGGAACAGATCACTTGTTGTTTTACACTCCCCTTTTCTGCACGAAGGGCTGGTTCATCTGTTCTATCTTTAACAGCAGTAGTATTTGTTCAAATGAGATTTCCTGACAAATCTCCCCCAAGTTTTGCTTTCCTCACACCCCAGCTGTGGCTAATTCCCTCACTAGCATTGCCTGAGAGCTGCTGAGGGGTTAGCAGCACTCCCAAGCTGGAAATGTCCCTTTGCTCTTTTGCAGGGAGCAGAGGTAAGGTGGTTCACTGGAGGTAATCTTAATGGGATATAAACTTCCAGCCTTCGGGCACTGGATCACACTGGGTCATTTCCCCTTCAAACAGCAAAGTGCTTTAAGCTGCTCTGTCTCCGTCGCATATTTGCCACATTGTTCAAAACATCATGTGCTGCAAACTTCACGTGGGTTCACACTGATACTGATGTTTGATGGCATTTTGTAAACCTGCCACGTAAAGTGTAGGAGCCAAGTCTCTCTGCATTGCAGCCCATTTTACAGCTTGCATAAGGGTGCTGCCCATGTGCATGAGGGACTTTGGGCTCTGGTTGCCAGTTGGCTTGAGTCCTCCCTCTGGGGACTTACGCTTGACTTTGGCTTTTTTCCATTTTTGTGAAGGTGGAGACAGGCACTTGCCTTCAGGATCTGGACCATCAGCTGGAAAGGCAACCACAGCTGAAGCTGTGTTATTCTGAGCTCCTATTGGATTTGTCTGGCTAAACGTGGGCAATGGAGAGCTTAGCAGGATGCCACAGACCTGTGCTAGGAATGCAAATGTTCTGAAAGCATTTAAGTTGTGCTTGTTGATGCTTATGAATTTGTGAATGAAAATACTTCTATTCCGTAATGCTATTTGCAGGGAAACTATGAAAATTTATTGGATTTGCTTTTACTTAGTTCACACCATTGCTCTTGCTATGGTGGATACTTGTTCTTTACCATTTCTTTAATTCAATTTATCACTGTTGTGTATCTCTTAGATTTAATATGCCACATGATGACAATCATAAATGCAAAGAAGATGGAGGTAAAAATCAACAGCACGTCATGGCACCAACACTGAACTTCTATACCAATCCCTGGATGTGGTCAAAATGCAGTAGGAAATACATCACTGAGTTTCTGGAGTAAGGCTTCCCCTATGCATTTTTGGGTTGTTTTTTGTGCGTGCCTCTATCCCATGGGGTTCTCCAGTTAATGTGAGATCCTGGTGTGCAGTGTTTGGAGGAAATATGAGGGATTTGTGTGTGCACACATCCTTTACATAGAACAGGAATGCAGCCCTGGCATCCAGTCCCTGCCAGTTCAGCCTCGTGATAAGCTGGCAAGGACTGGCCTCTCTAAGGGAAGAAACAAGTCTTCCCCCACGGATGTTGCTTTTAAGGAATGTGTGTTCTCCTCTAACCTGAAGGGTGAGTTTTCCAAGTCCTGTGGCTCAGATATGGAGCCACATTTTAGGAGGCAGATTGAATCTGCCTTTCTGCAGACAAAGCCCTGGCACTAGTCCATCATGGAGACACTGCTGAAGGAGCCCTTGGGTCAGCTTGATGCAGTGATCACACACTTTGCCATGATGCCTTCCCACAAGTTGTGATGGGAAGCAGGACGAGACCCACAGTGGTGCTATGGCAAAACCAGGGGCTCGATCCTTTGGGTGCTAATCAATTATTTTTGTTCTAAATGTGTTCTAATGCTTACTCAGAAACTAAATGCATGCCATGCGTGCTTAGACATGCTTTTGTGAGGGTAGGTGGCTGCACTGTGGTAGGAAGTCATTAGCACAGCATGGGGAGGGGATGGTGAATGGGGAAGAAGCTTCCTACGCTCCTGTGCTAGGGCCTGCAGAAGCTGTTAAGCTTGGGAAATGTGGTGCCCGTCTGCTCTGAGACCAGTTCAGATAAACACCAATGGATCCTGATCTCATCACCTCCTGTTTAACACCATTTTTCTGCTCTGTGTTGTAGCACTGGCTATGGGGAATGTCTGCTTGATGAGCCTTCATCAAGAACTTACGCTTTGCCTCAGCAGCTCCCGGGGCTGATTTATGACGTCAATAAACAATGTGAGTTAATTTTTGGACCCGGATCCCAAGTGTGCCCATATATGGTAAGTGCACTTCCACACCTTGATCTTTCTGGTGCTGCCAGTGCTAAATAGGTCTGCCCAGGGTTGGGTGAAGAGGGCAAGGGGCTGGTGTGAAGGCTGCTCCCATCAGCTGGTCCTTGGTTTCCTTGTCTGCAGAGATGGGGCAGGCCATGATGTTACTGCCAAGCTTGTGATTTAGTGATGGATCATAGGGGGATAATTCCAGAAAGAGTCATCTATCCTGTAGGGTGTGTGGCACATAGGAAGAATTTATTCATATTTTGATGTCTTTCAATATCTTAAGCAGATGCAGTGCCGGCGACTTTGGTGCATTAATATTGATGGTGCACACAAGGGATGTCGTACCCAGCACACGCCTTGGGCTGACGGGACAGAATGTGAGCCTGGAAAGGTCTGTAACGCCTGATGGTTTGTTCATTGTAGTGCATTCCCTGTGGGTCATGCTAAGTGTATCAATCAAAATCATCCTATCCCTTTGGCCACTTGTATGGGGCACAGCTTTTGACTGCAAGACCTGGTCCGTGGTTATCAACTCTACCCCAGTGATGTGATTAAAATTCACTATGTGGCATAACTTTTTTTAAAGCAGGTGCTCTTTCTGGGGCGCTTATTTTTTAAATTAATGCCCTTGAGTGAACTATTGAGCAAAACTTCTGCAAAGTTTCCCAACACTTTTATTAGAAATTTCCTATGTGATGTGAGTAATTAGTGATTGTGCTTAACATAAATTTGCCAACTGGCTTCTCATCTTGGCAACTTTAGAGTAAAATATATAACTGGTTGACATTTTCTTTATGGAACAGTTTTGGCAATAATTCATAGAAACTTTCAATTTCCATGTGCAGTGTTAGCTTCCAAGTAGTGTCGTGGTTTCTACAATAAGTGTTTAGTTTTCAGTAATCCAGATCTCAAGAAAAATAGCTGGAAGAATTTTTTTTTTTATTGAGATACTTAGATTTTTGAAGAAAAGCTCTGTTTTCCCTCATTTTTTTCTGAAGAAAAATGTTCTCCCTCCAGCCTTAATAAAGGGTGTGATGTCATTCTAATAGCATGCGTTAAAAATTTGCTTTTGTGACTCCTAATGATAAAGAGTTAAATTTTTCATTGCCTAGAAAGACCCAACATCTTAATTCATAGTCCTTGAAATGTATTTTAATTAAAATGTCTCTCTTAGACATAATTTTCTATAGAGGCTGTGAATCTGAAAAGTCATTTGTTCAACCAACTTGACTGTTCTCATTCAAGACAACAGGCAACATGTATCAATTTACATTCCTTTCTCCTGTAAAAGAACAGTCAATACAACTGTTCTTGTTGCTGAGGTTGTGTGTTAGGGATGTGGTTGGAAATCCTACTCCTGTGCCGTTGTTTGGAGCCAGTGGCTCACCAATATTTAATGCTTTTATGTAAAATCCCCTCTCTTTTAAGAATCAAGTTAAACCATTGGTATCCCAGGAGTTCCTCTGGCTTCTTGTGTCCCTTCACTTCTTGTGAAGACCTTGTGTTTTCTCTATGTGTGAGTTTGGGCTCCATTTGCCACTGAAATCTCAGAAATAACTATTTTGTTTTGAAATTCCAAAATCTGGGCTGCGATCTTGTTCAGACAAGCCTTCAGTTACATTCAGATATGGCCCAGAGTGGTGTTCAAGCATCTGCAGTTGAGCATGTTTAGTGTGTGTCAGCTCAGAGGCAGAGTGCACCTACATGGCTCTTAAAGCCTATGCAATGGAAAACATTTCACTCCACAGATTTAGCCAAACTGACAGGGATAGACAAATTTAGGCAAATGTGACCTGAACTTCTTAACAGAGAACCAGAGGGCCTCTTAAGAAAAAAACAACACAATCCAATCGTGTTTAGGCATTTGAATGTACTCTCAATAAAAGGGCTTTATGGGGGTAATTCTATCTCTGTGTTGATCTAATTCAAGCTAAAGGTTTGGATCATCATAAACTCTCTTCTTGTGAGTGTTTTCTCGGGCTTGTGAAGTGCTGAGGTGTGAGTCTGGAGTGCTTTTCTTTGGGATAAATCACTATTTTGGTACTCTGCTGCAGCCAGGAGCCCCATCAGACTGCTGCTTGCTGACTAATGCCTTGCCTCAAGCCTGCATGTTTGAAGTCCATGGTATGTGGGTTGGCAGATGGAGAAAATACCATGCCTTTTTTATGGAGATATCTTTAGAAATGAGGGAGCCTGAATAGCTAAGACAAACCTAGCAAAAATAGCTGGGATGGAGATACAATCAGGCTCTAAATTTGTTCCTAAACCAAGGGTACTAAAACAACACAGGAGCATTAGCTTATGCATATTTTGCATATGAGGACACTGAATGTGATACTGCTAACCCAAGCAGTGAGCCCAGCCCGGAGTTTGGGTGAATACCAGTCATGACAGTTTACAGTGTTTCACAGCACTGATGCATTGCAGGTGAGAAATAAATCACTGTGCCACAAAGAAAGAAAATAAAGAGGGTCGTAAACTTGGACCTCTCGTGATTTTTCAGGGCTGTTTAAAGAACAGTAAAAGGGGAGTAGATGGAGGGTAATCATTTCAGTCTCCTGCCTTATGGGCAGCAGGTAGCATATATGTTATGCATGCATGAAGCTTCACAGCACTTGTCTGCCCCCTGCTAATCTATTCAGCTGGAGTCAGCCCATGGATAGGAGCTGGATTTGGTGAATTATCTAGGACTCCTGCGACAAAACAAAGGAAAGGAAAGTCTGTTATAGTGTCTCCTGTCCCTGCCATCGCTCTCCTGTTCAACTTTGTGTCCGTTTAAGTTATTTTGAACTTGCACCAGACAAAAACTCTTTCATTCTCTTCATTGTCTGATCTGTAAGCTCATAGGAGAGAGAGCCCTGGCAGACTTTTTAGTTTTCTGTTGTAATTCAACATAGAAATTATTTTTGAAATACAAAAGGCATGAAGGCTACACAGCCAGACTATTCACAGCTTGGTTCCAAGAAACACCATAGCGTTTCCATAAGATAATCTTGCTGCTTATTTAAAACAGCTGCTCTTTTTCTTCTCTTTTCTTCTCTTTTTTTTTTCTTTCTTTTTAACACCCTTGATTTGCTATTGGGTGCCCCAGTTTTGAATAGAATCAAGAGATGTAGGTGATTTCCTGGTTAATTCTCAATCATGGGATGGGAAATGTATAGGTCATATCACAGTCCAATAGCTGTGTACATTCACTAGTTAGCTATTTGGTCATCTTCTCTGGGTCAGTGGTGTCAAGCATGACTGTGGTTGTGTATTTAGCTGTGAGCATCAACGTGTCTGCAAGAAGTTCTTCCCTGGGTCAGCACTGCTGTATTTATATTATGTATTTCTTTATGCTGATGATAGATGTCTTTGGGACATCTTTTTTTTCAGCCCTCTAGATTTGCTGTTCTCAAGATAGGTTTCCCCCATGTGCTTCATAAGTCTTAAAGAAGAAGGTGAGCTCATGGTGTTTCTTGGTGGAACCTTTTGGTATTAGTGAAGGGGCTGGAAGAAGGCAGCACATCAGTAAATTCAGCCCTGTTGCCATAAAAGTTGTCAGGTGTTTCACCACCTGAGCAGCCTCTGGTGGGGAGGAATAATGCATGGGCATATGTTAGTGATGTACCTATTGTTTTTCTCCTTTAACTCTCTAACCTAATCTAATTTGTGAGCAATCAGCAATGTTTGGGCTTCATGTAATTGCAAAATGTTGGGCAACTGTTGGCAGGTTAGAGTAACTCTGGGAGTGAATCTGCATTAGCAAGTGCTGCTTAGTGAGAGTGAAACCCTGTTCATCCCTCCATCCATTTTGATTGTCAGGGCCAGAACACGGCTCTCCCCTAGGTCTTGCCTGTCTGGGCAGTTGTGCTAGCAGACATACCCCTGAGGAGACACCATTTATAATATAAAAATCAGGGACAGGGGCTTGCTGAGATAATTTAAACCAGTTTCACAAATGAAAGAAAACAAGAGTTATAGCTGGAAAACACAAGTGCAGACCTTGGCAAGCCCCAGGTTATGGCTGAGTAAAAAAAAAAAACAAAACTTTGGATTGAGGAATTCATTTTTCTTTCTTAATTTGCCCTTTGGATTGAGAAGCTTCCTTTCCCTCCTCTGTCCTGGGCTCTGCACAGCTGTGGGGAGGTTTGTGTTTTCTCTGTTATTTCCCTTTTGTCTGTCTCCTCTCCTGACACTTTGTGGTTCCTGCTGCTCTCCAGGAAATCGGATAAGCAGCTTTTCCAAAGAGCTGGGAGCACTGCCGTGCTGTTCGGCATCAGCAAGCAGGGAATATTTGGCGGATGTTGTTATCCTCAGTCCTCCTCCCATAAACCACTGCCATGGGCTCTGCAGCTTGCCTTTGCTTCTGTTGTTTTTTGTTTTATCGAAATAATAATGATAATGAAAAGCTGGACTTATTTTTACCTTGAAATAATTCTTGCATTTTGAGTCTTCAGCCGATTGCTGGCATTCCCTTCCCTCTCAAAGCCAGGCTGAATGGGGCCTTGAGCAACCTGGTCAGGAAGGGAGATGTCACCACCTATAGCATGAGAGTTGGAACTAGATAATCTTAAAAGGCCCCTTCCAACCCAACCCATTCTATGATTTGACTCGTAATGGCAAAGCCATGCAAAACTTGCCCGTCTCTGCCCACAGCACTGCCGCTTTGGGATGTGTGTGCCCAAGGAGCGCGAGGCGCCGGTGGTGGACGGAGCCTGGGGCACCTGGAGCCCTTTTGGGACGTGCTCGAGGACCTGCGGCGGCGGCATCAAGACGGCCATCCGGGAGTGCAACCGGCCTGAGTAAGTGCCTAGCTGAGGGGGTAAGGCTGAGTCATGGGTGAAGTGCACTAAAAAGGGAGAAGGGGAAAGGAAAGAGCTGTCATGTCTGCATTTATTTATTGCCTCCTGTTTTCCCACTTAATCCCGATGGTGTTTTTCTTCCCTTAAAGATCAGAGAAGTCTGGGGCAAGATGGGCTGTGGTTTTTATACATTTTTCACCATTTTAGCCCTGCTTTTGCAGCTGTTCCTACAGGCCAGACCCTATCTAGTCCTTTCTACCCTCCTACTCCCACTCTGGCCGATTTTGCAGCTTTTTGCTGCGTTTGCAGCTGATCCTTTATCCTGGTATGTTTCTGCTGCAGCAGTCTAGCAAAATCTCTGTAGAAATCTGTTTCCCATTAGAAAGTGATACTCAAAAATGTTTGTCATCAGCCTGAATTGCTAAATCCTGACCCATATGGAATGGCAGGGAATTTGGCTGTGGATTTCAAGGATATGAATGTGTGGCCAGAGAAATATTAATAATTGGTTGAGCAACTGGTATGAAAGTTCCCGTGCTCTTGTTTGGGGAGCACAGTGAGGTGATGGAGAGCAGAGGGGTCTGACCAGAGCAAAGAGCTTAGAAAGGCCAACCAGGTTCATTGTGTCTCATCTTTGGTGTCAGGCAGCTTACTGCCAAGGGAATTGCCATCAGTGATGCAGCAGCTTTTTCATCCTGCTGTGAAACCTGCTGTAAGCCTTTGGGGCCAGCCATGGGGAGGGCTGGTGGGAGAAAGGAGAGCTTGTGCCTGCAGGGAGAGAGTGGCAGGAGGGCTGGCTCAGCTCAAGCACCATAAAGGAAGGGAAGGAGTGAGGCCAAGGGAGCTGGACTCCAACCCCTTAATTAAAGTGATGCTAAGAAATGCATGAGCACGAAGGAGTGCTCATCGCTCAATGCTGAGTCAGCACATGCCGTGCAGCCTTCCAGTAGCCATGGACACACAAAATAAGTACCTTTCCATGCAAAAAAAGGAACTGTGCAACCAAACATTTGGGTACTGTCAGTAAGATGTATTCCTGATTTCCAGAGCAGCATCCTTTTGGACTGATAGCTTTTCTGCTAGAAAATTGCCTTTATCCTCAAGGATAACATGGGGATTTAAAATTCTCTTATAGCTCCATCAGCCACAGCACAGTGCACACAGCTTTGTGCCAAACCTGCTGCTTTGTCCCTGCAGTCTGGCACTGTGGTGTGCACTACCACCATGTGCCTTTCCCTTAAGGTGGGGCTGCTGGGGTGATGCAAGTGAATGGAGAAGGAATAAAACATGGAGAGGTGCTGAGTGCTCTCACTGCCTCTCTTGTTTTTCAAAGAACTTCAGAAGTATACAGAGTAGGTCTCATCTTTCTTTTTCACGCTTTGTTGAAGGCAGCAAAAACAACCTGGGGTAAGATCTGAGGTGGTTTTCAAGTCTTTTTTATGCAAATATAGATATATTGGCTGCTCCAGGATCTGGGGTGGTATCTTGCATGCCAACAAAATATTATGCAGAACATGGCATTCAAAATGAAATAGCAACTCCCCCCTCCAGTGCCAAGATACAGAAGAAAAGGCTGCAGCTCTTGCCTCAGTCTGTATCTTACTCTGACACCTGCATGGAAGGGCACTTTGCAGTGCTGTAGGAAGCTCTGAGCCCCTGAAAAGGAAACAGATCATTTGGGCATGGGCTTAAGGAATGTGTTCGCTTACCAGAACAGACTTGTCCCACCAGGGCTGCCCCTGGGAACTTGGGACTGGATGGCCCTGAAGGAGCTGCAGGCTGCAGCATAGCACATAGAGCAAGACACTGCTGTAGCATTATGGGGGAAAGAGAGTTTATCATGAGATGTTAGTGCCAGGAACTCTGCATGTGGGAATGCTTTTCTGTGTGGGTGAGTGCTATCTATGGATGTGAGTCAGATCATATCTGCACGTTGCTCCTTCCAAGGGATCCACCTGTTCTGGGAGCTGGGATGGATATATGAGGGCATTCAGGCCCTAGGGTTCCTGAAGGTGCTGTGAAGGAGGTGTCCGCACTGAAATCAGGAGTTTGTAAGGAGAGCGATGCTAGAATGGGTCATACCATCCATCATCTGATAAAATAGATGATTCCAAGATGAGCCAGACTGAGGCCAGAACAAGGAGATTCCTATGTGTGCTTTGCTCCTTCCTGTCTCCATGGTATATTGTTGATGTTTACTTATAGAAATACTACACAGTGCTGAAGAATCTAGTATTATTTTGTTATGATGCTGAAAATCAAAGTTCTGTGAGGCTGATTTATTCCTGAGAGGCAGCTCTTTGTTTATGCAACATCTGTGAAAAGCAACACTGAGTTACAAACACCCTCAAGTTGTCAGAGTGGTTTGGGGCTATTTTGAAATGTGATGCTCCAGCCCTCAGCACTGGAAAGATATTAATTGCCAGGCTACAGAGCTGACCATTCATAGCATGATAGCAACTTTTCACATCATCCAGTTGGTGGTATGAGCATATATTCAGTGTTATCTCAATTACGAATCATGTCTAGAGAAAAAGAAACTTGGTCTCTTTGGATTGTGTTAGCCATACGAGGAGAGGGGAGGGGAGGAGAGGAAAAATACTCTTGCATGTTCTTTGTAGTTAATGGTATTTAGAAGTCTCCCATTAATTAAATTGACTTGAATTGGAAGCAATGTAGTTACCACAAAAATGTTATAATTGCAAGTGTTTTTTAAGAAACACCCAGTTAGAATAATTGCATAATCTAAAGATTTGTGTCAGATTGCAAATCCTACTGCGGTATAAATGTTTTCAAAGCAAAAACAATGAATCCTGTTAACTCCTCCATGCATGATTCTGGCTCTCTGAGGTCTGGGGTATGCTGTTTCTAGCACATTTCCCTGTGTGCTGTACCCTGAGATGGTCAGGATGTCCCTTCATGGCCAGAAATTCTGCTACTTGAGTCACAAGTAGAAGAATCATTATTTATTGGAGAAAAGACACTGCTGAGCTCAGTGAGCCTTCACTTCAGGATGCTGAAGAACTGAGATAATTTGTAGGAGTTTGTTAGTTAGCAGAGTGTGGAGGTTTTCTGTCTCTTTTCAGATAAGAAACATCAAATTTATGGGACCAATGGGGAGTTGTGGAGGATAGATCCACATTACGGGATCCATTGTAGAGTCATTAAGGTTGGAAAAGGCCATTAAGATAATTCAGTCCAACCATCAACCCATCTCCCACATGCTCACTAACCCATGTCCCTGAGTGTGAAGCTAAATTCTCACTGGCAAGGGAGACTTTCTTCTTCTGCTTTCTCCCACTGTAGCTATAGTCATCGGAGAGCAACTACTCCCTTTGGTCATCCCTTTTGAGCACCACCTTTCACAGTTTCTTTCTTTGTTCCTGCAGGCCTAAAAATGGTGGGAAATACTGTGTGGGACGTCGAATGAAATTTAAATCCTGCAACACGGAACCTTGCTCAAAGCTGAAGAAGGATTTCCGGGACGAGCAGTGCGCTGACTTTGATGGAAAGCACTTCAACATCAACGGGCTGCCCACAAATGTGCGCTGGGTGCCCAAGTACAGCGGCAGTAAGTGCCAGGGACATGGGGCTTTCTTCTGTGGGCCTGATGGGCAGTGGCATTTGAGTAATACATTCCTGGTCTTTCTCCCTTCCCAGTCCTGATGAAGGATCGCTGCAAGCTGTTCTGCCGCGTGGCAGGGAACACTGCTTACTACCAGCTGCGGGACCGCGTCATTGATGGGACTCCCTGTGGCCCTGATACCAATGACATCTGCGTGCAGGGCCTGTGCAGGGTAATGATTTTCCCTTCTCTTTTATAAGAATGCTTTCCATTTTGTTTCTCTATGGCATGTTTCTCCGTGGTGCAGGGAGTAGTCGTGGAAAGATTGGAAAAGACCACTAAGACCATCTAGTCCAACCACTGGCCCATCCCCACCATGCCCACTAACTGTGTCCCTCAGTGCCGCATCCACATCCACCCTTTTCTTGAAAACCTCCAGGGATGGTGACAGTCCTGAGTCTTGTGGGTTTTTTTTTGTATACAACTGGTGTGGGATGGCCATGCTGTGAATCAGCACAAAAATGTGGGGAAATGAAGCAGTTTGTTTCATGGCATCGTCTTCCACACAAAGAGTTGGTGGGGCTTCATTTGGGGATTTGTAAATGCTGCTCTAGTCTGCGTTTGCTCCATCTATTTTTTTTTCAATTTTTCTCTTAAAGCAAGCTGGATGCGATCATGTGCTGAATTCAAAAGCAAGAAGAGATAAATGTGGTGTTTGTGGTGGGGATAATTCTTCATGCAAAACTGTTGCGGGCACATTTAACACGGTGCATTATGGTAAGAATCTGTTGCTAAAAAGTTTATCATGAAAAATGCAGGTCTATAAAGGATCTATAAAAGCTTTTACCACACTTTATCTACAAAAACACTGATATAAAATGTGAAATCCTTCTGGCTATAGCTTACACCAGGTTATAACTATTTATGCTATCCCTAAATGAAGAGTATTGGATTGTGTAATGTGAGGTAATTTTGCTCATCTCCCTTCCCCCCATAAAAAGCAAGAGAAACATCTGTGTAATAGCCTTGACTTTGCATTTAATCTGTTCTAGGCTATAACGTTGTGGTGCGCATTCCAGCTGGTGCAACAAACATTGATGTGCGTCAGCACAGTTACTCAGGGAAACCAGAAGATGACAACTACCTGGGTGAGTTGTAGTGCACATATCAGTCCTGAATGCAGCTGTTTTCTGGTTGTGTGGATAGATCTGACTGCTCTCTGATAAGGGAGGTGAAGAACACACTGAAGGGAGGTGTTTTCTTATTGAGAATATATCCTGTATATCTGCATGGTCACCTCATTTTGCTCCTTCTCTTTGTGCCATCCTTGAAGCTAAGTTTGGGAGGCTCACGTGATGAGAAGTGTGCCCTCACAGGGTCATGTCTGGGCTTTATTCACCATGCTGAGCAGAAACCCATACTGAGGTCTGCATTCATGTAAATGCATGTGTTAATGAAGGGCTGGGCTGGAGGTTCATAGCCCAGTGGGAGATGAAGAATCTCGCTTCTTTGTGTCACTTGGGAAACAAATAGATGAGATCACAGTTCAACAAAGGGAAATGATGTGGCAGTTGTGGCTGTCGCTCTGAAAAACTGAAAGTCCACATTTCCATATCCTTCATGGAGGCAAAAACCCCAGCTGGTTCTCTGGGTCCTGCACAGCCCTTGCTTTCACAGCAGTGCAATGAAATGGTGCAGCGTGGACACATCACAAAAAAAAAAAAAAAGCCCAAAATGGTGCAGTATCTTTTTCTTCGTGGAGGGAGAGAGGCTTCCTTATTCCTCTTTTCTAGAAAAACTGTCAGAGTCATTGAATGGTTTGGGTTGGAAGGGACCTCTAAGATCATCTAGTTTCAAGCCCCCTATTGTAGGCAGGGACACCTCCCACCAGACCAGGCTGCTCAAAGCCCCATCCAGCCTGGCCTCGCATGCTCCCTATGTGGTACCTATTCAAAGTGGATCATTCTAGGGTGAGCCCTAAAGAACTTCTCAACTTTACTTGAAGGGGCCTTTAATCTTCTTGGGAAGCAACAAAGTCAAATCTTCTTTAATGTTGCTTTAATATTGCTGGGAAAGCATCTATTCACATTAGGCCTGAAGAGAAGCAAATGAGAAGTGTGCGCTTGTCCACTTATTTTGCAGCTCACTGAGTGTGAAATCTTGGGTTCTCAGTACTGTGAACCTTGCAGTTCCTTAACAATTTAGGAGGAATTTGATGTTGTCATCAAGTCCAAGGCACGCACCTACTGTTGTAGGAAGATACTAGCAAATGGGAATGAATCCTTTAATGAGTTTTACTACTGCTAAATGACATTAAAGCCTGCAAAGTATGGAGTTTGGTTGAGCACAGAGTCTGCTTTTTGAGCTTTTTTCCACCTAGATCTGTTTGCAGCCACCAGTGTTTTGCTTCATTATATCTCCTCGTTGGAGTAAAAACCTTCCCTTTGGTGTTTTGGTGTTAAGTTTGGATTTTTTCCGTACAGAGGCTTTGTAGTAATGTAGCTGTGATGGGTGAAATGGTGGGGAAACTAACTTAGGAAATTAGCTACATAATCGCATTAGTGTGAAGTTGTGCAGCAGACTGCTGTTTTCAGGAAACTGTTCCTTTTATAAAGCATTTAGGCTTTAAGCCTTCAGTGCTTTCACATACCTTAAGATTTGGAATAATAAAAAAGTAAACGGGGAGGAGGGAAGGAGGGAGAAGGAGGTGCTGTCCAAACTCCCTGTAATTATCCACTGAAAAACAAAGTTCGGGCAATTAAGGGGACAGAAATTTATCTTAAGAACACACCTGGGAACAATGTGCAAGTCACCCTATATGCACAACTAACACAAATATTTGGGCAGAATGGCTTTGTATCACACTGCCTACAGCCCCCTGCCCCTAGGTTACAGGGAAGCTATTTAGGACCAACTTCAGGCATTCAGCCTACACTTTAATAAAGTTCTCAAAGGAAAAAGGGATAGCTACCATGTCTCTAAGACCTCTGCTGCTCTCTTTCCATCCTTTCTGTCTGAGAGTGCCAGTCGACTTTTCCTCCCAGCCCACTGAAGGGGAGCACTGAGAGCACATGACCCACTTAACTGTGTACATCTGAGTTAATTCTACGTCTTTAGTTCTTGTTTTTTGCACCTATGCAGCCTTATCTAACAGTCAAGGAGACTTTATATTAAATGGAGACTTTGTCGTCAGTATGTTTAAAAGGGAAATCAAAGTTGGGAATGCTGTGATCGAATACAGCGGATCGGATAATGCTATTGAAAGGATTAATTCTACAGATCGGATTGAGCAAGAAATAACGCTTCAGGTGAAGTATACGTTGTGCGTGTGGAAAAGTCTGCCAAGCGTTACTGGGTTGAAAACAACCAGCTGCAAAGTCTGTTAGTTTACTCTGCTTTATCCTTGTTTCCTCCCAGGTTTTATCAGTGGGCAATTTGTACAATCCTGACGTTCGTTACACTTTTAATATCCCCATTGAAGACAAACCTCAGCAGTTTTATTGGAATGCCTATGGCCCCTGGCAGCCCTGCAGTAAGCTCTGCCAAGGTAGGTGCACAGGAAACCTTTATAGGGTTCTCCTGGGTTCTCAGTAATGTTCTCAAATCCTTTTCCGTGCTCTTTCTTAGAGACTTGTACATTATGAGCTTGTTTCTCTGCCTGCAGCAGTAGATAGCCTGTGGTGCCCTGCTTGCAAGGTATGGCACTGCAGTGATGCTTTTCAGAATGCAGGGAACATTTGTAGCCTATCTCTTAATTACTGCCATTAAGGGAAGAAGAGAAATTACTAATTTGATTGCTGTCCTGTGTGTCTCAAACAATGTGTTTTCTGCCTGTGTAGGAGAACGAAAAAGGAAACCTGTGTGTACGAGAGAGTCAGACCAACTCACGGTGTCGGACCAAAGGTGTGATTGGATTCCCCAGCCTGACCCAATAACGGAGCCTTGTGGCACAGATTGTGAGCTAAGGTGAGCTCTGCTCACTCATGTATATACACAGCATTTATTTTTTTCCTCCTCTTTCACCCCTGGCCCTCATCCCTTTTCTCATCAGCCTGTATTAGGTTTTAAAAAACAAACAAAAAGAGGGATTAACCATTGTCTCTCTGTCACCCAAGAGTTGTCGATGTCAACCAGCTGTGTTTTGGGAGGCACATTTCTGCATTGTCAGGTTTGCTATGTTGGATTCAATTGGTGCTAACTATAACAACAAATGCTTGATGTTTCAGTCTCCCTGGATAGAAGTGCTCAGCAACATCCTACAAACAGCCTGCAAAGAGGAAAAAAAAGCCATGTGCTCAAGACAAAGAGTCACTAAGGCTTAGATTTATCATTTGCTTAAAGTGAGGAATGGTCTGAAGTGTAGAGTGGGTTTGGGGCTGTCCCCAGACAACTGCCAGAGAGCTGGAACTGATGGAGCGTGCCCTAAGTCATCGCAACCCATTTTCCTTTAAGCAGCAATCTGTTTTTATTTCAGGAGCTTAAAATACGGTGGCAATAATCAGCTGCTGGCGAAGCAGTTTGGATTGCTGGGGTTTTGGAGGGGTTTCTCTTGTTTTGTTAAATCTGGGGTGTAAACAGTCGCTGCAGGGCTGCTGTGGGTCAGGTTGTCGGGGTAACAGCTGTTGCCACTGCGACAGGTTGGAAACGTGAGTAGGGGAAATGCCCAAGTTTTGAAAAGCAGTCAGGGACACAGGATCTTCTGTAATTCAGGAACTGTTGACTCCAAATCCCCTTGATCATATTCTTCTCCTAGCCTTGCTGCAGTTAGCTCTCTGAGCATAGGAGCAGTGTGCTTACTGCTCAGGTAGTTCTCCTGCTCTGGACCATGGGGCAGAAAGCCCCCGTAGCACCACTCTGTGCTTGGCTATGCGCTCCCTCTGCAGCCTGAGAAGTTCCCTAGGGCCACATCACCTTTCCTTCCCATCGTGGGGAACTAGGGGCTGTTCCTTCCCTCCAAAAAGCAAAGCCAGAGCTGATAGCCCAGCGCTTCAGAATTGCTTGGAAACCACTGGGAAGGATCAAAACTACCCATTCAAGAATGTATATTTTAATGTCACACACCCCCCCCCAAACATGTTATCTGCCATGTCCCAGAGCCCCACAGCTCCTCTGATATTCTCATGGGTCGTGTCATTGACGTTTGCTCTCAGGTGGCATGTCGCAAGGAGGAGTGAGTGCACGGCCCAGTGTGGGCTGGGCTACCGTATGCTGGAGATCTACTGCTCCAAGTACAACAGGTTGGAGGGGAAGACTGAGAAGGTCGATGACCGCTTCTGCAACAGCCAAGCCAAGCCAAGCACGAGGGAGAAGTGCACGGGAGAATGTAACGTGGGAGGCTGGCGGTACTCGGCCTGGACCGAGGTGAGGGGTGCTGCTGCCCTGTGCTCTCTGGGGGCTTTTTGGTTTGTAAACATGTGAAAGTTAGATGCAGCAACTCAGCATTCCTTGCTCTTTCTGGAGGACGCCACGGTGTGAACAAGCCCAGTGCTTCCTATTTTTCACTGCGGCAGATTTATGCTTTGAAGCATCCTGAGTTCTGTCTGTTGTGCTCAGCACCGAGGGCTGTCCTCTCTCATCAAAGCCATCATGCTGTTGGCAGGAGAGGGGACATGATGCCATCAGCAGAGGACTTCGGAAGTTTGTTTGCTTTACACTTTTCAGCAAAATGCCATTCGGTGGCCAAGAATATCCCTGGGTGCAAACAGCCGAGAGAATGATGAGCCTGGGGCTTTCAAGGGAGGGCACAGAAGGAGGGCAGACTGCTTGGTGGGGGGGGGAATTAACTTATTGTAAAACGTGAACAGGCATCAGCCATTTGGGGGGACTGAAAGGCAGCACTTGTAAAGGTAATAATGGGGTTATAACCCAAAATGGATTTGTGAAACCCATTGCCTCAAGATTTTTATTAAGCTTAGCGAGATTGGATTTTTAAAGGAATATATAAAGTAATAGCCTGTTACTTAAAGTACAAATTGTTCTTCTGGAGGGTTCCTGCAGTCTCTTTGTAGTCCTGCCTGTAAGGAGGAAGGAGATAAATGGGCTTGCAGAACATGTGTGCTCAGTGTCTGCTCTTTGCAGTGCTCTAAGAGCTGTGGCGGGGGCACGCGGCGGCGGAGAGCCATGTGCGTGAGCACCTACAATGATGTGCTGGATGACAGCAAGTGCAGCCAGCAGGAGAAGCTGACAGTGCAGCGTTGCAGTGACTTCCTGTGCCCCCAGTGGAAAACTGGAGACTGGTCTGAGGTAGGGACTGGCAGGGATATCCCCTCTCCTGCTGCTCATCCCTATAGCATTGCATTCTTTCTGATCCCACAGTCAGTTCTCAGTTTTTCTGTGCTTGGCCCTCGCCCTGTTGTTTATTACCATTATCTCTTCCACTCCAACTGGTGTCCTTCGTAATGCAGCAGAACCTCATCTTACCAGGCTGCTCCCAGCAGCAAGTGGGATGGAGGAAATAATCTCCAAAGGCTGTGTGTCACCTTTATGTCCAAATAGCACTTGTTTTTGTGAATTGCGTTGTTTTAGAAAATAATGGAAGAAAACAAATGGAAACAAGGGCTATTAACTCCCCATTATTCAAAATATGTCTGCTGCCCATGGCCCATCCCTGGAGACATTTCAGGTGAGGCTGCACCAGGCGCTGAGCAACCTGATCAAGCTGCAGGTGTCCCTGTTCATTGCAGTGGAATTGAACTAGATAATCTTTAAGGACCCCTTCCAACACAATGATTCTGTGCTTTCCTTCTGGCAGTGCCTGGTCACCTGTGGAAAGGGGCACAAGCATCGCCAGACCTGGTGCCAGTTTGGGGAAGATAGGCTGAACGACAGGTTTTGTGACCCCGAAACAAAGCCGGAGTCGGTGCAGACGTGCCAGCAGCAGGAGTGTGCAGCGTGGCAAGTGGGGCCCTGGGGCCAGGTAGCAGAGCCAGTTCATCCCAGCGATGTGTTTGTGAACTGGTTCACTTGGGTGCAGCCTATGGGCAGCAGGAACTGCACCTGCTCTTTGTGCTAAATTTAATGTGGCATACTAAATCGGCCGTGATTGTCAAAAAATGATTGCCAAGGTTACGTTCCTAAATCCACATTTAGGCACACAAATATGTGGCCTAATTTTCACAAAAAAAAAAAAAAAAAAAAGCTGCTGTCACTCAGTAGCAATTGTTGCTTTCAATGTTTTCCAGTCCCAGGGAGGGGAAGGGGGGATAGTGGTGGTGGTGTTTTTCACTGCTAAAATGAGAGTTGCTCATTTCTCCCGCAGAGTTCTGGCATCTTATTTTCCACAGAGCTGTTAGTTCTTAAAAATAAAAATCAGCAGCGAGTCGTCCCAGCCAGACTAATTGCCCATTGGCAAAAATATCCCTTAGTGCTTCTGCTGCTGTGGGGCTGAGCAACCGGTTTTAAAGGAGGATGTGGTGTAGCTTCTCCCAGGCTACGATTTACTGTGTGCAGAAGAGTAAATCATTGAAATGCTCACACCTTCAATCCCGAGGACAGTAAGTGAAGCGTGTGAGGCTCTGATGGGCTCAGTGAATTAAAACTTTGACCTAATTTAAAGCTGGAAATGCGTGAAGTGGAGAGAAAGCAGAAGGGAAGCTGGATTTTATAATGCTGCTCATGCTTCGTGCCTGGATGTAGGCTTGGCTGATTAATTCTCTCTAACTGAAGCGACCACTCAGACCCAGCACTTCTTTTTCCCATCTGCCCTCTATCAGTGCACGGTGACCTGTGGCCAGGGCTACCAGATGAGAGCGGTGAAGTGTGTCGTGGGCACCTACATGTCAGTGGTGGACGATAATGAGTGCAATGCTGCAACCAAGCCAACAGACACCCAGGTGAATCCCGCTGTTTCCCTCTCCATTTTAGGTTTTCATGTCCCCTGGCACCAGTAACAGTGTGGGACTGTTCCTCTTAGCTTACTGTCCCTGCTACTAAGGGACCAAGGCTCTTCACAGCTCTTTTGAGTACCAACAGGTCAGGTCTTCACCCAGGGGTGTAAATCACTGCCCTGTCCTGACTTGAGAGAATGGCAGTGGTTGACTCCATGTCTAGTATTGCTGAGTTGTAGCTAAGTAGGTCAGTGGCCCATTTGGGATGTCATTCTCTGGCAGTGAGGAAAGCGTGCAGGTGAGCATCCCTGCTGGGCTGGGCAGCTTTTGTTGTAGGGTTGTTATTTCTGTCACACTCTGTTTTAATGCAGAGAGATGGTACGTGGCTATGAGGATCCCAGTTTTAGTGTTCCTAACAAGTCAAAGTCCATTGGAGTTCTGCAAATGAAACCCATGGAGGCATAGGAAGGGGAACTGATACCAAATTTTGCTGATGCAGAAAGAGCATGCAAGAAGAAAGCCCATCAGCATGCAAGCATGCAGTTCACATTCTCAATACACCATGTACTGTTAATGTTTCCGTTGAAGAGGAAGAGATGGTTTAATTGAAACATCTGCAAATCTTTCATCACTTGCTTTAGATTTCCCTCTTTTCCTTTTGGATCTCACATGCAGGACTGTGAAATCGCAGCGTGTCCACCCCATCCAAATAGTCCCGAAGCCAAGAGATCCATATCAGGCGTTCACAGGACGCAGTGGAGATTTGGATCCTGGACACCAGTAAGCACATGTTGTAAAATGCTTGCAGGATTACTTTACAGTAGACAACGTGTTGTTTTTAAGTGCACTTGCCCAGCGTTTTGTTCTAGTATGTAGTGGGAAAGTTTTCTAGTGTAGTGCTTGTTGCTCTTCCCTAGTGCTCTGCAACGTGTGGGAAGGGGACGCGGATGCGATACGTCAGCTGTCGGGATGAGCAGGGCTCAGTGGCTGATGAGTCTGCTTGTTTCCACCTGCCAAAGCCCTCGGCCACAGAAATGTGCACCGTGACACCCTGCGGGCAGTGGAAGGCCTTGGAGTGGAGCTCTGTAAGCATCACAGTGCATCCTGCAGGAGTGCCTTGTAGGCATCGCTGCCGGAGACTTATTGCATTAATCTGCTGCCTTTATAAGTGGCAAAACAATGATTTTGAGCGGTGTTTTATTAGCAGTAGTTGTTGGTCTGGTGTCCAAAGCTGGAAATGTGACTGTCTCCTTTTCCCATTGTAACGCAGTGCTCAGTGACTTGTGGTCAAGGTAAGGCAACACGACAAGTGATCTGCATCGATTACAGTGATCAACTGGTGGACAGGAGCGAGTGCGACCCAGATGACCTCCCTGCCACCGAGCAGGACTGCTCCATGTCTCCTTGTCATCCAAACAGCCATGACTACGGCAGGCCCATCCACCCCTTCCTCTATCCAGACCACCGTCTCAAGCTGCACCCAGGAGGCAGCCCCAACCGAAACCGTGCGCATATCCCAGGAGGCAACCAGTGGAGAATTGGTCCCTGGGGGGCTGTGAGTGCACTGATTTTTCTTATTACTGATTGTTTTTTTTTTTCCTAGGCTAATTCAAGTTTTTTCTTTTTAAACATTGCTATGTAGTGAAGAGAGAGACCTTTGTCCCTGCTTTCTTCTCCCTCCTCACTTCCCCAGATGCTGCAGTAGGGTGAGGGCATCACCTCTCATCCGCTTGCACTGAGCATCTCCCTGCAGATAGCATTGTTTTCCATGTGCCAAAGGACAGCCTCTGTTTCTTGACTGCCCCCTGCGACATTTACAGCTGTACAGAGCTGCTGCCAGAGCACAGCAGAGCCTTGATGCCAGCTCCTTGGCCCCTCCATCTTTATTGTGCAAGTCCCTAAAGGGAATTAAGCACAAATGTGATGTTAAACACTGCGTTAAAGGCAGCAGGGATTACTCACCTGCTCAGAACTAGGCTCATATTTATTTTCTTTGCCTAGTCAGCACCCAAGTCGTTGCACTGTTATTAGCAAGAACTGAGGTTTGAAGTTAATAAAGCCTGTTAGCTGTATTAAATTTCTCACCGTGCATTCCCACGGTGCAGCGCTCTGGGAAAGAGCTGGGAATGCACAATTACTCCTGGACTCAAAGAGGCTGTGGGCAATTGTCTTGCAGTGCTCTAGCACGTGTGCAGGGGGGTTCCAGCGGCGCGTCGTGGTGTGCCAGGATGAAAATGGATACACCGCAAATAACTGCGATGAGAAAACCAAACCCATGGAGCAGAGATCGTGCGAGTCCGGCCCCTGTCCTCAGTGGGCTTATGGCAACTGGGGAGAGGTGAGTGCACCATTTATCCATTCCATCAGAATGGTTCCAGAGGATGTTCCTCAGTGGGGCGATAGGTGCTTTATATATGAAGTTATAGATTTAGAGGGAAGGTTCGTGTTACTGGCGGGCTGAGAAATGGGGGAAGAGGGGGGAAGTAGCAGTTAGAAATTAGAAATATCAGTGTGTGAATGGCAGCCTCTGGCACATGAGTGAGCCCCAGCAACTGCTTGGTGATGTGTTCAGTCCATTTGTCAGTTTGTTTCCAGACAAAAGCGAAATTGAGGTTTCTTATTTTTTTTGAGATAGGTCTAGTTCAACTGGAAGCCTTTTTTGTAATTAAACCACTACTCCCTTCTGCAAATTCACCTGAAATTAGCGACGTAACCCCTGACACCCCAACTGCAGTGTCATCGTGGAGTGGCACAAATTGCTCTGGGGGAAGAGAAGCATCATCGTACATCACTGAGGGGATGTGATGAGAGCGTGGGGTGGGAGCAGGAGCAGCCCCAGGGTTGGAGTGTTGTAGGAGCCTGCTGCTGATTCCTGTCCCCTCTGCTGACTTGCAGTGCACGAAGCCATGTGGGGCAGGGACAAGAACACGGCTCGTGGTGTGCCAGCGCCCCAATGGAGAAAGGTTCACGGATCTGAGCTGCGAAATCCTCGACAAGCCGCCGGACAGGGAGCAGTGCAATGTGCAGGACTGTCCTAGAGATGCTGCCTGGAGCGCTGGTCCCTGGAGCTCGGTACGGCCATAAGCTTTCTCTTTGTGAACCGTTGCGTGGATGTCCCATAACAACAGATTTAATGTGCTTCAAACCAAGGTGCTAATGCTTCGTGTCTTAAAACTGCACTTATAAGAGGATTATTGATGATATATTTGGAATAACACCGGTTTGGTAAGGGCTTGCATTAGAGGAGCTCGAGTCCTTTAATTGGAAGGCACTTCCTGCTCAGTAGCCAACTTTGTCCATTCTGTTACACCATGTGAGTGCCGTGCATTACAAGTCTTGGTTCTGAGTTCTTCGCACATGGATTTAAACCTGGCATTTAAGCAGTACCTTTGCATTGAAGTAAAATTGGACTGACGTTTAATGGTAACGCTGCACTGTGCACCTACTGGTTTACAAGTTGCACGTCCTGTGCCAAAAACAAACTCATGGGGAAATCTGTACTAAATTTAATCAAATCCCAAGCTCAACAAGTGTGTCTGGGTGCGTGTGCCACCCCGTGCACGTTGGTATAGGAATCTGTGTGTGTTCACACCCATGCTGCAGCTCTACTACCATACAAAACGTGGGTGATGGTGCTGTGCAAAGGCAGCCATAAGCTATCTGTGTGCACCTCTCTGCTTCTGGAGTTGGTCAGGATTTGCCACAGAGATGCTCTTGCGGTGGCTTGTGTGGCTGAGTGCCCTGAGCTGGGAGTTGGGATGTGTTCTGAGTGTTCTTTGCTATTCTCTCTGCCCCTGTGCCAGTTGGGGTACTTCTGGCACACTGGAAACCACGGACCTGCCCATTTTTGGAGTGGCCTTCAAACACACGTTGACCTTTAGTGTGTTTTGTTGTAACAGCTTTTCAAGATTTTCATTTTTTAAAAGGAAAAAAAAAAAAAGAATAGAAAAGAGAATTTGATTCAAAAGCACTTTATAAGGAAAAAAGAGGCCTGTTTGTAATGTACTGGACTTCCTTAATTGTCACGGTTTGGAAAGCCATCTTGCTAGCACAAAACCTCGCTAGTTTCTGTGGATGCTCTCAGTAACACGGACGCCTTCAGTAACATTTCTCAATATTTGTGTCATACCTCAGTGTGTTATGCAATAGCCATAAAACTGCTGGACTAGTGTTTCTACGGTGCTTCACCAGTACAAGGGACAGTGACATGACACGTTCCATTCGAGGTGCTAATGTATCCCTCGTACCCCAATAGCTGGTGCTACAATGAGGGCGGTGAGCTCAGCAGAACTAGCAGCCTTGCAGCAGCTTTCCTGCAGCACTCCCAGCTGAGAACTGCTGCTAGCCTTTATGTCACCTGTGCTGGGACGTTGGCGAGAACCGCAGGCGTGGACAGAGTTGTGTTGTGTTTGGTGTCACTCAGCATTCAGCCTTCCTGCTGTTTGGCAGCAGGCTGGAGGGGCTGCTCCTCGGCGTTGAAAATGCAGAGTGCAGTCCTGTATTTCCCAACCCCTTTTTCTTTTTTTCCTTTGGTGTTGTTGGGTTTCTTACCCAGAAAGAAATTCCTTTGTCTCTACTAAATCTCTTGCCTGTATTAACCTTGGTGGGCTGTCTGAAGACTGCGCTGTTTCTATCTATGGGGTCAACAGGACATCGTGTCCCTCCTGCAGAATGCTCCACATGTGTGTCTACCTCGTGCTACTACTGTAGGTAGTAACGTCCAGTTCTTTTTGTTAGTGTGGATCACCTGATTTGCCTTAGCTCTGTCATCGGTCGCAAACATCATTCTGTAGCTGTAATACTTCATCTCTTTGGATGGAGTGTCACTACCATATTTTTTTTTGATCACTTTTGAAACAAGAGTATAGTATTAGCTGAAACTTTTCAGCGGTGTGGATTTATGTATTTATGTAAAAGTGTATTTATTTTTCCAATATTGTTATTTAATTTTATATAAATATTGCATACATTTACAATGTTTAATGTTAATGTTGAACAGTGGAAATTAAAGACAAGTAGAATGTAATCATAAATGAATTGTATAATGATTTATTGAGTCTTTTGCTAAATTAAGGTCATATTACTTAGTTTTGGAAACTTTTACTAATTTTTCTGAAATGGTTTACTTGCTTGTTCTCCAACAGAAACTGTCATTCTTAATGATTAAACAAACACAGTTAAAAGTGTACAAACTATGAAGTTTGGTTAAACTAATTTCTCGCAAGCATCTGATTGGCTTAGCTTCACACAGGTTGGAATGGAGTTAGCACGGTTAAACTGCATGCAAATCAAAGTCAATTGAGTCTGAAGGGTCCAACCCCTGGTCCTTAAGGCAATATTCCAATGCAGTCTTATACAGGAAAGAGGTGATTTTATCTGGCTAGTTAAATCCAGGTTTTACAGAGATAGTTAAATGAATAAACAGGTTCTGTATGGAAATGCTAGTTTTATAACAGGAGACTGCTGAGATGCCTTGTCCTTCTAATGTATGTTCAAAGGGGGCTGAGAGGAGGTGATACTTTTATTTCCTTGCTGATTTAAGAACATGTACTCAAACGCTGCAGGACTGTAAGCAGTGTGATAGACCTGACTTCTTTATTAAAATAATGCTTTAGAAAACTTGCAGAGACTGTCACCAGGAGACAGAGTCTTTTTTTCTCCTCTGAACACCTTATGATGTGAACCTAGATGTCTGTCCATGCCCTCGTATAACAAGAAGAAATCTTGCCATGTTCTGTAGAGCAAGGGAGACGCTCGTGATGTATTATCCATCACTTCTCTTCATCCCAAACCTCAGCCCACTCCTCTCAGAGTAGATTTGCTCCTTGCGATAGCTGCTGTGAAATCTTGGAGGTGTAGTGTTTGCCCTAATATGCACCATGCCCCGCTACCATTTGTGAGTAATGACAATTTCCCTTGTTGTGACCTTCTCAGTTTTGCCAAGCTAGGAAACAGACACAGATTAGGGAACACAGTTCTATCTGACAGCACCGTGCCCTGGTTGGGGGTGGGTGGATCGTTGGGACTTCACTGTGATGGGATGGTAATGCATGGACAGTGGGTGGGTGGCTTTTTTCCTAAAGAACATTATAAGTTCAAATGCAATCTGCTCTGGCAAGTGCTTGTCGCTCTTTGTTACCAAGAGTTTGAGCTGTTGTGTAGCTCATGGTGCCTGGAAAGCTGTGCTGTGTGCTTCACAGCTCCTTATCAAACAGGCAGAAAGACTGGTTGTTTTTTTTAATTAATTTTTTGGGTTTTTTTGAAGGCCTTTTGATCTACCAGTGAAGAATTGGAGTTGGGTTTGATGATCTCTAGAGGTCCCTTCCAACTAATACAGTTTTATGATTCTGTAATTGGAAGCTTATCATCAAATAATATTAACTGGCTGGAATCCAAACGCTGTTACTGTTGATGTGAATTCTGTTTGGGTTTGCAGCTCAGTGCCATTAGCTGGGATCTGGTGGTACTGGTGGCTGTGCAGGGCTCTGTGGTGATGCATGGGGATGTGGGGAACGGCAGTGTATCTCTGGGGCCATGGGAGCCCTGCCAGGAAGCTGGTACCTAGGATTTTTAATCCTAAAAATGGTTGTTGCTGTGACGTTCAACCCGTTGTTTACAAAATGCCTTCTCCATGAAGCCTGCTGGAAATCAGCTGTTCAGCAGCAATATTCCCTGTGTCGTTGTTCTGATAGCATTCGTAGCAGGCAGTGTGTCAACTCTTGCTAAGGCATAAGTGATAACCAGGGGCAGATTTGGCTGCAAGTGTATTTAGCTCTGCTGCTCTCCTGTTCCCTTCTGCAGAAAACGAATTTGCTGTGACAGCAGCATTACTGAGCTGCCGTGTGATTCCTTACACATGTTTTTTCAGTAACAAAGCCATCCTTGAAAATGAAGTGATAGGCATGTGGAACTCTCCAGTCACTCGGAGATTCGTGCTGTTTTTTCTGTCCTTCGTTCAGATGATGTTGGTTGAGACTCTGGGGCTGCAGCAGCCAGTCTGTATTTCAGGGTTTGTCAGAAAATAAAGTCAGCCTGGCTGGGGGAAGAACTGATGTTGCAGCAGTAGAGAAAGACTGGATCTAAGGTCCCAGCACCCCTACCCCAGGCAGAGGGATGCACTGTGTGACTTGCACGTCTTTTGGAAAAACATGTAGAAAGAGATGCTTTGATAAAGCTGATATAGACCAAAAGGAGAACTTTAGCCTATGGATATCCTCATCCATCTGTCTGAAGCTGTCTCTGTCTCAGAGCTGTTTAGTGTTCGCTCAGACTGGCCCACCAATGCTGCTATCTCCCTTGGGTTCCTGTCTGTCTCCTCTTTAGGATCAGCCAGACCTACTGACTCCAGGGACTGCCACTCTGGTGTGCTGATAAAAGGCAAAAAGCTGTCTGCTTCTGTTCCCCCATCAGGAAAAAAAAAAAAGGCCTTTGACAGTGCAGACCTCTTTGTTTTTGTTTAAAGAAAATCAAACCAGACCTTCCCCAGCCCTTCTCTGCTGTGTGTCATGCAGACAGAGCGTGCTTGTGGTGAGCTTCATCCACCTTAAAACCATCTGGGATGGACAGAGCCTCACCAGCCACCCTGCAGCCCACCTTGGCTCCCTTGTGCGTGGGTCCCACTTCTCACCAGTTGTCTTTTATTACCATTTCTCCCTAAATAAGGGAAACCCCATAGACATGCTTCTGCTATCAGCTCTGCCATGTTGCTAGTGTTGATGAAGGAATACAAGAACAAAAACACTGACTATTCACTTCGATGGATCACTTCCTTTCAGGGTCGTTTTCCTGCTGCTTAAATCCACAGGGTCTGTGCTTCTTTCCCATACCTACTGTCAGACATCTGCTTTTCTTTTCCCTGCCAGTGGCTTCCTTTGGGATGCTCTATGGCAGCCTCAAGCACAGGGGCCATGAGACCCCATAGAAGGGAAGGCTGCGTTTTGTGTGCCTCCCTGATGACTGCCTTTTATACTTCCCTTCTTATACATTTTCTCACCAAGATAGTTATTTTCCAGGCCCTGCACAGCTGGCCTGAGCTTGAACAAAAGGCTGAGGGATTGCTGCTCCAATAAGAGTGGCTTTGGTCTCTGTCACGCTTGGCCCCAAGTCCGCAGACCACACTCACAGACGTGGGAGAAATAAGCAGTACATACAGAAATGAGCTGTGAGGTTCAGTATGTCCCTGTGCTGTGCATTGGGAGGTCTGCATGGACTTTTACCCATGTTCCAGGTTCCTGCTGTATACCCCCAAGTGCAGTGATTGCTATTGCTGGGATCTGTGGGATTGTAGCATCTAGAAAGTAAGAATGTGAAATGAGGGATGCTAAGCACAAAGGTGTTTTGTGTATGCCTAACATTCATTGTGCCTGATCTGTACAGTCATTAAGGAAAAACAGTGCAGTTAATCTTGCTCCAAAAGCACTTAGTGTTCTGTTCATGTTTTAATTTTCCCTAGCTCACAGGGAAGGTGAGCATGCGTGAAAGTCTGTCTGATGCTCAGGACTGTATGCAGGCTGACACAGCGTTTGATCACTGGCGCATCATACAGAGATTTTCCTTTATAAAGCTGGAGAGCAAGAAGCAGCACCTTGCTTCTGCATGTGCCCTGTGTGAACTCTCTATTTCATGTTTCCATCCATCCAGTGCAGAGAAATCCTCTTCTTGAATGAGACTTGTAAGTGACATACATAACTTAACTAAAGAAGCAAGGTGTCAGCCTCGGCCTCGTGTGGCTTCAATTGCTACCTTCTTAAAAGCACTGCAGCATGGAAAATAGGCTCCAATCAGCCCCTTCCACATCCCATTATACCAGCTTCCTTGGGTAGCTGGCATATTTCCTCCTCATTTGAGGAAAAAAGTTCTATCACATCCCTCACTGGAGGGTCCTGCCATCACTATTCGGTGGCTTTTGCTTGTTTGCTGTTTAAGTTACATAACTTGGAGCAGGTATGCAGCTTTTAGGGCAGGATCCGTGTGTTCATGGACCTGCTGGTTGCTGCACCTGGTAAAGTCTTTGTAGGGGATGTAGCAGCAGCGTGGGTGGGTGGAAGAGGGGAGAAGGTGTTGTTTAGGCTTGTCTTGGTGTTGTGTCTTCCAATGCCCTTTGTGCTGAAGGGAATTCAGATGTGCAGAGGTCATAGGGCTGTGTTAAAGTTTGCAGTGTAAGCTGCAGGATGGTCTGATGTACACTAAGGGGATGCTGAAACATCCCTTTGGGGGGTGCTCATGGGGACTCTCCTAGTAGAGGAGGGTTTGCTGATATCCAGGAGCACAGTCCCTGGTGCGAAGGGGAAGTGTGTGTGTGGAAGTGTTGTAGGACTGCCATTTTTTCTGTTTCACTTCATGTAGCACACGGTTCGGCTCAGACTGTTAGATGGGATGAAGAAGGGCTTACTCAGGAGCACTTACTTTCCATATATTCCTTAATGTATGGAAATCTAAACCTACGAGGACTGATTTTAATTTCCTCTGAAAAGTTGCTCCTGGCACAATCTGATAAAGACATTTTTAGGCTAATTCTTCCCAGCTCTGCTGCCCTTCCCAAGCTATCTGAGTATACCTATCTGGGGGAATTAGTTGGGCGATCACCACAGCTTGCATTCATTACCTCAAATACCTCCCAAATCGCCAATGTGAGGGAAAGTGGTCTGACAGCATTTTCTGAAACTTCTCCTTTTTGATGGAGAACTTACCTGGATTCTTGTCACCAGTTACGAGAGCAGAGCTGCTCCATTGTTTTTGGCAGCTCTGTGCTGTGGATTTCCTTTCACAAACGTTGAGCATTGTGTTCTGATCCTTCTAGAAACAGTTGGTGTGGAAATATTTTTCTTGTTTTCATTTAAATTCTTTTTGGTGCATTTATTTAAGCTAGATAGTATATTTATTTGGAAAAATCAGTAGCATGCCGATCCATGGCTCTTGGCATGTTCACAAAACTAATCATGCAATAAACATAATTCCCTTAAATCCGTACTCAAACACTTTGATCTTACTGCTGTTAGGAAGGTCCGTTCATTCTGATTTTCTTTGTAAAGCTCCAGGTGTGATTGCAGTGGCTTTAGGAGATAAAGATGATAACAAGAGGAAGGCTTACAGTATCTAGAGCACAATGGCTATACCTCACTTTTTTATATATTTCTTCTATATTAATTTTCGTGCCACAATTTTTCAGGGTTTTTTGGTTGTCTGGTTGAGGTTTTTGTGGTCTTTGTTTGCTGTTGTTTGTTTTACGAAACAACACCATCTATTGTTTTCCCACCACCAGCATGGCTGCCAACCAGGGATGCTGATGTTTGTTGCCATGCCTTTGCCACAGGCTGGAAACAGCTTTTCATCAGTTTCCAAGCATTTGGGCAGATGTAGGTTGATCACGGGCATGTCCAAGTGCATTTGACCCTCAATTCTGGAGAGCTGGTCTGTGGAAAAGGCAATGTATTACCTTGGCTACACCTTCAGGGCTGGATCCAGAGACAGTTCTATCACTATGAGTCTTTCTGTTGACTTCAAAGAGCTGGGGACAAGGCTGCTATTTTGCAGAGAGACCCCCATCCACCCCCTGGGACTCTGAAGTATTTTCTATGGGGTGGGGGAAAAGAAAGAAAGAGTCTGTGAAATGAATGGCTTTTGTCTGTGCTTTTCAAACCTTTAAAGAAAGCAAGGTCAAAACTTACCTCACTGCAGCATTATTGATGGACATTGTGAGTGGATGTCAGCATTTCCAGCGATGAAAGAACCCTGCTAAAGAAGTGCAAAGTTTCTTGGGGTCAGGACTAAGGGATGCCTGCAGCAGCTAGGTGTATCTCTGCCTTTGGACATGTGGTGCTGAGATAAGCATGCCATTGAGTTTTCTGTGCATATGGCTCACATATGCTTAAAATCTACATGCCAAGTATAAGTTGGAAGTACCTGAGAAGAATTAGAAGGCAATTATGAAGTAGGCTCTTTGCAAAGGAGTTTTCAGTCTTTAATACTTGCTTACATCAGGTTATCCAACCTCTCTTTTCTGTCAGAGCAAATGAGATCATAACTCACATGTGCATGAAACCAAACACACAGCTGCCTCACTGTAATATATATTAAAAGCAGACATCAAAATGATTAATTCCAGCATCTTGGTAATTACATTTCAGTATTAACAAAATTAGCCTAATTATGCCTCCATCTCTAGGTTTGCCAAAATGTGCATGTAGACCTTCCATGTCTTGGTGTGGGATGCCAAGATAAATGTCACAATCTGGTTCCATACCAAATTTAAGCGATTTATAGAAGAGGGATAGCGATGTTGGAAATTGCTGGTACCATATTTGCAAGATCCAATGTTTGTCAACCAGCATCATGGTAGACATGACAGAAGTTGACAACTGGGTTTGGTAAGAGTTGATGCTTCCTTTGTGCTGCCAATGTTTGTTGTCTGCGGAGAGATGCTGAGAGAATGAAAAAAATAACTTGTGATGAAATTTGAAGGCTTATAAAATTAAGATGGCATTAGCTCTTTTTCCCTATTGATACCAAAGAAAAAATGTGAAGTTTATCAATCTCAGTAACTTGTGGAAGTCTTACTTGGGAACAAGGGACAAAATGTCCTCTGCTTTTCAGTGTAAGGTTGGGTGCTGGTGTTGGCAAATAGCAGCTCCCAGCTTCCTGCTGTGAGGGGCATGCTGGTGTTTGTGCAGGTGGAGAGCAGCGGTCAGTGTTTTCTGTAGGGAAAGGAACCTCAACAGCTATTCCCTCACCTTCACGAGCAGAGCAGGTCTGGGTGTCCCTGTGCCATCTATACCAGCACATTACACAGGGGTTGGTATCACGTGGCCAGATGTGCACTGACCTCTATAATAGTCCTTAAATCCCATTGAACTCGAGGGATGTTGGCTACCTTTATCAATCTGTTAGTGGCCTTACAACAGGAAAACAACCTTTTTCAGAGCATTGCTTATGCAAGCTTTTAAGCAACAACATCTTATGAGTTATATCCCTTTTTCCCCATGTTTGACTGAACTTTTTCATTTTGGAGCAAGTTTTCTGCTCTCTTGTTGTTTCTCCATGTACCTCTAAACACAACAGGGACTGAATATTTGAAAGCAGTGGTGTAATTTAAAATAATCACACTTGTCAATATAAGTGCCAATTTCTGGTCTAATGGATCTTCCAGAGCCGCTACGCATGAGATCTGTAGTTTGTTACATTTCAAAAGTATTCGAAGGCTGGGAAGAGTTTGGGCTGTAATTTATTTCTTAGCAAATACAGTGATGGAGCAGCTCCAAAAAGAAGGAAGAAGGCTGTTCTCTGCGTGGTTGCTTCTCTTTGACAAGAAAGCAGAACCTTTTACATTGAAAGATGGTTGGATCCGTGTGTTTGTGCTCAAGGACTGAGCCAGGCTGCCTGTGATACAGCATGTAACGAGTTGCATAACATGTAATGAAGAAATTGAAACTGAGTTTCTGGGTGCATCATGCTGAGTAAGAGGCTTGTTCTACAAGAAACTGTCATATTAAATTCTTGTCGTGATTCCAGACCCCTTTGATTCCTAAATCTTTTGGAGGAGACTAATCTGAAATCAAAGTGAAGTTGCTTGGGGTTTGCATGCCAGAAGCGGTCACATTTGAAAAAGTTCAGTGAACCTGCAGAGGGAGGTTGAAATGCGTTGCCTCACTACAAAGCTTGCAGCTAACATACCTGCTGCTTTGCTTTTTTGCTTTCATTCCTCAGGCTCTGCCTTCTTCTGGGTTGCTTTCAAAATGCATAAATCTTAAGGATGAGTGTGTCCTGGTTTTCCATCTTTGTTTTGTTTAAATTAAAAAAAAAAAAATTGAAAGAATCGGTCTATGCTGGTGTAGAGTAAAACAAACAGGAGCTTTACTACTGAGGACATGGAAAAACTGCATTTTGCCCTTCTGCCCTGTCCTCTGTGCAGTTATTTCCCTCTGTCAAGGTGCATAGCTCACTTAACCCCCGTTATGTGCCAACATTTGTCCTCTGTTTGTACCAAGGTAAATGTAAACGGTCCCTTTCATGTTCTTGGTCCAGCTGAAATAAAACGTAGTCACGGCCCATGCTGAACCATACTGGTCACCCTGCACCAGAGCTGATTTGTTGTTACTTTATATTTACAGTGTTCTGTCTCCTGCGGAAGGGGCCAAAGGCACCGCACTGTGTACTGTTTGACAAAGGAAGGGAGGCATGTAGAAGAAGAATATTGCAAGCACCTTGTTAAGCCCAATGTGCAAAAGAAATGCAGAGGGGGCAGATGTCCGAAGTGGAAATCAGGAGATTGGGGACAGGTGAGACGTGTTGTACACCCTTTTGCACCTTGTGATATTCCTCCTCTATCAAATCGGCTAGAAGCCAACATGGTTTTCCTGTCCCTTCTGTCCTCTTTGCAAGGGTTAAGTCTTGGGCCAGCTCCTCAGGTGGCGTAAAACTATGTCAGCTCCACGGGCAGCAGTGGAGCAGCACTGATTTGTACATGGCAGCTTGCTTCTGGTGTCTAACTGAGAGCAAATTCCTTGTATACATTAAGCTTCTGCTAGGAAAGCCATTAGTGCATAATATTAAAGAGAATCTACTATTTATTCGAGTTTTTAATATTGTTTAAATATGTCACATCTCAAGTGAAATCTGCCTTAGTTTTGAGAAAGCTGAGATTAATTTTATTATCAGCTTCCTGTGACAGCCTGAAGAACAATCAGAGCTGCTCATTATGAACACTTTTCGCTACCTTCTGTTTCTCAATATCATCGCTGTTTAATTTTGCTTCATTAAAAAGTCAGGCACTCGATGTGTAGAGCAGAGGCTGCTGGAGGTGGGAAAGCACATAGAGCTCTTAAGCACCTTGTTTGCCGAGAGCATACCTTGAACCCTGGTTTTCCTGAAAAGAATGTCTTTGTTTTCACCTTGAATCTACCGCATCACATTTTTAGCTTCAGTTCTCTGTCTACCTCATTAAGGTGCTAATCAGCAGCGTTATTGAAAAGCCCCGACTAAATGAACTGTTACCTTGTAAAGCATCCCCGTTCTCTTGCAGTCTGTCTTCCAAATTCAGGTGCAAAACACCAATTCTCACTGCATGCAAGTTGCCTCCAAGATAAACCATTAACACACCTGGGCACACATGGAAGCATTAGGATGGAAAATAAAAAGCCATTAAATGCACTTGTCATATCCCATTTAGACCTTATTTAAAGTGCCTGCCGCTGAAAGCAATTCTTCTTACAGCTAATAATTGTAAACATAATAACGTAATGCTCTGTCGACTGCTTTAAAACGCCCATAGTTATTGATAAAAGTAAGTGCTCTAAAATTCCAACATTCCTCCGCATGATTGGAGTTAATTTTATGCAAGGGGAAAAAGAAAGGAGGTGATTTATGGCCTGTGGTATCTCCTGTGGCTGGGAGTTGGGGGATATTGGGATGCCAATGAGCAGTGGGGGGAGCACCCCGTGAGTGGGGCCCAGCACTCTGCTCTCCCTGGGTGTTCTGCATTTTGAGGTCGGGCAATTCCTTTCTATGCTATTACAGATCTGCTGTCCCACAGCAGAGCATTTCTAGTATCTCTAATAACCGTAAGAGAAGAGAAAAAAAAACTTCTTTTTCTCCAAGATCTAAGTGTGTTTGTGTTTGCAGTGAAATGTCAGATTTAATGTGTTTGGATCTTGTAAGTGCTATCAATTACGGCCATTTACTTTTTACTCAGTTAAAATACCAACGTTTCTCCCTCAGTCTGATATACGCACCTTCCAGCAACAGGCTGCAGTCATGTCTCGTGTTTTCACAAGGCAGAGCATCTCCACAGCCGAGCTGCTGTTCTGCAGCTTGGTGATAGACCACATAAAAAGGATAAGGAGGCTCCTGGCATCCCCTAGGGCAGTGCACAAGGGCAGCACATGTCGATCTTCCCCAACCCGAACAGCTCCAACCCACCAGGTCCTAGCGCTGAGCAGCTCAGGGCTGTATTTCCCCAGGACAGGCAGAAGCTGCTGACCAATACTTGGGGTTGAAGACTCTGGCTGGGCAGCAGTTGTCCTCTTAGGAGAAGCCATAAAGAAAAGCTTCACCCTGACTTTGCAATAATGAGCTATGAGCTTGTTTACTATCTTCCTGATGGATCAACAAGGATGCACATGTTAATCGTTAATTCAGCAAAGAGGAACACAGTAAAACCCATCATTTAAATGAATGCCTTTTGACTTTTACATGCTTTCTTTCAGAAACATGCATCCTTTCTCTTCCATATCAGTATAATATCTCTTAAGACCTAGAAAGAAAGAATTCACATCAGAGAGAAGTTAAGTACCGCCAAGCGGGTTACAGCGTGCAGTCACAACAGTAGGAAATGCTGTCTGAAAGAAAAACCAAGCTGTTAGAAGCATTGTAGTGCAGATAATAACTTGAAAACGTCTGAGAAAAGGAAATTCAGGCTGTCTTGTTGTGCCTAAAAGCGGGCAGAAATGTGCCTGCAGTATAACAGGAGTAAGGAAAGCAGTTTGTTTACAAAGACGTTTATTTGCATGGTCATGCAGTATGTCCGGACTTGAGTCATGTGCATGCTGGGATGCGTGCTGGAAGGAAATGCAACTACATCGTAACTTTACATCTAGGTTGCTGTACAATTTCTTCTGCACAGCACACGTTTGCTTTTCCTTAAAGCCCGCTGCAGTGACAGTTGTGGCAGCTGATGTATTTGAACTGTGTGTACTGAGCTGCTGGAACGATGTAATATTTAAGATCGCTTCCAAGCCAAGCCATTGTGTGATTGTATTTTTAGCCTGGAGGGATGAGAAGTTAACGCACAGATCCTCGCAGCTCTGGGCTGCTGTTCCATTTAACAGCTCTGCTGAGCATCCCCCAAATGCAAACCCGATCAGGGGGAAAACCTGACCCTGCCGAAACCAGCGGCGAGAACTCCCTCTGCTTTCAGCAAAGAGCGAACTCCAGCCTCGATGGAGGCAAAGCAGAGCACAGACCCCCCGCCCCCCCAACAACCCGTGCCGCTCACCCACCTCTGTCCCTTCCCGCAGTGCTCGGTGTCCTGCGGTCGCGGTGTCCAGCGGCGCGCGGTGCAGTGTCACGGCGGTGCCCCGACGGCAGCGTGCGACCCTTCGAGCCGGCCTGCCACGCAGCGGGACTGCCACCTCCCCGAGTGCCCCACGCACCGCTGGGCTGCTGGCGAATGGCAAGCGGTAAGTGGGACCCCTCCCGTCTGCCCCTGCTCGGGCTCTTAACAGGGGGTGGGGGGAGGGAGTCACAGAGAAAGGGCGGGGGGGGTCTGGGTCTATCCGCATTGGGGTTTTAGGGGTTGCGTTGCTGGGTTTGCCAAAAAAAAAGAAGGCGGGGGAGATGCTAATGCGTGCTGGCTGTGCCCCTTTCCTCACTGCGCTTAAGGGAGAGCAGAGGAATAGCCGGGTGGAGTTGGTTTATTGGTTCACGCTGCCCTGCGGTCCTATGCAAATATTGAGCGGGTTTGAGGTGAGGAGTGCTTGGGTCTGGTGTGTGAGGCTGTGGCCCTCTGCAAGCAGAGCTCTGCTGTGCCGGGCATGTAGATCTGGAAGAACTGGTGAACACAGTGGTTCTCCCTTCACTGCCCCGTTCCCTCTGACAGCTGCCAGGAGTGAGTTGCCTGGAGGTGATGGGGAATGGGGTGACGATACGCTGGTGGTCCTCAGAAAGTGGTTTCCTAAAGTGCTATAGGGGAGTGGCAGCAGATGGTCAGAAGTGTTTGGGGCAGGGGGAGAAAGAGCTGCAGTCCCTGAGCTCTGCAAGGAGCTGCCAGCCTTGGAAATGGGAAAGGTGGTGGAGCGGAGTCCCACAGAGGGGTGACCTTCTCCCCCCCTCATGGGCCCTCAGTGGAGATGCAGGGACAGAGAAGGCAGAAGACCACCTGTCAGAGGCAGACCAGTGCTGGATCCTGCACCCTTAGGGCAGCAAAGATCCCACTGACTGTGGAGGTGTGGGATCAGAGCCTGGTCCTCTTCACCTCAATGCCTGCAGTAGTGAGCAGTACTGGGGAGCAGGATAAACGTGAATCAAACAGTTAATGCAAACAGACTCAGCTTCATTCCACGTGATCTGTTTATAATCCCAAGTAATGCATACATGCATAAGGGTGTGGGTCCTTAAAAATCCTGCACCGTGCTCTGTTTCCACCTGCCAAGATATCCCAGGACAGCACAGGTGCAGCCCGGAAGGGAGCAGCAAGACTATAGCAATGAACTTTTGCTTTGATAGAGCCCCTCAAATGTTCTTATCTGATACATTTACAGGCAGCAACCAGCACTCGGTTGCAGTCCTTGCCCAACAGCATCATTAACACAGAAATGTCGTTTCTCCTACATCTTCCTTTTTGCCCTCTTTCCCCTATTTCTGCACCTCTGAAGCTGGTGTTGATAGCCCCCTGCCTCCCACCTGAACTCTGAGGTGGGTGCTGATGTGTTCCTAAGTTTCCCAGGAGTCTCCACTGCGCGAATGACATCTGTAACATTTTTAAGGTGCTTTTTGTCCCTGGAGTTTCCTCACCCATAACTGATGGCTAATAGGAACGTGCAGATGTCTCCTGCTGTGAGCTGAGACCCGTAGCTGATTCCAAGTAGTTCAGAGCACTCATTTTGCTCTGAGGTACCCAGTGTAAATGTAGCATCACCTTATTCCCAGCCATACGTCCTGGCTGTGGTATCTGCATCGAGGAGGCACAGATTGCATTAGTATTCTCCAAGCAATGAACCCTGACATGAAAGCAGGATATAAAATAGGATCCCTGTGCTGTCTTGTTCTTTATTTCTTATTATAAAGAGAATCTGACAAGAGGGTTTTTTCATTGCTCCATTTTGTTGCTGCTTAGAAAATGTTTGTTTTTTCCATTGAGAAGTAATAGGGAACTCATTGGAAACCATTTATTGCCCAGTTGTTGGGTCACTATTAATTAGCTGTTCTCAGTGCCCACACCAGGGAGGAGGACATAAATAGAAAGGGACTGGCTAATGTCAGGATGGGATCACCAAGAAGGGAAAAGCAGTTGAGTGGGTTTGAGTACGAACCTGTGGGAAGGACAGTACGCAGCTCTGGAAGCTGCAGTGTAATTCTTGAGTCTTTGACATTTGCTTTTGGGGGGAAATGAAGCCATGCTTGCATGCTTCGGATTGCGAAGCCACCCGAGGGATGTCTGCAGTGCCTCTGGAATGGAGCTGCTTCTCATCTGTGCTTCAGAGTTTGATTTAGAAAAACAAGAAGCACAATGAACGCTTGCACAAAGCAATGCCTTTGGGACTTTTTTTTTAATTGTTAATATTATTATTCTAAAAGAGTTGCAGAACTGCTTGAAACAGTCCTTAATTTGATCTGTGGGGAAAATAGTTCACAATTTGGGAAATGGGGCGAAAGAGATGATTTTTGTCACATGCCTGGGCTGTTTTTCAACTCTTGCTATCCATCTCCATTGTCCCCTGGCTTTGCTCTTTTATGTGAGTTTTAGATGGGTCATGAGCATGAGATTTCTTACAAAATCTGTTTTCATACCAAAGGAAAAAGCCTTTTCATGCGAGCTGAGCTGTCTGTTTCTTGTGTGAATTATGTCTTAAAACCTTGCTGTGGCCATTTGGAACCTCTGCAGTGTTTCTTTGATTTGTCTTATTATTTGTATTAGGTCTTGCTGTCTTTGTATTGTATTTAATGTCTCAGCGGGATTATTTTAATTGCCAGTTGTCCCCAAAATACCAAGAACCAAACTGCAATTAACCGATGAGGGCAAGATGCACAGAGCTGATGCAGCTTTAGTTGGCCATATGACCACTATTTGCAGAGAAAACCAAAGCAAGGTGACATATCAGGTTGGATATTAGGAATAATTTTTTCTCAGAGGGAGCAGTGAGGCACTGGCACAGCTGCCTGGGGGGTGGTGGAGTCACTGCCCCTGGAGGTGTTCAAGAACTGTGGAAATGTGGCACTGAGGAACGTGGTCAGTGGGCATGGTGAGGTGGGTTGGTGGCTGGACTGGATGACCATAGTGGTCTTTTTCAACCTTAATGATTCTACGGTTCTATATGTCTGAGTGTGTCACGTCATCAGAAATGGTCGATTTTAATTGAGTACGGGCTAATGTCTGAGAACGCATTGCTGGCAAATCCACTTAAAATTATCAAATGGAGATTTAAATATATGTGAGGAAGGGGAAGCATGAGAACAGGAGGACTTTGAGCATCCCAAAGCTCTGTTCTGCTGGGAGGAGGCCAGTGCGCCAGTGATGCTGCGCTCCGTGCAGTAACCCAATTTCACATTTTCCTTACGTAATAGGGAGCTATCAGAGACACATACAGAACAGATTCTTTGCTCTCTGGGTAAATCACACTCCAGCAAATTCCTCCAGCCCCCATAGCATTGCTGTGCTTCGGCACGGACCTGGGAGCGACTTCCACTGTGAGGACTTAAAGCAAGAGAGTAAATAAGGTTGAAAGCGTACAAAGCCCTTGGGGTTTCTTGGCAGACTGTAGGTTTTGCAATGTTGGCTGTTGCCTAAGAGCTGCTGAGTTATCCCTTCAGAATAAGGCTGCTTTGTAGGGCTGGATCCCCCTCCCATCCTCCCATTACTGCTTACTTATGGTAAATATTACACTGTGTATTGATCTCATTTCCCAAAGTTATCAAATATTTTGCCATTTTGATTCTGACAGCAAACTGTAAGCAGGGCCTGACCATGCTTGCGTTCTGCAATTAGTTGGACCCACTAAGATCCTGCTAATTGCAGGTGAGCCAGGAGAGCAGGAGCTGCTGTAACTAGATTAAACTGGCACAGCCCTCTGAGCTTGGGAGACTTCAAACGGTGCTTCCGTACCACCAGGGATGGTCTGCTTGAGTGTTTTATCTTTTCCTGAGGAAAAAAACGTCCCCCACACATTACATAAAATGATTACCTTCATGCACTTTTACTCCTTGTTAATCCAGTTAGTTGGAAGTGTTAGGAGCTCATTACAGATGAGGACTGAACAAAAATAGTTTTATGGAGACAGTCACTTGTGTGCTGATTTATTTTGTTTTATTTGCATTTTTTGGCCATACAAATTGCTCCCAGGGGCATTGCAAAGGCTTCATGGGCAGCAGGAGCAGCCTCACAGCCAGGAAAAGGATTTGGGCAAAGAATCAAACCCTTAAAGTCTTCATTAGACCTCGGGGAGGGTTTGTGCTCAGCCAGCCCGGGTTGGTATCAGGCAGGACAGTGTTTAAAGAAGAATAAAACCAGAAGGGTGTGTGGATGAAACTGGTCACAATAAAGGGAGTGGTGATATATTGTGCAAGGGGCAGCTGTCTCAGTTTAGTGGGGGCAAGATGATGGGGTTGGCCCATTCCTTTCTCACTGTCCTGGCATGTCCCTCTCCATTTCCTGGTATCAACATAGCCAGACCCCATCCTGCTGCCTCATCTCCTCCCCATCCCTGCGCTGTGCCTTGTCATCTCCAGAGGCTGGGGACAGATGGGCACCCAGGGTGCAGGTAGGCACTGTTCACAGATATGCCTCCATGAGATGCCCAGCTCACTCGGGTTGCTAGAGGAAGGTTGGCTGGATGTGGGGATGTGGGTTGATCTATCAAAGCCCCTGCTGGGTTGCGTGAGCCTCTGTTTCTCACAAGCAGTGCATGAAGACGTGCGGGGAGGCAGCTCGGTACCGCAAGGTGTTCTGCGTGGATGAGAGCAAGCAGGTGCAGAGCAGTGCCCACTGTGATGCCAGCAAACGGCCCCCAGAGATGGAGAGCTGTGGTTTGCCGCCCTGTGAATACATCTGGATCACCGGGGAGTGGTCGGAGGTGAGTCCTCATCCCCATGCCCAACCCCAAGCTGGGACCTGGCCATGCTGCTCTACTCCCTAATCTTGCCACCCACCCAACTGAGATATTGCAACAAGGGCAGGGCTGCACAGTTTAATGAGACAGACATCTCAAGCGCTGCAGGAGATGGCCAAGAGATCAAAGTGCTCAAAGTCCTAGCTGCTATCAGGAGGGAATTTTCTTCCAGAGTACATTACATCCAACAAGCACTCTCTCTGTTCTGTTCTACTCTGCTCTGCTCTGTTCATGGGTTCTGTTTTGCTCTGCTCTGTTCTGTGCATGGGTTCCATTCTGTTCTGTTCATGGATTTGGTTCTATTCTATTCCATTCATGTATACTTTTTGCAGCAGGCACTACACATAGGGGCACCCAGAGTATAATCTCAGCTTGTTTCCCTCTACTTTCCACTTGGAGGGAGCAGAAGGGAGTGATGAGGCAGCTGCTGACATAGCCCTGGTTCAAAAGAAAGAGCCAGAGAAAGGAAAAAACCAAACATTCTGGGACCAGGGGGAAGGAAAGGCATGCTATCCAAGAAAGTGCAGGAGGGAGAAAGGCAGAGATGGGAATGCTTTGAGCACTGATTTTCTTCTAATTACAAGGAAAGCCACCTTTCCTCCAGCAGCTACAGTTCAGCACCAACCTTGACCATTTTCTTTCTTTATGCATCCCATGGACAAAAAAATAAAAATAAAAAAAATCCCCCTCCCCAAAAAAGGAGAAAACCCGAATAATAGAGATATCTCTGTTCCAAAGGGATTACCTGCTCCTTTCTTGGCACATGGGGAATTGTGCCCATGAGCTATCTGGGCAGAGGTCCTAGAGCAGCACAGGGGTCTTTGCAGCCCAAGGACTTGTAGCCATCCTGCATGCTCATGGATATAATAGTTAGAGCATTCCCTTACAGCAGCTTGCCATTCCCATAAGCACTGACAGATGCTTCCCCTGTCCTCAGTGCTCCGTCACCTGCGGCAAGGGCTACAGGCAGCGCCTGGTGTCGTGCAGTGAGATTTACACCGGCAAGGACCACTACGAGTATGGCTACCAGAACACAGTCAGCTGCCCCGGCACGCAGCCACCCAACATCCAGCCCTGCTACCTCGGGGAGTGCCCTGTTTCTGCATCCTGGCGTGTCAGCAACTGGGGAAGTGTAAGTTTGTCAAACTGCATTTTTTAACCGGAAGAATTTTAACAAAACTATTTTTGTTGTTGTTACACGTTCCTAAGGTTTGGTAAGGGAGCCCTGGAATGTTGCATAAATTAATGCATTGAGTGCTGTTGATGCTGTGTAGGGTGACCTGCTCCGTGCTGAACCCCATCGTATGGAGGATTCATGGCAGCCAGGAGTGCCAGCATCAACATAAAAATTCAGTTGCAGCCCAAATTTCTGGGCATGTTGAGGGCCATACTGAATGCTCAGACAGAGAGAGATCACTGCCAGACATGGGCCCAAAACCCTTGGGCTAGAGCAGAGGAAGTGATGGATAGCTGGCAGCTGGTGTGATCCTGCTTGGCTGTGTGTGTGAGCAAAGCTTGGGAACCAGCAACAGGCTGAATTCTGGTAATCTGAGTCTTAAAAGGGTTTGTCTGTCTTTCCCCACCTCCTTCCTTCTCCTTACAGATGCTGGGATGGGGCAGGGGAAGGAACTTAACCTTTCTGTTAAAGTTATTTGTACTTCAGGCCCTCGAAATGGCTCCACACAAGATCAAATTTTAGTTAAGGTGATAACATTTCATTTCTTTGGGCTTCTGACACTCTTTGAAATGTGGCAGTTCACCCATAAATTTGATTTATTAACCCAGCTCAGGCATTTGTAGGAACTTGTCAAACCTTTACAAGGCAACGAGGGTCAAGTCAAGCAAGATGTAGTTGTCACAGTAAATGGCAGGGCTGTTTGAAACCCAAGTTCCTCGTGCCCCACAGGAAGCCTGAGTTCCTCCCTGAGAGTCAGGGCAGAGGTACTGCAGCAAAGAGCTCGGTCTCAATTAGCTGATGCCTTCCCCCAGAATTTCAGTTCAAAACATTCAACTTGTTAATGCAACTCTGTTGAGAAGAGTATCCATTTCAGAGAGCAAGTTCTTTGGGCTGCTGAAGGTGTCAGTGACTACAAAGTGCCATGACCCTGCTCACCTCTGATTTTCAAGTGGTTTTACTGCAAATTACCTTCACCTTTTGCTCTGTTCCACTGTGAAGCATTATGGATCTGGAACTGATGAAGAGCAAATGCCAAGTTGCGAATAGCGTGGTAACCTTCAGAGTTTCAGCCTTCATTTGGGCCATTTGAGGACAACAGAGAATTTATGCAGATTTAGCCATTTTTCTGGGCAGTGAGGGGAAAGGGAGCTCGGAGACTGCATATTCTTGGTACAGTTTGGTTAGAAAACAGCAGAGCCATGTTGTTCAGAGACCCCTGCCTGTGACCAAGCGATGCCTGCAGCCACCAGGAGAGGACATCTAGCCCTTGTAATGAACTTTTATTTCTTGTGCAACCCTCCTACTGCAAAAAATGAACATTTTTGCTTGAGCACAGTGTTGACCTTAACCAACATAGTCTCATTCACTAAAGTAGGTAGGTAAGTGCTAAGTGAAGTACCATCTCCTTGAAATAATTAAGGATGGCGATATAATGAAGGGATACATAATCAAAGGGACTACTTCTGTGATTAAAATTAAATCCTTGCAAAATGGAGACCTTTGCTGCTGCCTCTTTAAAGAAGGGAAATTGGTTGTCTCCATTCTTCTGGTCCAAAGCCCAGAAGCCCTTGAGATAAAACATGACCCTCTGCCTCTGGTCTTGCAGTGCTCGGTGACCTGTGGGGTCGGTGTCATGCACCGCTCGGTGCAGTGCCTGACCAACGATGACCAGCTCAGCAGCTTGTGCCCTGCAGAACTGAAACCTGAGGAGAGGAGGACGTGCCACAACGTCCATGACTGTGAGTCTGCGGCTCTGCACCTTTCTTTGCCTTTCTCACGCCTCGAGCATCTGTTCCTGTCAAGCTCCTGGAGATGTGTGGTATTTCCAAGCATTGGGAGCCATCCAGCAAAGCACTAAGGTGCTCCAGGGACGCCTCTTAAAAATAAACGTGTTGACTTGCTGCTTGAGATGCCTTGCAAAAGAAATGTGCTATAGCATCGTTCAGTGATGACACACGTTTCTGGTTTCTTTCAGGTGAATTACCGAGGAGCTGCAGTGATGTTAAAAATCTCAAAGGCGTCACTGAAGATGGTGAATATTTCCTTAAAGTCAAGGGGAAGACATTAAAGGTGTGTTTCAGCAGCAGACTGTGCATTTCCCCAAGGGGTAGAGGACCCTGCGTGTGCTCCTCATTTCCATTTACACTTTTTACTTTCAGTTTTATGGTCTTTCCCTTTGCACACGATGCCTGACAAAATCACGGCTTCTCTCCCCCAGGTGTACTGCTCTGGGATGCAGACTGACATCCCAAAGGAGTACGTGACCCTTGTAAATGGGGATGCAGAGAACTTTTCAGAAGTGTATGGATACAGGTAAGGAATCCCTTTAGCTCTTAACTTCCCAATGTCTTTGCTACCTGCAGCAATATTTCCCGGTCATGAGTAGAAAGGGTTTTCTTTTGATTTAGATTGCATAACCCGACTGAATGTCCGTATAACGGGAGCAGACGAGAAGACTGCCAGTGTAGGAAAGATTACACAGCAGCTGGGTTTTCCACCTTCAGCAAAGTAAGGCTGGACCTGAACACTATGCAAATAATAAGTGAGTAAATACAGGGCCTTGCCATTAAAAGCAAAATTATGTTTATTTTATACAAAAGTAGCTGTAATTATGAGCAAGCAGTAGTAGTCTAGTGAGGCTTATTGCTGAGCTCTCCTGTTGAATGCTTTTAGACCTGGTCACCTTTGCACTTAGAGGCTGCAGCCCAAGAGCATCAGAGATGCAATGTGTGGAGAAGCAGAGGAGACTCTTGGTGGGGTTGAATTTGGGGAGATAACTGGTGGGCAGAGGGGCTGGGGGTTTGCAGGGCAGGAGGTGGCTGCAGGTGTGCAAAACAGGTGGTACCCTGACAACAGCATGTCAGGGAGCTGGGGGTTTCCCTGCTGCACGGGGTCAGTTTCAGTCCCTTTGGCTCTAGGGATGCTTCCAATTTCCAGCAAATGTTTTAAAAACGCAGTGCATTATTGGGAATTCATTCAGTAAATGGCGGTGATTTTTAGCAAATCAAAATTTTTTCTCCTGAAATGACTCTCTATCTGACAGGGTTTCTTTATTGCTTTATTTCCAAGCCAAAAGACCTCCCGGTCTGCCAGTCTGTAAAAAGCTGCCAAAAGGTCTTTAAGAGCTTCTAGGTATTGATCCTTAGAAAATTTGATACCAGCTCCCTGTGAATTTCAGAAGGCACTGGGCACCTGCTGTCAGGCAGGAGCTGTCATGCATCCCTACCAAAATGAGACTGACTTCAGATCCAGAGCAACGTATCCCAAATCCCTTTGAATCTCTGAGCCCTGGGCTGGGGACGGTTTGCGGACAGTTTTTTGGCTTTGTTCAAAAGGAAGATTTAGAAGGTCCCATGTCCTTTTTCAAAATGTGAAACTGTCTGAAAGAGAAATAAAAGCGGAGTCGTGGGTTCTGGTTTGGTTTTATTTATATCTAGGCCCTACATCACCTATCTATTTGAACCCATCTGTAGATGTGAGCGTATGGGCATCCTGTGAAATTCATTACTGGGAGTCGTGCCTGGGAGGAATTGGAGATCTAATATTAAAAGTCCAGAAGATGAGGTGTTGATTAATGTGCAAAAACAGCTTCAGTGAATTTAAATTTTAGCAAATAACGTTTACATGTGTTTTGTCTCTCCCTGTATTTTCTTTCTGTCTTATTCACCAACTCCTCTGTGTAGCAACTGACTTACAGTTTGCCCGGACACATGACGGACGACCTGTTCCTTATGCCACTGCTGGGGACTGCTACAGTGCAGCCAAATGTCCTCAGGTACATGATGATAGCATTTGACAGTAGGAATTGGTACCATTGGTTATGTACAGGCCTAACACCTTGGACTCTCCAGACCTTGTCTGCAAATGGCACTGAGCAGTGGGTTGCACTAACGGGCAGCAGAGGGCATCCCTCCATCTCTTTCCTTCTCTGATTTCAAGGCTGGCACCTTTCTGCGCAGCTCTGCAGCCTAGGGGTTGGCTCTTTACACCAAGTAGGTTCCTGGCTGCTTGTGTCTACCCATCAACCAGACAGCAATCACGGGGAGCAAAGCTCACAGCCCTCTGATGCTGTGGTGTGTTGGGGCTGGCACCAGAAATGGGCTGGGCTGGGGTCTGCCAGGGGAAAGCTGAGATATCTGTGTTGGATGCTGATATAGCCATCTAGCCATGAGTTTTCCAGATATTTTGTGTATTTTGAGACTTAGGGGGGGTGGGGGGGGGGATGAAGGGCAGAACATCTTTAAAAAATAAATAAAAGAATTTGGATTTTATTGAAGTCTGACTACAAAAAAAAAATAAATAAATAAAAGAAAGGAAGGAAGGAAAAGCTCAGCTCATTGGAAATTGTGAAAAATAAGGACAAGTGTGCCCTCTCCAGTTGAGGAGGGGAAAGTGAGAGTGGCTGCAGTGCTCCTAGGCACCTTCTCCATCAGCTGCTGTCAGGTTCCACGGTTTGCCATGGAAAAGCCAAGAATGCCCTCAATCGGCAAACCATGAAAAAGCAGCAGGAGAACTGAGTGAAAAACCAAGCGAAAGCCCCTCCTTCACCACAGCTACAAATGAGAAAGAAATTCCTAACTGGAGACGTGCTGCAATTTGTACAATATTTGCAAATCACTGTCAGGGTGATGGAGAAACTGAAAACACCGCTATCAGGATCCCATTAGGAAACTGATGCTGTGAGAAGTACGGCTGTGGCACAGGGCTGTGGGGGTAACCAGGTTTGTCTCCTTGCTTTTTAGGGTCGCTTCAGCATAGACCTGTATGGAACAGGGCTCTCTTTAACAGGGACGGCGAAGTGGCTCTCCCAAGGGAATTATGCAGTGTCGGAAATTCAAAAATCCCCAGTAAGTCGTAATGTTAATTATGGTTCTGCCTGCTCAAGGGAAGTTTCTAATTGCTGACGTCTCTCAAATAGATGCTAACAGAAATCTGACATATCTGACCTTAGAAATGAAGTGTTGCTCGTAATTGTTTAACGGGGGGACCCTAGCAGGTTTAACTTGATTAGAGTTATTGCTCTTAATTAGTGAGCCTGCTTAGTAGTGAAGTGCTCTGGGACAGAGCTACCTGTAATTAGCTGGCTGAGGTGGACAGCACTGGGTTTGTTGAGCTGGGTCTGAGGATGAAGGTTTAGTGGGCATGACAGGGATGGGCTGATGGTTGGACTTGATGATCTTAGTGGTCATTTCCAACTTTTATGATTCTATGAATTATATCTTATTGGCAGTGGAGCTCTTAAAGGTGTCTTTTGGGCAGCTTTGAGTGCTGCAGATCCATCCTCCAGTGCAGCAGGAGGTCTAAGAGAGCTAGCACAGACCCCACATGTTCGGTCTGGCCACTGCTTAGCAACTCTTCCCCCACCAGAAAGAAGCCCGAGCAGCCCTAGGGGTTGCAGAGAGCAGATGCAATCAGCATTAAAACAAGGGGCAGGGAGGCTAAGGGACAGCTCTTGCCTCCCTCACCCGGTGGCATCTGTCACACACTGCTCCAGGGGTGTAATTGCAGCGGGAACAGAAAGAAAGGCAAAGTGAGAAAAGATGACAGCAGCCTGCTGCAATCATGGATCAATTGTGTCAAGGGCGGGATGGAGCTCATTTAAAAATAAATGCTTTGTGCAAGCTTGTCCTGCACTTAAGTCCAATTTTCTGGTAATTGAGGGTTGGATTCCCCCCAAGGACTGTCTGACCATTGTAATGACCAAGAGGAGAAGAACTCCATGGAGTTGGGACAAAGAAGGCCAAGTGTAGGTGTTGCTGATGCTGGCAGCAATGTCCTGGCTTGAGGCTGGAGCTGCCCCGTTTGCTGAGCTCTCCAGCCCAAGGTCAGCAGTCTCTTGGGTCTGTGCTGACTCTGGAGACGGAGAGCTGAGGGGGGACGGCAGCATAGCCTTTCTGCATCCAGACACTGCCCTCCCAAACTGATATTTCTCTGAAAATGTCCTCTGTGCCCTTCACATGCTCACTCACCACCGAAGTGCTGATACTGCCTAGATGTTTTCTTCTCCTGCATGATTCAGGTTTTGCACTCATTGCAGCAGAACGATGGACTATTCACTGGGGGGCAGATTGAAGAAAGCAGATGCCCTTGAGATATTCCTTCAGATGGCCTTCTCCTTGGGCATCTTGCAGTGTGATAAATCAAAACTACCCTTTCTTCTTTGTGCTCTGCATCTGACCTGGCAGTACTAAAGGGAATTGCATTTGCATGCATTTAAATATAACTGTAATTTTGTATATTGATTTAGGCATTTCTTTGTTTCTCTTCTGAGACGTTTCCTATTAAAGCCCGGGCTGGAATTATGGAATAGTTTGGGTTGGAAAGGACCTTTAAAGGACATCTGGTCCAAGTCCCCTGCCATGAACAGGGACACCCACAGGTGCTCAGAGCCTGGCCCAGCCGAGGCATGTCTCCAAGGGCAGGTCATCCATCACCTCTCTGGGCACCCTGTTCTGGTGCCTCACCATCCTTATTGTAAAAAACTTTTTCCTTATATCCAACCTAAATCTCTGCTCTTTGAATTTGATAATCCAGGACTGGTTCTTGCAGAGTGTGGAGCCCTCACATGAGATGTTATTTCTGATTTTTGCCTGCAGGATGGTACCAAAGTAGTAGGAAGATGTGGTGGTTACTGTGGGAAGTGTACCCCGTCATCTGGAACAGGCCTCAACGTGCAGGTGTTATAGCAATGGTAAGGCCATGGCCACCAAGGAACTGGCTCCTATTTCCTAAAGCCAACTCACTGCTCAGCCCTGGGGTTCAGCTTCTAGAAATTGGTCCCCACAACCCCATAAGGCAGAGCCCATGACGTGTGCTCCCCATCTGTGCCTTGCAGGTTCTCTGAGAGCAGCCTGCGGAGACGAGATGGATGAAGGATAGCGATGCAATACCTCTGCCTCCCACTTTTTTAACCTGTTTATGTGTGTATATAGATCGCATATTCTTAATGTACAGTATAATATTTATGTTTGGAATTATTTATTTTGATTTAATATTTTTGTACGTAAAATCATTATATTAAGGCTGCTTTTACTATTTTTATTTTTTATTGTTAAATCCTGCAGTCAAACCACTGCATTTTGCGTACTCTACATTATATGTAGCATTATGACAAGTGATACTTTATTGTCACTGTATTCAGTTGTTTACTTTCAATCAGTAATTTTCCTTCAGTTATGGGCTGCTTTAGCCCTCCACGGTGCTACACAATCTGCATTGGGGTATTTTTGGCATTTCAATCTGTCTTGATGTAGGGAAAATAGACAAGATGTGCTTAAATTTTAATTTAGTGATTAGGCTGACAGCACTCAAGGAAAACATGACAATGAATACAGTGCTCGTTGCATTGGCAATCTTTATCTTTTAGGTATGTTTTGAATTTCACATGACCTCTGTGGCTGGTGCTGAAAGCACTGGTTTGGTGCTAACATGGTATTTATTAATGCTCAGTAGTTTCAGTTAATCCGCTGCCTTTATCAGTGGGAAAAGGAAGAAAGCAGAAAAATTGTCAGGCGAATCAATCATAAAATCAGTCATCAAAAGATTCAATCATAGGATATCCCAAAGCTGGAAGAGGGACCCATAAGGATCACCGAGTCCAACTCCTGTCTCCATGCAATAGATTGAGATCTGCTCCAAGTTCAGGAAAATTCCTACAGACGGATCTTCAGCTGAGCCCTGTTTATTTGTAGGGTTCTGAAGTAAAGTCGCTTTCCAAAGAACACCCGTTTCCCTGCTAATTGCATGTGCCATCGTGCTTCCCGCCTCCATCCGGCAGCAGGGCGATGGGGCCATATGTTCCCTGGGCTGTGGGCTGAGGAGCTGAGGCTCATTATAGGGACGTTGTCACATAATCCCAAAACACGTTGGCAGTGTGGGGTCCTACCACCCACGGGGCTGCAGGGGCAGGGCTGGGGGACTGCATCCACGATGCTTCCAACACACCGTGCCCATGTGTGGGGCCAGGCAGTGTCAGCCTTGCTGTGTTTCCAGCAGGATCAGCTTGTACTCATGGAGTGCTGCCCTCCCCCAACCCCCAGCAAACAGGCTGCTTCACGCCTACTTCTGTATTGCTTCCTATCCTCCTGGTAAGGCATCTGTGCTCTTTGCTGTCCACGATCCAATGTAGAACCAGACCTAAAGTGGATTTTGTAGTGTTTTTGTGATAGAGAAACGCGGCTGTGCGATGCCCCGCCTGTACATAGACTGCTGCTTGCAGCACTGCGCAGAGCTTCATAGCACACTGAACGGGGGTGATGTGACCAGATTAGTTTTGTAGTCTGTGACTATGTCCCTTAATTCTTTCTCCTTGATTCTACGTAGCAATAGGAAAACGCTGCCCCAGTGTCTTATGTTGGGGCAGCCAGGAGCACAAAGGACAAATCTGCAGCGCAGAATTGCCAGCATTTCAGAAGACTCATCCAGCTAAGTCTTCAAATTTGCGGCGCAGGTATTCAAACCCAACCTCAGCTCTGCATAGCTCCTCAGAGGAGAGCTCCCCAGACTCATAACCCATGCATTTGCCAGCCCACAGAGTAAGACCTGTCAGCCTGACAGTCAGGCACTGACATATGGATGTAATTTGGTGGGCATCCAATGTGGGAGCAGGGTTGGGTTAAAATGCAGCTGAAGAATTGGTGCTCGGCACTCACCAGTGTGCCCCTGTCACTCTCGTTAATACGCAGGCTTAAAGGGAAGAATGAGAATCATACTTATAATTAGGGGTGGGGTGTTTTTTTGTTTTGTTTTGTTATTGTTGCTGTTTAATAGCACATGCAATAAGTGGATGTGATTATATCTTAGATTGCTATTTCACCTATGTCTTCTGCTTATATGACAGTGAGGAATGATTCCTTCCCGAGGAAAAAAAAATGCCAAAAATACTGTTTCAAAGGTCAAAGAAAAGAAAAGGGAAAAAAGGCAAGAGAAAAAGGGAAAAAGGGAAAGGGAAAAAGGGAATGGGAGAGGGAAATACAGAGAGAAAAGGGAAAAGTAGTAAAATGGAATAGTGATTTTTTTTCTTTAATGATAACTGCTCATGTGTAACTTGTGTAGGGGAAAAGGGAAAATTGCACTTTGAACTATAGAGAGAAACAGTGGTGCTTAGAAAGTACAGGCTTTATTATATTTTCTGTAATTAAAGGAATGGCTATTTATAAAAAGAAATATTATTTTGATCTGTATGCATTCCTTTCTACCACGTAGTATCACAACAACTATTAACAGAGCCAGATGAACCTAAAAAAATAGAAGTATCAAATAAACTACAATATGAGAATTGACAGATCACTGATCTTATGATTCACCATTGGGTTTCATTAAACAGGGTCAGACTTTGAGGAGCAGAGACATGAGACATTTCTAGTTCAGGAAACAATTCTGGGTTTTGTATGTCGATGCCATTATTTTTCTACAAAGTGTTGTGGGGTTTATTTTGTTGGGTTTGGGGGGAGATTATTTTTTTCTTTTTGCAAGCACTTTTCTGTACAGATTTTTTTTTCTTTTCTTTCTGATGATATTCAAAAAGGAAATGGAAAGATCTGTAAGACAAGTCTGTTTGGTCTTTCTGAATTTGCCATCATATTTTAATGCCTATATGCTATTATAAAGGCAAAATACTTTGTACACAAGGGAACAATACAGTGAATGGTAAACATTCCGTTCTGTGTTGGTTTTTATTTGCATGCTTTGGGTTCCCTGTTTGTTTGTCTCAAGAAAAAGGAGTTTGGGGAGGAGTGCTGCATGCACAGTGCCATGCCTGTGGTCTAGGGACCTTCAGGAGAACACAGTGCTCTGTGACTGCTCTGTGCACTCCCCAGCTGCTGTTCAGGAGAGGAATGGTGTGACTGGAGGGCTGTATGTTCCCTGCACTGCTCTGGGGTAATAGGGGCAACCAGGAGCCCAGCCACACATTGGACAAATGTTCCTGAAAGGTGAGCAAGGGTAACCTGACCTATATAATATTATCAGCCAAAATAAATCAACTGAGAAAAGGCCATCATGGTCAGCTCCAGCAGCATCCCTCAGAGCAGCCTCACTCCTATTTCACCACACCAACCCTGTCCAAACAGTGACTCCTAAACAGCCTGGAGATTCCATCCCTGTGAAGATGACAGCCTGGGTTTTGCCCTTATTGATAACCCATGGAGCATCCATGCAGATTCTCCAATGGGCTCAAAGGCCAAATTTAGCATATTGGGAAACCGAAGTATTTCTCTCTTCTCGTTTGCATTCTGCTTTGGAAACTGAGCTGCATACAAGTGTGCATCCCAACTGCATTCTTTCTGCAATTATGTAGCAGTAGGGATATAAATATACTGGAATATTTCCTAAAATATAATCTAATTTATTGTAAATCAGCAATTACACATTTTAAAGGAGACTTCTGTTTTTCTTTGCAACTTATCATTAACCATTTTCAGATTACATATTTTTAGTGAATTTTGACTGTATTGCAACTCCCTTCACTTGGTGATTTCAATGATGCCAGCAAAGAAACATGGTTACAGATTATTACAGACAGAAGAGCTCTTCTTTCTGAGCTGCAGATCTGTATTTCTGTGCTGTGGCAGGCAATGCAAATCCCAATGAGCGCTGCTAATCAGCCGACTTTCTATAAACAGTTTTATGTCAACACAGCTCCAAATAAACTCCAGTGCTTAAAAATGAGGCTTAAAAGCAGAGATTGACCTGGAAATGGATGACCCATAAATGGTTTGTTGGAAAACTCCATTATCAAGGAAAACATGTGCAGTCCCTAAAACGCCAATTTGGGGAGAATTGTAATGTCAGGTTGAGGATCTGTGACCTGATCATGATCAGCAACGTGGAATTGCCACCTCGCCAGCTCCCAGTACCAGGAGGAGGAAGAAGAGCCTTCCCCTGGCTGTTTGGTTTGCAACTGGAATGGCCTCAACGGCCCCTGCCAGCACCACAGCCATTAGCCCGTGACCAAAAGTGTCCTCCCTTTACTGTCATTTTTCTTTAATAAATAATTAAAAAGACTCCAAGTGTGGGCTGCTGTGGAGCCACATTGCTGTGCATGGCTCCTGAATAATGTTTCACTTTCCAGCCCAGTATAATGATGGGGTTATTTCAATGCTTTTGACTCTTGGCTCCAGTAATTCTATGAAAATTACAGTGTGCTTCTCCAACCTTACTGCACAGCCTACCACTACTAATTGCTTCAGGGGCAGAGTTGATCTCTACAGCTTTCTCTTCTGCCCTAATAGTGAGCATTTTTTCTTCTCTAGAGAAACACAATGCATTTTGGTGAAGGCTGCTGGAAATGCCTGTCTCAGGGTGCTTGGTTTAAATCAAGATGTTTACTAGAAAACTGTCTTCTGCGTGCCCATGAAAAACACACTGACAAATGAGGAGAGATGGAAAAGACCAAGGATGGTGAATATTTCCCACTGAGGCACTCGTAGGCTGGACCTCCTGGCTGAGTCCTCTTCCCAACAGCTGACATAGGGAAGGCATTAAGGAATCAGTAAGTCCTCCTGACTCTTGAACTCTTCGCATCGAGAGAAATTCCTTTTTGGGAATGACATCTGAGTTCATCCAGAAGTCGCTAAGCTTTGAGCTGCTGCTCATTCATTGGGAGGGGATGGGTGCCTTCCCAGTACAAATTCCTGGCTGCAGCTCTGTAGCTTTGTGCAGGAAGGAGCAGAACGCCCAAAGCGGTGCCTGCCGGTCTCAGCATTTTCCAAGTATTTTTGCTTGTTCTGGAGCAATCCAGGCAGCAGGGATTGTAGCCTTCCAGAAGCAGATTTAGTTGACAAGTTTCTGACCTCTCTTAGCAATAGTGAGATGAAGAATGCTGGGAAGTTATTTTTGGCCTTCTCAGAAGAGTCTGACTTTCCACTTCAAAGGTGGCTTAATTTTGAAGCTATGTTATATTACCAAACACAAGGCATCATTTTTGAAATATCAAAACGAGAACAGAACACTGCTTTAACCTAACCTGCATGCTTTTTATATTTTATTTCCTAGGGGAAGTTTGGTTTGTTTGTTCCTATAAAAGAAAAAAACCCATCAAATCTGAAATTTCTGTGAAATGATTTCTGCCCCTCTCTGGTTATAAATGGGATTTCTGAAGTGCTGGGAAACACGACCTGTTGGCTGTCAGTACACAGATACCTGGCGCAGGCACCAGAAGAAGGCAGAAACACGTTTGTCCTTTGTGAAGCTGACCCAGGGGTTGGTATTTCATGCCACAGAATTACCATGCCCATCAACCCATTGTCACCAGAAAAACCTCAGCTCTGCTTTGGGGTGAAGCTGACCTGCAAGCTCCATGCTGCCAGCTGTGACATCCAGCTGCAGGGTGTTTGCTGGTACTCAGCATCTCTGGCTTTGAGAGCTCAAGGAGAAGAGCCAGGAGTCCAAAGAATCCTCTCCTTTGTATGGGAGGCAGGATTTTGCATACGTTCTCCCTTTAAATCATTATTTGGCTCCATTCATATGCTTATAATTTCTTCATCCTACTCAAATCTTTGACTACATTTCAAACAAGCAATTAAGTTAATCAAGTCTTTGCTGCATTGTCCTTTTCTAATCCATCCTCTCTGGTTTGCTGACCTTTCCCTTTGAAGCTGTTCTCTTCTTGCTGCTGCCTTCCCCACCCTACGCAGAAAAGAACATTTGGTGTGAAATGATTTAATTGCTCCCAAAGCACGGAAGGAGTACAGCTTCCTGCAAACAGCCCGACAGAAGCCAGTGAGTCCAGGTCAAGGTGCCCATGGTCAACAGGCAGCAGAGGGGTCTTGTTTGCTCCCATGCCTCTGGATTTAGAAACACAGAATTATAGAATGGATTGGGTCTGCAGTGACCTCAAAGATCATCTCGTTTCAAACCCAGCTTTGGCCAGCCCTTGGGAGCAGGGCCAGGTAGGTGATGTTGGAAGCAGGCATGTCTCTAAATGCTGTCATTCTGGGAGCCAGTGCACCCAAGCCTGTGACACAGCTGATCCAAGGGACCCTCAGCCAAAACATTCTGTTTCAGGGGTACTGCTAAATTCTGCTGACTGGAATGGTGTGTCTTAAAATCCTTCCAGTGTCCTTGTCAACATGTATAGCATCATGCAGCACGGCTCACCTGGAATGACCTGGGAGCTGCCTTCGTCAGATGCCTGAGGTAATCTGATAATTTCCACCTCTACATCATCTTCACTCTGCGTTATGCAAGTGGTATGTGAAGCTTTCTAGATATGACTTGCATTTGGATTTTTCCTATTTCATCATGCCTGGGCCTTTCAAGTGTCTAAATGCACACAAATATGTCACCTGGGAGCACTGTGAGCTGTAGGCAGCAAGTATCATGGAATCATCACAGAATCATAGAATGGCTTGGCTTGGAGGGGATCTCAAAAACCATCTAGTTCCAACTCCCTTGCCATGTTCAGGGCTGACGACCATTAAATCAGGCCGGCCAGGGCCCCAATCAACCTGGCACCTCCAGGGATGGAGCACCCACAGCTCTGGGCAGCTGTGCCAGTGCCTCTCAGCCCTGTGAGAGAAATATTTCCCCCCAACATCTTATTTACATCTCTTTTAGTTTACAACCATTCTCTTTGTGTTACCCCACATGTGTTTGATTATTTTTCTCATCTTGAGGAACACACCTGATACGTTGAATTAGCCTGGAAAGAGCACAGCTTTAAGATGTGGAACAAATCATCGTGCTGGATGGCAAGCAAGCTCAAGGGGAGTGAGAAGTACCAAAAATTTGTCACTGCTATAGCACGAGGAGGTTGTGTACCAATCGGCAGTGCCCCTCTGCATGGCTCTGTGCAGCCTTCAGTTGAGCACAGGGCAGCACAATCCAGCATGTCTCCCTCCATGGTGAGAAGCAAGAAGCAAGGGCTGATCTGGACAGCAAAGAAACCCAGTTCTGGGGCAAGAAAAATATAACGCAGCAATCTGGGGGAGTGAGGACAGGCCATGCCAAGGGGATGCATGCTGCACACTTCACCACGCTGGCACCAGAGGGCATTGGAGCCTGAGCTTAGCTCCGTCCTGCAGAACTTCCCAATCCCACAGCCCCGATGTTACAGGGGAGTGTGCGCTGCTTCTGTTTCTCCCCTTTTCTCTCTCTTTTTTAATTATTTGGGATCGTTGTGTTCCCGCTTGGCTCCGTGCTTCCCAGCAGGTGCTCGCCTCCGCACAGCGGGGCTGGGCTGCAGGTTTTATTGGTGCACAGCCCAACTCCTCAGCGCTATTTACGGGGAAACTGAAGACTGCCTTCAAAATTAACAATATCTGACTATAAATCTTACTGCGTTTCCTAGCAACTAACACAATAAAACCCTAAGGTTAAAAGGAGAAGGGTTATTTGGAGATACCTTGGGGAGCACGTAATGGCCATTTGCATTCCTGGTTGGGAGGACAAGAAAAAAAAAAAAAAGAAAAAACAATCCATGTGATATTTACAAATTACTGCATAGATGAAGGAGAAGGTGGAATTACTCACTGCAATTTTAATCCAAATACCTCAGCATCGAAAAATACAGTGAAAAAACTCTTAGCTGTAGTCAACTGGCTGTGATTAAAGAGTGCTCTGAAAACGTGCGGCGATCTGCAGAAATGGTGGAAGGGTTTTGTTGAGTTGCTAAACCCACTTGGTTACTGGTATTGACATCTCGAGTGTGTGTACCACAGATTAAAAATGTTCAAAGTAAATCTGACCGGAACGAGCCTGATGGAATATGCCCTAGAAAAGCCTACGCAGTGCAAAAAACATTTCAAACTGAAGTAACATAGCATGATTCATCCCAGCCTGTGTTCCTGTTATGCACAGCACAGATTGAAATTCCATATCCCCACCTCAAACTGAGGTTCATGTGCAATCTTTTCTGCCTGCAGTCACTGCAAATCTCAAAGCTGGAAGAAGCGGAAACGCTGACTTGTTCCCCTCTTGAAAGACCCTCATGGGGGCACGTTTACCCAGGGAGGAGGTTTGGGAGGAGAAATACGCAGTGAAATAAACGCCTGGTCCCTTGCACGCTCCTTTAGCAGACAAGGCATTGAGAGGCATTTTTAAGCCCTCCTGTTGCTATTGGAAGGCTTTAGACCAAACCTGCCTGATAACAGTTCAAGAAATCAACAATCAAGAAATCAGCAGGCAAAATGAGGCTGCTTCAGTAGGGAAAAGTGTCCTTCTTGCTGCATACAAGTGGAGGAAACCAGGATTCAGGCTGCCTTAGTCACAAGAAGGGCTATAAGTGTCATCCTGAGGCAGGTTTGGTTGAAACAGGAATGGGAGGGGAAGATGATGTATAGAACAATGTAAGTGACAGCAGCAACAATAATTTGTCAGACAAACTGTCTGGCATAGATTATCCATGTGTCTCAGTTTCTATGTGACAGCGGCATCTGACAGCCCCCACCTCCAAGCTGAGCCTGTCTTCTCTGAGAAGGAAGATCTACGTGTTTAGAAAAAAAAAAAGAAAAAAAAAAGGAAAAAGAAAAAGAAAAAGAAAAAAGGAAGAAAAAAGTAAAAACTTTAGGAATTACTTTTTGTGCCAGCACAGGTAGGCCCGGAGCTGTGTGCCTGTCCCCTGCCCTCCCAGCCATGCCACCATGTGTGCATCATCCCCTGAACACAGCGAGCACAAGGGAGTGGGAGTTATTTCCTGAGCAGTCTTCACTCTCAGCAGCTTTTCTGGGGGAGGAGAGAGGAGCACTCAGGGCAGTGAGATAATGTCTCCCCTCCCTTTCCTAAACACATCCCAGAGAACTATGTTCTGGCCTGATTTTCTTCTCACGCAGCATTTGAGCATCCCAAAAATGTGGACTGAGTCCTCCTGACAGCCCTGGACCTGAGGAGGACAACGAATCCTCCTTTGTCCTTGAAGTCACAGGTCAGACAACATGTGCTGGTCCCGGGAGGTTGTTAGATTTCCCAGAAGGACCTGAGTCCATGGGGGCTGTGGGAACTCAATTTTTGGCTCTGGGTGTTGAGCACTCCTCTTGCCTATCACCCTGAAGCTGGAGGACATGGGTGTAGGGTGACAGACAGGTTTGGTGGCCCCATGGACACTCTGGGTTGAAGGACAGGAGACCAGCTTTGCTCCACTGAGGTTTGAAACCCGCCTCTCCATCAGCAGATTGTGATTCAGCACAGCCACACCTCTGAGGACTGTACCCTCCAACTTTGACTTACTTTTGCTGTTTTAAACTTATAGCAGATGTCCTCACCAGCCCTGTTATTGAGGGCACACAACATCTCTTGCAACAGCAAAGCAATTAAAAGGATTTGCAGGTCACCTTTAAAGCATTTCCCACAGCACGTCGAGTCTTGTTATAAGTCCTCTATCCATTAATGCTTTTATTTCAGCAGTTTTAATTGAAGTTTTAAATATTCTGAACCTTATGCAAGACACCCAAAGTGCTGCTGAATTTCAGGTCCTCTCTTGCATGATGCTCATTCCCTGAAATCCTATTGACCTTCAATGGAGGTGACAGTTTGTACCTCTGATATTACCGTGTCCTACATGACATGCCATATGGTGGAATCACCATCCCTGGAGGTGTTCATGAACCACGGAGATGTGGCACTGAGAGACGTGGTCAGTGGGCATGGTGGGCGTGGGTTGGGCTTGCTGACTTCCCCACGTGCATGATTCGATGACTGTAGGAAGGTAGGGATGCTCTAATGTGACACAGTTTGTACGTGTTCAGAGAATTTGCCTGTCCGAGTTCGTCACAAACTTTTACAAAACCACTTGGGCAGCAAGCTGAGAGGGAAACTGAGAAGGATGAGAAAGTTTGGCAGAAAGGAGCAATGAGGAGAAGCTGGGAGGGGGAAGAGCAGCTGCAGAGCAGAAAGGGGAGAGAAAGTCAAGTGTTTCACCCTGCAACTTTTTGCACGAGATGTCCGAAGTCCAGCCGCACCGCAGCCGGGCAGAACTGTAACCTCAGCCTTTACCCCTTCGGGCGGCGGCACGACCCCAACCCTTCGGGGTCTCCGCTTTTCCCCCTCGTGCTGCGGTGCCCCACAGCCGCGGGTTGGGCCGCCCGCTCTGAAGCGGAGCGACGGCAGCGGGCGGTGCGGGGCGGGGGGCGGCCGTGCCCTCCCGGGGCGGTGCCTGGGGGCCGGGGGCGGGGAGGAAGGGGCGGGGGCCCGGCGGAGGGGCGGGGGCGGCTCGGGGCGGCCGCTGCCGCGCACTCGGGCTCGGGCTCGGCTTCGGCGGGGCCATGTTCGGCCGCGGTTCCCGTAAGCGGCTCTCGGGCCGCTCGGTGAGTGCCGGGGGTGGGGTCTGTTTCCTTTCAGCCCTCTCCCCGGTTCCCACCTGTGGCTCCGTCCCGCTGCAGGCGCGTGTCCCCGCCGTCCCCAAGTCTCTCTTTCCTGGATGTCCCATCACCTCCCCGTGTCCCTGTAACCCCTATTTCCACTCCCCTATCCCTGGGTGACATCTGTTTTTCTTGCAGCCGACGGCGTCGGGGGAGCCGGAGCGGGGCCAGCCCTGCAACACCTGCGGGGACCAATGTCCTGGCTTTGCCCTGCACAAGTGGAGGTAAGGCCCGGCGACACGCGTGTCCCTTCCACTCGGGGGCGGCGAGACCGTGTCCCTCGGATAGAGCTTCCTCCGGCGCTCCCCACGTGGAGTTTTGGGGCTCCACAGAGCAAATGTGGCTTTTTTAGGGAGCATTTGTGTTGGTCTCGGTGCCCCTGCCTCAACAGGTGGGTCTCCATCTCCAGTGGGAGCTTGCTGCCCCGTGGAGAGATGAGTGGGTGTGCTGGTACCTGCTGTGGGATGCAGTGCTGGGGGGAACTGGTTTGCTTCGTGCCGTGTGCTGAGCTCAGGGACTCCTGCTGCATGGAGGCAGGGGACAGCAACAGTGGGGTGGCAAGGGGTCATGGTGAGGGAACCTGTGGTTGGTGGTCCCAGCTGGCTGTGTGGAGCTCCTGCATCCTCCCTCAACCCGCAGCAGTTTTACCCCCTTGGTGATGCTGAGCGGCGATACATCGAGGTGGATGGGTCCTTTCCTCCAGCAGGGTGGGGATGTATGTGTGGGAACAGCCAAGTCCTCTTCCCTATTTATCCTGTATTTCCATAAAGACGCTGTCTTGTGTCTTTATGTGGTGCTTATGGAGCACGGGGAGCCCTGGCCTCGTTCTGAGTCAGCCCCACCTTTACTCCCCACGCTGTGCTATCTGAAAGTGAATTCTGTTTGTGGATGATTTGAGATTTAGTGATATTAAACCTTTTGGGCTGAGGGCTCTAGCAGCTGGTACTGACTTAGAGCCCTTGGTGACCTTTTAGCCTTATTTTATAGGTTATTCCCTTTTCTCCAGCATCTGCCACGTGTCTAGCACGCGTCCTGATTCTCAGAGCTGCATCTCAGCACATAAAACATGGGTCCAAAGCAAGGAGAGAGACACTGAATTGATTTATTCGTGCTGAGTTGTATCTAAAGCTCCAGCCTTGCAGATGGGCAGTGTCATGCACTGGGGATGTGCTGCTGCAGCTGCAGGTGATGAATGGGTGGAGGTGATGGATGAGCCCTGTTACTCTGCCCTGTGCAGGTGCCAATCCAAGTGTCCCATGCCCCACCTCAGACCTTCAGAAGGTGAAGGTGTCTCCTCTTGGCCACAATTGGGATCTGCCATGTATGTTAGATTTATAAGGTCACTCCTGAGTGTGTTTTTTTTTTTTTTTTTTCCCCAGGGCTTATGAAATGCTTTCAAGAGCTGCCCCAGGTTTTCTCATTGCTGAAGTCTGGGGCAGCAGGTGCTGTCACAAAGGTGCCTTGTAATGCTTTTAAGTGTCACGGTGAACTTTCAAGTGTAAAATAAGAAGAAAAGGGATGGTCAGCAGAGGGATTTTTAGTCTGAACAAGGTGCTGTGATTTCCTGTGTGTTATGTTACACTTAGGTTTGAAAAGTGGAGCAAGCAGTTAATACAATCTTAGCAAAGGCCACTGAGCTTCTTGGGTGGTGTCAGATGTGCAGTGGGGACAGGGTTGTGACCCCTGCAGCAGCATGCTGCCTGCTGTGCTGCATCCTGCAGGACCCTTGAGCAGCAGGCTTCACCCTGCCAGGAGCACCCACCCACCTGCAGCTGCCCCTAGGGGTCCCACCGTGCATTTAGGTTGAAACAGATGGATCCTTCTCGGGAAGGAAAGGGTTACCTACCTGGGGCAGCAGTGCACAGGGCTGGGTGTGCGTCCTGTGTGCTCCCGGCTCTGCATCCCGCAGTGGGGCAGGTGTGCTCCAGCTGCACGCCTCACACCAGCGATGGCAAGGCAGAGCCCTCCTGCATATGCATTCACATTTAATTGCCTCGATGTAAGAGTAATTATGCAATTAAAACAGAAAGGCAGCCTGTTTGCCAAGGCACAATAGAGAGGAAGGATGTTCATGTTTTACTAGTGAGTGGTTTGGTAATGCCCAGGATATGTAATAGCAGTTAGTTCTGTCGGTCCCAGGCGCACTCGGGAGCAGTGCCCTGTGTGCGTGGGGCCATGCAGCTCCTGCTGGGGGTGCTCACAGGCACTTCAGTTCCCCAAATGGGATTGGAAGACAGCAGTGGTCTGTAAGGAGATCAGCAGATTAAGGATACAAACCCAGATCAATTAACCGCTGGAGATTCGTAAAGCTTTTTAAGATCCTTTAACAGCGGAATTTTGCTGATAAATGGGAGTCGGGCTTTTTTCTTCAAAGATGGGAATTGGTGATGTGCTTTGGGGAGAAATTAAAGGATTTATGAGCTTGTAGGCACTGAAACCAGAGCACATCCCTGCTGCTGGTGTACACGTTGTCCTGGACGTGATTGTGCAGGACTGAATTGCCTTGTTACCTGTGATTCTAGGTGTGATCTGTCCATTGGGCAGGCACATGGCTTTGTCAGGCACCAAAGGTTTCTGCACCCACACACTCTCTTAAAAGCCGCCTTGCTCAGATGGAGAGGTGGCTTTGAGCATTGGCTGCATTGATCATTCCTAGGAGCACACGCATCCTCTGAGCCAGGGAAACCACTTGAAAGTAAATTGCATTCTGCAGAACTGCTGTATTTTCAGAATAAAACCAATCTCTCTGATGTGAAAAAGAAGAAAAGATGAAAGGGGATTCCCAAGTAATGCAGAACTATCCCTCGCTTTAGAGCACATTTCTGAACGATCTTAATCTTACACTTAAACTCTGATCTCGCATTCAGGCTGGTGGATGAATTCCCTTGATAACATGCTGTGGGCAGTGAGCTGCAACTCCCTGCTGTTAGAACAAGGCCAGTTACCTGCTTTCACCCAGAGCTCCCAGACCCCATCTCTGGTTGCAAGACAAGTTCCATCCTCAGTTCTAAATCTTTTAACCCCAAAGAGGAGAAAGCAAGCCACGTCTGAACGGTCTGAAGGTTGAATTCCATCATCCCTTGGTGCAAAGTCAGTGAGGATGCAGCTATTGGAGTATAGCCCGAGTAACCTGCAATTGCTCAGAGCTGCAGCAAAGCAACTCTTTCCTCTAATGCTGTCGCTTTATTTTATGGCAGCCTGTCAGTGAGGTATGTGAGGACCTGTGTGGGCCGTGGTCTTGAGGATGGAAATTGGGCACGCACAACAAAATCCCAGTTAGTGCAGGCTGGTGCTTGAAAGGTGGCTTTGTGTGTGGGAGCAGTGAAATCAAATTCAATAAAAATCTCCGACTCCTTGGGAGTCCAGTTGCCGTTTTCTAATCAGATCTGCATTACATTAAGCTGTGTGCCATTCAGCTTGTTAACAAGCTTTGGTTTAAATAAAGCTGTCACTGGGGTTGGGTGAAGGGATGGCCATTAGAAGAGTCCTTTGCATAACGTCCTGCAGAGAGGAGCCTGCAGAGAGGTGGGCTGGGAGGAGGGAAGCGGAGGGAGCTGAGGACCGCTGCTGCAGCAATTAGGGTGGGTGTGCAACCCTACAGGTGACAAATGGCTCCAACACTGCCTGGAGTGCTGAAGGCTGAACCCAGCAGAGCTGTGCCAGGAGGTGCGGGGGACACAAACCACCCGCACTGCAGAGCTCAGGGATGGAGCAGTGCTGCAGCTCCCGGAGGGGAAGCAGTCAGGCGCTGTGGCAGATAATTTTAACAATTGTCTTAGAACCTTGGGAGAAGTCTTTGTTGCCATAGTTATTCTTCTCCCTTGCAGAAGTGGTAAATAACAGCAGTAAACATGACATAAGACCGCCTCGCTGGTTTTCAACGTGAGACTGGTTTGCATCTTTCCTTGGTGTCTGTTCCTTGTGTGTGCATAATCGCTGTCCCTCGCAAACTCACGGGGCGAGGAGATCTGCTCCACGTGTCCCTGTCACGCTGCAGCGTGGGGTGACGTGTCCCAGGTCGTGCCTGGCCCAGGGTGGCTGTTTCTGGGCTAACTGACTCAGAACTCAGCAACGCTCTGGATTATTATTCAGGCTTTTCTTTGCTACTGTAACTCATTGCTTCGTTGTGGTCTGATACAGAAGTCTGGTGACATCTGGCCTTGCCAGGTCTGGGAGCAGGAGAATGTTGAGGAAAGAGTAGATCTGGCACTAGGGAAATGTGTTAGTGAGCACAGTGAGGGTGGGCTGATGGTCGGACTGGGTGATCTTCGTGGTCTCTTCCAACCTTCATGACTCTACGAAGCTCAGGGTGCTGAGTGATGGTGAAACACAGAAGCGTATGGACAAGGAAAGAGAAGATGTGTAGTACAGTGAACCCACCAAATAAATGGCAGACCAGAGCTCTGGAGATGTGTTAGGTTGCTGGATGGTGGTGGCTAGGTCGCGTTGCATGGCATGCCTCTGTTTTGTTGACAGTAGCTTGGGAGTTGCTAGTGGCAGTGTTATTTCTGTTCTTTGTTCTGCATGTTTGTACAGTTCCTGTCCCCAGACATGATCCACCCTTGTGTAGAGGGCAGCAAATACGGGTGTGGGGTGACAGGAGGCTGTGTGCTTGCAGCCCAAATATGCATCGTCCTTCCCACTGGTGACTCGTACCTCATCCAGAGAAATGATAACATTTGTAATGTGGCACGTGAATGAATAGCACCAAATCCTGAAGCATTTGTTTCTACTTCCAAAAAAAGAAAAAAGTACAGATTATTGCTTCCATATGTTTCCAACATTTTTAATAGGTTATGTATCTCTCACACACACGCTCCCAGCTTTTCCCTTTCATGAATAACATGCTTTGTGCCTCCCTCTCCTTTAGGATTCAGATATTCCTCACTTCCTTGTGTGTTTATTTGAAAGGCTTCGGGGATGTGAGAATAGCAATGCCTTATCTTGAGCAGGCTCACACTCTCATCGCTTCCCCAGTGAGCAGCATTGGGTCCTGTGGTGTTTTGTTCAGATTTCCATTTTGCAGCAGGGAGCCTACAGGAATGGGAAAGCTGTGCCAGTGGGGTGCATTACTCCAGAGGTGAGTCCCCATGGGGCTGCAGGTGGCTGTCCCCCAAGGACAGCTGATTGAGGGATGCAGAGTAATCAAAAGTGGTTTCAGTTGGCCAATTTCTCAGCCCGTTGCTGGGGTTAGTAGGGTGAGCTCGTAATTGGGGTTTTTTGTCATAAGCAGTTTGGGCAGGGAGAAGCTGTTCCTTGCCCGGTGACTCCTTGCCAAAGCTGGTGTCCTTCAGCTGCTGCTGGGGCAGCTTTGGGATGGGTGACTGCTGATCACCTATGCTGCACCTCCCATGGTATAAGTGACCTCAGCTGCTCCAGTGAGATTAAGCACTTGTACAAGCATTTGAAAAATCAAGGCTGATGTTTCCTCTGAGAGCTTCAGAGCAGAGGCAGTTCCCTGAAGGCAGCTGAGACCTACTGAGGTCCAATGCAGATTTTGCCTTGGGTAGGCAGCAGGCAAATCCTGCCCATAGGTCTCACTGAACTTTGCCAAGGGGCAGTGTGACATCAGGAGATGACTTTGGGCACACCTGGGAGTAAAGACCCCCACGGGTTTTCCAGCTTCACCCTTCTTTCCATAAACACGCAGCCAACAGCTGAGTTTGGAGGCTCCCAACCCAATCTTTTGGCTGTTCCTTGCACAACCATCATACCCTGCTGCTAACACAGCCCCTAAGCCAACAGGGACAGATAAGGTGTCCTGTTTGTATTGGCTGTGAGGCGCCATATCCATTTTAACAGAACACCACAACATTGCAGGCAGTGTTGTCATTGGCAAAAAGCCTAAAATAAATTCTTTAATTTTTTTCTATGTGATGTGCAGAGGAGCAGGTGAGGTACGTGCCTGTATCTGGGCAAGCCTGGGGAGTTTGTCTGAACTCTTACAAGCCAATGGGGATTGGATTGCAGGAGCTCAAAGGAGCTGGGACACTTCTTGATTAAATTTCATCTGAACACAGGAGCCCCAGTCTGCAGCTGGTGTAACTGGAGTTGCTGCAGGCTGAGCTGCCCAGAAAAGCTCAAAAAGCAAAATTTCTCATAGGAAGGTGCTGTGTGGGTATGTTTTCTGCATATTTTGAAGCAGCTTCAATTAATTCTAGTTTTATGAATGGGGTGAAAAAAGACTAGCAGTGTGATGTAGGGTTTGATCTGGTTTTGGAAGGGTTATTCTGTTCTTGTAAGTGGACCAGATGAGTGAGGGGGCAGAGAAGAGAAGCACTGAACTCTGATTTTACTTGACATTTTGCTCTTAGACTAAATGATTATTTTGTAAGTGTGAGGTTTTATTTTGTGGGATTTTTCTTACTGTTGATGGTTGGTTTGTTTGGGGTTTTTTGCACTAATTTTTTGGAAAAACGCCTACAGCTGCATCTCAGCATGCAACAAGTGAGATGCTCCTGTGCTTCCTGCCTGGTGTGAGTGTGAATGTGTGTGTCCTGCCCTCCCGATGTCAGCAAGACAGCAGCTGCCCTTTCTCAGTGCCTGGGTCGAACCTTCAGCTGCAGCACTGAGCTGGTTGTCACCACCAAGCAAATCTCCATTCCAGAGTCTTTCCAGATGAAATCACCCAAGACAGAGCTTGCAAAGTGCATGGCCAGTATATATGGGCTTGCATGAGGGATCTCCTTCAAGCAAACAGCTGTCAGTGCTGGAGGCTAGGGCTACAAATTCAGGTGCTATGTTGGATGTGTTTTAGTGGGAGGTGGAGCACTGATTTAACAGCTCGCCACAGCCAGGTAGACAAGGTGCTGTGCCCCCTGCAGCCCCCAGCCAAGTAATAGGGTTTGTCAAAAACCTGGGAGGAGGTGAGGGGTGCATGCCCTCCTCTGCTGTCAAGAGGTGCTCGATGCTTTGGAGAGTTTCTCTTGGTTTTTGTTCCTTGTTTGCCTTTAAAAAGTCAGTTGGCAGCCCTTTATTCTCTTCAGGCTCTCTGGCCCCAGTAATCCATCCTTATTACACCATCGAGTCACTCTTCAAATAATCAATTGCATTTTCATTGTCTGCCTTGTAAGTATATCACCCAGCTTAAGGACAGCAGATAGCATCAGCCAGGCTCTCAGGCAGATGGTTTTTACAGTTCATGATGATTCTCGTTTGGATATTTACTTTTTCTCTGATGAATAAACTCCCAGGGAAGCTGGACTGGGGGCTCTTCCCCATCTTTCTGCTCTGTGGTCACTACCTAATGGTGAAGGAATTCATAACACTAGCAGAATTGTCTGATGTGAGGGTAAGCTGATTATGGGGTGATGTTGCCATGAGCCTTTATCTCAGGGGAACCAACAGCTGGAACTGTCCTTAGCTTTAACAAAATATGTCCATACAAAATTCAGGGTGCTCTCTGCCTTCAGAGAGGCCATTTCTTCCCCCTCGTGTGGGTCTCTGCAGGGCCCTGATGCTGGAGCTTAGCACTCCGAGTGCTAAGGACCACAATTACTATTCTCACCACCGAGGGAGGCACTTTGTGCTCTGCCGTCACAAGCAAATATTTCATCCCCTATCCATTGCCCTTGTGCAGATGCTGCTGCCGCGGCGATAAAAGACATAATGGCTGCTCTCACTGATAAGGGGAGTATATAAATGTAATTACTGAAATCCTTACGTGGGTGGAGGAGTCCCTGCGAGGGGTTCTCGTGCTCCCGAGCCCATGGCCATTCCTGGGAAGCTGCCTGCAGCTCCTGGCAGTTGGGTTGGAGCTGTTCGGCCACAGCTGGGAGCAATTAGGAAGCGATGTCTTTTTCCCCTCCCTCCCTCCCCACGTTTTTTCCTCCTCCTCTTGAAACCAACCCATTGGCCCTGGGGAAGCAGGAAGGAAAGCCCCACAACCGATAGTGCGGGCATCTCTTTGGTCTGACCCTCACAAGAAGTGGGCTATAGCCAAAGAGAGAGATATTATGTAGAGCAAGCCAACAAAAAAAATATTTCCATGGCAGCAGTAACCATAGGAAACCTCCCCAGTGTGTGCTGGGTGCGTCCTGTTTCCCTGCCTTCAGCTGTTTGCTTTGCAGTGGTGCCCCATGTGTTACCAGCAGTGACCAGCCACCCTGTTGTGCCCATGGGGATGCATTGCTGTGCCTGCGTTCTACGCTCTGTCTGGCTGCTAAAAAGATGTTTTCAGAGTGTCCCTTAGACGTCAGGAAGTCTCAAAGCCACCTTTTACCTTCTGTCATCTCACAAATGAGTGTTTGATCCTTAAATACCCAAGGCATGACAGTGAATAGGCTTCCAGGATCCAATTCTTCCTTTTTGTAGCGTCTTAGAAAGATGCTTTTATGCTCCCCCTGGCTCAGCCAGCGGAGCTTGGCCTATGACCAAGATGGGGAAACTAGGACAAGAATCATTTTGACAAGCAAGCTGAAAAGTTGTTAAAGATACCAACTTTTTGTGGGGGGGAAATATTGATGGAAGGTTTAATTTAAAAGGGAAAAAAAAAGTATTTTTCACGGAATCATAGAATTGTTTGAGTTGGAAGGGAACTCTAAAGGCCATCTGGTCCAGCTCCCCTGCAATGAACAGGGACACCTACAGCTCCATCAGGTTGCCCTTTTTGATCAGCTTAATCTGAGCACATTTACAGGAGGGCTTAAGAGAGGGGCAGTTTTTGGGGTGCTGCCACCTCTAAGAAATGCTGGCTGGAAAGCGACCACCTGTATTGGGATCAGAGTCCTCCCAGCTGGCGTATGGACAGGCAGCTGGGATTTCTGGGTGCTGTGTGGCTTTAAGCACTGTTCTTGTAAAGGCCACAGGAAGCAGGTTGTTGCTCAAGGCTGCCCAACGTGTAAGGAACCAGCAGGCAGAGGAGGACAGGGCTGTGATAGGTTTCCATGCTCATGTGCCAAACAAATGGTAACGTTCATCACCAAGCCCTGTCTGTGCCTTATTAAATCTGTTTTTGGATTTAATAAGGCCATGTGCTGGTAGTGCGGCCCCTTTAAATGCCAGGTTGGAGAGGAGCTGGGAAGTGAGAAGACAATAAAAGTTAATATTCTAAAGTCGAATATGTGCAGTGTAGCTCAGATTTTTAATATCAAGTGCATAATTTATTACAGGATGTAGAGGGTTTCCAATACATACATTTGAATATGTTTTAGTATTATCTTTCCTTCCAGTAGCAGGAACAATGGTGTTTAACAAAAGAAAAATGATTTCATGTTTCCATTTGATGGTTCCAGCGTGTACCTCTAATAGGTGTGAGATTCATTGAAGCGTGAAGGCTATCTGATAAACGCCTGGATGATAAAGCTACATTGTTTGCTCTGATTTCCTTCAGCTATTTTCAAACGTATAAATAAAACATTTTTGAAGCGTATACCACGCAGTTGAGCACGGGCTGTTTACTTTGCTGATGTACCCCTTAGGGGACACCATGAGCCCTTGGGTGCCTGAGAGCAGCAACCTCATGGCATTAGTGCTGCACGTTGCACTCGAGGAGGTTGCACATCATTTTAACAAATGTTTTGTCTGAAGTGAAGTTACACGGATTTAAAGTAACGATCTCCTCTTTAAATAAAGAAGCATTTGTCTTCACGTACAGCAGAGGGCACTCGGCGTCGCTGAGCTGGGAGGCTCACGGTGAAAACCACGGGGCTTGTGTTCTGTTTTGCAGAAATGAAATACTGTATTTGCCTATGTATGTGTGTGTGTGCATATAAAAAGACATAGGGTGGCATATTTGTAAAAAAAAATCTGAGCACTTAATGTAAAACTGAAATGCTTGCAGTGTTGCTGGAGTTGGATGGGGTGTGTGTTGCGTTGTGCGGTGCTTGGTGTGGGAAGGAAAAAATAAGAGGCCCTCGGTAGCAAAGGGGTAGCAGGCTTGGACTTCATCACAATCATTGTCTAGAAATGAGTTTTTCAGAGTTTAGTTGTTAATTCAAGAAGAATTCAGATGTCCTCTGTCTTCCCCAGTGAGTTACTTATCATGGAGTCATTTGAATTGGAAGGGACCCTGAAAGGCCATCTGGTCCAACTCCCCTGCAGGGTGCAGGGACACCTACAGCTCCATCAGGTGCTCAGAGTCCGGTATTTGGGTTGGGTTAATCTAAATCTCTGACAGCAGTACTGCAGGAGGTGGACGTGTTGACACCTCTGTGTGAAATGCAGGACAGCAAGTAGTATGAGAGGGCATGTGGTTGGAGACGACCAACGAATGCAAAGCAAACAGCTGGTGGTTTGCCGTTGGGTGTCTGTGGAGATCAGAGATGTGAGAATGTTGGAGGAGCCTTATTGTAACAGGTACTAATTAAGGTTTGGATGTTAGGGAGTAACCCAAGGTTAGTGGTAGGGGTTTTGTAAGCAGACCCTGTTGATGAGATGGCAGCAGGCCGTGGTGCAGGGCTGCAGGCAGTCTGTGTGGGGTTGTCGCAAGCAGCATTCATCTTTGAGTGTTTTGTAAGACCTTGGTGCAGCTCTGGAATGATGCATGTGAGGGTGCAGCTGCCGGCGTGCTGCAGGGCCCCTTCCCACTTGGGTAAAAATACAGTTACATTGATGAATACCGATAATTATCCGTTGGCAGTGTTCCTGGAGACCTTGCTGGGCTGTGGGATGGGATTGGATCTGTTTTTTGGAGTGAAGCGATCAGCTGGGCACCACCCCTCCAGAAAGATGTCCCTTAGCTAATTGGGAGACACTGGGATTTAATCTCTATGGCTTCAGGACAGGTACAAAGAGCAGAAGAATGATACCACAGCACAGCCAGGACCATACTGTGTACCCATGTTTCTTGGCTTTGCCTATCCTATAGGCTTTGCTGATCATTAGCCCGCTTTGGGCAGGTGGCTCACTGGGAAATAAGGGTTACAACATGTTTTGCAGGAGCTTTGCATCATTAACACAGATTTGGCAGTGTGCAGTTGGAGAGAGTGAGCTTGTGGGCAGCCAGCCTTGTAGGAGTGACCTTTGAGCCTCAGGACTCACCTTAGCCAATGTCAATAAGCTCTGAATGAAATGAAATGAAACTATTTAAATACACCATTAAAATATGTTGTTATGTTAGCGTGTGGACTTTTGTGCAAGATTGCTCTTTAACTGTAGCCATTAAAGGACCCCCATGGAAGAGCTATAGGAGGCTGCTAAAAGCCATCCCCAGCCTTAACTGCTTGTTGGCTACTGAGCGGATTTTGCACTGAGGTGAAAGCACCGTGCTTTGGAGCATTTGCATCAATTTTGCAGCTCTGGGACCTTGCAGGTGGTAAGAAGAAATGAATTAAAAAGGCACTGTGTGTTGCTTACAGGTGATGAAGCCCAGCTGCCCTGTCTGCTGGCTCTTGTCCTCTCTGTCTTTGCATGTGGTGCCCAAATCCTGGTGGCAGAGATGCGTCCAAGGGGGTATTGCACAGCGTTTTGCCTTCTGGACTTTTCCAGATGATGCTGGAACTTGAGTAGTTCATAAACGGAGCAAGTAGCCAAATGGACCAATAAAGGGAGTTGGTGGAAAGGCCCAATATATTTTACGAAGAAAGAAACGTATCCTCTAACACGAGAGTTGTGTATTGTAAAATTTTGCAGGGCTGCTAGCACTGTTAAGTGCTGGCTTTTCCTCCAGCCATTCTCTGAGTACATGCAGGAACTGTCTTAAGTTTTCTTTTTGGCCTGAGCTCCTCCAGGTTTGAGTGGGATCTTGGCCCTGGGGAAGTTGGTGGGAGACGTGCCCTGAGTTTCTCAGGGACCTGACATGTGGTCTTCAGCATGAGGCTGGTGATGACAGACTTTGAATGAAACGTATTCAGCCTTTTATAGGCATTTTAGTCCAGGTAAAATACAGCTTTACATCTTCCTAATGCTTTTTGATGGCAAGAACTGCAGCTTAAAGGCCAAAATCTGTCTCGATGGTGGTTCTCACTGAGAGATGCCTTTGTGCAAGCCAGGAAAAGTTAAGCTGTTTTGATTTAAGCAATGGATGGGTTTGCAGCATGGCAACAGTGCACGCTCTCACTGTGTTTCTAACCATGGCAACCCAATGAGTGAAATTTCAGGCCAGCCCTGAGGGTGAACACAAGATTTATCAATGATTCAAATACCCCCAAGGCTGTCTGGGGTCTTCAGGCAGGCTGTGATCGTTCAGGGTGAGCTGCCTGTTTGGGTGGATTTCATTCACCATCCGCAGCCACAGAGATCTTTTTCTTTTTGCTGCCCTCAAGCACATAGGGTGGGGAAATGGTGACCTACATGCAGCATTGCGGGAGGCTGAGCCCCTTAGTGTCATTTAAGGGGCACCCAGATTTGGGGAATAGCAGAACAAATGGGGATCTTTTCCAGATTCAATGTTTTTTTTGCTTTTTCTGCAGTTGTCTGCAGCTTCAACCTTGGTGCTGGCTGACTGGTGAGGTTTTAACTGAGGCTTTTTAGTATTCTCCTTGAGCAGTGTGGATTTGTTCCGATGGACTGCAGAGATGTGCTGCTGCTCGAGCTAAGCTTGGATTTCTTCACTGATAAAAACTTGATATCATTCTTCTATCTTGGCCCCAAAGGGCAGGGCTACTGAGCTCAGCTAATCATATGAAATCCATGGTGTTCTGATCTGACTGTTCTTGAGAGTGATTTCTTCTCTACCCAGATTTTAAAATAGGGCAAAATCCTGATTTCCAACCTGCAGTTACGATTTGGCCCAAATCAACCATCTGTCCCTTCTCATCGCTGGGGCCACTCGGCTCCTGCCTGGTTTCATGAGGATGTGCTGATCATAGAATGGTTTGAGTTGGAAGGGACCTTCCCTGCAATGAACAGGGGCATCTACAGCTAGATGATGCTCTTATGGAGAGTGGGGCTCAGAAAAATAGTACATGGGGCCAGACTGAGCGCTGTGCAGACCACTGTGCTCTTTGATCCCAAGCCCCTACCAATGAGGTTTCTCCAAGGTGATGGTGTTTGCTGCTGGAGCTTGGCTGCTCTCACTCTCCCAGTGTCCACCCTTTGAAGGAATCCATGGTTGGCTTTGTCTGGAGCTGTTCTAGGATTTTTCTTGCTTGTGAATGTGATCTCAGATGTCTGCAGGTCTGTGTGAGTCTTGGTATTAGAGCTGCTTTGATGTCTGCACCAATACTTCTTAAGGCAGCTCAGAATGATTTTATGCAGTGGCCCCAAGGTGCTTGCACAGAAAAAGGTGCTTTAGAAATGTAAATTCTGTTTGAGGACAGATTTTCCTCTCCTGCTCTCTCAATTCAGGACAAGGCAGTGAAAATGTAGCATTTAATTAAAGTTAGTAAAGGTTTGGAAGTGAATTGCTATAAACATAAAAGGCATAATCAAATGCCTGCCTAATCCCCACCTTTAGGGCACATTCAATGCAGAAAGAGCATAATGTGTCTGAGACTTGGATTGAAAAGCGATGAGGATTTGGGAGCAGATCTTTTATAGCTGGAGCTTCTGAATTCTTTCACTTCAGGCTTAGGGATTTAAATATCTATATATTATAGGAAAACATAAAGCTTGGTAGGTGCAGTATGACACCATCCCATCCATCACTGTGGCTGTACACCTGTATAGGCCTTGCAGTGGGCAGCACAGTATCCTGACCATGGGTGTGATGGGAACCTGCCCTCAGTGAATCACAGTCTCTGTCAAGGACTTCTTCTCTGAAGCTCTTGAGGCAAAAGCACCTGAAGTATTTCCCTTATTGGCCTAAAGCAGGGCTGGGAAGGGATTGTGTTATTAATGCAGTTTCAACCAGAGGAGCTGGGCTTCTTCAGCTGCCTTCTGCAATCTTGAGCTTCAATTTGAAATAAATAAACAAAATTGAAACAATCTTATATCCTGAAACAGCCAGAGAGAAGGAACCAAATGCTGTTATCTCCCTGGGTCTCCGGAGAAATAAAAGCTCAGTGCATCAGAACTGCCCAGCTCCATTACCATCTCCCCCTCCTGCCTGTGTGTCCCCTGGAGCCAGGTGTCCTGCCAAGCATCATTTCCCCATTGAACTGACAAGCCCACTCATTTCCTTAAAACAAATTTTCCTTTGAGCACTGTGTTATCAGTGCTCTGGCACAGGACACAGTGGGATGTGATGGGATATGGTATATTGAAGCCAAACAAGAAAAGAAGAGAAATGCGGAATCCTACATGCAAAGGTTTCCACCCTACAGTCTGAGTTGGCAACCATGGCCACCACCCAAATCTGTGATGTGGTGCAGGAGTGCACACCAAATTGGCTGACATCAGGCTGCTGTTGCTGTGCAGGTGGGGTGGCAGTGAGGTGGTGTTTGTAGCTATTGGAGATATAATGAAAAGGATCACCTGCATGTCAGTTTGAATCAAAAGGATCACACAGTGGTGTTTTTGGGGTCAGGGCTATTGGGAGTGGAAAGAACCATGTTTAAAGCCAGGATTTGTGTTGTGAGCGAGTGCTCCGTGGTTTTGTTTTGCAATTAAGTGGTGTTTGGCTTTGTTTAGTTTTGGGTAGGAACCAGGCTGTGTTCTGTGGTCTCGCTGTGATTTCTGTTGCTGGTTTTAATGGCGTGAAAATCTGGACTATTTTTCTTGGTTGGGAAGGAGCAGTGAGGTTTCATTTAGAGCCCAAGCTATCCCATGTCTGCAGGAAGCGTCTCCTATCCCACAGGGCCGTGAGGAGAGCAGATTGACAACCTGGGATTGTCCAGCTGGCAGCATCAGGAATGGGAGATGTGATCCAACAGAGGATGGAGTGCCCCTGTGGATGGTGACAGGCAGAAGGGCAGGGCACTGTGTACCTGGTCCAAGAGGAGAGGTGCCCAGCTCAGGGTAACGTTAATCCCATGCCTTGTGGTGCGGGGCCCCATGGAAACGGGAAGGGCTTTCTTTTTCTGTTGAATCGGGCTCTCAGCCAGGTGAAAGAAAACATTTTCCCAACACCAAATGGAAAAATGCAAGGCAGACGTCTTAAATGAACTGTTAAAGGAATAGAGCTGTGAAAAGAGTAAGTTTTCTGCGTGCTGAGGTTATGCATTTAACAGATTTTTGACTATTGGATACCTCTGCAGTTTGTAGACAGATGAATCTGTTGCAGCAACTCAAGTTGTACCAAAAACTGAAGACAAACACTGAGATCCGATCACTGTTCCAGGGCTCACTTGGACGGTGCCATTCTGTCCTCCCAAAAATCTTGGGGCATTTTTCCTTATTGCTCCAGCCCTCTCCGCTCTGTTCGTACAGATCACGGGCAGCTCTACTCATGCTTTAAAATAACCCAGGCTAAAGAATGTGATTTGTGTTTCGGTGATTTTGATTACACCCACGTACTATATTTATTGCCGTTTAAATCATCTGTGTTAGCTTGAGATGTGTTTCTTTTGAGCAAGTTAAAAAAAAAAAAGACTGTTGCTAACTGTTGCTAAGGAAAAGAAGATATTTATTCATCGGGGCACTTCTTTCACATTGTGAGGCTGGTAGCTATGGAGGAGGAACAGAAGGAAAGGACATGGTTATATATTTCAGCCTTTCTGTTATTGCTGTTGGACTCCGGCCATATCTACTGATGGGCAGCAGATGTCATTCCCCTCCAGGATCGTGCATCTTGGTGTGGTGAGTTATGGGTGCCTGATGTGAAAACCCACAGAGCATCCCTGGGCTCTGCTGGGTCCCAGGCACGTGAGGCTCCAGTGGTCTGCAGACATTTCTCCACAGGGACTTTTGTCTCCTTACCTTCAGAGTATCCTTTTAAAAAATCCCCATCAAACCAAAGATCCGAAAGTGATGCACATGGCCACGTTCCTTCCCTGAGCCCTGCTTCTGGGAACATACAGCAATCCCATTAGCTGCTTGTTGCAGAGTTAAGAGGTTTTCCTTCTAGCTGTCATAGCAACAAGAAAATATTGTTTTGACAGAAATCGAATTAAAAATTAAATTTGTCTCCTTCCTTGTAAGCGAATTGCTCACTTGTGAAAAATATAAATCACTTTGATTGGGATGGATATCGCTGTAAGTACCTCTGCATGCTCCCATAGTGAATTTTGCAAATGCCTCATGCCACGTTCTGTCCCTGCTGAGTTCATTTAGAGCGTCCCGTGAATCTGAGCTTTATTTAATGTCAGACTTGGGCTGAAAAGCTTCCTTGGCAAAACTTCCCCGGTGCTTGCGACCTGCTAGAGCTTGGGGGGAAGAAACAGGTCTGTCGAGTTGCTGGGAGCGAATGACTCCTCCGATGTAGCGTTTTTGAAGCTCTGGTGTCAAAGCCCAGACAAACAGCAGTGCCATGGCTGTGGTTCTTGGAGCACGATGCTGTCTGTGAGCAGGGAGAGGCGGTGCGTCAGGGAGCAGTGCCCGTGGCTTTGGGTTGCTCTTCCCCACCTAGCACATGGGCAGTTAAGGGACTTTCTGAGCCAGGTACGATTCAGAGCTGTTCTTAACCCTGAGGTGCTTTACTGTCCCATGAGCTGCCCACTCTCCTTGCGAATCTTCTCTCGCTCTTGGCACTCAGAGCTCTATTTGGTGTCCCTGGGCTGGCAGCACCTTGGTCTGTTGTTCTTCAGAGCTGGATGGCTTTCTGCAGCAAGTCCTGGGGCTGCATGGGCTGGAAACAGGGGAACAAGGGGGAGAGACCTACCTAGATGAGGGGGTTCTTACAGATGTGTGCTGCTCCGAATGTAGTGCCTCCTATTTTATTACTTTGGCCCACAACATCAGAGATGGATGTTGGTGGTATGGCAGTAGAGGTTGAACCTTGCTGCTAATATCTCATTACACTTTGTTGTCATGTGACAGATGGCTGCAGAGAGGCAGTCTGACTAAGTGGTGTCTGACGTGGAAGTGCACTCAAAGAAGGAAAGGTGTGGAACTGAATACCTCCATGCAGACAAAAAATAACACCCATTGGCATTCATCAACACTTGCGGAATGCTATGAAGATCAAAGAGTGGATGGTAGCACACTGGAAGTTGGACTGTGTGGATATTATTTTCCTAGCAACATCACCATTATAGCAGCTGTGAAACAGTGGGTCACCTCAGCTAATGCAGATTTTTATGAGCGTGGCATGCAGGCTCTTGTTCTTCACTGGTGAAAGTACACGGATAATGGTGGTGACTATGTTGAAAAACAGTGTATTATAGCTGAGAATTTGCTCTATCAAATAGTGTTACTGTATTCTTTGTTGTATTTTCTATGGAAATGAATTGGAGGCATCACTTTTGGAGCAACTGATGTGGATGGGGTGCACGACGTCAAGAGGGGATATCCCCATGTGTGCCCCTCTAAGCTGCTATCAGGCTTCACTGTGATGTTCCCCGAAGTAGGGAGAGGGGGAGAAGCCACCTTGGAGCATCACCAGGTCCATCTTCTCAGAGGAGATCTATCGGCTTTTGGCCACCTCATTCATTCAGGTGCCCAGGTTTTGGTTGAAAGTGAGCTTGCTTGTTTGGAGTGTATTGAACTTAGAACAGAAAATTTGCTTTCTCTTCATGGAAATCCACAAACAAAGCCTTTTCCAGCCAGCCCCGTTCTTAAGCATTCAGTATTGATCTATGAAATAAAATCAGGCTCAGTCGGCGGCGGTGTTATCTGCCACACGCTGATGCAGAAAACGATGCTGACATTGATTCCCCTTTGCACATGAGCATGTCGAGGCAGTCTGTGTCCGTGATCACCCACTTTTGCTCAGACACTCCTCCTTTTTCCCCAGCCTGAGCTCTGCTGTGGTGCTTCTTAGCGTTTGATGCCAGTTTTATTTTTTTGCTCGAGTTTGTCATCAGCAGAGTGTATGTGCACAGCAGTGCAGGCGTGCTGTTGAGAATTATTACACTGCTGTTTTTCCCTCGCATATTTGAAAAAGCAACACAAATTTACACATATAAACGGCAATGTCTGTGACAGCAGCCTGGCCCGGGCAAATTACTGCTTCAGAAAGTCAGTGCAGATCTCATGTGATTCACTTCCCTGCTTGCCAGAGCCGCATCGTGCCCAGCGCTTTATTCCAGCTGCGATAGGTGTGTCTTTTTCTTTTCCACCCACAGTAAATTCTTAAAATAAGAGTGCTATAAAAGGAAAAAAATAACTGGAGTTTATTTTCCTCTGGAGCACACAGGGCTCTGGAAGTTGTTATTATAGGTGAAGTCATCGCAGAGGAGCTTGTGGAACCCTTGGGGAAGGGTGGGAACAATGCTGTTCTTCCAGAAAGAGCAGCAGCAGCACTGGTGATGTCCTTGGGCAAGGGGACGAAGGACGGAGAAATCACTGTCGGCTTCTCACTGTGATTTTGGCCAAAGATTGAGTATTTCAGTGTACATCCCCCTCTAGCACGACGCTGCTGGGAGCAGAGCAGATCCGCCCTGCAGTGTGGTCTGTCCGCTGGCTGCACTGCCCAGGCCATGTGGACAGCTGGATTGTAGCTATTCTTTCTTTATTTCACATAAAAAGGAGTTAGATCCTTGTTGCCACGGAAACCAGCAGCCCTAATTATAAGGAGTTTGATTCACTGGATGTAAAAAGCTACAGTTCTTCCTTTTTTTTCGTATTAAAAAAAAAAAAAAAGAAAGAAAAAGAAAAGCCAGAAATGAGATGATAACCCAATGACTGGTGTGAGGCTCATCTCAAGTGTTTTCCAGGAATACGCAGAATAATACCACTTGACCTCTCTGGCAGAGAGCTGGGCTGGGATCAGCATTCCCATCCTTGGCTGCCATTACTTGCGCTCAGCCACAGCTGCCTTCAGGCAGCCAGCTCAAAACGAATCACAGTCATCATATTCTGCTTGATTTGCTTGGTTTTGCCATTGTCACTTGCAGTCAAAGGGCATAGGTGGAAATAATCTGCCCGGCTTAGGTGTAGTGCTCAGGGATCTGGGAAGGGAGCTCACCCACCTCTGGGTGCGGGAAGGGCTGTCCATGAATAGCCCCATTGAGCAGCTGCTGGGCTTGGAGCTAAGCAGTGGGTTAAGTGCTTTGCCAGATCTGCAGGAATTTGCTAGTTTTGCAGACATCACTGAAGTAGGATTTACATCAAAACAGGATGCGAGTGAAGATGTAAATAATGTGTAAAGAATGCTATGTGTGTGCAAAGTGGCCTTTTCAAGTGGCCTCTGAGTTCATCCCCACATTGGTCTGCCCTTCTGTTCTTCTGAGGCTGAAAACTACAAAATTAGGGAGTGTTTTCTCTCTTGGCTTTCTGGCTTGTTTTTCTTCCAGCAAGCAGTGAGCAGAGGTGAATGTCCCGCACGGGTCGGAGTGTGGGTTGTATTTGGGTCAGGAAGGTTACCAGGGGGGCAGAGATTTGTACATGGATTTCATTATTTTATTCCATTTTTAGAATGTGCTTACTGCGAGTTAAAACTCAAATTCGTCTTGTAACACAGATACTTAAATCCTGGCCTGGAACTTTAGCTGAGAGGGGAGCGTTTAATACTCACTAAATCCCTATTTCAAATAAACATGTGAGAGAGTGGCTTTCTGCTTTATTGGTGAAGAAACAAAGCTGATATTTTAGAATATATTCAATTAAATTCTGCAGAGTGGGCTTTCATAAAGGGGATAAAGGACCGAGCCTGAAAAGTGGGGACTGTTCAGTGGGTGTTCTGCTGTGCCTCCATCCAGCCCACCATGAGGGGCTGCAGGCCACCATGAGGCCTCCCCTCTGCCTGTCCTCCTCTGGGCTAAACAACCCAAGGGACTTCATCTTGCATCTTGCCCTCCAGACCCTACCCCATCTTCGTAGCACTCCTTTGGGCTCTCTGATGGTTTTATGTGAAGCTGGTTCTGCTCATGGCTTCCCATTAACGGTGTGTGATACCCATGGTTAAGTGGCAAATCCTAAAGATGCACACGTGGGTGGTTTATCACAGGCAGCAGCCTCCTCCTGTGCTTAGCAGTAGGCCTGTGGTTTAAGTGCCGTGTTGAACCGTAGCAAAAGCTCCTCACCCCAAGAAAGACTTGAACTGGGCTTTTTCAGGACTGAAAGAATTTTTCTGGCTTTTAAATGCCCGGGGCTTTTTACAAGACATCCATCTCTGCTTTTAAAACCCTGCCACCCTGGTGTATCAGCACCTGACAGCTGCGACCAGGTAGGAATTACGATGTCTTCGACAGAATTTATGAAACTACAAATTACCTTTTGCCCACTGAAAACTGAAACAGTGCTAGTGGTTTGGGGTTAATACAAAGGAACCACAGTACTTTTTTTCATTTAGCAATCACCATGTGACTGATATAATTTTTTAACGTACCTGCCCTCCCAGAGTTTGGAATGTATAAATATATATAAGGTATTAAAAAAAATTACAAAAGACATTAGGCAGGAATAGCACGTTAAAATGTATTTTACATGTTTTTCTTAGCCCCAGTTAGCCATATGTTAAAATAAACTTCAGCGATGGCAACAATTCTCATCTGAGATTATGTCTTAATAAAATAGTATGTGGGTGGTAAATACAAGCAAATACATTGCTGCACAGGAATGGGGGTTGAGCTGTTTTATATGATATTTATCTAAACCATCCCCACTGAGCAGCCTCCACCTGCATCCCCTGTAGTAAGGTTTGGTCCCCTTCCCATGGGAGCTGGTGGGACATCCCCAGGGGGCGGTGCCACTGATCCATTTCTGCTCATTTTTGTTGTCTTTTCATTTTCCAAGTCTTCACAGAGCTGAAGAAGAAGCAATGCTGTCTGTATTTCATTTTTTTAAGCAGGAAAAAGTAGGCTGGGGTCAGCTGCAGGTTGGTTTTTAGTGAGAATTTCTGGAAAGCTCATCAGCTGGAAATGTGAGCGTGGTGCTGAGCTCTGAGGAGGCATCTCCCTGCCCCATGCATATGGTCATTCTCTATTTAGGTTTTAAAGGCATTGTTTCGTGTGATCTAGCTCTGGTCACCTCTGCTTACCTGGTGAAGGCCAGGCTGTGTTTCTGTGCATTGCCTACATGGTAATAGCCTTGCATTTGCTGCATTTTCACTTCTCAAAGAGGTGAGTGATGGAACAACGTCCGGGTGATGCTCCTTGTGCACAGAGAATAAGCCTTTCAACTCCTTCTTCCCTTGAACAAACAAGATTTGCATTTTGATACTGCTTTTCCCCTAACTCGCAGTAAATTGCATTTCCATGTGATGTTCTGCAGCTTTCCCCCTTGACCAATGCTTTGTAACCTTGCTACAACAGCAGCAATGAACAACTACATCTCCATTAAGAGCGAGTGATTTCCTGGTGTGGCTGACACTACTCTAATGGCCAGGATGGGAAATGGCTCTGCTTTGCACTGATGTGACCTGAATTTCAGAGGCACAGCTGGACCATTACTCCTCACTCCCTTTTCATAACACCTGATTTTCTCTTCAGGTGACAAAGGCAGCAAAGTGCCATGGAGTCAAATGGGCTGCAGCATGTGGATAGATCGGGGGTGTCTCTCTGGATATCTGTTGCCCTCCTGTGTTCTGGGGCTTGGGATGGCAGGTGTGGGATTTGAGGATGGGTCCCATTCCCCTGTGGTGGCACAGTGACCCTCTCCCACCTCTGTTGGATGCTTGCTGGCACTTGGGCTTCCCCTTCCTGTCTATCTTCACTGCTGATCATTTACTTAACTTTGCATTTATTTAGAATTGAACTCCAGCAGGCTATTTTAATTGGTGGGACTGTGGCAGTGTTGTGCTAAACTGGAGACAGATGGTGCTTACATACGGACCACACATGGAGGTGCTGGGGGTGGGGGGCAGCAGGACTGGGGCTGGAAGCTCACCTCTGCTGTTTTCCTTCTTGCACGAGTGTGTCCTAGAAAAGCAGCAGTTTGTTGGCTCTGTCACTTCGTCAGGACGCCCAGAGAGTTCTTTTTGCTGGGGGGGAAATGGATGGAGCAGTCTCTGATCACAGCAGCATCACAGAGCTTTGGCGGACACTGCCTCACCTTGCAGCCAGCACAGGGTGTGGGGATGAAGCCAGGCAAAGGCTCTCTAATGAGGCAATATAATGCTTCATTATTAAGTGTTGTGTACAGGCATAATTAGCTTAGCACACCAGTTGCCATGGTGTCTGACACATGTTGGCAGAAGTGCTGGGTTTACAATGTGCCCAAATACTCAGCCAGTTCCTTTCATCAGTTGGAGCCAGAAGAAAGGAAAAATCCTCAGTCCTGATGTGCAGAATGGAGAGGTGCTGGGTGGGCAGGGAGCTGGGGTTGGGTGAGCACAGGCTGTCATTCTGTCTCCAGCCCAGTGGGGCTCGTTGTGATCTTCATGGGTCTGTTAGAAGATGCTGCTCCAAGTGAGAGCGGTGCACTCTTGACCGCTTCTGATTTTTGTGGGTTATGTTGGGCAACTGACTAGGGTAAACCTGTTCTCTCACTGAGGAGATTGCAAAGTTTTAGGGTAGAGTTATCCCTGTGTTAGTAATGTGTTGGTTTGGTGCCTGGCTTGTCTGCAGGCTCCCTCCCAGTGCAGAGGTGCCCACCCTTCAGTGTCCACACCCACATCTGGAGATGTGGGGCAGTGCTCTGAAGTGGTGGTCATGCAACCAGAAATACTTCTTGGTCTCTGAATGACCTCAGACTTTGATTCAAAGGCGCCCTCTGAGATGAGATTTGCCCACCTCAGCTATCCTGAGACTCTTGGAGGAAGGAAAAAGGACTAAACCTGTCCTTCTGTTTCGGGCACTGCCAATGGACAGTGTGCTGGTCAGTGGTCTGGGGAGCTGCCAAGGGAGCCAAGAGAATGTGCTGATCATGTGAAAGTGCAGGCTTGGTGCAAGGGTGTACTTGCCTCCTGAACGGAAATTGTTTTGCAACTAGCAACAAAGAACCTGGGAATGGCACTGCAATTAGAAACTCATCTGTCTGACTGGTGGGATAAAGCAGCTTCACACCTTACTCAGAGTAAATGGCAAAGTAACAACTGCTTGGAGCCCGGCAGCTGCATTAAGATTGATTATAACAGAGAACTAACATGGCAGTAGAATCTAGACAAATGCTGGGAAACACTGAGAAGCACAACTAGAGAAGCCCCATTCTGTCAGTATTCCTACTGACTTCGCTCCCAAATGTTCGGTCTGGGCTTGGCAAATGGCTTGAGAGGTGGGACTGGGTCTGGGGCTGCATATCTCTGGTACGTGTGGTGTTGGGAAAGGCAGAGAGCAATGTCTTGGGGTATGATTTGCCCAGGATAAGCTGAAATGTACTCCCCAGTTTGCTGTGCTGCAGCCAGGATGCTGTTAACGTGCATTTTTATGAGGCGTTTTATCTAGAAGTGCTTTTTCTCTCGAGGACTCTTTAAGTTGATTTTCCACATCTATTTATTTTTATAATTGCATCATGTTTACTGATTCTGGCTCATGAATTTCTAACATCTGAATGTTGTAACTGCAAGGCAGACAGCCTTTCTGTGGAGATTGCATTTCATAAATACAGAGCGGCGAAACAGATACAGTCAATTAATTAGCTTGCACTTAGCCTCAGCAACAAAGTGAGTCAGAGGGTGTTTCCACCGGGCTGCACCCCACTCAGGGCTTTGCCACAGGCAGCTCCTTGCTTTATTTCCATCAGCAGCAAGTCTGGTTGCACAGGGGATGTTCACTGAATGTGGGAAGCAGGTGTGTTTTAATACACCCTGACATGTGGTGCTGCCTCCTCACACCACCCCATGCTGCTCCCCCTTCCCTTGGCATCTTGTCTGCATGAGAGCTTGCTCTGGCTGCAGACAGCTGCAGTGATTTCATTGTGCTGGCAGCAGCCACCAGGTCCAATGCTCTTTCTAAAGGCATTGCCTTCCTCTTGGTGGGAAGTATAAATAAACATGGGGGGAAAAAAAAAAACAACCATTGAAATGTTTATTAAACAAGCCAGCAGTAACACAGGTGAATGGGGAAAGGTCAGGAGTCATCAGTGATATAAGCAAGGATGAGCCAGGATTTGAATTAGTTTCTCCTGTAGATTTTGTCACTGGCACCAAACTTGCATCAGCTGTGTGCTCAGCCATCTGGGAGTGCCATTTAACTTAAGAATGCTCATTTTCCATCACCAAATCAGTGATGGGGGGTACAAACCAACATTCCCCAGCGGCATGTCCCAGTACTTCAGCCATCGTTTCACCTGACTCTAGGCTCCATCCGAATCTGCGACCATATAGTGCCGCAAAGCAAAAAGCCATCCCAGTTTTGCCATGATCTGTCATTTCTCCTCAGAAATGTGTGCCTTTTTGAACCAGTTGGGACTTGCAGAAAATTGCTTTGCGCCTTTAGATGACTTGTGATCAGTGGATTGCAATGTGCCACAGAGTGTTACAGCGTGTGGTGCTAAGGGATATCCCTCTGACTTATCACCCCCTTGATGGCCTTGCATGGAGCCTTCCCACATCTCAGATTTTCTGACAGAATACGAGTGCAGAGCTTCCTGGGCCTCAGTGCAGGCATTGCACTTTGTGCCTCCTGTTAATAAATGGTATTTACATAAGTAAGAGGGTGGAATATTGCTCGCAGCCCTTGTTTGGTGTAGAGTAGCTCTTGAGTGATAAACTGTTTATGTCTAAGAGGTAAATGATGTTTAAATGAAAGGGATGAGGACATAGCTGAGGTTGGTGAACAGATGCATGCAGCAGAGCAGAAGTACAATATTCGATTTGCAGTCGTCCTTGTTCCTTCCCCAGTCCAGCACCCAGTGGGACGTGCTCTAACATTCACCCCATGCTGAATGTTTCCTTACGTTGCTGGCAAGCAGGACGTTTTTCAGCAGCTTTGTGAACAATATGTCAATGGCAACTAAACAACTTTTTAATAATGTTTACGGAGGGGTGGAGAACAGCATTTTTCTCCCAATATCAGCTTCTCCAAAACACAAGTGCTGGTTTGTTCTGTGATACTCTGCTAATGTGATTTATTACCAGCCTCATCGTTTTATGGCCTTTGTAAATGATTTTTGATTAATTCCAAGGGTTTGTTTGGTGGCTTTCAAATAGCAAAGGAAAGAGCCAGGCTTGGCAGTTTGATGGTTTGACGTATTTATTGAGATCTGTGTACACTGATTATCACCCCCTCCAGCTCTGCAATGGTTTTGTTTACTCTGAATAGGGGTTTATGTACAGCACATGGAAGTACTATAAAAGTTAAAACAACTTACATTTGTTTTCCTTGCTGTCTAAGCTCCAGCCTTGCAATCTGTCCCAACCGCCCAGCAGGCTGGGAGAAGAATTGAACAGGGCAGAAGCAAGATATGGCAGTTCTCACTTAAAGTAGCCCTTTCTAAGGTTAAAAGGCCTATTCTTCAACAGCAAAATACTCTAAACTCAAGGTGTGTGTGTGAGGCACACAAATTAAAGGAGAGCTATAACAGCCTTCTTGGAAAAACGTGACCGCTTTGTAAGCATGGTATATATTCTTCTTATTTTATTTAAAAGGAGAGCTTTTTGCAATCTTTGTTTATGAGTGGTTCCATCTGGAAACCATTCCTTCAGACATGCATCCTACACAATAGATCAGTATTTTGCTGTTTAATATCAGTCTGGCTCCCCTGAGCATACAGTATATCCAGGCACTGGATGTATTTCTTATCATCTATATTGCTTCATTAATACTGCACACACTGACCTTGTAGCTGTGCAGTCATTTTTGTGAGGTTGTTGTCGTCTCTTGTAGCCAAACAAAAGTGCGTGCCAAGTAACTGAGGTCACAAATCTGGGCACACAGATGCTTATGGGGCTGTTAACCACCATTGGCCAATTAAACGTGGCCTCCATTCTCTAACCTTTTGACCTGACAGATTGCTGGTGGATTTTCCCTTTTTATTTTAAAAGTTTTTGTATTTGTTTGTTTGTTTAAATCACTATAAGTCTCATGTTGGAAAGAGTGAATAAAAATGTTCTCAGACTGTGTCTCAATGGGTGCAATTGGCTTTGCCAGGCTGCACAGTTGCTTTGTGCCACCTGTGCCAAAGCTGTGCTTTGGAAGGCAGCTGGATGGGGACTGTGTGTTTAATCTGATGCTCTTGTCTCAGCCAGAAGCTTTTTCACATCCATGATGCTCAGCTGATTTCAATGACCCTCCAACCATTCCCCTGAATGTGGGAATGCCTTTTTTTTTTTTTCTGCCAAATATAAATGGTGATACTGTCTTCTGGAAGTAAATAGGTAAAGATGGGACACTTCCAATAAAGATAAATGCATGAGGGAACATCTCCCCTTCTCCTAAAAGGAGAAAAGAACCAAAATGAGGAGAAAAAGAAGGAAAAGAAACAGTGCAGAAAGGCCCAGTGAAGGAGAATTTCCCAGTCTGATCTGCACCCACCAAACACTGCCATGGGCCATTCGTGAGTGAGGAGGATAGAAGCTCAACCTTGTTGAAACCCAGTAGGGTTTGCTACTTCAGTGAAGAAGCATGTGAGCCTTTCGTTGTGTCTGACTGGGAAGAGTCATGCACGCCCAAGGAACCGTAGAAACAACAAGTAATAACGGCGGCACTAAATGGCTTGCTCTAATCAAAAGCAGACTGTTGTGGTTTATATTTGAGCACTGTCATTACAAGAAACTCCATAATGAGAATTATTTTTCTTTTCACATGCATCAAACAGACTCCCTGTATTAACATTAACAACCTTCCACAGAGCCCAAGGTATTTACAAATTGGACGATGCTGTTTCCATCTTTCAGGAAGATTTTCAATTCCTATTTAAGTCACCTGAGGCAGTCGTGCTAGGTAGATTGAAAACTTGAGCTACGTGGAAAATAACGTGGATAAGCTTTGTTGTTGATGAATATTTGTAGTTCCAGAGAGACAGAGCATTGACCTGTGTTCAGTTTTGACTTACTGAGCTGCACTCGTGATGTCGAATGTCTGGAGCTGCTGAAAGACGGAGCATCCTTCTGTGGGTGGCAGCTGAGGCTGTTTTCCTCATTTGATGAAACCCTCAAGGCTTTCTTGTAAGCAACTTTGGATTTTGATATGTGATAATTGGGTTTATGCATAGAGTGGGACTCTTCCTAGTGGAAATGCAAGTTGCCAGAAGTACAGTGGTTAATCTTTCTCTTTTTTTTCTTTGGAGAAAATGTATCTCAAAGGCCTGTGTTGATGCTCTTTCTAACACAGAATAGGCAAATCAGCTTTGGGATAAGCTGAAATGTTTTCTCAACCTCATTTTAAAGAAGCACTGGTGAAAACATTCTGCTAATCGCTGCTGTGGCATTAATTTAGTTTGCAAACAAAAGGCGTGTTTATAGCGGATAGTATCCTTAATTGCTTGACATAAAAGCATGACTGTGAACTTGCATGGGGAGTTGCAAACATTCCTGCCATTACAGTGGGGCTGCCATCACTTGATTGGGTTCTTGCTTCCATCTCCAGTGACTACTCAGAAGCAAACTGCCTGCCAGCCTCAACCTCGTATCTCCTAGAGTGTTAGCAGAGATTATATGCTTGCATGCAGCTATTTCAACTACCTGTTGAAATAACCGGTGCAGTACGTGTGTTGGAGAAACAGTGCGAGAGTTGGGCATGAAATCAGTAGCTAGCAACTCAAGAAAATTCTAAGTTTTTTCTTTTTTTTCTTTTTTTTCATGCAGGGAGTCATGATGTTGTGATATGTTGCACTGGACAGGCAGTGTTGTAAAGAGAGCCCTGTTTGGAGGGGATCACAGTGGCTGGGCCTTTGGTGCTGAGGGCTTGGAGAAAGCCTTCAGAAGGGACAAGCAGTGGGGTTTTAGTTGTGCCTGGGGACAGCCAGCCCTGCTGAACACAGCAAGAAACTGGACTGGGGAGAAGGTAGTGGCCTGGAGAAATGCTTCTTTGTTTCTCAGGACAGGTATAATGGGATAATCCAGATTGATTTGCTGTGGATTAAAGCATCAGGATTATTTCCTTTGGCAGAGCACTTAGCATGCAGAGAGCATGTGGTGAACTCCAATAAAGCACAACCATGAGTGTTTAAGGGAGCATTACAAGTATTTTAATGCCATTTTCCCCAGGTGCGTTTGTCCGTTTCCTCCTTTAGTTGTATCTGATGGGCCTGGAAAAGCACGGGGAATCAATGAGGCTATACATGAGCAGCTGTCTAACAAGGAAGTTTCCAGAAATGAAACACTGAGGCCAATTCATGATTCTCAGGTTCTAGTTGCAAATATGCATCCCAGCCAGTTAAGCACAATGATCAGACCAAGGAGGGAGCAGGGTCCCAGCTTGGGTGATTGAGCACAGGGACTTGATGTCTATCCCTCAGGGTCTGTTTCTCTGATGAGCATCCTGCATGAGAGAAGGGGAGGCAGAGCTGCAATGGCCACCTGCTTCTTCATCTTCATAGTATTTTCTTGGTGCATCCAAAGTTTTTTTGCTGTTCCCCAGCCCCCCTTAACTCAACAGGAATCATTCCACTTGATTGTTTTCCAGAAAATAACCATTAAGGCAGAGTCTCCCTGTTTCTGCTCCGACACATTGCTGTGTGATCGGTCAACCTCTCATCAGCTCGATCAACAACCTGGATGAACACATCTGTAAAATATAGCATCTGTTTAAACTGGAAATGAAAAATTCTCCTTTTCAGGTCTTAATTCAGTTTGGAGAGCTTTTGGAAAGCGCACCTCGTGGCAGCTTTCATTCTCTTTTGGCACCTAGATGTTAATTGGGGCTGAACCAAGCAGCAGTGCTGAGGAGCCCATTGTCCCCACCAATGAATGCATACTGGGATAAGATTGTGCCTTGGCTAGGTCAGGCACACGCACTCGCTCTGTGTGAGTTCACATCCACCCCTCTGAAACTGATGCACAAATCCATATGTCACCATGATGCATTCTCAATGTATTTAGCATGTGTGCCACGGGAGTAGTAGAATCAGAGTATAATTCAGAGCAGCACAACTGCTGTTGGCTCAACTTTATCCCCACCATTGTCCTTATCATCTGTGATATCGACTGTGGGACACCAGTCTTGCTGCTGGACACATGATGGCTGTTCTGTTGATGCTGCCATTTTAGGCAATGATAAAAACTTTGAGCTCCTTTTTTTTATAGTACTGCTTTTCTGCTGTGCATGTTTATAGTGTCTTGGAAGTAAAGTGTACTTTTGCACATTATATTTTACATTGTGGAGAAGTGGTCCAAGAATATTTGGTATTAGCAAGTTGTTTTTTAATGGGAAACATCTCTGTAGATAGACTCAAATTTTCATTGCGTGCTTAGTAAATACCAGTTCTGTGCTCCGTTAAGCAGATGCATCCACACCCATTTCCTTCAGCTGGTGTTCAATAGGATTATTTATTTGTTTGCAAGACCTGTAGGGTTTCAATAAGACACATTTGCAATGATAAAAAAGGGAATTATGATTTTTGCAGTGGTTTGTGTGTGCTGCTGTTAAGGTACAAGAATTACTGTTTTTTCAGGTGCAACCTGGGCTATTACACACTTGTTCGTGACAATGTGTGCAGTAGAGTTCTTCCATCTCATCCTGCAGTGTGCACCATTGCCTCTGCAGTCAGTGCACCAAACCCTCAGGGGCATGGGACTGGAGGAAAGGACCTGGGATGATCCTTTCTTCTTTTTTTTTTATGATTAGTTATTTGAAATAGTGACTCTATATCTTGTAGTTTTGCAACAGGACTAGTTTTCTACCAATTCCTGATCTTGAGAAGAGTTTTGCAAGGTGCTAAGCATTCATCAGAGCATTACTATTCAATTCCGTGGTTGTTCAACGTTCACAGCAGCTGATGGTGTTGAATCTTCCTGATAGCTATTGCAGAAATCTTTCTCCACAGCAACCATTACAGCAGTGAATATCTCAGCAGTGACCAGATTCATTCTGCCTGCTTCTGAAAGGCACAGATCAGAGACCCTGCTGCACGTGTGGTGGGATTGCCAGTGGGTGGCATAAAGTCAATTTTGCATGGCATCACTCTGCTTTCATACCCATGAGCCCATACCAGAGCCCTGTAAACCATTTTGAGCCCAGGTGCGTGCAGTCCTTTCAAAATGCTTAGAGCTGTGATACATTAATCATAAGCTATGAAAACCCAGTGTTTTCCCACACTGACCTTTTGCACTGTAGCCTTTTGTTGAGTATTCAAAGTCAACGGTGTGACTTATGGTTTGGCTGTTGATAAAGATGCCCAGCACTTTCTGCAGTGGCTGCAGTGATTTGTTTTGAATGTCAATCTCACTTTGCGTGGTTTGATAAACATCCTTAGTCTATCATGTCTTTCTCAGTCTCTCTGATTCATGGAGTGGTAATGGATTGTAGGAACCTTAATAAGCAAATTCAGACTGATCCATCAAATAACGGAGCTGAAAGGCATCGTGTCGTTCTCTCACTCAGCAAACAGACATGGGATATTAGGTCTGAGTTGCAGACCTGTGTGAATTTAATGGGCAGGTTCCTGTGATTCCCAGGGCCTTTCCCTAGGGCTGTAAAATAAGTTATCCTCCATAATTTTAATATTTCTTGAAATCTCGCAAAGTGATGGCATTCCAGGTAGATTAATACAAAAGCTATAAAATTCACATGTGCCATATGTTGTATGAGCACCAAATGGGATGCCTGGGATTCTTAACATCAGTATCATTTTAATGTTGGCATCAACAGTGATTAATGATGTACTCATCCCTAGTAAGAACCTTGATAGCACAAGTGTTGTTACTTCGCTGTGCATTTGCTTCGTGCCAATAAACTGATTATTTGGCTTGATTTATGAAGGACAAGGAGAGAAAACACCTGTGCCTTGGAAAGGCTGTTCTGTGCAGCACAGTCCTTCTGGCTGCAGTGGAGCTCAGTCACCCGTGGCAATTAGTCCTATCTGACTTGAAAAGTCCCCCCGAAACCTGGCTCCTGAGTGTTTAATAGGATGTGGATGGTGCTGCTTTACCTCTGTAACTCTGCAGGGACGTGCAGTCATGACTGAATCAAGCGGAAACAGAAGAAAGCAAAATGTCAGGGAGGCTCAGAGTTCCTGCAGCAAGAGACCGTGGGAGCAGTTGGCAGCACTATGATCGTGCATTAATAAGAAGAAGCGCAATCATTTGGTTATTCTGCGTGCGTGGTGTTTGCTGGGGCTGTCAGGTTGTGGAAGGTCTCCTGGCCACCATGGTTCCTGCAGAACCAGGTCAGTGTTGTGCTCCCCATCTCACCTCCGTGCACTGATGTCTAATTCAATCTGTTAAATAGCTGGGCTCAATTACGCCAGGTTCATGCTTGGTGCAGACGTGAGCTCTTTGACAATGCTCGCTTCCACACTAATGAGCCGTCTTGGGTTTCTGCATTAATTCCATCTGTCCCGCTTTCTCTTCTCACACCGGCCTCCCCAGGCGCCTCTCATTTAAGCAGCCCTGTTTAAAAGTGGCAGCTGAAATGTGAGTGCAGTGATCCTCCCATAGACCTGATCCAGGTGTTTGTGAGTCCTTGCACCCAGCCTGCTCTACTGTGGTACTCTTTGTTAACCAACAATACTAAAAACAATTTCCCTTCTGATCTTCCTCTGGAATCTGGGAAAACACCTTTAGAAAAGCATACGCCAGTTGATTGGTATCGTTTTGTTTTCAGTGGCATCAGGGCTGCACAGTGCCTCGATGTGTTTTGTTGCATCCTCCTCAGCCAATGTGTCTTTTCCTTCCCCCGGGTCCCTCCTTTACTTCAGCCCGGACTGCTTTCTCTCTTTCACCCAGGCTGCTTTCCGGGACAGGGTGACACGAGGTGACAGGGTCGTTTTGAGCGAAGTTACCCCAGTGCACTAATAACCGGGAGGTCATTCTGTAGCTCGCTGGAAGGGTTTTAAAAATTCATCCCCATGTTCCTTCCTTTGTGCTGGGTCTCACTCTGTTAACAGAGCACTAAACTGTTTTTCTTCCTGTGTTTCCTGGTTTTAACATTCTAACCGGTGCTCTTTGTAAGGCGTAAACAGAGTTCACTTGTTAAATATTCAGTTCTCAGTGTTTTAGGCTGCTGCTTTTACTTCAAAAAAAACAGATCCACAAAGAAATGCAAATGTATGTATTACTCAGAAAAGAGGAGATTAGTTGGCAACTTACTTATGTTCTTGTGGGGAGAATCACAGAGGACGTGAGTCTTTAGCCCGGGTGTAGCATTTGTTCTCTTTGTGCTATTTGTTCAAAACAGAAAACAGCTGAAGTGTAGGGGAGCTCCTGGCAGTCACCATCCATCTCCCGGACCCTTAACTCTGGATCTCCTGCTGTTGTCTTTGGAGTGTGCCCATGCCCACCTGGGAGGACATCCTCGGGTTAATTCTGAGCATCCTTCCTCTCTGTTAGCAGGAGTGCTAGCAGGGTTTTGTTTCTTAATGTCAGTTGGCCAGTACAGGGAAAGTGATGTCAGAAAAACCATTTCTCAGTGACAGTGTGATTAATTTCTTCTTAAGGGAAAAAAAGAATTGGGTGTTGTTGGCTTTTTTTTTTTGTTTTTTTTTTTTCTGGCGTTGCCTAAAGATGGTCTGACAGTAAAGAACCTGTGATTAATTGCACCAAAAGACATATAATAGACACCTTTTCTTGGCACGATAAGCATTTTGTCTGAATTTGCTGTTATCTAGTTGGCTCAGTGCAGAAAAATAATCTCTGAGACTGCTGTAAGGGATGTTAACTGAATTTTCCTTATTATAGATTGATCTTTGATATCTGCTTTTCTTTATTTTATTCTCACAAGTGATACAAACCCTGTGCCATTTTCCATATATTGTGCTTAAGTAGCTCAATGCATTTTGGAGCCTGTATGGGGACATTTAATAAAGACTTGATGATTGCCTTATTCCAAAGGTTATATGATATGAAAAATTATATATTGTTTTAATAACTGAATATATCTCTGCTCTCCATTTCAGATAAAGCAATATTTTTCTAATAAGGCTGGGAAATGATGCCTTTTTTTTGTTCATTTGTATCGTCTAGAGTGTGAATATTTTTTTCCATCTGTGGTTTCCAGTAAAATGGATTTTCAATCTCTCTAAAATTTCTGCCCAAGTCCTAGCAATATTTGCTTAAGAGTAATCAGGTATTACCCAAATCTCTGTTCAAAGCAACAGTGACCTTACCAGTGGTGAGCAATAATTGGATTATTTTCAGAGATGTAGGAAGATTCACTGTAATAACAAAGAAGAAATACCAAGTGATAACACCACTTGTCTGCAGCACTGTAAGCCACAGCACTTTCCATAGGATAGTTTAATAGCTTAGCATATTATGAATACTGAATAAGAAAGGCTTGGGGAATACACACTGCCTTGCAGCTGGGGTGATGCACATTTCGCTGGGCTTTTTGGTAGATTCTTTTTATTCAAATGAATTTAGTGGACACCTCCATAGGGGCAGAGCATCTTTGCACCATCAGAGTGAGCAAGCACACAGCCTAAACACCATAGCCTGGTGGCATTAGGCATGGTCCTATTCCACGTCCATCTGTCTGGACGGATACCATCATCACACCTTCTGCAGCGCATGGGGGACCATGGCCCTGCAGCCACTTACTGCCCTGGGGTGCAGGATGGAGCTGGTGGGGTTTCTCCCCGAGATGCTTAGCTGCTGTGAAGACAAATTGGAAGCCATTTGGAAGAGCAAATCTATAACAGCACGCTGTCGGGCGAGCCTGATTGCCTCACGTTCTGGTTTTAATTGTAATGAGTTATGTGGCTCTGCACGACGGGGTGCCAAGCTTCTTGGCTGAAACTTGTGTAATTCACGTAAGTGTTTACACAAAAGCCAAGTAAATGTTAAGCTTCCTACAGACTTCAATATACATGAGCTCTAGTTTGTGTTCAGTTTTAGAGACAGGCGGAGGAAAAGCAGAGCGTGTGTCTGCCTGCGTGTGAACTGCATGAGTTAAAACACTCAGACACACACACACACACACACACAAAAAAAAAAAGTGACCGGTAGGTTTCCTTTCAGCAGGCTCTGCAGTGACCTGTCAGGTTCCCCCTGCCAGAACAGAATTCTGTGTAATTCAGGTTTATTAAGAGACACTTGAGGGCTCTTGTGAATTTTTTTGCTTGTTGACCACTAAAAAGAGGCTTCTGCCATCGAGGCTCCCAGTGTGCTTTGAAGTTCTCCCATGATGCTTCTAATTACTTGAGAGCAAGCTTTCTACAGCACAGCCTGCTGTCGTTCAGCCTGCTGCTGCTATCCAGATGGGACCCTCCCAGCTATGGCCACGGCTGCCATGTCAGGCATGTGGACCAGGCTTGGGTCCTGGCCCCTAGTTGTGCCCAACTGCTGGGACGTGACCTTGGCTCCAGCATCAGTTCCAGCCATGTCACGTGCCAGCTCTCTTGGCTTCCCACTGACGTGAGAAGAGCTGAAATTTGGGACTGCCGGGCAGCCAAGCCCTTGTTTTGCATCTGCAGGGCACTGGTGTGGCCAGAACAGATTTGAGCCAGTGCAGCCAACTAGGCTGTTTAGGAATTTGCATTCTGATAATTCCCTGGGCACGCTGAAGCCTTGAGAGCTGTATACCTGAATGCAATTTTATTTTTAGAAAGCACATTAGGAAGCATAAAGGTTTCATTAGCACGCCGGTTGCAGTCCTTACTGTTGGAGAGTCTTCAATTGTCTTCAGTCTCTGTGCAGAGCCACTTGTAGCGGAGGGTTGTAACTGGGAAATATAAGGAAGAAAGTGTTTGCGTGACTGGAAACCGTGTGGACCTTGAAGCAGAAAGCCAAGTGCTTGGTTTGAAGCATCCCTGCAAGATTCCTCCACAAAGCATCCAAATATTCAAGTAATTTCCAGTGTTAAGAAAGATCTTTCCTCCAAAGATGAGAACCAGCTCCTCTGAGTGCTTTCAGAAGAGGCAAAAAACAAAAAGAAAAAGCATTTAAAAGGCAGCCCAAGCTCCCATTTAAGCAGGTGGATCTGGAAGCTGGGAAATAAGAGAACTGCCCCCCAAACCAGCCCATGCTCTGGCATGGGGAACATTGACCTGAGGGTTTGCACCTTACCTACCAGGAGGACATCTAACCTCCTTACTGCTCCTGTGCCAAAAAGAATGTATAGAAACAGGTAAAAGAGAGAGGAAGAGAGGGGAAAAAAGGACTTATGTTCGTCTGGGGCTGGTTTTCTAAGGAGCTCTGATTATTCAGAAGCAGTGGAAAAAGAATACTGCAGAAGATGTAAATAATCTTCAGGATTATGCTAAAGCCAAGCTTCAGTCATTTTTACTGGAAAAATGCATGAGGCCTGTCCGTTTAATAACCATCAACAAGATTTTCTCTTGGGCTTATTGTATTTTCATGAAAAGGATCAGTTGTCTTTAAGAGAAATGGTAATTCTGGTATCTACATATACCCTTTGGAAAGCATGTTCCAGGTTGGTACACTTCTTTGATTGGGCTTTTTCTTCTCCTTTTCTTTTTATGATAATATCTTACATTCACATCCACAGTTAACACACTGAAATGATCAAAGGCAGAGAGTGGTTTATCACGGAAAGGCAAACCCCAGCTGTATGCTGCGGTGCAGGCTGTATCAAGATAAAAACACGACGTGATTTTTAGCTTTTGCTCTGTTTGTATTTGGTGCCAGAGGTTCTCAAGTGATTTTGCAGAACATGGATACGGTGCAGTCAGGGTTTCCAAAAAATTTGCAGTATCTTGAAATCTGTACGGGATCTTACCCTGCTGGGCTTAATTTTAGACTATAGAGTTTATCGTTCAAGGAGGAGTAATGGGTTTGGAGTGTGTGCTGTATTTAATCAAGTGCAGCAAAAATCTGTCGCAGGCATCATTCATCTTTGTGATCCAAGATTTGTTTCCATTCTGGCTGTAGAAAAACCCAGACCAGGCGCAGTGGGCTTCTTCATTGTGTGGATCTGGTGTCACCAGGATTATTGCTCCTGGCAGGTGCAGGCTGGCTGGCAGGGCAGGCCCCATGTGTGTTCTTTTTAATCAGTTTTCAATACTGAGAACTGTATTCAATAGCTGTGAGAATGCCAGGGGCTCAGGATTTAGGGATGTTTGGAAATTTGGGAAAGTCCCTGCTGTTCTTGTGTTGGCTTTCAAAGGAAGAGATGCGTCCTGAGAGCCTGGGCCATTAGCTTTCCAGGAGTGAGAGGGTTTCAGGTGAATGCTTTTCCTGGAGACCAGTGAGAGGTGACGGGAGCGGGGTGAAGAGTTTCCACTCTATATGGTGGTAATGGACTAGCTTGTCCAGCTGTGAGCATCTCTTCTGCACAGGTCATACCAAAGCCTAAGCTGTGGGTAGCGGAGTGATTGCAGCTAGAGAACATTTTATGATTTAATGAAGACTTTTACAAAATAGTATGATTTCACCAACCTGGACCTCAATGCACATGTGTAGCAGGGCTCATGACCATGAGAGCACAAGCTCAGAGCAGCTTCAGCCCCTCCAGTAGCTGCTAGAGCAACCAGGATCCTTGCTGGCAGAAGTGCGGAGCTGGCAGGTAGAAAATCCAGCCCTTGTGTATGGTGTTAATGAAAACACCTAGCTTTGTACCCAGAGCTGTTTGTGTGGTGCAGCTTTTAGGATTTATCATTGCATGAGGCTCAGCAACGTGGGACTTTTGATGCTTGGGGAAGAATTCCAGTAATGGCCACAAATGGACCTCTCCTGTATTTCATTTCCATCAGCCCTTAATTCAAGAAACAGTTTCTGTCACTCTGGGTTCTGCCACAGGCAGAGAAATGGCTGAGGGAGAAATAAGCACTGTGCCCTAAGCTGTGGGGAGGGGTGGTTGGATTCTTCTTCATTTGATGCATTAAAAAACATAATCTCCTGATTCTGTTCTGAGCGCCGTCGCTGTCTCATGTATCTGTGTGTCCTGCAGCAGTGTGTTCTCCAGCTTCATACGTACTTGGAGCGATGTCTTGTGAGCCAAAAAAATAAACAGCAAGGCAAGGAGGGGGCAGGGAGGGATGTGATGCCAAGTGGAACAGCTCTGTCTTACCCACCCCGGAGAGAAATCACTCGGATGCTGAAAGAGACAGGCTCTGTTGCGCAGATTAATGTGCAGCGTTTGGAATCAGCCAGGAACATTTTATCCGCTCGTGGCGAGGTGGGAAGGAGCTGGGCAGTTCGTCTCTGCAGAAGCCATTCCTTTCCCTAAGAGGGCATTTAAAGAAAAAAGGAGTACAAAGGTCTCTGGGAGCGCTCAGGCACTTAAATTGGCTGAACAGAGCACTTTTCGGTTGGGATTAATATGGATATTTCTTAATAACCTGTCACCTTGTCAGGAGTGTCAGGGTCAGGATTGCAGCTAAAGTTCTTGCCTTTCCTTCTGGTTTTCATTATTACAATAGCTCCTGTTATTGCACATTCAGAGGCTTAGGAAGATGGTGCTGTGTTGTTTTCTGCGTTTCTTCCCTTGCAACTTGTGAGGGAGTCAGAAAGGTACACCAGATCGATTTTTTAGGGAAAGGCTGTTCTGAAAAGATGAATGCTGGTTCTCTGGGCCTGGGGGGAACCCAAAGCTGCCCACACCTGGGACACTCCGGCTGCTTTCAGTACCCGCCCAGCACCTGGTGGCTGCAGCCTTTGGATGCGCACAGCATAAACATGTGGAGCACAAAGCCAAGCAAATCGCAGACAGAACACAAATGAAACAAATGATTTAGCAGCACTGAAGATGGCTTCAAAGGTCCTGAGCCCTTAAGCATTGTTACAAATATTTTGCCACTCCTCTCACTGCCTTTCATCTCCCAGTGGCTACCAGACAGGGGTGCCTGCAGGAAGCAGGCCGCTCCTTTGTGCAGTTGTTGAGGATTAATTTAAGTTTCACCTTTTTCCACCCTTTTCTCACTTTCCTTCCCCTCCCTGCAGTTTCAGAGCAGACCCAGCAGCCCACCTCCGCAATCAGTGGACATCATTTCCATAAGCCTTCCTAGGAGCTCTACAGATGCTCTGAAGCTTTCTCCACATTTGCTCTCCCCTCTTGGTTAACCACCACCTCGCCTGCCCCAAGAGCTGAAGCTTTTCCTGCTCCCTACGTCGTTTGATGATGCAGCTGAAAAAATCTCAGTGAGGAATTTGCTCCTACAATTGCTCTCATTTATCCATAGATAATTTTGATAGAGTTGCACTTGCAGACGCCACTGTCAGCAGAGCTCTGCAAACTGACCTGTTAATTGTAGTGGGAATTAATTGGAATTACAGGCACTGTGGGCCTGGCTCTGAAGGGCTGAGCCAGGGAGCAGCACCGAGGGGAGCACAGAACTGGAGCAGTGCTGTACTATCCTTCAGGCTCCTGGTAAAGCAGTTCCTGGGAAAAAGTGGGTGTGGAGGTGGTAGGTTTGAGCATAAGCACAAGATTAAGAGCCTAATTGCAGAGAATGTGAGCGCACGTGCATTTTCATTGCATTCACACTGTAATTAGTAAAGACTTTCAGATTAACAAGGGGGAACAGGGCCACCACTCGCAGCCTTTGTGGTGGCTGTCATCAGATGCCCTGGGATGGGGCCATCTCCTGATGGTGCTCTTGTGGTGTAAATTGATTTATCACCGTTGATGCGAAGTGAGTTGGAATCAAAGCATCCCTGCTGCTGCCTGACACCACCTGAGGTCTGGGCTGTCTCCAGGTATTAACAAACAGCCACAGACACTGTGCAAAGCATTTCCTCCAGGTTATCTTTGCAGAGAAGTTTCCTTAAAGATTCCACGTAGCCTGCAGAGGTGAAAAGAGTAATGTGTCTTACTTGTGCAGAAGATCCGTAAAGCCTTTAAATATGAGAGTCACATAGAGAACATCCTTAGAAGTTCATTAAGGATAATGCAGCGCATTGCATTTCAATGCTGTTGTCATATCTATGCGTTCAAAATGCACGCAAAGGCTGTGGTTTGGAGCAAAGGGCAGTGATTAGACAGTGTTGTTAACAAGGAGTGTGATCTGGAGTAGGAGAGAATGGTAATGGCAGAATGAGGCACTTCTTCTTTAACAGTGAATGGAAGATGAACAACACTTAATCAGTTCCATGTGTGTACGTCAGGATGTTTTAAAGTCTTGTTTGCTGTTTTTTGGACTAATCTGGTATGGAGGAGGGGCAGTGTTTCTCTGCAGTGTTTGCAAGCAAACAGTTTGCACGTTGGTAAACACAATGAAGTCCTGCTGCTGAGCATTGCAGGCGCTGTTGCTGCCTGGATACAAACCATACCCCCAGATCTCTAACGTGATTGCAAACCAGGGAGTGAAAGCCCCAGGCACGGGGAGGGTGTATGCTTAGGAAAAGGGAAACACCTTTCAGAAATGATGAATGTCTTGTTGGATCTTTTAGGATGGGATTTAAGAGCAGGAGGGGGAACGCTGCAACGCTGCTGCCTGTGTCTCTGGCTGGGCTGAGCCTGGTCCCTTGTGGCACCTTGTTATGGGGATGCTCCCTGCTGTCCTGTGTCTCGTGGCAAGGTGCTACTGCTCACCTGCCAGAAGCAAAGTAGTGAGGAAAGCTCAGACTTGCAGTACAAGGATGAGGAAAGCCTATTTTCGGTAGGCTGTCAGTCAGCTTGACACTAATTGGTTGCAGTAAGTAATCGTTCTCCATGTAAATTAGACTCCAATTTCCTCTGTATTCTGTCTGTTGTGTGGGCTTCGGGCTGTAATGAGGCTCTCACGTGGTGAACCTGGTTTGTAGCTGCTTTTGTTCCCAGGGATCCAGCCCAGTCCTCCCCACTGGAGGGGGCTCCGCGATCCTGCTCCTGGGAGGGATGGCTTGGGGCTCCGCATACCGCCCAGTCCAAACTAATAACTTTGGTTTAATGTGTACTTGGATTATTTCTAACTTTAAAACTTGCAAAGAGACTTATTAAACCTACAGTGGGAATATCCCTCAGAAATGCTCCCTCCGAGTGGCTGGGAGCCCTGTTCTCTTCCCCATGAATGGAGCTCATTCAGCCCTAACCCCTGCCACGGCCGGGGAGCTGCCTGCACCTGGCCCTGCAGCCATGCACCTGGAGCACGCAACTCAGGGCCCCTCTGCCAGACCGTGACCACGCACGCGTGCGAAGCTCACCCAGATGCTGGCCCGCACCTTGGAGCTGCTCCAGCGCTGCGTATCTGTAACCAAGCACAGCAGTCTGCAGTTGCACTAGGGGCTCTTACCCACGGCCACACGTTGTTTGCGAACGGTCGCCAGGTTGCTGTGTGCAGGAGGAGCAGGAGGAACCGTATGTGGGGCAGCTCTGGGGCTGGTGCGGTGAGGGATGGCCGTGTGCAAGCAGCCGGGTCTCAAGAGTTAACGTCTGTGGGAAAGGAGAACCATATGTGTGTGCTGACTGATTCAGCAGTTAGCTTTGTGAAATTCGGTGTAACTAAGGGAACTGTGCTCTCACCACTTCTGTAAGCCCTCTCCTTCCCGGTGCGTTCGTGCCCTGAATGTGTTGCTGTGTGCTTGGACACTATGATACATACTGTTTTTTATTGGCCTTGGCAACTTGTGATCGGGGGATATGTGCAGATGGGCTGGTGGTTGGCTTCCTGCAGGAAGATAGGGGTTCCTTGGAAGTGGGTAAGCAAAAAGCTCTTTGGGGAGAAGGGTGAAGCAAACTGAGCGTGGGTTTCTTATTGCTTCTCTTTCTGCGCTTTACACGTTCAAGGTAGCTGTGCTCAGACCGCTAGTCAAAACCGTAAGGGATGTTGGCTCCGCCGAGAGCTAAATTTGGGTAAAGGGACAGGATTGGATTAGGGCTTACGATTTTCACCAATAAGCTAAAAACGACGGTGGGCGTCACTCTGCGAGCTGGGGAAGCAGCCGTGAGCTCCAACTCCCCAGATGACCTCCGGCAGCCGAAGGCACAGCGGCTGCAGCAGGATGCCCCCCGGCCCTGGCACCAGGCTCAGCCCCAGCTCAGCCCCAGCATCCTGCCCTCCCCTGCCTCATAGCTGGGGGGCTTTCGGCATGTGACCTGCGTGCCCGTTTAGCCCAGTAAGTAGTCACCCTCAATTTACAGCATATGAAAGCGTAATCTCCTTTAGTGCTGTACAAATGTTTGTATTGGGAAATGATTTTCTTTTCAGCTCATGTTTCCACCCTCACCGCGTTACCCCCCGCGTTCGGTGCTCGTTGCCCCAGTGGAGCTGGGGCAGCGTGGGGCTGTGGAATATCCCGCAGTGGGCACCACTGCTGTCGCAGCTCCCGAACCTCTGCTGCTTTCATACTCTGCCTAAAAAATGTGAAGTGCACAACCCTGCGGGGACCTGGAGCTTATCTTCCGTGCTCGGTCTCCAGACATGGTGTGTGTCTGCTCAGCTGCTGCAGGGATTTGCGTGGCATGACAAAATGTGAATTCTGAACGTTTGGCAGCTGTGTTTAATAGAAAGGAAAGGGTTATTTTTAACTTTTGGATGTTGCTTTTTTTCTTTTTTCTTTTTTTCTTTTTTTTTCCCCTGAGTTATTGTAAATTCTGGAGAAAATGTCCAATTTATTTGCGGCAAAACAAAGGTTTCTTTTAAGTGAAACAAAGGCTTCAAAGACCTTAATCAAGCTTTCTGGTTTCAATTGCTTTCAAATGCTTTTGGAATTAAGCAGAGAGGAAGCTGCATTTTACAGCTCGGCCGCTCAGTGACAAATTATGTGTTTGGTTGGAAAAAAGGATTCCTGCATGGGAGGAGCAGGAATCTGCACTGGGCTGCTTGTTTACCTCTGTTTGTGTTTGTTTAAGCAGTGCAAACGAGCTGTGTGCCTCCCTCTCAAAGCAGATGTTTCTATCCATGCATCTGGTGGGGCAATTGGAAAGCCAGGCAGGGTGCTGGTGTGCACGCATACAGACCCAGCACCCGTGGAGTTGGGTGTGAGCCTTAAAATAATTGTGTGGCAAAACGTGGGAGTGTGGGGCTGTTGTGGGAAAGGTGCTGAGTGAGCTCGGGTGGTGAGAAATGTAGATATCTAGTTCTGCGTGCGGTAGGAGAAAGTAGCTCTCAAAAGAGAATTAATGTAGAGCGGATGGGTGCAGGGAGCTGATGTGTTGCTGCATCCCCAGGAGGAGCACAGCACGTCCCGTGAGCAGTCGTAAAGATGCCAAAAGAGAGGAATACCCATGGCCCGACCTGTTGGGCTGTATTTCTGTTAGAAGCTGCTTCCTCCTCGCCGGGCAGACGCAGGGCTGCATCCCGCAGCAGGACTGCGCTTGTTCGTGGGGCAAATTCCTTTGGAAGTGTGAATCATTGAGTTGGGATTTTTGCGGTGGAGGCTGGGAGATGATTAAATGTTCTGTCTGCAGGAAATTACCAGGAGATTTCAGTATTTTCCTGAATCGGCCTCAGATGGTGCACAGCTTTCGGTTAATACAAGTGAGCAGTGTTACGTGGAAGTCCCTGGGCTCAGCTGCTGGCGGGACCGGACCCAGTGAGCTCCTTACAGCTCTGTTGTGAGAGTGTATTTGTGCTCTGGTACCGTTTAAATAATGGCAGCAGCATGCTGATTCCTCTAATGATCTTGATGAAATTATCGGTTATTTCCTTAATTAGTAACTTGATCTACTTGCACCTCAAATTAGCCTGTTTGCTCACCTAAAGAAAGAAAGAATGAAAAAAATCTCCCTTTTTTCACTTTTGAAGTCTTTGACTCACCAAAAGGCAGCTGCCACCTCATTTGAGTGCCCCTGGCTCAGGGGTAGTTTGCTTGGACCCCTGAAAACGCCTCTTATTCTTATTCAGAAGGAGTCAAAGCGTACACTTTGGAATCTCATTGTGATACATGGAGGTCGGCTCATGCTTCAGACAGCCGATTTGTTCTTGCTTTTGTACTGTGTATCACTCCTAACGACATTCCTCCTATTAGCCTTATCTTCACACCTCCCTGATGCAGAACTCGCTGAAACACGGATTGCATAAGGAGGGTGTATACATTGGAGAGACATAAGTTGGGACTCTCCCAGCTAAAACAGAACTAAATGCTTACCCTCCGGTTAAATTTTACTATCGATGCCAAGAAACTATGTATTTGGGATGAATTACCTAGAGCTTAAACATACACAAGCTTTATTCCTTGGGGTCTTCTATATTTTTAGCAGCGTGGTATGAATTTGGGCTGTATGACTTTCCCTTTGCTAACAAACCTTCCTGTGGCTGTATGATTGCTGGCATCCCGAGCATGGCACCCAGCTGGAGCAACTCTGTGCATGGACAGGGTGTGCAGAGCCCCAGCCAAAAGTGTGCAGAATGGCCGGTGGAAAGTACTCCAAAGTACCAATTGCAATGGCTTGGAGGGCAAAAACTACCCCAATAGTTTTACATCCTGATTCCTAAATGGTTCTCCTGACTCCGGAGGTGGTGAGTTGTCATGGTCAGCTGAATCCTAATCTGCCAGAGCGTGGCCAAGTGTTGCAATGCCAAAGGGTGATGGTGATGCCTCTGGGAAAGGATGTTCCCATTCCCTTAGCCACAGCTGAATAATGGCTGTGCTCTCAGGGCTCAGATGTGGGAATAGCAGCCCAGCTCCTGTTTGGTGTGTAGGTGGCAGAACAGAGCTAGCCACGGCAGTGGTTCCCAGGTGTGTCTGTGTCCAGGCAGTGTGGGCACTGTGCCCCGTTGGGTTGGAAACGTCCACGTGCGATTAAGAAATGCGAGGGATGGCGAAATCAGACAAATAACGACGGTCAAAAAGAAAGTGCGGTGCTGGCTTGCTCCCTTTGCCTTTATCTATGTGTGCTGAGAGGCAGCAGAGATTGAGTACTTGCTCAGAAAAGGATGGATTTCTCTGTGTTCCCCTGAGGTTTGTGTTTGGGTTCTGTCCTTTTGGTGTTGGTTTCTGTGCTGACATTTTCAACTCAGTTCAAAGATAAAAACGAAAGATAGGTGGGCCTTGGTAATGAGAGGGCTGTTTAACCACGGGAGAACTCACAAGAAAATGTGCACTGAATATTCATGGAGCTGTATCTATTAACATTTTCACTGTGCTGGCCCTGGGCAGAGCAGGAGAGCTGTCAAGAAGTGGAGATACGTTATGCAGCAGAGGGAAGGCAAGGGCTCTCACCTTGTTGCAGGCTCCATTCCTGGATCTAGACTTGTAGCAGTGAGCAGCATTTCCAGTTTCACTCTAAGTCCTGAAAATGCCCACAGTAAATATTTCAGGCTGATTTCTCTGCTTGGCATTAATTCATCCCCACGCCTGTGTGAGTGCGGGTGGCTGACACCAGCCCCCTGATTCATAGGCAGGCAATTAGAGAGATAAGCCAAAGTGACTTCATGTGTCTCCTTTTTAGATTGCTCAACTTGGAGTTGCTTTAAAGGGATGGGATTAGCGGAGATTGAGCCCTCAGCTGCTGCTTGAGGCTTGTGTCCAACATCAGCTATAGGTACTAAGTCAGGGAGCACATTGTCAGTCATGTGAAATTGTGCCAGGAAGATTAGATCTGATGATAAAATAGCATTAAAACTTGCTTCATTAATGGGGTAGAAGGCATCCAATTATTCTGGTGCCATAAATCTAAAATATTTCCTGTATTTTGTAAGTGATGCTGCTTAAGATATTAGATGCATTTGCTTGCTGGCTGTTGAATCCTCAGGTACAAGCATCATGGCAGAGGCCATTGGCCTAATGCAGCAGTAAGTGGAAGGTCTGAAGCCATGGGGATTTGATAGATTAAGATGAGATGGTGTGTCGGGTTCTAGGATGCTTTGTTCTAGATTGTTCTACTTGCCAATGTCTGTCATATTTGGGGGTTGGAGTGGAAGCCTTGTGTGCATGATGCTGGCCACCTACCACAGTCTCTCTGCATGAAAGGGAAAAGTGCCTCAGAGCGTCATGGGACAGGCTTGGTGTTCTATCTGCAAAGTGTAAAAGTGATATATGGAGATATAAGAGAAAGACCTGCTCTACCTGGATGCCTCTTGTATAACGTAAATGCTAATCTTAACTAATGAGCTAATAGATTCACTGTGGATGTCTCTGGGGTCTAGTTACATCCTTCAAAGCCCCATTAATTTTCACAGGCTTTAGTGTACCCGATCCCTTTGCTTTACCAGAAATGAGCCTCTCCACTCCCAATCAGTAATAATAGCACAAATTGTGTGGCTCGTTCCATCACAAGGCACACCACTGTGGTGTCACGCTTTGTCTCTTTGCATGAGCTGAAGCATTGCTGCATGCATAGGTTTGATTAAGGTAAGCTGGTCGTTAACCTTCATTAACAGGGAAGGCAGCAGTGCAGAGTTGCTCAGGCTCCTGGTGACCCTCATCACTTGCAGGAGTGGGAGATGATCAAAGTCACAGCAAATGGCTCTTTTGCTCTTCTTGTTACCTTGACTTGACGCTTGTCAGGGGAGTACAAATGTGTTTCTTTGCTCTGGGAAATTAAAGAAAGCCTTGTTCTTGCTTCTCGTGGCATGGTTTTAACCCTTCGGCACGGTGTTTGTTGACATCCTGGTCCCAGCAATGCACCGCCTGTTTGCAATTACTGCTGAACCCTTCGGCCCAGCCTCGCCCTGAGCTTGTTTCACAGAGGGGTTAAATTTCCTTGACGTAAACATTTTCTGCTTTCAGAGCTTGTCATTATTTGTTTTCTCAGTGCTCTTATTTTCTGAAGCACTGTAGAACCCACACTGTGGGAAACAGCCCCTTGCATGATGAGCATAGAGCTCGCGCTTCCAAACATCTCCACTTCAGACACGTTATCAGTGTCTTAACAGACACTAAAAATCAGTGGGAGCTCAGTGCTTAACTCCTGCCAAAATATCCATTAGGGCCCATACATCCTACTGCTTCCAGTGACTATCTCTGTCGACAAAGGCCTGGCAGAGGAGAGAGAAGGAGCAGTCCTCCCTGAGACGGCATTCACAATGTGCCCAGGGCCTTGGAAGCTGCCTGGGTCTAAGCCACAGTGTATTTTGATCGTTAGGACCCATGGCTGTCACATAAGCATCCTTGCCACCCCACTGCTTGCTGCGCTTGTGATCCAGTAATGCCCTCAAACTGATAAGGGGTTGGGTGGTGGAGCAGCACGAGTAAGGTGAGCCAGCCTCTTCCGTTGCAGTGCAGTCCCCAAAAGGAGATGAGAAGCAGCAAGCAATCAATTGGGATACCAGGGTTATGCTGGAGAGCTTAGTCCTCAGCTCACCAAATCTTGGGGAAGGGTTGCTTGAACTCCATAGAGCGTGGCATGTCTGACACCAAGCAAAAAGCTCATCCAATGCCCATGACAAAACCTGATAGAAAATGCTTTACTGTTTTCAATGGAAGTGTTCCTTTCTGAGATTCTATGTGCTTTAGGTTTGTCTCAACTTAGAGGTTTTGTTCTAAGCCTTGTGTGAAATCAGGCAGGACCAAAGCTGAGCCCGTATTCAGGACCATCCTTCTGTTGGCTCATGTGGGGGGGTTGCAGAGCAGGATGGCTGCTTTCCCCTGAAAACATTTAATAAAGTCAAAACTTTAAAGCAGATGTGCTTGAAGTACAGCAAGTGTCAGAATGCTCCTTGTCCACGGGTTTGAGCTGCGTGGAGCAGACGCTCAGTGGGGGGAAGGCAGCTGTTGAGCAGTGATTGCTGCTTATTACACTAATTATAACAGTCTCGCCAGTATCGTGAGCTCCCCTTCTTCTTCCCCGTCTGTCTGTTTGGCCATCCATGGCTGCTTCTCTTTGAGATAAGGACTGCCTTTCTGGAGGATGCGTATGGAGTGCTCAGTGCTGCAGGGAGCCCAGCTGCCCTCCCCTCTGCTTCCCCATGCTGATACAGGGGGATCATCACAGTTTACACACAGCAGGAATCTGAGGCATTGGGTTAGTTTCTGTGGGCTTACTGCAGGGCCAGGTGAGGTGTTCTTTGAGCCATAGTGCTCCCCATCTCCTCTATGCGATGGCGGCTTGGGGGAGCAAAGCATTTTGATCCCATTTCTGGATTCAAAATTGGCTTCAAAATGTCAGCTGTTCTTTTGTTACAAGGAAACAGTGCAAGTTTCGTGCACAACAAAAAGCAATCCCAGCAATCCTCTGGTGCCCAACCTGGTTCTTATTTTGTGGGGGGTTATTCACTGTCGCACAGCTCTCACTTTGAAGAGCAGCCCATTCTGAACCATGGAACAATGAGGCTTACTAAGTCTCTAGCAGCATTAATTGCTTATAAAAGACTGATGTATTTAATCTGCTAATGTTTAGCAAACATTTGTTTGGTCCTTTTGAAGATAATGCTTTTTTGCAGCACAGTGTGGTAGGGAAAATAAAGAAGAAATGGCCTGTGGCTTTCAGCCTGTTGAACAAATAAGTAGTGGCTGATAGGAGCCACAGTGGTTGATATTGCTGTTGTCCCCCATTAAAAAAAAAGTGTCTGAGTGCCCTGATGGCCCAGGGCTGGCAGTGCCGTGAGTTGGTGGTGTCATGCTGGTGTGATGCCATTAGCATCATGCTCATGTTCTTCCATGGGTGGGATGCAACCATGCAACTCCCCAGCTGGGGACACCCGTAAGCTGTGCCTTGTTGTTGGCTGTGACAGCATCACCTCCTTGCAAGGTGGTCAACCCAGACCTGATACGGTCTTAATCCCTCCCTTGCAGTCCGACTCATTTGGCAGCTGGCTTAGTTGCATTTCCCTGTAGATTGCGATAAGATAAAAGCTAGGCCATGTCTTACAATAAGAGAAACCAGTTTAGGAGATGACAGGTTATAGGAGGGAGGGATTGGGGCTTCTCAACTGCAGCTGCCTTTGATGGGGGCTGTGATTGATTCCGCGCCGCGCTGACCTTTTCATAATGGGCTGAGCAGCTCTAATGATCTTGATGGGCTGACGATTTGGATATTGTACTTGATGTATAAGGCTTGACATGGAGTTGAGAAATGGGACTGGGAAATGACTGACAAGCCTGTTCTGTTAAGGATGCTGAGGCACAGGCTGCATTTTCAGTGGTTTCTTTCAATGAGAATGTTTTTGCTGGATTATGTTATAGGAGAGAATGTTTTACTGTTGAGTATCTGCCTGTATACAGCATCTGTGATGTTAAAAAATGACAAGGATGTAGTAAGTTGGAGGACAAAAGGCATATCATTAAAAAAGCTGTTCAAATTAATGAATATTTAGTGACTTGATTGTACCCTGATTTTAATGCTTGGGCTCCTTAGGCAAATAAAACAACAGAGTAGTTTGTACCCATGATTTTTTCAGAGCTCAACTATATAAAATATCAAATCTTTGAGGTCTTGCAGGCAGCACTGAAAACCTTTTAACTTTCACAAGCTGAGCTCTGTATAAATCACACCCTGGCTGGTGTATCTCATGGGTGCTTGTGGCAAGAGTAATGAATTTCATGGTTTGTTATGAGCTACTAAAACCATTACAAACACAGAAAACCCATTGTAATCTCAGCATATCATTCAAGGAAGCAATTTCTAAGTATGAGCAAATGTCAAGCTATGATAACAATTTGTTGTTCCTAATTAAAAGGAAGAATAGCAAACAACTGCTGTCATTTGTATCCAATGCCAAGTGGTCTCAGTGACATATGGCGTCCATCAAACCTTCATGCCAGGACAGGCAGGATGCAAAACTTGTGGTATCCTAAAATGCGTTGATCTGCCGCATGCGTTCCTGGTCCGTGGTCCTGAAGAGGCTGGGTTGGTGAAATTAAATTGAACTGCCATTTTGCATAATTTTATTATTATTATTTTGAATTTAATCACCAAGTTTGGAAAAGACCTCTAAGATCACCCAGTCTAACTATCTATCTCAATGTCAAGATTAGGTGAAGTGTAAAAGCCTTGTAATGAGCAGAGTTTGGAGTGGACCTAACCAGTGACCATCTGCTTTTCAGAGATGGTATCGTATTGCCCAGGTCTGCTTCACACTCTTGGGTAGGAAACAAAAACCCATTTTGCTGCCTCTCTTGCCACCAAGCAGTTGGCTGTGACACATCTCCCTGGGTTTGGAAAGGCACTTGGAAACGTGCTGCTTTTGCAGGACCCTGGAACAGCTCACATCCAGCTGCTGAGCACAGGGACAGCAAAACGCTGGGGGTTTGCACAGCTTTTGGGGGCAGCAGGTGGAGGCAGAGCCTTCCTATGCATGGCACAGAGAGGAGCTGGGTAAGCAGATACATTCAATCCTGAGGGCATAACCACTGACCCGAATCACCCGATCAGACAGGTTTGAAGCAAAAAAAAAAGATAAAATTCATGTAAAGTGACAACCAGCCTGCAGTGTCAGGTGGCGAGGTACGTGGTAGCACAGGGCTGTCCTGTAAGTGCATCTTCTGCTCGGTGTAAATGGACAATTAATTTGTGTTGCCAATCTAAGATTTAGATGTTGGGAGAATTTACCGTGAGATAAGCTGAAGATTTGTGGATATCCTTTGCAGCGTATTTTCACAGAGTACTTCATTGTTCATGGAAAGGCCCCAAGAAAAATATTTAATTAAGAAATAGTGCTTTGAGTTTGTTTAGCTGAAGTTTTGAGACAGCACTCTAATGAGGCTTTTGTAGACGTTATTAAGGGACACTATTAAAAAGCCTTTAGATGAGAATACTGCCAGGCTAGCAAAGGGGGGAAAATAAAGCATAAGCATGCAGATTGTTGCTCACATTCTGTTACAAATTTGATTGTAACATACAAAAATAAAAAGCGTCGTAGTGCAGAGTTAATGCCGGAGGTTATGAAAAGCCTTATTGTTGTTAAGCTCTGCAAAGCTTCTTGCATTAAGGTGATTTAAAAGAAAAAAAAGAAGGAGGGGGGTGGAGGGGTGGAGGAGGTAATGCAGTGATGGATTGGAATCCAGTCTGCAACTCCAGCATGGGGACAGTCTGCAAGCACCGTGTGCCTTTCTCCCAGTGGTGCATCAGAGGATGTTCAGTAAATAATTCAGAAAGACAACTTGACCTGACACCCATCAGGTTCAGCAGTGTCTGTGCAGCTGCGGGTGGCCGTGCCCTGTGACCACAGCATCACGTGGAGCACAGTGGGTTGTTGGCTGAGCAGTATGCCAAGGGAAGGGGGAACACAGCACTTTGGGGGCTCTTGGAATGGTTTGTTAAATTTGCTGTAGGGATGAGCTTGTGCAAATAGCAGAAGGCGTCAAGTTCAGGCCTTTGCCTTTACAGCTAGCAGCAAAGGACAAAAAGATGTGGCTGAAATCACAAGAAGACTTATCCATCACGTGCTTCTGAACCTGAGTGTGGGCTCCCTGCTCTTGGTGCAGTTGCTTTTCATTCTGCGTTTCAGCAGCTAAGGTTTTACCTTGGGTTGCTGGCTTCCCTGCAGGCAGCTGTTAGCATCCTTCCTTGCAGAGTTGCAAGTCCTTTGTGTGACCTTCAGAAATGTGCTTCAGTGGCTCTGTCCTCACCATGCTGCTTAATGAAACACCCATTTCACCTGCATCCCCCAAGGAATACCGTGTGCCTTCTGGAGTTATCCAAACACATGGCCTTTTCACAAATGTTGCATTAGGGAACAGTAATACATAGCAATTGCCAGCAGTCCAGCAGAGCTCAGAGCACGGAAGGCTCATTTCCACTTGCCTAAGACATTCATGTATCCAAAAGTGGCATCTTCTAATCTGATTTCTGGTCTCAGAATAGCCCGCTCATTGGATTTTGTGGATGTTAAGGCCTTTGAGTGTTGGAGTAGGAAGAGTGCCAGGAATGATGACGAGAATACTTGCTGTTTGGAGATTCAAAGCTCTCTTGCTTATAGGCAGCCATGAAGCTGAGAGGCTATAGGCAGTGGTCTTGTTGATCCCTTATATCATCTCGTGATTCTCACCCACATTTTATCTTCGTGCTTCAACCTTAGAGTTTATTTGCAGTTTCTGGTGTGATTCCTTTTCCAGTTGGCCAGGACAGCCAAGCAGAACATACTACAGAACCCAACTTTGCTGTAGGATGCCCAGCTGGGGCACAGGGCTTGCACCTCCATCTGCCCCACATGACGGTCATCCTGGGAGGTCAGAGTTGCTGTTGTGACTGCATTGTGGGGACAGGAGGTGTGGTTGGGCAATGGTGCTGCTGCTTGAGGGGTGCTCAGAGATGTTCTGTTCCCAAGTCTTTGTAGCCAAGGTCCTTTGCTGCTTGGGAGTGAATGCAGATAAATTCAGGCATTTTACTGCTATTCAGTGAAAAAGAGCACCTGCAGGACCTGTCACAGGGCATGGTACATGTTCCTGTGCCAGCTGCAGCCCCTAGTTACTATGCTTTTAACAATGTATTTCCAGGAAGATCATTACACTAAACATAGGTAATTTCTATTCCGCATACAGACTTTCTGCTCTACGCTATCATTTTACAAGCAGCCTTCTTTATTTGCTTTTACCCTGCTTAGTTTTGTCTCGCTTCCTTTTGTATTTTAATTAACATGTTCTGAAGTTAAGAGGAAAATACGTCACTGTGGGGCCTGGGCACACGAAGCAGGCAGCAGTGAGCTGACAGCCTGCCTGCCACAAGCTGGGAGGGACAGGATGTGCCAGTGCAGGGGGCTGGGGGAACTTATTTCTTACGAGCATTGCTGGAGAGCACAGCAGAGGTGGTGGTGATGCTGTTGGCACCAGGGACCCAGCTGGGCACAGCAACAGGCTGAGGGCTCAACTCCTGCACTTGCAGCTGCACTTATAAATAAATAAAAAGAACTGCAAGTGTTCAACTATTCCATTAATGGCTGTGAATATTGGAAATTAAGGGAAGGGAGCTTCAGCCTCCCTGCTGGGGCAGCTGCTCCTGGGGGACGCAGAAGGTGTAAATCGGGCATCCCTCGGGGCCATCTGAAAGAAAATGTATTAAAATATGCAGCGCCCATAATGCCACACTTATAACTTGCATTTCCCAGAATATTTAGCCCTGCTGGTGCGCAAACAGGCTGCGTCGAAAAACCAGTGGGGAATCGTAGCAAATGACTGCAGAAAATAATTAAGAGGGCATTAAAAGCCAGGAGAAAAACGATCCACTGCTCGGAGCCAGCAGATCAGTGCTTTAATAGCCCGCTTACCTACGAAGCAGTACGTTAAGTTTGACAGCAAGTTGCAATTCGGTCAGTATCAAATGAGGTGATAGCTGGAGAAGGATAATTAGCGACTTCACACCATTCAATTGGGGCAGCTGGTGCGGAGCCAACAGTTTACCAGGCGCACATGCAAGCCAGAGGGAAGGATTTGCTTTCCCTTCCCTGAAGCAGCCTGCGGGGCTTATTGATTTATAAGAGCAGGCTGATTTCCATGTAAATAAATGCGAGGGTGGCCGGGCAGCGGCGCGCGGTCCGGATGCGGTGACTTTGGCTTGCTGACATCATTGCTCATTAGCATGCAGGAGAGGAGAGCAATGCAACAGCAGAGCCCCGCGCCGCTCCTGAGCCCGCAGTTATTCTCTGCGGGCTGCATCTCTGCTCGTTAGCGCCTGCCGCTCGGAGAGCAGACTGGCCGTCCTATTGCCACCGCTGAGGGTTTCAGCGGAAGGTGAGAGCCATCCAGACTGGGAGCTGGAATTCGAGCGAAGCAGAACCGAAGCGAAAGCTTAGCGGCGCGTTTCTCCAGGGTTGGTTTTCTCTGCTGCCACGTAACATCCAGCAGGAGCCTGCTGGGAGCAGCTCCGGCCGCGGCTCTGCGTCTCGCCCCACCGCCCGGCAGCGGGTGCCCGCGGGCTGTCTGCGCGCATCCGGGATGATGCTTCGCTTCGCAGCGCTGCTGGGAGCTGCCGGGCAGCCCCGAGTGAGCTGCCACGAGTAGCAGCGGTGTCATCCACGCCGGCAGGTAAGAGGCACAGCCTTTGGAGCAACTTCAGAGCTGTCACGCGTTTTTAGGGGGGAATAAGAGAAGGGAGGAGGAGGGGAGGGATGAGCCGAGCTCGGTGCGTGCACATCGCTGCGCGCTAACTTTGCTCAGTGAGCAGTGACCTTTGGAGGGGTTTTGGTTCCCCCCCCCCGACCTTCACCGTTCTCGTTGTTTATGGATGGAAAAGGTTAACGGTTAAATTGCAGCTCTGCAGCCACAGGGAGTCAGACGTGGGGATGCCACTTGAACAGATTTTTCATTTTAAAAACAATCAGAGAGGCTCAGCTGGCTTTAAATAAGAATGAGTATTAAAAGATCCTCCTCTCTCCGTGCTAACTTCATTGCTTTGGTCCGTGCGTCTCCAGGAAGCCTGGGTTCTCTGGGCATTGCTGAGCAGACTGTGCAGGCTGTATTTCAATTGATGGCATTAGAGCTCAGATGTTTATTGTGCTGCTTTTGGATTCCCAAGGATAGGGAGTTTTAAAGTAATAATCTTTCCACATCCTTCTTTCTAATGCCACAGTGCCTAAGTATAAACCAACCTAGAACTGAAACCTGGAGGCTGTGTTTTCCAGCATGATCTTATAAAGTCAGATTTCCTTTTTTTCCGCTGTTCCTTGGAGGAACATTTTAAGCAGATGTGACACAGACATGACCTGTGACCACGGAAAGATTTTAATCCAGTTTTGCAGTCATGATGCCTTGGTTAAACAGCAATTGAATCTTTCTGAGCTGTCGAGGATTAGCACTGGGCAGAATAATGCCAAAATAATTATTCGCACCAGATGCGGTGCCGTCCTTTCAGTTTTAGCTCTGCTATCACGTAGCCCATCTGACTTATTTTTATTCTGCTGTTATTTCACCTGCTGTGGGAGCACTCACACGTCTGGCATCAATGCTTTGTATTTATCAGGGTACCGACGTGAGCCTGGGATACAGATTTGTAAAGTAAAACGATCTGCAGCTAACCAGATTACGTTCTACTTCACATGTTAATCTCCTCCTGCTGCTTGTTTCAGACCAGCCGGCTTCAGCTGAAGCGGGCACCCAGCACCGTGCCCTCTCTGTGGCTGGGTTAGCTGCACGCCGAGCGGTCTGGCAGTGATTGCTTGCACGAATGGGTCACTGTGCTGTCTCAGGGGACTCTGCCTAAGCCTCAACTTTTGAAACAATGACCATTTCCAGCACAGCTCATCCCGTGTCTGAATATTTGGCCTATCAACTCTTTTGTTTTTGTTTTTTTCCTTTCGAGCATAGGGCCTAGGATGTGCTCGGATAGAAGTGTGTTGACTGCTTCCCAGGGTTTCTGTTTGTCATGCTGTGAATGCAAGCCAGTGCTGTCCCTTTAAATAGTACATCCAGCCCCAGGGCAAAGCCCAGCTCCTGCTCTGGCAGGGCCATTGCAGGAAGGGAGAAACTGGTGGAGCTGCAGAGTGGCAGTGAAAAGAGGGGGGAGAGGGGGATGGATGCTGCTCACAGGGGGACCTGAGTCACGCAAGCTTGGAAGGCTGAGGACTTTGTGTTGAACCTGTGGCTTGGAGGCAATTTTCTTCCTTCAGTTAAGCAGCGGGAAGAAACCCATTGAAATACAGCTCTGTATCTTGTTAGTCTGGAAAGCTGCTGAATGGTCTAATTAAAAATCTGACAAGCTCACCCATGGCGTAGGGCAGCACTGTGCGGCACATGCATGGGAGTGATGCTGAGCACAGAGCCAGGACTTGTTCCCTGACAGCCACAGCTGAGCCCTGGGGCTGGCAGTCATGGGGACAGCTCTGTGCTGCTGGTTCCTGTCTGCCACATGATGCCAGAGCCAGCAGAACTGCAGGCAGCCTGGGGGCTGCTCTGGGCTGTGCCCCAGGGCAACAGGGACCAGGGACAGCATGGTGTGGACCCATCCTTCAATAGATGGCCTGATTCACCAGGAAGGCAGCCCAACCAGGACATCCTCTGAGACTGTTCCTGCAGTAGGAATAGATAGATAGCTCTTCTTTTTATTATTTATTTATTTATTGTGATTAAGCAAAAAGAAATCTTGAAATGGTAAAGGATTTTTACCAAGTCTTAAAAAGTAAAATGAGTCTCCAGTCTGAGACTTAGAGTGGACGATATCAGCCAGGAGAGGAGTAATTTTCCAGGAGTGGAAATGGGGTTCCTAATAAAAGTTTCAACGCCAGTACATTAGCAATTGCTGCTGTTGACACCAGGAAGATCAGAAGGAATAAAGAGACCTACTGCAAACCTTTCTGGAGATGAGCAGCTATGCCTGCTCCACTGTCAGTACTGGAGCTGCATCTTCAGAAATAGTTTGGCTGCTGGATTATTCCTTCCTTTGTTTCATGGCACTGCTGTACTCTGTTACTTCTGCCTTATGTTCTTCTTTTAAGCCAGCTGCTCTTACAGCATCCTGAGTCAAGTGAGCTGTCCTTGGAGGACACCAAGGGCACCTTGTCTTTTGGATTGCTGCTACTGCAAGTGTCTGTGGCCCTTCCATTGATTTTCTGAACCCCAGTTTCACAGATAAAAGCTTTCCTTTTTAACCCAAAGATGACACAAATTCTTTGCAATTCATTGCTGCTGATAGGTTTTTTTGGAGTCTGGAAGAGTGTGAAGTGGCAAAAAGTTTTGCGCAGAGAGACATTGCTTTGTAGCTGAGCTTTGTGGCATCCCAGCATCTCTCTTGGGGCTCAGAAGAAGTGTGTGTGCAGAAGCTGATATTTCAGGTGTCCATGGGGAAACCCAGTCTGGGTGCTCCCTCTGAGCCCCACGACACCTCCTGCTACCATGCCCCAGCTTCCCATCTGTAGAATGGGAAAGCAGTGCCTGTACTGGGGGAGATTTGCAGGGCACTGTGTGGGAGTGTAGGGCTGTGTCCATGTTTCAGTTTGGGCAGATGTCTGCCTTGCCTATGGGATCTGGGGAAATGGATCTGTGTAGTTGGAGCTCAGGGTGGCAGGATGCCTGATTAGCTCCCAAATGAAGGGAGGAGATAAGAGGCAGGGACATTGAGAAGCCCTTGTTAAAAGGCTCAGGGGTCACATGAGCCACTCCAAACCCTCAACCTCTCCCTTTTTCCATGAAGTCTTGTAGTTTGGTGACTGACAAGCAGCTGGAAAGTCTGATTGCAATCAGAATGATGGCTCAATCCTGGAAAGAAATCGGACCGCCATATACATCTTGCACTTTGATGCAAGGGAATTGTCCCATTATATTTTACACACTGCATCCAAGCCGAGTAGAGGATTGCTTTTTTGAGGGATTCCCAATCTTGCATGCTAATGTGAGCACAAATGCATGCAAATCCTTTATAATAGAGCATAACACAGACGTCTGGTAGCCCTGTGCTGCAGACGTGGCTCTGTTCTCACATTGTCTTCAGTGACAGTGTTACTCCCTCATGCAGGCCATTTATCTTCATCCCAGAAAAAAAAAACAAGCAAGGAACAGAGATAAGCAGTACCAGTGGGTGATAAGAGCTCTTTGCCCAGTTCCTTCTACATCCAAGAGGAATTTTAACACGGTGATGTTTGCTGCCTGATGCCCTGCTGTCCATGTGCCCATCCAGTTGAGCTGGAAATAAGATCCTCAGCAAGGCAGACGGGGTTTATGTAGGCAGGAGCATTGCATTAACAAGCCCAGGAGAGTAAATGCCTGCTCGTGCAGCCTGAGAGCTGTTGGCTGGAGGGATGCAGCATGAGGCCAGCTTGGCAGGCACCGCGCCCGCTGTCCCAAACCATTTGCTAAGAGCTGTTTTCTTCCTACCACTGCCTTGGCTTCAGGCTCTCTCTGCTCCCAGTCCTGTCTTTCCCAGGGATTTTTCAGCAGTTTGACTTACTGTTGGTGCTGTTGAGGTTATGAAAGGTCTTCTCAGGGGCTCTGGTGATGGCATAGGTTGTGCTTTGTTAACTGCTGTATGTAACAAGAGACATTCTTGTCCTACAGACCCTGCAGATCAATCGGGCTCATGTTAAACCTCACAGAGATGGACCTGGCCTGGAAACATGCTTTTGCATCCCAAGCAATAGGGGCTTGGGAGCCAGATTTTCCCCTTGATCTGTTTGGCCCTGCTTCCTTCACATTCCCCTGCTGTTTTTTGTTTTGTTTAGTTTTTATGCTGTAGGAAGGGGAGTGCTCAGCTGAGGACTGCATGGGGTGGTAGGTCCCATGTGTGCCAGCAGCACCACGTCAAGCAGCCATTGCAAAATCACATCCCTCCATCTTGTAACTTCATCAGATGAATTGCTGACCTTAAGTCGAACAAATTTTTCAATCTGTTTTTGAGCCGCTGCTGCTTTGTACCATGTGCAATCAATTCAAGGCAGGCTTCTTTCCAGCTAAATCTGAAACCAGGAAATGTTATTTTCTCCCAGTTTTCTTCCCTCCCTCTCAGCCTGGCTGCTGGGCTGCCCCATGTGCAGCTCCTGGGGATGCTCAGTAGCTGTGCTTCCCGCAGCAGCTCTCCCCCCTCTTCTTTTTTCTTTGCCCGCAGGCTCCTGCTGCTTGGCAGCTTCTCTGTTTGCTCTCTGGCCCCAAGGCTGGGGGTGCCATCAACTTTCTGTACGCTATGAACAAGCATAGCATCACTAGGCTCCTATTCAGCAGTCCTCATTCAGCTCTGAGTCAGGCAAGGTTCTGAGATATTCCCAACTTTCAGGAGCAGCATCAGAATCTCCAGCCTGGTGGCCTCTCCACTGGTGGGCATCTCTGATACTCACCAGGGCAGCACTTTTGCCTGCTAATCTTGCAGATCTCTTCTGCTTTCTCTGGGACACCCCAGTGTGCTCATTCCACAGCCTAGTTAATGCCTAATGAGCCAGAGGGATCTGTGAGGCATGCTGGCAGCCCCAAATGTCTCCCAAAGCCTTTTTCTGTGCACCAGAGTATCTGCATCACCAGGATCAGGTCGCTTCTGCCACCGTCCATACGATGGAGCATCAGCACTTTGTTGCACTGGTGTTATCTTGCTTAACACCATTCTGCTCTGAGTGCAGTTGGGGATATTGCTTTTTCAATTCCATCTCGTGTTTTGAAATGTACAATTTTATATTAAGCTTTTACTACCGGGAATTATTTTTAATTATAGAGAGCTGAAAGATGATAAAGTTGAGTAAGTGAGACCTGTGTGAAGAAGTCATGGAAACCATATCATAGAAGTAGAAAGATACTCGTAAGGCACTTAGTATTGTTCCCATGAAACAACATATCCTAACGTAAAGAAAATAATTGTAATTAAAACCATTAATCTTCCTCGTTTTTAACGAGGGGAAAGGAGGAGAACTGAACCTCTCAAGGGCAAGATCTTGAAGTTGGTTGTGATTTACCCAGGGAGGTGGCAGAAACTCCATGCCTGGAGGCGCTCACTTTCTGACAGAGCAGTGTGGTTACAAAGCCCATTGTCCTGGCCTGGGGACCTCACTGCTGAGCAGACGGGCTCTGTGTGTCCTTTGCTTTTCTGATCCTCCCAAGCAGTTTTTTTTAACAATCTGACTTCTGCCCTCAGGAGGGTATGGCTGGTGAATAATCCTCATGAGAACCAATTCTAGCCATCGCTGGCAGATGTGGGGCTGATTCCAAAACCCATATGGCAGTGGGAACTCCTTTCCATCGTGCTGCTGTGGTACCCATGGCCCCTGGCACGTAGCGCATCCCAGAGCTCTGGGGCAGAGGCTGTCCTTGCTCCGCCTCCCTCCCGGGGCTGTTCTCTCATCCCACCACCTGATACCAGCATTTCTCTCATTAGTTTTCCAAGAGCAGACTGCTGGGCTGTCACCCTTTGAAGTGTGTGATTGATGTCCTGAAAATTAAATTTGGCAAAAGAGTCCTAAACTCCGCTAGGATAACTGCCCAAGTCACAAGCGCTGAATTCGAGGCTGCGGAGTTATTAATTATTCTTAACATCTTGTTGCGTGTCGAGCTGCTTCTAATCATATCACGAAATGAGATGGAAACAGCTAAGAAACCAGCAGCTTTGCTGTGGCAGAGCCTTTCCACAGTAGCTGATAAATTAAAGTATTCACGTGAAATTGCGCCTTGATTATTTTTGAAGGTAACAGCCAGAGGCGATGCCGAGACTTTCTGGCTGGATGCGAACCAGACGCTCGGTGTGCGTTTGGGTCTGTGTGTATGTTAGATCTGATGAAAGGCAGGAAATGGGAAAATCTGGCAAATCTCCCTGGCTTGACTGAACGGAGCCTCTTGACTTTTGCTGGAGTGCATTTTTTTTTTTTTTGTGCTGTAATGGCCAAGTGGAAATTCAGACTCAAAGCTGGATCTGAGCACTGGTATGCTTCGCTGGCCTGTATGCAGCGGTGTAAAAGAAGGAAAGGTGTTTGAGAATGAAAGCCCTGGTGTTTAACTATTGCTGCCCTCCTATTTTCTTTGCTTTCCGTTACAGCAGACAAAGCTGCAGTGATCACAGAAACTTCTCCCTTGCTTTTTGTCTGTTACCTTATTTCTGAGATGTGGGCTTGATTTCCCCCTTCTGCTGTATGAAGAAAAGCAAGAGGATACCTAATTCCCTAGAAGTCACCGACCTTTGATTAGCACAAATTAATTCAGAATCCCGTGAGGTTACTTCAAAATAGACACCATTGACCCATATCATGGAAGAGGGCTGTATTTTCAGAAATAGAAACTAATTTACCAGTGCTCACTCTAACCCCTTTTTTGGGGATGTAAGGAGTGTTTTCAGCCCAGTTCGTCCTTGGCTCTCACCCCTATACGTCCTTCTGTCAGCTCCAAGCCCATGAAAAATCTCCCACGAACCACCAGCTGCAGGAGTAAACCCTCAAAAGGAATGTTAAGAAGTGGTAGTTGCATTGAATTAAGCTAATGTGTGCTAAATAGAAACCTTCAGTTGCGCTTTCTGTTTTTATTATGTGTCCGGGGCAGCGTGTAAGCCATCGAGCCAGGCTGTTAGCATCCTGCTGGCATGCAACCCTGGCTTATGTTGCCTCCCTTAATTTAATTTAGCTTTATATGTTCGGACTATAATCAATTTTTATGCTACTTTAATAAGCAAATTTATGCTATCAGCATGCTAAAAAGACTTGTCATTCACAGCTTCCCAGTCAATCCACCATTTTGTGCAGTAGCCAAGTGCTCAGCTGTCCTAAATTTGGTTGCCGTCCTAAATTTCGTTGCTGCCCTACAATTACTGGCTGGCATGCTGCTGCTGCCATGCAGGGACATGGCCCTCACACCAAGTAGCCCTGGAAATACTGTTTGCATTGCAGTGCAGAAAGAGTGGATATATAGCCCCAAACATTTGACAGCTTGACCCAGCTGGATTGCCAAATGTTGTTGTAGAAAATACAGACTTTATTTCCTCTGTGTGAGAGAGACAGATACTGTGTTAGAAAGTGCCCGAGCATAGAAAAAAAATAAAAAAATAGGGGTTGTTTTGAGTAGTGATGGCCCAGTGGCGGGCAGGAAGCACTCCTCTTCCCATTTACAGCTCATCAGGGAGCCATATCTTTAAACTGAAAGAGAACAGATTTAGGTTAGATATTAAGAAGAAATTCTGTACTCAGAAGGTGGTGAGGCAGTGGCACAGCTGCCCAGAGCCGTGAGTGCCCCATCCCTGGAGGTGCCCAAGGCCACGGATGGAGCCCTGGGCAGCCTGAGCTGGTGGAGGCAGCCAGCCCATGGCACAGGGCTGGAGCTGGGTGGGCTTTAAGGTCCCTTTCAACCCAACCATTCTGTGATTCTATGATCTCTTCTTTTCCCTCTCTTGCAGGAAGATTTGCCTCCACTGTAAGTGCTCCCAGGAAGAGCACATCGTAACAGTAATGCCCCTGGAGATGGAGAAGACTGTCACCAAGCTGATGTTCGACTTCCAGAGGAATTCCACCTCCGACGACGACTCAGGCTGTGCGCTGGAGGAGTACGCGTGGGTTCCTCCCGGCCTGAAACCTGAGCAGGTAACCCTGACACCAGGCTTCCCAGATACATGGTGCAAATTCGCTCTTCAGAAGCAATCACCCTTGTTTTCTCTTAGATGTATGGGCAGGTGCTGTGTGCAGTTCATGTCTGCCCTGAGCACACCAATGGAACAATGTAATAGAGATGTAACCCTTACAGGACTTTGGTATCTGTAGATGTTACTGGGAACTGAGAGATGGAGAAACAAAGTACTTTCAGGATGGAGTTTGTTGTGACAATCAAAGGAAATAGGAAAAACATGCCTACTGCTGTTTTGTGGGGGGAAAGTTGATAGGATGCCTGTGTGTCCAGGGCAGCTGATGCACGTGTCCTGCTCTCCTGGGCCACTAAGCTGCTGCACAGAGAGACAACGCCAGCAGCTTGCTATAGGAATGGGCCAAAGGCTTTGAGGTTGGTCGTGATGTTTATGACTTGCTTGAACTTCACTGGAGCAATTCTTTCCAGCATCTCTGTTATTGGATTTTAATGGGATGGATTAGACTGTGTGGAAAGCGCATTGATTTCTGCTCTGTGCGCTTTACAGGATTTGTTTAGTTTTTATGCTGATCTTTTACATGTTCAACTCCGAACTTAATTTGCAGAGGAGATTGCAAAATGCGCTTAGCCTTGATAATTGCTATGGCAATCATTTTAAATCGTGTAAGGACGTTGGGAGAGTGTGGAAGGCTTTCATTATTACAGTTACTGTCCTTAAATACTGTGTTTTCCTGAGCTTTTATTCAGGAGGGCTTAGGCATTTCCTGAAATATTTTGGCACCATCCATAGGCTGTAAATATTATCTGTCTGTTTAGAGAAAATCCAGTTGTTTGGGTTCCTTTCCACCCCCACCCCCCCCCCACCCTTGTCTTTGCAAGCCTGGCTCAGTGCTTGCTCTCAGCTCTGCAGCATTGTACGTTTCACTTGGTGCCATCCAAGCGTGCAAATCAAGGAGCAGCCTTGCCTTCTGTCCCCTTCCCTGTGGTAGATGCTCCCTTTGAGCCTCGCAGGAGGCGCCACGTTGGGTGCCTGGTCAGGGACAGCTGGTGCTGATGTCCTTCACACTGAGGGGACACGAAAACCAGGTGGGTTTCAGAAGTCCCCCTGGTGGACCACGTCCAAGCTGGTACCTGTAGCTCTGGTGTCTCATGCATTACTCAGATTAGCGTATTTTAGGTTCTTCCAGCACCTGTTTATTTCAGAGTTCACCATGCTTCTCAACGCAAACACTGGCTTACTGACTGTGCTTCTGTGGGCCTTTCAGCAGATCTGACCTCTCTAATCACCGTGGAGATGAAGAGCAGCTATGGGCAATGAAATCCTCCCAGCATAGCTCATCTGCTGGCCCCTTGAGTGCATTTCACACCTCAGATGAAACCCGTAAAGAATCAAAAGCAAGGTGTGACTGCAGAATTGCTGCACGAGGCCAGGAGTTGTCCTTTGATGGAGAGCAGCACACTGAGCTTCTGATTTCTGTTAGGGCAGGGGTAGTGCTTGGAGGGAGATAAGGTGGAGGATCACCACGAGTGGAGTTGTGAAAGGCCTGCCAAAGGAAGTGTATGGCGCTGAATATACTTGAGTTTTTGTACTTCATTGTATGAGCTCTGTGCAGGTTCTAGTGCTGGACCTGGATGTTGATGAGATTTTGGTTTGTGCTGCCTGTAGGTGGTGGTGATGATTGTGGTATGGAGAGAATGTGCTGCAGAGCCTCTCAAAGGCTGGTGTCTGAGCCTGCAGCTGCTTGGAACCTTTGGTGGTGGGCCCAGCTGCGTGCTGGGACACTGCTGTCAGGCTAGAGTGAAAATACAGATCGCAGGCAGTGAAATTTTCTCCGCCTTCCCTTTCCTCGCTGTTGTATTTCTCTGACATGAAACAGATGAAACGAAACAACTTTTTTTGCAATATTCTACTTTATTAAAACCTCTGCACAGCATATGAACTGGGGAGGTAAGTAGTCCCCTGAAAGACTAATGCAGCTCTCTTATTGTACTTGGACAGCAGCTTCTTTTCTACCTTGCTGTTCTTGGGAGACAGTGTTCGTGTCTCACTCAGCACAACAATTTGCAGGATTTCAGGAGGGAAGTTGGCCAACAACCATAACATCGTTTTCTGGCAGTTTCAGCAGGTCATTCGAAATTGGAAGAGTCCCTTCCATCCGTAGCTTAAAATATTTATTAAACATAATCTAAAGGGAAACCAGCCCAAACATAAGAGGTCTCATTGGATTCCTGGACACTAATCTGGGAGCAGTCAGCTGGTCAGTGGTACGTGCCAACCGTGTGAAAATAGTGTCGCTTACTTTAGCATTGGTCCAGTGTCTACAGATCATGATCCAAACACTGTGTTGAAGAACAGAGCTCAAGTTTTCCCTTGTATTACGTCTGATCAGCATGAAGGACTACAAAGTCCTTACACAACAGTCAGATCTTTTATATATTTCTAAACAAGCTTATACCACAGAGTTGAGGATAGTAATATAAAAAATGTTAAAATTCAACTGCATAAGTTATGGTAAAAATTCATCAGGAAAATGAGTAAAAATTAACGATACCTGTGCTCAAGAAAGAGAATTTGATCAGGAAAGAGACAGGAAATATTGTGTGGAGATGCCCAGAAGAGTTGGTTTGTCTGGTGTCCCCAGTCGAAGGGCTGGATCACTCCCTGTGCATTACAGGAGGAAGAGCAGTTACTCAAGCTAAAACTTTGGCATGCAGATGTAGATAGAAACTGGCTCTGAATGCATTCAGGCAGGAAATTGGAAGAGGTTTCAAACTATCAGAGGTGTAAGGCTCAGCGGCAGCCTGCCAACAGGGAAGGCGGAGGGTAAAAGCCCAAGAGTGAGCTCCATAAATTACAACGTGATCAGAAAATGTGGTTTCTTCCAATAGCAGTTGGCTGTCCAGGGTGGCTGCGAGGCTGCTGCGAACTCTCATCTCACCTGCATCAGGACCCTGCTGAAAAATGGTCTCGCGGTAGGAGGTGGAGATCTCTCCTGGAAGACGCAGCTGCAGTTGTGGTTGGGAGCAGTGGGGCTGTATGGAGGGAGAAACGGAAGCTCAGGGCTCAGAGAAGTGCTCCTTTCTGCTGGTCTGCAGTTCCCTGGCAGATAAAGAGATAAATGTGGAAGTCTTGAAATGAGTAGCAGCAGTAGAAACCCGTACTGAGCAAACCCAAATCCCAGGCCACGGGGATGGGGAGCCAGCTTGTCTGCTGGGGCTGGCAGCCCGAGCACTGGGCTGCTTCATGCTGACACCACGTCTGGGGGCAGATGAGAATGAGTGCTTCTATAATGTTTTTCACATATTTAGGCAAGGGCTGTGTAAGTACATGTGAATGCATGGCCTTGAATTCCTTGGGCCTGTGGTTTGGAGAAACCCAAAGATGTTACAACACGCCAGCTTGAATTTCTGGATACAAGGGGCTTTTGAGGATTCCTGTCTTTATTGTGTCTCAATAATAGGAGCAGCTGGCTATGGGCACAGCTCTCAAATGAAACAAAGGATGGGCCTCGACTTCAGCTGCGGTGTGGCTTTCTGTATGGCTCCAGCATGCCAGCATTCGAGACCTTTGTATGTGCTGTAAGAACTTAATTCCCTCTTGCTGACAGCACAGTTGCTTGAATTGAATCCCTTAAACATTGGGAAAATCTCATCTGAGCTAAAATTAGCCATGCTGCAATTCAGAAGACCGTTTTCTTCTAAGGCAGCAACTGGAACTGGGACCTCGAGAGCTTCACGGTGTGGTGTGAGACTGTCTGTGTCACGGGGAATTTGTTCAGGAGCTGATGTACATGTTGATTTCTGTGCTTGGATCTTTTGCAAGGCTTGTAGCACGGTCCTGAGTGAACCTTCAAGCTCCATCAGCTGCTGCTCAAGTTATTAAGTGAGCAAAGGACAGTGGAGACAAACCTACAGTGAGCATGCTTACACCTTACCAATAAATACAGCCACTTTTACCTCCTCGGTGTGGCAGAAAGTCATTTAGCTGGGCCAGCTGTCTCTGGAAGACATGTGCCTCACTTGGGCCTGTGGATCATGACTGAGTGCATTTTACCTTTTCAGTCTTTCTTGAGCCCTATAAATTTAGCAAATTATTTCACTATGCATGCAGAATGTGCAGCAAGGGATAGTCAAGACAGACCAAAGCAACCCTATGCCTTAAGCCCCAAAACAAGGGGAAATAGATAATTTATGGCCAGGAATAATAAGATCTCTGTGAATAAATCCCAATCTTGACCTGATGCTGAGAGCAGTTGTACCTCATGAGCTTGTGGCCTGGAGCTGAGCCGTTCCCCCACCCTGCATTGGAGGAGGACACATGAGCACATCCCTACTCTGCTAGAGGAAGACAGAGTACGACCATGCGTCTGGACCTCTGTTCTCCTTCTGTGTCCTAGGGCATTGGTTTGATGGTTGTGAGCCGATGAGAGCTGTTGAAACAGTTTAATTCTTGAGCAGCCTTGTCAGGGATGGAATTGATTACTTTTGTCGGCCACAGAAACAAAAGCGCTGATCTGACGTGGACTGCATGGTTCTCAGAGTTGAAGCACCCGTATGATGGATGGCAGAGGTAAGAAGCAGGAGAAGAGCAGAGAATGGAAAATAAAACAGAGTGATCCCAGTGTATTGTCCTGGAGCTTTATTCCAGTGTACAGTTACAGCCTGTACTCTCTGCAGCAGCATTCTTGCACGCTATCCCACAGCTAATAAATACAAGAGCATTTTAAGTGGCATACCCAGAGGAATTATCAGCTGCAATCAATGCAGCAGATGATTGCTATAACTGCTGGTGCTCCAGGGAACTCTGAGGGAGTTGGGGTCTGCTGGACAGCACACCACAGCCAGACCACCTTCATTTGCTTCTGGAAGCACTGTTTCTGTCTCTGTTTAATCCAATTTCAATTTTTTGCTCCGAAAAAGAAACCTCATGGCATGTGATTTCACAAGTCTAAAACTTGTGGATGTGTGTCCTTGATTCAAATGTTCTTCTTTAACGCCAGCAGGAAGCAATGTCTCTGCAGGATCTTTTATAGAGCAAAAGCTGCTCCAAAAGCTTGACAGAAATTGATGTCATTCTCAACAAGAAACCAGGGAACAGCAACACTCGAGCGGATGTGCTGCCATTAGCTGAGGGAGAGGAGCGCACGGAGAGCTGCACAGCGTGCCAGAACAAATAGATGCTATGGGAATTGCTTCTCTTTGTTCCCTGCCTTTGTCCTTGTGATTCTGGGGTAGGTTTGCAGGAGCAGGGGTGCAGGACAGCCCAGCGCTGAGGATGCTCTCTGCTGTCAGCACGTGGCTTTAGGGAGCAATCTTCTCCCACCTGAGGCTTTTGTGTGTCTCTCTCCACACTTCTCATTTGTGTCAGTTTCCAGCCCTGGAGACACTGGTTTTGTACACGCTCTCGGGGGGTTCCTCAATTATGAGACAGGATAGGTAGTTCTAAATAACAACAAGATGCCTTTAATGCCTCCCATCTGGCAGCAGCTCCCTGGCTGCAGGGCAGCCTGCTCGTGGGCACAGCAGGGAGGTAGGTCCATGGTCACCCTGCAGGATGTCCTGCTGCCCTGGGACGTGCCCGGCTGCAGCCCCACAGTGCTCACTCCTGCTTTGTTCCAGGACGCCTGGCCTCGCTGCCAGGACTGTTTTGCTCTGAGGAATACAGAAGTGCTTTGTCTCGTGATGTCTATGCCAGGTGTGGGGCCAACTGAACCCATTTTGTAGCTTCACACTGGCTGTGTTCTGTAGAGCTCTTTTGTGAGTGTGTGTGTGCAAGCACTTGCAAAATGTTGCAGATGCTTCCAGAAAGTCATTTATATGTGATTGGTTTGTTTGTTTGTTTTCCACCTTCTTTTTCCCCTGGAAGCCAGCAGGAAGCTAACAGGCCTCAGCATCATTCTTCTGTAGGTTTGAAGTAGTTAGTGTAGAAGGTACTGGAGACATTCAAGGTCAGGCTGGACAGGCTCTGAGCACCTGACTGAGCTGTAGGTGTCCTCACTCATTGCAGGGGAGTTGGACCAGATGACCTTTAAGGGTCCCTTCTGACTCAAACCATTCTGTGATCACCCCATGTCGCACGTGCTGCTAGGAGTCCAGCACGGGCTTGTTGCTGCTGCTTGGGCCAAAACTCACCACACTCTCAAATCTCCCACGCCCCTGCTTACCCAACCATGGTCCCTTTTTGGGGTCATGTCCGGGCACTGTGTTGCATGAGGGCTGGTGCATCCTGCCCTGGCAGGGCTGGTTTGGGGAAGGCAAAGCAGGGCTACTGCCCAGCTGTTGTGGCTCTGCAAGTCATCACTTGCAGCTGCAGCAACACCAGGACACCTCATGCTCCTTTATGGCCCTTCCAGCAGTACAGTCACACCGAGCAGCCCTGCCTGGTGGGTGCTTGGGGTGTTGTGCATGGGGTGCACCTGGCGGAAGGGTGTTGTGTTTGCAACCTGAGCACGCACTGCCTGAAAGCACTTGCTTTTCCCACCCCCACTTTTATTTCTTTGATCAAAGAAATCTTTCATCAATGCCATAAGCTCACAGGTTGTTTGCAAACTTTTCCTTCCTGGAGGAGGTGTAGGTCTTTTTCCTCATAGGGGCCGGGGGTGTTCTGCCTTTGGCAAGGAGCCTGTGGGGCCACCAGCAGAAGCCATGCTCCTACCTGTGTTTGGCAGGGATGGGGTGAGTTTGTAAGCTGACAAAGTTAAACTGGAAACAGAGCCTGAACCTAGGAAGGCTGCAGAACACAAAGGCATTTGTAAACTAATGTAATTACTTTCCTCAGTGCCTTTGAGTGAAGTTGGCTTTACTTTAAAGGCTTTTCCCTACCCTCATTTTACATTGTGTTCTTTCCTTTCTCCTGGTTTCTATCTTCCCCCTCTTCTCTTTTAGCTTGAAGGAGCTGTTGAGTTCCAAAATGCATATCAGCAGTTGTTATCCGTGCCCCCACTAAGAGGGGAGAGGAGCTCTTGGAAAGATTTATTTCTGAAGATGAGGATAGCACACAGAATGGGGAGGATGGCTGGGAAGACCCAGACATAGCATGGAAAACATTTTTGCCACTGCACCCTGGTGGCATCTGGGAACCCCGGCCCATTCTGAAGTCTTATGACTTGGCATGATGTGTTTCAGATTCTTCAGGGGGTTCTCCCACCTCGATGAGAGCAGAGAAGCAAGCGAGGAAGCCTAGCAGGGAATCCAGCCAGGTCCCTCAAGTAGCTCCTGAGCTTCATGTTAGGATAATCATGGACAAAGTAGGTCTGTTGCAAGGGGAAATAGCAGGACATTGAGTTGCTGCATTATACAGCACAAGTGTTTAATAAAAAAGCAATTAACTGGTGCAGCTCGTGCTGCAGAGCCTGGAAGGTCAGGGCATAGCCATCCACTGATGCTCAGGGGCCCTTTGGCCACAGTGGCTCTGCAGAGGGTTCACAGCTCTAAGGATTGTGAGTGCTTTGAACCAGAACTGAATGGAAGAGGAGTTTTTTTTTTTCTCATGGAAAACGCTGACCCTTTGTACAAAAGCAAAGTGCAGACAGAGCAGTTTTGCTTTTCCAGTGAGTTAACAATTTCTGCAGGCCTTTCTCCTTGGAAAGCCAAATGTATCTGAAAATCCCTTTTTCCTTTATTTTTCCTCGTTCTCAAGCTGGCTTTGCCAGCCCAACTGTGGCAGCCTGCAGCTGGGAGTTGGCAACAAATGAGAGATTGTGTTTCCTGAATTACGCTCACCTGGGCAAGGGACATCCTTCTGCTCATCACCTGCATGCGGTGGGACTTGTTTGTTGCCCACAGACACTGGGAAGGACCAGCAGCTGCCTCTGTAGCCCTTCTGCAAGTACCCATGCAGGAGGTCCTGCTGGCTGCCTTGACCCCAAAGCAAACCCTTTTGCAGGCAGCTGAACACAGGTTGGAGCCTGTTGTATTTGTTTTGTTTTGCTTTTCAAACCAATCCGCCCATCCCTGCCAAGCAATGTTGCCGGTGTGAGGAGAGCTGCTTCCCACAGACCTGCTGGGGTTAAATGGAAAACTTCCCAGCGGAAGCAGGAGAAGGAGCCACGCACACTACAGAGCCGTGCCAGGCTGCAGGAAGGCAGCTCCTGGCTGCCCATGCTGAGGGCAAGGCACACATCCCTGCTTCTCACCTAGCGTGTGTGTCTCACAGCTCATTGCCATAGGGAACGGAGCAGCCTGATGTCATTTGGCAGCTCTTTAAAAAAAAAAAATAAATAATAATAATTTCTGGCCACCACCGCCAACTTCAAGGACTCAACGGGCGAAAAAACTTCATCACAAGGAAAACAAACGGAGCGTCCTGAGTGCAGGTGGGACCGGGCAGCCCAGCCAATGCACCTGGAGGGTTGGCCAGGAGGAGCCAGCAGTGCTTGGAGCCCCAGGACAGCACTGCAGGGAGAAGCCAGAGCCCAGCAGCCAGATAGAGACCATGGCAGGAGGGGCACAGCACTGGGTTTGCTGCTGCGAGCTCTGCTGTGGACCTGGTGTGTGAACTTGGGCAGCTCACAGAACATCGTTACGCCGTAAATAACGCTTTGCAGGGGATATGTTTACTCCTTCACATGGCATGTCATAGGAATGTGTTTTCAGTGTGCTTTGATGTCCTTGGATGAAGGATGCTCTACAAATGCAAAGTAAGTGTTCTAACCCTACGTAGTTTGTTCCCTTTTTAACATAACAGAATATTTCTCACTCTTTGGTGGTTTCTATAGCTGGTGGGTCTGTTCCTGCTGTGCTTTAGCAAAGCAAATTCAGGGGTTCGCATGGCACACGTGCAGTGACACAAGCATGTGGAAACCTGCTAACAAGCTCCTTTGTCATAAAATCCCATGACGGGAAAGTTGGATCCAAGCATTGGTTTGGAGAAGAATGGAGGCGTTGGGAGGAAAACACCACAGTGGTAATGTCCAGGAAGCGCCCAATAGCAGAGAAAGCACCTCAGGAGGGTTAATCCCATGGTGGCAAAAGCAGAAAGCAGTTCACATCTCTCCAGCCAAGCACAGATTGAAGGATACCATCCATCCCCCTGCTCCTGCCCCAGCATCCACAGCCTCCTGATCCCAGCCGAGTAACAAGAGCTTCCCCTACCTTCACCCTCTCCTGCTTCTCCCCACGATGTTGAACCCCTCTGTGGCTGTTCCAAGGCTGCTGCAGGGCCATGGAGCCACGTCCCAGCCTTTCCGTGCACGTCCCAGTTGTGGCAGCCGGAGTGCTGAGTTCAGGGCGTGCTTCCTCACCAGGCTCTTCCTGCACCAGGGCACGCCGGGCCCCACCATGCTGCGCTTGTCATAATTGGTTTTAATTATATACTCTGAGACGAAAGAGAAGGAAAGAACACCAAACGAGCCTTCCAACAGATGTTATCTGCTGTTTATTTTCACAAATTGCTGCAGAAAAGGCCCGGAGGGTTTTGATGGAGGTGGAGGCTGAGATATAGCCAGCAACACAGAGGCTGCCGGGGCACAGGCTTTGTAACCTGCCCTGCCGAGGCAGGTGCCGACACATCCCCGCAGCCGGCCAAGCATGCTAACGCTATGGAGGCTGACGGAGCAAACGGTAACAAGCTGGCGGGCACTGCCGCCCTCCTCGAGCCCTCTTCTGAGAGAAAAGGCAGCAAAACCGAGGCAGCACGTGGCTGCGTTGCTCTGCTCGCTCAGAAATAACTGCTGCCCGTTTTCACTCCGTAGGTGCACCAGTACTACAGTTGCCTTCCAGAAGACAAGGTGCCCTATGTCAACAGCCCCGGGGAAAAATCGCGCATCAAGCAGCTTCTGCACCAGTTGCCACCGCATGACAATGAGGTGAGTGACATCGTGGTGTTGGTGGCGGAAGGGTGCCCCCCCAGGATGCTCTTCCTGGGGTCCCTGTCCTCGGGGATGCAGGTGGTTCTTTCTGCAGCCCTTTTCTGCTTTGCCGTGGAGTTCGGTGGCGTTGCTGTTTCAGCAGAGCTGTTTGCTACCTGTTGGGATTCCGCTGGAGGTTGGGAGCTGCTTGTTTTTAAAGTCTCAGCTTTTGTTTTTGAAATCCTCTGTGCTTCTCTGACATAAAAGCTCTTTCTCAGCCCTTGGAAGCCGCGCTCAGAGCAGCTCCAAGTGCTGTTTATCTCAGCCAGATGCAAAGTAACAGCAGCCCTTCCCAGGCGCTTCTTCCAGCTCACCTTGACGTGCACCAAGTTGGTGAGGTGTTTTGCTCACAGGCTGTGAGCCTGGGAGGCCAGGGTTTGAGTCAACACCAGCAGAGCAAGCACACCTCGCTGCATCTTGCAGGAAAGACGCGTGAGGCAGCAGAAAGGGTCCGCGCTCTGACGTCTTTTTTTTTTTATCAGAGAAAACATTGGCTGCTGCTGGCCCGCATAATTTCCCTGTGTAAACAACAACAAAGAAAGGTTTTTGTGCTCCTTTTGAAGAAGCTGCTCTGGAAAAGACAAACGGGTACTTTGTCTCATCTAGGTCAGGAACTCACAAGTTTACCCATGCGTGGCTGGGTGCCACAGGAGCAGCGCAGTGCTGCCGGCACCGCACAGGGGCTTCGCACGCACCCTCGGGCCCAAACCTGCCCGCCTCTCTCCCCTGGCAGCATCAGAAACCCACAGCTGGAAAACACTGGGATAAATGCACTGCAAAGCAAAGCTGCTGCAGGCTGGAACCACGAGCAAGTGTTGTTTCCTTGAGTGTTGCTTCCCTGAGCGTTTTGCATCCAGTTCCTGCTTGGTTTCGCTCCTCTTGAAGTGTTGAGAAACAACAGTTGGAGTTCCCAAATAGCTGGAGCTCCATCGTTTGCACAGGCAAGTAGGCCGTGCTTGAGAAACACCAACAAAACACTTGGGTGCTGCTGTAATGTCTCTGCCATAAGGTGGCTGGTGGAGGAAATAGGCCTGGTCGTATGTTTTCAGTTGTTTCTCATTTATGCATCATTGAAGTGGTGGCAGGGAAGGGTTTGAATTTCTGCTGAAATTCCCCCTATGGAGGTGGCTGTATGTTTTCTTGGATTCCTTTAGTGAGCTTCGCAGAGCCTGTGGGATTATGGCACAGAGCACAGAGCATCGCTTCTGTTTTTTAGGTTCGTTACTGCAATTCATTGGATGAGGAGGAAAAGAGGGAGCTCAAGCTCTTCAGCAATCAAAGGAAGAGGGAAAACTTAGGGAGGGGCAATGTCCGGCCATTCCCTGTGACCATGACAGGAGCCATCTGTGAGCAGGTGGGTAGCAGGTGGCAGAATGGTGGGAGCATGCCACGAGCACCCTGTGGGTTTTGGGGGCCAGAGCAGTCACTTTGACTTATCCCAAAGCTTGTGCAGGGAAAGCTGCTGGGATCCTGGGGACAGAATCATTAAGGTTTTAAAATACCTCTAAGGTCATCCAGTCCAACCACTGACCTACCTTCACCGTGCCCACTAACCACATCCCTCAGTGCCACATCTCCACAGTTCTTCAACACCTCCAGAGACAGCAACTCCACCACTGCCCTGGGCAGCCTGTGCCAGTGCATCGACACTCTTTTGGAGTAGAAACTTTTACTAATGTCCAACCTGAACCTCCCCTTGTCCAGACTGAACAATTAGAGTTCCCTCAGCTACTTCCCTAAGTCTTATGTTTCAAACCTTTCACAGCTTTGTTGCCCTCCTTTGGATGTGCTCCAGTGCCTCAGTGTCTTTCCTGTAGTGAGGGGTCTAAAACCCAACACGGTGTTTGGGTACATCGTTGTGGCAAGCAGTTGTTGGGTCACCATCACAATGAGTGCCCATTGGGTTGTCACCCAAGTGAGACTCCAGCAAGGCAGAGGTGGAACCAGGATGGGACCCAAAAAGCCACTGAGATTCTTGGAGAGGCAGCAGGAAGGGCGTTCTTGAACAGTGAATTAGCGCTTTCTGCCACTTATGCAAAAGCATCTCGTTAGGGATGGGCTCTCTGGCCTCGTGTCTCATGTTGGCTTTTCTGACAGTGTGGTGGGCAAATCAATGGAGGGGACATGGCTGTTTTTGCCTCACGAGCTGGGCACGGCGTTTGCTGGCACCCTCCTTGCTTCATCTGCAGCGTCTGCAACGAGCTGCTGGTCGATCTGATCTACTTCTACCAGGACGGCAAGATTTACTGTGGCAGGCACCATGCCGAGTGCCTCAAGCCCCGGTGTGCAGCGTGTGATGAGGTAAGAGCCCATAAGCCCCATTAAGTCCCAGCTTCCCACCTCTGTACCCTGTTTTTCTATAGTGTGAGGTGTTTTTTTTTTTTAATTGAGTGACTCATAAGAATACAGCAAAATCCTCAATAGGCAGTGATTTGAATTTGGAAGCCAAGAGCTGCACCAAAGGGGCACCACCAAAAAGACACACCCCAGCACGGGTGCACGAGAAGGTATTTCCCCTCTGTGCACAGTGGGAGTGGATGCAAAGTATGATGCTTTGGCTTTCCCTAGCAAGCTTTTCATAGGGTTTCCATTTGGCATCCTGTGGGATTTCGTGTTGAAATCTACCCAAAGCATTTCCAGTAACAACACACCCACCCATGCTTTGTAATTTCAGCCCGGCTATGTGTGCCCTTCCTTCCTTCTCCTCTCTTCCCCCAGAGGAAGCCTCTGGTGGGATGAGTGTTGTGTTTCTTACTAGCAGTAGTGTTTGAGTGCACTGCGAGCCAAAACAGGCTTTCAGAGAGGAGATTAAAGGGATGCAGGAAGCTGAACAAATGGAATACAAAACGAATGTAGAAAACCATGCGGAGTTGACTCTGAACATTTCTCAAGTGTCAATCTCTGTTTAAGAGGCTGGTGAAGGAAATTGTTCTGGCTTCTAAAGTTAAGAAAACCATAGTGTGGAAAACCATATGTACTATAAAATACCAAGTCCCATCTATGCAAGCGTATAATAGTAAAAATCCAAGGCTATGTGGTCTTGAAATGTAAAGAACATTGACGTATGTATCCAATTAAATTTGTAATGTTACCAGTGATAAAACAACTCCTAACCATGCAACTGGCCTGGTTTCCTCGTGATTTAGGCTGGGTAATTTCTTTTCTTGTACTTTTTATCCTCACAAATTCTCATACTAGGCTTTCGTTCAGCTCCTTCTTTCACATGCACTTCTTGCACTGGAGCATCCAGCACTAATTGTGACAGGGTAACTCAGAAAGGGGAAAGCTGTCAGTGCAAGCAAGTGGCAGCAGGGTGGGGGTGATGGTGAGCAGCCAGGTAACTCTGTTTCCCCTCCAGAGACCTGACACTATTCATTGTGTTTTCAGTCATCCTTTGTAGTCAGGTCCCTGTTTCAGAGACAGGTAGATGCGTTTTAATAAGTGGCTGTTCATTTCTTCAAAAGTCCCCCGGATCGATGGGTTGTATATAAGTGTGTTTATTACCCTCATCGACCCCTTCTGCTGATGGATGTGCTTACAAGCACTCCCAGGACCCATTACTGCAAGCTGGGCATTAACGCTTTCTGGTCCGTGCACCGATTTGCATTTTAACAGGCTGTGAGGCTGGAGGTTTAGCTGTGAAATCCAGAGGCTGTGTGAGCAAAAGAGACACAAAGACTTGTGCCCGCGTCCCAGGTCCCCTCTCTGACTGGCTGCTCCATCGTTGCTTTTCTTCTCGCAGATCATTTTTGCCGACGAATGCACCGAGGCCGAAGGGCGGCACTGGCACATGAAGCACTTCTGCTGCTTCGAGTGTGAGACCGTGCTGGGGGGGCAGAGGTACATCATGAAGGATGGGCGGCCCTACTGCTGCAGCTGCTTCGAGTCCCTCTATGCTGAGTACTGTGACACCTGCGCCCAGCACATCGGTATGTGTGCTCCTCCTTGTCCGTGGCAGAGCAGGCCCGGGAGCTGTGTAACTGGGGAGATTTCTCTGGCAGAATTTAATGCACACATTGTTCTTTTAAATCTCATTTTCCTGGAAGCAGCCTATCTCTTTGAATATCAGCTTCCTCCCAGCTCAGCTAGCTGAAGGCTCGCGCAGGAGTTAATGAGCTACTGATGCGAAAGATGGTTGCTTATTAGGCATCATGATTGTTTCTGTTTGCCTTTTTTAATTAACCTCCAGACAGATGTTCTCAGACAGAAAGAAACAATGCACCAGAGTGAGCCTGCCTTTCTGGGGCAGGGAGATGGACTGGCTTGGGGTGTCCTTTGCACCAAACCTGGCTCTTGGTGCAGGGCTGCATGGCTTGCTTTGCCCTTTGGCTGAGCATTTGCAAGTGGTTGCACACGTGGCACACAGGCAGTCTTTGTCCGTGGAGGTGAGCTCACGTGCCTGTGCAATCATTCCCAGGCTGGAGGGATTAAAAAAAACAAAAAACGTTTTGGTCTTGTGCAGTGGGCAGATGGCACAGGGGAAGACATGGGACTTCAACAGAGCACTTGGAGGACATGTTTGCTGCAATCTGTGGCACATCTTTTCTGAAAACTCAGCTGTGGATCAGTGCAGAAACAGCTGTTGTGCCTCTCACAGTCCCTTCCCTTGTGCTTCACCCATCTGCTGCAAGTTCTTTGCTATGGTGCCCTGCGTGGACTGAGCCTGGATAACTGGCCGCTTGCATCCCCTTCCCCATAGCAGATGGCATTTCATTTTGCCAGGCCTCATTAGAAGAGAGGTGCCTGTAACAGGTAAACACAATGGCTGATCACCTGGTGCAGGCCCTTTGGCCAAGGCTGGTGCAGGGAGTTGGCACTGAGCCTGCTCACTGCCAGTTTTTCGCTTCAGTTCCCATTTTGCTGTGTATCTGCACATTTCTAGCAAAGAAGGGCTGCAGACATTTTGCTGCAACTTGCTTGTGGTAGTTGCTAGATGCATACCATTTAGCAGCCAATGAAATTGAAGTTGGGCATGTGTTTGAGACTTAGAAGGACTGGGTGCTATGGCAGAGCTGCTGAGCGGGGGAGGCTGTGCCCCTGTGTCTGCAGGATGGCTATGGATCATTGAAAAAGGAGCTGATGAAATCCCACCCGCTGTCTTTTCTCTCTTTTGTCTGCAAGGATACTCCAGCCTCTATATAAAAGCATTTCATTCATTATAAAGGGAGGGAAAAACAACTAGGCTAAAGCAAGTTTAGCTTGGAATAAAAGGGATTGTGAACATGTAGTTCATTTATAAATCAACCAGGGGCATCAGGCGCTTCCAGTGGCATGTTGCATGCATGTGAGCAGGGGCTGCAGTGTGCTGCACGTGCAGCAAGGTTCCCCACAGCTCAGCTGGCCTGTGCCCTGTGCAGCAGTTTCTCAGGTAACGGGGGCTTTTGCCCAGAGTGGCAGCTCAAACATGCAAATAAATGTTGTAATTGAAGCCTTGGGAGCTCTGCTCCTGATGTCTGTACCAGGCACATGCTGCAGCAGTTCTGGCTGATGCCTGCAGCTAGCCTGGGGTGTCACTGGCTGGGTGCAGGCCCTGTGCGTTCATTCCGTTACTTATCCCAAGATGCTTGGCAGGGGAAAATTTGGCTGAGGAGGAAGCGTGGGGGTGCACTTCAATCCCTGGAGCAGGCTCTGTCTGCCTTTTGGAAAAGGGGCCCCAGCAACCAGAGTAAAGGAAAGTTGGGAAGGCAGTCAGGACCAGAGCAGTGAGGGGCAGGGATGAGATCTGTTCTGTTACGTACTTACAGATCCCTCTTTATGGTTTGGTTGGAGGCTTTTTGATTTTTAAATAGGCAGCATATTATTGCTTTGGCTTCAAGGACTTTATGGAGAACTTCTTGCATTCCTCTGCTTTATGATCGGAAATATCCCCATTTAATGTGAAATAGCTTGAGGCTCTCCTCCACTGCCTTTCCCAGCATTGAGTAACTGCCTAGCGAGGGCCCGCAACCTGCGAAGAATTAGGAACGGGCGTAACTTCACACGCCAGAGAAACCCCACCAAAGGGCTTTTGAGAGCGAGCACGGGTAGGTGGCACAGGGTGGCCAAGCACTGAGCACGTGGGGTGTGGGGCCAGGAGCAGTGAGCATCCAGCAGGCAGCCTCACTCTGTGCGTGGTTCCCCCCAGGTATCGACCAGGGCCAGATGACGTACGATGGGCAGCACTGGCACGCCACCGAGACCTGCTTCTGCTGTGCCCAGTGCAAGAAGTCCCTCCTGGGCCGGCCCTTCCTGCCCAAGCAAGGGCAGATCTTCTGCTCTCGTGCCTGCAGCGTGGGCGACGACCCCAACGGCTCCGACTCCTCCGACTCGGCCTTCCAGAGCGCGCGGGCCAAGGAGTCCCGCCGCAGCGCCAAGATTGGCAAGAACAAGGGCAAGGCAGAGGAGGCAGCTCTGAGCCAGCTGCAGGTCACCTCCAACCGTCTCTCCACCGACGTGGACCCGCTCTCGCTGCAGATGGATCTGCTGAGCCTGGCCAGCCAGACGCCCAGCCTCAACCGGGAGCACGTATGGAGGAACAGGGATGAGCTGTACCACTACGGGAGTAAAATGGAGCAGGGACAGGCCCAAAGCCCTCTGCAGCTTCTCAGCCAGTGCAATATCAGGAGTTCCTATAACCCCAGCCAGGTCCCAGGCTCGCAGCCAGATTTATGGGCTAAGCATTTCAGCAACCCAAAAAGGAGCTCCTCACTGGCCATGAAGGGGCATGGAGGCAGCTTCATCCAAGACTGCAGAGAGGACTACTACTCGGGGAGGCTTCGCTCGCAGGAGAGCTACAGTGACATGTCCAACCAGAGCTTCCCCGAGAGCCGGGGAAGCCTCAAAGTCCCCAAGTACGAAGAGGAAGAGGAAGGTGGGATGCCCACACCGCAGTGCCGCACCCGGCACCCCATCAACGCCCTAAAGTTCACAGAGGACCTGACACCCACCGAGCAGACTCCCCGTGGCTCCATGGAGTCCCTGGCTCTTTCAAATGCCACAGGTATGTCATCACTTTGCATGCAGCACGGCCGTGGTACTCAGTGAGGCTCACATATAGGGTCACTGTGGCAGCAGTTTTCCAGCATTTCCTCCTATTGAAACAGACTCTGGGATCCACAAAGCACATAGTCACCGTGGGCTGGGGCACACCAGCTGGGTTCGTTATAACTTCTAATAATTAATGCAGGGGGCAGTGGGGTGCTTCTAGCTCTCTCCTGCCTGCCACTAGACGTGCTGGCACTAGGGCAGGGGGTACCAGGGGACATGGCTGGCTGCCTGCCTGGCCCCTCGTGTGCCTGGCAGCCCTGAATCGTTCTATCTGCCCATTTAGCAAATGCAGTGCTTTGTAAATGGTTGGCCTTTCTGCATAGCTCAGAACAAATGTTTTCAAGCTCTTTAATCCTCTCTTTTGTGCAGAGGGAGAAAAAAATCAAGGCCAACTGCTAAAGCAGAGACAGATTCCAGCATTCAGCGCTTTGAGGACTGCTGTCAGCTGCTGTTGTGGGCTAAAAATATTTTTCAACACTTTAAAACAATCACAGTTAACCCCTTTTACACAATGTGCAGCTATGGAGCTCATGGCTAATTAGGGCAAATCCCCTCCCCTTTCTGCAGAGCTTTTTTTCTCCTTGTGTAATGGGGGGAGAAAGCCATGCAAGATGGGCATGATGTCTTGCACGAGTGCTGAGCCTTTTTGTCCCAAGTGCATCCCAGTGTGCCATCTCACTTCACATGCATTTGGATTTTGCAGCATGAGGGTAAGCACTAGGTTAGCTTGGAGCCTTGCATGACAGCACTCATCTCAGCCATGCCCGTTTGACACAGCTACCAATTGTTTCAAAATCCCTGTACTTAAAACTTCTGGGAAAAGAAAATGCCAAGCCTGTGTTGCTTGCCAGAGATGTTGCCTTGCTTTTTCCTCCCCCAGCCTGTTCCCATTCCTGCTAAGCATTGTTTGGATCTGAGCTCATCCTCTCCCAGTGAAATGGAGTTCCTCTCCCGCTGCCCCCATCCCTGAGCAGTTTGGAGGCTGCTTGGTGCCCGGGCTCAAGGTGTTCCCATGGGGGGGCGTGCTGGGAGCATCACCATGTGCCACTGATCCCCAGCTCAGTGTTCTCTCAGCCTGGCCGAGCAGGTTGCTTTGATACGCCCGTGCCTCCTCACCCCGTCGATGGGTTTCAGCGTGTTTTTCTAGGGTAGTTGCCAGCCCCACGCCAAGACGTGAAACCATCTCGGTTTTCAGCCAGGATCTCCCTAACCAGCCAGTATGAGAGCATGGGGAGAGCACGGTGATGAGCTGGAGAGAGCTTTGCTCACACAGCCTCAGAGAGGCACAGAGGAAAGTAAGATGTGAAACACAGAAGGAGCTGGGACTGCTCCACAGAGCGAAGCCCCGTGTTTCAAAAACCACCCCTGTCCCTGAAAACTCTTGTGCAAACCTCAGTACAGAGTCTTGAGCAACGCCAAGTTCCTATGAGCAATGTCTGAATATTGAAGTGATTGTTTCATGCTTTGGAGCTGAAGTGTAACAAGGTTTCTGGGATACAGGTCGAGAGACAAAAAACGTGGCAGATCTTTCATATTAGAGCGAAAACTCACTGAGGATTTCATTTGAGAAACCCTTTTAGAAGTGCTGGGACGGAGATCTCCTGGTGGCATCCTCCCTCGTGTAGCTGCAGTGCGTCTCCCTGCAGACACTGCCTGCACAATGATCTCCTCTTTCCTGCTTTTCGGGGAAGTATTTCAGCATGATGGGGCTTGTAACGCCTGTAAGCAGTACCTCCGAGGAGGGAGGCGATAACATTTTTATTAATGTGGAAGGTCTAGTAATCTTCTTTGCTTTGGGACCTGGCTCAGCTTTGCAGGGGCACTGGGCTAATGACAGGCAGCTCCCAGCACTGTGCTGCTGGCAGGGAGCGCCGGGAGCAAAGGCAGAATTATCCCTTTTCATCAGCAGAGGAACAGACTCGGTGACCTGGCCAAGGTCTGGTTTTGAACCCAGGTGCCAAGGTGAAATTTGGTGACGGGGCACAGTCACTGCCTTTCCTTGTCCCCTCGAAGCAAGCTCCGTGGCACGTACCACGCAAATGCAAACCATGCTGCTGCAGTGCTTGCTTTTCCCCATGCACATCCTGTTGTAAATCATGCTAAAAAAGCACACAGGATCTGCCAGCAGCTCCTTGGGTTTGCAGACCCTTGCAGAGCATGGTCCAGCTGCTGCTTTGCAAGCAGCTCCAGTGCTCTGCTCCTGCCCAGCTCCCTTTGAGTTACCAACTCTGCTCCACCTTATAGCTGAAATAATGAGCACTGAGTCCATCTGATACTTTATGGCATCGCTGAAAACATTCTTTTTTGGTTTTTTATGGGAGAGCTGAAGGGCAAACAGTCCCTGACCTGCAGAGCGCGTATTAAAAGTGGAGTGGTTCCTCCCCGGCAGCAGATTTTGCTCTAATGTTTCTGTTACAACTTAACTAATAATTAGCTGAGATGTCAGTGAGAGCAGGCAGCAACACGGGGTGTGCAGCAGTGCTTTCTATGTCCTATGGTCTGAAGAGTTAAGTCCTAGGAGCCTCTTGCAACCAGGCTCTGCTCGTTCATTGCCCTCTACAAAGGTTTTGCAAGCGCGGTATGTGCCTAGCAGCTGAATCAGACACCAAGAGCTGCTCTCTGATGATTCCAAGCCATTTCCACAGAATCCCAGCTGGTCAAATAGCCCACTTAAGGAAGTACCTGCAGGCTAAATGTTTCTCTGTGGTGACAGCCTCTTTGTGTGCAGCCTGCAGAGAGCCTGAGTGCTTGGAGGGGAAGCTGCATTCAGTGGTGACACTGCCACATGCAAAAGGAGACAGAGATTGGAGTTATTTCTTGAGAAAAAGTGTTTGTGTGAGGGTAACAGATGAGCTTCGTTTCCTCCTCTCATCTGTCACAGGCATAAATCCAGGAAAAAAAAACGTTAACTGGTGCTGATGCAGAGTGCAGTGTGACTGCGCATGTATGGCACACGTCTCTGTTATCTTCTCTGTTACAAGATGCCCAGAGGCCCCAAACAGTTTGTTTTTCCAGGACTAAACAGCAACTGTGATCTGGCCAGAAAGCAGAGAGAGAAAATGTATGAATGTGAGAAAATGAATGAGTGCCGGACCCTGCGACACTGCTGTGTGTCACCGCATGGCACAGCTCCTCTGCACAGGAGAGGCTGAAAGCTGGGACTAAAAGAGGAAAAAAAGCTGCTTCTCAGGACTGAGATGTGATTTCCAAGAAGGCATACATGGGCCCAGCAGCTCCTGACCTGATCCCACACGCCAGTAGGGATGGTGGGGATGGCCCTCAGGGGTAGCACAGTCCAGGGGCTGATCTCATCCCTGTGCCCCACTAAAGGGATGTCCAGACCTCCCTGTGCTTCATTCTGTGCTTTGTTGCTTTGTTTTTCTCCCTGCTCAGCTCTAGAGGGATGTGCTCAGCATGTGAAGATGGGTCAGTGCTCGAGTACTGTGTAAGTGCCAGGAACATTTCTTCTCCTGTTCTCTGGCATTTTGTCACTGAGTGTCATGAGGTTTGGTGTGCTTCTGTACAGCTTCATCACTTCTGCTCTGCACATGAACCTGCAGAGGCAAATGGAGTAAAGGCCAGAGGGAGAAGTGAGAGGGCAGCAGGAGCACATTAGGCCCTCCACAGCCCTGCCCCCACGTGCTGCCCTGCTGAATCATAGGATCCTTTGAGTTGGAAGGGACCCCTAAAGGCCATCTGGTCCTATCCCTCAGCAGTGTACAGGGACACCTACAGCTCAGTCAGGTGCTCAGATCCCGTGCAGCCTGACCTTGGGTATCTCCAGGGATGGAGCATCCACCACCTTTCTGGGCAGCCTGTGCCAGTGACTCACCACCCTTATCTTGAACAACTTTTTCCTTATATCCAATCTAAATTTCCTCTCCTTTAGTTGGAGCCATTTCCCTCTTATCCTGTTAATGAGTCTGTTCCTTTCTGTCTTATATTTAGGGATGGTGCAGATGCACTTTGGCTTCACTGCTGCTTTTCCAGCAGTTACCCTTTAGATGAGGATGCTGGTTGTCTGTGGGGCTGATCGTGCAGATTTCCAAAAGAATAAGCTGCAAGCATGCTCAGTGTGACTCTCCCAACAAAAACGTTGGGAAAGGCAGGGGGGTTGGACTAGATGATCTCTGGAGGTCCCTTCCAACCCCTACAATTCTGTGAATATAGTGGGAGATCTGTGCTGGGAACAGAGGAATGATGTCCTGGTTTCAGAAGTGGGGTGGAGAAGCCTGGCTAGAGACGGCCACCTAGAACCTTCTGTTAGCGAGCCAGACAGCAGGGCTGGATGTGTTTCCCCCACTAGCAGGGCACATGGCCTTCCCCTCACAGCCTGTTTACTTTCCATGCCTTTCAGTTATATAACGGTTCTGCTTTATTTCTGCACAACCCGAGGTCGGTCAGGAGCAAAGCAAGGCTGAGTTATAAACAAATCCCCGGGAAGGCTGCTTGTCCTTAAGTTCCTTTTTAGTTCTTGGGGTTGAAAATAAATCGTGTTTCAGGGGTGAGGAGGACGTGCCTGCCCTGTGCTGTGGGAGAGACAGAGCTCTGAGCCAGGGGAACGAGAGATGGCACATGGTCCTGTCCCATGTGGCTGGGTCCCTGCTATATGGGGTGCCAAGGAGTGCCATGTGCAGGTAACTGTCTGAGCTCTGGTGAATGTGAAGGCGAGGAGAGTGAGGCAGTACAGCCCTGTTTGTTTACAATGTCACAAGTCCTGCATTCCCCTGTTGGGGAGAGGCAGACTGTCCCTGCAGTGGGACATGGGCTGCAGCGATCATCACTAGCCAAGCTTAGTGGCGAGTTTAATGGAATGGGGACTGAGAGCTGCTTCCCCTCCCAGGTGCCTCATTTGCAGCCTCACACCAAGCCTACGTGCTCACTGCAGCCCCTCTGCTGTCATTTGCTTGGTGTTTTAATAATCCATAATTAATGCAACCTGCAGCCCTGGTTTAGCAAAGCGCACACAGTGCAGCCAGGGAAATTGAAGCACGCTGAACAGCTTTGTTGTGGCAAGGTTTTAGAGGTGATGCATGCAGGGAATATCAGCTCTTTGGACTCTGTGCTGTTGGTTTGCTTCTTCTGCTGTTATTTTCCTTGGAACCCTTATGTAGGACTGACACAGCTTTTGCTGTCGGGTGGGGAAGGGCTTCTGAGGGGCTCACTCTGCTTGTTCCTAACCAGAAGCCTGCTTTGTGCTCCCAGTTCTGCAGCCAGCTTCAGTTTCATATCGAGTGCCCACGGATGAGCTGCAGCTTTCACTTGTGTTCATCCAAAGCACGCTTGTTTCCATGGCTTCAGTGCACACAGCAGCAAACGGCAGCTAAATAACCACGGTGTCCTCACGAGGAGCTGCAGCTTTGGGGTGTGGTGCGTGGCATGGTGAGGAGAGGCTCAATAGCATTTAAGATTTTCACATCCAAGGCCCCACGTGGTGCATTTGTTGCATGTACTGGTGGGACTCCAACATGACTTTGCAGGAGGAAAGCACTGTGGGTGCCATCTTTAGGTTGTGACTTGTAGCCCCGGGCTGGAACAAGGCTCCTGCATGGCCCTGTGTGCAACAGGTTCTCACGTTTCCTGTTTCCCACTGCATGGCAGGCTGTCCCCTTCACACTCCTTTTTTTCCCCACGTTAGGCTTCGGTTATTAGCCATGTTCCCAGATGAGACACGCCATTAAGAGGGGGCAGCAGCAGCTGTAAATAAGTGCAGGTAACTTGAGGAGCTCGGGCCTCGCTGCAGGGCTGGGGCTGAGTGGCCACAGGAGGGGAGGGCAGTGCAGGACCACAGCAGCGTCCCGAGGGCTGCAAGGAGCAGCGGCAGCCATCCGTGCTGAGCAGCTCTCTTTCCCTCCCATATCTCATCTTGCAGCCTTCTCACCACTTTTATTGCTGAAATTCTCCTTGCAGGAGTTCGGCAAACCTGGAGAATGATGCATTCCTCTCTGCAAATATATATATATATATTTTCTGCGTATTGAAGGCTGTTACATATCCTTCAGCCTTCTCTAGACTAAACAACCCCTGCTTTTTCAAACTTTATTCCTAGGTCGTGCTTTCTAGATGACATTTTTATACGAACTGTTACTGCTGTCCCCGAGCTCCCCTCACCCAGGGCTGTTGTTCATTGCTGTGGCTTTTCCTCACAGGAGAGGGACAGGACTCTGTAATCTCCAACGTGCAGCTCTGTCGTGTTCCCCCTCTGCATGGCAGGGCTGTGCTCTCCCTGAAGCCAGCTCAGCATTCAGCCTTGCTGCAATCAATTCTTTCCTAGCAATATGAGATTTTATAATGCATGTACTTAATCATATCCAGGCCATCAACAGCCAAAAACATCCCCTGGACCTAATAATCACTGGTTAAACCTTGTGCTGGGACACGAGTTGTGCACGTATCCTAGGGCCCTTGTCCGAAACTGTTTTCCTGTGAGCAAACCACTGAAGAGGGACAGGAAAAAGCTCTGTGCCTGCAAGGAGCTGGAGCCCCAAGTCCTCTGCATCTCAGCCTGAGCATCACCGAGTCCTTTCCCGTGTGCAGGGCTCCCACTGATGCTCTGTTCTCTGCACACCTTGGCAGCCTCTCCCCACATACTCCCAGCTATTCTTACTGTATGCAGCCCCGCAGAAGCTGAGAATGCAGGTGCTGTGTCAGACGTGGTGAGGCCCTTGCAGGCGATGCTGCCAAAGTGCATCCTGCAAAGCACTCTGTCGTCCTTTCTCATTACAGAGCTTTGCTGCTGCTTTAACAAAGAGTTGTGTGGATGTCACCATGGGCTCATTTTCTTTGGCATCAGCTATTGTCTGACACAGCTGATTGAGGCAGAGTTCAGCTGGTGGCAGCCGTGATTCACGCTTGGATCAGCACTGCCCATGCGAGAGGCTTCTGCTCACGTTGTGAGGGTGCTCACCCAGAGGGGACTGGGGTGAAGTGTGCAACGTGATCCCAGTGTAACCGGGACCAAAATCATCCTGTTTCAACCCTGTGCTGTAGGCTGGTTGCTCCCCACCAGCTCAGGCTGCTCCGTCCAGCCTGGCCTTGAGCAGAGATGGGGCACCCACAGCTCCTTTGGATGGCCTGATCTTGCAAATCTTCTTAAGGCCGAGTCCCAGAGGTTCACTGAAGTGGACTGTGAGTGGGGTTAGTGACAGCAGCCCTTGTTCTCGCTCGTTTTTGGCATGCAATGGCAAATGCCAAAGGAGCTGAGCTCTTGATGAAATGCAAGCAGCTTTTGTTAAGGAAAAAAAAAAAGTTTATTCTTGAATTGAGGGCTGGGTTGTTGGGTTTTCTAATTAATTTACAAAGTCATAAATTCTTGGTGATTGCATAAGAGGTGTGCGTCATGCTGAAAATCCTGCTGATGGTGCACAGCACTCCCAGTTTGGTCTGCACGGGGAGATTGTGATGGGGAGCAAAGTGCCAAAGCAAACACTCTGCATTTGATTTGGGATGAAATGTATTTCCTTTGAAACAGCTTGCAAAATAGGTTGTCGTGAGCTTGTAATGTAAGCACTCACTGCTGCCAGTTGTCAGGCCGATGTGGAGGTGGTCAGAAAATGGCCAGAAAATACAGGACCATAGAGTGGCTTAGGTTGGAAGGGACCTCAATGATCATCCAGTTCCAACCCCCCGCCCAGGGCCCCATCCAACCTGGCCTTGCGTGTCTCCTAGTGTGGGGCATAAAACTCCCAGAAGACAAGCCAGGACTGGGGAGCCGTGGGGCATGTTGAATTTATTGGCCATGTTCTAGTGCCAAGCAGAAGCCCCATTTGCCTGTAGTAGGATGAAGGCTCCAGGGAAGCACCTTGTACGTGGCCAAGGCTGCACTTGCCATCCTACCATGAGTGTCACCTGGGGACCTGGCAGCGTAGCTCAGTGACAAGCCTGGATTGGTTGTTGGCCCTGTTTTTGGCTGCTCAATCCTTCAAAACATATTTTTGTTGAGCAAGAAGTGGGTGCTGGATCATGGCACCCTACTTATCTCAGCGTGCAGGAGGCCTCGGGTTACCTCTGACGCATGGGTTTGTTGCTGGCATCAGTAGTTATTCCTATCAAGCCACAGACAGCATAGACATATGGAGAAGGAAGTCGTGAAAAGCAACTAACAGTCCTTGGAGTCCAACTCAGAACACCTTAAGTTGGTGTGATTTCCCCAAAGGAGGATCTGTCTCCTCTTAAAAAATAGACTTGAAGGGCTCTTCAGGACAGCATCTGAAGAACTGAGCTTATTTTAAAGCAGAAACCCACAGGTTCAGACCACAGCCAGCCTTTTCCCTGTGTCCCTGGTGATAGGAAATCTTCATGAACTCTGTTTTTCCTTCCCTTTCCCCTTCCCTATAAAGGCCTCTCTGCAGACGGCGGAGCCAAGCGCCAGGAACACCTCTCCCGCTTCTCCATGCCCGACCTGAGCAAAGACTCGGGCATGAACGTCTCGGAGAAGCTGAGCACCATGGGGACTCTCAACTCCTCCGTGCAATTCCGCAGCGCTGAATCCGTCCGCAGCCTGCTCTCGGTGCAGCAGTACCAAGACCTGGAGCCCAATCTGCACAACCTGTCCAGCCCCATGGGCTACCGCGAGCGGCCGGCACATGGCCGCCTGCACCAGAGCTTCGACTACGGCAGCGGGGTGCCCGGGGGCAAGCTGGCAGCACAGGACAGCACCAGGCATGCCCCCATGAGCGAGCGCACGCGCCGGAGAACTCCGCTGCGGGACGATGAGCGGCACTACCGCCCGCACCGACCGCGGCGCTCCCGCCGCTCCCGCTCGGATAACGCCCTGCACTTGGCCAGTGAGCAGTGCTGCCGGCTGAAGGAGAGGCCCTCGCTGCGAGCCAGGGAGGATTACGATCAGTTCGTGCACCAGAGGAGCTGCAGGGAGAGCCTGGAGCAGGGTCCCCGCAGGGACGCCTACGGCCACTGCCCCAGGACGGTGTCAGACCTCGCCCTGCAGAACCACTTGGGCGAGCGGTGGGGGCCCTACTTTGCCGAGTACGACTGGTGCTCCACGTGCTCCTCCTCTTCCGAGTCCGACAACGAGGGCTATTTCCTTGGAGAGCCGATCCCTCAGCCCGCCCGCCTGCGGTACGTGACCAGCGAGGAGCTGCTGCACAAGTACGGCTCCTACAGCGTGCCCAAATCTTCCACCTTGGGCGGCAGGGGACAGTTGCACAGCCGGAAAAGACAGAAGAGCAAAAACTGTATCATATCCTAATGGCATCGTTGCCGGGCACCTTCAGAGAATGTAGATTAACTCACAAACTTGCACTGTTCTAGCTCATGTAAGCGCTTTTATTGTAAGAAAAAACCCGAAGAGGAAGGGTTGGTGAGAAGGTTGTAGACTGGCTTCTATAAATAGTTATAATCGTGGGCACGGTGAATATATTTTGCACATCTTACCTTGAAAACACAAAAAGAGAAGTTCACCTTAGCCTGTAATATTTACCTAGTAGTTTCTCTCCCTTCTCCCAGATACTGCCGCCCTGTTGAGCTCTTTCTGCCCGTACGTTCTGCTCCCTCTCTTTGCTGTCACCACCCGGTCCTGGTAGCTTTCGCTTCCCACCACACCGCCATTTTCCACCACCCACCTTGGTACGTCTTTGTCTCTCTCAGTGTGGGAGCCTAAGTTATTTCCACGACTGTTGTAAATGCGATGTAAATGAGAGTTTGGAGAAAATATTTTTGTATTTTGTAATATCAGAGGAATTTCTATATCTTAGGAGTCACTGGGAAAATGCATGCACATCCATAGCTGTTTTCCACCAGAGCTGAACAGAGTACTTGGGCCCCCCGTTTTCATTTCATCATCAGGTTTCTTAAGCGTATCGGCGAGCATTTATCAACTCTTTATTTTTATTTTTATTTTTTTCCTGTTTGTTTTATTCCTGGTAAGTACACAAAACATTTTCTGACTCATTAAACCTTGAAGAGCCCAAAGCGGCACTTGGAAGTCTGCTCACTCCTGCGGTTTTCAGGTACACTATCAGTCAAATAGAGGAATCCTGACAGCTGCAAAAGTGACTTCTTTTTTTTTTTTTGTCAAATAAGAAAGAACTACCAAATGTCCGCAAAGTTGTAAATGACCAAAGCTGGAGAAGGAATTTTACACCTCTGTAGAGAATGCTAAAGTTACTAAACGTCCAACTATTATTTGGAGTAAATAAAAGTGTAAATGGTGCAATTGTGTGATGTCAGCATGACGTTGTTTTGAATATAGACTTGTCTTATGGTGCTCTAGTTTCCTGGGTTATGTTAACTGCTGTTCATTACCAAGTGGAAGTCTCAGCATTGCCTGCTGCCTAACACTTCAGAGACCAACTGCAAACTGCTCCCTGCTGGCCAGCGCCGGCGGCATCGCCGTGCTCACGTGTCCCAGCAGTGGGGCTCAGCCGTGTCGTGTTCTGGTGGACGTGAGTTTCTGTATGCTTTCAACTGTCGGGGCAACGTCCCTGCTCTGTGGGCACTGCCCTTCGTAGCAGCAGCCCTGGCATTCCCATCACCTCCCAGTGGGAGCTGGGGAGGATGGGGGGGCCCCGTCTCCCCCTGCTGTGGGAATGGCACCGGTGGGGGACGTGGGGTTGCCCACCTGCAGCAGCAGACGCAGAAAAACTTGTGAAGATGAGTGTCTCCGTGCCACAAACTATTGCTAGGAATTATTATTTTTTTGCTGTTGTTGTTTGTAAAGGACAATGTGATAATTATTATTCCTTGAAAAAAAAGAAAAAAGAAAAAAAAAAGACACTTAAGTATATTTAAAAAAATAATAGTTTTTTTTTTTTTTTTCCAGTTGGAATAAATGGAAGTATTCATCCAAAGGGAAGAGTCGTGGCTGTATGTTTTTACTCTGAAGGCGTGCTGGTTAATTCTGGAGCAGTCACCAAAGGCCTTGTTTTCACTTGGCCCACACTGCACTCACAGTGAGCAGTGTCTCCTGGGTGCCACCCCCAGCCCCATCTCCGGGCAGGCAGGAAACCCAAAGCAGGGCACTTCTGCCCCCGTTGGTTTCCCTGTGCTAAAGGAGCCAGGTTCTTCGCCTGGTGCAAATCAGCACAGCCAGCTGCCATCCGTAGCACAGTTGTGTGCTGTGCCAGGCACAGCTTCAGCCTGTAATTTATAAATAACAGCCTTCTCCTTCAAAAGATCACAGATCCCCGCATGTTTTCCCGAGCAGGCCTGGCGAGGAGGGTAGGGGCATTGCTTTCAGTGACAAGTACGACGCTAACTACAGGTTATTATATAATTGGCTTTTAATATGTACAATTTAATTCCCTGTCACTGATTAACCACACAATGAGTGCTGCCTATCAGCCCTGAGCACCTCGTACAGCCGAGCTGCCTGAGGACCGACGACTGTTTGTACAGCGAGCTCTGCATTGCTCAGCAAATGGCAAAGAGCTAATCCGTGGGCATAACCATCCACCCATTGCCTCTCTGAAGATTAACTCCAGCACAGTAATTCTGCCCAATGCCCAGTGAGCAGTAAAGACTCACAGACTGTCAGAATTGCTGCCCTTCTTCCCGTGCAATTCCTTAACGAATGGATGGGCTCATTGAGCAGTGGGGCCTCGACACCCCAAGCACGGCTGTGTCCTTCACACCACCGTGTCCAGTCCTTAATGCAGCACTGAAATCGGGGCAGCCAGGCAGCAGATGAGTGAGATGAGCATCTCGTGGTGCCCTTTGCCAGCGTGACACATCACGTTCTGTGAGAAAGAAAACACCAAGCTGGTACCAATTCCAGCAGGAAGTGCGTAAACCTAGTTTCCAAACCTTCTCCATTTTTCATATGGGCTCCAGCAGTCCCATGGGTGGCTGGGGGGGGATTATATGGATTATATATATATATATTTATTTTTTTTTGGTGGGGGGGTTATTCAGAATATGATTAACCATTTCTGACAAACCCACTGAGCCTGAGGGCTGGAGCTACGAGCCCATAAAATCCTGCTCCCACACCATCTGTCCCCGCTGGGCTGCTTTCCGTGGTGCACCCGCTGCCTGCAGGTCGCCAGCACCTGGGAGCAACCTTCACAACCTTCTGCCTTGCCCTGCTCCCACAATTTGGAACTGGTGGCTCCAGCTGCAGGTGGGGATGGAGGACAGGGTCAGCAGCTCTGCCACACACAGCTCAGCCTCTGGCGAGGTGAGGTGCCACCCTAGAGCCACCTCATGCCTTCCTTAGCCAAACCCGGCAGGGCAGGATCTGGTCATCCTGGCATGCTGGCACTGGGAGTTGCCAACTTAGCTGGCAAATTTGCTCCTTCAGGATGAAAAAAATTAAAAAAAAGCGAGCTCCCCATTCTCTGCATTTCCATACAGCCATGCTATTTATGAAATCTAGGCTGCCCTCATTCCCCTGCAGATTGCCACCTATTTGATTGCTGTCCTCCTTGGCCAGGGGAAGCTCATTAGCTAAGAGTAATTTCAGACGGCTTCATTTTAAGGATGGAATGCCCTGACTTCGTGTGTGCGTGTCCCATTTCCTCACACCTCCTGACACGACTGTGAAAAGCAAGACATTTCCGACCTAGATCCTTCCAACTACTTAGGGATTCAGGTCCCATGCAAGTACAAGGGGAATTGATGTTCAGGGACCATGAATGTGTCACAAGAGAGCTGGAGCTATTTCCAAAAGCATCTGCAGGCCATCACCCTGCAATGTCAGTGCACTCACAGCCACTACTGAGAATAACGCTTTTCCCCCCACAATCTGATGCAATATTTCAGTTCTGTACAGTGGGAGCCCTGGACAGGCAGGAGGTGCACCTCCTCCCCACTGCTCTGGGACCCCTTATCAGCAGCCCCACCTTTGTGCTGCTGTGCTCCTGATTAATAGCACAGGGAATTACTGGTGCCCCTGTGCTAGGCAAGGCCGCAGCCGTTTGCTGAAGCATTCTCAGGAGAGTTTTCCCGTTGTAAAAGCAAATATTTATATCTGCTGCTCTCTCCGAGGCTCTGGATACGATCAACTCTAAAGTGAGATTTAGCTGAAAGGACTGATTTATTAAAATGGATAAACAAAGTGCTGCGAAGCAAGTTAATTCGGTCTAAATAAAGCATTAAACCCTGAAGAGCTCACATCACATCTCAGTGTGTACATATACACGCACACATACACATGCATACATCCATATACACGTGTCTGTACACACACATCATTCATACAGTCAAACCCACAGCAGCTTCAGCCCCAGGGGGCAGCAGGCCATGCTCATATCAGTGTGTGCAGAGAGTTCTGGCAGTTCCAGCCCTGCCCAGCTGCTGCCTCTGCCTGGACTGGGTGCCTCAGTTTCCCCATCTCCAGAGCTCCACTGTAGTAATGTTTTATATGCAAGAATCCCGGGGTCTTTTCTGTGTGCTGGTGTCTAATTGGCCCTAATTATTTGCTTGTGAGTGTTCATTTATGGCTGATGCTGGAGCAGGCTCAAGAAGCTTTTATTTTCGTGCCTGGCTTAATTAGCTTTTTTGGAACAGCAAAGCAGGGCAATATCCATTCTTGCTGCTCATCACATATTCATTATTTACATTTCCAGTATCCCAAGAAACTCGGCACAGAAAACAAATACATGAAGACTGAAGCATATACAAAACATCTGGAGGTGCTGTAATTATTTCTGATGGTTCGCAGTGCACAGGGGCTCCACGGAGCGCTGCGGTGTGACGGAGCCCATCTGCCTCTTAGAAAGGACAGTGATATTTTGGCCAAACAGGTTTTTCCACAGCGTGTCCAGCCGGGAGCTGCCCCTCCACGGGACCCTATGATGCTGGAGGAGATTCGTGACTCTCACACCCTGGAAAGCTAATGAAATATGAATACACCATCTTCCATTTCTTATGGAAAAATGAGTGGCTTTTTCTTTCTTTTTTCTCTCCCATAATTCGTTTTTGGCAGCAGAGGAGCATGTGCTCACCAGCACATGGGGGGGATGCTGAACCATAGGCTTTGCCATTGGGATGGAAGGATCCAGAAGAAGCCCACATGGGTTTGGCTGTTCCTGGACTCTCAAGCAGTGACATTGCTGGTTGGAGCTCAGAGGCAGCAGCCTTTGGAGCTCTTGGCCACCAACAGTAAATACAGCTGGTCAAACCAGAGCTGTTGAATAATTTATGGCATGACTCTTCAAAATAGTAAATCCCACCCCCGATCCACTCCATCCTTCATCAGCTTATGTGCCTGGTGTACAGTTTATGAATATTTAAGAAGTTTTACTAAATTAATAGAACCTTGTAAAAACAGTTTAAAAATATCGGGTGAAATATTTGCATATCACGTTTCTCAGCTTACAGGGGCAGGAAATGGGTGCCAGTGAGCGCCGTTACAAATCATTATCTGTGCCCAAATGGGCACATGTTCATCTGGCACCCAGCCCCAAGCACCCCCTCACCCACCCCTCCTGCACCCTCACCCAAGGGTGAGACATGGGTGGAGCAGAACTTCTCCTTGCCAGGTTGCCAGGTCAACTTCTCCTTGACCCCCAGTTGGGGTCAGATTGATGTGGGGTTTGATGGGAATGGAGATGGGGATGGGAACAGAGATGGGGAAGAAGGAAGGGAAGGGAAGGGAAGGGAAGGGAAGGGAAGGGAAGGGAAGGGAAGGGAAGGGAAGGGAAGGGAAGGGAAGGGAAGGGAAGGGAAGGGAAGGGAAGGGAAGGGAAGGGAAGGGAAGGGAAGGGAAGGGAAGGGAAGGGAAGGGAAGGGAAGGGAAGGGAAGGGAAGGGAAGGGAAGGGAAGGGAAGGGAAGGGAAGGGAAGGGAAGGGAAGGGAAGGGAAGGGAAGGGAAGGGAAGGGAAGGGAAGGGAAGGGAAGGGAAGGGAAGGAGCCCATTTGATGCTGGAGACCTGTGCCCATCAGCCTGCATTACCGAGCAGCCTCCTTTCCTACAAAATCAATTTCCAACAGCTTGTATTTTAGTGTTTTTAGTGGTGGGAGTCAGCAGTGCCTGCTTCACCACCTGGCCCAGCCATGAGGGCTGAGGGCTCTGCTCAGGGAAACACTTTGCATATATGTATGAACATAGTTGCTCATGGTGAAAGATGCAGAGAGGAAGTTGATTTGGGATGCACAGAGAAACGGAGAGAACAAGCACTGCTCCCCATGGAGGCTTTATGGCAGCCCCAGAGATCTGAAGCTTTAATGATGCTTGCTTGTTAACAGCCATGAGAGTGTCAGAGAGTCTGGCTGGGAGACAGAAAGGTGGAATACTCCCAGAATCACCTCCATAATTTGGAATTTCAAACCAATGTTTATGAGGACATCACTATTGCTGAGCATCCACTGGGCTCAGGGTGTAAAATTCCTTTTATTCATCTCAGGAGTCAGGATTTGCAAGTGCAAGAAATTTCCAAGCGCTTGTCTAGTTCCCAGTTTGTATGCAAATGATGCTGTAACATTTCTTAGGCTGAAAGAGCTGCTTTTAGTTAGTGTCAGTCAAAGTGTATCAACCTTGTCAGAACAGAGAGAGCTTGATTTCTCAGGTCATAACAACCCAAAATTCTTGACAAGAATATTCAGGCAGTTTAAAGACATGACAAGCAAAATGAAAGCGGTTTAAAGCATTGTTCTTTTCAATGAAATTATTACTTTGGGATGTGCAGCCACTGCCTGGGATCTCCCCAGCGCCTCCACCAGGTTCCTCCTTTTTTGCATTAATGCAAGGATGGAGTCCCTGAATTTGCTGGGGTAAAAGAGCTGGTGTCAGGGACCAGCAAGGGGCTGGTGTCCCCCCACCAGGCACTGGGACTGGGCTGCCATGGGAGCACCCTGGCTCTAGGCTGGTTTGTCCTCAACTCTGTCTCTTCTGCACAGAGCCACAAACAGCACTGCAGAATGAAAGAAAGAAATCTCAGGGGACCCTGAGCTGCTAAACAGGGCAGGTTTGGGATCCAGGAGAGCTTCTGGAAGAAAGACAAAAGCCTCTTCATTAACCTCTATTACCAGAGGAGCTGCTTAGCTGTCCTGAGACAGTTACTGCAAGTTTCCCATTTCTGCTGCATGCAACTTTTACACCTTCACAGACCACTGCTCACTGTAAAAGACAAAAGAAGCAGACATTGTTCTGCAATGAGCACTGAAAGCAGATGGATTTTCACTGACAGAGGTGAGCACAACACTCTCCCACACACAGAGTTCTGCATCGCAGCCCCTATCATCTACATGAGGCACTGTGAGGAAATAACATATTTTAATAACAGCATGCATACACCCCTCGAGCTCTGGCTGATAAGGCAGTAATCAAGTTTCCCCACTGCAGAGCAAGATGCCTTGTTATCTCCATCCCAGAGATAAGCCAGCCCCAGAACAGCAGGGTACCCCTTCCCACGGGCACGTGTGCTTCTCCAGAGCAGGGATTTCTCCCATACCCACTCCATCACCCTGCCGTCAGAATATCCAAATCCAAGCTGGTTCCCAATGTACTTTCATCTAACAGCCCCGATAACCATGTTGGCTTCATTTTCAACCCTCATTATTTATTCATTGCAAATTTAGCAAACGCAGCCCATGCCATTCCAGCAGGGCAAGCAGTGAGGACGAATTTACTGCTGCAATAATGCTATAATAGCTCGGTGTGGCATAACTTCCTCCTTCTAAATTAAGCACACAGAGTGGGTAGATGGAGGAAAGTACTGTTGGACATGTGGTGGTGGTGACTGCAAACTCCAGTTTGAAAAAGTGGGAAAAAAACCCCAACTGTTTGCTCCGTTTCCAAGGTCAGCCATTCTGTCCCGCACACAGAGAAGGAAATGCTAACACTTCTCCAGCTGTTCCCAGACAACTGAAATCTGCTGCTTAATTCCAAGGCCATTTGGTCCCCATCTCCATCTTGCAGCTAAAAATGTACTGATTTCTGACAGGCTGAGGCAAGAAGAAAGAGCATTTCATGTTCCTGCAGAAATACAAAGAGACGCAAAAATCTGCTGCATCCCATAAACCTCAATCCCATGATTAGGTCTCCTGTCATTTCTTTAGATGCTCTGCCCTATTTATCTGTGACTTTCTGACCCTCTTTCTATATCTGGCAATACAAACAGGATTCTTGACCTCAGGCGACTGAAATCTATAGGAACTGCACTAACTTTGAATTTAGAAGGAGATGATTGCTGCCACAGAGCAGGACTTGGCAGGGTGGGCAATGGGAGATGGGCAAAGTCACGCAGTGCCACCAGCCTGTCTGATGGCTGCCCCCAAACTTAGCATTGAGATGAGAGGAATCCTCTCATTGCTGGTGGCACTGCCAGCAGAATTCTGATCTTTTTGGCAAACCCAGAGCTGCAAAGCACTGAGCGCCCACTGCAGCCCTCAGGGAAGCTTGTGCAGGGCATGCAGAGAGGACACAATCATCCTGCCTCCAAATGAGAGTCAAGATTAATTAGCAGAGATAAACTTCCAGCCAGATAGAAGCAGTGAAACTGTGTTCCCGGATGCCAAATCTCAGAACACGTTAGCCGTGTGTCAGCCATGCCACTTTTTTGCCTGGTAGATGTATCTGTTGTAAAGGCATGGCTTAATTAAGGTTGGAAAAGACCTCTATGATCATCAAGTCCAACCATCCACTCACCACCAATATTGCCCACTGAACAACGTCCCTAAATATTATACCTACCCATTTCTTCATCACCAGGGAGGGTGACTCCACCACCTAATGCTAACACCATGCTAGTGCCACGCTTGCCACGTGCTGAAGGTGGACTTTCCCAGCACTAAGTGCCCCAGAAGCAGACTTTGATGGCAACACAGCAAACCTTGGCCACGTCAGCAAGGCCAACAAAGAGCATGCAGCGTTAACATCTGACTGTGACAACTGGCACAGAGGATTCCTCCCCTGCTCCTTTTGCAGACATAGGTCCCAGGCTCAGCCCTGTTGCTCCCAGTTCCTCCAGCACTCTGATCCCTCTGAGCACACCCAGCCACTGAAACGTGCCCTGGCGTCCCCACTACCTCTCAGGGCAGCAATGCCTCCTCCCACCCAAGCCATGTGCAGCATGTGTCCCTGGGAGGGATGCAAGGGCTTTTGCTGTGGGTACAGCTGTGGTTGATGCATCTCCCAGCCAGCCCTGGCATCTCCATGGCAACCTCAGGGATGCTCACAGTCACCGCACGTAACCACAGCTTTCCGAGTGTTCACACAACTAGCAGATTCTAGTTCTGTCTTGGTCATCTCTAAGGGGACAATGGGGTAACGCTCAGGGAATCAATGGGAGGCAGCAAACTGCTTTAAATAGTGTAATTGCATCCACGATTCTGTTGGATTACAATCAGCCTCTTCCTTAAGATCCACAAAATCTCTCCCATCTCTCAGGGAGAAATGCACATGCTGCTGCAGCAATGTTGATGTCACTGCTGCCATCCATCCCTCAGCCCTTCCCTTCAGGAAAAGCTCAGCCCCTCACTGCTGCTCAGGGTGCCTGTCTGTCTCACAGCTCACCCCATGCACCCCCAGATTCTCCCACTCTCCCCACCCAGCACCATGCTCCAAGACACAGGGAAGAGCCAATTACATCAATTTTAGGGTTAACGTGTTTGCATTCATATTCCAAGCCTTGCTTTCACATCTATAACTCATTTTCCAACATCTTCAAGCAAATTTCACACTGTTGGAAAAATGTCAAGGGTTTAATCTGATATGTGTGATATTTACTGATGCCACCGGGGAGGGAGATGATCATATCTCCCACTTCCCATCATATTTCTTACAGAAGCGAAAACGTATCAGGAGAATTCTCTGTCTTAAGCCCATACAATGTATATGCAAATGAACGTAAATCAAACTGAGGAGCACAGACAAATAACACTGCATATAAAAGACTCAAAGGAAGTTTTTTCCAGTGAATGGTTTTAGGGTTCATAGCTCTGCCAACACAGCCACGCTGTGCATCACAGAGCAGGGTCTGGTGCCTTGGTGCTCTCCTGAGCATCTGTAAGCCCAGGGCATGAAGGCTTGGTGTGATGGCAGGGAGGATGCTCCTCACTGCTTCCACTCATAGAAGAGCCTCTCTGGGCTCATGTATTAAGAGCAGCTATAATTAATGCATGACATTCTGCTGATAGCCAGATATCAGTCGATATTATTGACTTCAGTGAATTCTAAGCTGAGCTTATAAATGTAATTTAATTTTACCCAGATTGAAGGAAAGGAGGAAAAAAAAAGAGAGAAGAAAAAGCATACTGCATGAAAGCAATATTCCCAAGGATTCATTTTGGTCAGAGATCCGCATCTCAGAAATGGGACTTGAAGTGTTTGTGGCAAGGAATATGCTTAATTAGATTCATGCCTGAGAAGTCCCCAGCTGTTCTGCAGACAAACAGAAATATCTGAGATTTCTTCCAGCTCTGCAGAGTCACAGAGATTGGCTCCAATCCCTGTTGCCCCAGTCTGAGAGATTTGCAGATGTGATTACTATCTGGTGCTCTGTTTCAGACAATACAAGATGCCGCACGGCCTCTGAGCACAGAGCAAACATCCCAGCATTTTGTTTCATCATTACTTCCACCCTGTTCACTCCAGCAGCTGAAAAAGCCTTTGCTGGTTGTTTTTTGTTTTTTGTTTTAATGCGAAAGGCTTTCTGGAAGTTGGACATAACACACACTCATTATGAAATGAAAATACCTCGTGAGTTCAGGATGGAAAAAAAGAAGAAAGCTTTGTGAGCTTATTAAAAACAAGAGCTCTCACCATGCAGATTTCTGTGCTGAAGGAAAAATTCCCTCTTCTCTTGTCAGGCTTGTCAGTGCCATCGTGTACCAAGTGCTCAGTGTGTTCTCGTTGTCATCCAACTTGGAAGTAGATGCCAGGTGCCCTGCTAATGATGGAGGGGGATTGCAGAGTAGCCACACTTTGACTCCATTGTCACCCGAAAGGTGAACCCACTGGTGACAAAGTGCTCTTAGTGCTCTCAGTGCCTGGATCTCAGCACAAACCCATGTGCTGCATGGAATGCCATGCCCAGACCACACAGCTGGGTGAAGCCAAAATGAGAAGCGGGTGCCAAACCACAGCCAGCCAGAATCCCCTGTGCTCGGCAGGGAAGCAAGCCATGACACTCCAACTGCCCACATCCCTGGGTCACTGAGTCCAACTGCAGGCAGAACGATGCTGGCCGAGAACCCCAGCTGTGATTCCCAGGCTCATCCCATTTCTTGTTCCCTGCTGCCACTCCAGCTCTGGTTTTGGGAACCCACCTCCAGCCCTAGGCCTGGAGTGCTGAGTGTGGGCCCACAGCCCCCTTTCCTTCTCATTCCCCCTCTTTCCTTCTCATTCCTCCACTTCTCCCACCACCCCTTGTGTTGCTCCAGAGCTCACCCCACTGCCCTGGCTGGGAGGGTGCGGATGGATGCTCTCTGGTCTCAGTTTATTGCAGTGGACCCTGTGCTGCTCTCTCTGTCCCCCAGAACACCCATTTCCGTTTACCTTAAAGGAAATTAAGAATGCTAAAAAGCTGATGACTTTGGCCTTTGAAGCTTCCCTTTGTGATTCGGTGTGTTTGTGCCTTAGAACAGTTTCAAATATTGTGGCACTCGGGATGATCTCTGTTTCAGTGATGGGCAGGTAATTGTAATTAGTTTTATCACGGTGCGAATTCAAAATCCGCTCTGACTGCTTTCCTTTGAATTGAGTTAAAAGGAGCTATTTGAGCTGACAATCATTTTGACTGCAGCGTGTGAGAAAGACTCCAATTCTAAACTTACGGGAAAGGCTCATTTTACTGCTGGGCTGAGACTCTGCCGTCTCTGAGCTCGCTGGCATCACTAGGTGCAAGCGAGAGCCAGAGCAAATATTTCTCTGGGCTCCCACATCCATGCAGTGTGTTTTAGATTACACTGAAGTGGATTCACAAGAGGAAGCCGGGGGATGGCAGGGAGGTGAGCATGGAAGGAGGCAGCATGGGGAATAATGGAAGGAAACGGTCAAATGAAGCCAAAGCAGAGGCAGGCAGAGAAGTGGCAAAGGGCTCTGCATATTTCAGGCTGAGAACAGCCCATGGAGAACGTTAAAGTTCTTTGTACCAATCTAAGAAGGTTAACGGAGCGCACAGCACCTGCCCCCACCCCCCCTCGGCTCTCACCACTCTTTCACAGTGATGAGTATGAAACACGCTACACCTGAGAGAGGAAAATAAGGGATTTAATTGTGCATGCATGGTTGCAGTCAGGTCCTCAGACGGGCAAGAGCAAGGACAGCTTTGCAAAACAGCATCCAAGGACAAGGCTGCCTGCAACTCTGAGAATTGTCATGGAAACTACAAGGAAAGTGGCACACCATGCCAGAGAAGGTAGGCAGGAAAAAGGCACTGAAAATAGCTGCTATAGGAAAGACTCCTTGCAGAGCTTCTAGACATTAAAAGTCAATTAAATAAATAGTTCAGTAATTCTAGACATTCTTTGGAAAAAAAAAATCGTTTTTAAAGGGAAAACAGAAAACTATGTATAGCTCAGCAAAATGTCCAGGAGGAAAATGCTCTGAAAGGAAAAAAATGAATGCAAACATGCATCCTGCCATGTTTATTACATAGGCAGATACATATAGATTGATATAGCCATGCTTGTGTGCATATAAATACATGGTGTGTGCATATATATTGTATGCATAGCACATATATAGCACCTTTTTATATAAATATTGGTGTCATGCTGCATGTGTCGGGGCAAGGCAAAAGGGTTAATTCAGAAGGTGAGTATCTGCAAAGTGCCCTGGCGTTGTACCCTGCTGACGTGAGTTACAGGGAGTTGTAAATCACACCATGTAAAACACAGCATCTGATATACTACGTTATAAACTCAAAGTGAAAGGAGGTGACAGCAGGAGAACTGTCTCATTTACCAGGAGAGGTGAACTGTCACCCCTCAAATGCAAAAAGCACACGGGAAAAGGAAAGGGCAAGAACAGAAGAGATGAGGAAGGGAAAGCCTGGGAAATGGAAAAAATATATCACAGCATCACAGCACTGCCGTGCTGGTGCAGCTCACAGTGCGTGGCCTTCACATCCCCACCTTGGGACTTGGTGAACTCAGGACGAGAAGCATCAGCAGCTTCTCCAGCTGAACTGATACCCAAATCAATGGGCTTTAGGTAGGTGCTCTCCAGATACACAAGCAATAGACAGAGCCAAACTCCCAGCAGCTCCTGCTCTGTGAATCCAGCAGTGTGCTCTCACTTACATCTGCTCTAATGTGGCGTTTATTTTGTAAGACAGCATAGTGTTATGTCGCACTCATGTTTGCATCAAACACTGCTTCGCTTGATTAATAAGTGTTTGCCTGATTTGCTATGAGATCTAAATAGAAGTTACATGACGCTTCTCAGCCCAGCGCTTTTCTTTGCATGATGTGAAAATGACCTGTCATTACGAAGAGTGAGAAATAAAATGAGGCTGTGTGTTTGAAAGGAAGCTGTGCAAAAGACCTGCCAAAGCACATCAATATTTGTAATTACAGTGGCAGGTGCTGCTCTGCACGCAGCCACCAGTGAGGGCTGGTTTCCCACAGATCAGCTATTCTTTCCCCCATATTGCCACCAGTGCAGTGCTCCTATCTCTTACGGTGTTCCTCATCACTACCCACGGTGTTTCCCTTCCCCACCTTCACCCTGGGATGGTTGTACAGCCATCCTCGCTGCCCATCTCCTTCCCTAAGCGCTGTCTGTGCCAGAGGCATTGGCACTGGGGTTGTGCTGCAGGTGTGGGTTAACCAGCACTGCTGTTCCTTCCCAGTTCAGCTCGTCCCTATCTGGTTTGCACCTAAGTTCAAGCAATTGGCCATCAGTGAGGCCCAACTATAGGATCATAGAATCCTTAGAGTTGGACGGGACCTTTAAAGGCCATCTAACCCAACTCCCCTGCAAGGAACAGGGACATCAGGTTGCCTATGGTCTGATCCAGCCTCGCCTTGGAAGTCTCCAGCAAACAGAGCATCCAGGAGACTTCATGTAACAGGAAGCTGAGGATTTCAGTGAGCTTTTTGCTATCAGCGCATGTAAAGCACCGTGAATTCCCAACAGATCATGTGATGCATCCTGAAATCAATATCCAGATTACACCGGTGTTGTTTCAGGGAAATAGATATCATTGTGGACATATGAAAACCACCCAGTCTGAACAAAGAGTGGGGCAAAGGGAATTAGCTCTTCGTGAAGTCTTTTAGAAATGCAATGGAAGAGTTGAAGTGCACGTAGTTACCAGTGAGAGGTGTGAGATATGACAGATGATTTGTGTCAATAGGGTGAGGAAGGGGGGGCAGACTGGGCAGGCCCGAGGATGATACAGTACTAGGGACAACACGGGCATTAGTCAGAGATGCCCAAACACCTCACTGTAGCAAAGCAGATAATTACACAGTAAAGGAGTATTTAGCACTGTACAGCATTTAGGAGGCACGAGGCCGCCAACAGCTCGTCTCGGAAGTCAGGCTCGCAGCTTGCACTCAGAGATGGGGGGAACCCACACCCGGGATGGGGAACAGCTCTTTCTCGCTGTGCACGCGCACCCCCTATAGACCGCGCGCGGCCGCGTTGCCCCATCCAGCGCATGCGCAGCTGCCACCCCGCGCGTGCGCACTCGCGGCACACCTCCCAGCCGGAAGGGGGCGCTGCGGAGCGGGCGGCGGCGCCGGAAGTGAGGCCGCCGCTTCCGCCCGTCGCGGCTGAGTCACTGCGCCGCCCGCCGCCCGCCGCCATGCCGCTGGAGAACCTGGAGGAGGAGGGGCTGCCCAAGAACCCCGACCTCCGCATCGCCCAGCTCCGCTTCCTCCTCAGCCTTCGGCCCCGCGCTCCCGACCCCGCCGCGAGGGATGAGTTGATGGCGGCCGTGAGGCTTCACAGTGAGTGCGGCCCGTGCGGGGCTCCGTGCGTCCCGGTGTGGCTGGCACTGGGCGGGGAGCCGAGTCTGGCTGCCTCACGGTGGCCCCGAGGTGCTGTGGTGGTCGAGCGGAGCTGAAACGGCGGCAGCGTGCTGCTGAGTGCACGGGCATCACCTGTAGCTTCGTGCGGGAGGACACGGTGGTTGCGTTGGCAGTTGTGTTGTCGGTTGTGTTGTCCTTCCCGTGTTCTGCTCCCAAACTCGTGCTCCTTTTGCAGCGTTCAGCAGCCGAATCGTTCTGGCTTTTCTTTCAGACATGGCTCCGTATTATGAAGCGCTTTGCAAGTCTCTGGAGTGGCAGATAGACACGGAGCTGCTGAGTAAAATGAAGAAAGCTAACGAGGAGGAGTTGAAGCGGCTTGACAATGAGCTCGAAGATGCTGAAAAGATCTTGGGGGAGAGTGAAATCCGAGATGCGATGATGGCCAAAGCTGAGTACCTGTGCAGGATTGGGGACAAGGTGGGTGTGTAGCTGTTGTGGTCTAACCTGGCAAGTGGCTGAGCACCACGAAGCCATGCACTCACTGCCTCATCTTCCCAGTGGGAACTGGGGGGGGGAATACAACCTTTTGGGTTGAGGTAGAACTATTTGCTAAGATAGAGAAAAGGATAATTGTTATGATTATATATATATGTGGGTGTATGTGTGTATACAAATATAGGGATATATACATTCATAGATATGTATAAATGTGTATAACAAGTGATGCACAAGCAGCTACTTACATCCAATGACCAATGCCCAGCTGGCCCCTGAACGGGAGAAGAGAGTGAGGTGAACTCCCACTCCCTTCAAAACTCTTCTGTGTGATGTTGTGTAGTGTGGAATTGCCCTTTGGCTGCTGTCCCCTCCCAGCTTTTTGAAACCCCTCCTCCCCAACCCTTCCTAATAGGAGCTGAGAAACTGGAATGGCCTCTGTCCAACACTGCTTAGCAACAACTAGAAACATCAGTGTGTTATCAACATTGTTGTCCTCCTAAAGCCAAAACACAGTGTGATAGTAGACCCTGAAGAAAAACAATTCCGTCCCAGTTCAAACTATGAGGCAATATCACAGGTTTTATGGATTCACATTAAGAACACAGCACCGTAATCTCTGTAACTGGGCAGGCTCCAGGGAGTGCTGAGTGGAAACTGGCTGACTTGAAGTGTGTATTCTCTATGGCACAGCACGTGGGTGGGAGATAGGGGCAGGGTGTTACTGAAATTTAAATTAAGCAGTGAAAAAACAAGGAGGCTGTCAAAGAAAACTCTTTCCTTGAAAAGGAAAAAAAAAGAAAAAAGCAATTTTCCACGTGTCAGTGTTGTTTTTCACTTACCTCGTGTCTTCAGGCTTTCCCGACGGGACTGACGATGGAAAGCAGTCAGTGTAGGTGTATTGCAGACAGTTTGATTGCTTTGAACCTTCTTGTAGTCCAAATGATCACTTTGACAGGAGGGAGCTCTGAGTGCATTCCGTAAGACTTACGACAAAACCGTGGCGCTGGGGCATCGCCTGGATATCGTGTTCTACCTGCTGCGGATCGGCCTGTTCTACATGGACAACGACCTCATCACAAGGAACATTGAGAAGGCCAAGAGGTACCGTGTGTGTTGGCTGAGTGCCAGGCAAACGAAAAGAAATGGGGAGACACAAACAAACAGACATCACAGTCCTTCATGTGGGCAGGAAGAATTGCAAGGCTGCTGTGTAGTTTCAGCTACTTTCCTAGCAACTGCTTTGGTTTGACTCTGTAGCCCACGCCCCGTTTCTCTCTTGCAGCTGTTAGATGACAGGTGTGGATGTGATGATACTGTATGATAAAGTGCAGGGCAGGAATGCCACCTGAACCCAGCACATCTAGCTGGCTTGAGAAGGTGCCAGTTCCTCTAGAATCAAGAGCCCAAAGCCAGCATGTTATTCCCTCTTTTCCACATCTAGCTTGTCTCTGTGCACTCAGCATTTAATGCTTCACTGGTTCCTGGAGCAAGCTGCAGCTTCCAGTCTCCAGTGGTGCTGGGAGAGACCACATTGGAGCTCCTTCCTGCTTATGGAGCTCCTTGAGCATCAATGTTTATTTTAATTTTTAGTTTTCTGGTGTGTTGATTTCTGAACGGATTTTGTCTCTACCCGTGGCTTTGCTTTATAAGGTAAAATTGATGTGACCAGTGTGATTAGTGAAAGTTTGGCTGGTCTGTTGGTAACTTCTTTCTGTGCTGTTAGTTGGACAGCTTTGATTTTAGCAGCAAAGGAATTGGATGGATGTTGTTGCAGCTGAGGCTGATGGCAGTATTTATGTGCACATCTCGAGGAACTGTCATTGCTACCTTTTAAAGGTGCATGAAGCCTAGGTTGTTTCTACAAGCTGTAGCATATAAGGGAATATGCTTTCTCTAATCACATGGTATCTGTACTTGCTTTGTGTGACTTTTCCCATGGAGATTTCACAAAACTAATTTTCTTTTTGTTCTATTTGAAGTCTAATAGAAGAAGGAGGTGACTGGGATAGGAGAAATCGTCTAAAAGTGTACCAGGGTCTGTACTGCGTAGCTATCCGGGATTTCAAACAGGCAGCAGAGCTCTTCCTTGATACAGTTTCAACGTTTACATCCTATGAACTCATGGACTACAAAACGTTTGTAACCTACACTGTCTACGTCAGCATGATTGCGCTAGACAGACCCGACCTCAGGGAGAAGGTAAGGAGAGCAGGCAGTACCTGGTCCCAACAGACCCAGCCTTTCTTTCACCTGCTTCTCTCTGGGCTAAAAGCAGTAGTGCCTAAATGTGTTTCTCATCTGCGTTCAGGTTATCAAAGGAGCAGAGATCCTGGAGGTGTTGCACAGTTTGCCAGCTGTACGGCAGTACCTCTTTTCTCTGTACGAGTGCCGATACGCAGCCTTCTTCCAGTCATTGGGTAAGGCAGTCTTGTTCCTTCTGAGAGCATTTCAGGTGCTGCAGTAGCTTGTTTCACATCGTTCACGACTCCTGTGGGGTAGCTGGAGTCTGCAACTGGAGTGGAAAATAAGAACAGATTATACGGTGCTGTGTGATGAAAACAAAGCGTGCAGTGAGCCTCATGGAGGGCTACACTGAATTAGCTGGAGGTGTGGAAAGCATCCTGCCTGAATAGCCAGGCCAAAGGGGAAAGCCTTGGATATTGGATCACGTTTCTTACTACATTTCTGCTTCTTGTTTCAGCCGTTGTAGAGCAAGAGATGAAAAAGGATTGGCTGTTTGCACCTCATTATCGATTCTATGTGCGGGAGATGAGGATCCACGCATACAGCCAGCTCCTGGAGTCGTACCGGTCGCTGACGTTAGGGTACATGGCAGAAGCGTTCGGAGTCGGTGTAGAATTCATAGATCAGTAAGTTGTTAAGCCTTTTAAGTAGGCTGCTGGTTCTGAACCTGCCCAGGTTATGTTTTGGTGGAAGAGATGCGCTCCATTTGAGTGAATGCAGAGTTTCAGTAGAGGAAATCATCTGAGTACAGTTCCAGTTCTGCTTTTGCTCTGAGGGCCGTGTGAAAAACTAGTCTGTCATGAATAACTTTGGTCTCATGCCACTGAGACTTTGGCCTGAGAAAAAAAAAATACAAATTGTGTGAGGATGAGATTGCATAAGATACCTTAAGAACACATATTGCATGTACTTCGGAAATAGTCAGGTGGCAGTGCTGCTTTGTGGCAGCAGGTGCTGTGCTTGTAGGCCTGTAGTTCCTCGGTGTTAAAGTGTCCTTTAACATTGTTGTTTTTTTCTCTTTACTTAGGGAGCTTTCAAGATTTATTGCAGCTGGGCGACTACACTGCAAAATAGACAAAGTGAATGAGATTGTAGAAACTAACAGGTAGGACATCGGTTCCTAGAGGTTATGTTTTACAGCCCAGATGAGTTCTGCACGCTGTGATCACGTTTACATTTATGTAGCACGTTTCAAGAGGTAAAGGGTCTCAACTCTAAACACTTTATTGTTTTTTCCCCTTGACAATTTCTAGGCCGGACAGCAAGAATTGGCAGTACCAAGAAACCATCAAAAAAGGAGATTTGCTGCTAAACAGAGTTCAGAAACTTTCCAGAGTAATTAATATGTAACTTTTCTAATGCAAGGGAATGCAAAATGTAGATGTCTAAACCATTTTGGAAGTAACCTATAAATATATTGTATAACTTGGTATACTGTAGGTGAGAAAAATAGTAGCGAGAGAGCTCATGTTTTTACTTTCCACTTCATTATGTACACAAGGGTTTGTTTTGGTGTCCTGATGCCAGTTCATTTATTAAATGTATGGTACAATTGATCTCTTGTGATATATTTTATTCCTTTACTCGAATGCATAATAGCAAGGCAGAGTCAAGGAACACAGTGTGCACAGAAGGAACACACTGCTTTTCCTTTGTAAGACTTACAAGTTTGAATCAAAGGTGAAAAGAGAGAACCAATAATCTGCTGGGGTTTTTTTGAGCACTTTGGGACAGAGTGAATTCTTCTCGTGAGAGAATTGCAGTGTAAGGCAGAAGGAAGAGGCGTTTTCTTTTCCTAGGACTGATATAGAGCAGAGTGGGAATGCTTCAGTCCTGGCTGCCTTTGCTAACATCTTTTCCACTGTCCATAGATTGGAACGTTAAAGATATCAGGGGGCAGTACCTCAAGCAGTATGAGCCACAGGGATCACTGAGTTGAGGGATTTCCTTTCTGCTGTGTGAGTGGATTTCCCTTTCTAAGTGTTTGTGTTGGTGATGGTGGCACTGTCTCTATCAGTGTGAATTGCAGTGGACCCTCTGACTTCGGTCAGTGTGTTCCTGCTCTGAGTCTAGTGCTTCAGTTTCCATGTCAAGCACAGGTGATAGGATTTCTGCTTCCTTTGAACACTGAGGTAACGTGCAGTTATCTTTCGGTGTCTGATGATAACAGTGCATTTTCCTTTGGCTTCTTTCAGCTCGTGACTTCAATTTAATTCTGATTGTGCTGCTCTGACCCAATTTGTGCACTGGGCCTGACACCCACCCATGGATTTATAGTCTGCATGCCGAAGTTGTACATTCCCTCTTGTAATCTAATCCAGTGCAGTTCCTTGAACTGCTGCCATTCTCCAGTTTCCCAAGGGAGGCCAACCCAGCTCTGGCTCCAAGCTGCAGCCCCACCACCGTGACGCTTCCCACCTCACCCTCAGAAAGCTGTGGGAGCACAGCAGGGAGGGAAAGGAGGTGGGATGTCGTAGGGTGTGTGGGTGAAGCTCAAAGTAGCTGAAACAGTTTGTGTGTGGCCATCTCTCAATGAAGATTGGGCTTCAGAGCGTGAGCTCTAGCCTTGCAGACAGCAGACTCACTTTTGACCTGTTGTGGACAGGAACTGATGCAGGTAAATGATCGAGAGCTCAGCTGCAAAGCAGAGGAGGGCGAAGGAAACTTCCAGCACTGTCAGTGAGCAACAGAAGCGAGCAGCAGTGCTCTGTCGTTGCTGATGCTCAAGAATTTGTATGGATTGGACAACAGCTGTCACTGACAGCCGTATCTTGCTGGCTTGGACACAGCCTGCTCACTGCTCTTCCTTGCACTGGAGTTTAAATCCAGCTTAATTTATTTGAACAACTTCAGAAAAGCTTTCTGAGAGTGTCTTGAAGTTTGGTGCACCAGAAAAACAAAAGCAAATCAGGCACATGCTGCTTTTCTGCAACAAAGGTCCCATGCTGCTTGTTACGAACCAATCCAACAGCTAATGCAGTATTGAGCCAACGTGCTGAGAAAAGCAGTCAGACAGATGAAGGTCTCACAGCGGATCATGCAAGCCACGTGTGTTTATTTGCTGCAGCAGAACCTGATGATAATGAACGAACCCAAATTTGCATTTAAATACAGCCAAGGGTGAGCTCTGCACTGTGAGCTGCAGGAGCTGGTGTGGGTGAGGGCAGGCTGTGGTGTGCTGGTGCACAGGGCTCTGCTGCCCTCACTGCACGTGTGGCAGAGGCATCTTCCTGGGAGCCAGGGGCAGCAGAGGCACTACTTTCTGCCCACGACCTGCAGGCAGTCAGTGATGGCCTGGCTGTGCTCCAGCCGTGATCAAAAGATAGTTCATAATAGTTCATAAGTTCATAAGATGCAGTTATAGGGAGAAACTCAGCTGTTTTCGTCATGCTGAAGGGACACAGACCCCTATTTTTAAATGCAGCTAAAAGCAGTTACACCCTCTATTCTGCTTCAGATACAGAGGGATTGGATGGCAAGCAGAGCACATCTAGAGCGTGTACAGAACACAGGTACTGGGAGCAACGAACCTCCTCCTGCCTGCCCTGCATTGCTTCCAGCACTTATTCCTGCACTGTGGCTGTGGCTGTGGCTGTGGCTGTGCAGAGCTCTGTGCAGGAGCTGTGAGCCCCAGCTCAGAGCACTGAGCTGACAGAGCCAGCAACGCCGCGTGGGTTCTGTGGAGGGTGAGGGGTTTCAGAATGAAGCAGAAACATCGGATGCGTTCCATGCAACCAACCTCATTTATTGAAAAGTCCTAATTTTATTGCCTTGTTTAGTAACATGTTTGTTCAACAAACTAATCTTTGTCATGAAGCAAAGCACAACTTTTTCTTATAAATAGTATAAATTATTTTATTTACAGAAACTTGTTACAAAACAAATAGACTATATATTTATTTTTTTCTTTTAAATATCCAAAGTAATTTTTCTATCCCATGACATTTGTTCATGTACTGTACAGCAGCCAACACAGAGTTCAGCTGATCAGATGCTCTTGATTATGTATACAAATTATCAAACTATTCACACATTGTACACAGGAGATTGCTTTTAGAACCAGGCTCCCACCGAGCAAGATGCTTTCAAGGCCTACATTCACATTGACATTATGTAGTGCTCACGTTTAAAATTCTCTTTAAAAACGTAAAATATTGCGCACAAAAGGTAAAAAAAAAAAAATAATAAAAATAAAATGATCATTTTCTGCTGAACAGCGAAATGTGAAGAATCTTTCCAAGCCCAATTCCCTCCTCCGGGACAGAAGGAGTGAGAGATGATGAGAGAGATTCCTTGGCAAGAGAACTCTTACAGGAAGACAAACTGCCTTAGAAATGTCATTTGGAAATCACATCTTTGTTTCTGAGTGCTGTCGAGAGGTACTTACTGGGTTTTGTTTGCTTTTCCTGGAGGAACGTGGACTATTTTGAGCATTTCCTAAATCGTTTCACTTACTTAGGGATAAGTAATCCCCCATCCCCTTTTTTTTTTTTTTTTGCCCCCATGACACAGTTTGAGCAACTGCTGGCTCAGCCCTCCTTCCCAGCTCTCAGCCTTACTCCCACCACACAGCATCCACGGGGCTGTTCCCACACACAGTGCTCCAACTGCAGCACCGTCCCCAGCAGCATTTCCTTTCCTTCCTCAATCCATCTTAACAATGTGAGAAAACAGATTCACACGTAAAGTTGCGTGTGTATATACACACACACACACACACACACACTCACACACTCACACTCGCACTCGCACTCATGTTCTGTAGGGGTGGAAAAAGCAAGCTCCGAGTTTCAACTGAACATTCAAGTCACATAAGGAGAAGCTGTCTCAGCAGTCCGAGCTCAGGTCGAGTTAGATCAGGCACTTTCAGTTTTTTTCCCGTTGGTCTGAAACCACGTGAGAGCCACACGGCCATGCACACCAACACTAAGAAAAGAGAAGCAGTGTGTCACTACATGGAGCCCTCTGGGAATCGGGCACGCGAGGAGCAACGCGGCGCCGAGCACGGCTCCGGCACGAGGAGGCATCCCTTGAGCTGCAAAGCAGGCATGGTACTCTTGGCTTGGCAGTGAACCACTTCAAATTAATTAGATATATTAAAATTAAAACAAACAAACAAAACAAAACAAAACAAAAAACCCAACAGATATTTGCTTTTTTTTTTTCCTTTTTTTTTTTTCCTTTTTTTTTAATTAATTAATAAATAAATACTAGATGATCTCCGTTGTACCAAAACTGGATATAAGAAAAAAAGACCTGTGCAAAAATACATATTTAAATATGTACAATCAATTAACAAAATACGTCTTCTGAAATAGGGATACTTCAATATTTATAATAGAACAAGAAATTCCAAAATAAAGATACAAAAGTATGTTTTTTGTTTTTTGTTTTTTTTTTCTTGTATAATTCTTTGTTCATCATTGCAGCAATTTTTTTTTAGGTTAAGAAAACTGCAGGAGTCGGAACGAGGAGTCGCAAAGACTATAAAAACTGTCTCTCTTCAATTAATACCAAAATCTGTCTAGAAACAACCCCAGCCACTGCAAATTCCTTTTTTTTTTTTTTGCAAGGAAAATTGATTCTCAGCTTCCTTGGCTACGTACAGTCGGAAGCAGGGGGCAGGTCGCAGGAGCAGCAGCCACGACGTCGCCCACCAGGTGAAGGCCCCGGTGCCCAGCAGCCCCAGCCGCGCCCGGCTCCGCAGTGCCTCAGGAGTTCCCGTCATGCTTTCAGATCCACAGCACCTTACACTGGGGCGAGTTCGCTCCCCGACTCACGAGATTGCGCCTGTGCCCAACTGCTGTCTTTGTATTTTGAAGAGTCAAATTGCACTTGTGACCGAGAGCGTCCCGACGCGACTCTGCCGCCCCACGGCTTTCATCCCCGCGTGGATTCCGCTCCACACGCGTGGGACTCTGTAATGCATTCTGATTTCTCTTTTGTGGCGTAATACTTTGGTTCCTTTCACCTTAAACCGACCACGGTTTGCACACTCCTTTCAGTTGGGCTCCTCATTCACCACGAATCCTTCCGTTCCGGACAAGTCGCGTGCGTTTTCTTGTTTGCATAATAGAAGTGTATAACAAGTCGCTTTCTAAGAGTGATCTCTATCGGTTCAAAAGCTCATGTGTCTGCATAGAGGCCGCTTTGCTGCACGGTTTGGTAGAGAGTTCGGGTGAAACTGAAAGCATCGTCAGGTAAACAACTTAAGTGACTGCGACTCAGAGTGGCTTCGGATTCCCTGATGTACAACTTGCCACCGGAACAGGGAGGGCTGGGCAACGGGAACGACAGGCTCAGATTGTCTGCTCTCAGCGACAGCCGGCGCCCCTTTAAGGCAGAAAAATGTCGTCTTGGTCAACACTCACGTTTGCCTTAGCTTTGCCCCTTAAGAAAAGTTCAGTCCGTTTTGAGACTTCACCTGAAAACTTAACAGAAAACTGCGACCAACCAAACCCCGGTGCGACGAGCCCTTGAGCGGAGTTCAATTTTGAGGTGTTCTGAAGCCAGACAAAACATTTCCTACACACGGAGGGGGTACACAGCCCCCGCCCCACGGGGCCGGGCAGGAGCACCACGGCTGCCCCCGACGCGGGGCTCAGCTGCCACACGCTCCACCGTTTCGGGCAAATAAAATAAAATCTGAGTGGTGTCGAAAGCGTAACGCTTCAGTTCTACAAAGAAGGCATAAAATAACTGACTTTTATTATTATTATTTAGAAAATATTTAAATAGTTTAAATACTTCGTTTTGAAAGGGCTATTTGTTTTTTTTTACAGGCTGGAAGGCCAACCCAGCCTAACGTAACCAACACGGTTGTTATTTCATAAATAACAAAGGTTGATGGCATACAGTAAAGGTCAAGAAATACGTTCTTTGGGCGCACAGTTCTAGAGGTTATTTGCCTTTTGCTTCATCTTTTTGGACTGCTTAAAAAACAACTCAGTTTAGTTTCCTTCTGCAATCAGATCTCATCCATAAGAATACAAAATAATCTTCGCATCACGCAAGCGGAACATTTTCACACTTGTTTTCTGAGCCATGGCCTCAAACAAGTTTTTGCTGTTTACTGCTCCTATTGGTGTTTCTACGTTTGTTGGTTTTTGAAACTCCTGCCACCTTCTTATCCCAAATCACTTGCACAAGGCTGGGCAAAACACAGGCTGCTCGTTTGAATTGTGCTATTTTTGTATTCCACTAAAGGAACGTTGCTATAAAAACACTAAAGCCATATTCCCTTCTCCAGGGCTTCTTTCCATTGTGCCTCACGCATTTTTCCCCGTTGCTGCGGGGTCCCCTCTGCTGACAGTGTCTGTCTGGCAGCTATCACCTACAAAAGACACCATCAGTATAAAAATAAGTCCACAGTAATGTTTATTTCCCCCCCCCAGAAAACATTCCTTTGCCCAGCCAATCTATGTCAAATAGTGGCAAGATGATGTACTCCTGTAAGTAAAATCTCACAGATTTGTAGCAAACCAGTCCAGACCACCGTTAACACTGATAAGAGCAATTATGTGGCTGAACTTCATCCAGTGTCCATTTCTAGCATTCTCACTGCTACAGACATGGCTTCAGGGAAATTCCTTGTTTGAGTGACAGTCCAGTAGATTTCCACACCTGAGGACCATGGGAAGCTGGGAAAACTCAAGGCATCTTGGAGTCCAGAATTCCAGATGGAGGTTTTGCTTGTAGTGAAAATTGTCCAGTTGTTTTCTCACCATGGTATATTCAGCTATCAGGGACGTGCCTTTGGCTTTTGAGCAAATAAATGGAAGAGAAGTGTGAGTGAGCCAGGCTGTTATAGGAGGAGAGCTCCTAAAAGACATTTTCTGAACACTGAGAGCATATTTTGGGGAGAACCAGCAAGCATAATCTGACACACCACTCATATGCAGTTGGTTTGTCTGAAACTTCACAATTCTCAAGCTAGTGCTTTTTCAAGTTATAGTGCTTTCGGACATGACTTCCTTCCTTCCCATTGCATTTTTCCTTTATTTTCATCACACAGATGAAGCAACAACTATTAGCTAAGCCCCAAAATAAGGTTCAGTAGCTGATCTGAAAAGGATCCTGCTGATCCCCCACCTCTCAGCATACTCAGACTTCAGGCTTCTAGCACCAGCAGAATCAGAAAGTACCTTGAGTTTTCACATGGAAAAATCTAGTTCCACATCTGCTCCCTAAAATTCCATCTTCTATACTGTTCTAATTGCATACGGAATCACTTTACCTCTCCAAATGATCCTTCAAGCCAATCTGAGGTGTTAAGAAGTTTAAGCTCATTTTAATTTATCAAGAAACTTCCCCATATTACTCCAGCTCAATCTGTTTAAAAGAGTAAAACCCCAAACTAACCTATTTTTTTTTTAAGTTAGATATCCACAAGATCGGCTTCCTTTGTGGTAAATGTTTGTTTTATAGACTACAAAGGTTTCTACCTATCTTATTTATAACATTTAATCTCGTTAATACTAAGAAGTTAGTCAATGACACCTTGGGATAATAGGCTTATTTTATCACAGTTCTGTTATCAGCACCATTATGTTCCACTTTGTAGAGTGTTCACTACTGAGAAGAAAACAAGAAGCTAGGCTGAGATGTTCAGTTCAGTCCCATAGCTGGCTGCAAGATTATTACTATTTGCTTTTAAATGCAAGAACTGAATTTCACCTGAGAGCAATCCACAGAGAGCATCAGTGGGAACCTGGGATGCTGTGTTTTAAGGTTGCTTCAAAATTAAATAAATAAACTCACATTTCTTACTGAAGGGTTTTATAAAGGTCCTGCACAAACACACTATAAAAAAAAGACTCAAAACGAGTACGAACAAGTAAGAGAAATGTCTGTTCCTTGAAGCATCTGAAATTGGCTATTAATAATTAAGAGAACACATCTGAATTTCAGCACATGAAGAGACGTGCTCGTACTGGCTTACTTCAAGGCAAAAGTTCCTACCTGATGAAGAAGAGAATTGTTCATCAGTCCTTGTGTCCCTGGGATTGCAGCAGTGTGTTTTGCGTGAACGTTATTCACCGATGGCAATTTGGCAACCTTGTTTGACTTGCTGCTGCTGCTGCTGTTAATGCTGCTTGAACCAGGTGGGCACTTCCTTTTCTTCCCTATTAGTTTGTCTAGGGAAGGATGCGAATGTGAAAAACCGCTGTGCGAGTTCACAGTCAGCTCACTGGACTGATGAACAAATGGCCCTAAGGAGAGAGTGGAATCGCTGCTGTTCATCATCACACTCATTCTTTTAATGGATTCTGCAGGGCTTCCAGTAGGAGGACCCCTCCCTGATTGGTCATGTTTGAGGCTAACGGAGTTAGCTTTGCTAGTCATACAATTGAGGCCAACGCTGTGGGACGAAGATGTCACCGACGGATGATAGGAGGTCCCAGAGTTTCCAGAGTTAACCACACAGTTTTTTCTAAAGGGCTCTGTGGAATGAGAAGGTGCTAGCAGTGCGGAACTGTTTTTGCGCTTCTTTCCTGAGCCGCCGCCGCTGCTGACACTGCCGGTGCTGTTACAGGTGCCACTGCCAGCAGAAGATTCCTTAGGTTTAAAAGATTTGCTGGATTTCAACTTCTGAGGTTTGCTGGGCATAGGTGAAGGTACAGAGGAAAGCACTGTAGGTGTTGAAGGGGACGAAGACACTTGTCTTGATTGCATACTGCAGACAGGATCCACCGCACCCAAGGTAGCGGGATTTGCATTTAGCGTAGTGCCATGCGACGGTACTGACTTGTTGTTCAGAGACGTACAGGAAGGAGACACCAGCGCCGGCGAGGACATAACGGCGGCGGGGAGGAGGAAACCTGTCGTGCCGACCCCATACTGCGAAGGTGCCGCGTTTGTCCGGGGCGGTGCACGGACTGCCGCTGTGCTACTAGACGCGGGTGGAATTTTCCTGTGGGCAAACGGGAAAACAAACAGCCAGGTAGCCCCAGTTCTTCAGAATGGTATTTAGTGTTGCTGATCCATCCCAAGATGCAGTCGCTCTAGTACTAACACTTGGCTAGCAATAACAGTTGCAAGGAAACGGGATGCTCACACTATCAACCTCTGACTTGACTAAAGACAGCGTTACTTTTCTGTAACCAGAGTTACAGCTCCCGTGTATTCTACAAAAACCAACAAGAACTCTTCCAACTTGTACTCACTTCCACATCTGTGAATTCAGATGCTTCTCCACCATGAAGTTAAGTGCACATCGAATGTGGTTCCACCGCTTATCAAACACATAATAACCTCTTCCAATTTGCCGACTACCAAATGTGCAAAACTGAAAAGACAGATTTTTTTTTTATTGGCATTTTCTACTTTCAGTAACGTTTGTTTATACATATATGCTCAACTAGTATCATTGCTAGATGGCTAAACCAAGGATAAAAACAAATCTGATGTCTATTTATCTCTACTATTTGAAATTTTGTCCATGTAACCCCACTCGCTCGTAGTCCACTCTCCAAGCAATGAACTTTGTGATTTTATATAAACAAAGCGGTTTTAGAAGGCAGACACCAGAGAGGAGGTGCATCTACTGCTCAAGTTGTACCTTAAGGTTCAACTTGCCCTCTTCAACGAAGCAGCCAACATTTTGTCAGAAACAGTAATAATAAAGTTCAACCTTCACTATCAACTACTAAGAAAATAAGTACCTCAAAACCTGAAAAAATATACACATAAAAGAAAGCCATCCTTAAAATCCCCAAGTTTACAAATTCAGAGCCAGCAAAAGACCAAGGTTAATTGTGACTTAAAACATACAGCGGCTGGTTGAGGATGATGACCTGAATAATGACAATCCAGTTTTTCAACAGGCTCTTCTTTTTCATCACATTCTCCCTCATCACTGGATAACCGAGATGCTGGCTCAGCTGCAGGCAAAGGAGGGTGAGGGGACTCGTGGACAGAAGGAGAATCGCTCGGGGCATTTCCACTGTGCTGGACTGGGCAGCCTGGAGGCCTGGGCAAGGGAAGCAGCAAAGGTGTTACTGAGGCAAAGCTCGGCAATAAGCACTTATGGATATTTTAACTACTGACAGAAGGAAACTGACATTAACAGTTGTTTGCTACGATCCAGAATCTCGTAACGTACCTACTTAGGGGAAGGACAGGAGGTGCTGTACACCTGGAAAAGCAGCAATAGTTGGAAAACTGCTTAAACTGATGCAAGTCAGCATCTACTATTTAGAACTCCAGAACCTTCTTGCTATGAGTTACGCACAGCCACCAGTCCCAGAGAGAAAATGCTACCCTGTCCCACAGATCCCCATCTCTTTCAAAATCCACACAACGAAGTGATCAGTATTAATTTCATACCACTGGATATGTAGATTTTTCTTACCTTGGAAGACTGGGGGGGTGAGGTTTGGGTTTATTAGGTAATAAAGGCTTTGATTCTGTAAGAGTAACTCCATGAGAATTTTGGTGCAGCTCCTGGGAAGTTTTAGTAGGTGAGGGATGTGGTTCCCTGAGAGGGGGCATCTGCTGATGATGATCCGAATGTCGAAGAAGTTCCTTTTCCCTGGTTTTGCTTTTGTGCTCAGCTAACAACACATCAAATCGTTTTCTTCGACCCTGTACAGCCCTCCGCTGCGTTAAGGAATGTGTCTGCAAATCCATGAATAAATCATTAATCCCAGCCCATGAGATCTGTGGAAATTAAACACTCAAGACACATGTCTACAGCTCTAGAATACAGACAATCACCACGTTTGTGGCTTAGGAAAAAAAACCCAAAAAAACCCCAGAAGAATGACTTATAGAACAAACTTGGACGTGTTTTGGTGGATGATTGTAGGCCTGCTTGATATAAAACAGAAATAAACAAAAATAGAGTTAAGATCTGTTTCAAAGGTCTTTCAAATTTCTTTTCAAAAGAAGAAATTACCAAAGTTCAGTCCCTGTTGTTAGTGACAGCTTCGTTTACCTTTGATCTGGATAGGGCTTATTTACCTGATGCTTCCCCTCCTAACAGGTTTGCTGCCTTCCACACGAGTGGCTAAACATTACACAACTGAGGGGATCGGGATTTTCAGTTCTTTGGGACCGACTGATATCTGCTTCTCCCCCAAAAGATGTCTGAGCTGAAGAATACATTCTGTCCACAGAAAGTTTTTAAAGATTGCTTTAGTTTGGTTTGAGCCCGAGGCGTACCTCACGGCCTTCTCAGCTGATTGGTTTCTGAATGAGCTGCAGGGCTCCATCCAGTGGCACCAACATTTGCACAAACACCTGCTAAGTATGTGCTGCAGGTTCTGATGGGGGAGAGGGAAGGGTACAGCCTGGCTGTACTATGTACACGTGGAGCAACAATCATTCCGGGTGCCAGCATCCGTGTTTAAAGGGTTTACACAAGAATGAACTCCAGGCTACTCCAAGAAATATGTTTTTGGATAAATAATTAACTGGATTTTAAAAACAATTCTTTCTTGGCAGTTGTCACTACGCACTGAGAGGAACCATTTACAGAGGCAGACTGCAAAAGCATGTAATTTTCTGTGTTCTGTTACATTCCCCCAGCAACCATACATAAACTTCTCAAAATCTTACCCCAAGACATCCTACCTTGCATGTCAAAGACCTAGTACAGGGTTTCTTGGTTTCCACATCAATGACACCACAGTATATATCAGGATCAAATTCTCTCTCTGCCAAAGATGCACAGACATCCCATTATTGAAAACAGTCACAATAAAGACCTTCTGAAATACTAACATTTTCTTTACACAATTTAACTATACTGCAAGTGTTTTCAAATAGGACACGTGCAAATGTACACAAAGATGTGTACAATAAAATTGTACAAATACATTCTTCTCTCAGCAAACGTGCTGTGTGCTCACACAGCCCTCAAATCAGCAAACAGAACCAAGACATTCACAGCTGAAAGTGACTGTGAAGTAGGAGTGTATCAGTTGTGTTAGGATTTACTTGTTTTTTTAAGTGTACAAATGATCTTACAAAACCAAAAAAATATTTAAGACACCAATATAAATACAAACACAGATGGTGATTTTTGCAGCTGTTTTTAGTGGTTTTAATAACTTTTCTATAATTCCACTAACATCCAAATTTAGTGCACTGAAATACTGTGTCTTCATATAAGAAAGTGGGAAAATCAAATCTTTTTACAGATAGCAGAAGAGTGCAGTTTTAAAACACAAACTAATAGGCCTGTAACATCTTTATGGTTTCTGAAAGCAACAGCCACATTTCAAGTTGTTTGCATCCTTTATGAACATGTCAAATCATAAATTTAAATTCTAATAGGTAAGCATACCTAATTACAACTTAGTCTTCTAAGAATAAATATTACTCTACTTCTCAAGCTTATTTCCATGTGTATTTCTACACATACACTACTAAGAACAATACAGCAGATAATATTTAAAAGCAGTTACCTGACAATCTTTTATGTAAAAATTTCCTATTATTTGTATTTTCTTCGGGTTTCTTTTCCAAAAATGGAGGCACAGAGAGAAGACCTTTACCATTCAGTATCTGTCCAGGGGAAGGCAAGGGTGGCTTTGGTATTGAGGGACAATTAAGGCCAGTCTTTATTGAGGAACTCACAGTAGTAGAACAAGTTGGACCAACAGCAGCTTTCAGTTGGGCACCATCTATCTTTGGATGAATCTTTTCCACTTTGACAGATGGAGTCATACTATTATTTATGGAAAATAAACAGAAAAAAATGCAAATGACAGTATAACGTGCAACGAGTTACAAAAAGTACTTAAAATACTGTATTACACAATACACTGATCTATTCATAATACAAATGTAGACCCTTGTCCTTAATTCTCAGTTTTAATGTTTATTCCTCTCATTAATTGTTTTCACATTTTTTATGACATCCACCATTTCTTCTGTGCTTTTTCCCTTCTTCTTAAGTACCTCAGAGTCATCAGTGACTTCAGAAACTCCCCTATAATGGAGGTATACAGATCGAAGAATGAAGACCCCCTGGTAGCACGGTCTTTATTTATAGTGACTCAGGATGCACCTTTGCTAGCACTGTGCTCAACAATTCCATTAGTTTACCTATCAGCTTAGACTAGGCTGCTTAAAGAGATCTGGTGGAGTTTAAAGTGATCTCTCAAAGCAAAAACCCTCTGAAACAGTAAGAAAATCTACTGATACATCAGTTTCTATGCAAGTACTAATGCTCAATTCTTTCTCAGCATGTATACTCACATTTTATCATGGGGAACTTTGCTATGCTGTACCGGATGCATTAACCTGTTGTTTCCGCTGATCTGCAGCTTGTCTTTGGGTGATTTCAACAACTTGGAACTTGATGATGATGATGATGCACTAGTACCTCCACTGGATGAACGATTGCTCCCACTTCCACTGCTACCTTTGTTTTTTGAAGGGAAAGATGAAATGAGGGAAAATACTGAAGAGGAGGGAGGAGTCAAAGGCGGCTTGCTGGAGGAGCTGTGTCTTCTTTCTAAAGAGGAGGAAAAAAGGGGAGGGGGTTAAACTCACAAAGCCCATACAGAAACAATTCTTAAATACTTCATGTTGTCAGTCACTCCATTAACGTTTTTCCTTCATTGGCCTGGGAAGTCCTCTGCCACACACGGAGCATCGAGGATTCAAGCCTCTCTGCAATCCACGAGGCTCCATTCGTTGCCAGTCCCCAGCATGTCAGTGGCCAAACTGACATTGGAGCAAAAACAACAATTCGTTTCCTGACAATCTTTTGGTATGTTCTACCAGAACTTCAGTGTGGAATGCCCCTGAGAACAAGGGCTGAAGTAATGACTTCCATTGCTTTTCATTTTCTTCTTAATAATTCTATTAATCCTTTCATAATATGACCAACCTAGAGAAAAACTCCCTTTAGCAGGAAAAGGAGCAACACATATTCTTTGAAAAAGGATATCTAAACATTTGAACAGTCAGGTTTTATCAGTGGATATGCTGGAGAAGAAATGATTTAATTAACATTAAAGTGTTATTAAATATCAACCATTAAAGCAAAAACCATTTCTAGCACCACTTCAGTTGAAATAGTGCATACTCCAAAAGTGTTTTTGTGGGACAATGAATTCTTAGACACAGAATACTCAACAGCTGCACGGAGTTCCCAGCTCTGCCTACATGGACACACTCATGGAGCATTTGCTCAGCTGATCTTTGGACACCTGTGATTCCTAGATGATCCCCATATGTAATCAACACCTGCTTAGAGACGTCCTTCTGGCAATCGAGTATATGCAAACCATGGATCTAAGAGAGGACTGAGAACTAACAGGTCCATCTGTGGATAACACCTCCTTCCCAGCTGGTACTCGTAATGGTGCTCATGTCCACCACTGGATCCTTTTTACACATTTTCACTTAAATTTACTTAAGCTGCCAAGGAAGCAGGCTACTCGTGACATCACACCAAAGTAAAAGCCAAGTCCAGTACAACCTGTGCAGAAGTCTTTGACACTGTGGAAAATATAAAGTAATATATCCACGCTCTGCTTATGGGATCTTTTTATCCACCCACTCTGAAGTACAGCAATCATGTGAGATGGGGACAATGGCTGATCAGAACTCACAGCTGGAAGCTGGAACTTGTGATGCTCATTCAGTGAGATCCGCTTAGTTTTCTAAAACCATATGCCACCGAAGAGTCCTCATGTATGTCAGCATACTTATATTCTAGTCAATGGCTGTGCTTCTAATATGACATGCTGCTTACTGCCAGAAGTCTTTTTATAGCAATGGCAAGAATCCCTGAGCAGCTTTGACAAGTTACTATTTGGGGGCCATTAGTTCAGCGATGCTACACCCTATGAGATTACTCCGTGAGATAATGAGAAAATTGCTCAATACTCTGCCACCTCCTGTATCTTTACAAAATCCAAAGTCCAAGTACTTAATAACTGAGTTACAAATAATCTCTAATATCTAGTGGCTTGCTAATGTTTGTTTTGACTTTTTTTTTTTCCCTTTTGGAAGGAAGAGTGTTGCTTCGCTGGAGGCAGCTTGGCAGAGAAGAAGAGAACAGGCCTAGGACAAGGCTCAGCACCTCCTTGCCTCCAGCATTAGGAATAAACTAGAGAAAATATTCATCTGTTCTTGATTCAGACAACATGAACACTTCTCTCCTGGCAGCTTGAGTTGGTACCATTCAATTAGCTCCAGACAGAGGCATTACTGAGTGCCATCTGTGTGAACATTTCATAGCACCACCCTCATACACGTGAGCTCATGAAAAAGGCCAATCTGTAGCTGCTGAGAATAAAAAGCATCGACCTTGGAGAGCTAAAGCTCATGGCTGATCTGAACACAGGACTGTGATCTGCCAGAGACCATTCCCATTCTACAGACAGTCTCACAACTTGGAACACACACAAAAAGCCAGACGAGCATTTTCTACAACTTCTAAAAATTACATTCCCAATACCGAAGATCTCACTCTCAACATCCACCTCAGCACTACACAGATGTTTTCTGTGCCAGAACTGCTGTTGAAGTGTCTTAATTTAGCTAACACAGGTGGTCACAGCACAAGTAAGCACGGATATCCTTGGGACATTAGCAGATCTCAGTGACAGCACAGACAGCCTGATTCAATCAGTCACCTATTGCTCGTTATTAGGGAAACTGTTCTCACTGCAGTGAGACACAGGAGGAGGCAGAGTGCTCCCTGTTACGTGAGTCCTCTGGTCATGTCCTGAGTTATCTGTTACAGGAGAACCTGCCACAGCAAAATCAATATATTTGAGGGAAACCTGCACCAATTCTTCAGGTATCTTAGTTGCAAATTAAAACAAAACAAAGCCTTAAATCCTCATGTGGGTGCTCAAATAAGTGGTCTGGGCTTCAAGGCCACGTTTTCACTGCCTTTATACATCACAATGCATCACACTGTAGGGCAGGGAAAAACCTCTGGATCTATGATTGTTCCATCCCAAGAATGATATAACATAGCTTGCAAGAGAGGTGATCTGACAGTCCTCTTAGTCCAGGAGATGTGATAGGTGTGAAATTTTCCTTACAAAAAGCTCCAATGTATGCTATGACACACCAAAGGGAAGAGATAAAACTGTGAAAACTTCACTCATTTCCAATGTACTTTTTGACAGACTGACATATTTGTTTGTTTTGGATAAATAATTGGGAAAATCCACTTGATCCTGTTCAGACCTGTAGGAGACATGCAGAAGATTCACAGACATTAAAGCAAACAAGTTGAATGACACCATTTCGTCCCTAGTGTAATCAGTGATGAGGTGCAAATTGAACTCACACCTCTCTGTAAAGTCTGACTTAAGTTTAAGCTGCACTTAACACTGAACATTACCAGGTTTACTTAACTAACCTGGACAAGAAAGGAAAGAGAGAAAGAAAGAAAGAAAGAAAATAAGGTTTCTCATCTCATTTGTTTACTGCCTGATAGAAGCAGTAACCACTCAGATGTATTTTGATTTATAACCTTATTTCCATGCTGACATAAGAGAAAGTATCCTTCCCATAGAGCAAATCGTTTTCCTAAGATACTAACTTGCTGTGTGCTTAACAAAAATAAGTACATAATCAGAGTACAAGTTTTCCAAATTTCCTTCCCAGGTCTACATGTAGCTCCCAAACTTTAGGAAGTGTTCTGCGGTGCTTATTCTCTATGTGCATCAACTAATAGCTTTGGGCAGCAAACAAGATGTACAGATCGAGTTTCATAAACCCACTTTTTTAATACTGACTGCTTACGTAAGTACTGGGCAAGAAGTCAAACTGACCTGTGTCAGTGCTGGCACAGCCATCACTAAAACTGAAGAACACCCATTCAAACCTGCAGGCCAGTTCAGTTCAATGAAAAATGTTGCAACTTCAGTCAGCAATTCGGTTTTAGCATAGGTTAACTCAGGTGTAAGAGGATGATTCAGAGCACATTATTCAGAGTGATACGTTCACTGAAACGAAGCGTAAGTTTACGTTTCTGTAACTCTTATCTGACATAAGTCTAGCCTAAACTAAAAGCATGATAAGTGCTACTTAAAACAAGCTTATCTTTTTTCATCATGCTGATCTACTGTATGACTTATCATTTTAGAGATGAATTAGAACAGCCATATTAAAACAAACATCATTCACCTGAGGATAAATTTTCTTCAGTGCACATTACTACAGTCATTTTGGAAAACTAATTTACTTCATTTTCTAATTGCTCCAGAAAGATGGGATGCAGTGCATGCCACGGGAACACAGACTGGGACTGGAGGAAGTACAGCATGAGTCTGACAAGGTGGCTGAGGTCTGGAATTCACAGCACTAAATGCTCCCATGTGCCTACACTACAGCCAGAGGATTCTCCACCACACTGGGGCACATTTTAACATGAGATATTGATGTTGTGTCTCTGTGTCACAGAGTAAAACTGGGGGCTTGGAGACAGACATCTTCCCCACACCATTGGGTTGCACTAGTCTTAACACTGAAGAATGTAACAGAAGACACAATCACAGGTGATGCACACGAAGGCAGAGGAACCAATCTTACTCCACTTCTTCAACAAATGAACGAAGTCTGCAGCTTCAGAAGAGCATTTTACCTGCTGTAGGGAACCTGCTTTGGCAGGGGGGTTGGACTCGATGATCTCTTGAGGTCCCTTCCAAACCCGATGATTCTACGATTTTGAGCAGTAAATCCTGATTTGACCAGGAGTACCCAAAGTCCTGTGGTCTGAAATGTTTTTTTTAAGACACAACCCCCTCCTGCACTGTTTGTCAGCTCAAGGCCTCAGCCACAGCTCTGCACTCCACTGTGAACTTCTCTGGGATAGCACCTCACCACAGCTACAGATGTCACTGCAGCAACCAACTAAAGATCACTCTGCAGATCCAACCTGAGTGCCTGTGTTGAGCAATGACCCACAGACCTCACCGTGACAGAAAAAAGCTAAACCCAAAAAGCAGATCCATGAAGACGCTGCCGGAGGAAACCAGGAGCTAAAATCAAGGCCCATCAAACAAATTGCTCTGCCTTCAATGCCACTCTGGCAGCACACAGCTGGCTGGGAGCAATCGCCTGCACAGGGCCTTCATCTGCTGCTCACTCACTCACTGCTGCTTCATTATCCCGCACTAATTGTGGCGCCCAGATACCAAGGATTCCGCCTTAATCTTCCACTGATGTCCCTTTAATCATCTGATCAGTTGTTTGCACTGCAGTCGTGATGAGGTCAGTCTGTGTTCAGTTGGGTGGTTTTAAACCGACACAGAGCTGAGCAGGCAGCATCTACACTTTTATTTTTCACTCCAGAAAAGAAGGTTACAGAAGAGAACACAGAGACCAAGCCATCAGCATGACAGACTGCCAAGGGGTGACTGGCAGCAGCACAATCTGTCATGTCTCTAGAGGGACTTCTTGTTTCATAAAAAAGTACTGCTTGCAACCAGCAGCTGATACTATTGTTTAATGCTCAGTGTTAGTAAAACCACAAAGAAAGCCTGCCTGATAGACACGTATGCTGATGTCACTCCATTCACAGAAAAGTAACAACCGAGCAAAAAGAGGCAAAAATATTAAGGCACTCTAGAAGTGATACTGCAGCACAGGAAAGCAAGGCAGGGCAGCACACACATGGAGTAACACAGCATGTACGTATTCTCATCACGCAGCACAACCGTCATCCTCACCTGACCAGAGTTCTTCAATTGTAAATAAGCAGTAATAGGCATAGACCTATTTCTTAGATAAGCAGTTTATGTAACATCTTCTATATAGATTATGCCAAAATTAGCCATACTGATGCAACCTCATGTCTCCCAGTTCCTCACTCAAAAAATATTCAGGACATTTGCAATACAGAATGTGTTTCTCCTATCTATGAGCAACTCCATGGCATAAAGAGGCAAATAAGACACAACGAAAATACTCTATTTTAAAAATGTGTCTTACTGATGCTATCAAAAACCCACTGAAGTGAAACACCTAACCAACTCTGAAGAGTATATTTAAAACCCAGGGGTCACTCCTGCAACTTGACACATTAAAAGGTTTGCTTTGCCTAGCAGAGATGTGCTGGTTGGCATGTTTTTACATGACACTTTCACCATATGTGCTACAGCACTGCGCTCGCTCAGTTTTACATTTACATTGAGATTGTAGCACCAAAGAACATAAACCCATCCTCTTAAGGCAAAAAACAACAGAACATCAGGTCAAGTCATGCATTACAGTGTAAAATCTAACCACAGAAATTAACCTCTTTTACAATTGCACTTGAAACATTTGTTCACATTGAAATGCTCCTTGGCAGCTCCAACTTGATGTTTTGTGAAACTTTTACTCTCTCTGACAAGGGAACTCAGATAATCACTTTTCTCTTTGAAAACCTTCTCCTGAAGCCAACAGATAAATAAAACGAACACATCAGGAACCAGCTCTGGATGCTCCAGGGCTATTTCCAAGTTTCTAGGGCACTGCAGCATTGCTAAGTTTTACATCTCACACGTTTTCTGCATCTTTGTTTATAAGAAGCACTGGTGTGTATTACTGCTCTGGTGTCCAGCAGTCCCAGCCAGAGCTAAGGTCTCATTGTTCCAGATAGGAATTCCAAAAACATCCCCTTGTCAATCATCTTGGAAATGCACACTATAAATCTCCCGAAGGAGCACACAAAATCTCCCTATGCTTTAATTAGCGTCCACCAATTCATTATGGAAATTCAAAATTACAAAGAACAAAGGGATTTTTAAAGATGTGCTTTGGTTACAAATGCACCGTTCAGAATCCAAAGCTCTCGCGCATGTTAGCAACTGGATTTCAGAGTATCACTCCACTCCGTATTAATTCATGCTGATTTAAGATGTGTAAACAACACACATCCATAGCTTGATGATGGCCCAGCACACTTAAGTGCACCTCCCTGTGAAATCCAAACCTCAGTTCAGCTGAAAGCCACTGACTCTCGCCTTGCCTGGTCTTTAAGAACAAGTTTACCGGAGCATTTTGCATAAGAAGCAAGAGCAAAGTCCAGAATCTGAGAACAAGCATCAAGAAAGGCTCTGGCTTTCTCCTTCCCCAGTCTCAGCACGTGTACCAGGGTGCTATCCCATCTCTCCCAAGTTTCCCAGCATTTACCTTTGAAAACCTGGCAATTATTTTCTCGAGTCCCAAGAAGTGTTGTGATGATCAGTTAGTTATCCACATCCTTTTGATCAGAAACAAAAAGCATAATACCAACAGCTAACACTAGGGTCCTGCTTTGTTACAGTAGTCACCGAGCAGCACCGGCTGCTTACAGCACTATAAAACCAACTGCTCTCTGATTTCTAAACAAATACGTTTAAAGTTTTTCTTGAGATTTACTTACAAGACGGGAAATCCGCTCAAGTGATCACTCTGCAAATAATTTAGATTAAAGGGTATGAAATTGTGTATAAACAGGGTTACATTTCCATTGCTGTTGGAGAAAATAGAGTAGGAGAAAAAGCTCATTTTCCTTACAAGACTCTGAACGCCAATTTCAATCCTTTAAAGCCAGCTGTCAAAAAGAAGACGAGCCTGCAAACATAACTTGGATTATTTAAATGATGGATTTTAAACATCGTAGCTACAGCACACAGTCAGGACGATGCTGTGATCCTCCAACCAATCCTAACACAGCAGGAATGGCTTTGGCTTTCCCCATTAGGAGAACTGCAGCAGAACTGCCCCCCAGAGACCACCACCGCAGAAAAGAGAGGAGGGAGCAGGCTGCAGCAAAAAAACAGCAACACTAATACATATTTTAAATAAATAACCTTCAGGTGCACCCTTTCTGCCACTGCCTCCTTCCCACAAGGCACAGCACATTACTAATGCTAGTTTTTCAGTTTTTCCATATTTGTTACTAATCCCTCCCAAAGCCTTGCATATAGAACACATGAGTAGCTCTGCAATCAGCTGCCCCAGGGTGTAGGATTACTCTTTCTAACATGCAGGTGCTGCCCCTGAGCAATGGGAAATGGCCCTGCAGCCCCCACCCATGCAGGACTGCCAGTCCCAAGCACAGGCAATGTTTTGCTCTGTGCTGCAGTGGCAAACTGAGATTAGCGATGCTCCTGTTGGGTTCACTTCAGCTACTGAGACCCTCGGGGGGAGCAGGAATGGGAAAACCAAGAGACAGGACAGTGTTTTCTGAGCACATCAGACCTGAATGCAAAGGTTGGAACAAACAACTCGTGGTGTGCTGTCCTGAGCAACTCGAGCAGAGGTGGGGGGGGGATGCATTTCTTACCAGACAACCTTCTGGGCTGGGAGCCGGCCTGTCAATCTGTCAGGCACAGGAACAGAAATACCACAAAAGTTATTACGAAAAGACAGACGAGTGCCTTAGATGGTAACCAGGCCACGTGGAGATTATAATGTCCACGTTATGAGCACTAATCTCTGGAGGCCTGCTGACGGCATGACACTACCTGCGTTGTCTGATTAACAACAGGCCCTGAATAAACCACGTTTCTGCTATTAACAAATGTGTTGTTTGAAATTAACTCAGGAGAAGCCACAGGGACAAACTAAAGCACCACCTAATGGAGGTACTGTGTCGTGCCACCTGCTTCACAGTACAGATGGAAAACTCACGGGAAAGTCTCCTGAGTAACTTGAATGACATCAAAAACATGCTACAGTTTTTGAAAATGGGAATCAAGCACATTAAAAACTGGAATAGTATTTCTGATGCTTTATAAAACGATGAACAAGCAGAAGTTTAATAAAGCTATGCATTGAAAGAATGGGGATGAAAAATCAACGTAAGAACCACCTAATTTCTGATTTCCCTTCTCCACCTGTCAGAATCATGGAACTATTAAGGTTGGCAAAGATGACCTCTAAAAAAAGACTACCCAGTCCAGCCGTCAGCCCACCCCCACCATACTGACCACTTGGACAGCTCCTGGGACAGTGACTCCAGCACTCCCTGGGCAGCCTGTGCCAACCCAGAGATCAGGATATACCTTTCCCACTGCACTCTTCCCATCCAGCACCACCAGCCCTCATCACGGTAATGTTGTAGTAAACACCTGTCTACCTTCAATCCTGCTGTTGCTTCTCTTCACAGCACATTCAAGAATTTTAATGTTTTCCCTGCAGCTATTTCTTCACCCGCAGCAAACTTTAATCCTTGCACGCTGTCAGACTCAGCTCTGCTACAAAACAACATGCTGAGGGTGAAAACTACTTAAAAGCTATTAGTGAACCAAAACAGAGAACACACAGGCATTGCCACCCACAGTACAGACATAGGGAACCCTGGCTGAGGCTGTGTGCTGCAGGGATGTGATGAGCCAGGAGCTTTTGGACCCCAAAGGAGACTGCAGTGACACCCAAGTGCAGTAACAAATACCTGACAACACCATGCGGAGGAGCCAGGATGGCACTGAGGATCAGGGGACGTGCCCACCCTGCATGAGTTTGGAATGGAAGAAAGCCAGTTTGAGAGATGGAAAAGGGAAACCAACTCGTGATAAGGCAAACTGCAATGCTTTTCATAAGATGTTTCTAAATCAAATGCCTTTCTGAACTGTGAAATCTCTTGGAACTTAATACCCAAGCTGCAACACCAGTAGAAAAAAAAATAGAGTTGAGTTGTGGGATTTTTGTGTGTTTTTTTTTTTTTTAAGTCAGATTCCTATGTTATTTTGCACCCATATACAGTTCTTTTTTTTTTTTTTTTTTAATTATGAAAAAGGATCACTGCAGCTTAATTCATGGTCAATCACTGCTGGCACGAACCAACTGCTCCCATGTTTCAAAGCACTGAACGCGTTGGCTACGCACCAATTAAAATTGTACAACAGCATTAGCACAGCAAAGTCTTCCAGCAATCACTAATACAGCCAAACGAGGGCACGATCTGAGCACGCTTGCACAACAATGCCTTTCAAACGAAACAGAGCAGCCTTTTCCCACCGTGCAGCGAAGGCTCCGGCAGTGCTGTGCTGCCTGCGGCCCCAGAGCCCTTTGCACGAGCGTTTGCAGGAGCCCGCAGCTGCGCTCGCCCCAACGCGTTTCCCGTTTCCTCCCGCAGCGGTGAGGGACGGATCTGTCCCCTGGTTTGGGAATTACATGGATGAGCGAGCTCAGGAAAACAAGCTCAAGTGAACAAGCCCTTAATAGTTTCTTTCTTTAATTAACGCTTTGATTAAAAGCCGCCCATTTATCTAGAGGCCTGACAAGATGGCAATCAGCCTACAGTTTTATTGCTGCAATTTTCCCGTTTTCCCCCCTCCGACCACTTTGGATTTTGGGGGAGTGGGCGGGGGGGGGGAGGGGGGGGGAAGCCCCCGTGCCCGCAGCGCTTCCCCTCCCCGCGGGCACAGCCCCGCTCCCCCATCCTCTTATTGAACTTTGGCCAAATCTCCCCGATGACATTTCAGGAGGGCTCCCGCGGGCCGCTCGCGTTTAATCCTCATTTTCAGCTTATCCGCTCCGATCCGCCGAGGCCACCGGCGGCACGGCCCCGCTCCACCTCCTCCGGTCGTCTTCCTCCCCCCCCACCCATCCCACCCCCCCGCAACAACCCCCGCCCGGGGCCGCCCCGGGCCGCGGCTTTACCTCGGGCAGCGCTGGAGTCGCGGCGGCGCTGGCGGCGGCCCAGCGGGGCGGGGAGGTGGAGCCGGCGGCGATCGAAGATGGCCATCGCGGCGGGGCCGGAGGTTAAGCCGCTCTCCCATTCGCGCAGCGAGCGGGCAGGCCGGCAGCGGCCCCAGCAGGCGCCCGGAGCTCCGGGCTGCGGTCCCCTGTGCGGCGGGGCCGCCCACTGCAGGCTGCGCTGCTGGTTTTGTTTTTAATTACTGTTCGCTGGGGGTGTCTTCTTCAGTAATTACAAGAAGAGGGATGTAGGGAAAGAAAAGAATAAAATAAAGGGGGAGGAAAGAAAGAAAAAAGGGGGGAAAAAAAAGGCCACAGGAAAAAAAAATAGTGGGGAAACTAAAGAGCAAAGATGAAGGGAAAAGGGGAGGGGAAATGAATGGAAAGTGGAAGGAGATGGAAGAAAATAAGAAAAAAAGCACAGTGTACTTAATGACAATAATAAAAAAAAAAAGAATAGGAAGAGATAGCTTGAGGCTTCTGCTCTTGTTTTAAATGCCCATCATCTTAAGCTGAAGTTTCTGGCCTTTCCTCTCTTATCAAATGACATTCAAATTCATTTTTAAAGACAAGCAACCACTTTTTCCACTGAAATAAAGTTTGCCAAGAGGAAAGGCACATATGCACTTGTGCAAATACACTTGTGTATCCATGCATTACTTTCCCTTGCTGAACAAAGTCAAACAGACGCAGGAAGCATCACTTCAGGAGGGCTGGTTTTGCCTTTTGTTTTTTTGGTTTTTGTGTTTCTATAAAGGTGCACAAAACCCCAGAGACTCCTCCTCCAATTACCAAGCTCAGAAAGAAATACTACATCCTCAGATGCGTTTCTGGAACACCAACCTTCCCGCATCTCTGCAGGCAGGCACTCAGCAAACAGTTCCTCTCTCCCCGAGCTCCTCCAGCAGCTGACAGCTCCGGCACCTATCCCGTTCATTAAAGGCAACTCAGCCATACACCATTTCAACACATTGAGCTGTTTTTAAAAGCCATCTTTTTCCACTGCCAAAATGCAGCAGCCGTGCATGTTTTTGGAGGCTTTGCTGGTGTTGTATGCTTCTCTACTTGACACCTATCATTAAAACCGGGTAGGACTCCAACAGATTTTAGTGGTTCACAGAACTCTTGACTTTAAACTACCACGTGGGGAGCCAGCACTGATGTGTTTGTTTTCTTACCAACTAGAATTTTCCTTCCTCGGTCTTTGATTTGGTCTATTCTCATTTTAGGACCAAGAGGGTGAGTAACTTATTTTGTTTCTTGTTCCAGAAATAAACTGACTGGGATCAGGCAATTCAATTCCAGCCTGGAACAATATAGGAAGTTGTCTTCCTTGTGAGTGAGAGCGAGGACAAAGAGTCCAATCAGTAGGAACCCAGCAGCTGGGTGTCAGAGCTGGGGCTGGAATGGAAGCGAGAGGCATGACGGCACATTCACATGGCGAGCAAGCGAGCGGCCGGCTGGCGGCACACGGCTGCTGGCAGTGCACTGGGGTTTAAGCCTTGCAAAGATTGAGATAGTTGATACCCACTCTGTAACACAGCTTTTGTTTTTTATTTACTATTTTCTAACAAACAAGTTGCTCTTCTGAGCAGCTTCACTCAGCATTTAGGGGATTTCAGCTTGAAACAGATGGATGGACATGCTGTGGATAAAAGGAGAGTCTGAATGGGCATTCTGACAAGTTAAGAAGTAATTTGACTTTATAAAAGCAACCTGTTGCACATGGTACTGGGGTGATGAAATTACTCAGAGCTGGAGGTAGGAGAAGGCAGCTTTACCGTGCCATGCTGCAAAGCCTAACTTCCAGGGCTTGGCTGATGAGAAAGCAGCCAGTCCATGGACCAGTGCGAAGGAATAAAGCCCGCTTCCTGTGTCTCAGGATAACAGAGCAGCATGGATGCCCTCCCTTCTACATTTACTCACTGAACACGCAAACATTAGAATGTGTTTACATCGTGTGTGTTGCTGTCACTAAGCACACACAGCCAGTATGGAAGTGGCGTACATATGTTCTATTAAGCAAGAGGCAAAAAGAAAACAATAAACACAAAGCACAACACGCAACCTGAAGCTGTGTGTGCACTGGGCAGGAGGTGTTGCAATGGGAGGATGAGTGATGGCAAAACACGCAGCACAAAGCCACAGCCGAGTTTTCATTACCTCCACTGCACATGAAACAGCTCATTTATCCTTTCTGGAAATTCAGCAATCTCAGGCACCAATTTCACAACACTTGAAGCCGGCTGGTGCAAACCAGCAGTGCCGCAGCGAAACGTTCCTGCCCTCTCCCCCAGTCCTGACTGCTCCGCTCGAACCTTCACACCATCTGCTCCTTCCCTAACAAAGACAAAACGATCAGCTCAGAGACCTGACAGCCTCCAAACTGCACGCCTCATTGTGCCAAAGCCTTCAATTAGCAGAGCGACCAGCAGCAGCAAGTATTAAGAAGTGCCTTGATCATGGGGAAAGGGCTGGGGGCTGAAGCAACTCCTGAACAACTGACAATGACAAAGAGCTGTGTTGTGAGTGACAATGGTCATTTTGCCCAGATTCAGAAAGTTTTGAGGGATATTTAAGATTTAAACTTGCAAGGAATTTCATCTGATTGATATCAACACTGCATAAAGTGGGCTTGCTTACAATGCAGCCTGCCTAGGTTTACATTTAATACCCCCTGAAATGATCTTGTTGTAAATATTTTGCTTCAAAGAGATTGTTTGGTTATAGGTTACTATTATTACTCTTCCTGGAAGGAAGGGAATGACAGGCCTCAAGCCAACACTGAACTTCTTACAGCTGATCCATTGAGAACTCCATTGTGTTTACTTGGAAAACCCACTGTGCTGTATGGGGGAAGCACTGAAATGAACCCCACCGTATGCTATGACACCACACATTCAACCTTACCATGCCTTTAGATTTGAGGAAACATTTTTTCTCTGAAAGAGTGGTCAGGCACTGGAATGGCCTGCCTAGGGAGGTGGTTGAGGCGCTGTTCAAGAAGTGTTTAGATGGGATGCTGAGGTATTTGATTTAAGTGGTCTAGTGGGTAGGGATAGTGATAGGAGGATGGTTGGACTAGATGATCTTGTAGGTCCTTTCCAACCTAATGTACCTATGAACCTATATACAGCAAGAGGATTTTAGAAAAAGTAGTGCTTCTGCTGTGTCTCCGAAGTCTCCTTTCCCCCCCCCCAGAAATGGAAAGAAGCACTCCAAAGCATCACTAAGAATGAAATTCCAGCCCTCCAGAACTGTGGATCAATGGATTTTGAAATCAGTCAATTTTTATCTGGAGCAACTTTATGCAGAAAGCAAGTAGGACAGAGGACATTTTGGTAGTGGACAGTTCTTAAGTGACACAATCTGTCACTCTCATTCTATGACAGCTGACGTGGAAGCACCAACTCTTGCAACTTCATGTATACAAACAGACACACAAACATTTCTGTAGCTACTGAAGCCATCACAGGTACTTTCAGAAGCTGCATGGTGGACAGCTTTGTGATCCACATGATGACCTTCAGCCAAGGAGTACACAGCACCGTGGGAGGGGACTGAACACTACTGGTTTAAAACTTTGTAGCCCAGGAGGGGGACAACATGATACCTTCCCAGGAGCCTACACAGCTACTGGAGAATCACGGAATCACCAAGATTGGTTATACGTTGCTTGTCATAGACTGAAAGGCGATGCAAAACTGAAGAGAATGAGGACTAGCTAGTCCAATGCCAACAATGAGAAAGGCCAGAGTGGGCCTGTAAGCTTTCCCTCTATGATCTAGAAATATGAAAGGAATGGAAAACAATTACTTCACTAAGCTCATCTAACTACAGTTGACAGTTGTAAGAACGTCAACATGCTCAGCCTACCAACTCAAACAAAGACTTCAGCCATGGAGTAACAAAGCAGATAGAGCCAATTTTCCCCTCAGCAAGGAGACAAGAATTAATTCCATGTGAATGTCTACAGATGGTAATGAACAGCTTTTAAAACCATCAACCCACACCATACAAAACTGCTGATGAGTTCAAATCCAGCTCTGTCAATAAATCCACTAACACCTGAAACATCCAGACTCCAAGGTGCAAGAGCACAAGGAAAGCGTTACATCTCCTACCTAACAGGATGAGCTGCAACGTACTGCAGAAGCCAGGGCTTCTGACTGCCAGATAGACAAACAGGCTCTTAGCAGCCTGCAGGGTCACACGGAGGAGACAGCACAATACAGCTTCTACCTGGTAGAGGAACAAAATCCTATAGGGTAAAAATATTAAAAGATTATCCCGCTACAAGGGAAGGCTACCTTTGGAAAGCTACTATGTATAGAATTTTGAGAAAGATTTTCTGACGATCTTGCCAAACAGTCAGGAAAAACTCAGTTATGTAGAAACTGCTTTAACTCTCCAGGAGCCTTGTCTAATTGCATCTTTTAGAAACCAGCGTGAAGAGTGAGAGTTTCATACCAACATGGGCAACTTATCATTCGTGGAACAGAGAACAGAAAAGAGGACAAGAGACTCTTGATGATAGCTCTTCTTTCTCTAACACAACCTGGAGAAACTAGTTTGAATGTAATTGCAACCTTTGTGGCCAGCAGCTCTCTCAGACGTTGCAGAACAGGCAAGTTCATTAGCATGTGTATACTAAAAGATAAAGAGTAAAAACCTCCATTTTTCTATACTAGCACTCTGTATGTGTTTGTTTCATCAATGACAGATAATAGGGTTTTTAAGTATTTTGGTTGTTACTGCCTGAATATCTAATAAATACAATGCAGTCAACAATAGTTACACACGGACTAATGTGAGATTTCATTTTAAAAAGATAGCTGCAGTTGTTACCAAGTTTCACATTGTTGCACAGCTCCCACAAAGCTGGGTACTTACTACAAGAGCTAGTCCAGGACTATTAAAAAGCAGCTTGAATCTTTGGTACTGCTGGATGCAACAGAACATTTAGGAGCCTGAATGGACTTCAAGAGCACTTACATTACTTGGACACAACTATTCAGCGTTAAACTTAGCTAAGCTTGATGAGAAGCTTAAAGTTGGCATTAACCGTACTTTTTTGAAAGTGAATGTCAGCCTGCAGTTTTTATTACTGCTCTTTTAAAACTCACTGTGATTACAGATGGCTATTCAGCAATACACTTAGAGCTCTCGCAGCATACGAAGTGATACACACTCCCTCTTCTGGCAATCTCTTAAAAGAACTACTTTCTAGACTCAGTGTATCAAACGTTAGATATAAAATGTATCACGTTGCCTAGGAAAAAAAATCAAAAGGTATCATGTCAAGAGCTGGCAGTTACTTAAAATCTCAAGCAGAGCCAACTGTTGATGGAAAATAAGTAAATAAATAACAATTGAAAGCTACTTGATGTAAAGCCTAAGTGAAAGTTAGTAAAAGCAGCCCGCATACACTGTAGCTGGGCCCAAAACCAAATTGCTATTGATTTCTCTTTAAATTAGTAGGAATTGCATTGTCTTAAGTTTTCCCAGAAGCGCGACATGCATGTTGACATCTGATGCCAATTTTGGTGCCCTGCCAGTATGTGTGAGCTTTCAGGACCCCCCTACACTTCCTGAGGCAGCAGATGAAGTTCTTCCAAAACGCTGCCTTGTGGTGGGACCTGCAGGGATGCCTTTCCTCCATCTTATACACTGCCTTGTTTTCTCTTCACTGATAGAGCTAGCACACATTCCTCTTCCTGCTCTACTGCAAAAGCTGTGAGAAAGCCACACACACCTTATTCTTTACAAATAATTAAGAGTATGTAATCATTCTTCAAATAAGAAAATCAGACCAAAAAAAAAAAGAGTAGAATATAAAATGATAAGGTGACAGACAGATAAGTGCACACAAATGCATTTATCCATCTCCTATCTTGATGGGCAGTGCCTTGTAAAGCTGGGAGAAGTGTCTCAATTAAAAACTTGTTTTTTCCCAAAAACATGCTCAGCCTGAAAATGCCATAACATTGCACAAATCACACTTACACACACTGCTGCCAAAACATTAAGAAAGGGAAATGCTACTGAAAAAAATTCTGGTTTCATTTCTGCTTTGTCTTATTAAATCTCTTCTTTCTTCTTCCACTCTCCCTCCGATACTGAGTAATAATGGCCATAATCCACCTTCTTCATTCTCCCTTCTGTGAAATCATTTTCTCTTGCTTTCCTTATTTAGCTTCTTCCTTATTGTCTTTGTCTATTTCTTTTCCACACATTTTACTTCAGTTCTTTGTTTTACATTTCCCTTTTTAGCTACTCCCCCATGTTCTCTCTTTTCCCTCCTCTCCTTCTTGGACACGCACCCAGACTGCAAACCACTTACTTCTGGCTGCACTACAAACTCTGCCAAAGCCTCCAGCCGCCTCCTGTCTGTGCTAGCTGGGCTCTGCCATCCCATTTCTTCCACCTCTCCAGGTGATGCACAGCTCCCAGACCTCCTGCAGCATTCCCAGACCTCCTGCAGCATTACAGCTAGGAGCTGGAAGCAGTACTGTTTTGGTCAAAAGTTAACCCGACTGATTGGTACTGCTGAGATTTCCCTTCTCCCATTCACAGATGCACATGCAGAGGAACAGGGGCTGTGTGCAAATCCTTTCTCTTCCAAACGTGGCGTTTGTTCAAGAGACGGCTGGTGGGATGAGAGGGTGCAACCTGTGCCACTTGAGAAAAAAAAAACAACAGTTTTCTTCGTGACAGTTCAATACTCTGCACTGTTTTACAAGCTTCCTAGAATACTTCTCCCTGGAATTGTAGTGGTGTTCATCTGAAGTCAGCAGTTCTTGGAATAATCTGCTCACTGCATGAGAACACATACTTTTCCCTGAAAACAAATGCGAAAGTCCTTATAAATATTTAATTGATTTTCATGTGGTGAGCTCCCCAACAGCACGTTCACATCTCAATGGCTATGACCAGCCTCAAGTCTCCTCCACGACAGCAGAAATCCTGCTGCTCTTTTAACAACTGACCCAGCCTCCTTCCAGCTCCCTAGCTCTTAAACAGGTTGCAGCTTCATTCTGCTGCGCTCTGTTTCGGGCTCTCTGCCAAAGGCTGCGTGCCCATGGCCTGCCCTTGCAACGAGTGCCACCTCCTCTGGCAGAGCTCCAGCTCAAAGGAGTGGCTTAGGCATTAGAAAGAGCCCTTTTAGTTAGAAGGAAGCCTTCCAAGGATGTGGAGCATGGAAACCGAGGCAGAATTGCCTTCGCTGCATCTGCTGAAAACCTGAAATAATTCTGAGAGCTGCACAGTGCTCCAAGCACCAAACAAATTTTCAATGGTGAAACCCTACATTGATTTTCAGATGAGTGAACACTCTCATTTTGGACCTCTTCTAGTGCTAAACGTGACAGCTATTCCCACCAGCTTCTTCCAAAATGAAACAGTAGGCAATTATACTCAGCAACAACTTGTATCGGAACGATTCGCATTCTTCAGATCGCACTCAAATCTATTATCAATCCACTAACTTTCCACCTCTTGCTGAACAAGTATTTCTGTAAGCTACAGTGGATATAGCACTACTTCCTCTTTTCCCACAAAGATAAATATCATTGTTTCCTTTCTTCCTACTTGCTCTCCCAGTGAAAAGGGAGCAATCTGCCCCAGTCTTTGAATATTTAACAAGGGGTTCATTATAAGGAACAGGGTTTCCACATAACATTAGTATAATTATGTATGTTAGCATTGTTTTAAAACACTTTAACTTCAGTAGAATGGAATAAGAAGATATTCCCTATCCAGTAAGCAATAAAACACAAGGATTTCTGCATGTAGGCCTGCTGCTAGGGCAGAACAGCATGAAATCTGACTCTTGTTAACCAAAGGTAAGAAAAGCCAGAAGTACATGAGGGCGTCTTTAAGTTCGTATTATTTCAGCAGACGTTGTGCTGTAGGTAGAACAACATGAGTTACATCCTAAAGCAGTACACCGAACAGTTTTTATTACCTCTGAAGCAGAACATCACCATTTTTGTTTGTTGGTACTTATTATTGCCTTAAGTCTTCAACCAGAGCTTGACAAATCCACGTACCCACAAAAACAAACAAACAAACAAAAAAAGGAAGTTCTACTATACTAGAAAACCGCCATCAACTTCTTAAACAGACTCCCTGCGTTTCCATGTAATAAACAAAGACCACAGCCATTACGCTTACAAAAATAGCTTTCTGCACATGAGCTGCCCGTGTAACCACAGCACACAATTTCATTACTCCTTAAATCCTGCATGGCAGAACTGTTTTCAGACTTTAAAATCCCACTGCACACAAGCTAAAGGCTTTGGGGTGCGCATTTCAAACCCCAAATATAATAGCAGGGTTTCTTTCCAGGTGGTAGCAGTTTCTTTTTTAACAGCGCATTATTTTTAAACAAGTAAATAATCAGTTGAAACGGTTTTCTGAAATGAATCCTGTGCTGACCTCTGAGCCCATTCCTTTCTGGGAATATGCCAAGATGGTTCTTGAAAAAGCTGCAGAATTTCACATATCTCTGCCAAGAAGAAATTCAACTAGTTGCTGCTGGATGCAGACACTGGAACGGAGATCCAACTGCTGGAACACAGACCGCCTGAACTACTGCAAGAGGACTCCGTGTTTAAACAGAAGTTGCTGAAGCTGCCAATGATAATTTGTTAAATCATATACATTAACTCAGGCTGTAATATGCCAAATGCCACCTGTGCATGTTTGGCAATATGCTTGGCAGATTACTCCAGCACATCTGTGACACACCGGATAATATTCAAGTTTTATCTTGGTTATTAGACTACTACAGAAGATTACTGATACCCAAGAAAACTCCTGTGATTTATATACAATATTTTCATACTGTTTTAGAAGTCATTAGTGAATAGCGGACATTTCATTACCAGAATAAATTACTTGCTGCCATGCGAACCATAAAGAAAACATATCCCTCCAAAACACAGATGAGCTCATGCAATCTCCTACAAGAAAAAAAACAGATAAAACCCACCAAACAAAACCCCAACTCCAGGTCCAATGGCGTTGGAACAAGATTCAGTACATTCCTTTCCTTTCCTATCTGCCTCAAATGCTGCCTTGCACAGACACTTTATCTTTGACTTTGTAATACTTGCTAAACACTCTAAACAAAGAACATCTGCAGAACTTCAAAAAATCTTAAGATATTAAAAAATGATGTTAGATTTCCTGAACAGTTAGCTGCTGCCAAACATGAGATAACATGAAAATGGTAGGACAAATTTATATCCAATTCACAAAGGGCCAAAAAACCAAGAACACTACGCTGCTTCCAACCCTCTATGATTCTGTGATAATACCTGAACTACCCATGATATAAAATCCAAATTACAAGAGTGTGTTATCAGAGAGTTAATGATCACTCAACCCAATTAAAATCACAGTGACTATTACTCGTACTCTCTGAATCCAGGCACTTAACATCAAAAGCAACCAGCAAATAAAAAACAAAACAAAACCCAGCGCACAGTATGATCAGCCAAAGCAGTAAACCTGCTGACTGAAGGCAGATGCGAGAACCAGGTGAGGGAGAAAGGAATGTGGTCATACAATTACATGCACGAAGGAGATTTAGGTGAGATTTCACAGTGACTTGCTGGATGGACCCAAGTAAGTAACACACATGAACACCTTTCTCTGCGGTCAGGATCTGCCCTCCTTGGCATCTACAAGTTGAGTATAAGATTGTGTGATAATCTTCATTTCAGCTTCACAACCACCTAGAAAGCTCACGTGTGCAAATCTGTAAAACTGTTCCTTTCCTGAACCCTACACCTTAAACGTGCTCTGGGCAGAGATACAGACACTTGGATATTTCCCCTCAGTACACAGAGCAGTAGAAAGCAAAGCTCAGAGCAATTGCTCACCTTAGTTACTGCATGCCAAACCTATGGAAGCTAATCAAAACACCGCACATACCTCTCTAATGACTCAACAACCTGACACACTGTAATGGTCTCTTTCCAATACTTACTGTATTAATGGCTTCCACAATCACTGCCTGACTCACAGATGCTATCAGTTAGTGTTACAGGTAGCATTCCTAGTGCTTTCATGCCTACTGCTAGGAGTTATAACCCCACTTGGTATTTACAGAAACAAGAAAACCTGCTGGAAAAAGAAAAAAATAGGGAAAAAAAAAAGAGAAGAAAATTCACATCTCTAAACTGATGCTACTTCCACACTATCTCCTCTCTGTGAGCCACCAGAAAGCAGCCCAGATGGGGAAGGGCAGCAGTTCTCTCCAGACAGGAGACTGATCACCACAGGGAGATGCAATAACCAAGTGGAATGGCTGAAATACCAGCAAAGGGTCACACAGCCCCCAAAAACACTGCTCTTCAGGGCTGCCATGAACTACCTGAATTAACCACAGCTACGGCTCCTGCAAAGGGCAACTTCCTGCTGCAGTACAGCAAGCATCTATATAATTACCATGTTTTTTAATGGGAAAAAGAAAGGAAATTAAGGGAACATTTTCAGTCCTAACACAGGCTAGCTGCCAAGGAGGTATTTCTGACAAGGGTGATGGTTAGCAATTTGACAGATAAAATCAGTTTTACTATAAGAATTAATATAGTAAGAGAGGAAACTGCAGGACTCAAGAAATGCACTTAATGTTAATAGCAAAGGAGAATATATGCTACCTGGAAGCTGGAGGCTGGCACATGATCAGACTGTCAGCTGCAAGTGGAGAAAAATACTGTGTTTTCTCACAGGAGGTGACCAGGATAAGAGATCTCAGTGCTTCGCTCATAGTGCTGAGTGCCCGAGTGTCATAGCTCTTTCAGGCCTTTGCCACTGATTGATCTTGGCTCCGAGGAAGATGCTGATGCCACAAAAACACAACCATTCCAAAAGAAGCAGCAAGAACACTGGCAACGAAGTGCTTAAATCATCTGTTCAGTCCTGAAGGCAAAGCAGCTGAGGTGTGACAGAAGGAAGATTTGTTCTGAAAAGCAGGCCAGTCCCTGGGTGCCCCACGCCAAGAAGAAGCCATTGGAACGGACTGAAATCAGCTGCTTTCCAAAACTGCCGGCAGATTCTGACCCCTGACATACACATGGTGTCATATACACACACCAAATGTCACAGAATTTTACAAGTCAGTGATAGTATATATACACAACAATAGTACTACCAATAGTATCAATATAACAAAGTTGTTAGAAGGGCAAGTTGCTCCAAATACATGCTTAGACTGCCTCCAAATATAAAGTTTCATTTTGAATTAGTGTCCCTTCTCATCACATAAAAAGCCATGAAATATAAAAGTATATTTCATTAAAAAAAAAACAACTACAAAAGTAACATATTCTGATGAATAAGATTACGTTCAAAGAGTTTCTGACTACATGGGAGAAAAAACACCTATCATATGTCCTACAATGCACTTTCAGCCTACCTAAGTAGCTGATCACAAACATGCTTTAGAAGAAATTAATTAGCTCATTAGGCTTAGTTAATAGCTTGTTTACCCTTCCTTTGACAAAAGTGACATTTTAAAAGGGCACAGTCTACTTGAGAAAACAAAATCCTATGTGACACATTTTAAAGAACTCCAAGTACAAGCAACACACACTACTGTAAGTTGAGGAATAGTTTGAGAGAGAGCTATTTATCTGGTAACAATTAATAATAACTTAAAAAGACTAAGACCATTACTAAAAAAAAAAAAAGTACAGCATCATGGTTGCAGTGTAATTTTTGGGTATATTAAAGTAATAATTCCCATTTAGATACCTGAAATAAAGGCATGAAGAAAGGACCCAATTCACGGAAAAACTGAGACAAATCCAAACTTCTTTATTTTCTTAGCCTACTTTTTGTTTTAGAGGAACCATATGAGGACTTCAGCTATTTCCTTCTCCAAGTACACAGAGTGAGGAGAGCACCACTGAAGTCATCAATCATTTCTCATGTTTATCAGCTTTCACATTCAATTTACTAAAACAAGGGACAATCACATAAGGATCTTGAGACTGTTAAAAATAGGAGACAAGGTTGCTAGCTCAATGTGGAATTATAAAGTCAGCCCTCTTACCTTTCTGAGACTATTAGTTTGGGAAACTAAGGTCTTTTAATAATTTACACCCCACCCAAGCCTGTTTTTCTCATCAGATTGGCTCCTCCCATTTCCTCTGCAAGCTGCAGCACTTGTTTAGCATCTTCATTGTTCAGAATAGGTTTTAGAAATACTAAGAAAACCCATGTCATTTCCATCCCTTTCTTCCACATTTCTCTCAGGGAACCAAGCTAATATTTATAGGCTTACACTCCTACAACATACACAGAACAGGAATGTTGCATTAGTTTTTCTTCTTTAATCTTTGAAAAAATATTTTCCATACCTACATTTTGTTTTTCCCTCTTCACTCCGTTCCTTTCAAATTAGAAATACTGCTTACAGAAGAGTTTCAGTTAACAACCCTAGAACAAACTACACTTCTCAGAATGAATTCAGCATTGGTACAAGCAGCACTACAGAACCCAGTGTTTCCATGTCCATGGTCAAGAAGCGATGCCGTGCCTGTCCAGTTCCTGAAACCTATTTTCAGTCTGCCCACAGGCCACCATGCCAACAACTACAACACTGGCCCCTACAGAACAGATCTTCACTTACAAGAAAGTAGCTGGGGGTCACCAACTCATTGCAGAACATCAGTCCAAACTGTGTTCAGAGGCCAACAGGTCTTCTCCATCGCTACCAACCTGAGCCAGCTCTGTATTCCTGTCCTTGAGGAAGAAGATTCACGATGCCAACACTCAGAACTGGGTACCTTTCAGTCCTCCCCCATAAATTTATTTTTAACTGGCAGAATCCATTTAATATGATATTATAGGAAGACTTGCTGGACATCCCAAACTGATACTTGGTAACAGGTGAGGAAGCAGACTGGCAAGGACTGGAATTACTCTCAACTGACACAAAGACTTATAGCAACCTGAGTAACAGAAGTGCACTCCCTTCTGCTCTTCTGCACCCTACAGTCCTGGAGAATGTAAGCTAGCTTTGCCTTTTCGTTACTACTGCCACAAATGGACAAGCAAACAAGTAAGAATTATGTCCTAACAACTATCAATCAGACTCTTCACTGAGCCATTACGCACAACACGACTGCAGAAATCTAGCAGCAAAGGTTGGGATGTACAAAAACAAGTGAGATATGCAAAAGGACAACAGTTGCACCCTGTGCATTGCACAGGAAGGCCATCTCCCATTCTCAAGGAAGCAGCAGGAGCAAGCGTGTCTTTTCTTGCTGGAGGCTTTAAGATGCAAGAAAAGTTGTGCTTGCTCTCAGGTCTGGAAGAGACTCGCCATCCAAATCATTTCTATCCTTCTAAGGATAGAAATCCATTTCTATCCTTATCCAAATTTCTAAGGATAGAAATCCAAAATCCACCCAAATCATTTCTATCCTTACATTTTCTATCCTTCTAAGCAGCAAAGCGAGCAGCAATATACTGGGCTTGAAAAAAGAAACACATACAAACAGACAGAACCAGGCAGGAAGGAGTAGTTCAGAGGTTTCCCGAACCAAGCACTAACACATCTCTTGAATTTCTCAAGAAGCAAACAGCCAAACACCAAAAACCTCCTGTTTTAAGTACTGACGTGAAAATGCATGATAGCCATTTCCAGTCTCGAGATAAGTATGGAAAGAAGGTCTGCCTGCCTCATGCAGCTATGTTTTGTAAGAAGCAGAAGAACACTGGAACTTGCAGAGCACTCTGTATTTTCTCAGTCCTCTATAAACCTTGGCTAGCACCAGCCAATGTAACAAGAGCTTCCTAGCACAGTTTATATACAAAACCATCGGACCATTAAAATAAATACAGACTGACACTACTGAAAATAAATAAATAAGCTTACTGCTCCTTTGGAAGCATATTATGTTTTACAGCAGAATTTGTAAGTTTAGCTTTGGGCTAAGTTCACAGTTCACACTGCAACAGAACCTCGTGTAAAAATAATCCGTGTAAATACACAGGGAGAAATGACACGTACAAACACACCGCACACACTGCCTGTGAAATACACCACACATGTCACTTCAAAACCCAACTGCACATGTGCAGTGCTGCAGGAAGACATTAAAAATTAAAAGGAACAAGATCTTCATGTAACTGCATTGTTATGTATATGAAGCGATTAAACACAGGTTATGTTCTTTGACATTATTTATGATTTAATGTTCTATGTACCATCAATTTCAAAAAAAAAATTGCCAGGCTTAATCCTGATTTAACCTCACCCTTAATTATTAAAAATAGTTAAGCACTTACCATAATGTGATTGAAATGCCTGTGGTTTTACGACCTGATTACAGTGGTTACACATCACCAAATAGAACTCATCATGAGCCGGGCAAAGACCAAATATTGGCATATCTAAAAACAAAAAGACAAAATGGCATATCTCTCAGCTGCTTACAATGATTGAAGAACAGTTTAATTACAGAGCCATGACACTAATGCTGAATCATAATTTCAATACATGTGTATAAAATCTGAAAATGAGGGGAAAAAAGAGAGCATATAATGCAACGGATATTCAGTGCTGGAGCATTACAGAAGCAAAAATCTTCCTACAAAGATAAACGTAAAATGAGTGATTATTTGTAGAAAACATCTGTAAGAAATCTGATTCAGGACTGACCCTCTCATAGCAGATGCAAGAACATAATAGGAGACTTCAAACGACAGACACAACATAAGAGGGGATATTTTAAGTATTCTGAAAGAGGTTTGGATTTTATTCCAATTTCATTAAACAAGTTCTAAAATGAAGTTTACTGAATCTGTTTAGACCATTTTAGACTCACAGCCGTTTAGCAGGTAGTATTACATGCCTAATGGCTTTTACTTGTTTAGCAGTGCATTACAGTTCAGCCATCTGCTGCCAGAGATCTGTGTAACCGCTACATAAGAGAGAAATAGAGAGATAACAGTATGTCAGAGCATGTGTGGATTTGGGAGATAACATACATACTTGCAGTCTTTCACTAATAAAATTAGTTGCCCCAACGTTGTTTTTAAGAATACAGTTTCTTAGGAGTACAGTTTAATGTTTAAAACCCGACTGAAAGGTTTATTACATCGATAGAACTAAAAATGTTACTCGTTAGAAGACCAAAAAAGAGGAAACTGCACAGATAATAGCGTATTCATTCATCACTGCCAAAGAGCATGGCTAAGGGATTTACAGCACTATTTAAAGGATTAAGACTGGTATAAGAAAACTTATTTTCTTCTAAGAATACTCAAGTGACAGATTTATATGTTCAACAGCAAATTAGAAATTAAGGAAGTTATTTACCTCCGCGCTAGAACCGATCCCGGAGTTTTGTGTTAAAGCTATTCATGCTCCTAGATGTATTTTTAACCACGCGCTGCATTTAACTAGAAAGATATTTTCACTCATGAACGGAACACGGAGTGTGGGGTAAATGGAGTCAGCTGCATTTTAAGAACGCTGCTGACATAACCCAAGGCAAACAAGGGCCGCAGCGCTGCCATCCCTGCCGAGCCCCACCGCCTCCACGCTGCCTCTCGCAGACAAAAGAACACATCCACACCGAGCAGCTCCCAGAGTGAAGGGCTCTGTGCAATGAGGGTTTTCCTCCAGAAATGTCATTATTTTTCTTTATAAAATAAAGTGTACACCCCAGGCTTCCAAAAACGCTGCTAGCACTATATTGAAACCAAATACAATACCTGTAAGAGCAGCTGCAAGCAGACTGCGCCTTCGGACACGAAGATGACGACCGCGGACATCTCAAGTGGCTGTGACAGGTCACAGCTATGCTTATCTAAACTGCAGGCACCACTCAGCAGCAGCAGTTACATTACAAAACAATTACACACTGATTTGTGCCTCATTAAGTACCGAGTCCCTCTCACTCCTTAAAAAATTTCAGTTGTGTGATATTTTCAAAAAGAAAAATGTTTCGAGACCTCTGGGTACATCGAATGTACCATAAATTAGGCAAAATCCTATAAACACACCCTAGACAAAAGCCAGATAGGAATAACACATCTCTATTTTTCAGCATCTGCCTTACATGATTTCACTTCAAGCTGGTTAAGAAATACAAATTAATATTTATATTCCATATAAATACATAAACTTAATGGTCATCGGCTAATGCTCCACGCAGGAGTTCTTTGAGTAGGTCCACATGAAATAGTTTCCACAAATAGCCCATGGTCACTTCCACCTGACTACTAATACACCGTGATGAATGGGACAATAACAGTGTACACTGCCTGCTATTTACATTGTTAATAGCACACTGACAGGCCACTACTGTGTAATGCCTAACGAACTGTAAACCCGCAGCCTGTAACCTGTTCTCAGAACCAAACCTTTTCCAACAACACCAAATTCATGGACTTCACACCAGCCTGTACAAAATGAGGGGGTGAACCAGCCCTCGAAGATGAGAAAAGGATTGCCTGCTCCTCTGTATCCTGCAAGATAAAGCGCTCTTTGGCATTAGTCATGGTCACTCAATTCCAGCAGCACCTTAGGAATATTTGCTGGAAATAGGGAGCTGCAATTTTACACTACAAGTGGAACAAATCAGCTGAAGTTGACATAAACAAGTGCTTTTCCTGTTTCCTGCTTCAGGATCCCAAGAAATTGGAATAACTTAGGAGCAAGCCCTCTGAAACAGGAAGCGCTTCTTTGCAACTTGAAAATCAAAGTTCCAAGTGACAGAAAGCAATGTCACAGCACTATTAAACAAACTCACAAAACCCAACCTAGGAGTAAACACAGTTGACGCAGAAAAAAGCATTTGCTGCACACAACAAATCACAACTGATTTCAGAGGAAGTCACACACCGTGCTGCAGCCATATCATGCTAAGAATTCTGCCCCCTAGTACACTACAGCCACCCATGAGCATCACCTGCACATGGCTGGCATGAGAGTATCAAGAGGTTGGAGTTCTAAATGCAAATCCTTTGTTTTCTCCTATGTGATAAAATAAACTTCTAGCTTTTAATTATCAAAGCATTTATTTTAAATTGATGCAATAAAATCCTTTTGTTGCTGTAACCTGCAGGGCTCCAAACAGAAGCAGCACAGAGCTGCATGGACACAAGGACAGCCCACAGGGTAACAGCAGATGCCAGAGGGCAACAAGAAGCTCCAACACACCCCAGAGACCCAAATTCAGCTTTGCAGTGGGTCTGACTTCAAGAGACTGTGATTCCATCCCAATCAGCTCAGTCCTGAAACCGTGTTGCCCAACACAGGAGCCTGTCCTAGGCACGTAAACTCCCACACTTTTCATATGCTTCATGTCATTCGAGTCAGCAGAGCAAGAGGAGGTTCCAGGGAACTCTTATTTCTGTTCCTGTGTCCCAATAGGGCAAACAACAATGTGAAACTGCAATGAGAATGGCATAAACAATACTGTGCAATAGAGAATATGCAGAATAGTTCAACAAAACGCATGTAACACAGTGAAGGAGATGGATGTTCAAGCTCTGAGCTCCTCCCACAGCCCCTTATCACAGTTCAGAAGTCTCGCTGCTGATATTCCACTGTCTAATACTTTATACTTATTTACTTAATGACATGCAAATTCTCTATTTAAAAAGTCTAATGAAGTTTACAGTATTCCACCAGTATCATTTCAAATGCTCTGTTCCTCTGAGTTTAAAGATGACTTCTGAAATACTTAGCCGTGGATGTAAAGCCCATGCCTCTCATGGAAGAGCCTAGCAACCGTGATTCATATGTTCCTCTTTCAGAGCTGGGCTGATTTAACTCTCTCCATCTGGGAATGTTTTTCAAGGTCAGCCTAGAAATCTAAACCAAGACCTCAAACTTTCAATTTATTTTTCATAAACGTAGTATTTATACAGTGGCAACATACAAAGACCATCATACAAGCTGCTAGTTACATTAATTCTATTAACACCACGAAGAAAAATGACTTCATTTACATCCACATTAAACCTCTGAACGCTGCAACCTCCAGACTTCATTTCTTTCAAATGTAACTCAGCTCCACTTTTAAAAGAAGTAAATTCTAATGATATATTCCTGTACACTTCCCCAAGAACAGTACAAGCACGTGCCACAGATACTTCTGAGATATCTGAACTGCATTACTTGCTGACTATGTAATAAGGAAAATACTTTTCATATGGAAAAGGCCAATTCAGCATATTTCTAATAAAAAAAAAAGATTACTATAGTGTAGGACCTGACATTCCCTTCCACCACATAATGAGGGAGATGTTTGCTCTGAGCTGCCATTTCCTCCTCCAGCAAGGCATGCAGAAGCAGGAGTCAGCAGGTAACTTCTTGGCATCTCAGCATTTCCCTTCAGGACAGTCACACTCACAGTCACTAAAAGTGGCCCTACACTTTCAGTTCTGCTACTGAACATCACAGACAACAGAACAAATAAGGCAGGATACAAACATGCAGTGAGATAGCAGGTCGTCAATCTGCATTTATTGTGTCATTAGAAGTGGTGAATTCAGTGCCCAGCACAGCTCTACTGCATATACTTGTATTGTTTTTTCTTTTTTTTTTTTTAACCTTCCAAACTTCCCCATCTTCCTATAAATCTTGTTCCTTTGTAGTCTGGGACTGCTATGCCATGCATCTATCCTGTTATCTAATAAAGACAACGTCCTTTCTAGGATTATTGCAGATACCACAAAAAGGTGAGGTTAAACCCTTCAGAGGAAGGCAGTACAGGGAGCCCAAATCCTGGCTGATCTCAGAGACCAGATGCAAGTTTCCTATTTTGCAGAAGTCTGCTCCCCACAGTGAAGAAAACAAGGAGTGAAAAATGAAACAGAGGAAGAGAAAGTAAAAGCAGCGAGGACAGAAATGAAAGGGCAAAGAATAAACTCTATTAGAGAGAGCTGGTCAAAGAACAGAAAGCTCGATGGCCAAACAAAAGTGACAAGAAACCATAAAAGTACTGCATACGTATTTTCCAGACAGAAAACTTCCAGCACTCAGTTCTACCCTTCCCACTTCCAGCATGAACATCTGCTTAGAAATAGTGTTCAGAAGTCTGTGTCTGATTTATCACAACCACGTATGTACTGCTTCCAATGCAGTACGTCTTGACAGCGGGCATTTCCCACGTTGATGCCCAATGGGAACAGCAGAACCCTTTGACTGCTAAGACCTCCACAGCACAGCATAACTGCTCCAACCCAGTTATACTTCCAAAATGTTTTTAATCAGCTACAGTTAATATTAGATGCACCCCCATTAAAATGCACTGCGCTCGTTTACTAACTCAGTGCTCATAGCAGGTATAACTTCCTATTATCTTTACAACTCCCCAACCACAGAATTTGCTTTCTTTGTACTGGGGCCTGAGCCAAATCCACCCTGAGTAAATGTACCAACTCTCCCCAAACTACTAGGGCTTCCAGTAAGATGTCAGGAAATTGTTTCAGAGCTATAATGTAAAGAAATTGCAAATATATCCCATTATTTTGAAACGTTGCCAAATTTGAGTTATTTAAACTATTGACTTCATGGACAAAAACTTCTAAGTTCCAACAATGTACACAAAAGCTATCTGAAGTACAATTACTCCACGCTACTTGTGCTTTCTCTTCTTGTTAGAATAGAGTCAGTCTTCAACACATTATGGTAAAAATGATGTTAGCACAGCTTGTGTTAACCTTACAGGAACAGCAGATCTTCTCTAAGGGCTTTTATTAGAACTTTCCTGTAGGATGACACAATCCTTCACTAACGTCTGAAAGAATGTCAAGAAGGGAAGAAAAAATAAGAGCAAAATAATTTTTTGGCAGGGCAATTCAGACACAGGCGCTGCACTTTGACACTAGCTGTCATCTTGAAGAAAGAAAGTTATGGTGTCACCTCCCTTAGTTCTCTTATGAATCTTGTGAATTGATAAGATTATAGCAATGGAACAAGTCCTATAGCCCCCTTATTTTAAGCGATAAGAAAGTTAACTAAAAACAAAAGGACATGATCTAAGTTAGCATCTCTTTGATGGACACATTTAATTTTCCACAATTCCAATATTATTTTCTAAACAATATTATTCCAAATTGTTTCTAGAAAAAGGCCAAAGTGCTTATCAATCCTGAACATGCATCCTTTTCTATACTTATCAATGTTAAAATGAAACTTCACTACTGGCAAATTCTTATGCACAGATAATAATTAAAAAAGAATATTCCTAAGGAGATATCATGAACAAAATAAACAAAATGGCATAATATTCAGAGTGCTTAGTGACCACAAAGCTTAAAACACAACAAGGGGTTCTAGTAAAACATGCATGTTTGAGGGTTTTTTGCAGAATCCCAATTAATTTCTCTACTATTCGTGTGTATATCTCATGAATGACACATAATCCACATGCATAATCCAACAACACAGAACTATCACATTTACAGAAAACCTCTAAAAACAAAACCATACCCTGCACAGTTCATACACACATTGCCTCAGGTACAAAAGAACACTTTAATACAAAGCAAGGCTCAACAAATGGACAAATGAACAAATGGGACTCTACACTGCCAAAGTTAAAAGCCAAAAGACTCTCAAGCAGTCTCATTTAAGCTCAAAGGGAAGTGCAGCTACCACAGTACTTTCTGCAAGGTAACGTATCTTGGAAATTCACTGCCAACTGTGCTCTGCACAGTCTTAAGTAGCTCACATTTTTTGCACACACAGCTTTTAAAGCGCAGCTATTTGAGGAGACATTTGACAGACATCGCTCTTCGTGGGCTGAGCACAAGTGTATGAACTTTGTTTCACCACGCAGTTACTGATTGATAGGATGAAGGAAGGAACAGCTGAAGCCTTGCTTAAATGTTTTTACTGCATTTACCATTTTGGCAAATGTAACAATCATATATAATTTTATCGAAGTCCTAAGAATACCCAAACCTCAAAGCTTTGGCTCAGAGAAGTGATTTCACTTCAAGACCAAAACAACCCACAATCTAGTTTAGCCATGCACAGCAGTTGTATTGCTAGATTTGATCAGCTGCAGATCTTTACCAGGACGACGCTTTATCTCTAAAAGCACAGTCCTCTCTCTTCAGTCTCCTTTCTAAACACAAGATAGTCTGTTTTTCCAAAGGAATACAAGCTACCGTTATGCAAGGATAAATGAACACATGGGTTTTTTACATTGCTTCCTCAAATTTAGGACAGAACTTTGCATTATGAAACACAAATGGCAACAGATGACCTACCTTCGCCCGCTCCCGCTTTCCATGCACTCAGCCACACCACACTGACAAAGGTCCATGCCCTGGACCAGCCCTCCACCTCCAGCAAAAAGCCTTTGCTGCATCCTGTGGGCAGCACGACTCCTGTGCACAGAGCAAAGCACCAAGTCCGAACACCAGCCAGCCCTTCTGCAAGGTTATCACACCTGACCACTGCAATTCTCCCTGCGGCCTTTCTCTTCTCACTGAGGATGCAGAACGCAGCACTGACAGTTGTTGTCTTCTCTGAGATCAGATGGTCTTGGGGGAATTTCTATAGTGTGCCCACTGATAAAAAACACAGCAGCAATCACCAACTGCATGTCATGCACACATGCACCTGCAGCCTAGTGTGCAGCTGGGGGTGCTAATTTTAGGCTGCCAAGATTTGAATGTTCCTGAAATTACATATAAAACACATATTAAAGCAGACATCCAAGTACTTAGTTAAATTCTCTGTACATGAATCCAGCTACACACAATCTTCTAAAAGTCTAACACAAAACACATGTCAAAGGGTTCACTCAGAACTTCAAACTATTACACAGTTTTTCCAAGTTTATTCTACAGAACAATAAAAAACTCTCGGTGAGCAAGTTTACAGAAGGTTGACTTCAAAACGACCGATTAATAACATTTGCAGCGAAATACAAGTCCCACATTTAAAGCTTTTCAGCAGATTACTCTCCATCCACACTGCACTGTTGCATTAGGTTCCCATCAGCAGCTTGGATGAAGTCGGTCACTTGCAAAAACTATTCCATTTACTCATTAATTAGTTTTCAGAGTGGAGGATGTTTTAAATTTCTCCAGTCGATCCGTACATTACATAAATGCTCAATATATAATTTGTCATCACTCTCCATAGAATGGAAAGTCACATATTATTTTTAGGTGACATGATCTCACCGTCTCATTGCTGTATTTTAGGGAAGCCAACAAATTATTAATTATGTTTCTGTGGCAAAAATAAATAAGTTGTTACAAATCTAATCCTAAAATAACTTCAGGGACTCTCAGCACTGAGTTTAACTCTGCAATTGTGACACAAAACTTGAACAGAATTCAGGAAATAAATAAAGTTTACACAGTAATACTAATAGCAGGTGTAATTTTATATGAAAAGGTACACAGAAACACTTCACTTACTATGCAGAAAAACAGTGTCTTTTATGTGGAAAAAATTGCTCTGGCCAAGCAATTAGCCACAAGCCTAGTCTCAATTAACATTAACTATATCACAGACAGAATAGTCTAAATAACAACTTAAGTCACATATCTCAAAGCACACTACTGCTGTTAACTGTTTTTACATCGACATTTTTTCTCCTCTTTTATATATAGCACGCTGTACTTTGCAGCAGCTGTGCTCTTGTAGTAAGAAAAAGGAAGTTTGTTTTATTTAAATCTAAACTCACGGTTACATTAAACTGCTCACCGCAGCAGAAGTATTTTGATGCATTATGACTGGAAAGTGTGAACGCAACCCAAGTTCCTCACCCTCTCCCATCTCTTATCTACACATACTTTTGAAGAAAAAACTGGCATGTGTGGCTCAGTAGTTTTCCTGTGTAACTGTCCCATCACTACAAAGCAATGCAGGTCTTGGCTCTCAGAAACCAAGCACAGCAGTAACAACCATTCACATGAAGATTTATGCACGCTCTCACGAAATAAAAACCTCTGTGAGTGCAACATATCTCAAAAGCTATAGCCATGGTTAAGAAAATAACAGTGAAGCATACAGTAATATTAAAAAAAAAAAAAAAAGATGTCAACACCAAGTGGCAACAAACATCAGAGGAAATACTTTAAACATTTAAAGATTTACAAACCAAGAGAAGTAAGAACCAGGCACGGTTACGCATCTTGTGTGTGATGGTGTTACTGCAGCCACTGCATTAAAAACAAAACGGTCAGGACACAATTTTATCACATATGTGCTGTGCTCCCGTGCCCACTGGGGAACCTGTTCTACCCCCGCTCCCTGTTGAGCACAGCCAGCCCGACCTGCTGCATGGCAGCAGCACAGCACTGCTCATGAACTGTGCAAAGACAATGCTGCTTTTCACAGAGAATTCTGCACGCACATTTTGCATTGTGCACTCAAAACGTGAGGCAGCAAATCAGCATGTAGAAAAAAAATGATGAAAAATAATACAGATGACCTATCCACTGAATTCTATTTCAGTATTTTCTTTTATTAGGCAACCTAATTACCTAAAACTACCCCGCCCTGCCACTCCCATTCTTCATACACTTGTACATCCACTTCAAAAATAAGACTGTTTCAACCATATAGCTATAAGGAAACCAATGCCTGTCGTTTTTGGAATGCCAATCTGCATTTCTGCATCCCTCCCAGTCTGGCAAGCACTATCGGATCTTCATTAAAATTTACTTTCTTTGCTCCACACATTTCCTAACAGTTAATTTGATATGACATTGGAAAATATATACGCATGTTGCATATTTATATGCAACAGGCATATAAACATTCCATAGCCAAAAAAAAAAAACCCTCACAGTATTTTGATATTTAACTGGATTAAAAGATTAAGTGGAAAATAAAACAATGTTTTTGTTGTTATAGTAAAGGCAGCTAATCTACTCCTCAGATTTGGGCACACAGGTAGTGACACTTCTTTTAAACTCAGACACTACATGCTTCTAAATAAAGATGACTGAATATCTCAAGAACCTCGCTGAGCAACCAGTAAACCTCAAGCCCTCACTTCACGCAGCTGGTATATCAGAAAAAGAATTTACTCAACTGCATAACATGGGGATCTGTGGCTTTGGTTCTACTCACACTTTGACAGACAATTCTAAGGCTACTTTTGTCCTCTGGTCCTACTGCAGCCGGTCCTCCAGGAAGAAGGGGGATGGGTATGTATGAAGGGGCCCAAATACACAGGGGGAAGAAGAAAGGAATTGTTCTCCTGTTTGTAGGTCGAAAAGCAAAAGTGGGGAAGAAAATAAAATAAAAAAATAAGGACTGAATGGGACGGCAAGTTTAATATTTGGACGTCTCTTGTTAAGAAGGCTGTAAGAAGAATAAGCCTGATTATGATTACACAAGCAGTAAGCCAGAGAAAGTCATCACAGTGCAGATGTAGCAGATCAGACACACTGAGCGGGGGCAGGCGAGCAGTGCCCTGCACACCCCACCACCCGCTGAGTGTGAGCATCTGGGCACCTCGTGGTACAGAACCCATCTGCAAAGGCACAGCAGAGGCATGGGAGACACGTGGAGCCAGCACTGAGAGGCACAGCGAGGAACACACAGAGTCAGTACTGAAAAAAAGACACAGGAAAGAACGCTGCAGAGCCCTGGTTAACTGCCAAAGAGATGACATAGAATGACAACAGCTAATAACGTGAAAAAGATAACAGAAAATAGAGAGGTGAACATGATTCTTTGATGCCATAACAAATCTGTAGAGTTTACCAGCCTCCACCACACTGAACACGGACGCGTTCCTTCCTAGAGAACTGCTGCAAACGTCTTTGGGACAAGGAAACCTTGCTTTGCAGCAGCAGCAGGTTCTCTGCCTGGCACAGCACTCGCATGCATGCAGCACAGGGCTGGGGCTGAGGTCCCAGCTGCAGCACCCAGCTGCCCCAGGTTAGCCAGGGCAGGCAGGGAGCCAAAGCCACAGCCGCCAAACTCGTTCATCCAGTCTGCCCAGAGCCAGCCCACAACGCTTGGAAATCGCTCAACAGCTTCTGCTTCCAGCAGCCATGTGCAGCACTTGAGGGAGATGCCACAGGAGCCCAAGGCAGGGCACTGCAGGGCCACCATGGGCACCCACAGGGCTGCTCTGCAGCCTCAAAATGGTGCACAGCATGGCACGGCCCAGTTCCCCACCTCACAGTGATGGGAGCAGGAGCACAGCACAAAACTCTGCCATTAAAAAACAAGCAAAGCTTACGGTCACACACCTTACCACACACAGGAGCACAGCCCGGCCCCGCTGCAGCCTGGGCCCACCCTGCAGCACTCAGGCTTTGCATGGCTGCAGCTGTGCCAACAAGGGCAGCATGGCTCCCACTGCTCCTTCTCAGCACACTCTAGATTTTACTCTCGTCTCCTGTGCTCTACCTACTCCGCAGATAAAAATAGCTCTCTTATCTCCAAGGCTATCAAGTCAACGCTTCAGATCGTTATGTTCAGGCCTCAAGAACAACTGAAGAGACTCACAAGCTTTATTTCAGCAAACACAGAGGGCCATGCCCCTTCTTTCTGGGGCATAAACTGACAGCCTTGCAGAACTAGAAAACAAATCAGCTAAGAAAGCATCCTAAAAAGCAAAACTCCTTACAAACTGAAGACCAACAAGGTCTTCTAAACCACCACAAATCATGTTTGATCATTGGAAACAACTTTCACTCCACTGACATAGCCAGTATCAAAATAAAGCCAGTTAAAATCTTTGCAGAACTTTAGGCTTCTGGGAGAGTCCACACCACTGCAGATTTGTTTAGAAATACAGCTTGGTATGGCTCACATTAATGTATACTGTATAGACAACGTCTCTTTTTCCTTTTGGCATCATTTGCAATATCCTCCCGCTAAGAGAAACGTAGGTAACAACTCCTGCTCAGCAGGGGAACATAGATGCATTTGGCATTTCCTCCAGCTCAGAGCATCACTGAGAACCACCTCAGGAGTTCCAGTCAGAGGAGCTTTTCAATTTTAATGCCTAGTTTTCTGTCACAGCTAATTACTGAAAATAAAAAAAAGAGGTAATATTGACCATGATATTAAGTAATACAAACTATTGCTGTTTACATTTAACAATATACTTGTATACTACAACAGATCCTGCTTTCTACTGCAATTATTCACTGATACAATATCTCTAATGCTCTTAAAGATAAACAAGATACAAGATCTACTGTGCGATAAAACCACGCAGGTAGTCAAGGAAAAGTGTAGATCAGATTCACTCTGGCAAGACCCATTATCAAGTACATCCCAATGGATTTTAGAATTACTAGACAAAATACATCCTGGAAAAGTTTTGTTTTAATTTTAGCAGGCATCATCTTGTTTTGGAAAACAACTAAGTTGGAATATGACCATTATTTCACAAATGGTTCATTCTGCAGATACGGAGGGGCTGCTTAATGCATCATCACTGAGAGGAAATAAAAGGTTACAAACCACATCCCAGGTATAAATCCGTACAGATTTTGTTCTGTATTTTAGCCTGAAACAATAGCCAGAGGGTAATGTTTAGGCTATGTGCACCTTGACAAAGCAATGGCTACAATATCTAGGGATTGACAATTAAAATGTTTGCATAGCAAAGTACTTCTCTGCTGGTTGTTTGATCACAAAGTTCTAGTGAATGTGGCTATCTTACAAATGCAAACCATCTCGCCCAGAGCCCAATAACCCAATCCTGTGTGCATGCTCCAGTCATGAGCAAAAGCCTTGTTGACTTCAGTGGCTCATGACAAGACCTCATACCCCCAGATACCACTTCATCAGCAGGCAGAACTCCAGTTTTCCCACTGACAACAAATATTATGTAGCTCATGCAGCCAGAGAAAAAAAAACTGTACACATAAAACTGAATTTATGAAGGGTAAAGTGTAATAGAATTTGACATTAAAGGAAAACCAACAGCCAATTTACTGTGTATTCAGTGTGCTATTTATTTTTCAAATTTAACACATTAAAGCTTCTAAACTTCACTTTAATGAAAGCTGCTGTAAGTCTTTCAGACAGTCAGATCAACGTCGAACAAACCCAACAAAATTTTTGGAAATAAAAACTGTACGAGATCTAGACGTAAGAAAAAGTTCATATGGCAGACTTACAACCTCACAGTCACTCCCTATGGGATTTGAGCACTGCAGCTGTTTTGTATACATTTTTTCCTGCACTGCCACTTAAGAACACTGCATTTCCTATTACACTACGAGCACAGCTGATGAGAGGTACAAGTAAAGTCCTGCTTATCCAGAGAAAAGCAGATCAAGAGTACTGCGTAAGTTTTCTGACTGTTATAATCCCAGCAGAAGGGAAGGAGGCATTACGAATTATCCCTTCCACCTCCTATGATCAGTGAAGTTTGCCTATTAGCTAGTCTGAAGCTATCAACAGTCGAAATCAGGGCGGGATTGAGCTTGTAAATAAATGGTCTTTCTCATGGGAAAACAGGTTACCACTAAACAGCTTATTCCACAGAGGCTGACAAGCAGAGTTCACGCACAAATAACTAAGTCTTTGAGTACCATCTACTCGAGACAAAAAACTTAGAATACTTACCATCAAAGCAACTGCTTCCAAAGCTAGCAATCATAACTCCAAGTAACGTGGGGGTTCACACAATTTACTTTGATGAAGTCACACAAAGTAGTATCTGGGGTTCCCTGACTTAGAACAAAAAACAGTTTGAGAGCCACTGTGTCACTTGTCCTGGTTCACAACACCACAAGCAGGGGCAGCTTTTGATTGTAGAAGGCTTTCTAGCAACAGGAACACTGACTACAATAAATTTCTCTCCTTCCGTGACAACAGCTTTTACATTCATGTTACTCTTCTCCAGTAGACTTTGAATTCTCTTTACCAGGTGTCAGTGCTGCTAAAACCAAAGCTGTACTCATGCCTGTAATGCACTCCAATAGCATCTAGGAAATAATGTTGCGCACCACATATATTTCCACAGTAGTGATTTTCTTCATTAAAAGGGAAGATAAGCAATTTTTAAGCATCTTATGGGCAATTTAGAAAACTTGATTACAAGCTAAATATTATTAAGTTTTGTTACACAGGAAAAATGTCATCTTTCACAAGTGGTGAGATTACACGTAGCACCACTTGGCCGTTACTGCCATCAGCCAGGCACAGTGCAAAGAGGTACAAGAACTGGGTACTCCCTGTTGTAGATGCACTGCAATGAAAGAAACAGCTTTTAAAACAGTTACTGCAGAGAGAGCAACCTGCATTCTCTGAACCCCATTTATTCAGAAGTAGCCTTCACTAAGCTTTTGTGTCTGTCCTGCTCTACTCAAACCATAGTGCTGCGTTCCAGCTCATGGGAAAATCAGATTTCTGTATGAGACTGCATCCATCTTCTCATACTGAATGCTTGTTGTTAACTATAGGACAGAAACTACAAAAAAAGCAATGTTTAATCAATTATTAAGATATCACCTCCCCTGTATTCTGCACAGAAATAACCCAGCTATTCATATATACCTCCCTAAACAAGTGTTTAGATAACAGTGAAGTCCTGACTTATGTATGTGCATAAGCAGCTATTTCAAAGGCTCCTTAAAAAAAAATCTTGCTTCCTCACATATTAACAGATAGATTCAGGTAGTTTTGGAGCTATAATTCCAGTGAAAGTCTCCCAGGCCCTGCAATAACAGACTAATACTATGGTAATAACTAAAACCTGCAAAGTATCTTTACAGGATTCTATTTATAACATGTGACTCACCTCACCAGAAATAATCAAATATTGTAAACAGAACTCGGATTTAAGTAAAAAAAATAACAAGGAGAAAGAAAACCTGGGCCAGACACTGCAGATAATCACAGAAGCAGCATCTTTTCAAATCCCCTATTTCTCAAGCTAAAATCTACACAATTCTCTTAAACAGTTCAGTGCACTTTCAAAATTTCCTTTTAATTGTTTTACAATAACCAGTCCACAAACCCTTAAAGTGCTTTCTGTAAATAGTCAATTAAAATGCAATGAAATGAAGATGAGATTCATCTGATTATAGTATGAGCATAGCTATGCAGTGTCAAAAAAGAAGCATCATACACTGTGCTGCTACCTTAAAATATTTATTTCAGTCTATTAAAAATTCTCAGTGTATTTTCAGGCAGTCAACAGCTACAGAACACTGTGAGCATCTTTGACGTGATCTAACACAACAAAAAATCAACTCAATAAAGCACCTCCCAAGACTGAATAAAAGCAACTTTAAATTCGAAATAAGATGCTGTCTCTCACTTGTACTTACAACTTAATATTGGAACAAAAGTTTCTCAGTGCTTTAATTATTTATTAAACCTGCCACTGGGAAAATTCTAGACCTTGGATCTATGTGACAAACATGCTTCTAGTCATTCCTTCTAGCCCAGTCCTGGATTTCACTGCTCAACCCTTCCCAGCACAGGCTCAAGAAGAACACAAGCTCATGGCAGAGCTCTCAGGAACTTTTCAGTACTCTCACAGCTCTGGTAACTCTCATTAATAGCAATTAAACCAATCAAATCCCAAAGCTTCTCCTGTCTGCAGAATACCCTAGAGGAGTCTTTGTTGTTGTTGTTTTCTTTTTTAATTTTCTTCCTCCCCCTCCTTGCTTTTCTTCCTCCCCATGACATATTAACTGTTCGAGACCTGAAGTTCAACTGCTATCAAGTTGAATACAACGCTGAATAAAATTTGTTCCCTCCTGCTCTCCTGATAGATCCCTATGGTAACAAATTCTTCCAGATTGTCTTCTGGAGGCATCTACCAAAAACTGACGATCTACATTCTCACATAAAATTCAGCACTTGCTTTATTAAAACCAGTATAGTCTAAAAACCTATAGAAGTGGCACCATACAACAAGGCTCAGGCTACACAGTCAACATGAATTCTGAGCTGTGATACCTCCCAGCATGTCTAATGCATCAGGGACCACTGCTGAACTAACCTCAGCCTGTGATGAACTGTCTTCTTGGTATCTCCCTCTGCAACCACTGCCTGGACCACTCCACCTGAAATAGCTCAGCCATACGTACAGAGCAATCAGGACTTCCCAGGAACCTTACAACTTCTGAGTACAAACAGTTAAAGCACTCACAGACTTTACAGATGCTGCAAGGGTGACAAAGACCTCTTTTTAGCAGAGACTGAACAGCCTTTCATTGATAACTGATCAAATCTAGCTCACAACCTGAGTTACAAATGCAGTCCTCCTCTTCTTCCTCCTATAGTTTACGGATAACTGGAAACAAACTGGTGAGAGAACTAGTGAAGCACTTGATGTAGGCAACACATCAAGTTGGAATCACATAGGATTCACAACTCAAAGAATGCTAAAAATAAATCAAGAAATAAGGCTGTGCACGTAACAGAAAGAATAAGATGCTCAAGCTCTAGCAAGACACCCCAAGACTTCAGCATGCACTAGACTACTAAAAACACACTAACAATTTTAAATTAGAATCACGGAATAAAATCATAGAATCTTTTAATTGGAAGAGATCTTTAAAGGTCACCTAGTCCAACTCTTCTGCCATGAATGGGAGGGACATGTACAGCTCGGTTAGGTGATCAGAGACCCATACAGCCTGACCTTGGGTATCTCCAAGCACAGAGCTTCTACCACCTCCCTGGGCACTCTGAGCCAGTGCTTCACCACTCACAGCATAAAAAACTTCTTCCTTACATCCAATCTCAAGCTCTCCTCTTTTGATTTGAAACTATTTCCCCAGGTCCTATCAAGTTGTCCAAACATATCTCTTTCCTGCTCTCCCTGGCTTTATTTCCCATTCTGAGATGCAACAGTTTCCATAGTATTTTTATAAAATAATCTTGAAATATTTCCAATAATGAGTCAATATAATAACGTAACAGAATTTCACACCAACCACTTCAAAAGAGTTGCACACATGAATAAGTACTACAGCAAATGTAACAATTACACCTTTCCTAAGAGCATATATGTTCTCTGTCTCTTCTGCTAATACAGTTCTTTGGATTTTTTTTTTATTTTTGGGGGTGGGAATAGATAGAGGATAGCTGGTAGCAGATGGGAATTTACAGGGGGAGTGGGGGTGTTGTGGAGCAATGGTTGATTTGGTGTTTAGGGGGCTGTGGGAAGGGCAAGGCCCCAGTCCCAGTGACTGGCTTCAGGCTGCATTATTTCTACTCAAAGCTCTCCCCATGGACAGATGAAATAAGCCAACCTGTTGTCAAAGTTTACAAGAAGTTAAAGCCGGTTCTGATGGAGCCCGGCAAAGTTACCATGAATGAACTCTATGCTTGAAATCAGTTTCCTTTAGAGATCATCTTCACAAAAACAATGGGTTTGAAAATTTCCTCAATGCAAACCGAATTCAATATTGGCTAGCAAGAATCTCCTGAAAAAAATGACTGTGTTTGCTGAAACGTTTCAAATGACAAAGATTAACATTTAACAATCATTTTCTTCAAGTGGGAAAGTAACACATTTACTGCATCTCTAACACAAACTAAGTATAGGTATGCATAAGTATATGCACACTGTATGCATTTCATGGCACACACCACAAGTATCAAAGATATGTCATCAAAGCCTCATTTTAAAATGCAAGAAATAGAAGAACACGAGGCTTTCTGCTTCTCTGTTTTAGAATGCTTTTGCAGATCATAATGCAACATGCTGTAGTTTCCTCATCACAATGGTGTGGCAGGGGAGTCACACCTTCAGCTGGTTCACAAATAGTAAGTAATTAAGTGACTGGGTGAACTACGATTCTGGTGTATGAACTACTTACAAAAATAACTGCAGTACAATCACTTCTGACATGGATTTAAATGGACAGCACCGTTTGTCACACACAGATTTTGGTGTACACAGTTAGATTTAAAGGGTACTTTAAAATAAGACTTTTCCCCATGATGAAGGATGCCCACTTCTCATTTTCATCTGTTGGGGATTTTCCACACCCAAAGTGAGCCAAGTGCTTTGGGCTCGTACCATATTCCTGTGGTTCTAATTTCTACATCAAAGCTCAGCATGGACTCATACTGCCTCAGAAAACAACATGTGGAAAAGCATCCAGCAGCTTCTCACTTTGGTGAAGGTCTTTGAGGGCCCCAGCAGAAAAAACTGTACATTATGGATTAGCAGAACAGGGCCTCTTCTCCCTGATAAATAATGACAGGACAAGAGGGAATGGCCACAAGTTGCACCAGGAAGATTTAGATTAGATTTGAGGAAACATTTTTTCTCTGAAAGAGTGGTCAGGCACTGGAATGGCCTGCCTAGGGAGGTGGTTGAGGCACCATCCCTAGCGCTGTTCAAGAAGCGTTTAGATGGGATGCTGAGGGATTTGATTTAAGTGGTCTAGTGGGTAGGGACAGTGATAGGAGGATGGTTGGACTAGATGATCTTGTAGGTCCTTTCCAACCTAATGTACCTATGAACCCATAAAACATATAAGAGCAGTGGAAAAGGAACAGGAAAACACAAGAGGAACACCGAGAGTTCGACATGCCACAATTTCTAGACGCTGCCTTGATGGGAGCTTGAGTACATCAAGCAGGGTTAGTTGCAGAAAAAATATTTGAGACTATGAACTAATTTTAGTTTCCTGATCCCTGCACAGAACTGGCATCCCTGACAGGTATTAAGGACTCATCAGGCTTCACCACAACCAGCATACTGAGAGAGGAGCTGCCTGATCAGCAAATAGGAAATTCCAGTGATAAATGTGCTCCTAAAATCCTGCGTCTTCTCAAAGTTTGTGGATGTCGTTCTGGAATTACACAGTTATGTCCTTTATTTTTTTTAAAGAATTACAGGCATCATTCTTTTTCTTTAGGGCATAAAAGGAGACACTGGTAACCTTATTGTCATAATGCTGTATTAAAAAGAGGGTTGAGAACACTCACTCTTCATTCAGGAGGCTCAAGCTCTGCTGCCTAAAAGCCTGACGTTCATTTCTTACCACCAGGCAGAGTGATGCTGAAGCTAATTTCCAACAGAAGACTAGGAGCAAAGAAAGAGCATGTGGGAAAGGAAGCAGCTATAACTGAGCGGGTCCACAGGCTGGTGTGGGAGCCTGATCTGAAAGTTGCCAATTGTTAAATAAAGGCAACAGCTCTTGGTTTTGAACCCAGTTTGAATAAGTGGACTGTAAAGTCATGTCTCCTTCTTCTCTCCCTCTCCAGGCCATGAATGTTTAATAACTTTATGCAAACTGGAAGAGTTGCAATACAAGGTTGAAATAACCTAAATAACCTTGAAATGCTCTGTCAAGTTGGGCTTCTGACTCAACTCTCAATCTGAGGTGGAAGAACTTTCTCTACACGATGAGTTGTGTATTTAACCTTATTTAAATACCGCGTGATATGAGAAAAATCTTGTAGTTAGGACTGATTTGATAGAATTTATTATTTGTTTCATATTTTCCAGGTTAAAGTCCATTCTACAGGCAGTCCAATTGCCTAATAAACATTTGCTTCTCAATTTTCAATACAAAACTCAAAGGAATTTTTTACAGTGTTCTCAAAACCTGATTCGATTAACACAATACATACACATGCTGCTGTGTTTTGCTGATCCCCATGCCCTTTCAGAGCAAATCTAATTAGTACAACTTTATCTTCTACTCTGCTTTGTAGGCGGAGTTCCCTGCAGACCAACCATAGGTGTAAGCCAAGTCAGTGTCTCATTCACATATCATGATAGCATCAAAATAAAAAAAGTTTGGAAGTCTGATACAGCAACCAAGTTTTATTTTGAATTCTTGAAGGTTTTCTTTTGTTTGTTTTACGAGCTTCCTTCAAACCATAATCCTACAAATCATTCTCATGGCTGAATTCAGAGAAGAGAAAAGCTACATCTCAGTGGTCAGTCTACGCAAAGAACAGTTTTGTGATCACTTTACAAAGGGGAAATAAAAAAAAAACAAACCCAGAGATTATTCACCACCCTGCCAGCTAATCTTTAAAATCTGGAAACATTAGATGCTTCTATTTTAAGAGGTGGAAATCAGAAAGAATGTTTGAAAATCCTTATTAGCAAAATCTTTACTAGGATAATGTGTACTTACTATTGTAAAGGCTGTTTTAGCACTTAAATGATTTGCCTACTCAGAAAAATAAATGAAATATCCAACACAAACAGTAGACTGGAAATCAGCAATAAAGTAATTAAACATTTTTTTTCCGTATACCTACGAACTCGTAGACACACTTGAGAGATAACAAAACAGGTCTGAATATCATCTCGGCACGGTATACTACTGCACCTGTCTTACAGTCCAGTGCTCACTAAATCTGGTCCTATAAATCATTTTTTTCTAAATTTCAGCAACACTAGTAATTTGATGATGAATGAACATTTTGATCCAGCCTCAGCATACGTCACTCCCTCCCAACTTTTCTAAACCTATGCCAACATGCTTCAATTCTCCTCTGCTGTTTGCAGCTCCCAAGCAGAAGTGCTGAATCAGATCACCTCCTGAGATCCCTCCAAGCCCTGACTTTTCTGACTGTAAACAAACTCAGCCTTCCATTCCTAACAGTGTCAAATAAGTGACTCACGTGCAATTGATCTAGCATTTATTCTACAGCATGTACTTCTCATTAAGACTGATGAAGTGAATTTGTGCTAACAATAATAAAGTTTTAGAATGTTTCTCTGTTATAAAGCAAGTATGGAAGTTGGGGAGGAAAACAACAAACCAAAGCAGAGAACTTAACATCAATATTCAGGCTTGTTACAGTTCTCCCACTACCTGCCACAAAGTTACAGGTAAACTATAGGTGTCGTCTGTCATTTGGTTACAACTCCAAGCAGCTCTGCTGCTTTAGAAACCAACAAGGCCCTTCCTGAGCTCTTGCTAATCACAGGTGAAAGGTCACTCTCACTGAGCAGTGAGAAATAAACACAACTCGCTGACATGACAGGGCGAGCAGTGTCAGAGCACCAACACCGATTATGATCCGAATGCAAACGTCCTAGCGGAGAAGAGATCTTCGTGGCACTGGTCACACAGTTTCCTAAGAGACTACTTAGGACCACAGAAAATCCCACTAGAAACACAGTAAAGACAGAACAGTAAGTAACCTGTGCTTAACATCGCTGTTATGATTAGATATTGTTTAATGACAACGCTGATGGCATCACCCGCTGACAGGCCGCAGGTCCCAGCTAGACGGAAGTGGAGTTTGCCATCACCCACTCGAGTGAGCCCTTCAGGACCCACTTCCAAGCAGGGAAACTTCTCCAGGTACTTTTCCCCACAAACCAATCGCACTCACCTTCTCGGCAGAGTCGCATAGCTTCTCGATTCTTCCCGTATTCCTTGAAACTTTCTTCTAGTGCAGTTCCTGAAACAGAAAGCAGCCGGAGCTCAGCGCACGCCCACCCGGCACAGCCCCGGCTCCCGACACGGACCATCCCGGGGGGCAGCGCTGCTCGGGGATGCTCGGAAGCGCCGTGCCCGGCAGGGGGAGCGGGGAGGAGGGGACTGCCCACCTGCTGCCCCCGGCCCGGGCTGCACTCGGGCTCCCCCAGAGATCGGGCCCCAGATTAGGGAGCGGGGGAGGGGGGAAAGGGGGGAAGTCACCTCCTCCCAGGCCCTCCCACCGGTAGAAGGGCAGCTCGCGGGGGAGGGGGGGGGAGGGGAGGGCCGGTCATCCGCTCACCGTCGTTCCCGTGAAGTTTAGCAGCGTCGACCCAGTGGCTCCAGGGCTGCCCCAGCATCGCCTCGGGGCTGGGCAGGGACCTGCGCTCCCCGACGGCCGCCATTGCCACTGCGGTGGCGGCGGGGCCGGCGCCGCTCCCGCCTCCTCCGCCCGCACCTCCCTCGCCGTGCCGGGGCCGCCGCTGCCGCTGCCGCTGCCGCTGCCGCTGCCTGACTGCCGCCGCCGCCGCTCTGCGCTGTTCCCTTCTGACGTCACCAGCGGCCCGCGCCGACATTCTTTCCGCTGCTACAATGTAACGAGAAAAGTCAGCGAGCGCTTAAGGTGGCGCCGCGCTTAAGGTGGCGCCGCGACGCTGTCAGCCCTGCGCCCACCCCAATCCTTCCCCGCCGGCTCTGCCTTTCCTCTCGGGAGCCTGCGAGCCCGGGGGCGGCTTCGACTCACCTCTGCGACGGCCCGAGGGCCGGGAGCCGAGTGCCCATTATGTATGGGAGCGCTCCCTCCTCTTCGCCGCCCAGGTGAGGCGCGTTTGGGCGTGTTTGTGTGTTTGCGCTAACAAAGCGGCGGGGGCCGGGCTACGCCGCCCGCCCGGCGCTCCCCGGCTCCATGGGCCGCCCTTCCCTCTCCGCAGCTCGACCCGCGACCCTACAAAAACAACGGCCGCATCACAACCCCGCCCGGCCTCCCTCCCGCTGCCGTCCCGGAGCCGAGGGGCGGGCACAGGGCCGGGCCGGGCTCCCCGCCCCGCCCCGCCGGGTCTCCTTAAAGCCCGGCGGCGAGCGGCGGGGCAGCGGCGAGCAGGAAACGCACCCCCGCTCCGGGAGCCGTGCTGGGGGCGGCTCCGGCACCGCAGCGGCTCCCGCGCGGCCGTTAACGGGCACTGCCGGCGCGGGCCGTTTGAACGCGGCGATTTCCCCTTCCTCGCCCCGTTCTGGTTTTCTGCGGTAACTTCCGCACCGAAGCGCTGATGTTCCGGCTCGTGGGGCTGCCGCCCGTGCCCTAAGCTCAGCGCTACAAGTGACAAGCGGCGGGAGAGTTCACGGGAAGTATTTGAAAGATGCTTTCACGTCCCCGAGCTGTTAACAGCAAAGCTATCGAAGTCCTCTAATAAACGAATTCCAACCCCAGACCTTTCACTACGACATTCTCTTAACAGCCATCTGCCGTCTCATTAAACCCTCACGCCCGACCTGTGGAGATCTCAAGCCCCCTCTGTGATGCCCGCAGAGCCCGATACCGGGCAGCAGAACCTCAATGCCCAACAAACCCACCGAGGCTGCTCCAACCCTGCCACGCCTGGCTCAAGTTCCACTATCTTCTTGGTGGAAATGCAGCCCCAAAAGCACGGCACCTAATAGCTATAGGTGTGTAAAAAATTGGTATGTACAAGCACATCAGGCAGTCATCACACGGGGAAGGACGGGCTGCAATTATAAGCAGTTTCAGCTTTCCACCCCGCTGATCATGTCTGTCAAACTCACACTGTTCTGCATTACATCTGCAACGTTACAAGGCACCGTGAGGGAGATTTTTCTCCCCTCTCGATCACTCTAACTCCCTAAAAAAGAGCAACTTAAACAGCAAATACTGTAAGATTGAGATAGACAGCCCCAAAGACTACCACCGCAGACAGGAGGAGCAGACCTGGGCCCTGACCCCTGGTCTAGTTAGATGTCTTTAACTGAACTGCCACTTCCCAGAATGGTGGGATCTCTTTCACTTCAGGTCCATGTGAGTACAAAGTGCTTAAGGGACCAGAGTTGGAAGATAACTGATGAATGGAGGACATTATTCCTTTATTAATTATCAAAGACATTTATATTAGAAAATACACCTTATTTAGAATTAAAGCTAAAAACATCAGTGGGAGATGTCAGTCAGGTGCTAAAGCAACGCTGAATTTCTGAACAGAAGTTCAACTAATTTTGTGCTGCAAAAGCCAGACATATCAACAAAAATATCAACAACTGATTTCTTTCAAGTTCAGTTCATCAGTGCTCCACAAACACCCAGAGCTGAGCTCAGACTCCAGCCACTGAACAAAGTGCATTACAGACAGTTATATGCTTGGTGTCAAATGTTCTGATTTCTATTACAAACTGTATTCATACAACTCTCCTTTGTCCTGGACAAAGCTGTCAGCCAGCCGTCCCTGATACAGCTTGAAAGACTGATGTCAGGGACCATGAAGTTCACTAAGAATTTCACTATTATTACTTATTTTGCATTGATCCTAAAGCAAATAGCAGTGGATGACCACACAGAGCCCAACCACATCCACCCTTCAGCAGCAACAGATTTTACATAGACATACCAAATTACTGTTCATACATCACGATTCTTTACTTTAAATGTTACTGAACTCTGTGTCAAATTAATGAATGGCTTAATGGCTTAATTTGGTAAAGAATGGCTTAATTTGGTAAAGTTGCTTTTGATCAGCTAATTACCTTAACAAGCTAATATACTGCCAGCTTTTCAGGTTCTAGCATGAACACTCATCAAGCCACTCAGAAGTCCCTCCTGCATTAAAAGTGTCAAACACACTACCTTTCTTTCATATATCTCCCACTACCTCTTTCTTGCTGTTTTTCGCTCTCTCAAATCTGTTGTGTTTTTTTCCCTCCCTCTTTCATAGCTTTCTTCCTATACATTCCCACTCTAGATCTAATTCTGCAGTCTGGCCTTGGGCTGTCCCTTAGTATGCTTCCCTCCTATAGGAAGGATTTTTCCCACTATGCCATGAATACATCAGTGTTCCAGCAGAGGGAGGAAAGTGGCAGCAGAAAGATTGGTTGATCAGCTCAGTGCACAGGACTGATTAGTCAGAGAGCAGGAATATTCTTTCCCACAAACTCACTATGCTGGAGATGTTTCCGGGTTGTTTCCATTTTTAAGCACACAAGTTTACTTATCTCCAACTGTTTCCAAAGCACTATGCACGGTCGTGCTGGTGACAATACAGGAAAACAGGCAAAGCCCTGAAAATGCATCACTTTAGAAAGTCAGAACAGAAAAGATGCCTATAAGCTGTATACTTTGAACAGAGATGGCTATTAGAAATCTGACACCCAGATTGGGAGTATGGTGATGCACAGCTCCCTGGGCAATTCGTGGAGAGCCAAGGATGTTTTCGAGAGCATTATGGTCCCTCCTGATTCAAAGAAGCTTTTGAAGAATCCCTTCTCTTCTCACTAAACACAAAGGCAAGGATGACCATGCACCTGAATTAGGTACTTCTGTGAGGTGTCCAGAATGAAGAGCAATAAATCTGGTCAAGAACAGGCAGAATACTCCAGTGGGAAGAGCTGCCAAGAAGCCCATGCTCCTTTAAGAGGGCAAAAAGTTGTCCAGGAACACTGCTGATTCAAAGAGCTTAACTGAGGGAGCAAAAGAGCCCAAGAAGTGACACTGGGACTGGGATTGTGACTGAACACAGTGAAGAACTGAGAGGGAAAAAAAAAAACCACAACAGCGCAGAGATGACAGCCAAATAATGGGGTGAAGATGAAAAAACAAAAATACAATACAACCTGTAAAAGGAAAGAAGGAACGGAGTCAGGAAGAGGAAACAAAACACATAAAAAAGGGGATAACACAGATTCAAAGCTCACTGAACAGACTCAACAACATATAAAACATGGTTGGTAATGCCACAACTAAATGCATGGATACAAACAGCAAACAACTGCTTAAAACTGCAGAGGAAGGCTACGTTGTGTCATGACACTGCAGGCATTTCCCCACATGCACTGACAGGTTTCATTCTTTTGCCAGGTGGTCCTGGAAAGCTGTTTGAACAGGGAACACCTCACTCAGGTGCTCAGTTAGAATCTATGAGACAACCTCCATACAAGACCTGAGATGTAATCATTTTTATTTGGAATGGAAAAGGAAGGATGAATCTGCAGCTAAACTCTTATGAGCAGAAGTACAATGGTACGTTCACTGGTGATTTTCCACAACAAATGTGAAAGGATGCATGAATTAAAACATTGAAGGGGGAGACAGACAGAACCTATGGGGGTGTCATTTTGTCAGTACTCAGAAGAATGAAAAATAGCAAATTCACAAAAAAAGTCTCTTGAGGAAAAGAAATGAGGGGCATCAGTGCACTGAAGGAAATCAAATAAGTTAATTGTAACCAGAAGGTTTGAAGCAACCAAGAGGGGTTTAAAAAACAAGAAAAATACTATTAGCAAAGACCTGTTTGTAGATGAGACTCAGGCTGAAATGATAACTGGAGGAGCTGACAAATGGATGTGAAATCCCGACCCTCGTGTCAGCTCCTGCTGACAGCAGAGGAACTGGGAGCAGATTTTGTGCATTTTAAAATATGCCTGCACTGTGAGAAGTAGAAGAATATAATTGGGCAAGTGGAAAGACAAGAGATAAAAAGTTCATATAAATCAGCATGTCCAGGTGATGAGAGAACTCTCCAGACATAGCAAAACAGACCATTTCATCTAAGCTCCACTACAGGAAAACATTACCATTAAGTGTTTTAGTCATGTGTTAATCTGTAGTTCACCCTCACCTCCAGTGAAATCAAGGGACCTGTCCCTCCATACACAGGACTGTGATCCCTCAGAATAATAATCATGAGCAGCACACAATAAAAAGTGAAACATCAAACCATGACAATCTATTATCCTTTACCCACAGGTCTTGGAAATAGTATAATTTTATTTATGAGTAACACTTCAAAGGGAGCTGAAGATGCTCAGAAGCTTTGGAGTAGAGCTATTTTAAATACTGGAAAGCAAAACTACTGCGGATGCCTACTGTAAACCACCTGTACCAGGGGAAAAATAAACACACAGCATTGATATATAACTAAGTTGAAATATCTTTTTCTGAGAAGAATGAATCAGGGAATGGAGCCTAATAACTGTAAGCAAATCTGAGAATCCTGCATTAGGATGAGAATACAATGGATGCCCTCATATATTTATCTGAACTTTACAATGACTGCACTGTTACATGAAAATAGTGTAACATTTTAATCCCCAGATGATAAATGTGTGCCACCACCACATCTTATAAAATACACAGCATCTGTCTTATAAAATACTCTCAGATCCTGCAGATAATTTAACAGAGAAAATACAGAGCAGTAACACAACATTTTCAAAATTTAAATGTGAGTGGGTAAAACTACACATTATACATCCAGTTAATGATTTGGAAATCAAACTAGTCTTTATTTATTTTACATGTGGTAGTGAATTCCTCTTTTGAATTTGGAAATGTTAAAACAGTCTTGGCAATCTGGCTACGCAGATGAATAATTTTAATCAAAGGAATAAGAAATGGGTATGACCTTAGACACAGCTATTATGATATTACAATTGAAAGTGATTATAATACACAGCTACTCAGATTAATTGTAACAAAATATTTGGGCTGAATTTCCATGTGTTGAAATCAAAGCACTTAAGGAGAATATTTCGATATCAACAATCTTCAGACAGAACCTACCTACTAGGCAGTTCTAAAGCCCTGCCTGGCTTCTTGTCAGCTTGTCTATGGCTCTGTAGTAATCCACTGAGGCACAAGACTCTGGGTCCACACACAGCCCACACAATTCAAGAGCTCCTCAAGACCACAATGGTGTTGTCTGCCTCTGATCTGAATGCCCGAATCCTCATCCCCTTAGAAGTTTGATGTGCTGATTACCATCTCATCAAGGATCCTGAGAACCCTGGCATGTGAAAATTTGAACTTGCACCACTCTTCATACATTTCATTTCTGCTCATTGATGTTACCCACGCTGACAACGGGTGTAGCATCTTAGCAACAAAAAAAAATCAGCTGGACACGGACAGGTATATAAGACATACCCATGGGTGCTAAGCATTAGCTTAAAAATTCCATGGACCTGGGCCACAGATTTGGTGGCAAACTGGCTAAACTGCTGTGCTCACAGGGCTCCAAGTCCATGTGGCAGCCAGTCAGAAATGGAGGACCCTGGGGATCAGTGATGGGTCCAATCCTGTTCAACAGACCATCTGGATGATGGGACTAAATGCATCCTCACCATGTGAGGTGCAGATTACACGAATCTTGCAGATACACTGGTACAAAGTGTCACTATACAGAGATTGGAAGCTGAAAGCCTGGGCCAGTTCAAGAAAGATGTTAAAAAACTGGATGAGGGACAGCAGAGGGCCACCAAAGTGATTAGAAGTTTGGAAGGTACACAGAAGAAGGAAAAAGAAATAAGCACCTGGGATATATGTCCAATGTCTCTATGCTAAACTTAATTCTTTAGTTAGCTACATTTTGATATTCTTACAATGTTTAATGACATTAAGAAAAGGAATCTGAGTTCATTTTCTGTTGGTCCTATAACTTTAGGTTTACATACAAAAATCCAGATTTCTGGGATATTCCAATATCCTATTATAATTAATCCATACTCCCCCCAAATACCAGACCGTGTTGACTTTGAAGACCTGTATTACACCAAACCCATTCAGCCTTCACTGTATAACACATGAAAGAAGATTCATGAAATATGAAAACTGCTGTGTCTTAAGTTTTGACAACTAGCACAGTAAATCTCAAGTACTCTACTGAGGTTACAAACCTGCCTAAATCCATGGGCCAAAAACTGAACCAGCTTGCAAAAGGAACCCATAGCTAACAGTTTTACACTATTCCTCCTCCTGAAATTGCACTTTGTTTCACACGGACTTTCAAAACGTAAATTTTCAAATGCAGAACTAGGGGTTAAAAAGGAATTTTAGCTGAACTGTTCCAGAGAAGACAGAAGTTTAAGAGTGACACCATGAGAAACATTCTGCACTCTTCTTGAGCCCAGATTAATTCTGCCACTTAAATAAGTTCTGCAGACCAGCTCCACGTTAACTGCAATGGCCCGTTCTGCTACAATCTATTTTAAAAAGTATTAAAAGATGATTTGCACAGCAAATACTGGTTTGTCTGAAGCAGACTGGATTTTCCAAGTCTGTGTATAAGAAAAATGCAAACTGGGTAAAATCTTTTCTTTAAATCAAGGATGAAATGCACGTGATGATACAGAGCAAATATTAGTATGTAGGGGAAACGGAGAAAGAAACAGATACTGTCTCAATGAATCAGAAGTCCCTATAATCTGCAAAATCAGCTCTTCAGCCAAATTTCAACTTATTATCATAATTCTCACTTCTTTCCTCATGTTTTGCCAGAAGTGCTACTCATGGAGAAGACCCTCACTGTGTTTGGTAACTCTATAGCTTTTACCTCAGTTTATAATTCTTCTTTCTTGCAGGCTATGGTACATACCAGGGCATAAGAGCCTTCCAATATATTAAAATACAACAGAAATTCAGAAATAGATAAAATTGTTTGGGAAAAAAGCTACGTTTTCTAAACTGCAATAAATAAATCTAAAATGTTACACTGTACGTATGACAAACCTTCCTTGTCCAAATCACTCGATCTAAGTGACCAAGGTACAACTTACAATCTTTTCCTGGTTTGACTGTTCCAAACTTGAAGCCCCTTTAGGCTGATTGTAAAGTCACTTTTATTTCCCACTAAAACATATATTAAACACCTGCATTTAAACAATAAAAAAAAAACCAACTCTCCCCACTGCATCTGGTAACACTTTAGATTTGCTTTGCAACCCTGTTAATATCCTGTTCTCCACACTCCTCACATCCAAAGTATGTGAATATTATGCTTAAGGAAAATATTTTGGTAAGCATGTCACAGTACCTTGAAATTATGGTGAATCACTGGGTTGATTTATCAATTGATCTTCATCTGTTCAGATTCCGGAAGCTTTCTCTAACTTGTATCTGATTAATTCTGAAACAAAACAGAAGGAGTACAGCAATAAGACATTTGAAACCTTCCTTCAGTTTCATAACTCCGATTACATCTATTTAAAAACGAATACGAAGCATTTTATCAACTTTACAAACAGAGTTCCTGCAATGAATCTAAAATTGAAAGGTAAGCACGGAACTGTTATGCCCTCTTTGCACAGAACAGCTCTTTAAACGGCAGCCTGACATTACCAGAAAGGTATGCATTGGTTTAAATCTCAATCTTCAGCCCAGTTACTGCGCTTACATTGCCAACCACTGACCAGATTTCCAAGCAGAAATTGGTGTCTGTATCGCCAGCTGGTAAAATGACAGCGCTGTATTTTCTGCACAGGATTTTTCTAGAATATAGCACGACTCCAGTCACAGGAGCTCTGGGTACGCAGCCATTGACATTTTTACCACCGTGTCATAGAAAGTGGATAGCTAAAAGTGATCCCTCGTGTAAGAGTCATTAGTGACTATTACTGTATTGCTGACAAGGAATTTAACAAAAGCTAGACAGAAACACAGACCGGGGCTTTTCTCACAACAGGAATTTCCCCGATCTCAGGCTCAAGCTTTTAAAATCCTCTCACTTAATACTTAACAAATTTACTGTTTACATAAATTTAGGCATGGCTGCCTTTGTTTTAGTATAAACTAATGCCTAATTAGTTAAAAGTTTAAAATGATTTCCAGCCATCCTCATGCACAGGTTGTATTGAAGCTCAAGTAATTGGAATTAGTGTTTTGAAGTTCAACTAGCATTTTTCCCTCATTTTACTAAGAAGTCACAAAGATGGATATAAATAAGCCATCTAATGCTGTGGACGGATGACACTTCAGTGAGAATTATTTTTTCCCCTCCAAGGATTAAAGTCCAGACAAGAGGTATGCAGTCCAAGAGGGCATCCGAGCCGTGCTGGGGTGGGAGGGTTCAGCCCGACAGAAGGTGCAGAACGAAGCCCTTCCTGCCTTCTGCAAGCTGCCTGAAAGCTGACTTCATGCCTTCAAATTCTTTTAATGCATTGAGGACAAGACCCTTTCTTTTACTTTTAAATTGCAGCTTACCAGCTGACATCGTCTTGACTGATAAGACCTACAGATACATTTACTATTTCTTACCTTTACTAAGCTTTACCCTGCTCAGTAACACACTTGAGCCTAAGAAGCACAACAGAGCTTCACGATATTCTAATTACTTGGTAAAGTAAATAAATACATACCAATTCTTGTCCTCAGCGGACAACACTCCAGATCATGTACAGTATTATTTCCTCTCTCTGCAGTTACTGCTTTGCTTTACAGAGAATAAGACTCAAGGTAACGGACTGTTAACAAGTTTCTACACTTGTAGAAGTCTCAGAAATTACAAAGTCATGTTACACAGAAATATCTAATCAAATCCTACAATATTAAGCTTTATCTTCAACTCTTTTGCTGCTTGCTGGGATAGGAAATGTTTGTCAGAAACCTTTGTTTTTTTCCCATTGCTTGTTTAGGACCCCCTTTGCAGAAGATCACTCAGTGCTCAGCCTCACAGTCTCAGCCCCTTCAAGCAGATGATCTTCCTGCCATGAAAGTAACTCAACTGCTTAATCTCGACCCCAATCTCTTCAGGAAATTCAGGAGCTCCACGTGCAGAATGTCCTTTCTTTTATCCTGATTTAAATGTTACAAGTTGGATAACAGGCAGGTTTCGCTGCTTCATGCAAAAATGGAAACCAAAAATTCATCCTTAAAACAGAAGGGCCCTCCAAAGGCTTAAAAATCTGGGAACAGAGCAATCTGTGGGAAGTACAAACAACAGAGCAGACGAGGGTGAATGAAAAAACAGTAAACACTTTACTCCTATGTACAAGAGATCAGAGCATGCTATGTTACCACCTGTGAATTTTGCTGTAGGGATTACATCTGGATTTGGGTTTGAAGGAAGTGAAGAGAATAAATTTCAGAAGAATAAAGTGACAGTTTAATGACTCTTTAAAGAGAAGTCTTTCTCTGAATAATAGGTGGCAAAGAACAGGAACGATTCTTACTGAGAATTTACAGCAGGTCAATTACAACCACAACTGTCAGCAAAGAGTAATGTAAGGCAGGGATCCGATGATTGAGAATAAGCCACGAGGAGCTCCTGCTCCAGAAGGTAAGCACTTCGGTGTGCAGGAAAAGGGGGAGCGAGCTGAAGGGTGGAAAGGTGACAATGATTCCCAGCAGCAATCCAAGAAGATGGCAGAAAGCCTGCATTTCAAACCAGACTGAGCATTATGTCACTCCCTGCGCCTGAATACCAAAGGAACTCGGTTACAAGTGCTGTTCAATACCATGCAGTACAGGAAACCACAACCGGGCAGGGTAAAAGCTACATCCCTGTCAGAATTGTATCTGCATAGACAATAAAGGCACAGTGGTGGTGAATGACGAACACTATCCATTTAAGAGAACCATATTTACATGAAAAGGGCAACTCATTGAAACAAGGCCTTCTGAATAATTCTAACTGAACTGACACAACATACAAAATAACTACGCACAGCAAGGTGTACTTGAGGTATCTTAACTCTGACTACTGTCATTTTCCTTTGTCTAATTGCAACAGAAAAAAAGATCTGCATTCATCATTTCGCTCAGGAAATCATCTCATCACTAATTTTAGATTTGTTTTGCAACATTTTTTCCTCACAACCAAGAAGTTTTCTTCAGCAGTGCGATTTAAAAAGCCCTAAGAAGCCGTCATGTATCACACTTCAGCAGTTTAAATACAACCACACAAAGCACAGAAGAGACAGGCGAAAAAATTACTCCGTATCAGAAATAATGACAGATATTCTCTAAGCAGGATCTCCTAGTTCAAAATACCTACGTTCTGCAGTACGATTTATGTCGCCATTCAAAAGTTCAATCTGAACAGCACATTAGCTTGCTGCAGCAAACGAAGGTAAGTAAGGATTGCTGAAATTATATTTATACAATTCTTTAAAACCTGCATTCGTATGCACCTGTAGAGAAGAAAATGATATATTCTGCATTTTATGTGATAGGAATATTTCACACTGATCACAACTTGTATTACATCAGAAACACAGGCAACAAAAGGCTGATAGCAAGCAAAAGGATACTGGACATCAGGAATAGCAACTGCTCCACAAAGAAATAAAATCCCACTTGGCTCATTTGGAAGGGTGCACAAACATGCAATATCAACCCAGACACTTCTCAAGATAAAAAGGCACAGTTAATCAAGACAATGCAGAGTGTACATGATTAACATGATTTGCAAAATTTATTACTGAGCTTCTCTGTTAAATGTAATATTATTCAAGCTACACAGTCACGGTTATTGCAGATTAAAGATTACAAATTAGCTCCTCATGTATATCATTATTGCGAGTGGCTGCATTTTATCTGTCTAATTTTAAATTAACGTAGGCAGATGAAAGGCATCTTAAAATCTGGCTCATAATTTAGGTCCCACACCACTAACCTGAACAGAGATGGTGGCTCTTACATGGGTACCACACTGTTCTCAATGTAAACAAAGGACACTGGCATGCACCCGGGGCTAAGGATGTCAGCATTTTTCAAACACCTTTCTGACTGTTCCATTTTATGGTGATGCAATATGACCTACATTTTCAGTGGCCAAAGAGAGACAGAGAAACAGAAAGGGAGGAGATAGAGGGAAGGGAGACAGACAGACCTTTTCTGTCCTCATCCTCCACGAACTGAAGCTGTGACCGTCCCTCACAAGGACCACAGCAGGAAAGAATAAAAGCAAAATAATGTTACAGTAAAATCTGCAGGAGATGTTGAAAAATAGAGTATCATAAGATACAGCAAGTTGTTTTGTTTTTCTTCCTATAGTCCTGTGAACAAACACATAGCATTACCCTCAACAGGAAGGAAGAGCAGAAGAATCAATAATTTTATTATCAGTTGCCAGCACAAAGCTGTCAGTAATACAAACACTTATTTTACAATCTTCAATTTACCATCTTTGTTTGTACCATTTCATTTTTATGTATTCTCTTTAGATCTCAAAATGAAACACAAAATAATACACATCATTATCATCATTTTTACAGAGAAATTGAGGAAGAGTGATTTGCCCACAGCTACCTACCAGGCCCAGCACAGGGCTGGGAACAGAAAGCATCACTCTTCATTATCTCTGTGCTGTGCCAACTATTAGGCACTGTGATACCTGTCATACTAACACATAATCTTGACATAATTCCAAAATTATCTCTATCCCGTCTTTCTTGCATATGAGCGTCACACAGAAAACTGCACTAGATCACGGCTAACTCCCTTCAGAAAGCTTTCTCTTACAAATGATAGACCACATTTGTCAAACTGTCTCTAGAAATGCACTTGACTGTGAATTGCAAAACTTGACATAATGTGCCAATGATATTTTTCACTTCAAACACGTAAAAATAAACATCTTTTTCAAGCTTTAGTTTTTGTGGCTTTTTTTTTCCTTTTCCTGCAACTGTAGCATCTTACTTTTCAGAAATTATTTTTCCACAGTTAAATTGTTATGTTTAAAAAACGAAGGGATGTCGATAGAACTACACTAAGCAAAAATCAAGATCTTCTGCATTTCAGATACTGATTTTTAGTGCAAGATCTGCTTTGCAGAACATATGCAAAGCACTTACAGCATCGCAGCCCCTTCACAAATGCTGCTATATATACATATATACAACATAACAGTAAATCATTGTCTTATTATCGAGGCTGAAGGCCAAAATTCGATCTTAAGTATTCCTCTGTAAACCCAGAGTGACTCCAGTGCTTTCCAAGGAGTTTCTTGAGATTTGTGCAGAGGTAAACAAGCCTGTAATTTGGCACTGAATTCAAAACCAGACATCAATAAAATTTATAGATTAATTCCTGTTTTTGAATGGTATTTATTATAACAATAGCTTTCTTATCAAATTGTATTAATCTCCTGAAATGCAATCATCCCTGCGCAGCAAGTACTGAGACACTGCTGCTCCTCTGCAGTTACAACAGGCAGCAGCACTGCCACATCCAACCACTCAGCAGTGACTGGGCAGGCATGCAAACAGGCCTGTTCAAGGAAAAAAAGGGAGAAAAATTAAAGTCTACTCTACTTTAATACAAAGAAAGACTGTGGAGTCAAGAGGCAGGCAGCTGACAGGAATGAAGGAAAGGGACTGCCTACAAATGAACAGGAGAGAGGTTAGAAATGGAGAGGATGGACATTGCAAAAGGAGGAGGCAGAGCAGAGGTGGCAGGGCAGAGGTGAAAGACACAGCATCTAAAGCTAAAAGAAGTATTTCTTAAACAGCACACACCTGCAAGGCTGTCAGGAAAACCTAATTCCTCAAAATTAGGGCACAGCAATGTACTCCTCCACTCCTCTCATCCCTGGCTGCACCTTTTGCAACCTACTGAAACCAAACGTAGTCCTCCCATCATAAACAGATATCTATTTCTGCTAATCCAGGACAAGAGTCTTGCTGATCTGTAAAGAAGTCTCTTCACCACTTTTAGCATTGCCAAAGCTCTCCTTTGTGAATGTCTCACCACACCATTTTCTCAGTTACTCTTATTTTTTGCCTTTATTTTTTCTTATTTCTTTCTTCATAGCATCTCTGTTTCCGTTTGAAAGGGAGAGAAGCTGAAGTGACAGTTATTGCTACCCAACATCACAAAAATTGCAATTCGAGAAGGCAACCAGAGCAGACATCAGCAGGGCTCAAGCCCAGGCACCCCAGCAGCCTTCCCTTCTGCCTACCGCTGACTGCCACCTAGAGTCAGAGCCACCGGCTCGCACAACACGGTCGTGTTCAGAAGCAAAGATGTAAGAGCAACGAGAGAAATGTTAATCCCAACCATTTATAAGCAGCAACAAGAACTCACATTCTAGAAAGTTACAACTACCTTAAAAATTATTTGGGTTTCTCTTCTTCATGACTAACGAGCATTTGGTTATCTCCCAGCTTTTTTTCCCTAAATTGAAAAGGCGATTTCATTTTGTTATAAACGCTGAAGTTGTACACATGAGGAAAATATATGTAAAACAGTATTATATTGCTTTGCAAGTAATTCCTGTGTTTCAGACTGTGTGCTCGCACTAAGAAGGTGAGTGCAAAATTTCATCCTTAGCTGGCAAGTCAGTATATTTTAATACTGACACCAACAAACTCAGCTGACCACAAACGCCTGCTTAGCCAACAAGACTTCTTACACAGGATCCATTTGTCACACGTTTATAACTATATTAACTCAGGGCTCTTTATTATACTATACAAATATATATATATATCTTTTTTTTTTAATTACCACTACTCACGTAGCTATCAACAAGGCACTCAATTTTCGTGAATTAAGCAACCACTGGATGCTTGTTAACTAGATAAAAGTAAGGATTTGTTGTCATTGCTATTATTTACCTGGAAATCAAATAACCTCACTTTAACATACTCCCTAGCAGATACCTTCTCTACAAACCATAGATGGATAGGAAGCCACAGCAAACTCTTCGCGATTAAAGGCATTTATTAACTTCAGCTATTAATGTCTTGTGAAGAAATCAGTTCTCCATTTTCCTCACTCCTCTTACAGTCAAGAAGATTGGTAATTATGTTATAAAAGTATAAGATTTCTTCTTGCCTTTATCATTTCAGTGAACATATAATGTCCAGGTCACACACTGCACCTCCCTCTCACTGCCAGTCCCACTACATTTTCCCTAAGCAGGCACATACCCACAGACAAAACTAAACGCAATTACCAAGCTCACTGTACTTATGAACCAAACGTCACGCTGTAGTTTATCAAAAGCAACAGTTTCTACCTCTTGCACACACGCAGTCACCTGCAACAACTGCCCCTTCAGATCCACACTCAGGCCACAGTGAACTGCACAAAGCTTTTCCAGGTAGAATAAAAATCCTATAACCGGCCTGCATTTAACATCAGAGCACAGAAGAATATTTTAACAGGAAGAGGACAGGTACTACAGCATTGTCTTAGATGCCTATGAGCATTCCCCCCCAAAATGAAACCCACTGAAGACCAAAATCTTTACCAGACCATTGCCATAACCTTTCTTATAGATACAGAAAACTCTGGTTGAAATAAAGCTGCTGAACAGGACATGGGGGTAGAAAAGAAATCCCAGTGTACATCGTTCTTATACTCTGATCCTACTAAAACCTATGCACAGTTTGTAGTTAGAGGTCTGTTAACCGAAGAAGGGATAGCAGGAACATCCAGAGGTCAGACAGCCCATCACTCAGCCCCAGGCAGGAGAGCTAAACTATCTGTTGGGAACAATACAGGTAATTGAACCTGTTCTTAAAGACCTCAGGCAATGGAAGCACCATTGTCCCTGCAGAAGATTATTCCAACTTTACTTCACCAGAAAATTGTTTGTCCATGCTGAATCTGCCTTGCTGCAATCTGATCCGGTTCTCTCCTTACTTGCCATACGCTCTTTGCTTTGCAATGCTCTTCAGCAAATTTGTCTTCTCACTCTCAGTCCCTTCTCACTTAAGCTAAGGAATTACATTCTCTCAGCACTTCCTTACATGCCACATTTTCCACCTCTTTAGCCAATTTCTTTGGCATCTCTATATTTCCTCTTTCCTGATTTCACTCAGTACAGACCCTGTTGTCCTGCACGTGGGTATTATTATTTTATCTCAAAACTAAAGGACGTCAAAGAGTTTGATTTTCAGGATTCCTAATAATTCATGTATTTTTCTGCATGACAAAGTTCAGGATACTCAGCTGGAACACAGCCGATGCTCCTTCTGTACATAGCTTTTTGTACTTATAAATAAACCTAACAGAACTATATGTGATACTCCTACCACTTTAAAAACTCAAGTAATGTGCCTGAGATAGTAAAATGTCATTGTTATGGTGTGAGCACAAACATAAAAAGGAGGTTGGCCCCATTGCTTTGCAGCAAAACTGTGCACATTCCTGTTGACATCACAGACAGCACACAAAGAAGAGTTGGTGAAGCACTAGAAACATAGAAAATCACTTGCCAAATGCAAAGGAAAACAGCCAGCCAAAGATTAATCCAAAAGCTTCACAGTAGATGATACAAAATGTGACTTAATAGAACTGAAAAGAACACCTTTACCCACCAGCAGCTTTCCTGTGCTGGGCTGATCTTTTGCCCAAGCAATGACAGTGCTGCAGCTGGATAAAAGGTCCCACCTGCATGAATGGCAGCAGAGAACAACTGCTTACTGCAGGAGACGTCTGGAGGGTGCAATGCCTGCAGAAGAGCACCAAGAACAGCCACCAGGAAGATATAGAAAGGCATGTACACTCATTGATACAAGCAGAAAGAAGAAAAGGCAGGTTGCAAAAGGGCTGCCTTAGAATTATCATCGCTGTGCCAAGTCCTAGAAAGACAGGTTGGGGAACAGGCTCTATAAAGAGGCAATTACAAATAAAGAAGATTCAGTGAGAATAAGCCAGTCCTTAGGGAATTCATCATATCACAAGTCTATGCCAACATCTGAGATTTGGTGGTACATGGCTGCTCCTCTGAAACACAACCACGCTGTGCTTACTGTATCTGCTTCCAGGGGAAATCAGTCACATCCCACACAGTTGGGGCCAAACCTATTACATACAGCACATATGTTTTACTGTTGACATTTTTAAAGATAAAGTCTATTTTGAAATGCAAACAGCACACAGCCCTTGCACTGAGCTGTGATTATCCTGAGTCCATTTTAAATTCTAGCACAAGGGATGTAGCACATGATCTTAATAATTCATCCAACAGAAAAGTGCAATCTTAGAACTGAAAAACAAACAAACAAGCAAACCCAAATCATTCCAGAGTTAAGGCTAAAAGTGCTCCTTTCAAAACCAGCCATCTCCATTAGCACTGCAGAAAATCCCATTGAAATCACTTCAATGCCTTTCACTAGTACAGCTCAGAATAGGTTCAAGAGCTTGAAAGATCAGGACAGATTTCTTTAACATAAACATTTGAAAACAGCAGCTCTTGAGCTATTTCCTTCCATTTGTTTGATGACATCTGATCTACAGTTACAGTCAGTGGCTCCTGTTTGTTCAAGTTTTCTGACGTAACAGGAGGGAAGAAAAGCTTTACTAGAAAACTGGACTGTAAATACTCTCCTATTCCCATCCAGGCAAAGTGGCTGCAGCTCAAGTGCACTTTAGGTATTTTATTCAATGTCAAACTCATTACATCATGTAAAAAAAATAAATCCCGTATGTTCCAATATATACATGCATAAATTTATTTAAGGGCATTTTCTTGTTCCATCCCATTCTAACTCGATGCTCACACCCCAAAAACCACAAGCGGATCTCAGAAACGAAGAAAACGTTCAATAAACGTAACTGCCAAAGCAACACTGGAATGAAACTGAAGTGAAAACATTTACAATGAACCATGAAATCACAGGTGCACAGTTGTAGTTATTATTAGCATGGCTTTGTTTTACCCTCAGCTCTTAGAAGTCCATCTTTATTCATTTAAGTAATAAAATTCAATTCTTCTGCCTTTTCTCCTTTATTAGAGCACTTCTACCCACATATAATCAATATTTATATTTTCACTGAGATAAAGGCAAAAAGACAGAGGGCCAGAAAGAATCCCTTACAGATTTCAGACTCTCTGCACTAACACTTTTCAAAACAAAACCAAAACAGAATGTTTGTTTCTATCAAGTCTTTACCAAAACGTTATTCTAACACAGATTGTACCGGGAGCTTTGTAAATCCTACTCAGAAATAACATTCTGGCCTGAATGCATAGATTTTCATATGAATTGGCTTTAACCTGCATACATGGTTACTTTCATAGCCACACATGCAACCAATTCCATATCTCAAATGAAAATCTGCACAGATATATAACACGTATATATACATACACTACCTAAATACAGAATGCAGCTGTGTCCAGTCTCTATCAGTAAGTTTGAAATCCATTGTGCTAGCTACCATTCACACCTTCCTGAAAACAGTTTACCAAACAGATTTTTGTATTATTATTTCACAAGGTGTTTTTGTCCAACTTCTTTTTGAGTCCAACTTCTACTCCTGCTTGCACACAAAATCTGGAAACTATCACAAAGGCGCTCATATGTATCTCTGAAGAGAATCTGAACTTGAATTTGAAAGTGATTTTCACAATGCCTGCATGTCTTTCTCCTGCACTTCTGAAATGACTGGCTAGATTTTATGCATTATTTCCTTAAATGCTTAAGTTCTGAGTCGTCTAATAGCTATGTGCAGGGCTACAGAGTTGTGTTTGTTCTGTCTTTCTGACAGCACCACCACCTTACGTTAGCCAACAGCCTGCTGATTACAAAACTCACTCTGATGGAAGGAATTATGAGCATTAATCTCCTCTGGATGGAGGATAGCTGGGTTGAAGGCTCCCACACGTGGTGAGCATTCTAGTGGATAACAGCCCCGCTAATGGTGAAAGGGGAACCAGAACCATTACCACCTCCTGGGTTTTGAAAGCAAAGACTGACCTTTACTCCCTCTTTGAAAGCAAGAGCTTATGATCCTAATTTCAAGAGAGCGTGAATCCAAAATGCTCCCTGGAGAAAGGTGCTTAGCTCTGGATATAGGCAGGATTTACGCACATTCCTACTTAGCTACTGGGTAGAAAATGTGCATATTCATCATCTCCTTCGAGCTGCTTCAGCTGGTGTAATTCTAATGAAACACTTGCAAATCCTAAAGCATTTGGCCCTCTCCTTTTTCATGGAAACCCCTCTGGCCTCAGCTAGGTTGAGTCTTCCCTTTCGTACAACCTGCCTGAGCAGCTCCCCACCTGGATCTCAGCCTCTGCTGGAAAAGATGTATTATCTTCTCCACATACATCTTCTGAAGTTGTTTAAAACATTTGCTTTCACAGGACTGAAGCAATACTTCCAAAGCAGTGCTTGGCCCATTTGAAAAAGAAAATGAGAGGGAGGAGAGTGTGCCCTCTTTTTAAGAAGGCCACCGCTTCTCTTTGTGGGTTTTGCCCAGCCTTGAGTCACTATTTTAGGGTAACAACGGTCTGAAACACGACATGATAAATTAAAGCGTAAGAGCAGGCATCAGCAAGATGTGTGACTGGGCCTTTGTTTCCCTGCTCGGATGCAGAAATCAGGGTGTGAGCAAGTGCTCCAGTGTATCATGTTTTACTGGAACCACAAATCATAGCTGCTCTTAAACACTACCACTGGCAGAGTTACTCTATTAAAAGAAAATATACTTGAAGCCACAAAGCAATCCACAGCAATATATAGAACTTCTTAAACAGAAACTATATGTTCATCAACATAGACCCAATACTTCCTTTCTCCATCTTCTGAGACAGAAGTGCTGCTTCCAGCATCTTCCCACGGCATAGGATCTTACTTTGCCAAGCTCAAAAAGCCTTGTAAAAATTCTAGGTGTTCTTTCTCAGATTTCAGCTGCTTGTAAGAAGACATACACTGCAACAAACCCAAAAACCAACCAAGCACCTCCTGGTAAAGCTTGATGGGCTCACTCAGACCTGAACAAGTGCTCTGTGCAGCTCTCCTAAGGCCAGCACCAGGCTATGGGATTCTCACAACAGCACTCCAAGGATAGCACAAGCAGGAAACACCTGGCTTCCCTCTGAACCTTCTGCAACCGTTCCTCAGGAACACTACCAGCTATTTATTTAGATGTCACATGAGTACATATGATATTCACAGCCTTCTGATTGTTCACCCACTGCTTAAAGCCATGGTTAAACACAAACATTTACCACCTGGCTCTGCGCCAGCAAGGACAAACTCTTCTTCTTAGTCCCTGCTAGAATCTCATTCAACTTCCACATCTTGCTCTGAAAACTCCAGAATGCCACTGGTGATCTTCAGGGCACAGCACGAACGCCACCAAACCAGTGAATTGATGCATTGAGGAAGGAAAACATAAATACATAATAATAACATACTGAAAACATCCTGCCAACAAAAGAGACTACCAGATAAGTGACTAATTCTTTCAAAACAGTTCCAAAAGCATAAATGGCTGCTTCCTCATAACATTCATGAAATACGAAGTGCCACCCTAAAATTACCCCAGAGCCATTCTAAAGCATGGATCACAGGGATGGCACGGAAGCTCCTATACATCACACAGGCAGCTGGAACCCCTGGAGTTAATGATTTTTGCACTAAGAGAAAATCCAACCACCCAATGCACCCTGCTGCAGTTTCATGACACTAAATCCACGAGACATGTCAGAACACCTTGATGTTCTCACCAAGCAGGAACCTACAGCTGCAAGGAGCATTCTTGCTCTCCCTTCTCTTGCTATCCTGTATCTCCATGAAAATGTGCCAGCTCTGCGGAAATATGAGGGTCCATGTTAAGAAAGCTTTTAACAAGGCTAAGAACCACACTTTCGGACAACAACAACAAAACAACAAACAAACCAAAAAACTACTTATTTTTTTCTTACTATTTTTTGAAAAAATCAGCCACATCTGCCAAGAGTGAATATTTTAATATCTGTAGAACTAGACAGCAATGTCTGAGAATTTTTTTTACAGCACAAGATGACAATCACTTGAAACACTGCTGCTGATTTGCAGTAAATACGGAGGGTAAAAAAACCAAAGAAGACTGCAGACAAAACATTGCAGCAATTTACAAGAGAAAACAGGGTGACACTGGTAGGTTAGCTCAATATCAACCTCATACAAAATCACAGAATACAATCAACAAAGAAATAAAGGCCAGTGGTAACAAGTAGTGCTAAACTTAGGCTTACAGAAAATAGGTCTCACTAAATAAATTTGCTATGACTTTCTGACAAGAATATAGGTTGGACTGGATAAAAATACCTTGTAGTTTCTGACCTACTATACTTAGTTCTCTGTAAGATTTAATGCCACACAACAGTCTGATTTAGAAGTTATTCAACACGAAGAAAACCTGGAATCTAAAACCACCTCATAAATTATTAGGGTGGCTTAGGAAAAATATTTTAAATCCACCTCATCAATAGTTAAAGATGTTTTCTTAGCTCTAAAAATCATAGCTCATTATACCCTTGAATACTATGAAAAGCTTCTTCACCTTTAACTTCTTCTGCAGTTGGAAAGCATATATATATGTATACATATAGTTAGATGGTAGAATGTATAAAGAACGTATAAAGCTAAGTTAAACTATGGAATTAATTCAGAGATTCTTTGCAAGAAAGAACACTTCAACACTAACAGATTTCTTCAATTAAAAAATAATAATAAAGTGTACTTAAAAGCCACTTTCAGAAAAATAAAAGAAAAAGAGGATAATGATGAAAATCTGAGCAACTTCCAGACGTGAAACATCTGACAGCACTAAACATACCCAGCTTACCCTTGGAAACATTACAGAGGATCGATTCACATATTTGACAAGGACAGGTGTGTAACAAATTATTATGTATAAGCTGCTTCAAGGCCTTACCATATGGCACATGTAAAGGAATACAAGGAAAGAGGAAAATCTACATCATGTTCAGCTTGGTTGAAAGCTTGCACAGGTACTTATTCCAAATTACCTGGCATGGAGAAACGTGCTATGCCCTGTGCAAGACATTTTTTCCTACCGCATGAATCTGCAATACTGATTTCCTAAGGAAAGTCCAATGCTACTCAGCATTTCTGCCTGTTAACTGAAGGATTATATAAAAGACTGTAGCTGACGGAATCTGCACAGAATACAAGAACTGGTGAAGGATAAATAAATAAGAGCGAGTCAATCCCGTTCCAGAGACCTACATCAAACACTGAATTAATGCAAAAACATCCTTGGGTACAGCCTAGTGCAACACGCACCCCGTATACGTGTAACAAAGGTGGTTTTATACTTACAAGTTGAGGAATTCTGCTTGGAAGTGGAGCGAATTGAAAGAAGACTCCAAAGACATACTGAGTACTCAGTGAGTATAGAAATCCAGCAAGCTGGAACTGGCTTCTTGGACAAAACACCTCGTGGCAAAACAGAAGAGGAAAGACAGCAGGATTTAACACCAATATGTAGCCTTAGTGAGATTCTTCACCATTTACCAAGTTCCAGTCCCCATTTTGAAATAGGAAAGTTAATGAACATTGATGATGCCCAAAAGTTCTGTCTTAAAAAAAAAAATAACAGCTTGTTCTCTGAATTCTTCTTATAAGACTCAGGACAGAGCCTTTATAAGAATGTTGTAATCAGTGACACAAATGAAGACTAGAATGGCATAAAAGTCATTAAAAAATATTAACTAGTTATATGGGCTACTGTGCTCTAAATTAATTACTCGAGGAATTTGTTACTGTGGAGGGTTTAGTAAGGCTATCTGACCAACACTGGAATGATAAACAAAATTGAGAAAAGATAATATTAAATGACAGAAAATTACACAGCATTATTCTAGCATTATGAAACGAATAACTGTTGATTCTCACCTACAATACCCTATAGCTCCAATCAACTTCTCAACACAGTAGAAAAGGAAAGAGCTGAGAGAACGGCAAGAATAGCACTGTGTTGATAAGACAACAACCAAGATGCTGAAGATAGTTCTAAGAGGTAATCAGGAGGTAGAGAAGGAGCAGCAGCAACAGACCACGCTGTAAAAATTGGTATAGTTCACTTAGGTCACCTTCTCACCCTCTGCCAGAATACCAGGCCTATATCAAAGGGCCCAAAGCCCTAGGAAAACAAACATTTCTGTCAAACCAAATACATTAAATGGTAACAAATTCAGATTTCATGAAGGCATAGTTGTATGCACATGCATAGTTCAGGGATTCGTCGTTCATTCTTTGGCCTAAATTTTGCATAACTCTGCAGGAAGTTCCATTTTCACATCAAATTACATCACTCGCAGATCATGCAGAGATACATAAAAATGTCAAGAACAAAAGTTATTTACCTAGCTTTTCTACATTGGAAGTCCTTCATTCTGAAAAATTCAGACGGAGCATTAATGACCACTCACTATAGCCTTTCCCAATAGCACCTCGCAAAGAACCTACCAGGTATGGGTTCAAGAGGCAAAGTGCTGGCTTGAAACAATCTAGCAACACGTGAATTCCTGTCACACACTTCTATCCAGAACAAAAAAAGAACCCATCATCACTCACGGCTCTAAAACCAGGAAGATGGAGATGACACTGCATGCTGACGTGGTTCTTTCTTCCTTACACCCACTTTTTGTTAACGCACAGCACCAAGCCTGCGTGTATTTAGAGTCCACCTAAGTGGAGCAGGGAGATGTCAGAACCTGGACACACACCTCACATATCATCACTGTACCAACGCATCTTACAGTAACGTTACCAACTTCAACACGGCACCAGCGTCAACATTTTGTTCCAAAAGGTGAAAACCCAACACCTGATCCCACTAACTGCTTAATACCTCTCTCCTCTCGGCGCACCCCAGCACCGGTCAGCTTTTCCGCACAGGAACAACCCGCTTTGGTTATCACCCAAATCCCCGGGAAAAAAACACCCCCGGAGCAAGATCTCCTCATCCTTCCCTCAGCCTCTCGTGTCAAGCCATGCTTCAAGGAGACGTCCCCAAGCACAGCCCAGGGCGCTCGGCCCAGCTCCCCGCTGCCCGCAGCCCTGGACCCACGCCTCGATGCCAGGCGTCGAAGGGCGCGGGCCATGTGCCGGGGGCATGGCGGGGCGGCCCGGGCGGGGGGCGGCGGGGCCGGGGGCGCGGTGGCGGGGAGGTGGAGCCTGGCTGCGGGCGCGGGGACCTCCGCTTCCCTCCCCCGTCGGCCCCTCACCTGGCGGGGCCGCCCCTCGCCAGGGGGGCCGGTTCCACGCGGGGCGCGGGCTTCCCCGCCGGCCCTCCCCGCCGCCTCCGCCGCCGGGCCCGCGCGTCCGCCGCCAGCCGGCTCAGGCCCCAGCCGCCGCCGCCGCCGCCTCCCCCTCCATGGCCGCCGCTCTCGCCGGCTGCATTGTGGGAAGCTGACCTCACTCGCTGCTGCCGCCGCCCCGCCGGCTCCGCCGCTCGCCGCCATGGGGGCCGTGACCGACGGTGAGACCTCCTCCTGCCCTCCCTCCTGCCCTCACCTCCCGCTCCGGGAGAAGCCCCGCGCTCCGCCGGCCTCGCGCCGCGGCCTCACCCCGTGCGGAGCGCTCCGTGCCGGGGCCTTATGGGCTCGGCCGGGGCTCGGCGGGCCCGGCGCTCCCTGCTGATCCCGGGCCTCGCGTTTTGGAGACGTTTTATTTCACCCTCAACCTCCTGGGTCAGCCCCAGCCGTGCTGCGCTTCCAGCACGGAGCGCTAAACGCGAGTTTTTCCGCAGATGAAGTTATCCGCAAGCGGCTTCTCATCGATGGTGACGGAGCTGGGGACGACAGGCGGATCAATCTGCTGGTGAAGAGTTTCATCAAGTGGTGCAATTCTGGATCTCAGGAGGAAGGGTATTTGTTCGCTGCTTTTTAGTCTTGAAACTCATTGCTTTGCAATTCAGCATAAAGCTGAGCTTCTCTTTTGATAAAGAAAGTAAACCGTGTTAAAATGCGTACATCTCTGCTCTGTTCGGCCCTGTGTGGCTCTCAGGGGCTGTGGCAAGAGGTGCACGCTAGAGATGGGTCAAAAACTGCAGAGCAGACCGTCCTGAAATCCAACAGAGCAGTGAGGCCTCTCGAGGTCGGCACGTTGCTTTGTGGTTCAGCAGGCCCGTCATTACGGCAGGATCATGGCGTGAGCGGCTCTGCATTTGTTCTGCTAGGTGGGGGCTGTACTGCTGCTGTACTGCCCTGAAAAGAAAAAAGAAAACAACGGGCCAAAGAACTAAAAGTTGAGCAACAACCATGTTGTGTTCTGCTGTGGGGTCTGTGCTGATATAGGTTCCAGGAGGACGCCCTGTGGTGATGCTGTGCACAAAGATGTGATGGAGTGTTAAAATATTAATCGTGGTGGTCACAGAGCCAGCCCTAGGTGGGAAGGGAATAATCCCTGGTGCAGTCGGCCCCTGCTTTGGTGCTGCTTTGCACTGTTAAGGACACGGTGATAGAATTAATTGGTGCAATGTTCATTTTTAAATTCACTTTCAACAGTTATACACAGGATCTTTGAAATATTTTATTGCTTTAATAATTGTGTAGTTTTAAACGTTCTTTATGTTACCTGGGGCTTTGTTTTCTCATTATATAAAAATGGGCAAGTATTTTTGTACTGCTGAGGAATAAACATCTTGTTTGCTTGCAGTTACAGTCAGTACCAACGAATGCTGAGTACTTTATCACAGTGTGAATTTTCAATGGGAAAAACTCTTCTGGTATACGACATGAACCTGAGAGAGATGGAAAATTATGAAAAAATCTATAAGGATATAGGTAAAGATGAGAAAAAAATATTTTCTTGTTTGAATTTCTCTTTCGTAAAGAAGCTTGTGAGTCACTTCTGGTAGACAAAATGTAAACATATGATGGGTGACTTAACAACATATTTTAACGTTTTAAAATTTGTTGAAGTGTATATTGGTTTAAAGCTCCTGGAGCTAGTAGGCCATTGTGTAAAATATAAAGAGCTGTATGTGATGGCTTAGCATTTGTTGTTTGATTTGTTTCTTTCTGTTAAAGAAAACAGCATAGCTGCAGCACACGAGAAGATTTCTGAATGCAAGAAACAAATCCTGCAAGCAAAAAGAATTAGGAAAAATCGACAGGGTAAGGAGCAATATTTACACTGGGTGGTTTTATTAACATATTATCTTTTAAAATACATTGTACCAGAAAATAATTACAAGTTTTTGAAGACGCAGAAGAAAATGCTGTCATCATTAATGCTACATGTAGCATTTTCTGGTGAGTTCCACACACATTACTGAAAGTTTGGTGGTTGAGGTTCTTAACCAGTAAATCTCAGTGGCACATCAGGAAAAGTCAGAGAGTAGTTCAGAGGTGTTTTCAATCCAGAGGAACCCTCCCAAGCATCCTTTGACAATTCAGTTGACTTAAGAAGAGCTAAAGCACGTTATTAACAGCAAGAGAAGAGTTAAATAGGCTTACACCCAGTGCCAAAAATCAAGCAAGTGTATTGCTGTAGCTCTTAAAGGAAAGTAAGAGCTAATACAAGAGCAGTTGTGCCATTTGCATACCCACCAACTCCATATATACAAAATTCCTCTAAACCAGATATTGGAGACGTTTGTTCCCTACTCTTAAAAGATGTGTTGATGATTTTACTTGAAACTTAAAACATTTCCCTGTGACAATCTTATCAAAATTTAGCAGTTGAGGAAAGCAAAAATTTGCTTCTTAAAAAGTGAAATGTGAAAATATAAAAACAGTTTTAACAGGTGAAAAGTGTGAAAACCTTTAAAAACACATCCATGTATGCTCTGTAGGTAATTGTAGACTCTACTAGATATGGAAAAGAGCCTTAATCAGTAGGAAAGTGGAGTGCTTAGATCTTCACGAGCACAGGTCTGAAGCATTTGCTTTCTCAGATGTTCTGCCCACATTTTCTACCTGAATGAGGTGGTTAGTGTACATAAAATACTGCCATTAGAAAATGTCCACTTTACTTGTCTTTATAACCATCATGTTGTGCTTTACATGCAAAAAAGTTAAACAAAGCAAGCTGTTGTTTCTCTTGCAGCATTTTATTTTTCCCTAAAAGTCTTAAATGTTTGTGTAGTATCTCAACATTCTATATGTACTTATATATGTTAGATTATATTAAAAAAAGCAATACTTACAATTCCTACACAAAAAAATATATGCAATGCAATGCAGGGCTATCTGTAGGTCACGTTTTCTCATCCTTTACAAATCACTAGTACTAGGTAATTTTGAGGAAGTAATCAAGAGATTATGATCATCTGAAGTTTATTTTGATACTGATACTGGTAACTACTGATTTTGATGGCCATCTACTTGGATATGTTATAGTATATTTTTAGATGTTTATACACAAATGTTCATTTTTTCGTGCAAGATATTATGTAGAGGCTTGAAACACTTTTTCAAGAAGTAGAAAGAGATGGTGTGAGATTTTTAATTCTTATCTCTATATCTTCAGAATTTGGACTAATGATTGAATTTCTTTCAGAATATGATGCGTTGGCCAAAGTCATACAGCACCATCCAGACAGACATGAAACGCTGAAGTGAGTATGAGACTGCTTTAGATGATAATAAACCTGCAAGTTAGAAGTCACCAGATTTGACATTTTCTTGGCTTCACCGTCTGACCTTTCCTCACTGTTACATAGTTTCTTTTGACACAAGGGAAAACTTGTGTTTCATTTTAAAATTGTACCCTTATCAGCTGTCTTTCATTGGTCTCCCTCTATGGGTTCAGAGGCATAACTAATAATTTTGTATTTGAAATTTTTCCAGTGTTAAGGTGAATGAGTGAACTCAGATGTAAATGCACAACAGTTTATCAGTGTCAAGTTGATCAGGAAAGAGAGAGAGTGCGGCAGTGCTGTTAAGTGCACCAGCAAGTAATCATGCAGAATATATATCACACAGGCAAGTAAGACAGAATTAGAGAAAGCAAGAGAAAGCTTGTAGAGTTGTTCTGCATTTTCCTTGTAGTAGTTGTTCCTGCATGCCTGGTTATAAATTACTACCTTGTGTACCACAATATGAGCTGCCCTGGCATGTAGGTTAGACCTACCTGTTGTCCAACTCGTCCTGCGTATAACCTGCAGTATTACTTGTCACAGCTGGGTTTGGATCACTACCTGTGCTTATGGGCCATTTTGAGCAGTCATGAGGAGATCATCTTTTGAATATGATTAAGCCACAGAAACAGCCACTCATAGCATCTACAAGTTTGTTCTTCTTCACCTGATTAAAGGAATGACATCAGATTACTTCCTCATTTAATTGTGACTTGTGTCTATCCTGTTGTCTGCTTTCAATGAAATAGTGGAGAGAAGCTATTGTTTCATGCCCTGTGTTGTTTTGTACTAAAAGGAAGATTTTTGATCATATTATTTACCCTAATAATAGCAATTTTTTTAGCTATAAACTTCAGGCTATTTGAAGTGTTTCTTTATCATATATATATATGTATATATATGTATATATATATATACACACACACACATATACACACATATACACACATATATTTTTTTCTTCTTGGATTTCATTATCACAACCTTGATTACAGTTCATTCTCTTGTGGCTTAGCTAATTCTTTACTAGTCAGCACATGCCACTTATCAAGGCTTCATAATAAAAAATTATTAAAAGTGAAGCTTCTCAGATAAGTCAGTTGGTTAAGAATTGAAGCAACTAATTGATATATATAAATATATATATATATGTTTCTTGATGCTAGATTGTTAAGATTTGGAAGGGGAGGTTGTTTTAATTTTGCACAACACATCTAAGTGTAAGTTTCTTGAGCAGATCTATAAATGTCAATGAGTTCAGCTAATAAATTTAGCTTTTTGGCTTTTCTTAAATTTCAGTTTCTTATATCCTTGGAAGAGTATATTGTTAGAGATATCCCTTTGCTTGTGCACTGTAAGAAGGTCTGCAACATATGCCCTTGTGTCCTTAATCCTTCATACCTGTAGTCCAAGACGTGGACTTAAACTGTAGCAGAGTCTCTATTTTACAGATTTTACAAATCAGACATAGTAAGAGAATGGAAACATTTTTAAACGGAGCTTAGTTCATAGGTATTCCAGCTTTAACTGACTTTTCCAACTAGATGAAGTATTCCTCCAATGTTTTAATTACAAGGTGTTCTTTCTCTAGTTTGGGAGAAAAATATAGAAAATCCCATACTGTGAATCAAGAAAGACCACCCTTAAAGTCAGCGTGGAGGAAGCCTCACTAACAACTCCTAGTTTCTAAACTAAGAGTTTGCGAGAGTTACATTTGTAGTTTTAGCGAGTCATACAGCACAACAGGACAAAGTTCGGAGAAATACTTTTTTTTTTTTTTTTTTTAACACTTTTAAAGGACTTTCTTGGAACAACTAGTCCTGCAGCACAAAGGAGGAGAAGCTGTTATTGACTTAGTCATGAGTAACGCATAGTAGCCAACTCAGGAAGTGATAGGAGCTGAACCACTAAATGACAGTGCCAGTGTAATTAACTACCTTATCAGAAGAGCTGTTACAGCACCAAGCAATGACAATAGTCTTAGAAAAGGAGATAGAAAAATGAGAAGATTAGGCAAAGATTTTCTGGAGCTGAAAGTAAAAGAAGTAAAACACCAGGTGTAGCTTGGATGTTGCTAGAAAACTGCTTGTCTTCTCACTGCTTGCTTACAGCTGACAGCGATGCATAAACAATGTTTGGTGAAATAGAAGCCTTACAGAAACTAGAAGCCAGACACTAGAGAAATCACTGTATAAGCTTATAAGCTGTCAGCCTGTTTCCATAAGAGGAAGTTTTACAGTGCCACACCCAACCATATTTAAGGCATTCCCCTCCAGATACCAGTGTGCTACCTCAGAAATAGACAACACCCTCAGGTGGCATTAAACCAGAGCTTTTCCCCAACCATAGTGATTGGAAGTCCTTTTGCAATTCCCTGCCCAGACTAGTTGCAATAGCTCTCACTGCTTCAGAAAAAAAACTACTTTGTTCCCTTGCTGACCTCTATATAACTTTGCCTGCTAATTAATCAGCCTAAATCCACCCGACCTGTAAAGAGAGATTGTTCTGATCATATGGATCATAAATTACAAGAGACATTATAAAATAAATGAGAAGGGCCGAGCTGGAGGTTTGCTTCATTCTCATTTGAAAGCTAGTCTACAATATGGCATCTATTACTCAATGCTGTATCTCAGAAAGGACTGTAGTGGACCAGATGAGAATAGACAACAATCAAATGCTTGCAGAAATGTCCTAAAGAGGGCTTGACAGATTACATATGCAAAAAAGTCAGGAATAGTAACAGAGTTTGTAGATGTCTCATGCTTCCTTTATCTCTTAATCAATCAAATTAATAACTGGGATGGGAGAAGAAAATCAGAGCATATATGTATGGATCACAGGAGTGCAAATACTAAATGTTGCCTTCTAAGAAGTAAGCTGAATCATGTATCTTCCAAAATGTGGATTACTCTGTGTAAACCTACTGTAAAGTTTATGATATCCACTACTATGTCTGGTCAGGCTCTTGTCAGAGATAAGGTACTTGACTATGTGCTTGAATTATCTGACAGTTGTGTTTGTTGCCTGTGTAGGTGAGGTAGCCTTACATGTACCTCATTTCTTTTATTATGCTTTGCTTACCTTTGCAGTACTATTATCCATGGTGTTTATGTATTAGTTTAAACCTATTTTTCATTATATTCAGAGTACTACTTTTAAAAAAAATGACTGTGACAATTTCTTTCCAGGCAGCTAGAAGCTTTGGGAAAAGAACTTCAACACCTTTCTCACATTAAGGAAAATGTTGAAGATAAGGTAGGTTTTTCCATGGAGATTATTACCTAATTATTTAATAGGAACATACTTAAACAAGAATCTGCTACAAGTTGTTTGGCTGTATATACCCTGAATTTTCTGAATACATGCTTGGTCGTTCCAGCTGGAGCTGAGAAGAAAGCAGTTTCATGTTCTCCTGAGCACCATCCACGAGCTTCAGCAAACACTGGAAAGTAAGTGGTATTCTTAGGTAATACATACGTGGGTTGGGTTTCAGCAGATCAGAAGATGAGATATCTTCAAGCAGTGGGCTAGCTAGGTGCAGTGGAGGTTGGTGACCTCTTGTGTCAGCATTTATTTCTAGTAGTAGTCCTGGGCCTGAGTCTGATCAGATTTTTTGTTTTTAGTTTTGAAATTCTTCAAGTTGGCCACTAGGACACCCCCTGCCTGGTGTCAGACTCATCTGTGGACAACAGAGTGCTTTACAAAGTGATATTGAGAGCAACAGTTTCAAGCGTGATATTTTTTGTTTCTTTTTCTTTGCGGAAAAGTATTCCTGAGCAGTTTCCAACTCTTTTGTGCAGTTCCTGATTCAGGAATCACACTAGTGAGCACATATAATTTAAGTTGTTGCTAGAAAGAAATTTGAATACAGAAAAGCCTAATGACTTAACCCTGTCAGGCAGGGAGCCCATACTAGAATGGGGACTAAAGGTGTCAAACACAAGAACTAAATTCAAGAACACAGTCAAAAAATCCTTTTCTCATGGCAACCATATTTAAAAATCGGTATTTACTTTTCATGCTCCAAAATAGATCATTTTGTTTTAAATATTATTCACTGGATGCTTGCTGTGTCTTTTGAAGACAGAATAATTGGTATAGTCTGTGAGCATGACCTGATTAACATACACATGTGGCCATAAGAGCAGGCTTTCAGGCCCTCTAGATCTTCTTAAGCAGAATGAACTGTTAATCCGAGATGCGCTTCAGCAGAAGGTTATTGTTAATAAGCATTAATAATACTTGCTTAAGTTTAAGTCTCTAAAATACATTTTTGTATAACTCTAAGGCTTACCTTTCAGTTTCTAGAATTTTATGAAGGAAGTAAGAGTTTAGTGAAAGGAACAACCTTAGCTGAAATAAGCCATCAATAAACAAAGACAGGGCATATCATTTGAAGCAGTCTGGCACTGTTTGTTTGACTCGATCCCGCAGGATTTACCCCATGTTTTCTGTAATAACTGTTGAAGATCTCAGCCTTAAACATAGCATTTTGTATAAAGTGATACTCAACTATAGATTTAAGGCAGTCAACATAAAATACTTCAGTTGGCACAGCTTTGCACTATAGGCTGTAAATATAATCTAAGCACATTTAAATAACAGTAATATGTTATTTTAGATGATGAAAAACTTTCAGAAGCTGAAGAATCTCAAGAAACTCAGATGGAAGCAGAGACCAAACAGTAAATACTACGATGACTACTGCTGATGCTCTTGAAGAATATGCATATGTTTTCATTTTGTGTTCAGGCCAATAGTAAAAGAACAGGAGCTGAAAACTTTCTATTGCTTCTGTGGATTTTAATACTCAAGTACTTGTTTTGCTTATGCTCCAGATGCAAACAGTTCCAGATCTGTACAGATGGACCCTTTGTGTTAATCCACAAACTTTGAGAAGAAATATGTTTTGGCTTACAAAAGGTGAATCTTCTGTACTATTGTGAACTAAGGAGTTTGCAAATCATTGTCAATAAAGAGTGTTTGCGAACAGTTGTCTATTATTTAGTAGGCATCGAGCCAAATACTAAAGCCTATTCTTACTTGAGATTGCACTGGTGTCAGTGCACCTTTGCACAAGTCCCAGTTTCCATGCCCTAGTCCAGATGAGACCTAAAACATCTTAAATTTTCAAAGCAGAGGAGAATACACTAGTCTAATTTGTAGAAGTGCTGTATTTTATATCAGTGTTTCTCAAGAAAAGTCATACTGTACTATCTTTGTTTTTTTTCATAAGCCGATAAGCACTGCAGTGATCTGCACCTCATGGTGCTGTTATTCTGTGCTCCCATTGCATTTTGAAGTGCTGTGTTTAAAACTGCAGTTTAAGTACTTAGTTCTGGTAGAACTGGGAATCTAGTCGTGATACAATTGTTTTTTCCTGTTTCTGGTGGTGGAGCCCTTCCTTCCTCTAGATAGCAAACATAACCTGTAGGGCAACAGCTGTAATGTTAAATTAAAGAATCCAACCTACTTTTGTTACTAATTAGGGAACGTAGAGTGCATCCACCTGGACTGCCCTGCAGTTTGCAGGGAGGTAAGAAATACAGGTTTCAACTTTGGCAATGAGAGAAGTGTGCTCTAAGCTTTTGTAAGGCAGGGACAAGGATCATGGGGCAGTAGTAGTTCATATCAGTACCTGTTAGCCAAGTTCTAATATCACCTGTTAAACAACCCTTCCAGTTGCTTGGGTAAAGGAAGACAGTTTGGATCTTGGTCAGACTGTGACATAAGTTGGTTGCCCAGGAGGGAGGTGTTTCTGGAGGTGTTTAAGGCCAGGTTGGACTGGGCCCTGGGCAGCCTGATGTAGTGCTTGACCTAGTGGTTGGCAACCCTTCCTGTGGGAACCCAATGATCTTTGAGGTCCCTTCCAATCCGATCCATTCTGTGATTCTACGCGTTGGATATAACAGTACTGTACAGAATGGAGCCGCCTCCTCAGAGGAGGTGGCAGCTAAGTGGTGTTTCTACGGTTGCAGCTTTGGGCTTCTGGTCTAAATGCCATGTAATTCCCATTCTCAGTGACAGTGAATTTGCGTGCATTGAGCTGAACAGACATCTGAGCTTGTTTTGTTTGCATTCCAAGTTTGCTAAAGGCGAGCCAGCTGAATGAGAAGTCATACAACTTCAGTAACACCGTGCAGCTGTAGACTAATAAGCTGTCAAAAGTCTTCTAGTTCACAGCTGGTCAACTCAGAACACAGGGGAAGTTCAGGTTTGCCTGTTGAAGCCTGTACAGCCCTGCTCTTCTTGTGCACTTAATTTTGCAGTGTGGGAGGAGGGGAGCAAACAAAAAGGATTTTATATGAAAAATACACTGTCAAAAAGCATTTACTTTTCTGTGTTTTTTCTCCCCTCCTAACAACAGTGAACAGTAAAATATTTTGCAGGGCAACAACGCTAACTTATTGCTACATCAGGGAGGAGTCACCTTCACAAATCTCTGAATGATGAAGATCATAAATGACAAAGTAGGAAGGTGGTGTCACCATACTGCCTTGAAGAGTAGCTAGAATGTGTATGACATCACCTCATTGCAAATGCAGCATCAGTGAGACTTAGAAAATCTTAGCTCCTGGGTTTTTTTAGCATTTGTACCTCTCACTTCCTGAACAACGGATATGCACCAAGAGAAACAAAACCAAATGGAATTCTAATGGCAGGCAACATTTGAACTCTATTAAAGACAAGTTTCAGATTCTAATCTACTCTATGTTGAAAATACATATCTGCATCCCCTCCATTCCTCTGTTGAATTTTTGTTATGTTAACCAGGGAGCAGATGATTGCTTTCATTTCTTCCCTTCCTAGAAAGTTCTCCTGTTATGACCTTTCTTACCTGCACTGGCTCCCAAAGTACACATTGAGACAAGCATGGTATTTAAATAAGAAATATTCCCTGTATTTATGATTTGCTTCTTCCCATAGCAGCTGAGAAATGACTACATCTCTAAGTGCAGCTGAGCTAAATTTCATTGCCACAGGGATACAAATAAATACAAGCAGACAGGGAGATGCTGAAAGTGACAAGCTGACGTATTCTGTGCTGGGGCTTGTTCTTCTCTCCAAACATAGGAGAGGTAGAGGCAGAGGAATACAGGGCAGAACTGTAACCCGGGCTGATTGTTTTTAGATGAAGATTTGCTGGGAAGGGGGAGGAAGAAGGTCACAGTGACACAGTGCCAAGTGATAGGATCCCTGTGAAACCATGGCGATTTGAAGATGGCCAGTAAAGAAAACTGCAAAAACACAGCCCAAAAGTTTATGATGTTAATGACATCAGATGCTTGTCATGCAGCTTTTCCAGCCACCACAACTGACTTGTACTACCTGTTCCTCCCCCCCCTTGCCTTTTTCTCTGGAGCTCCTTTTTGGGGGAGAAAAGGGAAACAAAAAGGGAAAAACTGACAAGTGGAGTCAGTTCTGCTCCGAGAACCCGAGTGCTTTTTATTCTATAGAATATGTACATCAGAACAGTGCTATGCTGGTACGTGAACCATTGCAAACGTAATCAATTCCGCCGTGCCGGGGGCTGCGGGGCCCTGCGGCAGCGGCAGGGGGCAGCAGACGGCAGCGCTGGATGCGAGCAGGAGCAGCACGGATGGCTCGACCCGACCCATGGGTGAGGAGTGGTAATTCTTAATAATATATATATATATATATAAATAATTCTTAATAATATATATATTCTATATTCTTAATAATATATGTAATATATTATTATTCTTAATAATATATATCTTATTTTATATATATATATACACATATGTATATTTCCTTTAGGTTGCAAAGTCCCACTGGTGACTGTTGTCAAAGTCACACTGGGTTTTCTCTGCTCGCTCAGCACGGGGGATTTTCGGTCTCTCTCACCTGAGCGGCCCTAATTCCTAAAGCCTCTCTTAAAACATTCGGGTGTGTAAAACGCTGTGAAGGAGCAAAAGGTGGCACACCAAAGTCAGCAGACCTTGGCACAACATGAGCAGCCTGCAGCAAACGTTACAGGCCACTCCAAAAGTAATGCCTTCTATTTGCGTCCATGGGAGCCAGAGCAGATGCAAAAAACACAACAGCACTGATAGAGCAAACCCTTAGCTGCAAAACCACTACTTTCACCAGAGCTGAACAGGAGCCTGTGTACTGTTCTCATAGCTATCTGCACCCATGGAGGTGTCCCACTGCCACCATATCTGTATCACATCACCTACCACCTCGCTGTGCTCATATCCACTGCTTGGTCTCAATAAACATCTGTGAACGAGTGTAAATGTTTCCAGTTGGAAGAATTCAATGACACACCTTTGCTCTATATGCACTTCCATGTCATTTTATCAGACTGTCCCTCTGCTGCCATTCATTGCACTGCAGCAGAACACAATGGAACGTTGGTGGGAAGGTTCAGCATCTGCTGCCATACCACCACCACCTGCCTCTGATGTTGTGGGCCAGTATAATAAAATAGGAGGCATTAATTTTGGAGCAGCCTACTGCAGCCAAGAAAAAGAAAATGGTACTACCTCCAGCAGCTTCTCCAACATTGGGGCTGGGGAAGCAGAACCCAGTCGTGCAGCCAAGCCCAGCCCTGGGCTGCTGTGTTCCTGCCCAAGCACACCCTGCCCCAGCAGCCCAAGGCCATGGTAAGAGCCATTTTGGGATCATTTCACACTGCAATGCTCAGAATTTGCAGCACCACGCTGAGAAACCCAACAAAGGATGCTGAAAGTGTGATCCTGTGTGAGAACACCTAACATAGCCAACAGACAGCACATAAGCTTTTTAACTTGTGCTTGCACTAAGGAAAAACGCAACTAAACTAACAAAATACGTTTGCTGCTTTTGTGAGGTGGTAGGGATGTGGTCTGCAGCCACCTTTCAGACAGTGCGTCACTTCACTGAGATCTCTTTATATGAACCTCAGTGAAATTCCCCTTTGCACTGAACTTTCTGCACTGAGTTCCATGTACTTCCAGCTCCTGTACCAAACCCAGTGTTTTCCCTCAAGTGTTGTACTGTAACAGAACTCCCAACCAACACCAAAGCTGAAGGATTTTGTAGTAGAGAGCAAGCCCTCTATGAGTGGGCACAGATTTTACTTGTATTTATGCTGTGCTCAATTCTCTGCCTTCCTTCTCCTCACTGCCCAACCCAGCGAGCTGCCTGTGGCACTAAGCACCCCAAGCAACAACCAAGGATCACAAGGCACAGGAGGGAACCCATGTAATCTCCTTGCTCCAGCACAGTGAACAACCAGCATGCTTACTGAACAGAAATTGAAGCTGAAAGAGGATTTGTGTTCCAAGGCACCATCTCTCAGTGCCAGGATGCAGACAGAGACAGTGAAAAACACAGGCCACAAATCTACAAGCACAAGTTAACACCAACATGCCTGTGCCATCCTATGCCAAATAATGCAGTGAGTGACAAAACAAAGAGGCTCACTTCTTTTTCAGGCTTGCCACACGGCGCTGATTTGCTAAACACTGTATAACAGCTGGTACACAGCAAGTGCTTAGGGACAGTGTGGGACAAGTCTTAAGGGTGCAGCAATATTCATCTCACGATCTGACTGAGGGGCTGTGCTGGGAATCATGCAGGAAGGCTGAAAAAACACTCAGGAAAAAAAGAAAATCAAGCGAGAAAGAATGAAAACATCACCAATTGTAGCACGGTTTGAGGGCAAAATCCTAAGGAAAAGAAAAGGTCCTTCTGACAGCAGCACTCCTCTGCAGGAGCAGTGGGATCAGGGCTCTGAAGGTGCCTGCTTGGCTTCTGGGTGTTCTTCAATCCAATGTCACAAGTTTTGCAAGCATGCCGCTTCCCCCTGCAGCCTGCTGCCAACCCACTGATGGTTTATGCCATTTAGAGCTCCCAAGGAGAAGAACTGCTGAAGAACAGTGGGAATATTTTTACTTTCTTGCTGCAAATGCATGTAGCAAGTGAAGGACTTCAAAAACCCTCTAACCCGCATGCAGGGAGCTACAAACCGAGCCTGGCTGAGTAGGAAACAAAGCTGAGGGACATTGTTCCACGGGGAGTAACAGCTAAACTACAGCACATCCTTGGAGCAGAGATCTCAGAGGTGGCTGAGCCATGGCACTGCCTGCAGGGAGGGACAGAGTCTGGGAAGCCACAGCCAGCAGGCTTGTTTACTTGGAAGAGATGAAAGAATAAAAGAAAAAAAGGAAAACAGAAAGGAAAGGCAAAAGAAGCTGTGAGCTGGTTTTCTCTGCCTTATTCCCATTCTCTAGCAACAGACCTTTAGCCACAATATGCACGCATATATGTGTGAGTGCATGCACATCCCTCCAACTGGATCACCCATGGGCACTCAGGCACACTGTACAAAAGCACCTCTGGAAATTCCAATGGATTAAATGTACACATTTTTGGCTCCTGTTTTATCTGACCATGGCTCAGAGCTCTGCATACACCACTACTCCTCCACCAAAGCAGCCCAGGCGCTGCTGAGCTGCAGCCCCAGCTCCCACACTTCCCCACACCTCCACCAGCAATACAGAAATGGAGCCACGTGGAGGAGTTAAGTGCTTGTTACCATTTGCCTTGACACTCGAGGAAGCATTGTAGAGTTGGGCTACCTTACTATTTCACATTGTCCCATTATTACCCATTGTCAAACTTTGCTTTGTAATTACTCATCTCTCAGAGGAGCAGCAAGTAGCAATTTCCCCAAGAAATAATAGCAACCGACCAAAACGAGCTGATTACACGAGAACGTCAGTGCGAACAAGACAAGAACGCTTCCTGGTCACATTATTCCTAAATCACTGCCTGCCAGTGGCTGTGCCCACAATTACCCATCAGCTGCAGGGGGACAGTGAACCCCCAGCCCTCCTGTTCATTCATTCAACACCAGCTCCCCATGGGAGCAGGTTATTCAGTGATGTATATCCCCTGGGTCAGAGCACTGCACCGGCACCGCGCACTTCTGCTGTTGGCAGGGAGGTGACACAGTGACTGCATCCTGCCCAATAACATTGTGTTTGAGGATCCCAAAGAGTCGTTGGAAAGGTAAACAGTTACAGTAGTGAACAATGCTGTAGCAACGCCTGTGATTAAGGGATTGCCAGCATCATAATTATGAACTAATAACTTCAGCAGCTGACAGTTCAGCTGTACAGCAGGCACGTTAAAATAAGATTGGCAGCTCCATGCTCACAGAACAGCAATTAAAGTTTTAGGGAGAATTAGCAAGAAGCACAGAAAATAAGATACACTTCTTGCCTACCTAATGCTCTGGGGAAATTTCAGCAAGATCCCTATGTCAGTGAGCCGTGGGTCTTCAGTTAGCTTCCAATGATTCTATGACTTAGTAAGCATGATGATGAAGGGTCAACAACGCGATGATTGGGTACTAGGGAAGATTTCTGGGAAAGTAGAAAGGATAGTGATGCATTGGCACAGGCTGCCCAGGGAGGTGGTGGTGGTGTCCAGGGGTGAAGTATTTGCTGCTATGCTGGAACCATTTCTACAATGCCCTCCTTCAGTCTGGAACATATTTATTTTCTCCTTAGCTCAAAGCGTTTTGGCTACCTCTCTTTCGATTAAGCTAGTTTCATCAAGTTCTCACTCTTCCTCCCTGAACAGGCTGCAGTTTGCTTCTAAACCCAACAGAGAAACTGTTGGAAACTGCTCATTCCTAATCTTTCCTCGTTAAGAAAAAAGCCTTCCCTAAACCTTGTAGCTGCACACTTCAGAAGACTAATGGCAAACCCCAAACCCATTCACTTGTTCTGCATGTCCAGCTCTCCAGGTGACACACGATTCTGTTTTGCCTGCTTCCAGCTCATTGTTCAAGCTTTGCATGTCATATTCTAAGAATAGAAATAGTAACTTAGCTTACTAACCAAGACCAAACCCCAAGAAAGGTTTTATCTTCCTGGCACTTTGCACCCTCCCTGCTGACATCCCCACACAGCAACTGGAGCAAAGCTCATGTCCCCACATCCCAAACTGGGCTCCTGAGTAGGAAAGAAGAGCAGAAGCAGGAGAGCAACCGCTGTTCTCTGCTTGTACTGTCTAATTATATTTAGTGTTTTACACACAGGCACAACACACTAATGTAGGGGAAGCACATTTCTGCACCGTGCTTTTCCATATTCTGCACTCTTCTTTGGGCATGAGAGCAACTCCTACATGCAGTTTATATGTGCATGTAAATATAGATAGATACGTGTGAGAGATTTTTAATAAAAAGAGGATAACTGTTGCCACAGGAAATGATGAATAGTTACGTGCACACACACGCAGTCAAACACATCCTGATCCCTTGAAGCCTTTCAATTTCTGGAAGGAAATGAGAATCAAGAAGGGCAATGTCCCTCTGCCAGCTCTTGCACCAAGAATGACCTCAGAGGTAAAGAAGGGGGTGAACGCACCCCCAGGCACTTCTCATGAGCGCCAATCCAAGGGAACATGTCATAAGATGACATGGGCACATGAACAGCTGGTCTGTGATAGCACATCTACTCTGGTATAAAGTTTACCCTCCAGTTAATGCAAAGTAGTGCATCATGTTGGACCAGGTGATCTTAGAGATCTCTTCTGGCCTTTGTGATTCTGTGGTTCTATGATTCTATGTGTGAGCAAGGTGGTATCAGGTTGATGGCTGAACTAGATGATATTTACCAACCTCCAAAATTCCATGATATAGAAGGGTAATTAGGTGGCATGGTGATTGTGAGCCTCAGCTGTCACCCAACAGGAAGGAAGAATGGGGATTTTCTCCTACTCCACCCTAAGTATAGGCAAAGAATCGTGGCTGCCTCATCTGCCATCCAGTCACCGACCCAGCACACAAAGACCTTCAAGCTTCCGTTTTTCTTGAAAACTGCTATGATTGCTAATCAGTGTAACATAGGATGGTTCAATCACTTTAGCCCTGGGCAAACTTTAAGTAATAACAGTTCTGTGCAAGCTGCAGACAAGTGTCTTTATTAAAAACCAACATCACACCCAGTCCTGGCTCCTCGTGCCACTGCATCATTTCAGATGTGCTCATGCACCAAGGAATCCTGTCGGATTGGAGCCGCAGGAGGTAAACCAGTAGATTGAAGAGGTTAAATGTATTTCTTTACTAATGGGACTGATGCTGTTCAAAGCTCCCATAAAAATTCAGCATGAAGGCTATAAACCCCATGAGCTTAGGGAGCTCTTCACGATCACTCAACCTTTAAGCAGATACAAAGGAAATTTTTCTCTGCCTCTCTCTGAATATATCCATCTCCTCAGGAGCAAGTGAAAGACTTTTCTATAAAACTTGATAAAATTTCTGAGACAGCTCATTAATTCCAGTCACTTCAGCAGTGACTTCCCCACCACTTGTAGCACTCAAAGAGGTTATAGATTGCCTTAGTAAGGATGAATCCTATTCATTAGCCGTTTCCCTGCACTTACATATTAATATTGTCCGACCTTGTTAAGTATAGATGTCTATTCTCTTTTAATTTGTTGTTAGCAGGCTTTTATTATTTTTTTTCTAGTTTCAGAAAGTTCGTGAAATCCCCAAGCTTTTGGGGAGCTTTTGGCCCTGTTCTGGTGGCAGATTTAGCTTGCACTATACCACCTCTCCTTCACTTAGGGGAGATCAGATTTAATAAGGCAGCCTACCATCTCATAACTGGGGCCCAGTGATGGGGATAGGAAGCCACAATCCCAAGCAGCACAACCTGCCATACAACCCAAGTGACCACGACCGACTCTCATGTAATTCCAAACTAAAGATGTTTGGCACCAGGGGGTAACCCACCACCAAAGAAACCTTTGCTCTTCAAGACAGAGAATTCTGCTGATTTGTTGGAGTGTAACAGAGCTGGTTGAAATGTCTCAGCTGAGCGGTATTGAGTAATATTAAGTTTTTCTTTTAAACAAATTCTGAAGGGCCTTGGGCAGAGGAGATGCACAGAAGAAAAATCTTGCTTTCTAAAAAACTAAAAACGTGGGGATTTCCATGAAAATGAGGCCTCTTGTGCTTCTAACTGCATATAACCATGTAATACCCTGAAATAAGAAATGCAATTTTCTGCCTTTCTGATCAGCTCCCAAGGTTAACAGCTGCACAAGCTCTGAACCTTTCAGAAACCCTGCACGAATATTCCCCTCGTGCATCTTGCTGTAGAAAACTACTCAGCCAAAGCGGCTGCACAAAAAAATTAGCAGTTGATTTGAGCTAATTCGATCATTCTGATGAGGTTACAAGGGAAGAATCAGAGACAGAAGAACTACGGGGAGCTCTTAGATACTAAACCTCCCCTGGCACTGGGTCACGTGAAAAAGCAGGACCCGTCCCAAACACAGCTGCTGCTACCCTCCGTGAGGTTACGCCACCCCCATTATAATGGGGAGTTTCTGATGAGCTCCTGCTGGTGTTTATAACCCAAACCCAGGTATAGCTCATTCTTCAAGAATGGAGCAAAGCAATCAGCATCTGTCACAGCTCCTTTGCTTTTCCAGGATCCTGTCCAGATGATCTGGGGACGGCAGAGTCAGATCCAGTGTTCCTTAAACCAACGCTGACCTCAGCGCTGCTGGAGCTGAGCCTGCCCCTTCAAACCCCACCACTACATCAGTGCAAGGCTGACATGAAAGAGAGCAGGAATACGATTCATCACTTTTAGGAGCCACTTTGCCATGTTTCTCAAGAATCATGGCACACTCAGCTGAATTTTACCAAGAAATCAATTACCTGCTAGCTATTCTATGTATCAAAATAGGTTTCCAGTGAAGTAAATCATCCTCACCGTGCTAATGCTGGTAGCACCAAACCCATCTGCAGGAGCACATTAGGATGGATGGCAGCATAGGAACCTGTACAGCTGACAGACATTTACGGAGGATAATTATGGAGATTGCTGGAATATCACTTACTCTGACACGTTAATGGTATCTTTTTAATTAGATACGCAGGCAGAGAGGTGATTGCAAATAATGCAGTGGCTGCTGAGCTGATGTGTCGTCACCAGGATGCCGTGTTCTGACAAAGAGCAGCTCACCCTTTGAGCAGGACCAAGGCTGGAGCACACCTATGATGCTTTAAGACCCCCTTCACTATGAGACATGGAGGCTGGAGTGCTTCCGAAGAAGGGCAATGAAGCTGTTAAAGGGATAAGCAAACAGTTTCCAGCCCCTCTCCAGGTGCTGCAGCAGTGACAGTGCCACGTGACCCATCCAATAAATCCCGTTTTTCCAGGAACTCCCAGAATGGATGCTGCCTCGGTGTTTATCCACTGTCCTACCTCAATCCCATTGCTATCTGTTGTTCTCAATGGAGAGGCCACAAAGATATGAGTACATACACATATATATATAGATATAAACATTTGAGTGCACAGCCTGTCTGTTCTCTGCTTCTCTTTTTACCCAAGTGAAATAATGGAGCATGGCACAGATGTGCTGGCCCTAAAACCTCCCGTTGCTAAGATTTAAGGAAGGGAAAGCCCTCCTCTCCTTCCTGCCTGCAGCTGAGCTGCTCTGCTGAGCAACAGAAAGACAATCTGCTTTCATACAGACATATAATTGGTACAAGTGACGTTCATGAAAACAATGCTGTTTCTTAGCGATTTGTAGTATCAGACACTGCAAGCAATTTTCTCTGATGGAGTTTGACAACTTTGTCCAAAAAAAAAAATTAGATTTCTTTAAGCTACAAACAGTCTTCAACAGAAACAGATTTAAATACAAACCAAAGTCCCTCACGCTGCTGTAAATCACAAGGGAAACATAATTCATTTGCAGCAGTTTTCAACAAGAAAACTTGGCAGCCTTTCAGCGAGTTTCATAATTGCTCTATTTTAAACTCCAGCTTGAAAACGCTCGAGATAGCTTTTAGTTTTATTGAAAGGTTAATTTCACACCTCCAGAAAAATACCAGCTTTCCATTAGATCTAACGGAGTGTTAAACATGAAAATTACAGACCCTTCACACAAACACACCAGGTTTGGTGGGTTTCTATCCCATATTGCTTTTCTTTTCCTCCCAGTGAAGGCACAGCCATGTTTGGGGCTGTCCCTATTGCTCCTGGGTTAGGGCTGAAGGGAGGTGACAGCTGGGCATCATTCCCCTGGGGCAAGATCAGATCCCAATCCTTTGTGTTTGTAGCTATTGTGATCCCTGATGGACACAGACACTTCACAACTCTTGAAATCATAACTCTGAGCAACAAGTGTATGTGCACGCCTACGGATAGGGTGTATAGAAAAATGTTCGTGCAGCTGTACACACAAGGAAAGACATTAGGGAAGCACGCTGCTATTACCTTCAAAAAAATTACCATTCAGTTTTATGGGGAAGAAAAAAATATATCACGCTGAATTTTAAGTATTTTAAATTCAATCTCACCAGAAAATGATTTTCAACAGAGAGGGACATCACTACTTCATAGAATCAAAGAGCAGCACAGGTCAGAAGGGACCTCAAAATGTCTCAAGGCCCAACATTTCATGAAAAAAAAAAAAAAAAAAAAAGGAGCCTGGGTAAGTTCCTCTAGCACCCTGTCCAAAAGTATTTGGAAAGAGGGAGATATTTGAGGTATTTGAGGCTGCAGCACAGCTGCCCAGAAAACTCTGGGTTCCACAGCCCTTGAGGTGCTCAAGACCAAACTGAATGGGGCCCTGCAAAGCCAGAGCTGGTAGATTGCAACCAGCCCCTCAGCAGAGGGCTGGAACTGGATGATCCTTCGGGTCCCATCCCAACCACTACAGCACTTGGAATGCAATGTAGAAAGGTGAAGCATAGGAGCTGCTGAAGAAGGTACCAATAAAATAGCTGGGCCTCCTTTAGCTGCTTCTTTTCTCACTTTCAACAATATTGTACTTTCTCTCTGTAATTATAAAAATAAATATCTTGGTTGTCTGAGATACTCTTGTCTAGAAACAGCAGGAAGAAAAAAAAAACACACGCAGCTTATGAAAGAAGTGGCTGCCTTTGTGAAAAATAAGCTTCCTTTTAACATTTGCAAGTTATCAGCATTGCAAGGATCCTGGCAGGGGTGAGCCATTCTGCAGGAGATGGATGGGCAATTGCTGAACAAAGGCTTGCGCAATTTGGCTGAGAAAGTAGGAAAAAATAATTCAGTCATCAGTGAGAGCACCTGCAGGCATCCCTCTGCACATCCCAGGTGAGCACCATCGCTCATCCAAAGGCAGATAACCTTTATGCTTCCATCTGACATTCAGTCTCTGGCCTTTAGAATCGCTGCTCTCCCGATCTTCCCCGTGTAAATCATCACACTTCCCCTTTTTATGATATTCTAATTAAGAAAACTGTGATAACAGTAACTAATTATGTCCATAACACATTTTGAAGCGATCTCTCTGCCTGTCAACACTCAGAGCTGGAGTCTAAACTTTGGCAAATGTCCCAGAGACAAAAAAGGGTACGGAGCAGGATGCCACAACCTCCTGTCATTAATCTTGGATAAAGAAGTTCCCATGAACAATCAGCGACTTGTTTGCCATCAGCCTCCCACATCCTGCTACAACTTCTCTGATACAGCCTCACCACACTCTTCTAATAGATCGCTCTCAAGGGTAATCACTGCCTTTTTACCATCCCGTTTTCCTGATCAAACAATACCTATTCAGAAACAAGCACCAGGATGCACGGCGAGCAGTATTTCATCTATCAGGAGATGCAGAACTGCATCCATCCTTTAAAACACAGCAGACAAATCAAACCAGATTACAAAGCTTCTCCAGATGCAAACAAAGCTGTCATGTTTTGCAGCTGAAACACGAAGACCACATCATCTTTCTTCCAGCAAGCAGAGCTGCTAAGGGTGCTGCCCCAGGGAGAAAACAGCCTGGGGAGCCTGGATGCACAGTTTCCAGAAGTCAACACAATGGGAGATGCCTCAAGTTATTGTCATTGCCAGTGGGCTTCCTCCACCTCAGGTCCTTCCACCTCCAGCTTCACTAGGAATGCTCCTAACCTGTAGCTGTAGCTCCCACTCCTCTCTTGATCCTAACGAGGACATCTGCTCCCTCCCATGGCTGCAGCCACCCCCCATGATCCTCTCCTACCAGCTGGAGCCATGCAGGCACCTACATTGGGGATCGTCATATTAAAGTGTTGGAGAAGTGTCTTCTCACTCCATCGATTGATAGCAAATATGGGATCCAAATCCAATTGTAACACCTTTGGCCACTGCCTTCACAGTATTTGACAGAAAATGTTCTGACCTGCCAGATTTCCTGCAACAAGATGAGATGTGAGCTGTTGGAATGCCACAGCTGTACCAAATGAAACCTATCACCCTGATGGGCAGCAGTGAAATAGGCAGCTGTCTGTCTGGGTGCTGGTCAGTGACTCTCTGAGGAGTTTCAGTCTTAGAGCTACATCAGGACTGCAAGTAAATTGATTGCATAGATGCCTGTGGTCTACAGAACACAAATACACAAGAGGGAGAATAAATAAATATTAAAGTGCCAGTAGCCTGTTGTATTTCAAGGCCTGTGAGGTTACAGTGACAGTGGAGAGCAAAAGGCAGACACCACGTAGGACTTCTCTGTATGAGGCACTGTATTTGGCAGTGCTACTAGGGGACAAACCTCAGCAGTTTCCAGCTGAGCTGTTATGGTTGGGACCGAGCTGCTCTGCAGAACTGCTCTCGTAGCACCTGGTGACACATGAGCACCCCACAATTACAGACGAGTTATTAGTCATTTCTGTTGGATCAGCTTCTGCTGCATCTAACGAAGTCAAGTCCTTCATGACATTTAGAAAGCAGTTTATTAAAAGGACCAGATAATGAGCCAATCAGCAGCATTAATTTCACTTACACTATCATGGTTAAAAAAGGCACAGCTCTTTCCATTCTTGAACACTCAATGCGATGGCATAGAGGGGTGAATCACAGCACAGTATAGCAGCCTCCAGGTGGCTGCTCAGGGCACTCCTGCAGTTTTTACAGACTCTTTAAGAGAGAACAAAGACCCATCCCTCTGTGGTGCAGGATGCCAAGAGCCCCAAGCAGCATACAAGTCTGTGGAGTGAGCCAACTCTTGGAAGCATCACAGTGGAAAAGCAAAGGTTTTGCTGAGAAGCCATTCTTGGGAGTCACAGAGTCACAGGGGGTGGAGGGGACCTCAGGAGGTCATCAAGTCCAATCCCCTGCTAAAGCAGGTAACCCTATAATAGGTCACACAGGTAGGTGTCCAAAGGGGTCTTAAATACCTCCTTAGAAGGAGACTCCACCACCTCTCTGTGTTTTTACTTTACAATGGGAAACAACATCTGCTCCTTTGGCAAACCATAAGCTCACATTTGTGTTAGGAAATCAGCAGCTTTATTAATAATTGAAGTATTATTCAAATGACAAGGAAAGACTGGCATTTCTGAGAGATGCTCACAAACCATCCAAGCTTTAATGCATGCCTCCTTATTTAAAGTTTACACCAGAAATGTGGCATTTACCACTCTCTTGTCCATAAAATATTTCTCTCTTTCATCAGTGGATGGTTTAGATCAAAACCAGAAGGCAGGAACAATTCCAGAGAACTGTCTGTGAGGAGTCCCCTGTCTGGAGGATGCCCATCCAGAAGCAATGAGCTGTTGACCTCACTTAGACAAAATAAATAAATGCAAAGGTGCTTATAGAAGGCTGCTTATTTAGAAAGAGATCTAATCTGCAGCTTATCATCTGGCTGTGTCAGCTCCCATTGAGAGCTGCCACCAGGTTACTGATGGATGGTGCTGCTGTCATCATCCCATGCCTGTGTGGAAAGCCATAAAAACTAGTGCTGCTGTTTTCCAAAACCTTTAAGTTCTTTGCATGGAAGAGCAGAGGCAGCACTGTTTGATTTAGAAAAGGCAATGAGAAACCTTCCATGAGGAAACCATGGAGTTGACCCCTTCCACACAGGGTCCACAAAGGCCTCGTCTGCAATAACTTCATACCACAAAAGTCTGTTGAGATGCGATTTCATGTATATATTAAGCCATATATTTGAATATTTTCATGCATATAAAAGTTGGATTCACAATCTTTTGGGGATAAGCTCTTTAACTGATAACCCCCACTTATAAAGTCCATCATGCATATGAGCATTAAGACGCGAGCAGACTCAAGGCAGCCCAAACAGATGTCTGCACAGCTTCAAGCACAAGCCAGAAGCCTGTGTTGGTGAGTAAATGCCCTGATTTATGAGTAGAAACAGCATATTTGTGAACAACAGTAATGGCTGCTCTGCTCCCCATTCAGGAGTCGGGGGGAAGTAAAGAACTCTTACACAGAGCGGGTGCAGAGTTGGTCATATTTGAGACTCAGATTCCTGCAGTGATCTGCCTGGGTAAAGGTTATTTAATTTAGTGAGATACGTTGTACTCAAGTGTTTAAATTAGAAACCTGCTCTGAGCTGAGGATCTGTGATTAGACGAAGAGGAGAGCAGTAATCACTTGGAGTGCTGCACACAAGGGGCAAGCAGCCCCACAGAATGCCTAATTTGTAACCTATTTATGCACTGCAGAACCACACACCTTAATGGTTTAAGTATTCTGCTGTATGCCAAATGACAAAATGCTGCTTGGACGAGCAGACAGCCATTTGCACTCAGGTCATTTATCTTTCAAAATAGCAACAGAGCAATCTTGTGCTGTCTGGCTGGAGCCACTCTCTCTAGGTACAGCATCCCAAAGTGGCTCTGCTTCGATCTGCGTGACCTGAGGACATGCTGTGGGTAAGTTCAAGCAAGGAAGCTGTAAAATTGCTTCTTGACATGCAAACCACCATCATTATTGTGTGCTGTGAAAGTACCAACACATTGCCATGCAGAGACCACAGAGAGCTGCTTCTGGAAACATAATCAATGTATCCTCTATCCCAGAAACAGAACTCTATTCCTATACATAGAGCCACTCAAGGGCTGATAACACACTAGGAAGAATCAACCAGAAAAAAAATTAACATTAGTTAGAGCAAAATTGGTCTGTATCCATCACCTCTATCCAACTTGGACTTCGTGGTTGAGTCAGAGGTGATCTCACCCTTTTTTTTGTTTCTGTTCCTACACTTATAATAACAAAAAACACTGCAACACCATATTGCACTGAGCTACAGGCACACACCACCACCCTGAGCCCCCAGCCAGGACTCGGCCATACCCATGGATAGGACACACATCTGTCCTGAGCACTGGGAACACATTCCCAGCCTGCTCATATCACACACCTACGATCGCTCCCAGTCCCATCACAGAGGGAGAAGAGAAACAAGAAGCCACAAATGCCTCCCTAGGATGCCAACTCAGACACTGCTGTTCTCAACAAGGCATTTTTAGGGGAATCAGCATGTACCACCCTCATCAATAAAGCTGTTGTGTCTGCTATCAGCAGACAGAACTTTGCCTCTGACTTTGCTGCTCTATTAGCATGTCTTGCATTAACTCAACAAATTAAAGCCCTGTGGTAAAGCAGAGAAAACTTGGAAGAAGAATGCAAGCACTGCACACAGCTTTGTGTTGGATGTTGACCAGCAGAACGACAGGTACAAAATGGAGTTGGTGGGCAAGGACTGGGCAGGTGGGCTCCCCAGCGCTGTGATCACAGCCAGGCAGGAGCTGGGCTCCTGCCCTCAGCAAGGGGGCAGCTCAGGTGGGATGGTACACCTGGTGTTGGGGCGTTCACTCCAACCAGTGGCTGTTAGCAGAACCATTAATGCAGCAAGCATTACGAGCAGGACACCGGGTGCAACACTGTGGCCAGCAGCATGGTAGTGCAATACACAGAAACCCCTTGGATCTCTGGCCTTGGATCTCCAGGCAGGGTCCCCAGTTCCAGCCCATCCCCAAGGAGCCATTAAGTGATGAATAATTGAGAGACCTGATTTCAGAGCAGCATCTGAGTTCTCTTGAGCACACACCACGTGGGACCAGAGCTTGTTTCCCACCACACACACCTGTGAAAGTGTACCTTGAGAGAGAGATGGTGGCTTCTGTGGTAATCATATTTGGGAAGATGCAGTTACAGCACAGTGGAGTATTACAGAAGAAATAGCAAAGCAGCAGATCTCTGCTAGCACCAGGGCTCCTTCCCCTGCAACCTCCCCAAAAATTAATGGTCTGTATTAAAGCGGAGGAGTTTCTGAACAACAAAGCAGTGATTCATACCAAAACAACATGAAAATCAAACTCTCATAAAATATTTGATGCATTTGGGATTCCAACCATCAAGGAGGAAGGAGAGAAGAAGAGAGACATTAAGTTACAAAAGAAAAAAGCAAACCCAAAAAGCCAGTTTTGCATTCTTTACACTCCTACCACCCATAAGTTAGCTCTCAGCTCACAAGATTTTTCCAAGATGCTATCCACAACTCTCCAGGGAGAATGACCTCTTTCTCATTGAGATCAGCACTACAGAGATGAGAATCGACTGGCACAATATTAAACTTTAGGAGAGAACTTTGAGACAGGAACAAGTGCATGGAGACCTCGTGGCTTTGGCACCCTACAAACCAGGGGAAAGCTTTGTTAAGAACATCACAAGCAGGAAGGGCCCAGAAGTAGAACGATTGCCCACTCCACTTAGCAGCATTTTAATTCCAAAAGGTTTTTGACAAAGCCCCTCTCCAAGGCACTTAAAGCTGCTAGAATGTCACAGGATAAGAGCAAGTATCCTTTAATGCATTAATAACAAGAAGGATTAAAAAAAAAATCAAGGATAGGAATAAGCCCTAGCTTTCAGAGGAGGGAGAAAGCCAGACTGCTCCCTGTAGCCTTCACCTAGAAAGTCATTTGGCAGCAAGAGTTTATAAAGGAGACAGTTCAACATAGCAAAATTGTAGATTTTCTATATGCATACACATATACACACATACCTGTAGAGGAGCACACACCAGCTCTACAGCCTGCTCTGCTCAGCACATCTCACATTCCACCCAGGACTATGGGGATGAAGGGCATTTTCTTTCCGTCAGCATTTCTGAGCTTCTGATTCAAGACACTCTGCAGCTGGGAGCTCCTAGTTAGAGTATCTAAAGATGATGCCAGCTGCCACACAAGTACTTTCCCCCTAACCCAGCTCTGCTACAAGAGCAGTTCTTGCACTTAAAACCCTACAGATAAAGAAAACCCTACAGTTTCTCAATGCTTCCAGAGACTACAATAAATATTTGAGAAGAATTAATTGTTAGTCTTTCATTTGATATGCTTGCCCACCCCTTCTGTTGCATATACTTGAGCACTGCCAGCATTGCTCCTCCTCAGGGTACATTCAGCTGAAGACTTCAGGTGCTCATTAATTAATGCCTAATTTGTGTGGGCCTCTGCTTAAAATTCTCATGCAAATTGCTCTCAAATCGTGCTCTGTTTTTAGCTGAGTTGAATCCAAGTGCTGAAATGCCAAAAGAGGAAAGACAAATCAGAGCGTGGATGTGCAGGTAATAAAGCTTTTCTGTTCCTTGGAGGCTCTGCAGTAACCTTGGGTCATGTGTAGTACAAGCATGAATTTAGAGAAGAGATAAAGAGCACTGTGAAGGCTGAATCTCCTAAAAACACAAACTATGAGCTGCTGATAGAGACTAACTACTGATAAACACTCTCTGAAGCACTGGGTATTAACATGAGTTTTTCCTGCAAACAGTTCATCCTCCAGGAGTGTGAAAGATTTTCACCAGAGGAGAAAAGAAGGGATCCTCCATATATAATCACTGTGTATGTTGTCCAGTATTAATACAGGATTTGACAAAGCCACCCCTAATACAATCTGTTTTTAATTTGTGGTCTTTATTACAGCTTATTGTAGCTGCCTAATTAAAGTTCATTAGGGAGGTAATCAGCCTTATTTCTGTAGTGGGAGCAGTTTAATAAGAAGGTAATTTTGCAATTTGTTTTCTTAAATTAATTAGGCAAAATCCTATAAAACCCTCAGAGTGGGGTCACAAACCTGGGCAAACTGTGGCACTAGCTGCACTGCCTTGGGAAAGGAGATCATGTGTTAGTGGTCTTCCCCTGGTGTAGGATCATACTTGTCAAGCACAGTGGTATTCACACCTTTTCAGGAGTAAAACTATCATATGAGGGTTAACCTGAGTTACTATTAGTGTACACTGCTGCCATACAACCCCAAAAGAGCATCAGGTGGAGGCTGGACAACTACAGAACGGAATCAAGAAACATCCACTAACAGATGTGGGAAATGGGTTGGTGTTTGTACACAGACTTCCTCCTGCAGCCCAGAAGCCAAAGTAAATAAGCACTTGATTCTGGAACAAAGAACCAGAGGAATAGATGGAGGGCTGCGGGACTCCGCTAGAGAAGAAAAGGTCTCAGCACTGGGTTGTAGACCTTTATACTCAATCCCCACTGTAGGAATACTTGGTTCATTTCCAGCACCACCCAGCTTCGTTCTTCACACTCAAGCATAGAGTGAACATTCATGAAATTACCCAGATAAAAAATTATGCTGACTTTAGCTGCCTTCCCAGGGATCTTGCTGTTTTGTATCACTGACTGACCCTTACTAAGCCCTGCAGAAATCATAAGCAGTAAGGCAAGACTTGCACAAAGATCACGCACTGCAACTTACTGTTTCCTCCTCTGGTGATGTGAGGGTGCCCTGAGTCTGAGCAGCTGTTGCTTGCTGCTGGGGTTTGTGAGGGTGGAAGAGCTTCTGGGATCCTGCATGTCATTTATTGATCATCTCAGGTCAAAGAGGGCTTGATTTTGCCCACTGATGAGTTTCTGCATCCATTTGGGCTGCTGGTTTCACTGGAGGGCCTGAGGCAAATCTGCCCCAGTATCCTGGCCCCTCATTGATTTCAGCAGTGTGTGATCTGCCTTGTGCATCTCCAGACATAAAAATCTAGAAAATATCAACTGAGGAGGGCAGATCATGTAGGAAAGGGAAAGAGAAAGAAGCTGTGCTCAACTCAACTTGAGTTTTGGCCCAGAAGTGATCACCACCATCCAAGTTGGATTTTTAGAACATTTGAATGGAAGGAACAATGAAAGAGGCACTGCACCAGCTGTGCATGACCAGCACGGAATCACAGAATCACTGAGGTTAGGAAAGATGACTAAGATCACAAAGTCCAACTATCAACCCATCCCACCACACCCACAAAACCATGTCCCTCAGTGCCACCTCTGCCCTTTCCTTGGACACCTCCAGGGAGCTTCTCTGCAGACACCCAGCACTGGCCTAGGGCTTCTCCTGTGAATTTCTTTGTTTTCATTATGGGGATCACTTCATTGTAACACGCTGGAGATTGAACCTGGCTCTTGTTGTGGATGTGCATAACCTAAACTCGCTCCTACAGTAATAATGAATAAAAGATAAGACCTGTGGCTCTGAATCTATCTAAGTCTAATGGTTGATTTGTGCAGCTGGGGATTAGAGAGACAGCCTGATGTATCTGGCTGCTGAATGCGGAGTGCTGTTTGCGTTTGCTGGAGGAGGACTCAGAGCTATGGCTATGAACACTTGCAGGGTGAGTGAGCAGCAGACAAGGAGAGAAGGTGTAGCTCCACTGGAAGCCATGTAAACTAGTGGCTGCAGAAAACATCAGTGCAGGAATTAAAAGCTGTCAGTTCAGAACACCATGAAAAAGCACAATTTCTTCTTTATCTAGCTTCCCTGACAGAATTTGAAACAAAGAGATTTTCTTTTTAATCCTTTGGTGTTTCAGAGTACTCCTTTGTGGCTCACAACCTGCAGCACTCTGGAGACAACGTAATTCTGGGACAAAAAGCTCTGAGGTGAGCTCCCAGGGGTACACATCACATAGTGCTCTTCTCAGTCACATCCAGTCACTCCTGGAGGGGCGTTACCTGCTGCTGTGGTGGGCTAAGAAGTTTTATTGGACACGAAAAAGTAACAACCACCTTGAATATGTTTCTTACTCCTAAAAGTTTTGTGCAAGTTTGCAAGCCCAGTGCAAGAGGCCTCAGGTTCTGGCAGAGACTGGGCTGGAGCCAGATTGTTCCAACCTTCCAAGTCTAGCAAGCTGTAGATTTAATGCCAAATACGAAGAACCTATTGACCTGGGTGTGCTAATTAGAGTATGAGAATGATTCTACCCTCCTGAGCCAAAGATCTGAGGACGAAGCTTTCAGCCCAGCAGCTCTCCCTGACCCCCATTTCTCCTGTGGCAGTCATTTGGAAGCTCACAGACCTGCAAGCATGACTCAGAGCTTTCAGAACAGAACTTAAAACTGAGATCCAAAGCCTGCCGAGCTTCCCAAGCCTAAGCCCATGGAGGTCAGGTGTTGACTAGCTTCTCTTCAAGATGCCTTCACTTCTAGGGGGATCTACTATTGAACATCAGCTACGGGATGTTCACACTTACAGAGGAGATGGTAGATCTCATCAGTTTAGCTGCCTGCCCAACTCCTTAGCACTTGTGGGCTTTGCTAAGAGAAATCGATGATGAACTCCCATTGCTTCCAATAGGAGCAAGCTGGGAATGAAACAGAGCACAACGGTAGCCTTTTAAGCAAGCTTTTAGCCAGCTCCCCAAGGATGCAGCCAGACATGCTGTCTGTGCCAGATCAGCTTCAAAGCAGTCAGCTTAGAGTGCTCGGGGCAGCCACAAATAGCCTGAGCTAATAAAAGAGCATCCTCCTCAGCCGAGCTGCAGACTTCTGCCTACCTTAGTCTATAAGACAATGCTGGGGCTCTTAGAATCATAGAATCATTAAGGTTGGAAGAGACCACCAAGATCACCTTGCCCAATTATCACCCACCCCCACCATGCCCACTGACCACATCCCTCAGTGCCACATTTCCATGGGTCTTGAACACCACAGGGATGGTGAGTGTACTATTTTCCTGTGCAGCCTGTGTCAGTTCCTCACAACTCTTTGAGAAAGAATTTTTTCTAATATCCAACCTAATATCTTCCTGCATCCCCTTGTTTTAGAGCATCAGGAAGGGCTGTCAAAGATGAATTCAGATCAAGCCTTGCACATCCCATTCATGCTGTTCAGAAGCAACCAAGACCTTCCTGTGAAGCTCTGGCACCCAGCTCCAGTTCTGCTATGCACACACAGTTTCTCTGCACCTCTGATTCCCTCCTGACCATTTCAGTAATGAGTTATGCTTCCAACTCTGGATTTCTGCTGTGCTTTGCACAAAGGCTTTTGATGGAAGCTAGGCACTCCGGACGGTAGTGCAGCACACAAGTGGCATTAGAATATGAAGGGTTTGCATGAGACAAGATGGCAGAGTGAACTGATCTGATAAAAGCCTCTTAAGTCATTAATTCAAGTCATGCAAGATTAAGAAACATTTCAGCAATAAAAGAAACTGTGTTAGGGCCTCAGCGACTTCAAAGAACACTTTCTTAATTGGCTTCACAGTATTGTTCCTTTTGCCTTTTGTTGTAACAGAGGGATATTAAGAAATTCATCATTTCAAAGTCATCAGTGTCTCTCAAACAAGCTTTTCAGGGCTGTGCTATGTTTTCTATACTTTGATAATAGGAAAGGCCTTCTAGGGACTCACATTCAATCCATCTTTCTACCTGCTTATTCTGTATGATTCTGCAGATTTTCTGCCTGGGCTGAAAACAAGGGGCTGGAGGAAGATGCTGGGGACACATTTCCAATGTGAAGCCACGATACTGATGGAGGTGAAGCTACCAGATTAAATCCTCTCTTTAATCTGTGAATATTCCACCTCCAGACCACATCCTTGCTCTTGGACCCACTGAGCAACACCTTGCCTGCTGAGCTCCCTTCTGAAAATCATTCACACTCCTCTCAGCTCCATCCCACACTGCACGACGACACAGACCTGTCCTTCCCAAAACAGCTGGCTGCCAGCCCCCTGCTGCAGCTAGTCTTTCTTTGCACCAAAATCCATTACAAGTCATCTTCTTAGCTCTGAGAACACTAAGACCCTTTTCATGTCAAGGAGTTAAATATTGTTACTCAGCTGACACTAATTTCCCCTCTTTTAGCACCAAAGCATTTGATCCCTTCCTGTTTTAAAAATTATGTTCCACAGATAAATAGTTGTCATTGGCCTCTTTTCTAGCTAGGAAGAAAAGGAAATAAAAGGGGTTGCAATGTTTTGCTGGCTCTGTTAATGAACCTGTGCTTCATTAGGTGCCCCTTCCCCATCATCCCTACTCTTGACCATCCCTTAACTGCTTTCTCCTCCTCACATTTCATGAAACAATGGACTCAGTTGATAAGTGGACCTAGCTCATCCATAGGTCACACAAGCACACCAGTGCAAACACTGGACTTGAAATTCCTTCCATAGCCATCCCCCATTGAACAGGTCAGCCTAGAGGAGGAAATAAAAGCACATGCATCAATAAATAAAGCTCCACTGAGAAGGCTTAACGGTGGGTTCACAAGCACACAGACTCAAAACAATGTTTATCAAAAGCTGCAGCAGATTTTCCCATGGCTGCCACATGGGAGCTCCATCAGTATTGCTCCATTGACACCCAGGGCTCAGGGCTGGAGCTCACAGAGCAGCACGAGCCCCAGCCAGCACGCTGCCTACAGGTAGTGGATTTGGGCAAGGCTTTATTCCATTTCAAAGGCAAAAGCAGAGGGTATGCAGCACTCAGTGTTATCTCTGTGTGCATTTCACCCCTGCTTTCCTTATAAAGTGCCAATCATTTTGTGGATTTCACGTTTCTGATCTCCTGCAGCAGGTCAGACAGCAGAGCGAGGCTGACCAGCGAGATCATGAAATCTTCAAAATCAATTTTTTTCTCTGGCTCCTCATCCAGGGCAGAAATAATTTCCTGGTACTTCGGCTTGTTTTCCTGGCCCTGTGGAGAATCATAAATGAGAAAAACAACATTAAGCACAAAGCTCCTTTTTTATTGCATCACCTGTTAAAAAACCAACCGACCAAACATAAAACCCACAACAAAACAAGACACATATGTAACAGTTACATTTTCTATCTCCCTATTCAGATTTTCAAGTCCACACTCATCCTCGTTCTTCTAAAGTTACCCCAAGAAGCCCCATCAGAAATACAGAACAACCAATGCTTCCATCTAAATCCAGAACACATCCTTTAGAAGATACCCAATGACAACTGAGAGCCAGGCAGCAATGCATGCAGCTGGTTACTGCAGCAGTGTGCCAATAGCTCTGCTGGGAAGCAATGGAGCCCTGTGCCTCGATAAAACCAGGGTGAAGAAATAAAAAACACCCTATGTTACTGATTAAGACAGGTCCTTGAATAAGTTCTTGGGAACTGTTGATTTTAAGACACATCAATTTAATGGACATCATTCTCTGCCCTGTTGGATGCTGATGTCGTAATGGAATATATTTCATCTTCACGTGGCACACCTGTTATTTATATTTGCTTAAGAAAAAAAAAACACTGTTGAGTATTTTTTGAGATTAATAATCTTCAGAATACCTCATTATGTCAATTTTTTTAATTGTTATCACTATGTCCTTTTCCATCAAAAAGTGCCTGTTTTCTAATTTGGTATCAATTCCCACTTCCCAACTTGCCATGGGATTTTGTTATTCTTGAAAGAAATGTATCATCAAGAACGCTTTCAGTCCTAAATCTCTCTCTCTTACTTAATTGATAAAAAAAAAAAAAAAAACCAACACACAAACAAAATACACACACTAACCCTGAAACAAAACCAAAAAAGGCACTAGTTTTATGAACGTATTTTTACCACTTGGATAAAATTCCTGTTTCTTTTGGTTTTGAGAGATGGGTGGGAGGAGCTTTCTGCTTCTTGCCCTGCTGCTCACCAGTGGGATACACAGCTCTGCAGCACGGGGACAATGCTCCTGGCATTGGGTCAGTCCTCTGGCAAACTACTAACCACCTAATTCATTGCAATAGGTTTCTTATCCCATAAATGCACAGAGACTTGTAATCATCCGAGGGCTTGTTTTCTTGTTGGTTTGCAATCACAGTACTTTATTAGCAAGAGCTCAAGCAGGTGCAACAACAGTGGCTTCTTGCTGTCACTCCTCACCGAGCCTCATGTTCTTGCTTTATATTGGGCCTGTGTTTAATCAACTAAAGATGTTTTCACTGAGCCTAGTGGCATTTCACCTGGGATTACCCCATGGATGGATGCACACACAGCAGTGGAGCAGAGCCCAAGGTGCCCAATCCCTCTCACCTGTATGAATCTTGAAAACTGGGTTTGCAGCAGGCTCTTGGTTTCAGCTTTGCTGAGTTTGCCCTCAGGGTCAGCAGAGTTGTTATATACCAGCGCAGCAGTAGCAAAAGCTTTCTCAAGGTCTGAGCCTTTTTCTAGAGCTAGGGGGGGAAAAAAGTTACCAGCCTAACAGAAAAAGCAGTGTTTGTGATATAATTGAAAGGAATCTGTCAGAAGCATCCTGAGTGGGTGGGAATCAGTGTCATTTCATTAAAGTTAATGAGCCTGAAAGTGTTTATACCCACAGAGGACCTAGCCTAGATTTTATATGGAGTGGGCCAGCCCCATACCTCCTGTCCCATACCTGAATGCAGGTTTTATCACTGCTGAGGTATGCTGTGTAGGGACAGAGGGTTAGTATGAGACCTGCCTGGTTATTCCAAAGGGATCTGCTGGCAACCTTTTGTGTGCGGGTGGGCTTCCAGAGACCTCTGGCAGGGAAACATGGCCTAGCTGGTAAGCATCAGCACAGTTGCACACTAACACTGTGAGGCATTTGGAATTTCAGCTGAAATATTTGGCAGGGTTCATCCCCTTGCTTCTAAACCACACTTTGAAGAGTATATGCTCCCAGCTCACGGTTACTGTCATGTCCTGGATATGGTTTGGCTGTGATTTTAAGGGAGAGGTGAACAGAAGAGGAGACATGGATGAAAGCTGGGAGCGAAGGCCCTTACCTTTTATCGATGCCAGCTGCTTGGGTATAGGTATGCTGAAGGGAGAGAGAAGAGAGGCATGGTTATCACCTGATGCATGCACATAGTTTCTCAGTTAATAACCTCGCTCATTTTTGTTAAATTTAATCCTCCAGAATCCCACAACTTCTCAAGGGAGACCAGCTTCCCTCCACAGCAAGGAGACCAACATCCTATAAATGCTTAAGGATGGAGCCCTCCCCCCTGCAAGGACAGTCTGAGCAAGCTGGGGCTGTTCAGATGCTTATTAAATTGCCAGAGAGAGGCATAGCAACCTCCGTCAAGTCCCAGAAAGCTAATTGCAGTAATATACACCCAGATAACGACTTCCAAGCAGAAATCACTAGAGATGCAAAGAGCAAAGCCATCACTCACCGCTTGGGCATGACTGCTGCAGCTGGAGGGCTCTTCGTGGTGGGCGCAGGGTTGATGGAGTAGTGCTTGGTGCTGGGGACGCTGGCTCTGCAGCCACACATTGCGCTTGTGATCAGTGTTTGTGATCTCTAAGCAACTCGAGCAACAGCAAACAGGTGGTTGCAAGCTCGGCTCTATACAAGCAGCCTGCTCCCAGCCGCACCCCATCAATAATGGAAACGATCACAGGACCAGTAAATGCTTGGGACTAAAGCAGCCTTGGCAAGGTGGTGCTCAGGGGTTGGTTCTATTTTTGTTTATTGGTACAAATCTCACTATTAGAAAACACACCACTTGTCACGTTACCTGGCTCCTTGCTGTGGATCCTTTCTGAGAGGTACCCCAGCTGGGAATGCAGCTGCTTTCATCCCAGGGTGACTGGTAAAAGGCAGCAACCACAGCCACCTCGTCCAGCACATCCTTCTAGGGAAAGGATAGGGGGTGATGTCAAAACTTCCCAGAATGAGTCCTTATGTAACAGGACACATAAAGGAGACTGCAACAGATGGCCTAGAGAATTAAAATGTTTTCCTCATTTAGTAGAAGCTAAATTACCGAAGGCTAATGAATAAGGATGTTCACCACCTTACTGTTCGTGGATTTTAATTATCTTAAAAAGCATGGGAAAAGAGAACCTTTAATTTTCCAGCTAAGAGTGTCATTACTCAAACAATTCAGAGCCTTTTTCTGAGAGGTTTAAGCTGTCTTAGATCTCTAGTGCATTCTTTTGGGCTGGCTCATGAATAAAACAGAGCCTGTAATTGCAATGACGCAGCCAAAACACATATAATCAATGCTCATTATCCCATCAATTAACACACTAAAATTAAACAAGAATTCAGGCTTAGTAATCTGCCATCATCTTAAAAAAAAAAAAAAGTCTTGATATCATGTTGAAGTGATAATTCCCCTTTACATCTGTTGAACCCTACAAGAAGGCATGAAAAGCCTTACAATCCTGGTTAATCCATAGAACAGCAACGCTTGGGCTTAGCATCCAAGGTAGAAATGAGAGTAAGTAGCAGACCCTGTTGCATGTTTATCAGCTCAAGGCAGAGCCAGCTCCCAGGTTTTGGGCTCCTTCCACTGTCAATCATATATTTCAACTCAGGTTTTTTTTCTTTGTAATTTAACTGATATTGAGAGCCTGAGCTCTACAACAGGTGATTTGCTTTGCTGGGGCATTAACAAGTTCAGGCAAGCCTGGGCTATGCTCTCTCTCCAGGATATCTTAATTAGTGTAAGAGGAGTGTTAGTGCACTACAGATACTGGGTAGCACAAGGCTAACCCTTGCTTTTGCAGATGATCAGCTTTGAAGACAGCGAGATTTTGGCTGTACGTGTTGATGGTCAGCAAGGTGTGCAGGGAGCGGGGCCATCTGTTCTGCATCTATCTCGATACACTCTATTTATGTGTGAGATATCCAGGTGATCCCATCAGACAACTTTTAGCACGTTTCACATGTTAACAATATTGTCTACAGAAAACATGCAACCTGATACCTACCACTACACGATCATTGCACGCAGTTCAGTTCAGCTTTCACAGACGCTGTTGCCCTCGCTGCCTTTTTGTTCCTTTGCCAGAGTTTTCCCCTCCCTTCCATGTACTTGTTGCCATTCAAGATGACATGTTGCGACACAGTGGGGCAGCAGCTCTCTTGGCAATGCCCCTACAACAGCAGCCAGAGGCAGGTGTGGGCTTGCCTGCACCGGGACACATAAGGGACGGGGGCACAGGTGAGGGACTAAAGCCATAGGTACACCCACACCATCATCCTCTTAGCTGTCATTTCTTCAGTCAATTTTCAGTAGCTCCATGAGAAATATTACTCCAAGACCACAGCGGAGTGTGGGTCCTCGCTGTCTTGCATGAGGACATTTCAAAGTGGAGGTTTTACTGAGAAACAGGAACACAAACAAAAAAAAGAGCTCAATAGAAGGAGGGTGAAGCCAATGCCACAGTGCCAGCCTCCTGCTGAGGCTTCCTGGTTGCATTCACTGAGCTCCCTGCTGCTAAGCATCCAGAAGAAAACTAAACCTGAGCCCATGCCCAACCTGATCTTCAGGGCAGCTTAGAAGGAGGCAAAGCATCTCAGCCCATCTCCCCACTACTTATGTGCTTCTCAGCTGAGCCTGGGATTGAGCTCTGGGGTCAAGGGTGAATGAAATATTAATGAATCTCACTGCTAGTGAAATGCCAGTTAGGCAAAGCTGTTGGAAACAGGATGTCTGCAAGGAAACATCCTTTGTCATTGTACACCCAGGCACATCTTCAGATATGACACAACATTGGCCAAAGTCTGCTCATGCTGCCCATGGGATGCAGGCACCCTACTCCTTGCTGCCTTTGAAGATCTAACACCTAGGAGACAATCCCAGCAGTTTGGGCACTGAATTCATTTTCAGAGTGAAGCCTGCAAATGTTATTTCAAATAATTTTCCCTCTGAGACATATTTTGTTATAGGAAGAAAGAAAGTCACAATGATAAAATGATAAAAATGCAAGAAAAGAAACTGGTTGCTAAATGGAATGAAAGGGATGCTCAACTATTACAATTTTATACCAAAATGCTCACAAAATCCAAATTCATATTAGAGATGTATGGCATTGATGGATGATGGGGTAATCAGCACCATGTATTAATACTGAAATCCAAATTATTGCTGCACTTAGCAAATTTCAGGAGGAAAAGCTCTTGGTGTTAGCAGCACGAGGGAATATAAAGTAATCCTGAAAAACATGGCTAAGATAGGGAGAACAAAAACTGTGTAGCTGTCCATTCATACATACAGAGGTTTAAATTCAAGTCTGGCTGAAAGTTAGTAGACAGAAGACTAATTACAAATGACGTGACCGCATTGAGAGCACCTGAAGATTAGAAATAAATAACCCCATCAGGCAATTGCAATATGAACCCATGGAACAGGATCAGGAACTTTCTCCAAGTCCCAGCCATCACAGAAGCTCAGGTATGGGCAGCTCAGCAGTCGCAATGAAGGAGATTTTATCAAGCAGGGAAGCATAAATACACCCCCATCTCAGGTAGCTGAGAAATGGTTTAAAAAGAGAAACACATGGGAAAGCTGGAGGGACAGCACAGAAGACCAAGGAACATGTTTTTTTTTTTTTTTTTTCCTCAGTCTGACCTAGTTATTTAACTAACTGGCAGAGATACTCACTAATGATGAAGAAGGAAAGCACTCAGTCTGCCAGCAGCAGAGGATGCTAGAGTTTATTTAGCTGTTTGCCTTAAAAAAGGGAAACATCAGATAAAGTCTTTTCTGTCTTGCTGCTTGACATTCTGCTATGCAGCCACTATTCTCAATCCACTTCCAATTCCTCAACAATTGCCAAAGGATGTGCTAAGCTTTGAACCCAGAGGAACAGAAGGCAAGCACTCAGAAATATACTCCGCTGTAACACAAGGAAACACATGTATCACTTTTGTTTTCACTTCCGCTGCTGCCATAGCGTATTAATCTGAGAAGCCATAGATGAAAAGCTTTTTCATCCCTTCTAATTCACCGCAAAGACATCCCTGGAGGATGTATGGGACAACAACCAGCTCGTCTGTTCTGCATGGCAGCAAGGAGATAGCTGACCTGTGGCCAACCTAGTAGGGAAAGGGGCAAATCTTTCATGAGAAGGTATGCCTCTGTCACTATACTTCTCATCTTTTCCCTCTTTCACGTGATAACCTTTGCTTAGATCAGGTGTTACATAAATAACAGCCCCAAAAAGTCATGTCTTACTTCCAACCCTGGTCTTGTAACTAGGAACTGTCCTTTTTCAGGGTTAACTCCTGAGGTCTGGAAAGCCACAGTGCTCACGTGGTTACAAGAATTTCAGCCTGTTTGAAATGGGGAATGAATCTAAAGAAAACTCAAGTTTCTGACCCTCAGCACAGCATAGAGAAGCTGGGAAATGGGACCCTGCTCACATATGGAAAAGTTGGTGGAGTTGGATCACAAGAAACGTCTCTAAGAGAGAGGCCTGGAGGACACAGATTAAAGAACAACAGAAACAAACAAAAAAAAGGATATTGAGTGGAGGAGGATAGAAGAATGAGGCATGAAGAGTTGACACGATGTAGCCATCCCTCCCCACAAGCACAGATTCATTCTCTTCTGGCTTGCCTGTATTTAGCTTTTTCCAAGCACATTAATAAAGGAAGAAAAGAATAGAAAGCCAAAATAAAAATTTTCACTGACCCTGAAAACTGGATTTTGCTCCCATTTAGCTATTCAAGTCTTTCTTTTCTACAGCTTGAGAAATGTCTTTTCCAGCAATCCACAGAACTGGGATAGTTAGCACAGCACTGGGCTAGTCCTACTGACAGATGGAAAGAGAGGCATAGAGGTGGGCAGATGTTAAATTGCACAGTTTAATATATATTTTAAAGTTGTGATAGTGACCATTAAAGACAAGTATCCATAGAATCATCTCGTACTTCACTGCACACTGAAACAATCCTCATAAAGGTGTTGGAAAACAGAAAGAATATGACCAAAAAGGTTAAGCACAGAGATGATATTCTGTCCATAATCTTAGTTACTTTATAGTGACATTTTAATATTATCATACTCTGAAAAAAGTGCATTGTATGCAATAACTTTATTAGGGTCAAATAGATATCACAATATAGATTTATCCACCAAGTAGCCATAAATTGGTTACAACAATCATAGAAGAAACTAAGCTGTTTTAAGCTAAGATGCTTTCAACATTACAGCTCATACAAGAAGATTATATACTGATACACTTTTATTTAGAAATGCAGATTATCAGTTTTGATTATCATATCGTGTTTCAGGCTTTACTTCATGTCAACACATCCTATACTCTGCAGTGAGGAATCTTCCAGGGAGAAATCCCAGTGGGCTATGAGCCAGGCACTGGTTATTTTAGCATGAGTTCCCCTGAACCTGGGCTATTTGGTCAATCCAGTTACATTCTCCAGTAGCACCAAGCTCATGCTCAGAGCAGCAACAGAACAGTGGGAAATCTAACAACCTTTGAACAGCACAGATAGAAAGACTTTCTTACAGTAAGAAGGTATAAAGGAATGCTTACACTTGGTAAGGTCACAACAGTACATGCATTTTTCATGTTTTCCTGTACTGAGAAACAGGGCATCCTCAGGTGGCTTTATATACTGATATCTGCACCTCTGTTATCTTAGTTAAATAAATACCTTTGTAAACATATAACACAGTTACTTGGTCCTTATTCTCCACAGCTCACATATAAAGATTCACAAAACATCCATAGAAATAGTGATTTATAGAATGAATACTTAGCTCGGTTAAATGGAATAAACATTGGTCAGGTACCATATATACTACTGAATGCCATTTCAAGGAAAAACATTTTTGTTACAAAGCATTCAGAACTTGGGTAAGCCATATATTCGACTCTGCAAAATATATAAAAGATGCATACTTCTTTTAAACAAACATTTAACAAAATGTAGTGGCAGAAGTTGAGAAGTTCCATTTACACAGTCCAGACATTTGGTAGTATGAAACTGCTTATCCATGCACTAAGTTACAGATGACTCAGTTAATTGAAATAATAGTAAAATCTTCTGAAACAAAAGATATAATCAAAACAAATGCTCTGAAGAGTCACAGACAGGCAGCTTTGAAACTGTAACATGCATGGATATACAGAATAATCAGTAGAAATAATATTAAAACACTTCTGTTCTTCACCAAAATGCAGAAGGAAATTCAGTTATATAATGCATATTAAATACTACAGACTTGAGGCTACAAAATGCTTCTACCATCTTAACACATACAAAACTACCATAAAGTTATCTCTACAGTACACACTACAACACGGACTCCAGGTCACCACCTGCAATGCACACACCCCATGTATATGCCTATCAGGGGCTCAACATGCCAGCTCCAGCCACGGGCCACCTCCCATCCACCTCAGGAGGCAGGGTTAGATCGTCAACCAACACCGAACGCTGCGTTGTAGTATTAATTTGTGTAAAACCCTTAAGAACCTGGTGCCACAGAAACTTGAGACCTGCTAAATGCTCTATCTGTGAGGGATGTAAGAGCTTGCACCGCGTGAACCTTAAATCTGATTAGCGAAGGAGGTCGGCCCGCTCTGGCTGTAGCTCTGGGGCTGGCCGTAGTCACCCACCTGCCCGTAGGAGCCCGGCTGGTTGTAGCCCCCGGCTGGCCCGTAGCTGTCCTGGTTGTAGCCACCCTGGTTGTAGCCACTGGACTGCTTCTCCATGGTGTCTGCAGCATGCCGCTGGCCCGAAGAGTGCCAGCCCGTCTCCTTAAACACAAACCAAATGTTGCCAGCCCAGAGGATAAAGTTCAAGAATCCAAAGACCTGGATGGGGAGAAAAGGAGCTTGTCACCCACAGTGCAGTGTCACCCACTGCCTGATGGCTTGGACCCTCCATGGTCACCGAGAACCGACGTGCCCCAGTCAATCCTCTCCAGACCCCCCAGAAAGATCTCTAATGAATGGAGCAAACAGCCACATTCACCTCCCAAGGTGAATTTGCAAGTTAAGTGTCTATTTTCCCTGCTGTCTTAGTAAGCCCAAAATGTTTTATGTTAGAGAATATAGCCTAGCTTAAAGAAACATTGGGAAGATAAAATTGGAAGAAAATATTTTAAAAACAGAGAAATTAATTGCCCAGCTGGCCTGAAGTCAATTATTTTGTTCCTTAAACATAATTTAAACACTGAAATGACATCTGAACAACATCACTTAAACACGAAGACCAACCTTGTACTGCTCTTTTCAAGGGTTTCTAAAGGAATCTGTCAGGCACAACCCGTTTTTCCAAAGCATTGCAGCTGGGGAAGGTTACAAGCAAAGGGCCCTCATCGTCCACACCTATCACACTCAAGTGCTCTGTCTTTCTCTTCAGCAAGCTTACACTAATAGGTTTTCACCCACTGACTTAGGTCAACGCACAAAACAGATGAAAATACTTTTATGGGGTAACAGTGCAAGTCATGAAATGTGCTTACAACAGAAGTGTTCAGGCTTGACATAACAGGACTGCGAACGGGCAAGCATTTGTTGGACTGCTGTTTGCAGGCTGACATCAGCAATAGCACTTCGTCTGGGTCGGTGGCAATCTTCACATCAGACAGTCCTTTAGCCCAAGCAGATGAGCCCACTAGCCACAAGAAGGAGAAGACCACTGTCACAATGAAATCCTAAAAGACAAATCAGTAGGGAGCATTATCCTGGTGTGTCCACTGAGAAGAAAAATGTTAAAAAACATCAGAGGAGAGAAAAAACAAGAGCTTGTTATTTCACGATAGAAATCATGGGATTACTGCCATCAGCTACAGTGCTGATTTCCAGGGTTTTCAGGCTGCCATCCACATCTCCAGCCTGAGGGCAGATCCCTGCAGGTGCATGGGGTGCTGAGCTGCCCTGGGAACTTGGCTGCTCACAGTGTCCGACACAGGAGGTGGAGCAATTGAAACATTCAGGTGCCTGGGCAGAAGCTGGGCCCTGCTGGGGACCGTCCCTGGCACAGGTTTCCAATGGGAAGCATTTCCATCTCAAGCAGAACCTGGAACTGGCTAATCCCCAGCCACCAGCTGAGGAGCTTTCTCACCAGCTGCAGGTAAGGCCAAATGTCCCCATTGCACAAACACTGCAGCCTCTAATTATCCCCAGCAAACAAACAAACAGAACGATTTTCCAAGCACAGAGACTGCTCAGCTCCTCCGTCCAGGCAACACTCCACGAGAGAAGAGAGGAGCGGTGCAGCAGTGCCTGTGGGCTGCAGACATTCCCCACAGCTCTGCTCTGAAGCACTGCACTCACTTTTCCCCGAAAGGCTCTCAGGAGCATCAGCTTCTCTTCATCTTGGCCAGGAGAAGTGGCCAAGTGCCACTGTTGCTGTGTGGGTTTGGGGGGGGAGGGGGGAAGCTGGGGGAGATGTGATTTTTCGAGCTTTCCTGTGTCTTGCTAAAACAGAAGAGCCTTTCTGCTGTCATCTCCCATGCCATCTGTCAGCACACAGCAGATGGCAGAGGTGCCAAAGTCTGACATCCCACTGACTGCATCACGTCTCGATACCCCCTCCCTGAGGGGCTGCTTCACCTTTCCCCTTCAAGTAAAGGTATATGGCAAAGGAGGAGCAAACCTTCATTACGAACAGCGTTTAGGGTTTGTATCCAAAGAAATAAGTAATCCCCAGAGACATGGTTCTCCTCCCAGCACCGGGGAAATGAGCTCCTCATGGCACCAAGTGAGGATGGATGGAGGAGGCACCAGCACATTATGAACAAAGGGCTGCTCCGCTCACGCAGATGGGATCACATTAAGTGTGCTTGGATGCTTCCCAAAGGACACATCCTTCTTTTTTTAAACAGCAGCACTATTTATTTTCTGAGGGCTTTGAGTTCCTCTGACCTCTCTTCGTGCCACCCAAACGGGCTCTCCTAAGAGCACGCTGTGCAGGCCAGAAGCTGACAACCATCTTAGCACCCAACGGGAGCAGCGCAGGCAGAGGCACAGAGCCCAGCAGTGCATTTTCTTCTCAGGGAGATTTCCAGCAGAAGGAATTATTGTACACTTTATGCCTTAGCAGTAACTGAATGAGAAATGAACTCCTAGAGGCAACAGCTCAATTGAAGGTATTTTCTGCAAAATTCCTGCTGGTGGAAATGCCAGTTCATAACTTAGCAAGTATCTATGTTGGTATACACTTTTTTTTCTTCCTATGAGGCTTGACACATTACTAATTGGGTTCCAACTCACATAGGGATTTCCCATCAGCCCAGTAGGCTGGGATACACCAGAGGTTTGGGGAATACCTTTGTTAAATGATAATTCTCTCTCAGTGCTGCCACGCTGTTACCTTTTGCAAGTGAAATCAAGTTCTGGAATCAGTGCCTTAACAATAGAATAAATGAACAGCAGGTAGAAATTTGAGGAAAACAGACCAAAACTAATACAATATAGAAGACAAAACTTGTTGAAAGGAGGACAGTTTTAAAAGCAAATGAAGTTCTCCAAGTTGGCAATGAGAGCAGAGGGGCTCAGACATCTCTTCTGCATTGAGCAAGGAGAAAAACCACAGAATCTATAGAACAGCTTAGGTTGGAGGAGACCTTAAGGACTACCTGGCTGCAACCCCCCTGCCATAAACAGGGATGCCACCCACTAGATCATGATGTCCAGTGCCTCATCCAGCCTGGCCTTAAAAAAAACCCAAACATGTGACTAGAGCACAAATTTGTGCCTTCCTATTTATTTTGAATCTTTGCTAACCTTCAAGCTTTGGCTGGGGCTCGAACTGCTCTTGTTTTCAAGCAGGTTTGGATTCCTGGCTGAACATTTTCACAGCTCTGGGTGGAACAGAGTTACGAGATAATGACATGCTGAAAATAAAAGTGAATTTCAAGCTAAGCTGTTCTGTGGCTTAATGTCTATCTGGGGAATTTCTCCTTGGTAATTAAAGCCAGAGCGTCTGCATACTAAAACAAATCCTGCATTTGAATGTTTAATATCCCCATAGCATGGCTTTGTGGGGTTTTTGGGGGGGTTTTGTTTTTTGCCTTTGGAATAAGGTAATTTTTGTAGTTGCCCTCTGGAAATGGTGCCTACAGATCTCTTCAGAGTGTACTGTTGTGTGGTTACACCATACTCCTAATTGCAAGGTTCCTTTTTCAGACCTCAGCTGAGATGCTCTGGTCTGCCTACAGGTGCCTTTGGGAAGGAAGCAAAATAGGAACACGTAGGAGAAAGCAAAAAACAAGATTTAAAACACACAGAATATCCAAGGAGGGAGTTTAAGACTTGGAGTATGCAGCCAAAAAAAATCCTTGCTGTCTTTTTCAAGTTAAAGCTTCTGTTAACAGCTTTGCCAAAAAATGCCTAGTTGGACCAAGCTTTGAATGAGTTACACACTTCCAGTTACAGCCTTGGTAGCTCCCTGCCAGCAGAGCCCTTTGGGAGGCACCAGTGTGTGCAGAAAGGGCACAGTGCATCCAAAGGAGGTGGCAGAAGTGGGCTGAAATAGCTCTTTGAAATGCAACATACCATTTGGGTTATTCATATTTTTTTCTAACTGAAAATGATTTAGGTTTTTGTTTCTTAGAGGACAGAGCAAAGTGGAGGGAATGAAATGTTTCACCAAAGACATTTCCAAAGAGAGAATGAGTGGTGTACTTAATTCAGGTGGACCACAACATATGTAAAGAACTAAATAACTTTCTGCTAAATCTGATTACTCATAGGAATCCAGGTATAAAGGAAAGATCTCCTAAGATGTAAGCATCTTCATGCACTCCAATGAGATTATCAAGTAATCGCTAGAAAAATGAAATCTCTCTTCCCAGAGTTCTATCAGTCACTTCTTGCCTAAGCCACATAATGCATTTATGTTAAATGATTGGAATAGTGATCACTTACAAGTGAATGCATGTGATTGTTCACAGGTGCTCTATAATTTCCCAAAGCCAAACCCAACACATGAGTTTGACCAAACCCAAGAATCCAAAATCTCAAGTAAAAGAGATTTCTGAATCTAAAATTTCAAGGAAAAGAGTTTTTTGCCTCTATCCACTCATTTTTCAAATCCATCAGAAGGAAAGCAGCCAGCTCTGAGAGGGTGCAGCTTAAAGGCAGATGTCATCCCAGACTGAGCGACTCCCAAGCCAAGAGGAAATGCAAGGCTTAAAACAGGACTGGTCTTAAATCTGAAACTGTGATCAGGTATAGCAGCAGAGGAAAGGACAAAGTCATCATTTCCCAGCTCACCACTAAGAGACAAACACCCAACACCACCAGCATCCCTTGCACAATTCATTGCATCCCTCAGGAGTAACCTGCAGCCCTGGGAAGCTGCCTTGCACCCCACACTGGAGAACGTGGGACCCCACTTCTGGCAGTGGGTAAGTAACCCTAATAAGTAACCCTAAGCCACTGCCTGGCAGGAGCAGTTCTGCTGTAGGACACATAGAAATATCTTTATATTCATTACAAGTAAGGTTGTGTAGGCTCACTTTAAAGACTGGAAAACTGCAAACACCAGCTTCAGTAACAGGCACCGGTTAAATTTAAC